>NC_081826.1:216952079-218202079 GCF_030867095.1 Alligator mississippiensis
AGTGTTTGGTTTTGTGTGGCTGTAAATGATTGATCACATTGAGGGGAGTCCTGGTCACATGTTATATATGGCTATCTGATCCTCCTGATTTTACCCTAATAGACATTGGCTATAAACAGAAGAAGAAATTGAGGAGGAAGATAACTATGCTGCACAAACTTACCCGCTCAGTGGCAGTAGCTATGATCAAAGCATTTGGCACCAGAAGGGCAGTTTTGGTTTTCTTTATCAGCGTTACTGAGACAACAGGTATACTAATCTGAAAGGAGATCATTATATTAAGAGCACTGAGCAATGTAATACTTCAATAGCATTTGTGGTCGTTTACAAATAGTCAGTTGTATGACAACTACTCTATTAACATGAAAAAAAAAAATCAAGAATGCTGAAATGTTATCTGTTCTCATTATCTTCCAGGTCCTTCTTTTGATCATTTCAGAGGATGTGTGTTGATGTGGGGAAACCCTGATTTTTAGATCTTTTTTTGCTTTCTCATTAGCTGGTTTATCAATTAACTAAATTTTTTTCTTCCCTCCTTTGGAAAGTAGAGTTTTCAGACATAGTCTGAATTAGTTCCATTTTTGCAAAACAGCTATTCAGGAAGTAATGCCGCATAAGTGAGGTTCCACGCAGAAACTTCCTTATTTATGAAAGAAATGCTCCAAAACCACAGAGATGCAGGTCAAAAGAATGAGCACACTGAAATTATTGTGTCCCACCATTTGTAAAGAAACTAGCTTACAGGAAACAGCTGAGTAAACAGTTCAGTTCTTTGATCATTATTAAAAGGATCATACAACATACCCATGCTTAATATACTTTAAGATAATCCTAATGGATATCATCCACCTTTTCATTGTGCACCTGTCAAATATATCACAAGTCAGTATGACCTTATTTTTGTCCTCCCTACTTTATTGTTAGATGTAATTTCATTAGTGATCAGCTTGTTGAATTTTAGGGTATTTTGATCCAGGAGTTTTGTATGGGCCCCGTTTTAAAAACCTATATTATTCTGTGTTATTGGGGGGGGGGGTGGAGGGGGAGGCAGGGCAGTTAGTAGGAAGACAGGCAGATATGATCGTTTAGGGTACATAGCCATCCTGTTAGAATTATAAGAGATGGGCCAGTAAGTGACCTTTCATAGCACAAATGAAAGCAGATACTACTGCAGGGTAATATACCATTTCAAGACTGCTGCTTTGCATAGTGGGTCTTATTAAAGACACAAAATAAGCAAAAGCTAACAAGGGGTATGAAGCCTTTATCTAAATATTTCATTCTAACTCCGTATTCTCTTCCAGGTTAACCCTCCAACTTCACCAATATTTTTGCTTAGGATGGACATAATATTTTGTCAAATGCTCAGTTTAGCAATGGGTACGCTGTACCTCTGTCTGTAAACTGAAGAAGCCAAGGCTTTTTGGCTGAGCTGAGGTTCTGGCCATGTTAGAATGATTAGAAAGGGTTAACAGCTAAAACTGAAAACTTTGAGGCAGGTAAAGTTGATTAGTTTGACAGTACTAGGTACCATCACCCTGGCTGAGAATCACTGGTCCAGAACAGAGTCATGTGGAGAAGAAGAATGAAGTGGGAAACTGTAGCGTGCCATACTATTCTGCGATATGAAGCAAACACAAATAAGGATTGCAAGGCTCCACATGGAACACGTGGAACAATGCTTCAAACTGATCTGCTAAGTGTTTAGAGGTTTATCCAGCACGGTAATAAAATCTCTTCTACTTATAAACACAAATAAGGCTTCTCCATTCACCACAATCCAACCCTGATTGCATGCATTTCAATAGAACTCACTCAGGGCCCATCTACATGTTACACTTAAGATGTGATTAACCAGTTAATCACATCTTAAATTATAACCCAGCCACACATTCAAACAATTAATGGAGTGATAAAAGGAATAAACCACAAAGTTATTCCACAAAATAAGTGTAATAACTTTGCAGCTCTTTACTATCACACAATTAATTGAATGTGTAGCCAGGGGCCCCTTCAGCTGACCAAAACACCCAGCCAGAAGACCTCCATGAGCACCCCAGAGCCTGGGAGCTCAGAGCTGATGCTGGGAGACCATAGATGGTGCAATCTCCCAGTTGTGGGGACACCAGGAGCACCCCTGTGACTGGAAGACTGCATCAGCTAATTTGCGAGCCCACAATCATGCTTCTTGCCATGCATGTGTGGCATTCGCAGGAAACTCAACCAGTGTTGTAGCAGCTAAGTTTGGTGCCCAGAGCAAAGCCTGCAGCAGCAGCCTGCCCTCACCCCATGCACAGATCCGGGGGGCACACCTCCCCACCCCCATGCTTGCCTGGGTGTGCACACAGTGGCGGGGGCTGCCCTTCCCCTGTCCCTGCATCTCCCCACCAAAACAAGCTGCTCACAGCTCCATCCCATGCTCCTCCCCGGCTGGGCAGTGTCCGTTGGTGCCCCTTTGCTTTGGTGCCCAGGGCAGTTGCCCACTCGCCCCCAACTTGCTATGGCACTGAGCGCGACTGTGTGGATCATGCATCAGATCCTATTGTACTTTTACCTGCATGTATAGATGAGCCCAAAGAGCATGAAGCACTTGTGGCTATTGATTAGAGGACTTAAGAGACATTCAAGGTAAGAAGCTGATCAGATCACGTAGCAATAGCTAAACTAATAGCAGTCCTGGGTACCCACTTGGAGGATGGTGCGTGCAAATATAGCAGCCAGCCAGCTGTGCTGCTCCTGCCCAGGGCAGAACTGCTCTGTTACATCTTTGTCATGTAGGTCTAGTGCCTTTTTTTTTTTTTTTTTTTAAGAGGAGACATTTCCTATAGTGTATTTTCCAGGTTCCCACATTCTGGGGGTGCAGTGGGGAAGCTAAGGGTGAGTTGGGGGATGTGGCATGGTAGGTAGAGAAGGAAGGGGGAGGTGAAGGGAGGAATTATGTGGCTTCTGGTGCTCCAAGGGCCCCACTAGCAGAGGTATGTTTTCCCTAGCCACCTAGAGGTTGGATAGCTGTTAGAAAGTTCCTGATATTCATCTTATTTTACAACTCTTATTTTTCCCAAAATTGTATCCCCAGTTCTGCTAAAATTGTATCCAGAGTTCCCTTTTCCTCTGCTTTTGGCACCCATGAAGTTTGTAGGTTTATTTCATATCTATTTGTCTGTTAGTTGCTGCTTAGTTAAAACAAAAACAAACAAACCAACAAAAAACAACTCTTGGCTCTTTCCTCATAATTTAGTCCCTCTTAGTTGACAGTTGTTATGTTTCTTTGAAACCCTTCAATTTTTTCATTATCTTTTCAATAATAGGTGCTCATATCCAAGCACAACAAATCCAGGAGCAATTTCATTATAAATAAAATATAAACAAACAAACAAACAATATAAGTACATAAATAGTCCCCAGTTTTTCCATATTATCTATTCTCAGGTTTACTCATCCCATTTAGCTTGAGGAAAGTGGATTATGTTTCTTCTTGTGCATTAAACTTCATTTTTCAAAATCTGAAACTCAATTTGGGTTAGAATTTGCCACTTTTAGAGTGTGTAGATATCCAGTCCAAGTAAAAGATAATCTTATTAGTTTTAATAAAACTACGCACTTAGTAAAGCACTACTTGGTATGAGCCAAGGTTGAGGTTGGCAGAATCTGAATTCATTCATGTTTATTTCCTTATCTGGACCACGTCTGCCGTTACCCATTTGTGTCAGCGAATGAACCCTGACTGAATAGAATCCATCAAGTCACACTGAGTCACAACTTAGTTACTTGAGTCATGTAAGACTCTTCAATCCTATTTCATCATCTTAATATTGCTTCAGATTAGGAGGAATTCCCTGGAGATTTTTGACAGGATCTCCTTCCTCTGTTGGTTAAGTGGCCATGGAGTTACGCAAGTCAAGATATACTGCACTGGTATCCTAGAAGTTATGTAAAAGGTGTGCATCTGAATTTAGTTTTCATTCAAGGAGTTGCACAAACAAGCTTAGGGCAAAAAGTATTCCCACAAAAGGACCAAGCAAAAACAGTAAGATCAGCCACATTAGTTTCAACAGGGTCCCAAGGATTAGAAGCCTGGATAATTACATTGAAAACTTTAAGCTCTTGGGACATGAACTGACTCATTTTCTGAATGTGCAAGCCTTAATTGGAGTCCTTGCAGTACAATAAGAGTTGCGCAGATAATGATCCAGAATGTAGATCCCAGCATTCTCCCCTTCCTAGCATCCCATGAAGAACAGGAAGGGACACTGGGAGAATACTTCTGTCCCTGACTTCAGTCCCTCAGTTCAATCACCACTGTCTTTATTCAGTCACTGAATTGCTATTGATTGTGTACTCCCACTCATCTGCAAACAAATGCTCTCCCTATGCATTGTGCTTCTCATTCTTGCCTCCTTTTGTCCCTCTAGCACAAGACTCCATGAAGCAGAACAAGGAATGAAGCCCTTGTCATGCTGATCGTGCCTGCCTTGCCCTCATCTCCCTATTTTACTGCAATTCCTGCGATCACAGACCCGATGAAGAATGTCCTGCATTCAAAATGTTGTCTTACTTTATCCCAACTGCATAGTTGGTCAAATAAAACATACCGTCCTAAAAAAATTCTTGCCTCTTGTCTATTTTTTTAGCAGACTTTTTACCCTGACAGTTCTTTGGGCCAGGGATCACATCTTCCTTTGTGCTGGTTGCATATATATAGTACAACAGAGCCCCAATTCTGACTGGAGCTTTAGGTTACTATTACATTAATACTCAATAAAACAAAACACAACAAAAACACAGACCACAAAGATAGGCTTATTTTAGTTCTGCACAATAAGGAGAGGAGGAATTTCTAGTGAATACCTAGATGCTAGGAAAAAAATGCACTGTAGATTTTTTTTTTTTTTATTTTTTTTTACTAACCTTAGTGTCTTTACCAAAGACTTTAGAATGGAAACAAATCCAGTTCTCAGATATGTACAACTTTCCTTGGTACAGAATTTCTTTTTGCAGAGCACAGGTAAAACCTACCAATATACACACAGAGAGGTAAAGTGCATTATTTAATACTGAGACTAGTTGCAGCCCAACAGGAGCTATTTTGAAAACCACTGATGTAGACCATTAAAACTTTTGAAGTCATGGAATCTTTTCATATTACTTCCGTCACAGAACCCCCACCCCTATCCTGAAGGCTGACATGGAACCAGGTGGCCTGCCCTGGCAATGCTGGTGCACCATCTCTTGGCTTGCTCTGCCATTGCCTCCCAATCTCTTGCTCTCTCTCTCTGAAATCCTAAATAAAAATATTCCTCCAGACCTGCCTAAGACCAGATTGAGACTCTTATTTGGACAGTACATTTTTGGACACTATATTTTAACATTACTTTGTGGTCAATCTTGCCCATTTGTCTAGTTTAGTGAGGGCCAGCAAGTTTAGCAGGCGTGCCACAAATTAGTTCTACACCCTCCAAGTGTGGCTGTAACCCTCTTCCCCTGCCCAACTGGCTGCTCTACTTCGTTTCCTGCCCTGTGTTCCCTGCCTGATTTGCTGCTCTGTTTTCTGCTCTATCTGCAACTTTGCTGCCTGTGTATTCCTTGGCCTGCTGCACATCACACACAGATGCCCATGCCACTTGCAGCATACACGCCACCCCAATTTAGTTTCTAGTTTATGACAGGAAGTGACCTTTTATTTCTTCTTTTACAATTCTGTCACAATTGCTATCATTTGCATTCTTATAGCCATCTCCAATTCCTCCCATCCAAGCCTGAAATTTAAATTATGAAACTATGAAATCTCTAGACCACCTCCTGAGCAAGGATAGGCATGTTGAGAAATACACTCTGCCTATTTGCAGCTGATTTGCATATGCATAGGCACGCAAATTAGCTAGAATAAATGGCTGGTGAGGGTGGGCCTGCATGGCTTAGTGCCTCCAAGTCAACAAACTAGAACCACATTCAACTTCTCTTAACCCTGCATTCAGATTTGGTGTTTCGAATGCACACATTCAGGGCCACTCTGGAGCCATCTGTGTGGCTAATTTGTGAGCCTGGACCCATGCAAAGCGAGTGGAAATTATTTCTTGGTATACACTTGTGAACATAGAAGTCTTCAAAGTGAGCCAGCCAGTTCTCTTACATCTAACCTACAAGCACTCTGTAGGTACTAGTTGTTAAAAGACAAGTCTTGGCTACTTCAAGCTGTAAAAGCAAAGCAGTCTCAAGACAGACCATGATTCATAACATCTCCTAAAAAATTATATGTGCAGGGAACTAAGTTTCATTCTGTAAAATTTCTGTAAGAGTACACAGCAGAGGTAGGAGTAGGCCTTAGTTTGTGTTTTGGCTTTATTACTTAAGTTGCATATGTAATGGGTATTTTTTTAGTAAGTACATCTTAAATAATAATAATATAATTGTCCTGTCATTGAATACAACTGTCCACTGGATTAAATAAGCGGCAAACGAAGTGATGATTTAATACTTACTTTGTTTCAGTTGCTCATCAGTTGCGACCTCCAGAAAAAGCTTGTGAAAGTGAGCATTTGACTTAATCTGAAGTTAACACAAAAACACACACCACATAATACAGTTAGTTATTCCTTCATTCATTAAATGATAATTCCACCCCTGCTCACTTGTTTTGTTGTGAGGCTCTATTTTTGGCATTTCAGCCACTGATCAAGAGACCAGGCTTCATATACAAACCTTATCCATATACTACAATGAACAATGCTGTTACTGAGTCACAATAGCATAATATTTATACACTTTGAAAAAGGCGCACATGAGCACACAATCTCTGCATTACCTGATGTTTTTTCCTTTCAGCCTTGGAATCTCTCTTAATGTCTGCTGCCAAGAAGGGACTCTCCACACTGATCTTTGTCCTAAATGGAAGAAAACATCCCTAATATCATTCTTATGCCATTTACAGATATTCAGATTGCTGCTCTCCCAGTAGAAACCACAATTGTACACATGTTCAGAACCTTCATCCAAGAGCATAAAGAAGGCTGCTCAGGATAAAAATAACCCAGGAATGAGTCAGGGTTAAATGACTTCCAGGAGAGCAGCTGCAGCACAGTTCTCAGTATCCCAAGGTGCTTTGCTATCTTTTCCCACCCTCATCCCCAGGGCAGTGTATACCACTCAGACTGAACTCTGCTGTTCCAGTTGAGCAGGGAGCAGAACATGGCCCCTTCACGATCCTACATTGCACTACAGAGAGACATACAAGCTGACTCTGAGCAGTCTGGGTCAGCCAGTCAAGGCTGCCCTGTGTGTTGTTGCCATCTAGGGAGACTGAGGGAGTCTGTAGAGCACAGAGATATGTACTTAGGGGTCCCCTGGCTGTGCAGCCTCAGCGCTGCAAACTGCTCTTCAGCATTCAAATGTCTGTTCAGGCATCTCTGGATAAGCTTTTCTACCAGGAAAAGAAACCCAGGATAATTTTCTCAGTTCATTTGAATGCGTGTATGCAGCTTTTATTTAATTTAATTAGTCTTGTTACCAACAGGATGCATACTTTCAGTCTTTGACGCACATTCATCTTCCAATAACTCATTGTTCCATTTGTAACCCTCAATAAAACTGGATAAGGGGCATCAAACTTCAGATTTTAAAATGTACCTAGTCTCAGAGAGCAATGAAAGAACATCTTTTAAAAGTTGGAAGGAATATTTGTTGCTTGAAGTCTATAAGCTACTGCGAGTCTCGTATATTTTGTATAAAACCCAGGAGGCAAGCCCTCTGGTTAGCTCAAGGAAAGGTTTACTGCGTTTCTTTCAGATATCACTTGAAATATTTACTGCTAGGCTCAGGAAGCATAGGAGAATTTCATAGTATAAAGTGCAGAGTCATGCATTTGGAGATTAAATGAGAATCTCTGCTGTGAACTGAGACCTCGTTTGGAAGTAACCGATGGAAGAAATGTGTCGATATATTCATCCTCTGATTAATGCACCTATTTGAGGAGGCTAAAAAAAAAGCAAATATGGGTCTTCACTATATCTGCTGAGACATTTTAGCAGATGTAGGGAAGGGCCAATTACACTGTACGGAACATTGGCAAGACTCCATGCGGGCTACCATGTATAGTTCTGGTCACCCATGCTTAAGAAAGAAATTCAAACCAGAACAGGTGCAGAAAAGATCTATCAGAATGATCAAGAGAATGGAAAACCTGTCATACAAGATGAGAGGAGTGCTTGCTTTATTTATACTAGCAAAATAAAGGCAGCAAGATGAGATTTCTCTCTCAAAATACATGTTGGGGGTAAAAATAGGGAAAAGGAAAAACACCCCACTATTTAATATAAAAAGGACAATGCTGCAGCAAGAATAAAAGGGTATAAACTGGCTGCAAATGATATGTTTTGCTTGAAAAAAAGTAGAAGAAAGCAGACAAGTGGCAGGTAACATTGTTACCTGTGGTAGCAGGACACTAGATTCCTCCACCCAAGTGGGACACTTTGGTTTCACAATAAATGCACTCCACAAGGGCTATCAGGAAAACATTCATTATGACAGAGAAATGTGCAGTCTACAACAAGCATTATTGCTTCATTGGTAAAAATTCTTGAGCAAATGTAAATGAAGGCAAACATGTGCGTGCTGCTTTATGAGCAAGCCTGAGATTCTAGGGTGGTTGTTCGATTGATCATCTAACAGATCTGCTATTAGACTTGTATTCCAGATTTGTGATCCAGTCACCTAGGTCTCTGACTGGGATTTTAGGATTAGCATAGCATGTGTTTAATATTCTCCCAACGCCACATTTTTTGGGCTTCTAAAAGACAAAACATAAGAAGATATTCACACCTATTGGGATTTGTCATTGAATCTTGTCTCTACAAGAAAGCAGAGACAGAGGGAGGACAGGATACAATCAGGACCTTAATATATAATTCCCTTTCTCACTTATTTCTTGGGAGGGGTCTTTCCAATTTTTATTGTTGCTAAATTTGTCAGTTTTCTGACTTTACCTAGCAACACCAATTTTTTTCCGGTCATCAAAGTATTCTGCCTCACTGGCTGGGACGTGCAGCATTATGTTGGGTGATTTTCCAGTCTTCTTCCTTTCATCTGCACCATTTTCTCCATCAGAGCTACAAAGGACACAAATAAATAAATAAATAAAAGCAAGCCACTGCATACTAATTTAACAAGAAATTGTAGGATTTACAATATGAGACTTGAATGAGAGGAATTCCCATGCTTATTAACAATGCAAGAATATATATTGTTAACAACACAACACACACTACTTTATCTCATGTAGAAATTTATAACATCATAGATCAGTTCTTGGATTTACATCGTACCATCACTGTTGTGTCAGAGTGCTTGGAGAAATTTTGCCCTTCAGAAATATGTGGGGGAGGATATGAAGTTTCAGTTCCTAGCCCCCACATTTTTCTAACTATTAGAATTTTCTATGTATGTTAAATATTTACTAAACTCTTTCCTTGGTATGCATTTCAGAAAAGTGGTTTAATTTCCTAGGATACAGCAAAATGCAGACTGTATGAAATCTTGTTAGGACCCAAGCCATATGACCTAAGGCAACGGAGAGAGTAAAACAGGCTACATATTTCCAAGTAATCAAAGACCTTAAGAATTCCCCTTGTACTTCAATAATTCAAGTTTTCTATTATAAAGTAGAAACACTTCACACAATGTCTTATAGTGCTTTCAAGGGTGGTTTGAGGATTCTCAACACTATGGTAAAAAGGAAATATATTGCTTTGAGAAAAAGGTTTTTCCCTGAGATAAGTTTATGTTCTACATTTTATAGTTGGGCATGTTGGCAGAGTTCAAGAATCATGGCTGCTTTGTTTTGTCAGAATGTTGTTTGAATGCCATTTGTTATAATGTTTTCAAAAGCAGCAGATGGGGAACAGATCATGCTGCTTTATTTGCATATTAAGCAACATTTTATTAAAAAAAAAAAAAATCTATTCAACTTGGGAAGTTTAATGCAAGCAGAGCTCCTGTAATGGTGAGTAGCAAATGCTTCAATAGAAAAATATAAGCCTTAGGGCATGAAATCTTTGCTTGTACAAAAAAGCAACCCCAGATTGGATCTCTCTTGAGCAACACGAGCTACTGTACTGAGACTCCTGCAATGCAGGAGAGAACTGCTATTGAAACAGTCATTCATGATGTCTGTAGCTCAGTTTCCACTACAAGCGGAGGTATACATTTTAGATTCAATGAGGCAATGTTCAGTTCTTAACCAAGTCAAGCAGTAAGGAAAGTTGATTGGGCAAAGGGGCCATGTGGGAGGGGAATCTTATGCTGTACTTTGTGATCAATACATTCTTCATAGCAAAATATTATAACACCCAAAAAGAGAGAGAGAGAGAGAAAATGAGAGAAGGATCCTGATGGACAGTCCTCTTACTTAAAACCAATATGTCCCATTTAGCAGGCGTTCGCTGTTGGCCCATGCAAGGAAGCATTATAGTGAAAATATATCCCACTCTCTCCCCTCCTATGCAGGTCAAAAGGGAAGGAAGTGTCACAGCCACAACTTGTCCAGGGATAAATGCAATGTCTGTTCCTAGCTTAAGTGGCTGTGTTTGCTCTAGAACTATCCCAGGATTGGCATGTACAAATATCACCCTTTTAATCAGGGTCTAGCAAATGCTTGATTGCACTGTTGCTTTTCTGTCATTGATTCAAGGATGCAGTCCTGGGATAACCATTCAGACGCACTTTGCAACGTCCTGAAACACAACTGTTATTGCTTCGTATCCCAAGAACCTTATTAAGATTTATCCCAAGCTAATAGACACTGGTATCTGAACAATTATACTTTGTCCTGGGATAAAATCATTTATCCTGGGATGAACGTGGCTGTTTGTAGCTTTAGAGTAATGTTGGGCTCTTAATAAATATGCCCAAGACCAAAAGGAGTACTGAGTATGGGCAAAAAACGGCTAGCTACATCATGTTTTTGGCATTCAGCACTTGCAGAGTGCATTTACTTGGTAGCACTCCCTAATGGAGTCCAATGCAGTGTGACATGAGTTTTGTCCCTACTTACTACAATATTGTTATGGGAGCTTGCCCCCCGCTCCCCCCTGCACCTTTTTTTTAAAGTGCTGATTAATTTAATCAACCTGAAAGACAATGCTTCTGTTACAAAGTGATGGAGGTAACCATATAGAAAATCTGCATTTTTAATTGGATTAGACTAAAGTATCAGAATGAAGTCAGTCCATTTTTCTCTCTACAAATACATATACTACTACCAAAATTATGAAGCTATATTGTCATAGGAAGCTATAAAGTGAACAGTAAAATGAACAACAAGAAAAGTTTGCCCTTGCGCTTTGCTAACAGATCAGAGATTGGAGAGGCCACTCAAAACACATTTTTAAGACTCTTTTCCCATTGCACAGAGGGGAGAGGGCAAGGATGGGGTACTGGAAAAAACAAACAAACACAAAAAGAGTTCCTCCTGGGGAAATTCAAAAGAGAGATTTATTAAGGACAGAATTTAGTCTTAAGATCTATATGCTTCTTAGCACAGGCAGATTCAGGATTTTTTAAGTGGGGGTGGGGAAGCAGCAACTGGCACTGCAGGGGTGGCTGACTGACCATGCTGCAGGGCACCTTTTTTTTTTTTTTTTTTTAATTAAAGCCTTTTTTTAAAATTAAAGTCCCCAAATCAGGTAAAGATCCTCCCTGCCCCCAGCACCCACTCCCTCCCACTCTGTGCTCAGTGGCATGTCCCATACCCTCCCATTTTCCCTTGTCCCACTTGATACTCTCTCTGACTGTCATGGGGGCAAGAAGAGCTTGTACCCCACCCTAGCCAGGCTGAGTGGGGATCTATCTGGGCTCAGCTGGGAAAACTAACAGCAGGCAGGCTTGCCCCCCCACCAAAAAGAAAAAAAAAACCCAAACCAAACCACCCCCCCCACAACACCCTGAGTTGGCTCCTGAACTGTCAGGAGAACACTCGGGGGGGACTGAATGGGTGGGCAACTGGATAGGACTGAAGTAGAACTGAAGCTCCCCTTGCCTCTGGGGCAGCAGCAGCAGCAGCCAGGGAGGGAAGATGTGCCACTGAGTATAGAGGGGAAGGAAGGGGTGGATTCTTACCTGCTTCACCTGCTACTCCCATGGCATGGCCTGGAAGTGAGGAGTGACTGTACCATTACACCCCCCCGCCTCTGCTTCTTAAGTTACAGACTGGCAAAGGTAACACTTTGATGCAAACCACAGCACACTTTGGTGATTAAAGGATGAGAAATGTTATACATTTTCCAACAAGGGGACAACAAGAGTCTGTCAACTCCTGTACGTCCATCACCATTTACTATTTACCATAAAAGTTGTCCTGTATGACTACCTTACAAAGGGCTTTTTAGTAAGATATTTTTAATTATCTATATATTATTACAAATAGATTTGTATTAGCAAGGCAGACACAGTCAGACAATGTCATCAACACCTTGAGGAAGTCATTACAAAAATATAGTTGATCTATATTAAAAAAGAAGTTGGACTTTGCATTTCCATTCCAAGACAAGATCTTGTTTACATATTTGCATAATCTCCCAGGTTGATTTAATCTCAGTTTTCCATTAAGAACTGCATAAAGAGACCAAGAGATTGAGAAAAGGGCAGGAGCTGACTGAGGTCAGGAAAGAGACACTGTAACAAATTTATGCAAATCTCATGAGGAGCATATTCGTTTAAAACTTTGCTAAATCAGCAGCTGGCTACATTTTTGGATGCGAATAAAACCAGTGAATTTCATGCCTTTATTTACATGGGGATTTGGAAATGTGAAAGCTTGAAGAAGGGGGAAGGGAAATACACCCAAGTCCCTTGCACAATAAATGTAATGGTTAATTTGAAAAACTAGAAAAGGACAAAAAATAGTTACCCAGTAAATGTAATGTTTGTAAAGAACAAAAGCCATAAAGATAGCAAATTGGACACTTGCTAATTAGAATTCCATTTATTCACAGAACAGGCATTCACTCATAGGCGGCAGGAGAAAAATATTTGGGGGGCTGAGTAAAACTTAAAAGATACTTCTTCTGTGCTGCTTTTGTGTGCAGGGGGGGTGGGGGGGATGGGGGCAGTGCGTGCATGTCCACCTGACTGCCATCCACCCCTCCCTCAGGGCTGTTGTGGACCTGGCACATGCTGGTGTTGTATGTAGCAGTGGAGGAGCTAAGCTCCATTAGCCCTGGACTTCTACCGCCTATGCCTGCACTACTACATTTGTTTATAAAAAAGCTGCACAAACACTTCTAGCAGTGTTTCAGCACACAAAACAACAGCTTTCAACCACTAATGATCTAAAGTAGACTAAGATCAGCAATTTCGGACGTGAAGCATAGCCTTAACCTTCACATCAAATAAATCCAAACCAACATCTTTTAATTCAGTTGACATTTCTGTGAGTGGAAACCTCAGAGATTACTTTGGCCAGGCTAGATATCCCTTTTTCCTATCCCATGTCAGAATTTCCATCTCACCCCTTCTCAAATTTGTGTCATAGATTTCATAGACATTAGGGCTGGATGGGACCTTGGAAGATCATAGAGTTCAGCCCCCTGCCCCAGGGCAGGAAGTCAGCTAGGGTCAAAGGATCCCAGCAAGATAAATGTCCAAATGTTTCTTAAAGGAGTCCAGGGTAGGTGCTTGCACCACCTCTGGAGGCAATCTGTTCCAGGCCTTGGGGGCTCGGACAGTAAAGAAATTTTTCCTTATGTCGAGCCTGAAACAGTCTTGGAGGAGTTTGACCTTGTCATCCCTTAGGGCGCTCTGGTGAACAGGCATACCCCCAGATCCTGTTGTATACCCCTTATATACTTATAGGCAGCCGCTAGGAACCCCCTGAGCCTGTGCTTTTCCAGGCTGAAGAGTCCCATGGCTCTCAGCCTCTCATTATAGGGCCTGTTCTCCTGCCCTCTGATCATGCGTGTGGCTCTCCTCTAGACTCTCTCAAGCTTTTCCACATACTTTTTAAATTGAGGAGCCCAGAACTGGATGCAGTACTCCAGCTGTGGCTTCACCAAGGCCGAGTACAGCGGGAGGAAGACATCCTGGGATTTGCTTGAGAAGCATCTATGGATGCAAGCCAGAGTTTTGCTCGCTTTACCAGCTGTGAAATTGCATTGGTGGCTCAGATTCATCTTGTGGTCAATCATGACCCCCAAATTCCTTTTGGCTGTGGTGCTAGCAAGCATAGTGCCGCTGAGCCTATAAACGTGCTGCAGGTTTTTTTTCCCCCCAAGGTGGAGTACCTTGCATTTTTCAGTGTTGAACGCCATCAGGTTTTCATCCACCCATTTTCTGAGCCTGTCTAGGTTGGCCTGGATCACCTGCCTATCCTCAGGTGTGGACTAAAATAATAAATAACAATAATCTATCTTGGATACTCTTAAACATCAATGCAAAGGGAGACATTTGTTTGAGTTATGCTATTCTTGCAGTGTGAGCATGGGAGGAGCAAGGGGGTGATGGGGATCAACTGAGCCACCACGAAAAGGGAGGAAACCCAGGGTGGAAAGATGATATACAATATGACATTGTGCAACTTTGTGCAGTTCTGTTTTCTTATGCACTTCAACAGTAAGATAAACTGGATGACCTCCCTATGTGTGTGATATACATGTAAAAATGTATATACTCATACCACCTTTCTCGTACCCTTTATCATCTCCTCCTTCCTCTGTAACTGGACAAAGAATTTAGCTCCATTGGCATTCTCACATTTCATTTTCTCCTCCCCTTGCAATTATTCCCAACTTCCCTACTGTCTTTAAATTATTCATTCCTTACCTACATAGTTAGGACATGTGAAACTCTTCCACAGCTGCCATTTAGCCCCTTGTCTTCTCTACTCATAGCAATTCTTGCATCCATTCCAAGGTCTTTACAGTCTGTGCGCTCATCGTTTCCCTGTTATCACTGGCATACCTGTCTGTTGCTTTCACAGGGCAGTAGAGGAAGCTTTCTGGAGACTGAGGGACTGTGATTAAATTTATTTTTATTGCTTTGCTTTGGGAGGTCTGAAGAATAAGCTGGGGGTTCAGCTCATCTCATTCATTTCCTATGTCTGCTGTACCTCAAAGAGCCCAGGCTTATCTCCAGCTACGTACAGACAGTTAAAAAGCCAGAGGATGAATTGATTCAATATTTGTAGATTAGTCTAAGATGCATACATCGAATCAATAAGCAAGTAAACAGACACTCACTTTTGATTCCAGAAATGCAGCCACATGCCTGCAGGGGCTCAGGCCAGAAGCTAGGGGAGCTAGAGCATGCCGCCCTGCTTGGCTGGAGCAGACAGCTTAGACCAAGGTTAGACTGCCTGCCCTGTTGGGTGGGGGTTGCAGGGGTGGTGCAAAGCATCCTGGGATGCTGGGGGACTGAGGTAATTTGAATTTGGAGGGGATCTGGGACAGAAGTTCAATAAACCTAAATCAGTTAAGTCTGATACTACATTCATCCAGATTAATTCTAAACTAGTTCTGGCCATTTTGAAAGTGGTTTATGTGGGCTGAACTTCTGTTGTGTTACAGATTTGAACTGGTTTCTTATACCTTATACTTGTTTATGTGTAATTTCTGTCCTTAACCCAAAAGTAGGTGAAGCTTACTGAAGTGTAGATATGTAAATAGAGAGATTCTATCACTGCAAACATGCATGAGCATTCCTGGGTACATCTGTGGTTAGACAATAGTATGTGCAGGCTTCACATGGCATCTTCCACCCACTTCACTGTTCCCCTTAACTTAACTCATGTGATCAGCACAAATTCCACATTGGTCACACAAACCTATAGATGTCAGGTTGCTAAAAGCCAAAATATTTCATAACTAACCATAGACCTAGATATCCAGTAGGATATTCTTGCAGAACTGATCTTCTAAGGGCTAGGGACAGACATTACACATGGACCAGTTTAAGTGATCAGAAACTAGTTTAAACCTGTAACAGAACGGATGTTCAGTGCACATAAAACAGTTTCAAAATGGCTGTAACCGGTTTGAGATAAACCAGGTAGAATGTAGTACCAGACTTAACTGATTTGGCTCAAACCAGTTTATACAATGCCTGTCCCAGACCCCTTGCTTGTTTAGGTTAAACCAGAGACCCCCAGCATCCCAGCATGCTCTCTGGGCTGGGCTCTCTGCTCCAGCCCAGCCAAGCTGGCCCCACCCCTCTGTTCCCCAGCCAGAACAGGGACAGGGAGGGGTGGGGGTCTGGCCAGGGAGGGGTTTAATTCCCTCCCCCCATCCCAATGGCAGGGACCTGTGCTGGGTCTGTCAGGTGCTCTTCCCTTGCTCCTGCAGCAGTGGGGAAGAGCACCTGGGGCTTATTCAGCCACTGGTCCTGAGCACAAGCTGAGCAGTGCCTGTGGCTGGGCTGGGCAGAATTCGCTGCAGTGTCAGCTGCTGAATAAGCCCCTTCTTGCCAGGAGGCGGCTTGTCCCGAGCTGGAATGGCGAGCAGTGAATGACTGTGATGGGCAGCAGCCCATCACGGCTTCCTAGAGTATGAGTCTCTTCCTGGTGGGGGCCGCTCTGTGGAGTGCGGCAGCACTGCAGGGGGCTTGCAAGGCTCTGGCCTGCTCGGGACCCTGGTGCTGCCATGCACAGCCCACTACAGCTCTGCTGGCCCTGCAGCACAGTGACCCTGCCGGGAAGGGGCTCACACTCCCCCACATTATGATGGAGGCTGTTGCCCACAACACGCGCCCTGCCCCCTTCCGCTGCAGCCACAGGGGAGGGGCATGGCTAGACGCTGGCTGACAGGGCCCCTTGGAGGGGAAGGGCGGGGCAGGTCCAAGGGTTATTCCTTCTCCCTCCATTGTCCAATGGAGGAGACTGCAAGGGGCCTATGCTCAGGCAGGGAGCATGGTGGTGAGGGCAGGCAGACCCAGTTGCCAGTGGGGATAGATGGGAGACTAAGTCTCCTCTCTGCACCTCTGCCTCAGGGGCCATGGTGCCCCGCTGCTGCAGCAGCTAAGGGGAGCGCTCAGGAAACCCCACTTGGGTCCCTGCCTGTGGGATAGAGAGGAATTAAACCCCTCTCTGGCCAGTTCAGCTCAGACTGGCCATTCCTCCCCAGCACACTTCCCTGCAACGGAGGGCATGCTCTAGTGCCCCGCACCAGCTCCTGGCCTGAGCAACTGCAGGCATGTGCCTGCATTGCCTCAGTCCAGAGAGAATGTTTGTCCTGTTACAAACTGGTTCAGCCTGGGCAGATTAGTCTAACCTGCCAAGGTTGAATCAAATCAGGCTCTGGCTTTTGAAAGTCTGTCCCTCGCCCTAAGGAAATACTACAGGCATGCAAAAGAAAAAACCCCACAGCATTTCTGTTTGGAACCAGCATGGATACATACCCATAGCAGTGTGCAGTGCAGAGATACCCCAAGCTAGCTGGCCATAGATTAGTTCATGTACTGAGTCTACAGTACGCAAGGCAGTAATGTGCAGAGATACTAAAGCTTGCTCTGCATGTGTTAGCTCTAGAGCCAAATGTCACTGTACTTAGACTAATGAGCTCTGCTTCTCAAAGCTGAGAATTGTCTGCGGTACAGTTAGGTCAATAGGCCATACTATGCCTTGCAGACACACTATTTGTGACCTCAGAAATGTCATAAGATTCATGCTCTGCAACATTTAACAATTCAAAATTTCCCATGTTTTCATATCCGAATATATAACAAATTTGTATATATCTGTTATATATACAACAAATATATACAATTGTTATATATACATGAGTGATTAACTTTCACTCATCTGAAGATATCACTCAAGGTGAGAAGACCATACAGATCTTTAAAGGTTACACCCATCATTATACTAGACATGGTTCTGCACCAAGTAAGCTATATTTACAAATATCAAGATGAAACACCAAAAAGCCTCAACATGACACTGCATTTTGCATACACATTAGCATGCAGATTTGCTAGCTATATTAGGGTTTTGTATCATCTCACACAACCCAAACAACCAATTCTAGGTTTGGTACAGTGCAAAGGGAATCTTTTTTCAAGTGCATTTGCTCTTCAAATGTAAGTGTTTCATGTTCACTGACATATCTTAAAAAGGAGCTGAACCATGCACATTAGGAAAACGTGTTTTTGTCACGTAGAACAAAACACCCCAATAAATGGAGCTGAAGAATTTCAACTTCTCTCATACCGAAGAATAGCACAGAGAAACTTTAACAAATAGCAGAGGACCTTGTGTCCCTCTGATGTATACAGACATACTGCATTAGCCAGCACATTTTAAAAAGTCATGGGAACTTGATCTCTTCTACAACCTATCAACACAAAAAGCCCAAGACAGATTAGTAAACCAAGGCCTTTGTGTTACAGAAAGTTTCTTCTGAACTTTAAAAAGTTAGGTTGATTAGGCACTAAACTTCGCCCATTCAGGCCTGTTGATAACCTATGATGTAAAAGCTGCATTGAATTTGTTACAATAGAATTTTTCAGGGATAAAAAACGTTCAAAATAAAGTTACTTTGAAGATGATTGAATTGCTAATAGAAAGTTATAGTTATAGAAACTCTTCCTATTATATTTTATCATTGTCAATACACAATAATCCCTCTACACTGAGGCATGCATATGGTGGGTGAGAGAAGGAGGGAGAGCTATAATTTTGTAGGCTTGCCAATATCAGACAGTGACTACTCTCCTTCCAAATTTCTTTCTGCTTAAACAGAAAGCAGCTCTCTCATTGTTGTTGCAAAAGATGCCCTCAAACATCAAAGGGACCAAGTAACCTAGTTAGCAAGTCTGCAAAGTGAAAAGCCACAACAGATTGCATCTAACCAGCTGCCTGCTTTTTTTAAATAGCCTGTTACCTAGTTAGGTATTTATTTCCCCAACACATGCAAGAAGTTGAAGTGAGCTATTTTGAAACCCCAAAGTTCACTTCTGTTATTGCTTAACTAGTTTTGATTGGAATGTTTAGAAGACAACTTTGCTGTTTTACAAAGCCAAGAAGCATGTTGCTTAAGTCTGAGTGTGATCATGCTGGCTTTGCTGCAACATTTCCTCTAAAGACAGTATATGCCTCAAACTGTCAGCCTACTCCCTAGTCTTTTCAATATCTAAACCAGGGATTCTCAACCAGGGTGCTGCAGCCTCTGGGGTGCTGTGAAATACTTTAAAGGGTGCTGAACAATATTAACACTGTTAGGTGTACAAACACCTACACACAATTCACAAGATAAACCTAGAGACTTCAAATAGGAATCTGTGGGGTCACAAATACTCTGACTTGTTGTGGTCTTTGTTACAGACATTACAGCTAGCAGCTCAGGAGGTTAGATTGGCTCCTGATCTGAGGTAAATTGGGGTAGTGGGAGGGGCAGGCAGGTTGGTGGGATCTGGTAGGGTTTGGCAAGCTTGGGATGGGTGGCAGGGATGCTAAAATAGCTTGGTGCTGGGGGCAGTGGGAATAGGAAGCACATCTCCAGGGCTGGAGCCAGTAGCTGGACTGTCCTAGCCGTGGGCCTACACTGGGAATGTGTTTAGAAGTTCAGTTAGATCAGTCTAGCCCTACCCAAATCTAACTTAGTGAACCTCCAAGGTACAGTTAAAATTAGATTGGGTTACCCATTTGTGATCCATCTAACCTTACTGGAAGTTCTGTACAGTTCCCACTTAGATTGACCCTAACTAGGAATCGAAGTGTAAGGTTTGCACATGACCAAACTAAGTTAGATTGGATGGCCTAAGCTCCCCAAATGTCTGTACATACCCTTTGAGTTCTTTGCAATGGAAGATTTGATCTTATTATTTTTCTGTAGTCAAGAAACAGGTGAAGGCATTTTCCAAGTGGCGTCTTTGAATTTACTGAGCTAAGCACTTACTTGTGCAGGCCGGGGGCGAGCCGGGCCCATCTTTGCGCGTGCGGGCTGTGGCCAGCAGCCCGGGCACGTGGGGCCAGAGAAAACCGCGTGGCGGCAAGGCACGCGCGTGCTAGAATTAGTCACAGAGGCGTAATGGTTGATTGAAAAGATTATTTACTTACACCCAAGATGGTCGTGGTGTAGGCTGGACAGTTTTCCAGGTGCAGCTCCGCTTAAATCCTCGTTGGAGGACTCCGACAAATTCAGTTCTTTGGCCCCGGAGTTGTTTAGGCTCCGTGGGTTCGGCAATTCTTTCCTCACGGAGTTGTCAAAGCTCCGTGGGTTCTGTTTGGTTCCCAGGCCCCCGGAGCGGTTAAGACTCCGTGGGTTTGAAAATTGGGTATATAGGATAGGGATATGTCTAGGATTGCGCTCGGCGACGGGGAGAGGCCAGAGGCTGTTTAGGCCTCTGTTGCCTGCTTAAGAGAGGCGCGTTGGGTCCGCAAGGGTCCACATCGCTTAGAGATCTTCACACAGCGCGAAGTCTCCTCCTCCTGGCGAGTTCTGTATCTCTCCCATTTTCCTCTCTCTCCGACTTGGGCGGAAACTACCCACGCCTTTTGTATGGCTAGCAAGCCAATAGCTAGCCGCCATGTATGCCTTTATTCAGAATTGGCCAATAATGTGGCGCAAATCTAAATACAAATGGCAGGAACTCCTTTGCACCGTGCATCCCTGAGATGCAAAAGAAATGCACCATGCAAAGAAGCTGCAAATTGGCAGGAAATTCCCTGTTGCACCGGAGTTCTCTCCTACGGCAGAGAACTCGATCATGCAAGGAAGCTGTAATTTTAGCGGGAACATAATTTAGCATTGCCGAAGCACACACAAACAACAAATCACAACTTTGGGTTGTGACATTACTCACAAGAGCAATATGAGGAAGTTTAATGGAAAAGCCTGATCTCCTAGGTCAGTGACTTGTGGTTTATCTGACCTGATCAATGTCTTCATTGGTTGATGTGGCACACTGAGAAGATATCTGTACTACAATTTTCTTTAAATGAATAGGGCACATGCCTCAGTATGTGGACTTAAGCTTACTTGTTTTAAGCGTTAAGCCAAGACGGGTTGCAAAAAAAATCAAAAGTAGTAGAAAGCACAGAAGGATGTTAACGGAATAATGAGTAAACTGCTGTATAGAAGAATAACCCCTTACTCACTTCCATTCAGGCAAAGATTAGGCTTAGACTTGGCAAGAATAAACTTGAGTCAAAGGAAGAGTCCAAAGATGTTGGACCTAGGAAATGGGACATGCGGGGTGGGGGAGAAGGTGGGCTGTGGCCTTAGCTGTAACAGGGACAGCTGACAACCGCTCCACACACAGAACATGATACAAACAGCCTAGTGCAATCTTTCCAGTCAGAGGTGGAGATAACTGGGCTTGATGCAAACTTTTGGACATTTCAAGAAAACATTAAATGTCAGGTGAATCAGAATTTTTTTTCGGCTTATTGCTCCATGTAACTTCCTATACTGAGTAGAGAAATTTGAAAAGGTCTAAACAAAGCTTCAAAAACAGTTTTCTCTGTAAATGTGACTGATATAAGAGGTAGTAAGAGAACAATTTACAAGCTAATAAATCCACATGGAAGCAGGTAAGCCACTTCTAACACTGTGGAGATCCATAAAACGATACTCAGCATTTAAAGGGAAGAGGAGGAATGTGTTTAAACAGAAATGTTATCTGGAGGCAAAACATCTAAGCATTAGTAGAGATTCACTCCCCACTGTGTTAGATTTGGTAAGTGAGTTGTTCTCATAATAGGAGAATTGCCATCCTGGCATTGTGCTTTGGCATAGAGGTGCGCTGATAGAGATTTTTGCGGCCAATACCAATATCCAATGGTTAAGGAGGCATATCAGCTGATACCGATCTGATTTAGCATGGAGAACTGTCTCCCTCTGGTAAGTCCGTTGTGGTGAAAGGGGAGAGGGGAGGGAAGGGGCATGGGGGGACAGATGAACCCCTCCTCCCCCCATGGTAAGGGAGGGGGTGGGGGCAAGCGCTGCCCAGCCAGGATGGGGCAGGGCACTTGTTGGGGGCGGGTGGCGTGTGCCCCTGGATCTGAGCAGGGTGGGGTGAGCAGGCTGCAGCTGCGGGCTGCACTGGGCTCCTCTCGTCAGGCGCTGGGCTCAGGGCAGGGGCTACAAAGGAGGCTGCAGCCACCCCAAATTTCACTGTAGCTCCCTCCCAATGCTGCTGCCTGCCCACCCAGTGCAACCCCGGCTCTTCCTGGTGCATGGGAGGAGTCAGGGGTAGAGACAGGGCTGTGCCGGGTGGGCAGGCAGTGGCAGCACTGCGAGGGAGCTACAGCAAAATCTGGGGTGACTGCAGGCCCCTCTGCAGCACCTACCTCAAGCCCAGACCCTGGCAAGAAAAGCACAGTGGAGGCCCGGCTTCAGCTCACAGCTGCAACCAGTCTGCCCTGCCCACGCTGATCTGGGTCACCCCGCCCCCCCCCCGGGGTGCAAGCAGTGGCAGGAGCCACCCCCAGCCCCTGACAAGCATCCCCTCCACCCTGGCTGGGCAGCGCCTGTCCCTCCCTCTGCCCCCCTCCCTCACCACGGGTGTACACCATAGTAGAAAAGTTATGCTCCATGTGGCAACCAAAGGTAGGTATTCAGAAACCTGAAAGCATGCTAGGTCTATGACTGACTTTCTGGACAGACATATAGAACATGCACTATATGCCCATTTTAGTTAATCAAACTGCTCGTGGGGCATAAATGTTGTGTGTCATTTGGCACAGATCTGCTACTTAAAGTATTGGTAGTTTTTTCTTTCTTTTGGGAAAAAAAAGAATTTATTTTTTTTGTGGAGAGTTGAGTGAAGTACTCAAGTTACTCTTGCTTCTAGAGTAGTGATACATGTTCTTTTACAGCAAGCATTTTATTAAGAACACTACATACTTTCATTGATGAAGTTTCTGTTGTTAAAAAGATTACATTTTTAAAAATAATCAGTATATTAAATGGAAAAAAAATTAAGTCTAGTCATTAGGAAAAATTAAAAACACAAAAAGACAGAAATAAGTTGTTATCGTATTGTTTTACTTTTAGTTCAATGGCTAACAGTTTATGTAATATTCAGGTCAAGTATCACACCATGCTATCCTCCAGACATCAGCAAGATCATCGTGACATTGTGGACATCATTAGCAAGTATGTAAATTCTCTCTTCTAAGTACCATCTATTATTAACAGGCAGTGCTCCCTGTCTAGTCAAACACAGACAGTGATCATGTTCCAGAGGAAAAAAACTAAAAAAACTCCTTGGGTTATTAAATAAACAGATATTTATAAAAAAAAAATAATTAAAAAAAAAGTTACAGAACAGATCAGACCAGAAAGCCATGTTGGCTCTTTACTCTTTCCAGTTATTTTCAGTTCTGGCATCTACTCCAGGGGACATACACCTCTTCTGTACTCTGAATGTCCTGGTTAGGACTTCCTGCTAGGACTGCAAGGTTCAAACACAAGGCTAAGTACAGATGGTCAAAAAGCCCAACGCCTAATCAATTCAGTCTTTGCAGGTTAGTCTAAGCTGCAGAGATTAAAATTGAGAAACAACTGAACTGACATTCATTTTTGATTCAGGAAATGCAGCCACATACCTGCAGTGGCTCAGGCCAAAAGCCGGGGGACACTAAACTATGGCTCTGGCACATAGCCAGCATGGGCTGTGTGTTGGCTTCCTCTTCCTGCTGTCCCTGAGGTCTCTGGGAATTTCAGTCCAGAATCACAACAGCAGGGTTGCTCATCACTTCTTCCTGCTTCTAGGTGCCCCTGGGATTTGTAGTCCACCATCACAGCCAGCAGTACATTTTTAGCAGGGCAGGGCAGCTCTGTACTCGGGGGAGGGGAAGTTTAACCCCACTCCCTGGCTTCAGACCGCAGCCGGGGTTTGCCTCCACCTTTCCCACCCCTTCTCTGCTAGAGCAGATAGCACAGCCCAGCCCAGGGTTGGAAAGCATGCTGGGGGAACTATGATTTAACTTGAACCAGGAAGGGGTCTGGGACAGAAGTTTCATAAACCAGTTTGACCTAAATCAGTTAAGTCTGATACTACATTCAACCAAGTTTATCTTAAACCAGTTTCAGCCATTTTGAAAATGGTTTATGTGCACTGAATTCCCGTTCTGTTACAGGTTTAAACCAGTTTCTGTGCAACTTCTGTCCCTAGCCCAGAGTGTCCGGATTCTGCTGAATATCTGACCCAGATTTACTCTCAGTTACTCTCCTTCCATCTCTGGGTATAGCTGGTAGTACTGTGGTAGGAAGTTTCTTTTATATTTCTTGTCTGTAAGATCCTGTCCTAGTTTTGAACAAGCAGCTGAGCATTATGATCGCAGTTCTTACTGAGGAAAAATATGGAGACAAGCCAACACAAGAGCATTAGGCCACACCACTTTTATTTAGGAAATAGTTAACTGGGGAGTAGGAAAGAAAAATTACTGCCCTAAGATTTATTCAGAGTCAAGATGACAATTAAGAGGGTCTGAACAGCTTTGACAGCAGTTCTTTTCAGCCAAATTAAAGAGAAAAATTGTCAGATACATTTTACAGTCTGACTTGACAAATATTCATGGATTGTGGAAATCATGGCAGCTACCAGTCTTGGGAACAATGCAAGCTTCTGTGGTCAACTTCAAAGGTGATACCTACTCCATGATCTGTAAACAACTGAAGGAAGAGAGGACTAGTCTCACGAATGGAAACTACTTAGTATTTGCAAGCAGTTTGAAACTCCATTTGTTGAAAACCTGTGTGAAAGCCAAGTTTCCAGGATTATCTACATTTATGCAAGAAATATTACATCATTATGGCAGCACCTGTTGTAAGGATTCAGTACAAGGGTTTATTATACATGCTCTTTTAAAAGTAGGTCCTAGGAATTTTTACTATGCATAATATGCAAATAGGTTAGTACTTCCTGTACCAAGAGAGAATCAACAAGTTTGCCGTACAAGCTTTCTTTTAAAGGAAATATTTTTATATATAAAATTCAAAATGACTAATGAGGGGCTGATTAAATGGTATTTAGTAACTTAATCTCATTGGGACACTTTGAGGAGATAGGTGTGTGGCGGGGTGGGGAAAGAGGGAATTCTTATGTTGTGTGCAATTTATGTAAAGTTAGTTTAATCAAAATGGCAAAACTAACCACACTTAATTCTTCTTTTAAGTACCTCAAAACCACATCCCTTTCTTTGCTTTGAGTCATCAGGCAGATGAGATATTTGAGAATTAGCATCAACACTACCAGTGTGTTTTTTCCGGTAGAATTAGAACTTAAAAAAATGCAAAACGCAAGCTCCCAACACAAAATGTGAAGCTGAATGGACCAACAATATCTCATAATGAACAGATATTTTTGGTGCTAGAAAGAATGTACTGTTCAGGGTAAGTTTCTGCCATAGAAATACTTAGAATTTAGATATGGGAATAAGTGAAGAATACATCTGAAAAGCACGGTCATACATTGGGGTTAAGAACTCATCTACTTCTGGCTCATCTATTACTTTCATAGTTGTTAGGGGCTGGAAGGGACCTTACAGATCATTGGGTCCAGCCCCTCTGCACTTGGGCAGGAAAGACTGCTGGAATCAGATGACCCCAGCAAGACAGAAAATTAAAGCAAAAATCTAAAATAGTTAATTAAGTATTCTCTCTCCCTGCCCTATCCCATGCACAGCCCAGAGCTGCAGAACTTGTGCATTTGCCTCCTGACATATTGACTTCCATAGAAAGAAAGATGCTGATCTGGGCAAGCCACAAGGAAATATGAACTCTTTTTGGAGCAATGCTAGCCCCTCACCCTGGTTGTAGACCTCATGGATTAGTCAGGGTCTTTGGTATATGCAACAGGACTTTTAATAAGGATCCTGCAGATGAAAAGAAAGATTTCTTCCTATATTTCAGAGCCTCAGGATATTAGACCTTTTAAAATGCTGCAGTCATACTTTGCAAGTGTTTGACCTGATAACATATCATTCTCAGTGCCATTTCTGTACACCACAGGTCATTCGTATGCTATATAGCAACCTTTTTTCTCTAGGATTTGTTCAAAACTACCATGACTTCCTCTCTATCAGTACTGGTTGTGACAAGTTACTATCCATCTATTAGGATTGGCAGACAAATGTTATTTTGTTTTTGGAACCCAATTTCAGTTATTAATGCACTTTAATCTCCACTTTTGCACTGTCGCCTTTGAGTGGGAAAACCAAAAAGTGCTTAAGAAATTCTTCCAATTAACCCAATCCCCCCCACCTAAGGCACCCTTCCCCTACCAAAGCAAACAAAACAACCTAACATTGGGACAGCAATCATGAGTCTTCAAATTTGATGATCCTCCAAATGTGTCCACCAAGAACAATAAATTAGCTGCAGTCCAAAGGGGACTAATTTTTTTCATTTTACACACTGAAAAGGGGAAGTTGGAACCAAGGAAGAGATCTGACACTGCTGACCTTACCAAGGGGGACCTATATTCTTTGTCTATGTGCAGACATTTATAAAGCCTGAGGTGGAATTGATTTAAGTTGCACAGTTTTCTGTAAGCAGCTCAGTTTAAATCAGTAGCAAACAGAACACACATTTGCCTTTTGGTGGAAGTGGCAAATCTTAGACTATTTTTAAATGTCTGTGTGTGCTGAACTTCTGTTCTGTTATGGGTATAGATTAGTTTCTGATCATGTATAATTGTAAAAGTGTAATGCCTGTATCTGGCCTTTAAGGGCTAGCTCTTCTCAAGTTGGTGCATTCCTAATCAGCTGTTTGCAGAAGGAATGGGATGGGGTGTCCTGAGACTCAGGATATACTAAGCAAAACGGAAAGGTTTATGAAGTGGTGCTGACATGAGAGGGAGGAGTTTTGTATGCAGGAGTTTCTGCATAGAAGTCTTAACTCCTGTGCTATCCCTGGCTTACAAGTTAGCTTGCAAAACCTGTGTATTCCCTTGCTTTAACTGTTGTAAGGTCTCTCTAGCTTAGTTTAATTCTTCACTGTCCACACAAAGTGGAGCTCTGGGAAGGGCATGCTTATGCTATTGGGGTGAGCACTAGGCTGGGGCCCAAAGCTACTGGCCTGTGTCAAACAGAAAGGGATTTTACATTAGAAGTATCTACTGTGGGAGAGTGCCTAAGAGGCCGGATCTAAGGATGGTAGGTGGGCACTGTTCCTATCTCGTACACTTAAAGAATAAAAGTCTGTTGATAGCCCACAAAGAGGGACATTGGCCAGGACTGAAACACTGATATGCACATCTAGAAGTTCAGTGCAAGTCATTGTTACATCCTACGAAATCTCCTTCTTCAGATACCAGATTATTATTTGCAGCTTTGGAATTCCACATCACCTTGGGATCTTGATAAACCTGTTTCAGGGCAGAAACATTTCTTGTGCCTGCCTCTACAATGTAGGTCTTCAATATGGTGCAGTCATTGAGGGAGGAGGGAGCTTTTTCAGTATGTACCCACGGTCTGGTTAAGTCACCCAGCACTCAGCTTTTAGCACAGCAAGACAATCATTATGCAATCGGGTTATCCAAGAACAGGAAGATGTGAACTTTTCATAGGAGTGACATTATACTATTACAGAGATCTTTGGTACAGCCTTGACATCCAGCATAAATCTACGAGAAGGGTCCTGAACAGGTACTATAATTTTGGGAGCAGAAATTAAACACCTATAGTGATAGACATCTATCAGGCCTACCAACACAAGTCATCCAACTACGTATGAGCTCCATTTCAGTCCTTACATAATTGAGATCAAGGGAGGGGCAGGATCTATTATGGGTATGGGGTTTCTTAACTTCAGGGTGTAACCTTCCAATTTTCTGCAACACTGAATCCATGCTACTGTTGGCCAATACTTGTTTTGGAAGAGACGTCAGTCTCCTTCATCCCAGGGTAACATTTTCAGGTGTGCTACATACAAGCTAGTCAATAACAAAAACCTCCATCTCCTGTGAAGAGAAGATGAACTGGAATACTACACTTCAGTAATCAGAAAGGCAGAGAACATGGGAGAGTGCTCTGGAAGAAAACTTGCTTATATTTAGACTTTTGACAGAAGAATATTGGTTGAACTCACTGGGAAGTTAAGGACAAAAAGTCTTTGAACATTGTGAAGCCAAGCAACAGCTCTCTTGGTATAAGGACTGGCAGTAACACATACCTACATAATTGAAGAATTTTATATGTACTTCTTCAAGTCCCTGCCAACTCATCTGTCTGGGAAAGGAGGCACAGGGAGAGAACGGGAGCTAAGTAAACAGGGCGACAGTATCACATTCTGCTGCACTATTGACTTCAGAAGCCATGCAGAGTTTCTATCACTTCTGCTCCAGATGACTTAATTCAGAGCCATTGAGTATAGATCTTCTTGTTTGGTCCACCAATAACTGCTTACATTAGGATCTGGCAAGGCTTAGTTATAGTGCTATTTCAGCCACAGAATGGAAGCATTTTTCTGGGTTGGGTGGGTGGTGGGACAGAGGAAGGCAGCAGAGTAAAAATCCTCTGCTATTGTCAAGTGAGGCCCAAATATAAAAAAGACACATAGGTCTCATGGCCTAAAGGTTCATCAGGTCAGACCTGTACTTATAAAGTGGACAGCCAGAGACCCTTTATGCCTTAAAGAGTAGAGGGTATGTAAAAAGGTTTGGAACATCTTAAGAGTCTCATCAATGGGGCACTCTGGTGATGAGAGCATGTCTATGCAGACGAATGGGAAGTGTACTTACAGAAATAAGACTGATCTTGGTAGGTTGCTTTGTACTTGTGGGTCTGTGCAGTAGAAGGCAGGGGTATAGTGTGGGGGAGGGGAAAAACAGGAAGGGAAGGAAAGAGTATGCTGTTATATAATTAGAGGCTAGGTATGGGTATGCTGTTATATAATTAGAGGGTAACAACACATGTATATATGTATGCAGCAATTTCTTTTGACCCACACAAACAACATTTTGGCACCTTAACTTGTGGGTGCTGAATTTGCAATTCTAACTCTTAATATGTGTTTGGTATATAAAACATACACACAATAGAACTAAACACAACTATTCTAAAAAGCACATTCTCTGCCTAACCCAGATAAATAGTGGATGGTCTGAGGCTAGAGCCCATATGAAAATTTGTAGCTACAAAGAGTTAACCTAGGCAAGTACTAAATTGCAGTATCTGCCAAAACAAAACAAAAGGAGCCTATATCAACTATACAGCAAGTTCCTACCAATGGTAAGTATCCTCAGGTTACTGCTCTTCTTGCATTGCCCCAAGTAACATAGTTTCAAGGGGAGAAGGAAAATAATGCCACAAAAGTATCTCTCCCTCTAGCTATCAGTCACCTGAAGGTCAGTTGACCAGAGACAGTTTCTTACAGCCCTGTTACAGTCCCATGACTACTTGTCCATTGACAATAATGTGTTTCAGCATTCAGAAAAGTTAATGATATGCATTATAAATATTTATTGAAATACTGCTGGATTTAATTATTCTGGTAAGAAACAGAGATTTTATATTTTATTTCAGTATCAAGCAATAAACTTACACTCCTCACAAAGAAAAGAAGTGCAAGTCTCTTGTGAGTTTAAATACTAGCCTCCTAATTTCTTATTTATTACAGACTTTTTGCTGGCCAAATCTTAACAGACAGAATGTGCCAGTTAATGCCAGCCATACCATGCTAGCAGACTCATTCTAGAAACAACCACATATATATTAGCCTAAACACACACAACAGTGATATTTATGGGTCACGGTTTTGCTTGTCCTTAGTGTAATTTAAAGGCAACTCCACTGACTTTAAGTCAAGTGTGTGTGAAAGAAGACTAAGGCTCCCTAGAGACATCCTAAGAATAAGGGGTTTACAATCAGTCATAGGAATACCAGTTTGGAAACAGCTTATAGGATTTTGATTTACTCGAACAAGGTCTCTGCAGCTTTTCTTAAGTGGTATAGTAGCAAGAGAAGTTTTTGATTTATAAAATGATAGCACAACATGTTTTAGATAATCCTGTGCATGTGTAAGACCTCAGCATTGCAAGTTTCAGGATTTGCCCCTCTCTCCCTTCCTGACCTCCTGCCTTTTCCTCCCCATTGTCCAGGTCAGAACCATAAACTCTGAGCTTGGTGCAGAAGAACAGAATCCAACACACACAAACCCCCTACACATACAGAAATATATGCTTGACATCAGAATGCATACATTTATACAGCTGTAATTTACTTTAGGTTCCCCAGAGATAAACAGCAACAAGTCAGAAGCTGACCCTAACTAATAAAAGTTTCCACATCTGCAATCCCACAGAGGTGCTCACTGCTGTAAAGACCCCCTCTCTCCCCCAAGTTTCACACATTCCTGACATCCTCAATCATTACCTGACTTAAAGGGATGCATTTTAAAAACCACACTGAACTTGCACAACTGCAGGTTATTGTGGTTCACAATCTAAAAGTCAAGGTCCCCAGGGGCTCTGCCAGCAGTTCTTTCTTATAAGAGAAGGTAGTTTCAGCTAGAGTATTTCTATTGAATGAACTTCCATAAGAAGGCACACGAGAAGGAAACTTTCTGTTCTTAGGTACCAATCTATTCAAACATAGAAATGGCGTGTGAATAGAAATGGATGTGTAATACTAAAAACACTACATACGCACACATTTGTCTGCTTTACAATGAAATGAAAGAAGTTAAGAAAATAGGTTTTTTTTAACCTTTAGGCCAGTTTTTAGATGAAAGATCCCACCTAAAAACTAAGCTTCTGAAACGTCTCAAATTTTGAAATGGGACGACCAGCTATTTTGAATTGTTGTCCCCTGGCTTCAGCTGAAAAACATTTGTTTAGCTGAACCAAACTTCCATTGCAGGGAAACCTGCAATTCCCTGGGGAGGGAGAAGGGAGAACAGGGGAGGGGGGAAGAGAAGCTTCTGTTGCTTCTACTTCGGTGTGCTGACTCCCCACTACTTCCAAATGAATATGCAATTCAGGTGAAAGCCTCCAATATTCAGAGCCCTTCATGGCCATGACCTCCCACAATAGCTACACTGTACTGGAACAATGCAAACTAAAGGTTAGTAAGAAAGAGCCATGAATGCAGGAGCTGAACAAAAAGGTCACTATCATAAGAGGAAAGAACCAGCACACTGCAAGAGCTACAACATTCATAGGGCATGTCTACATGAGATGCTATGGTGCAGTAACAATGACCTACTGGGCCGTAGTGTCATTGGGCATGAATTGTGATGGCAATGCTACTGCACAGAAGCTTGTTGCTATTATGCAGTAGCATCTAAAACAAACAATCCCGCCCCCCCACAAATAAAACTGTGCGGTGATGGCACTGCACTATTATGCCAGTTACTGTGTAGTCATTTAGTACTTGGTTAAATAAATACTAAATGAATGTGCAGTAGCAACTGCATAGTTCGCTGCTCATGTAGATGCAGCTGGTGGAGAGCTCCATTTAGCTCTTCCTGTCCCCGACAATTTTTCCATAGTAAAAATCCACACAAGTTGACAACATGATTTAGATACCTACATGCAGAAAGATGTATTTTTTAAAAGTCACATGTAACTGTATAACTTTAACTGTAAAGAAACCAACATATTACTTGGAATCCTTCATTAGCTACAGTAGCGTAGTTACTCCTTTTTTACTGTTGTAACTTATTTTCCTCAAGTCCTATGCAAGTTTGTATTAAGATGCTTTTAGCTAAGTAGAAAGATATAATAAAAGTATATCCAAGTGGTTAGAGGAGGGTTCACACTTCCTTTTTCACATGGGTCCTACGTCGATTGGAGGAAAAAAAAGCTGGACAATATTCCGTGTTTCAATTTCCCCCTATGTATAATGTAGATAATAAAAACTTGCCCACCTCACAGGAGGGTTGAGAAGAAGTGTTCAGATAGCACTGTAATAGGGGCTATTCCCCAGGAGATTCACTAATACTCCAATTATGTATATAGTAGAAGAGGAACAGCTTTCTGGGTATTTTCCTAGCTCTGTTGAATTCAATCTGGTTGTGTTTTAAGAAGAATGATCAAGCGACATGAGGATCATTTTGTAGAAACAAATAAAAGGCAATGTTATGGCATTTCAGGAGACATGAAACTCTTTGATGGCAGCTTTTGTTTATGGTCCTTACTTTTGAGACTCACACTTCTACAATTAATGCAACACTGATTCTTGTTTAAAGTTTTTTTGCATTGTCTAACTTCAAAGTAATTCCCAGAAATCAAACAATGGGCTGTACTCTTTGTTGCTCTCATTTAAACCTTCAAAGCTTCCTTTAAAAAAAATCTCAGCACCTCCAAATACCACACACTTGAACTGTACATGTGCATTTTTTTTTAAACAGGCAAAACAGACCACAGCTAGAATAATATTTCCCTGGTATCTTTCATTTAATCTCTCAATACTTAGATGTGTACTATGCAGTGTGAGTGGATCCATCTTTTTTATCATGCATCCTCATTTTTCTTATGAGATGATAGCATTAAAACACAAGGGGCAGTTTCTTTAATCAGTAGTATTCAGAGGCATTCAGGCAAAACCCTTCATCCTAAAAACCTTCACTGACTTCTGTAGGGATCCATTAACATAGGAGTTACTCACTAGACTGAGGCCATACATTTTAAGATGCCAATGAATTCAGGAGTCAGTCAGGGACTAGCTCTCATTTATATGGGAAATACCTGTTTTTGGCACCATATAGGATAAAAATTGAATGAACTCCTTGCATTCCTGGAGCTCCCTAAGGAAATTATTTCACTGTAGTGAGTAATCTGGAAATGCATCTTCTTCAATCAGGGATACAAGGGTTGAAAACATAGGCATCGCTACAGAAAGGTCTTTTCAAGAAAAATCACAAAGCTGCCTTATGTTCTCTATCTTCCTGGAAGCCATTTATGGGATTATAACAAGAGCTGGCTAGAAAATGGAGTTTCTCTCTTCCAAAACACAATCACTTTCCAGATTGGAACCAAGTCAACATTTTGACAAGAGTCCCATAAAACCAAAAACACAGGCTGTTTTGGAGGTGGGGGGCAGGGGTTGCTTAATTTCCCCTGTTGCTTGCTTCCTGGGAACTCGGGCAATACAACATGACAGCTACATCCTGAACGACCTGCTCCCTGGTGAGTTCAGCAGTAAGGCAGGCAGCTCTTTTGTTCTATGAACGTTTTTCTACTGTGTTGTTCACCTGAGTAAATGAGCAGTTTCAGCAGTACTGCTTGGCTCACCTCTCTAGGGACCTGTCTCTTGATGCAGCACAAGGCAGCTCAGTCTGGCTGAAAACTGGACAGACTGACTAGTTTGCTCAGAAGGCTAGACACGAGCACCAAAGAAGTGTTTTAGTCTTTCCAGACACGATTGATTTAAAAAAGACTGGACGAGTTTTGACCACCTCCACCTTCGAAAATGACTGTTCCTGGTTATACTTGACAGATCCAGAGGTAAAGCAAAATGCTGAACTCTTATCCTCCTGAATAGGAGTTTCAGCTCTCTTTGCCTTGTGGCATTTGCTTTGGGCAACCCTCTCCTCTCCAGTACTTTGAGTTGTACAAGTGTACCACAATTCACATTTTTCTTAAGGACCAGATTCCAAATGTTTTGCACCACATTTCTTAGCGTCTTTCAGCTTGAAGGCTCAAAGACTGCTTCACAAAACTAGATACAGAGACAGATACAAAGGTATTTTGGATATAGTCTGTTTATATTAAAATTATCACAGTGGGATGGAAAGAGAAATGTATAGACAGCATCCAAAACAGTAGTCTTCTTCATGAAAACATGAAGTATCAAGGAGGAAGCCTTTAATGCCAAGAAAAGAAAAACTGAACTTTTACCTGAACTTTAGGGAGTCACTTTGCTCATAAACTAATTTAAAATAAAAGTTTTCCTTCAAGTCCATTTTCAATGTGAACTTTGGAACACAATTCCCATTAAGTACTTAAATAGTCTCATTGAAGGTTAAGTCATATTTGACTGCATGTTTTGAAGTTTTTGACAATGTTATATTATGTCTCTCTTGTCTTCTATCCCCCTCCTTCCCCCCACCACAGACATTTAACACAGTTCCCTTATCCTTCCAACAGTGAAACACACTTCTGGAAATAAGACTTGTGGAGGCCTAATTTGAAAGAACCATTGATCCTTTGAAGATGAACAAAATTCTTCTGATCTCATGTATAAATGCCCCCCCCCCACTTTATTTTTTTAAAAAAAGTTTCACTCTTTTTCTAAAAGAAGGTCATTGTGGCTCATTGTGTTCAGACTTGAGAAAGAACGTCTTGCATTTCAAAGCTTTTCTGATTTTATCCTACTACATAGCTGGTCCAAGAAAATATATTACCCTAAGAAATTCTTGTCACCAGTATAAAATGAAGCATCTAGAGAGAAGCCTTCAGGTGAGTAGACATGCCAGAAATAAAGAAAATAAAGTATTTAAAGCAAAACAAACAAATTAAATGTTAGGCCTTGCAGCTAACAGGGCAGTTGTAGCATTGACCACATACTAAGATAATTCTGCCATTTCTCCAAAAGTCAAGAGTTACTTTATATAAAGTATATATAAAGTTCTTTATATAAAAAATTTACTTGTGTGTTCAGAAGGAGTTGAATTTGATGGAATTAAACTAGCATAAAAATTTTAAGGAAGAAGAAACCTGTCAGAGATAAACACGCCACTGGTACTTTAGCAATGTTGACTTTCTACAACATAGCTTTTTGTTGAAGTGTCCTACTATCTATAAGCCTAGATGTTAAGAAGGAAAGGAAAACATTCAGAGAGAACTCTAGTGACATACGTATATATCTCTCACTCTAGCTTTATGTTCCCCAACCAGCATCCTAAGCTCTTGTAAGAAACAGCAGTACTTTTGCTGATGCAAAATCCACAAGACAAGTTCTGTACGGTCCAATCTGTGTCTGAACTTCAGACATGCAGTTCTAATGTTCTCAGGCGCTTATCATTACAATCCCCAGATTGCATCCTAGCAAGTTGTTAAGGTGGGGAATCCAAGTCATCAGAGATAAAACACCACTAGTAGTTTAGTAAGGTTGACTTCCTACAGTATAGCTTTTTATTGAAGTGTCCCACTACCTATAAGCCTAGATGTTAAGAAAAGAAAAAATTGGACAGAGAGAATTCTAGTGACACATGTACATCTCTCACTCTAGCTTTATGTTCCCCAACTGGCTTCCTAAGCTCTTGTAAGCAACAGCAGTATTTTTGTTGATGCAAAACCCACAAGACAAGTTCTGTACAGTCTAATCTGAGTCTGAACTTTGTACATGCAGTTTGAATCATCTCAGGCTCACATCATTATAATTCCCAAACCGCATCCTAGTAACTTTTCCTGATGCAAACCCCACAACTTCTGTACAGTCCAGTTTGAGTCTGAACTTCGTACATGCAGTTTGAATGATCTCAGGCTCATATCATTACATATCCCCAAACTGCATCCTAGTAACTTTTCAAGGGGGAGGGGAAAATACAAGCTGTAAGAGGGGACAGTACTTTTCCTAATGCAAAACCCACAAGTTCAGTCCAGTCCCATCTGAGTGTCATACATGCAGTTTGAATCATCTTAGGCTCACACCATTATAATGCTCAAACTGCATCCTAGTAACTTTTCAAGGGGGAGAGGAAAATACAAGCTATAAGAGGGGACAGTACATTTCCTGATGCAAACTCCACAAGTTCAGTCCAGTCCAGTCTGAGTCTGAACGTTGTACATGCAGTTTGAATGGTCTCAGGCTCACATCATTATAGTTCCCAAACTGCTTCCTAGTAACTTTTCCTGATGCAAATCCCACAACTTCTGTCCAGTCCAGTCCAGTCCAGTCTGAGTCTGAACTGTACGAATTGTACGAACATGCAGTTTGAATGATCTCAGGCTCATATCATTATGTTCCCCAAACTGCATCCTAGTAACTTTTCAAGGGTGTGTGTGTGGGGGGGAGATATACAAGCTGTAAGAGGGGATGGTACTTTTCCTGATGCAAAACCCACAAGTTCAGTGCAGTCCAGTTGCAGTAGTACATGCAGTTTGAATGGTCTCAGGCTCACACCATTAAGTCTCAAACCGCATCCTAGTCACTTTTCTGGGAGAAGGGGTGGGGGTACAAGCTGTACGAGGGGATTTCAGCGTGGGGGGAAGCCTGAAGGGCTTAAAGCAATGGAGGTCGGAGTGCAAAGCCGCCCTGAAGGGCTCTCATAGGAGCTTCTCTTTCACATCCTGCCTGAATCAACCCCCCAACCCGCATGCAACAGGCATGGAGAAGACTCCGCGGGGTACTCACAGGACTCCCTTGTTTTCTTTCCTGCCGGCAGCCCTTAGGTCTTCCACATCGCAGGGTTGGTGGGTCATGAGCACCATCCGCAGCCAGCGGCCTGCCGCCGCGCGCCGCCTCCTCCTCCTCCGGCCCGGCCTCGCCCGCCCCGCGCGCACCCGCGCTCTGCCGCCCGCTCTTGCCACCGGCGCTGGGAGCTGGGCTCCGCGATCAGGCGAAAGGGAGGGAGGGGAAAAGGAAGGAGGAAAGAAACATCCTTCCTCCCAACCCACAGTTCATTTGAGAAGGGGGGGGGGAGAAAAAAAAAGAAAAAAAAAAAAAAAAAAGGAACCTGTTTAACAAGTCTTTCTGGGAAGAGGAAACGAATTTACCAAGCAGCTGAAAACACCTTAGCAGCAATTCACTGGGCCTGGGCACTTTGAGCCTTCACTGGAATGAAGGTGCCGTGAGAGCCGAGCTCTGCATTTCATGTAAGGCCATGGGGACAGTGGGGGAAAGAAGAAAAGACCAGCATGGCCTCTCCTTTACACCACACCAGGGCTGGGGCTGGCCTGTTACACCGCTTCAATTATTCAAGCAGGATCTTGCCTCATCAAGGCGCTGCCTCCTGGTTACTTACACAAAAGTTCTACTTAATGTTTAATATGGGGATGACGAAGGTGAGAAGGGAGCCAAGTGGCTGGCCTGTTAACTCCTCGTGTCTCCAAAGAGTAGGTGATGATCGTTAACATCAATGTTAAGATATTCATGGTGCAGCACTTTTTATTAATATTACTATAGTAACCGTGATAATGTGGATTATTACTGTGTTCATTTCTCAAAAAAAAAAAAAAAAGTCCCAGGGATGTAGTCATGAGGTTGGACCCACTGGTAGGCTGGTGAGAGGGAAAGGTGTTTTGATCTTTGGTGCTAAGGGGGCCGTGAAAAGCTTAGACTGGTTTTAAAAGTCAGCAGTAATACGTCATGACAATGGAAAGATCATTTCTACAGAGGTGGAAGGATCTCGGAGTCAAACGTGCTGCCACCCATCCTATCGGCTGTGGTGCATAAAACAATAATATAGGAGTGCGAGGGAAGTGGCAAGGGGAGGAAAAACTAGCTGTGGAATTGGAAAGAATTTTCTCATTTACAAAATATTTTTAATTGCTTAGGAGGGTAGTTGGAAGGGCTGTTGGACAAGGTTTCTGGCATCAAGTGCCCTTCCTCAGGTCACCATCATGGCTACAAGGACACTAACCCTACCACATTTACAAAAAGAGGCCCTTTTTTAAAGCTAAAAAAGGGGCTTTGTGCTCTCCTTTGTTCCTTTCTTTTGGTTGTGTAAGAGTGATGTTGCAGCCCTTTAAACTCACTCAAGTTAGCCTCAGACAAAGACATTCCTTTTTTTCAACACACTAAAGAGGGTCTGAAAGGTAATGTGGGGTCCCCCTCACTCTTTCTTGCTTATTTTGTACTTTAGAAACTGATCTTTTCTAGCCTGGAAAACTTCATGTTGTCTAGAGAACTAGTCCAATGGTAACACTGCAAGATCTAGGAACTTGCCCCTGCTTCCACTGTAGTCAATAAAACAAGATCAAGCTCTAAAAAGAGTGAAAATTGAGAGGGAAAGGATTTATGGTCAGGCTATTTAAAACTAATTGGATTTGCCTACACTTCTTACTGTAAAATAGAAAATAGAAATTGTAGTCACTTAATACCTTGTTGGACACACTGGGCACTTTGCAGGTTTATGTCCAAAGATTTATCTATGACTGTTAAAGTAGGCACTATCTGTAAAAACTCTGCCAGGCAGACTCTCTACCAGGATAATTCATTAAAGCTCAATATTTTCATCTATGACGGCTTCAGATGAATCTATTTTCCTTTTACACTAGCACTACCCCAGGGTGGCATGGCAGCCGCAGGAAAAATCTAATGCTATGGAACAAATAGACACTAGGATCAAATGTCAGAATCCCCACATGCACTCAGCAGGACACTGGTGAATTTTCAGGCTGACAGAAATATAAAATGTCAGTATTTGACACAGAGTCTCCTGTATGCTAGACATGAAATAGAAATGAGTATCAAATATATAAAAGGCAATCAGGACTCATAGTAGAGATTCTCTCTTTTATTAGACGAATAAGATTTTGCAAAAAAAAATCTTCAATTGATTTAATTAATTTAATTAAAGACTTTTTTTTTTGTTGCAAAAATCTTGTTGGTCTAATAAAAGATATTGTCTCTACTACGAGTCCTGATTGTCTTTTCCTCTAGACCAATATGGCTTCAACCTGGATACCTATCAAATATATATATATTTTTGCACCTAGCTTCTATCTTTTTGTATAAACCTACATTGATGTCTTTCTATAAAAAAATAAGCATCTAGAGAGATAGAGACACAAAAATCCAACTGTATGATTTTTATATCTATCTATCTATCTTTCTATCTATCTAGCTATCTATAGAGAGAGGGAGAGCTATATCTAGATATCTAGATTTCTATAGATATATATATAGAGAGAGAGCTTTATCTATCTATCTATCTATCTATCTATCTATCTATGGAAATATATATGCCCAATGACTGATTTTACTCCATCTGCAGACTAGAGTCCCAGGTAGAAAAATAACTTAATTTCTACATGAAAAATATCATACAATTAAAAGTTGGATTTTTGTGTCTCTGTCTCTCTAGATGTTTATATTTTTAATAGAAAGACATCAATGTAGGTTTATATAAGAAGATAGATGTAAGGTACAAACATTTAAAGGGATTTTAAAATATCCTCTTCACCCATTTTCATGATACTTAAAATGTACTGGTATAACATCCTGGTAACATGGTATAACATACCATGGTTCAAGGCATACATTAAGATCACCAGCCAGGCTGGAATGGGATTTCTGATTCTATACAAGAGCATGGTGGCAGTAGATATCAGTGTAGGATTGGGATACCAATATTTATCCCAGATTTTCTTCTTCATGTGGCACTAGCGGAAGCCTCAGATAAATTTTGTCTCATGACAGATTAAACCAAATAAATGGTTAAACTCGCTGCAGGGTTTCTTATTGGTTCATCTGGAATATCTGCTATCATCACTTCTCAAGGATGGAATTTTGGATTACATGGGCCACTATGTGCCTATTAAAAATCTCCCATATTCTGCAAACATTTAAAATTAATTATGTTAATCTGTGCAGGGCTGGGTACTGACTTTCTGGACACTATATGTCTATCAATGATTGTATTGTATTGTATTGATTTTTCCCTATATTTGTAGGAGTTGCACACTATGTAGAGAAATGCTGTGATCTGATGCTTTTCCATGCTCAGCTGATGTGTTCTTTTTATTTTAACTAGGCAGCTCTGGTGAGCTGCAGATTAAAGGCAGCATGCTAAAGCATCACTGGCTAAATGGTATGGAACAAGTCACCTAATTTAAGTTAGTGCCTCATTTTTCCCCTGCCAGTAAAATGTGCATAATAAAGCTCACCAGCCTTCCAGGTGTGTTGGGAAGCTTCACTCATTACTTAATACATCACTTAGAAAAGGTAAATTTTACTGTTAAATATTTATGAATCTAGTAAAAGAAAATAATTCCTATATAATAGCAACCTGTTAAGAGAGCTCAAACCTCCTGGAACTGGTTGGGTAAAAGGAAATTATAGGAAGATGCAGTGCTGTTTGACAGGTTAATTCTCCAGAGCACGTGGGTCTGATTATCTGAAGCCCTAGAAAATTAAAAGGGTAGATTCCTTGTTTGGGCATAAAGAAGAGAGCTATTTTTATTTAGATTATATTTTTAGGGAAATAATAGGTTTATGTTCTGTAGCTGTTGAAAATAAATACAAATATAGGGAAGGAATAAAATTGAACCTGCAGCTAGGGGTAAAAATTATTCAGATTGAGGTGGAATTTGTACTGGTTTATTTGTGGTGAAAGGAATGGGAGTCTGGATGGTATCTATGCTGGAGGGAAAAACAGTGTTGTCTCTAAGGCTGGAAGAATACAATGGGAGCAGTAATAATTACAGCAGCATTTCCCAAACTGGGTTGCAACCCTAAATGGGGTCACAACTTCAGCGGATAGGGTTGTGATAAACGGGGATCTGGGTTTTCCATTCGCTGCAGAAAAAATGTGAATTTTCTCTTTTAACAGAGAAAACCTGGATTTTCTCCATTAAAAGAGAAAATCATGGATTGCTCCCTTTCAAGGTGAAAAATGTAGGAAAATACGGGTTTCACTTTGCGGGCTGGCAGACTTCCAGCCTGCAAAGAACTGCTGGGGCTAGGGGGAGTGGGAGACGGTGATTGGAAGCAGGGGGTGCCACGTGCACATGCGTGCATACATGTACATGTAGCCAAACAGCGGTGGAGAGCAGCTCCTGTAGCTCCCTCCTGGTAAATTTACGGAGGCTGGGAGGGAGGGGGCACAGGTGATGCTTTGCGGGGTGGGGTGCATAAGCAACACAGCAGCATGCGTGACTGGTGCCTCCTGAACCTGGGGGGCACCTGCAGAAGCCGCTGATCCTGTCAGGTGAGCACTAGCCCTACTGACAGCATCAGTGTTGGCTGTCAGGGGGGTCATCCCGTGCACTCCCTACCAGTCTCCTATGCACAGCAGGGAGGGGGCAAGGTGACACAGTGGGGGGAGGCATGTGGTCCTCCTGAGATTTCTGCACTTACAGTGGGGCATGGGGCTGCAGCAGGGCCAGACCAGCTCTGGGCAGGAGCTGCCTCCCCAGCCCACTGAGTGGGACCTGGCACAGGAGGGAGTGCTGCCCCTCCATGGCCACAAGGTGAAGAGCGGCGGCAGCAGTGGCATGGAGTTGTGCCCCCCACTGCTGCTAGGCAGGCAGGAGTTGCCTCACCCGGGCAGCCACGGCGGCACGGTGCTCCCTCCCATGCCGGGTCCCACCTGCTGGGCCACTGAGCCCCTGGGGGGAGGGCAGAAGGGCAGGGAGCCCTGAGCTTGCAGCGGGCAGTCATGTCCCAGGGGGGAGGGGATGGGGGGAGCTTGGCTCCACGCTTCTCTTGGGCCGCATTAGCTGCTGCTTCCCATGGGTGGCAGCCAGGGTGTGGGCACTGCTTTTGGGGGGGGGGGGCAAGGTGCTGTGGGTCCTGGGTCTGGGGCACTTGGGGGGGTGCAGAGCTGTGGGTTGGAAGTGAGGGGCCATACTGAGGATGTGGGGCCTTATATGGGGTCATACTGAGGAAAAATTTGGGACACACTAAATTACAGTAATATCTGCAAGCCCTGGTTACAGCCCAGTTGTTTGGCTGTGCTAAAAGTGGTGCTTTTAGTTGCTTATAGGTATGTAGGTTCTCAACATTTTTAAAAATCAGGTACTTTTATACATGAGCCCAAATATGGCTTTAGGATCTTAATTGTGGGCATGTAGGTTCAACAGTGGTGGATTTGGTTAATTTAATTTTTCCCTGGAATTATTTTAAATGTCTTCATGCAGCATTAGAATCAGAAATAGAAATGATAACATACCAAGAAAAAGGCTATTCTCAGTATATTGGGGCCAGGTGGAAGCAGAAAGCACCAGAATAGTAGTGAAACATCAATCTCAATTTTGGAAGTTCTAAAGACTGGATAAAAATCTAAGGCTGGGCTCCTAGTTGCTACAGACTAGCATAGCTCCATTCATTTCAGTGGAACTATGCTGACTTATACCAACTGAATATCTTGTCTCTGATTATGATCTTCAGTCTTCTGAGAGTTGCCAGGGTGATATAGATGTCTGTAATTTTGTAAGAGGTAAGAGACTCTAATAGAGATAGAACTAAGATGATTTAAAATGGAAATTTAGCATGAGGGATGTACTCCTCCTTGTAGAGAGTTCACATCTTTTCTTGCTAGAGGAGAAATGGTGTAGTGTTTAGAGCAGAATTTTGGAGACCTGGGGTTTAACTCCTTGCTCTACCAAAGGCTTCCTATATGACCTTTGGCAATTGACTCTAAATTCCTAAATATTTAAAAAAAAAAACTGACCCTTAGTCTTAGTGCTTCTGTTCAGTTCCTTGTCTTTAAAATGAGGATAAAGGTATTTCCTTACTTCACAGGGGTGCATAAGGATCAGTAGCCAGTCAAGTATTATGATACTGGGGATCATGCATCCTAGACTTCTTAACCTAAACCCAAGCCAGCCAAATGAAAGTGCATATAGTATTTTCAGTATAATAGTTAATGAAATGATTTGTAGATGTGTAGAAGGGTTGGTTTGGAAATGGTTTAACAAAAAGAGTTCTAATTGCAATACTTCTATATTTAAAAAATGTTCTCAGTTTTACTTAGAGGTTAGAAAGTGCAGCTTGAAATCTACTCTAGAGTCCACATCTAAATAATTTAAAGTGACTCCCTTGGAAACAATTGTCACAACCCAAAGTTGTGAGTTTTTGTTTGTGTGTGCTTTGGCAACGCTAAATTATGTTCCTGATAAATTGCAGCTTCCTTGCACGGTGGAGTTCTCTGCTGCGGAAGAGAACTCCGGTGCAACGGGGAATTTCCCGCCAATTTGAAGCTTTCTTTGCATGGTGCATTTCTTTTGCATCTCAGAGATGCATGGTGCAAAGGAGTTCCCGCCATTTGTATGAGAGTTCGTGCCACATTATTGGCCAACTCTAATATATGCACACTTAAAGGCTAGCGATTGGCTTGCTAGCCGTATAAAGAGCTTAGGTGGCTTCCGCCCAAGTTGGAGAGAAATCACTTGGAGAGAAATCACTTTAAGAGCGTGAAGATCTCTAAGCGCTGTGGATCCTCACGGACCCAACGCATTTCTTAAGCAGGCAACAGAGGTCTAAACAGCCTCTGGCCTCTCCCCGTTGCCGAGCGCAATCCTAGACGTATCCCTTTCCTATATACTCAATTTTCGAACCCACGGAGCCTTAACAACTCCGGGGCCTGAGAACCGGACAGAGCCCACGGAGCTTCGACAACTCCGTGGGAAAGAAATTGCCGAACCCGCGGAGCCTTAACAACTCCGGGGCCAAAGAACCGAATTTGTCGTAGTCCTCCAACGAGGATTTAAGCGGAGCTGCACCTGGAAACTGTCCAGCCTACACCGCAACCATCTTGGGTGTAAGTAAATAATCTTTAAATCAACCATTACGCCTCTGTAACTAATTCTAGCCCGTGCGTGCCTTGCCGCCGCACGGTCTCCTCCGGCCTTGCGTGCCCGGACTGCTGGCCACAGCCTGCATGCACAAAGACGGGCCCCGCTCGCCCCCGGCCCGCACAACAATAATTTCCCAACGGACACAAATCTCTGGGCTAAATAATTAGGCATAAGCTAGAGAAGAAACTTCCATTCAGGTAAATTGGTACATATGCCAGTGGAGATTGGAAATACATGCCTAACCCTGGCTCACTGATATATGCAGGAACTTTTGCTCTATGCCACAGCATCTTACCCACAATGCTTGGTCTCAGGGCAAAGTTTCAATATACAAACCTTCATTTTGTGAATATCATCACGTAACTCATACTTTTCTGGGAATGCCCTGACCAAGTTTTGCTTGACAATGTTGGTTATAGTCAGTATACTACACAGACAGGTATGGTATTCACAGTAAGAGGTGGTCCTTGGTCCCAAGATAAACAAAATTGTTGGTATGAGCCAAAATTTTGAATAGGATGCCCTTTTTGTTAGGCTATTGAATATGCAGCTCTGAGTACAGCTGTCAAAACTCATATTTTTATTTTGGTATTCTATGGGAAGTCTTATATAATTTCCACTAATCCTCCTATATTATGCAGTCATAATTGCTCATATATAATCGATGCCATGAAGTAGAAGGAGCTCAACTGCTGTGAGCAACAGAAATCCATTGTACATTGAAAAGCCACACCCTGGTATACTGGGCTGTAATTATACAGTTCTTTAAAAGTAGACTTGGGCAGGAGAAAATTGATATCATGGTAATATCAAATGTATCTGCTGATTATTATCTTGAATCTACAGTGGCATGATGCTACACAAATAGACATGTTCCTGGCACAGGAACATGCAGACAGTCAAAGTCATTGATCCCGAAACTGGATTCATTAGACCAGTTACATAATCAGGACCTAAATTGGATACAGCCCAGGAGAGGATGACCAGCCAGAGTGGAATATAGGAAGGATGAGAATAAAAAAGTAACAGAGAGAAACAAGAGAAACTAAATCTCCCTCTGCCTGAAGAAGGGTGTTTGTACCTGGAAGTTTGCAAAGAACAATTTTTCCAATGATTTAGTTGGTCTAATAAAATATATCACATTTACCCAAAAAACCTTGTCTAAACTAGGTTTAACACTTTCTTAAAACTAATCCATTAAATTAGTAAGACAGAGCCAGAGTCTAACAAGGAGGTGGGGTTGAAGGAGGATCAAACAGCTATAGAATGTGACCCTGAAGCTGTTGGACATAGACTTTGCCATATTAGAAATAGGCATTAGTACTTAAAATGTGCCTTCATTCTTTCACAGCCTTCTCTATACTTAATGGAAAGTAGACCTACTATGTAGATGGTGTTGTAAACATTACTTCATTTATTATGTTTTAATTTTACATCACTAATATTAGCTTTGCACTGATTGATTCTTTAAACTAAAAATAAATCTGATTTAAAAAGAGACATGTACTAGGTGGCAAGTAAAATGATGTTACTGAATGTTATCACCCTGGGGTAGATGATAACATTCAAAAGCATTGTCATAATCTAAATATTTTGCATGAAGGTGTCAAATCTCATGACAGTTTTAATGGGAAACAGTCAAAAACTCATTAGGGGAGATCAGCAAATTCATTAGGGGAGATCAGCAGCAAATAGGAAGGGCCCTATTCCCCCCAGCAGCACCTGGGGTGATGAGGAACAATGGCCAGAAGCTGCTGGAGAATAGGTTCAGGTTAGAGATTAGGAGGCACTGTTTCACGGTTAGGGTGGCTTGGATCTAGAACCAACTTCCTAGGGAAGTGATCCTCGCTCCTACCTTGGGTAAATTCAAAAAGAAGTTGGACGAACACCTGTCTGGGGTCATGTGATCCCAGCGTGTGCTCCTGCCAGTGGCGGGGGGTCAGACTAGATGATCTGTTCAGGTCCCTTCTGACCCCAAACTACTATGAAACTATGAAAACAAATTGTTTTGTTTTTCCCAAAGCTTTTAAGAATAGATTAGCCAGGGCTGTCCAACTACTGGGTGGCTAGGGGCCACATGCCATGTGAGGTGTAAGCTGCAAGGACTGTGGGCTCCCGAGACCACAGGCCATGAATCCCCACTCTTCCCACACACACTGTGTGGGTTGAACAGACTCCCTGGGTCTCCCCAGTGCATGGGCTACACCAACCACAGGGACTACACCGGGGGCTACACCAACCATAGGAAAAAGGAACTAGAGAAAGGAGGGGGACCCAGACATCCCAGCAGCAGAAGAAAATATGAGGGAGGAAACAGCAGGGCCCATGGGCCTCAAGATGGACAGTCCTGGATTAGGCAAAATCTTGTCTAGGATGGATTACAAGTTTAGACAGGGATGATCCTACCTTGATCAGGGGTTGGTCTAGATGGTCTCCTGAGGTCCCTAACCAGCTCTACTTTCCTGTTAGCCTTGCTACACATTGCGCTTTGAGCTGCTCAAATGTTGATCTGTTTGGAGCAGTCACACCTTAAGGCTAAAAACCTTTTCTGATTGTCCCACACCAGCACAGCTGTGATTTGCCACTAGAGGGCTGGCGAGCAGGGTCCTGACTTGGAGCTACAGTTGTGACTTGCCACTACAGGACTGGTGGGCCAGGACAGACTTCTATCCCTGCTCTAGGTGGGGGTGTGTGAGAGATGGGCTGGGGAGTGGGTACATGAAGCTAAGAAGTGGAGAGTTAATGGAATGGGGGTGGGTAATGAAATGGGAAGTGGAAAGGAAATGGGAGTGCAAGAAAGGGTAAAATGAAGGAAGTCAGCCACTGAAGGATAAAATAAAAAGAAGTAACGAAAAAAGAATTAAAAAAGAAATAAAGGAAGTAAATTAAAGAAGGTCTTATGTTTTAATAAACTGGAATTTGGGATTGGGGTGTGTGGCATGCTGGTTGTGCTTCCTGAGGTGGCTGGGAGTTAGGAGTGGTGAGGGAAGGCACTTTGTGGGAGCTCCTGCCTCTGCCCCAGGAAGGAAGCCCCAGCTCACGATGATCCAGTCCAGTACCTTATCTTATTCCCCTCAACCTCTTCTAGACCCCACTCCTGGACCTGTATGTGCTCTGTGACTTGACTATCTGGCTTGTGCTCTGCTGGCTGTTTGCATGGGGCTGTACCCCTGGGGGTGGGAGGAGGAGTTGGCTTGGTGCCAGAACCATCCCCTGGGCAGTATAGTTCAAGGGGTGAGAAGTTTGTCTATACAGAACAGGAGGGTGGGGGAGGGGACACTGCATCCTGGGATGCTGGAAGACTGTAACTTCCAGATCAATGACATGGAAGATGGGATAGAGTGTACCCTCAGCAAGTTTGCAGATGACACAAAGCTGGGGGGAGTAGTAGATACACTGCAGGGTAGTGCTAGGATTCAGTGAGACCTCAACAAATTGGAGGATTGGACCAAAGAAATCTCATGAGGTTCAATAAGGACAAGTGCGAAGTCCTGCACTTAGGATGGAACAATCCCATGCACTGGTACAGGTTGGGAACCAACTGGCTAAGCAGCAGCTCTATAGAAAAGGACCTGGGGGTTACAGTGGACAAGAAGCTGAATATGATCCCACAGTGTCCCCTTGTTGCCAAGAAGGCTAATGGCATACTGGGCTGCATTAGTAGGAGTGCGCCAGCAGATCAAGGGAAGTGATTATTTCCCTTTATTTGGCACTGGTGTGGCCACATCTGGAGTACTGTATCAAGTTTTGGGCCCGCCACTACAGAAAGGATGTGGACAAATTGGAGAGAGTCCAGAGGAGGGCAACAAAAATGGTTATGTGATGTATGAGAAGAGGCTGAGGTAAGCAGGCTAATTTACTATGAAGAAGAGAAGACTGAGATGAGACTGGGATTGAATAGCAGCCTTCAACTATTTGAAAGGTGGTTTTAAAGAGGATGGAGCTAGGCTGTTTTCAGTGGTGTCAGATGATAGAACAAGGAGCAATGATCTAAAGTTGCAGCAATGCATGTTTAAGTTAGATATTAGGAAAAAAACTTTTGCATGAGGAGGGTAGTAAATTACTGGAAGAGGTTAGCCACAGAGGTTTTGGAATCTTGATCCTTGGAGGTTTTTAAGACCAGGGTAGGCAAAGCTTCGGCTGGGATGATATCATTGGGGATGGTCCTGTTTTGAGCAGGGGGTTGGACTAGGTGACCTCCTGAGGTCCCTTCTAACCCTCATTTTCTATGATTTTAACTTGGGTAGTTCATCTGTGGAAGTGGCCACACATCAGTGGAATATGAGCTGGGAAACATGGATCAGAGATAAACCTGGCCAGGAGTGCCATAACTTTAGGCCACCTAAAGTGTGCTTTAAACCAGTTTCAGTTGTTAATGTATGGACAATCCAGGGTTAAGAGCTCCAGGAGCTACCCAGAATTAATGTATAACAAGGCTCTATGATTCTTGTTTTGTTTTGCTATTGCTTGGAGAGTTTCATTTTGTTTAATTGTTCATGTAACTTTTTAAAATTGTTATTTGTATGATAAACATATTGTAATAAGAATGAAAATGCAATATTTTGGTATCATTGAAATGAAAAGTTTTGATGCTTCTAAATTGCATTTTTTTCAGAATGCTTATTGATCGTTTATTTAAGGAAACTTGAGTTTTTTGCTCTAATGTGGAATGAATTTCTTTTTCTTTCACTTTGTTACTATTCTCATAGTTGATACTCATCTGGGTTTTAACCACCTTACATCTTGCCAATAGAAACTCCACTCATTACTTAACATTCAAATACTTGTAAACACATCTGAGAAGAGTATCCACACAGATAACAAAGACTCTACCAGCTTGATTGCATTCTTTGTTGCAATTATGAGAGGCACTGTGTTTGCATCAGCTCAGCTTTTGTGAATATGGGTGTCTCCTAAATTCTGATCTGCTTTGTGATCTCCAGTTCTCTACTCTACTGACAGAGTAGTTCTACTTCTTCCCAGTAGAGTTAGGCTGCTTCTGTTGAGCAGAGAGATGTAGTTAGCTGTGTTAGTAAGTCAAGTAGAAGGCAGGATAGATGCGTGCCATATAGAGTAACCAAAGAAGATATAAATGTATATAGGACAAGATTTCACAAGCCAAATCTCACTTCTTCAGACCATATTTACCTGAATCCAAGACACTTTGAATTTAAGATGACCCTCCTATAATTAGACTCTGTACCTGGAAAATTTATACAGTTGTAATAATTTTCCAAGTATAGACTCTAATTATTGGGGGGTCATCTGAAATTCATTCCCCCTCACTGCTGCGTCAGGTAGAGCAGTGGCAGGGGGGTATGTAGTGGTGGGGGGGCAGGCTATTTGTTTGTCCTCCCACCATTTCTCTCTCCTGTAGTCTGCCCACCATGGTACCTGTACCCCCTGCCACCTCCCCATGCTGCCTATCCTCCTTCAGCTCCTATCCCCCATATGGTACCTGCACACTGACCTATCATCCATAACTTATGCCCCTTTACCCCCTACCCTATTGCTTACTGCCAGGCATGGCTCTGACTCCATTCCCTCCCAAGGCATGGAGCACATGGAATCTCTGGCCCCTGCCTAGCCATGCATTGGTGGCAGCAACTCTGGACCTTGGATGCTGCTTCATGGCTAGGCAGGGGCTACAACTTCCATATGCTGTATGCCCAGGAGAGAATGGAGCTGGAACCGTGCCTGACAGTAAGTGTTGGGTGGAGGGGGAGGGTGTAGAGACTGTGGTGGGGGGCGGGGGGGGGGAAGGCAATGGGCAAGGGTGCAGGCAGCTGCTACGACTCTGACTCTGGCCCCTACCTATCTGCCCCCTGTCCCCTCCCCTTGACCTTGAATCCAAGACAAGGGGATTTTCCTCCCATGTTGAATAGGGGGGAAGAGGCAGAACTCATCTTGGATTTGAGTACATAGAGTATATAATACACACACACACACACACACATATGCCCCTTAGTCGATAACAGTGATTTTCAAACAGGGTGCTGAAGCACCTTGAGGTGTCTTGATAGTCTTTCAAGGTTGTTTTGGGTTGTCATGCAATATTAGCAGAGTTAGATGCACTAACATGATTTGCATGTGAAACCCAGAGATTTCAAGTAGGAATCCAAAGTGTTAAAACATTCTTTCCTTCTGTGGTCTTTCTGACATCTTTGCAACAGAAGAGTCTCTCTTGTATGTTCCTGGGTCAAAAAACAAGTGAAAACTAAGAGGTGGCATTATCCAAGGGATGCCTCCAGTCTAACAAGGAGTGCCTTAGGTATAAAAAGGTTGAGAACCACTGGTCTGTAAGGTGCAAATATATCATGCCTTCTACTTCTGTTACCCCTACACAGCTAACTGGAGACAGTCCTATGCCTTCAAATGAAGGCATCAGTCCTTCATTTGAAGGATATATTTGAAGCCTTCTCAGGGTGCACTTTGTTTTCTGCAGCACAGCTGCTGAATGGCGCAGCGCAGCTGTGAGTGTAGACATAGCTTTAGTCCCCTTTTTGGTCTGGTTGTGGCTGCCAACATAGAATCACAATGTCTAGAAAGGACAAGCGTAATGCAAAGACAGACCATTCCCGAAGAAGAGAAACGGTATTTGTGACTGAATAGCGCGCATTGTAGGGTTGTGTGAAATTTTGCTGGCTGTTTCGTTTCAACACTGTTTTGGCTCATTTTGAGGTTGAAACAGCAAAATTGAAATGAAACAAAGGACGTCAGAACAGCCTCGAAACAAAATGAGGCTAGTCAAAATGTTTTGACTGTAGCACTGGGGATGGGAAGTCAGTCAAGCAGGGCTGATTCCCCATTCCCCACGTTAGATCGCGCCGGGGCGGGGAATCAGTCCAGCTGGGCCGATCTAGCAAAACATCGAAACAGAGTCAAAACAGCCTTACTGTTTTGCCGAAGCAAAACGGAACAGCTGTTTTGAATCTAAATGAAATTCATTATGAAATGCTGTTCCATCAAAACCTTGAAACTCAAGGCAAAATGGAACGGTGCCATTTTGCACAGCCCTAAATTGCACTGATGTCTACTTAGGAAAAAAAACCAGCTGCTCAAGTAGCTATCTGTAAATAGCATTGGTGCTTAAAGCCAGACATAGATATAATGTAAGCACTCAATAATGCTCTGGGCAGAACTTTTGGTCTTACAAGGCCACACCTACAGCAATATATGAAGCCGTCAGCTGTATGTGGTAGGTTTCAGAGGCACTCAAGGTCATTTATGTGACAAAAGTCACATTATGGTAAGTCTTTTTTTCCCTGACCTGTACAGCTGTGCTAAGTAAATCTGCTGTAGTCACACCTATACAGATACTAATGTCATGATAGTGAAAGACACATGACATATTTTGAAAGATGTTGAAACAGAAATACTATTTCTCTTCTACCACATGCTAATGAGGCATACACCTATTTCAGAACACCCTTCACTGGCTTGCATGTATTCCTTGTGGGTGTCACTCAGCACACATGAATTTTGCACAAACAGCACAGAGTAAGCCAGAGTCTTGGAGAGAGGTGTAGATACATGGAATTAGAGCGGAGTGAACTGTGCTTAGGAAAGAACTTGTCCGCCAAATTTAGTCTGTTTCACCTGCAGCCTTATTAAGACTTTAATAAAGTATTTGTTATTCAAAAAATGATGATTGCTTTATGGAGACATATTTTAGTCTATGGATTGCTTGTGGCCTATTTGCTATAATGATTGTTTTGTTTGTTGAGCCTTCATAATTGGTTTCTGGTGGCTTTTAAATTTAACCTAAATTCACAAATCCTGTTTTGCAAAGTTTGCTTGGATCTGTGTGGGACTGGAATGTGCACCAAGATTATGAAATAGTCAGATTGGATGCTAGCCAGAAATTTCTTACACATATGGTAAAGCACACTTAGTGCACTATTGTGGGGATGTGCTGGAGTAACTGAATGCAATATATACTGTAGTAACCAGCAAGAGGGATCAGTAAAATATTCCTGTAAATCAGTGATGCTTTCTGGAAACAAATCTCACAATTCTTTCCTTGTACAGGGGCACTCTCAGCTTTGTTCCCAGTTGTTCTGTACTGTAATGGTTATCACATGTGCCTCACATATGTTGGCCCCCAGTTTGTTACCAGACAGAAACAGGTATTTTACTTTAAGGGTTTAACTAGCTGGCCCTTGAGGCTCTTCCAATCCAGTGATTCCCAGTAATGGTTTTATAACATATTGTTGATCTACTCAGCATCAGGCTGAGTGCCATTTTAATACCAGTGACCTTCAAATAACTTTCCATGTGGAGCCACAAGAGAGACATTGTGCACTTCTGAGTGAAAAGACAATTTAGTAAGGAAGGCGGGTAGCAACATGCAATGTAGTGGAATTAATGGAACAGGGGTTTTTTCTTTTCTCCAGTTTGCTCTTAGAGACTTCCTCATATGCCGATTAATACAGCAATGTGACATTCCACAGTTCACTACTGCAGTGGCACCAGATGGCACTTATCCAACTGGCAACAACAGAAAGAAGCATTCCACAGTCTGTTCCTATCTTACAAAAAAGAAAAGGGGTCAGTTATAGCATATCTTCCAAACCGCAGATTGCTCTGACATTGAATAGACACCATAGTGAGAGGGTTAAAATGCCTAGATCCTGTTGTTATGACAAAAATACTAAATCCTATGGCAGTTACATCCAATTCCACACAGGAATCTCTTCTAGTTATTTATGGGTCAGCTGTGCACGATGAGCTAAACACACATAATTCTTGGTTGTTACAAACAAGGTGCAGGGACCCAACTTCAGGCTGAGGATGTCCCATAAACCTATGATTGCTATTCCCTGGGAGGAGAAGGATCACTTTATACATGCCCTATTTCTTATATTGTTCCTCTAAAGTATCCACTGTTTATCCCCACTTGAGATAGGATATTGAGTCAGGTGAACCTTTGGTCTGAACCAGTACGGCAGTTTTTATATTCTTATTGTTACATCATAGTAAATCTAGAGAGATCCTGCATACTCTGTTTATAGATACTCACAAACAGTGTGTATGGTCCACAGGAACAAAACTTCCCAGCCATCTACTAGCAAAAAATGTGTCTAGCTAATTATACGTTTATATTTTAACAAGGCTCAGAAAAAAGGCATACATGCATACTTTACTGAACCCAATATACGCTCCTAGTCAGTTTACATGACATCATGTCCACTTTCTCCCAAGGAAACTTTAGGATAAGGTGGAAGTCTTTGAAAACCAGCAGCATTTTTTGGTATATAAACAGAGAACCAAAGCTAGTCCATCTTCTATGAAGATAAAGTCAATCTCCTACCAGAAAAGTAGTGTCCAGACTTTTCCAGATATTAAGTTGCAGTGGTCATGAGATTCTCAGAATCTACAGAATATTTCAGAATAAAAGTAAAGAGAAAATGAAATGAATCAAGCTACTACCTCTGTTGTTTTTAAGTCAAAGTGAATAATACCCTGCTTTACTGAGCAGTATAGTCTAATTGTTTCACATGGGACAGAATTGTTTCCACATCTGTTTTTCCTTGTACTGAAACTTGTAAGAAACTTGGTCCAGATGTAACAGGCCACATTAGATAAATACTTCTCCTGGATCACTTTAGCACTGAAACAGTTAACAATGTTTTAAGTGGTCCTAGTGGAGCTGCATACATAGCATTCCTTTAAGCTGAATGGTGGGCATTTCTTACCAACCTGCAACTGCTTCATGCTGTTTGAATGATAATCCTCAAGTCATAGCAGTGCCTTGGTTTGGTTTTTGAGGGATACTATTTGCAAAATGAAAACTTTGCATTGAATGAATGTTCAGCTTCTGAACAAATACAAGAACTTCAGCAAGAGGATTCTAAATATATGGATCTTTAAAAATTCTTAATATCTATACAATGCTTTAATTAAAATATTTAACATTTATACAGCACTTTTCATATTCAGACTGCTCTGCAGTGATTAAATAACAAATCCTCACAAGGCTTCCTATAATACATGGGTAAGTATTATTAATGGCATATCACAGATGGGGGAATCCAAGCAGAGAATTTAATTGATTTACTCAAGGCCACACATCACATCAGTGGTATAGGCAGTTTTAGAGCCAAGGACCTTTTGACATTAATTCCCATGAGCATTCATTTAGAAAACACCACTGCCCACACTGGAGCCCTCTGTGTCAGCTAGTTTCAATTGTCATTGGCCAACATTCATGCTTTATTTCCCTTTAAAAGTACCTGATGTTCCCTGATTTTTCTTTACCTCTATTATCATTTTGTTATTAGACAGGATTGCATTTATAGGGCACATCCCCACAAGTGCGCACATGCATTTCACAGGGGACAGATAGCAGCAGCACAAATATGTGCTGCTACTTGTACCCTGGGAATGAACCTGAACACGTGTTTGGTATGTGACAAGTTGCCCTGGGTGGGGTAGGGGAATTGGGGCCAGCACCTGGACTGGTCCCAGCAGCCTACCTGGTGTTTTGGGGGCCTCCTGGGGCAGTAGTGGTGGCAATCTGGGCATTTGGAGCCTGGATGGCAACTAGAGTGTGGCTGTAGCTTGCCAGGCTCCCTTTCTGGTGGCACGCACTGCTGCCCTGTGTGCCACGCCACTTTTTTATCAGCTTTTTTTTGTTTTACACTGGAATCTCCTGATGTCAACCTCTTCCCACCCCCATGTGTCCATGTGCACCGCATGCAATTTGCAGTGCTGCAAACCACACACGCACACTTGTGGGAGCACACCCCCAGAATTCAACAGCCGGTCAAGCAGGCAAGGACCTTATTCTAAAGATCTTAACTATCTTGTTCACATATATTCAATATATTAAAGTTCACTCCAAAGATTTGACTTAACCACAGGGTTTGAGACTGTTTGGAGATTCTTCTAAAGTTTGGTGACTGTTTGAATGCAAAATTTTGATTCAGCCTCATAATAGAGATAAAGGGCAGCTGCAAGGTTCATGGCCCTGTAACCGTTGTTTTGGTTTGTGACACTGGTAAGTGGTTCTCTTTGCAGTCTGGACAGCTACATCCTGATAAAGTACTGCAGACACAAGGGGCCCACATCGTTATGAGATGCAGACCCCTGCACCTGACCCATGTACAGTGCTATGTTTGCTGTCTTACAAACTGATGCCTTGGCAATCGCACCACAGCCTGAGTCTGTTATTGAAATCGAGTCTGTTTTGCGTCAGAAGCAACATGCTGCTGTAGTGATAAATGATGATCTCCCCTGTCTGAAATGTTAATAACCCCCTGGATTCCTGCATAGTTATGCTCATCTGGAGAGTGCCACTTACAGGGAGAGAAAAGCAGAGGTATATGAAAGCCTTAGTGTACATTCAGACAAGGTTCTTTGGGTGAATCTGATATCTTTTTAGACCAACTTAAATAGTTGGAAAAAAAATGTTGGCAAGCTTTTGGGTTTAAAAACATTGCTTTTTGACTGTAGGCACAAATAATTCAGGTGACTGAGAACAATCATAATATAGTAATTTTTTCTCTCTATGAATCTTCACATATAGAGAATATTCCCTAAATAAATAGGACCAGCATTAAATTTTGTATGCCCTTTTTTCTTATGTAACTGTCTGGAGGATGCATCTTTTTAGGTGCCTGTATCCTAACTTAAAAACACACCATCAAGTCCTCAGGAGCTTGTTCCAGCTGACAGGCCAGGGTAGGAATTATACATATTTCTTCATAGATTGCCTGTTTTTTTGCAGGTTAGTTAGTTCATGTTATTTTAGTGTTTGCTGTTGATGGAGGAAGGTCTTTACTGAAGGCTCATGGTAATCAGCTTCCTCCTAAACAGGATTGAACTGGATTGGACATCTACCAGGGCTATTTAAGCCACATGCTACTTGGCCAGAGAGGTGGTTAGTGAGTGACATGGCACAGGGGAATTTCTACCCAAAAAAGGCAGAGCATATTGCTGCTAGAGCCTCTCCTGTGGCTATTTGTGTGTACATGCCCATTCTAGGCTGGTGTGTGCGCAGAGGTGAGGTATGTATAAAGCATGAATGTTAATGCACCTTTGGGTGTTTTGAAAACCAGGCCCTAACTGACTTGTTCAAGAAAATGGAAGGAGCCACTGACAAATGTAATTAGAATTTAGGATTTCTGGCTCCCAATCCTGCGCTCAGACTAGGAGGCAAGATCTCTCCTACATTCAACTGGGTACTTTGGGAGAGCATAACAGTTAAAGAAAAGAAGAAGAATATTTCACAGGAGCGGAGGCTGAAGCTACCAAACTAATTTATTCTTGGGACATAAACAGCATATGAATGTTGTCTCCAACTATTGTAGCATTTTGAGGATTAGTAAAATAAGAGGAAAAATTCAGAAGTTCTCTCTATACAGTTGTGACATTTAACTCACTTAGGGCCTGTTAAAAAATTTGCAGTGATTAATCACAGTGTGTACACACTGGGCAGATACATGGGGCACACATAGTGAAAAATTCTCCTGCAAGCTAAGAAGAGGCAGCAGAGCTATTCCATGGAGGGTGCATTGGCACAGTTACTAAATTCAGTGGAGCCATACGGTAGTGCTGCATGGGAGAACTTTTTTGGCTGTTAAGGCTGGATTTGGCTCTGAGATTAGCCTTTTCCAGGGAATGTTTTGTTAGAGAGCTCTTATGAAATCTCAGATCACACTGTGATGTTTGGTGTTGTAGTAAAACTTCTCTTAAAACACAATTTAATAAGCAGTATAGAATTCCCCACAGGCCACAGTGTGTGACAAAATATTTTAGCTACTTCCCTGTTCTAGGACACTTTAAATTCACATGGCACTAAAATTTCACTAATAAAGCATGCTGACTGTCCTGAGTTGCTAGTGAAGCTTGCTGAATACAAAGAGCTTTGAGATCCTCAGTTTTAGATTGCCATGTCTTAATTATTATTATTTTTCCTCGTTATTCTACATATTGCAAGCATAAGGACCTACAATTTTATGAGAGTAAATTCCACTGATAGCTCTCATTCCAAGTGTATGCAGAAATGTAACCATAACCATCATTTCTGTACCCTCTGCCTTTACAAATTAAAGTTCTTCATTAGGGCATATACAGAAAACCATACCCTCCTGCCTTTGCTGCTACTTCCTCTCCAAGCATCCATTAGGTTCAGACTATGTAATCAGAATCAGAATAGGAATTTACCTCATAAACACTGATCCATTGCTGTCTGTGGGGCTGAATGGAAGGTCATCACTTGACTTTCGGAAGCTGCTCTGGCTTTCAGAATGAAAAACAGAATCATCCCAATAAAGCCTTTTTCTCATCATTTTAATGAAGTTAACTGCAGATTTAAACCAATTCAGTACACTGCTGATCTTCAAGGTGTCCTTCTGAAAGCTGAGTCTTTCACTTCGGTAGAAAATTCATTCTTGGTGTGAATCCAGCTCAAGCTAGGTTTTTTTTTTTTTACATCCGTTAATAAGTAACATATTGGTGTTACATCATCAGGTGGTTTTACTTTCATCCATAATGCCTCACATACTTGCTTGAAACAAATCACATGATTGACTGCAATATAACTTTGGAATGTATTAGTAATAGTGATAATACTCTGCCAAATAAGTAAAGAAAATGAGGGAACGTAAAAAGATAGAACTTTTTCAAAAAATATTTCTTTGATGTTTCAGTATCAGACATAGTAAGATGCTCTAGAATAAAATCTACTCTAGGGATTGTCATCCTGATGCTAATTATTTAGTTCTGAGCAACACATGTAGCAAAATTACTATATCTGATTCATTTGGCATGCCAAAATTATTTTGGTGCACACCTACGGCAATATACATACACATGCACGAATGTAGGGCTAGGGACAGAAATTGCACATAAACCAGGTTAAGAGTATAAGTGATCGGAACCTTGTTTAAATCTGTAACACAACAGAAGTTCAGTGCGCATAAACTGCTTCCAAAATCACCCAAACCAGTTTAAAACAAACCTGGATGGATGTAGTATTAGATTTAACTGATTTAGGTTAAATTGGTTTATTGAACTTCTATCCCAGATCCCCACCAGATTCAAGTTAGCTCACAGTCCCCAGCATCCCAGGATGCTTCCCACCTCCCTGCAAATCCCCCCTTGCAGGGTGGGTGGGCTAGCCTTGGCCCAAGCTGTCTACTTGAGCTGAGCAGGGATGTGCCCTGGCTTCTGCATGTGTCTGCATTTCCAGAATCAAAACTGAATGTCTGTTCACTTGCTTATCAGTTCAATCTATGCAGTTTAGACTAATCTGTGAACATTGAATCAATTCAGCCTCAGGCTTTTTGACAGTCTGTACTTAGAGTAGATGTCCTAAAGCATGGATGTCAAACATATAAGAATTTGGGGGTGAAGTAGCAAGGGGCTGGCAGGCCCATGAATTTCCAGTGATAGAGCTCCAGGGCATGTCCCCATGAACACACATGTGCAGGGACATGCATTTCCCATTGGACAAATAGCAGTGGTACATACTTGTGCTGCTGCTGTTAGTCCCTGGGTATGCCCCTGCACACACATTCTGACATGCAGCAAAGGGACCCAGGTGCGGTATGGGAGGCAGAGCCATCACGTGTGCTGGCCTCAGCAATCTGAGCTATGGTCCCCCACCCCTCCATGCTGCTAATTAGCGGTGTGGTGCACGGGTGCATGTGTGCCACATGTGGTTTGTGGCACCTCAAATGGCTTTGAGGCACTACAAACCACACATGTGCACTCATGGGGATGCACCCCCAGTGAGCAAATTTGGTGGCGGTAGGGGTTGGGGGTGAGCAAAAGCTGCATTAACTCTGACGCTGCTGCTTGCTTTGCCACTGCTGTCGTTTGTCCCTGCTACCACTGCTGGGTCTGGACATGGCTTCTGTGGTTAACTTCCATGGGTCTGATCCTGCCTGGGAAACTCTTTGTGGGACAGATTTGGGCTGCAAGGAGCCCCACAGTCTAAAACCAGCATGGGGATGCAGGTGAATTTGACACCGCTGTTCTAAAGTGAGCACGTTGCAGTTCAGCTAAATATGGGTATTAGTTTAACATTCAAATCACCAGATAACAACTGAGTGCATGCAGTTTGTGTAACCTTTTTTTTTGTCACAGGGAGCTGACAATCATTAACTGTAAAATTGCATGGTTTTGAGTTTGCCAAAGATTTTAATAATGATTATGTTAAATAAGAAACCTGTATTCATAGTGAAAAAATGTTTGTTTTAGCTTTAAATTCTTTTGTTTACATGGATTAAGGCCCCAATGCCTCAGTTCATGTAAAAAGACCTTTGTAAATGAACAGAGTCCCTTTATCTTTAATTTGGAGTCTGCATAGGTATAAGAGTCTGTTCGACACAAATGGGATCTAACTCTGTGAGTTTTGCTCTATTATAGTCTAGACTTTTGGAGAAGCATTCAGCTGTGCTAGTTCAAGATAGGCAGAAGGCAGGGCAGCGTGGCACCTCATAGTCTAACTTGTTCAGAGAAGCATGAGATTTCATAGGCTACAGCCTACTTTGTCAGATGCTATTCACATATGATGAAGTAGGCTGTGACCTAGGAAAACCCATACCTCTCTGAACCAGCTACTCTATAAGGTGCCACACTGCCGTCTTCTAGCATTTCCCAAGCAAAGTATGAACTGATACAAACAACTGTGAATATGGAGCATTCAGCCAAACATTACTTTTTGTACAATTATTCTTTGGTTTCTTTATTTAAGTAGAAATGCATTTAGATTTTAAAAAAGAAAAATCTCTTTTTTGATCATTGTATATAAAATGTTAATTATTATGAATGATAAAAACAGCAGAGTGAAAAAATTATAGTAAAACATCAGGATTAGTATCACAAGAGGGGAAGCAAAAATCATTACAAAACATGGAGGTGAAAATTCAAAATAGATTAAAAATGTAAGGGGAACAATGGTAAGTGAGGCAGGTTCACTATTATAAAAGAATGAAACCCACGTAAGAAAGCCAGACAGAATTTTGTGGAAAGATGTTTAAATCGATGAGTAAAATGTATACACTTGATCTCCTCAAATACTACTTATGTAAATAACAAAACCAATGAAACCAAATGTATTTAGCTGCATTATTTAAAATTATCTGCCAAAAGAGGGAATTACTTTTTTATCTTCTCCTGAGTTAAATTTCCCAGGATCCTGATGAATTAATTTAATGTTCTGAAACTATGTTGTACATCTTTAGTTTCCATCCATGTAGATCTTCAGTTGATTGACTTTGGTTTGCAAGTATAGGCTAGTTAGCCACCCAATAATTGCAACAGAAGCGTAGTTCCCCAGGTAACTGAGAAGGCTTTGCAGGAAGTGTTCGGAGTTACAACAATCCCTCAGACCAAACAGAAGTTCACTGTTGGTTCCAGGGGCAAGGGGAATTTAATTGTTGGTTTGAGCCTGCAGCTGGTTTCTCCTAGCAATGGCCCCTCCTGTCTTCCAGCTTGTTCCTGTTTCAGAATGGGAGGGGAGAAAGGAAGGAGAGGGAGCTTATTCTAGGGGCTCCCCAGCCAGTGCTGGAGGGTGGAGTGGGTGATTGGAGCCCTCCCCACCACCTTGGGGGTGCTCCAATATACCCACCCTACCCTCCATTGGGGGCTGAAAAAACCTCAGACCAAACTCCCTGCTCACTTCCTTCCCTCCCATTCTGAAAACAGCTTGAGGCTGGGAGGCAGCACAGACAGACGTTACAGAAGACACTGTGTTTTGAAACATCTTCATATAACCCCATCATGCCATGAGGGTTCAGATTTTCACCCGGTTGCCCATTTTTAAGCTGTCTGCAGCTGTGCACCTGTGTTTGGTCATGACTATAGGCCGCTTTCCGTGGCCAGATCAGGCAAAAATTGTCACTTCTGTCTGTGCCCATTATGTCTACACTTTATTCCATTTCTTAAAAAACAAACAAGTGGAATTTATCCTTCAACAAAGAGATCAGAATAGGCCAATTCCTCTCCTGCCAAAAGTTGAATTGTCTCTTTTTTGGTCACTTCAATCCATTTATGATGTGAAGTCCTTGGTCTTTTTTTTTTTAAAGAAACTAACCCAAGAGCTTTGGAACTGATTAGAAAACTTCAATAACATGCCAAACTTGCAGAACCACTAATGTTAACCATTATTTAAAAAAACCCCCACAATCTCTGTGTATAGCAAATCACTGTGCATGACAGCAATTATGCATTCCCACTCTCAGCTTTAAATTGAGAGGGCACTGAAAAGACAAAAAGAGTGCTTCGAAGACTGGAAAATTCAGCAGTTGAGTATGATAAGGTCAAGATATCCCATCTCCTCCTTAAATCTGCATATTCATCCAGTCATCAAAGGTGCTGTTAGGTTCCCCCACAGAGCCACAAGTACCTTCTTAGTGTTGAAGCTCTGTATGCAGAGACTAAGTTTATATCACAAGGCAGACTGTAGAGGGACCCAGGCCAAGCGGCTGCACTGGGATGGGGCCTGCATGCCGCATGCTTAGCAGGTGTCTCACCCTCACTTAATCTCACCCGCCATAACTTGGTGTAGTTGAAAAGAGATATAAGGAGGTAGTACCTGTTTAGAGAGAGTATGCTGAGGTTAGCATGAGTCAATGTCAGGGTCTTCTGTGGGTCTTCACCTCCCCTGCACCCCACCTCTTTCCACTTGGGGTTCCAGTTGGTGCTGGATACATGTGTTCAGCCAACCTGAGCAACTGCCTTGCAGCTCAGGTAAAGAAGGAAGCAGCCAGGTTGTCTGAAGTTTGAGTGTTTTGGCTGTGATCACTGGAGTTTACTGCAGGGTTCAGGGTCACCCGGGCCTGGCCTGCATAAAGAAGCAAATAAACCGAATAACAAGTCAAATGACCATGTGCTAGGCTCTTCTTCTGGCCCTACAGGAGCTTCAGTCACCTTTTGTCAGCCAATCTCAGTCCCACAGGATGGCCCCATGTTTGCTTAGTCTGCATGGGCCTGCCTGTCCTAAGAAGACCCCTGGAGTACTATGGGGCTGGGGTGTCATGAACCCCAGCTTAGGCCCTAGGGGTACCTGGTTTCTCTCAAGTGTGGTCATCTGGCATCAGTCTGGAGAGCTCAGATGTGTGTGGTCCTGGGCTCCTGGTCCCCTGTCTCTGAGGGGAAGCACAATGAAAGCCCTCATCTGAATGTGTGTTCCCCCTGTCCTGGCATTGGGGTGTGCTTTTATGAGGGGTTTATGGGCTGGCATGAGCCAATATGGCCCCTTGTTTGCCCCCATGTGCCTGACTGCTGCAGGTAGATGTTAGGAGCCCTTATCCCCTGCAGCTGCTGCCTTCAGGCCCCAGGTAGCGCTGCATGTGCTGGCTGCCTATTCTGTCTTGGAGTTGCAGCCCGAGCCCATGTGGGGCTGGGGTTCTGATGCCTTCCCCAAGCCAGGCACCGAGGCTGGGGAATGCCTACCATACACCGTCTGCCTTTCCAGCAGCACCATGGGGCTTGCCCCAAGAGCACGGGCTCACCACTTCCCTGTGAACCTGGCCAGGGATCTGCTGACCATGGTGTGTGCCAGTGGCCACCATCCCAGTAAATACAGGGCTTGGCTGGCCTCTGTTACAGGCACGACTACACATCCATTAATGCACCTTGCCTACTTAGCATTAAATTTAGTACTTGTACAATCAAGTATTAAATAAATGCACAGTAGGCTGCCATACTGTGAATTAGCATGATCTCATTTTTTTTTGTGTACACTGAATGCACAGTAGACTAGTACTACTGTGCATTAGCATATTAGCATGGTTTTTACCTTGTGTGCTAATGCACAGTAGAATTAGTCTCGTGAGCATTAAGCATCTCATGTAGACATGCCCAAAGTTCTGGTGGCAAGTTATGTCATGTATGGGTTGGAAAAAGTCAGATCCTCTGGCCAGAGCAGGCATGTCAGCACAAACTCTGGAGTAAAAGCAAAAGGGATCTCCTTCTGTTTTTGGTTGATATTCTGCGCATATGCTATATCTTCATGGGAGGCACTGTTATAATCCAGTTATGTTGTAGGTGTAATGTCAGAAGTCCTTAGTGTAGACAAGGCTAGAGTGCTTGTCTCTGCTGTATATACATGATAGGATATTTAAGTGCTTGTCAACCTACAGCAGCATACCATGATATCATGACTGATGTGGTGCCTGAAGTGGAATGTATTCTTGACATTAACCTTGTGATAACAATATATATTTCAAATTAACTCAGGTCTGTACTGTTAGTTGACTGGATAGTAACTGCCTTGCCAAGTGCAATCTGTGAATGTCTATCATATTAATGGGAAAAACCCTGAATAAGCTCCAGGTTAGGGGGCAGTGAAAAGAAACTACAGACAAGCACTTACAGTACTCTTGCTCAGTGCCTTCTCCTGACTCTTCTGTATAAGTGACTAAAATATATATAAGTCGAAACCTTCCTCAGCCAGAAACCACCAAAATCTTGTCTTCACTTCCTTAAACAATCATCTCCATTATTTGGGGACTTCATTCTACCACTGGCATGGCTAGCCACATTGAATCCTCAAATGCCTCCCTCAAACTACAGCTATGACCCTCACAGACATAATCAGGATATATGCATGCCACCTCTATGGCAAGAAACAAGCTTCTGCCTGCTCAGTCTCACTTCGCATGTGTTGCATGATGCTTTTTAAAGCTTGCCATGGATGCTTTCAGGATCTCAGTCTTGAGTATGCTTGCACTGCTCTAAGAGTGGTCACACAACTGCTTTGGCTATGTATGCTGAGTGGAAGTGACTGGGGGTTGTTTCTTAGGTTTCTAGTTCATCACAGAAACAGTATGGTTGTTCCCAGAGAGTACTACTTCTTACACATACTGCCCTACTGTAGCTTCATTTTCTATTTCTGCAGCATCTGTTTCTCTCTTAGCTCCTAGGAGGCTTCATTATTGTCAACTGCAAGCATTCTGGGGGTTGACCAGCAGGTGCTGGAGGGTGGGGTGGGTGGATTGGAGCCCCTGCACTGCATCAGTGCTAGCTGGGCAACCTCCAGAATGAGCTCTCTCCACTTCCTTCCCCACTCCCATTCTGAAGACAGCGCTGGGGATGGGAGGGGCAGGCTTAGTAGAGAGTGGCTGCAGGCTCACAACTGCTCTAAGCTGCAGGTCAATTCCCCCAACCCCTGGAACCCAATAGTGAACATCTGTTGGGTCAGGGGGATTACTGTAATTCATGGTGTTTCCTGCAAAGTGCCATGAGTTATAGCAGGGAGCTGCATTTCTGTCTGTACCCTCCAAGTGTGAGATATGGCAGGCCTGAGCCTGCCCTTTACTACTTTGCCAGCTAATTTCCAGCCAGTTCTAGTCTAGTCAAAGATGCTAAGGTGACTGCTGCTGCCCATGGCAGTGATTCATTCTGGGAGACTACCAAGATTGTGCATCATTTTGATGACCAAGGGCAGATGTCAAATATCACAAACCCCTGCATCAGGCAGAATGAGGTCTTGACAATTCTTTAAAATTGTGTTCTCTGCCAGTGCATATCACTTACATCTTTCTTGTACTGAATCTGCTCTTCCAGAGCTCCACTTCATTTGGACACCAGACTCAGTAAGTTAGGTCTGGATCTTCACTATGTGAAATGGTTAAATGATATCATCACCAGTGTCCAATGGCCATATCACACTTTAGGTAACATCAGCAGCAGATCCAGGGACCCACACGAAGAGGATGTGTGTGTGGGGACAGTGACCAGCACTGCAGGGGTGGCTGCACTACCTGTTCCCAGTCTGTCCAGTAGGGTAGGCAGACTGCACCATAGAAGCAGCAGTCAGGGACTTGTTAAAGTCCTCAAAGCAGATAGGAATTCCCCCTGCCTTCCACTCCCTGCTCAGAGGCACTTTCCTTTCCCTCCCCTCCCCTCCCCTCCCCTCCCCTCCCCTCCCTCCCCTACCTGCTGCTGCCACTGCCCCACCTGTCTGGGACATGAGGAGCACTAGGGACACTCCAGCCAGGCTTCCCAAGGGCTGGACTCAGCCTGAGGAAGTAGTTTGATTGTGATGGGTGGGTGGATTCCCCTCCTCTTCCTGTGTCTGCTCCTGGGCCGGTGGGGAACACCCGGTGGACCAGCCAAGGAGGGGGAACCCATCTGCTGCTGTCCCAGGCTGAGCCCAATGCCCATGCAGCCCAGCTGGAGCAGAACAGGAACTACCTGGAGCAGCAGCACCAGGTGGGGGGAAGGGAATATGAAGGGAGGAGATGGGGAGAGAAGGGTGGGAAATATGTTTCTGAGCAGGGAGGGGAAGGGATGGGGAGAATTCTCATCTTCTTTAGGGACTTAAAAAGGTCCCTGGCTACTGTTCCTGCTCTGTGATGAGAAAGTGGGGTGTGACTGTGCCACTGCACCCCCTCTGGACCCACTCCTAGGTAACATTGACAGGGGAGGGCGAGCAGCATAACGACTGAGCACTGGACACGTGAACTAATAGTCATGCTTGGGACAAATGACGTGAAGTACTAGATGCTGATTTGCACCATGGCTGTCAATGAAATGCCAACAAGGCATCAGTAAATAAAAAAAAAAGCAAGAGAATAACAATGGGGGCAGATCAGCAGCAATATGATAATGCAGAAAATAGAAAGAATATATGAATCTAGAGCCTGATCCAAGCCCACTGAAACGAACAGAATGATTCCCCTTAACTGAGTTCTGGTCAGATCGTTAATCAGATCAGCACAGCCATGTGTCAGACAATCCTGTGTAGCAACAATGAACCCAGCCTGCAGACAGGAAGTGCAGAAAAAAACAATTAAGGGAAAAACTGACTCACCTACACTAATCAATAAACACCACCTGAACAAATCATGAGTTTGATTGCTTTGATTCTCTCAGGAACTGGTAAAAGGAGCAGCCTGGGGAAAGAGAGAAAGATTGGGAGATAAGTAGACCAGGGAAACCACAGACCAGTATTAACCTTTCCCTTTTTTCCTTTCCAGAAGAAACATTACAGTTTATTATTTTTCTTGACGTGATGCCTGGAGGCCCCAGTCAGAATACGGGGCCCATTGTATTAGGCACTGTACAAATATACAGTAAAACAAGAGAAGTGAATTTAACAAACAATAGGAGGAAAGGAGCAGGGACAAACAAGGATAAGAGCCTATGGCTATGCAATACTGCACACCCTGCTAATGTAGACTCAGTCAAATGGTTTTTACACATTTTATTAATTATTTTGCTGGTTACTTTTGTGTATCCTTTCAAAATCTTTAAGCTTTTTCTAGTTTCTATTTAAGAAAGTGAATCTATGATCTTGCCTGCTTCTAAATATTAAAAAAAAATCTCTATTTCCCTCTTCAAGTTTGCAGGTGTGTTTGGTGGGTCTGTGGGCTTTCGGCAGGATTGTTGTGCACACATATGCTTGCACACCTAAAATTAATAGTTGCTATTGTGTCAGACCTACTGAAATGACAGGTGGATGGCTGGAGGACAAAGGTACAAGATGGGAAAGGATGAACACAGTGGAGGCAGCTAAGGGCCTTTGGGTTTATAGTGTTAAATCACACTCATACACACCTAAAATTAGGTCTGTCAAAACCCATGGAATAGGATCTGGAATCCTGAATGAGGCACCTAAGTTTCTTATACAATGCATTTGGAACCTCAAATAGGATCCAAAACAGCCAGAGTGTTTAACCTAGCCAATAGGGAACTGCTGAGGAAAGGGGTGAGCCTTCAATCCTTCTCAGGTTTCTTATTAAGAGCTGTCCATTCACAGCTCAGAATTCACAGCTCTGAACCCTCTCCTGAAGGTAGATGCTGATGCCTTTTTAACAAAGAACTGAGCAGGGCAGAAGTGGTGGCACCCTTCTTTTATAGAGCAACACAGTACTTAGCAGGACATGGGAGACCCAGGATCATCTGCATGAAGCCATCCAAAACCAGATCTCCCACCTCCCAGGAAAGTTCCTTAACCACTGAGCTACTGGCTAGTTAGGGTATGTGGGACATTCTCTGTGTTTCCTGTGCATCAAAGAATTCAAGAATCCTTGAACCAGAAAGAGCATGAAAGATAGCACGACAAGGTTCCTTGGGTGAATTTGATATCTTTTATTAGACCAAGATAGCACAGCTCTTTGCTTAGTCATTATGGGAGATGCTTTCATTTCAGTCCCTATCCAGGACCTTTAAAATTATATCCTATACTATGTTAAGCTAAAATACAGAAGCTGTTCTGGGAGCAGGGGCCAGAAACCAAGGTTTCCCACCTCCCGACCTCCCCTACGCCCTCAGGTGAGTGCCCTAACCACTCGGAAACAGCCATGATTATATGTCTGCATTCCTTTCCTTCCTCTCTCCTAGCACTGTGCCACAGGACAGTTGAAAAGTAAGAGCTGTAAGTATGTAAGGGGTGTATATCAGGATCTGGGGGAATATGTGTTCACCAGAGCGCCCCAAGGGATGACGAGGTTGAACAGTCACAAACTCCTCCAAGACTGTTTCAGGCTGGATATAAGGAAAAAACTTCTTTACTGTCTGAGCCCCCAAGGCCTGGAATAGACTGCCTCCAGAGGTTGTGCAAGCACCTACTCTGGAACCTTTTAAGAAACATTTGGACCTCTACCTTGCTGGAATCATTTGACCCTAGTTGACTTCCTGCCGCTGGGGCAGGGGGCTGGACTTGATGATTTTCTGAGGTCCCTTCCAGCCAGAATGTCTATGAAATCTATGAAAAGTGTGCCCATCCCAACCTACAGCTTGGAAGTTAGGGTGGTCTCTTGGAAAGTGAGACATGGGAGTTTGATTCCTGTCATTCTGGCTCCCCCACTTCCTGTGAGAGTGATCTAAGCACTAGCCTTCTATAGGACAAAGGGGCACTGTCACCTCCTGCAGCTGAATTTTAAAAGAAAGTGGCAGCTGCACCTATGGCATGTGTGTGTATGTGTAAATCTGAGTTAGGCATGTTTGGAGAATGTCTAAAGGACTGACCCGTAAGGGGATTTAGGTGGAGGACTGCCTAATTTCTAGATCCCAATGATTAGGTTTGGTGTAAGATAAGCCCCAGGCTGCACACCTCTCTCAAGACAGGTACAGTCTGAGCATGTACAAAGGTGCATCTCTAAGTGCCTAAAGGAACTTTTGGAGCGAGCCTAGGAAGTTTAGGTGCCTCTAGAAACTCAACTGAAGGCAGGCAATCGTTCCTTTTCTTTGAGGTGCCTTTGGGTGTGTTTGTATGAATGGCTGTTCAAAGGTGAGTCAGGAAAGTGGGAAAAACGTGAGGCAATGAATGGCTTACAGGATTTGTGGTGATATGACACCCATCACATGTTTAATTCCAGCCAAGATATTGCAAGTACCTCCATTTGAGAGTAGTTTGGTGGCCACCATGAAATGCATTGGTGATCTCCATTCAGTTTTAGTAGATAATGATAGGGCGGTAGTTTTGTTTTCAAATTCTTACTCTGTTAGTGTTCTCAGCAGAGAGGCTGGAATGGACCACATGGTTTGGAGATCCATTCCCTGTTCAAAGTTCCCTTAGCTACAAGGTCTCCATGATTGCCCCCAAATGTTTCTCAGTGTACACAGCATGCGCTAGTGCTGCTGTGCTGTGACGTGTTTTTTTTTAAGTAAGTACGGGACTTCAAACTCTACATCATTATTACTAAATTCACTTGAGAGAACGCTCCATTTGTTTTTGCTAGGAAAACTGTTTACAACTTTAAGCTACCTCTTCCATTCATTATTTTATTTTGAAAGCTGCTATTATTAATAATAATTATTATTTACAGCAGTATACAGAAGTCAGGCAGGGCCCCATTCTGTTAGATTTTTTTCAGAGAGTTTAAGACAAGATGGAACAAGTGAAGACACAACTGGTGAATGAACAAGCAGTGCAGGAGAGGGTCTGACAAGATGTGGTAGCAACAATATAAGTACAATTTTGCATAAGCCTCTCCTGGGTACAATTTGTTACCTACTGAGAGATTCTTGAGGTGTGAGTAGTTTCAATGACAACAGACTGCTGTACCAATAGCTTGCAGCTGAAAAGAGAATTGCTACAGCTCTATATTTAAATTATTCAGAAATCCAAAACACCAGATCATAATCACAGAAGCGGGCCTTTTAGCTAACAGTTCTTTGCACATCTATAACACTTTTCCTATAAAATGCTTCAAATATTTAATTAAATACTTTATTCATGATGTAAGTTATTTTAATTAATGAAGTTCATGCTACCCCTGTCAACAGTATGCTATTATCCACATTTTACAGCTGAGTCAATTGAAGCATGGGGCTTTAAAGGTGTTTTGTTGTTGTTGTTGATGGGGTTCAGAACTGGCCTAAGAGTAGTTCATTTGCTCAGCTGGTAACAGCTAGACTAATGTTGAGTGCTTGGGGAAACCCTACTCTAACTGGCTTGCCCGAAATTGTGCACCAGGCCAGTGACATAATTGGGAATAGAAGTCAGAATTCCTACTCCTCTGCTCTAACCCCAGTAGCATGCTTCTTAATCACCACCTTTTGTCATGAACTAGTACAAAAAAAGAGCTAAAGAGAAGGCAAAGCCCTTTTTTGTTCTGCTTGTAGCTGACAGCATTACTAACAGGAGCTGAACCATAGCAGTTGTGGTCTATTCACTTCTGTACAAATCTCCAAGGTGATGGCGACAGGGGTTAGATTTTTTTGAACAAATTGCTTTATACAGCTTCACTTTAATCTCTTTATGGCAATTTCCCCCTAATCCCTAGCAATGAGATTGAAGCAAGATATAAAATGGATTAAAATAATGCCATAGAACTGGCAGCTTGCAAGATAGCCTTTGAAAAACACAATAAAATACCTCAAACATTAATCATTACTATATTTTAAAAACATTTTACATAAGAAAGCATGTTTAATCTTGGTATACGTATCTTGTTTTGTGCTACCAACATTATTTCATACTTTCCAGTGATTACACAGATGATGGCTTAAGGTTGAATGATATTTTCTTTAGTTTGGGGTATTATGGGGGAAAAAAATGCTATAGTAAATGGAACCTGGCTGGTAAGCTAGTATCTAAGTCACAGCAAATGGTATGGTTGGAGCATATTTTAAAATATAAACCTCACCCAGGCTCTTTTTGTGAGTTTGTGATGAGAAGTCACAAAACACTACCTGCATGTATATGGTATTATTCACAGTAAAATTGTATTAAGTATAATCAGTGAACCAAGCTTATATTTGTGTTAAGTATTGTAAAATCAGCAGGTAAAATGGAACTCAGTATTTGTGTTTGCCAACATTATTTTAACTATTCTTTAGAATAAGAAATTTAGCATCTAGTATTAATTTGCTTTTTGGGTGGTCAAAGTCAGCAGAAACTAGTGTGAACTGTATCGAGGAGTGAGAAGCAAAAATTGTATCTCCAAAAATTGTTAATAAGTGTTTGTTGACATGATTTCTTGTTAAAAAACAAGCCCTTCCTGATTTCAGATTAACACAAGTAGCTCTCAGAGGCCAGGTAGACATTATAGTTTTACTGGTATAAATGATCAGAAACTGGTCTATACCTGTAACAGAACAGAAGTTCAGCACACATAGATTGGTTTACAAATGGCAGAGCCCAGCATAAGATTTGTTTCTCCCCAAGGACAAATGTGTGTTCTGTTTGCTATCCATCTAAACTTTGCTGCTTACAGAAAACTGTGCAACTTAGATTGATTCTGCCTCAGCTTTTTGAATGTCTGTACCTAGCCAGGATCTACAGTTGCCATTTGACTTCCTCTCTTCTAATTCTGTCTGAGACCTGTGCCAGCCTAACTCCTGTTCTCTGCACTTCGTTGTCAAAGTCTCTAGAACAGGGGTCAGCAATGTTTTTGGGCAGAGTGTTGAAAACACCCACAACCTCAACTTGTAGGATGTTGGTGTGTCAGGGGTAGATGGTGGGGGAGCCATGAGCAGCCTTGTTGTGGCAGTGCAGCCCCAGCCTCTTCCCTGAGGCATGCGTGCCAAGCAAAATGCCTTCATGTGCCATGCTCTAGCACGCATATGGGGACTTGCCTACCCCTGTATTTGAGACCTTTTTGTAGCCAAATTTCAGCGCATGTACTCCATCCTTATCATCCTCAGTCTCTTGGCTGCTGTTATACCATTATTTTTCTTGATATCTTGATTCCCCCTAGCTTTTGTGAATCCATCCTTTTTCAGCTTCACAGCAAATGGATTTTCATGGCTGCTACCAACATACTAACAACTTCACATATGACCTTGTCACTATGACCTGCCTCCTTTCATCCAGTTTTCCATTGCTGTTTGACTAAAATCTCCACTTAATGATGCCAGTGCTTCACTGGGTACATCCTCTTTGAGTTTCATTAGTATCACTGCACAGAGAATTTAGTCCATTGCATGTTATCTTAAAATACCAAAGCAGCTAGTAGACTCTCAAAAGACAATTGTCTTCCTTCTTACACAATATATGTGACACGCCTAGCCATAAAGATACGTTACAAATGTTTAGTGTGTAGAGGGTCAGTCTGTTACATTTACACAGATGTAAATCCATACTAACTGCATCTAGCTTATATTTTCACCTTTGACAATGAGTATTCAAGAAGCCTACAGTAAGAAAAGCCTGGTGTATCCTACCACTTAGTGAATAGTATAAGTACAATCACATGATTCCTTAAAAACTGTTTCAAATAGAACGAGAGGAAAGACTTGCTTTCAGAAATCCTGAAAGCTTTTTTGAAGATGTGTTTCCTGATATAATATAAGGTTTTGGACAAGGAAAGAAGCTATAAAACAACTGTCTGACATGTTAATTGCTAATATAAATATCACTATTTAATTAGATCATTGGCGACTATGTTTTGTTTTGTTTTTCCCTATTTGATTCGGTTTTGCAGTTGATGACAGACTAAATTTTATAGCAGTAATGAATCTGAGTATTTGTCAAATAAAAGTCCCACCTAGTGGATTATGGCACTTTACTGGACTGGTTAATTTGTTCTCCCTCTCCCCTTTGCTCTCCTATATTTCTAAAAGAGTTGGCAGGGAATAGCTGAGTGATTCTCACTTTAGAACCTAATCTGGTTAAAGACTATCAGCTAAACCAGCGGTGTTCAACCTTTTTGCCCCACAGGTTGGATGGGCAGTGCTCAGTCTATCCATGGGCTGGACCCAGCCAGTGGGTCTGTTCTGGTGAGCTAGGAGGGCTCAGTGGAGCCTGAACCAGCCACACAAAGAGGGGCAGGGAGCAGCCTGACCTTGACCCTGACCCACCTAAGTAGAGAGGGGTGGCCCAGCCCTGATCCAGCCATGTAGGGGAGGGGTCATGGTGCCATACCAACCCAGCTCTGCGGGGAGAAGATCCCACTGTGCAGGGCTTGGGAATTTGGCAGTGGGGGAGGGATGACAATATTAATTGCCACTGCTCCCCTGCCACCAAATTTTCTGACCCATGAGGAGCTCTGTGGACCAGATGCAATGGCTCTGTGGGCCAGATTTGGCCTGTGGTTGGGAGTTCAGCACTTGTAAACTAAACCATGAGACTTCTGTAACAAATTATTATCAGTCTACGCAGCTGGAATTTTAAATGATTAGTATTGACTATTTGCAGTAAAAGGTTAATACATCAATCAAACCCTCAGAAACACCATTACATTTGAAAACAAATAAGAGGAAGCTGCAATCTGCCAGCATTCTTGTACCAGAAAGTTTTCCCAATAAATTATTTTGTTATGAATTTTTCACTGGCTCTCGTGAAAGGCAATGGAAATAAAGAAGTTCAGCAATCACAGGTGTAATTTTGTTTTGTTTTTTGTGTATGCTATTTGACTGTGCTGGTGGTGGCAACCATCAATCCTCCTGGATCATGGTATATGAATGAGGGGTACCCAGACCTTCGATGCATATGCCTGGGCAGGAATTTTTTGGAGGAGTGGAGGATGCCCAGACCTTCCATCCTCCTTTTAGGCCACTGAGACAAATTCCAAAGACCAGGCTGAGTCCAGATGTTTGGTGCCTCCCTGGCTGTAGTTATATAAGTGTCTGGGAATTGAACCCAGTGTATTTGAATCCTGTGTATTTGACTGTATTATATTTATTCTAAACAACCTCTGTCCTGTTAAACAATATTGAATGATCTCAAACACTTCTTTTCTCATGTCCTTGTGACAAGGTATTTAGCAGAATGTGTAGATTCATTGAAATCTTACAGGCCATGCTGTAAGTACTTCTGCTATGGCCTACAAACTTGCAATCTCTGGGCTGTCAACTGTGTACCTTAGTGCCCATACCACCCTGGCCCCCCCGTCTCAAATGCTGAAATAATCATAGTGAAGTAAAATCTTGATTTACCATGCCTGAGTTGAACTGAGGGACCTCCTGTCCTACTTGTGGTACAAAGTTCAGCTCTGGGAAGTTAATTATCATGGATATTACAAATATGGCAAATATGTCACAACTCATATGCTGACTATCTAGTGAGCAAACTGTTTGCATAAAACTCAGGTTCGGTCTTTAGAAGAAATAACATTTATTTTGTTTACTTGAGGGAGTGGGAATCTCAGAGATGGCTGATCAGGTGCTCTTTATAGCTGCAGAATTGTTATTGAGTTCTTGCTCTCCATTAGCTTCATGTGCCTCCCAGGGTTTAACCTTTCAGGATCTGCAGGAGGTTTATTTGAGTGCTTGGCACCTTTCTATATCACTGACTCGAGTGCAAAAACCTCAAAATGTCAAATGTTCTGGATAGTAAACAGCACACCTGATGATCAAGATATGTTGCTCATGCAATACCTGTGACAAAGATGCAGTCTCTTAATTATGACATGCAAGAATGGCGTAAGTTCTTTCTCCATTGCACTTTTTTGCAATCAAGAAAGATTACAGTCATAGAAGGCAGGCAGGCAAGCATTGATACTGGGATTTAGGGAAACACAAATCTTTTTTTTTGCATGTATATAATAAAGTTTATGCTTGGTCACAGCCTCATGGTAATGATAATTGCACAACCCACAGGTCTCTTTATGCTTTGGAATCAATTTGTTACAGTGATGAGACTTGCATAGTGTACAACAGTAACTTCAGAGGACTGAACATAGTATGATTTGATTGTAGATCAGAGATGGTTCAGAAAATGTTCCCAAGCTTGCAGTTGTCAGGTGGGTCCACAAGTATTAGCATTGTGTTTATTGCTTGCATGCCAGTAGTGCTGTGGTGAATATGAACAGCTCTATGCAGTTGAGAGCTTTCTAAGGGTAATAATGAATGCTCCTGGAGAATCAAGTCAGCGTGCTCTTTATCATGCCCCTACTAGGATAGAGGGCCTGTTCCTATTTAACAATCTCCATCCTGTATTTATCTAGCTCTTCGCTAGCTCTAGCTCTGTTTACAAAATCAGACAGTAACTCTGAACACATTGTATATTCTCTTCCTCAGTTTCCTTCAACTTTTAAAATAAAGCATGCGAGCCTATCACAAGTGTTGTCATACACTGAACCCACTGGCTACAGTTATGGGCCCAAATCAGCAGTTTGTAGTTTTGTAGCTTCAGATGGACTTGCAGAATCCTGATGCTGCTGTTTTTCTGTGATAACCTCTTAAGAATTTCAAAGCTCAGGGTTTAGGTGGATCAGCAGGTTAGTGCCCAAGGATTTGAATTCTGCAGATCTAGGGAAAAATGGCATAGCTTTATCATTGTACGTCATCATGCTCCTCTGTGTTATGGCAGCTTTGTATCACAAAAGAATCACTTCCCTAGGTATTACCTGAATTATGTGAAGTCAATCCCATGAACAGTCTGAAGGTTTTGCTAAATAGTCTGATATTTGCCAAAGACAGTCTGTGTCTGAAGAGTAGAAAACTGTTCTTTCAGTTAATTATTTTAAATAGCTTGCCAGCTGTATATCTGTTGTCCAGAAAAGAAATTAAAATCGACTAAAATAGTCTCACCATTAGCTCTCATAAGAAAGAACAAAACCTATCTGTCCATGAAACTCTCTTCCTAGTTCATTTTGTAATTTAGCTTTATATGAAGCAGTACTTTTAAGTATATAAATACTTTATTTATCATATGCTTAAAGGCCTTGAATTCCTGGCTTGTATACTGCTTAAGTTTTAATAGCAAATTAATTTTCTGGATGGATTATACTGAACGCACCCATCCCCCCCGATATATTATATATTTTTCTCCCTGAAAGCGCACAAAGAGGCTTGCTTTCACTGCTGTTTGTTACAACAAACTGAGGTGGAAAGCATTCATGTATCAAAGCAAGCGCTTGTACATTTTTAATTAAAGTCTCTCAGAAATCAGTTTTCAGCCTGATCTAGCCAGAATGATACCACTAGACTTCTGAAGCAGCCTGGCAATTTGCAAGGATCCATAATCCTTTCATCGTTTAACAAGGAAATATATAAAGTGCAATTTCACTCTATTCCTGCAGAAAATAGTTCTTCAGATATTTCTTTGCTGAAAATGTCCTCTCACCTAATACTTGTGCAAGAGATGTTACTTTAACAAACTGAGCACACAGGCTCCTGTTTGGAAAGACTTCAGGATGCAATGCTCTCATTATGTGCTCAATATCAAACATGTAACCTTTATGTGCAGGTAGGCAGAAGGATGTCAGAAAACTGTATGCAATAAGTAACTCCATTTTCAAGAGAAGACTATTGATTTGACAATGCTTGCCATAATACTCACTGAATGGACTTCATTCCTCTTAGTAGAAGGAATTTTTCCCTGCTCACTGTCAATCAAACTTCAGTAGAATGCATGACAGATAGATGTTATGTGGAAATTGGCCTTTCATTTCATGCCAAACTATGGGAAATAAATCCAAAGAAATGTATTGGTGCTGCTGTGTAATTTCCATGGCCTACTGTAAAGTCAGAGAAATCTGCTAGTTGAACCTTTGTATTTACTTCTTCTATTCTAGAGAAACTCATGTAGTGTATTAAATTCTCAGTGCCTTGCATTTCATTTGACATGCCAGACTACATTTGGCCAGCCGGTCAATTGACTGATCAAATATTGTCAACTAACCAGTCAACTGACTGCATATTATTTAACTGGTCAAAGATTTTAGACATTTTACAAAAGAACTACTTTTTTTGTAGTTTTCTTGACAGAACTATGCATTTTTATTATTTTTTGACATATTTCTTAATGGAAAATTTGTGCTTTTTTTGGACCTCTTAGCAATTTTTTATAATTTTTGGCTGAACAAGTACCCAACCCTATACCAGACTGTCCAGCATTGGGAAGGCTACACAGGCTGATGAAGAAATTGTTAATGAGCGCAACCAACTGAGAAGTCAAACACTTTAGACAGAATCAGTTAGTAGGGCACATTGTTGGAAAGTGGGTTATATAGACTGAAACTCCTCTGGGTGGGAGGGGCCTACAGCCTGGGTCTCCTGACCTCTGGACAAAGAAGCTGACCATTAACCTATTGAACTAGAAAGTGGGAGGTTGGTCTGTTGCTGTTGTACTTCTTACAGGTATGCAGATATCTGGGCCAGTCTATTTTGCCACAGGTGGAAACAGAATCTAAACTGTGCAGTAAATATCAACATTTGCACTCGCAGGGCTATGTATGTGCCACTTCCGCACATACAGATGAAACTGAATTGAGTCCGGTGTGTCCTGCTTAGAATACAGTATTTCAGAAGATACTGGTATTGTAGTTCAGTACTATTTCTTCACTTATTTTTTATGCATCCCAATTTTTTATTTCATTTCTGATAGCAAGGTATACTGAAATGTTTTCATGGAGTAGTGCACAACAACACCTCTGCTTTTGGAAAGATTATATAGCAGCTGTTTTCACTACGCTGTTGATATACTCAAGTAGTATATTTTCATCAGAGTAGCCTGGCATTTTTGAAGTCATAAAAATTTCCTGTCACTACTATTTATTTGTATTAGTGCTGTGCCCAGGTGCACCTCAGGGCCCAACTGTGCTGGACATAATGTACAATAAATGATGTTCTGTCATATCATATTATTACTCTATTTTTAATGGTCATACTATAATTTATAAATCCTAGGACTGTCCCTTTCTGTGAAGTTAGCTAGAACAGAGGCTGGTAACCTACAACCCATGGGCTGGATCTGACCCTTGAAGCCATGCCTTCAGTGGCATTTGACAGTGAGGGGCTCTCCCTGTGCTGTGCCATAGTCAGTTGCCTGGGGCTGTTGCAAAGGGGGAGCTCTGCTCAGACTGTGCCGGACAGAGTTGGGCGGTTGGCAGAGGGGGGTTTTCATCATGCTGTGCTGTATCTGAGAAGGTGGCTGGATCCTAATGCTTGCCCACCTCTGACCCAAGCTGGCTCATTCTGGCCACCTGCTGGAAAATGCTGCTGACCCCGAGCCAGAACATTTATAATATTTCAGATTTCTGATACACACACACGCACATACAATACACACAGACATACATAAACACACACATGTATGTAGGGGGGATGCTAGGAAGGCTAAGGTGGAGACGGAACTAGGACTAGCGACCCAGATCAAAGATAACAAGAAGTCCTTTTTTAAATACATAGGGGGTAAAAAGAAGGTACCAGGTAACGTGGGGCCTCTGCAGGACACACTAGGAAATCTGGTGGTGGCACCAGATGACAAAGCTAACCTCTTTAACAATTTCTTTGCCTCCATTTTTCTGAGCAGGGACCGAGTCATCCCCCCCATCGGGATCCCTGATGAACCCAGAGGAGGCGCAGACAGGCCCAGGGTTGGTGAGGACCTAGTCAGGGAACTAGACGTGTTCAAATCAGCAGGTCCTGATGATCTCCACCCCAGGGTGCTGAGGGAATTATCAGAGGTCATTGCAGGACTCCTGGCACAGCTTTACAAGCCCTCATGGTGCTCTGGAGAGGTGCCAGAGGACTGGAAAAGGGCCAATGTAGCCCCTATTTTCAAGAAAGGGAGGAAGGAGGACCCAGGAAACTATAGGCCCGTTAGTCTTACCTCGGTCCTGGGGAAGCTCTATGTGAAAATTATCCAGGACCACATCTGTGAGGGACCAGCAGGGGAGATTATGCTCAGGGGCAACCAACATGGGTTCATTAGAGGCAGGTCCTGTCAGACCAACCTGGTGGCTTTCTACGACCAGGTCATAAAATCCTTGGATGTAGGTGTTGTGGTGGACTTAGTCTTTCTGGACTTTGGGAAGGCCTTTGACACTGTCTCTCACCCCATTCTCATTAAAAAATTAGGCGACTGTTGTGTCAATGCCTACACAGTCAGATGGGTAACAAATTGGCTCGGCCGCACCCAGAGAGTGGTGGTGGATGGGTCATTTTCGACCTGGAGGGACGTGGGCAGTGGGGTTTCCCAGGGCTCGGTCCTTGGGCCCGCACTGTTCAACATCTTCATCAGCAACCTGGACGACAGGGTGAAAAGCACCTTGTTCAAATTTGTGGATGACACTAAGATGTGGGGAGAAGTGGGCATGCTAGAGGAGAGGGACAGGCTGCAACTAGATCTGGACAGGTTACAGGGGTGAGCGGAGGAGAACAGGATAGGTTTCAAAACTGACAAGTGCAAGGTATTGCACCTGGGGAGAAAGAACCAGCAGCATACCTATGGGCTGGGGAACTCCCCTCTTGTCAGCACAAAGGCAGAAAAGGATCTTGGAGTCACTATTGATTCCAAGATGAACATGGGCTGCCAATGTGAGGACACCATCAGAAAGGCCAACTGCACCTTGTCATGCATCCACAGATGCATCACGAGCAGGTCCAAGGAGGTGATCCTCCCCCTCTATGTGACAACTGTTGAGGCCACAGTTGGAGTACTGCATCCAGTTCTGGGTGTCGCACTTCAGGAGGGATGTGGACAACATGGAGAGGGTCCAGAGGAGGAACACTTGCATGATCAGGGGGCAGCAAGGCAGGCCTTATGAGGAGAAACTACGGGACCTGAACCTGTTCAGCCCCCATAAGAGAAGGCTGAGAGAGGATTTGGTGGTCATCTATAAACTGGCCAAGGGGGACGAGCAGGCAATGGAAGAGTCCCTGTTCCTCCGAGCACTACTGGGAGTAAAAAGGAATAATGGCTGAGAGTGGGTTGACTAGACTGAGAGTAGGTTCAGACTAGACATCAGGAAGCACTCCTTCACAGTCAGGGCAGCTAGGATCTGGAACCAACTTCCAAGGGAAGTGGTGCTCGCTCCTACCCTGGGGATCTTCAAAAGGAGACTAGATAGACACCTTGCCGGGGTTGTTTGACCCTAGCATCCTTTCCTGCCCACGGCAGGGGGTCGGACTTGGTGATCTGCTCAGGTCCCTTCTGACCCTACCAACTATGACACACACATGCACGCACACATTTTTACAAATGTAAAGAATGATTTTTCTTAGGTATCATTTCCATGATAAATGACTCGCTTTAATGATCTTTAATGGGAATAATACATAGAGTCCATGTCTACATGAGACACTACTGCACGACTGTTACAGCACATTTTTTTAGTACTTGTTTATACAAGTACTTTAATATAAACAATACTAAATAAATGCACAGTAACTCAAGATACTGCTTAGTAGTGCTGATGAATGGCTTTTTTGTGATGCTTCTGTGCAGTATTCTAATACTACTGCGCAGTAGTGTCACATCATGGTTTTTGCCATGTGATGCTACTGCGCAGTAGTATCAGGCTACTGTGCAGTCAGTATCTCATGTAGATGCACCCAGTAAAATACAATTGAATTTATTAGACTAAGGATTTGATTTTTAAAATACCTTTCCTACATAAAGTAAATTAAAGATATAAAGAAATGAGTTAGATGTTGGCAAGGGTAGATCATACACAGAGAAATATGTATAACAGTCATGATGTCTCCCTCCTCCCCGCCAGCTTCCATGGAAACTTGTTCTGGAATTCAGTTGGATTTTCAGAGTGGTGATATGGGCCCAAGTAAAAGAAAATCTTTATTATTCAGGGGTGAGGGGAACACACTTTTTGTCTACAGTTACATTTGAAGGACTTTAACTGTATATGACCAACTAGCCACAAACCTGGGTGCACAGTTGCAGGTTCAAAATTGCAACCCCAATATTAGAACCTTGGTTGAAGCCTAGAAAATATTTAGTCCTCAAACTTATTTGAACTTACCCCTTGTAAAGGATAATGAAATTTTTAACCTTGACTGGGACAGTTATGAGAGAAACAGAAAATACATTGATTAAATATCTCAGTCACAAGGTGACACTTGTGTAGTCTCACCATTAATATGAATATGGTAGGTGTTTAGACTAAGACCCAGTGGGGTGCTTGAATTGATGACTTCATGTACCCAGGTAAAAGTGATAGTAGCTGAAACTTAAGGTCATGTTATGACTGCTACCAGTAGATTTCAGTTTGAATTACTGCTCCATTATTTTAATAAATATAAATTCTTTCCTGTGAGCTTCTCGCACACTGCTTGCTTTATTCTCTGACAGCCACTGTCAAAATAGTGCTTGTACAGCATGTCCTTGGTTCAGTGCAAGACCCACAAAGCTGTGCATTTCAGGGACAGAGCCCAAGAGTGTCACAGCAAAACCAACATCAGGGAATTGAAGAAATACAAAAATGGATTTGGAGTCCAAACCTGGGAAACCTAGTTTGAGGCTTAAAAATATGTGGGAGTCAGACGTGCCTTGACTGATAAAGGAACATTTCAAACAGACTAACATGAAATTCAATCCTTTTTAAAGCACAATTGACAGAAAACCTGAGGCTGGCATTAATCTTTCTTATCCAGAAAAGGCCCAGATTCTCTTCACAGTGCACTTGGCAGTCTCTTCATTGACTTGCACAGGATTGAGTTAGCAAGTACTGGGAAATAAAAGGTGACAGAACAATGTGAAAAATAAAAGTAATCCCTCTAACAGAGTTGCCATGTCTTCAGGAGATATTTATGCCATCTCTCAAGTGGCTGCAGCAATATTTTCCCAATGATTTCTTATACAATTGTCAAAATTACACTATAATAGAGTGTGAGAAATTTGATGGCTCATGTGGGGAACTATGTTTTTATGAGGCTCAGGTTATGTAAAAGAGAGGCAATTGAAACAGAGAAACGAAATGAAGCAAATCTCTGTCAAGAATTCTATCTCAGAGGGATTACTGAACATCATGTGGGCCAAGAAGAAAAAATAAATAAAAAATAATGATCTTGAGTGCAAGAATGGAGCAGTTAAAAAGCTTCACAATAGCTAAAACTGTCTGGAAATGTGGAAGGCAACTGGAGAAAATGCAAACAATACTTCATTTTGTACCTATGAGCAATGGGTGCAAACAAAAGGAAGACATTTGGTTTTATTTTTGAACACGTCTAGCTCTGAAACACTGGTTATGTCTACCAATTTTCACTTATCTCAGACAGAAGTTATCTGTGATATTATGCAGGGAAATTTGAGGTAAACTGCACTCCAGATAAAAATGGAACACATAGACAATGCATTTCTAATCAGGGGGTACAAAATAGAAGATGGAACTATAGTATTTGTGATTGAGCTGAGTATGAAGAGCTAATCTTGCAATTTTGGAGAGAGAACTGAACCTCTGATAAGATACCAAGTCATGACTAGAATATGGAAGAAAATGCCAAAGAAATAAATTAGCCCTTGACAATGCACATAGAATTTATCAAGCAACAGAATTTGCCCATCCAGAATAAATCTTGTGGATTGTAGACACTACTTTGATAGTGTAGACATGATTGAAAATCCAAAAGGTTACAGGAAAAGAGAACTGAGATATAAAGACAAGTTACACGTACAGTCAGAGTCCAGCAAAAATGGAAAAAGAATTGCACTTCCTGTGACAAGCGACTCACATCAAAACAATGGCCGGTTGAGACAGAGATGGCGTACGGGAAAAGATGCAAGAAATACAATAGACTGCATCACTTTGCAGAATAATCTTTATTTCATAGACAAAGCAGAAAACAACTTCACCACTAGCTCAGAGGGATTCTTTATAAGAGTTGTAGAGGATGTTCTAGCAGAAGATGAACAGACCATCAGCCTAAAAGAAAACAGGATATTTACCAGTTCTAGGCTGAACAATGGTTAAGTTAATGTGGTACTTGAAGCAGTGATATTCTGTGAACTATATATATGTGTAAATGAAAAAATGAAAAAAATACAATGTATGGTAGTACCAGGGAGAAGAGTACCCACAGTTGGGTTAAAAGTGTGTCAAACCCTTGGTCTTGGTGATTTATTGTAGGGGCAAGGGAGAAAGAGTTTGTAAACATTTTCTAGTGTATATGGAAACTCTAAAACTCTAAACAGAGCACAGACTAGAGTTGGAAGAGTCCAGCTACCCCACAACCCATGCCTCCATTAAAATTTCCATTGGTTTAAGACAGCAATTAAAAGAAGAGTTAGGTAGGTAGTCATCAAGGATGTAAAGAACAGTGTGGGTACACTTGCTGTACATTTAAGGAAGAAAAGGAACTCTTTGCTTATGTATTCACCCCAAAGACTTCAGCAGATACGTAAAAAAGGGGCATTTTCTACTACATACAATGGGAGAAATATTGGGTATATGGTTGATGTTAAATATTTTCTCCTTGTGGACTTGTTAGCAGGTACCTTAAAACAAATAGGAAATACATTTGGGCATACACCACACCTTCTTTAGGAGATGCTGGGCAAGTCTACATAAGATGCTTTACTGTGCAGAGCTAATTACTGCATCTACACATGTGAATGCCTACTGTGCAGTAATTGGCTCTAAACATGAGTAAACTTGCTACTTGCAAATGTAAACAGCTAATTTACTCAAGATTAGCACACAGGGGCCTACTGAGAGACCAGGCAAGACCTGGGAGAGAGGCTGAGAGTCCATGGGCCCATTGAGGGGCAGGTAAGCCCTAGAGTGGGTGCCAAGTGTTTGGGGAGACTTGTGGATGGTTGGGTGAATTTGAGGAGTGGGGAGAGAGTGGGGGCCAATTGAGGGTCCAATGAGCCTGAGAAGGGGGGATGGGGCTGCATTGGAAGACCTATGGGAGGGTGCTCTGGTGTCCCTAGGGACATGTGGTGATCTAAGGAGGCTCGGGGAGGGGGCAGGACACAGAGTGAAGGTGGCGTGGAGACTGATCTGGGAATCTCGGCCTGTGTGGGGTCAGTGGCAGGAGGGGATGAAGGGTGAATAGACTACAGCAAGAGTTAGGTGAGCCTGGAGTTGGGTGAGCAGGAGTTTCTTGAGCAGGGCAGGGCCTAAGAGAGGCGATGGTCTTGTTTGCACAGTTGAGAGTGGGGAAGGGTAGGGGGGGTGCAGCCTGGAGTGATAATGATGGTGCTAGGCATTGGGAGGGGAGGGATCAAGGAAGAGTGTTTGAGAGTGAGATGAGGGCAGGTGTTGGAGGGGACTAGTAAGAATAAGCCAGGGCCAGGGGGCCAGTGGTTAGTAGCCAGGAGGGGTGTAGGCTTTTAGGGGGAGCCGGAGACGAGGAGAAGTCAATCCTAAAACTGCACCCTACTGGGGCTGGTTAGTGTGGTGGGCTGCCTGTGGCAGGGCAGCCTCCTTGAAAAGCCATGCATGGGCCACTCTGGGAAAAGGTGAGTATTGGGCAACAGAAAATCTCAGCTCCCACTGTCTTGTGGGTTACCCTATGGTAGGGGAAGGCTAGGAGAGCACACCCTGACAGAAAAACACTTGGCAAGAAGGACCACATGGGTCCAGAGGCCCAGCAAGGGACCAGGGAATACCAGGACCACATAGGTCTGGTGGCTCAGTAAGGAGTCAAGGAATAGAGTGTAGTACCAGACAAGTCTGAGGGCCTGGTAGTGAGGCTCAGTGAGGGGCCTGAGGCCTATAGTGATGGCCAGTGAGCACAGTGGGACCAGAGGTGTCCAGTGGCCCAGCCAGGCACCAGGAATGGAGTGTAGGATGGACGGGTCTGAGGGCCTGGACAGTGGCCAGGAAAGTGGAGAACTAAAAGTGTCCAAAACAAGGGACCAAAAGGCAATGGCAGCCCAGATTGGGGCTGGGAGGGAGACCGAGGGGCCTGGTAGCCCAGGCAGTGGTTGTGCAAGATTGAGGAGTGCGAGGGCCCAGAGAGGGGGCAAAGGAAAGACTAAGAGGTCTGGCAACCTGAGTAGGGCTGAGAGAGAGACTGTCAGATGGGTCTGGCAGCCCAGGAAGAGGCTGTGCAGAGAGACCAAGAGGTCTGAGGGCCAGGAATAGGGATGAGAGATGTGGAGGGGTCGAAAGACCCAGTGAGGGGCTATATCAGCAATAGGGAGAACATCTGTAAGGGTGCCATCTGCGAGGCATGGGACATAGTGTAGGGAAGGCATGGAGCCATGCAATTGGCCTGTAAGGACAGGACCACAATCTGCATGGTCATTATAATAAAACCAGGGCAGCCTCCCACACTCTGTATAACAGCTAAGATCAAGACCTGGTGGGCGAAAGCTGGGCAGACTGCCCATCGAGAAGGGTATCTCAAAACATTTTTTAGGTACTGTGAAGAGGCTTTCTCCACCTCTTCAAAGATGATGGAAGAAAATCAGAAGAACCCACTGGAGCTAGTAGAAATAGTGCCGGTGATGAGAATGCTGCAGCCAACAGAACACTGCTTTATCAGCCACCGGTCCGTCCAGATTGCTGTGTCCTGCAGCGGATGCCATATTTCTGGCAGAGTGGTAGCACTGGAGAAGGAGGCAGCAGAATGGGAAAGCAGATCAGGTTTCCCTATTACAGCCTGAAGCTGCCAGCTGCGAGAACCCCAAGGATGGGGAGAGGACTGAATTCCAGTCCCAGGGCTCAGAGGAGCTCTGATTAAGACCAGAGGTGTCCACTGCTGTTCCCTGTAAGCCATTTCTGCGGGAATTACAACGGTGTCCAGGAAGTGTGGAGCAGCTGTGAGCTGCTCAATGGAATAAGGGCATTTCATTTCTTTCCTTTTTATCTTTAAGTTCATGTTACATAAATAAAGTGTTATGATGGACTGATATGGGACCTTATTGAGAAAAGGGGAGGATCCCTGAGTCATGTAAATAAGTTTGGAGTTCTGGGAAGGCAAAGACACTTCCTGCTTTTGGTTATTTCTTTTCTTTTCTCTTTTTGATTGAAGTATTGATACCTGCGGGGCTGTGTTTGGGTGAATACTGCCTTCAGCCTTTGGGGAAGAGACCCCATGCAACTGATAAAGAAAGTACCTAATACTTCCAGAGGCTTTGGGAATTCAGGTAGTTATCTGGACTGTTTTGTTCCTTGGTAGTCACTGTTTCCTTTGTCTCATCTGTGGCCAAATATTCCTTGGGGTCCACCTTGTCTCCTTTGTCAGAAAATCACGCTGAAGGGATTCTAAGCTTAAAAGAAGAAAAGAGCTGTTGAGAAGTTAGAACTCTGTCAAACTACTTGTAGACTTCCCAAGATCTCTGAACAATTGGGTGGCATTTGATTGGGGTGTAAGGGGAAGTTGGAGTTCCAAAGAGCAGCAGGTCTAACTTCCTTTAAGTGAACTTACAGCAAACAGAACACTTTCCGATATAGCTATGTTACATCAAGACATGGCAGACAAGAATAGGGGAAACATTGCTGTTTAATCCTAAGAGGATAATGAGGCCCCTCCTTCATGGCATAGATCTGCTGGACACAAGACCGACAGTGCCCTTGGCTCTCTCCTGTGCTCTGCAGACAGATACCCTGTGACACTCTGGGCAATATTGGAAAAAATGAGGGGCTGGGTAAAAGCCAAAGAAACAAACAAAAATGTGTAAATTCCACATAATTTATATAACATACCTGAGAGAAAAGTTACCATAGCAAGGTACATGTAGGGAACACCATGGTCAAGACTATTACCTTGACAAATAGGAAAGGGGTACAAAGTTTCCTTGGAATGATGAACTATGTATGCAAATTTCTACTAGTTTAACTCCCCTAAACATGAGCTCTCTATTTTGCAGATATCCACTGGAACTGGGATTTATATTTTTATGAAATAAAAATGCTGAATAATTAAACAAACTGAAAGAGTTAGTTAAAGATGTCCACTTTTGGAGTACTAGGAGAAAAGGCAAAATATGAAATTGTCCATGGCTGCTTCTAAGGTGGGTAATGATGCAGTTTTCTTACAACAATAAAGTCAGAGCTAGGGACCTGTGATTTATGGAACAAAATATGGATTGTCAGTATGCTTGAATAGAAGAGGAAGCTTTGGCCTTAGATCCAGTATATAAAGTTTCATGTCTTCATTTATGGGAGGCTGAAACTGACCACAAACCACTTATTGCTGTTGCTCAAAGGGACCTGGCAACATTCCTCTGAGAACACAGGAACTTTTTTAACTTACAAAGCTATCATTTCAGAAATTGAATACAAACGTAGAAAAATTTGGTGGTTATAGAAACATGATCTAGTGTATTTGGTGCTTGAGGACCACAGACTCAATGCTGGTAACATTGGGCTAAACAAGAATGCTGGTATTTATGTAGCAATATTCCCATTTGATGTGGGGGATTTTCTGGAGGCATTGTTGCTGCTACCACTACAGGCTCTTGAAATGACAATGGCAGGTCTCACATTTCACATCTGTAGAGGAGACTGGGGATGATGACTGCATTGTAGACTTGGATCTTGGTGTCTTTCTGGAGATTGTGATGAATAAAAACACACCAAAGCAATTTCCCAAAGGAGGCACTTGAAGATCTTGTACTGGATCTTCTCATCAATTTTCACTCTTTGAGAGAGGTAGCTACGAAGGGAGGGGAGGTGCTTGAGTACCTACAGGGTCTTTCCCTCAATGGTAATTTGGGGAGTGGGTCACATTCATGGCCTGGGGCAGGCTGATAGAGCACGTTAGTCTTCTTGATGTTGAGAGAGAGGCTTTTCTGAAGAGATCCAGCGTGGTCTAGAGGTTTTCCTCAGTGTGCACAAGGATGGCTCAGTCAGTGTATTGAAGGTCAAAAATGGTTGTTTTGAATACTTTGGTCTTTGAGTTAAAACATCCCAGATTGAAGATGTTTGGTACTCAATGTCAATTTCCAAAGAAAGGCAGTCCTTAATGAGACTGTCAAAAGAATGGAAATCTGCTTTGGGGTGATAACAGATCCTTGCTTGACCCCAGTTTTGACGACAAATTGATCTGTCTCTGATTCACTGCAAGGAATTGTTGCAGTCATCTGGTTATGGTGAAGCCTCAGGACCTTGATGTACTTTTTAGGACATTCAAATTTAGCCAGTAATTTCCACAAGGTTTTGCAACTGGTGGAATCAAAGGCCTTAGTAAGGTCAATGAAAGCCATATACAGGTCCTGATGTTGCTCCTGACACTTTTATTTGAACTGGTAGACAACAAAGTACATATCAATTGCCTCAGAGGCAGCATTCCTTCCAAGCTGTGTGGTATGCATGGCCACACAGGCTCGCTTGGCAGTGTGGCATGAGCACACCTGTGCTGCCACACACACCTCACAGCTTAGAGGGAACACTGGCCAGAGGATGGTCTGAAACCACACTGAGGAAGACTCGAGACTGTGGTACCTTTCAGAGACTCGATGGTGGTATTCATCACAGTTGACTCACAGTTCAGCAGTGCCTCAAAGTGCATTAGCTTGCATAGATTCATTGTCTTTGAGGGGCATTGAACCATCCTGCAATCACAGGGAAGTAGGACCATGGGATGCTGGGCCATAGATGGCTTTTCGTTGCCTGGAAAAAAATGTGTGTGTCATGTTTGTCTGCATAGAGCTGTATCTCCTTGGGTTTATCTTGCTACCACTGATTTTTGATTTCCTGGATCCTCCTTTGAGCTTTGGATTTGAGGAGCTGATATATCTCCTCCTTTTGGTGAGATGAGGTGTCATCTTGCCAAGCAGAATGAGCTCTTCTCTTCTAGTCAGGGAGGACTTTGATCTTGGTGTAACTCTCATTGAACCAGTCTAGGTGTAGATCAGTGGTATAGGCCATATGGACAGCTGTTTTAAACCCATTCCAGAGTTCCTCAATATTACCTTCATTCATGACAGGGCTGAGAGCCTTTCACGGTGAGACTATTGGATATCCTTACAGACCTTCAGGTCTTGGAGAGATTTGGTGTTGAGAGTCCTTTGCAATGCTTTTGGCTGTTTTCAGTGATTCAGAGCAATCTGGATGTTCATAATGGATCTGACAAAATGGTGATCTGTCCAGTAGTCATTGGTTCCTCCCATGGTTCACATTGAAGTTCCAGATCACGTCAGATTGGTGTTGAAGTCACTGAGGAGAATAATCCTGTCCTCCTTGTAAGTATTAGTCAGAATGTGGTCAAGGTTGGAGTAGAACTATTCTTTGACATCATTGTCAGCATCAAGCATTGGGGTGCATGCATTGGTGACTATAATGTACTATGGTGAGCTATATCTTTAAGAAGCTCCAGTATTTGTGTATTGAATCAGGTATCAGGCACGTTAGGTTGAAATTTATATTATTGTGTTTTCTCACATACAACATACCCCCAGGGTAAAACACACAGGTTTTTTTTGGTAGACAGAATGTAGAAAAAAAGATTTTTCCACAATCATGGCCAACTGTGTGACAGAGTAAAGTCCTCTTGGGAGCAAAGAGTGTTCAAGAAGTGTCACACCAGGAAGTTCCTGGTGCCAGCTGCCTCATCCAGACCTTTCTGGATACCCTGTGTTTCCAGGAGGACTTACTCTGTCATACAAGTTAGGCCCCAGACCTCTGCAAGGGCAGTAGCAAGGCTGTTAGCAAGATTTGGATCTGACCATTATTGGGTGCATCTACATGTACATTAGATCTGGGAGCAGTTTACTTGTGAATAAACTACTCATGAATAAATGTTCCTGGGTAGGCATCTACAGAAGTGGAGAAGCTGGAGCAGATTTGCTGTTCCCACTTCCTGAGGCCCTGAAATTGGCCCCTGCCATCACCAGGGGGAGCTCTAGGTTCCCCCTGGGTGCTAGCCCAGGGGCTGGCAGGGAGTACTGAGCCAGGAGACAGCTGTCTCTTGGCCGTGGCTGGGACACTGCTCCCTGCCCCCAGGTGCTGCTGGTGCCAGGACAATGTCTTGGCCCTGGCTCCCTGATTGGGGCAGGGAACTTGGAAAGAGCTTCAGGGGAGGGGCAGGTTCCAGCCCCTGCCCCAATCTGTTGGTAGGGTAGCTAGCAGTGAGGGATCTCAGTTACTGCACAGTAAAGCATCTCGTGTTGATGCACTCACTGAGACATAAAATACAGGTTGTTAGTGCTGATCTAATATTAACAGTGAAAGACCGCTCACTTTTATTTTCTTTTAACAGATGAGCTCTCCAATGTAGCCACTGTACCTATTCACACTAGTTGTCAACTGATCAGCTTTAAACTTGTTATGCTTTCATTTGTGGTAGAAAACATGCAGTATATGTGGCATCTTTTCATTTTCCTGTGGTTTAGTTTGTTTGTTCTGTCACATGTCTGAATGATTCAGATAAAAGAAATCCGTTTGGCTAACTAGGGGGACTGAGCACAAGCAGCAGTGCTGAAATTTCCCAAAGATCACAGTGTAATTATGCCATCTACTGTTCTATTTCTGGTATCACATTTGGACTGTTTTATGAAGTCTGTACTCTGAGCACATTCAATAAACTGATGGAAAATTTGAAGACAAGCTGTATTTCCAGGGAAGTAATGTCTAGCTTTTTCCCAAGGAACGGTAAACACAATTTTCTTAATGAAAGTATACATTTTAGTGAATCATTGAACACTAGCTATTCTTCTCACATCTTTTGAATTAATTTGCAATATTTACAGTGCTTAAATGTAAATATATAATTAAATTATTTCTTTTTTTGTTCCTTTTAGAATTGTATTACTGCCAATCAAGGTAATATTTGAATTTGCAAAAAAATTGGACATTAATCAGACTGGATTCTATGAGCATAAGATGTAATGCTGTACAGAAAGTTTGGGTCTAAAAGTCATTGGAAGGAGTCATGTCCCAGGGGAGCGGGGGCACTGGGAGACCCCCGTGGCGGCCAAGGGGTCTGCTTACCTCCTGCAGGGCCGGAGGAGCCGAAGAAACTCCACACGCTGGCAGCGCCGGTGCGGGTCGTCAGCTGGGCATTTATCTGGCTGCGGCTGAGCGGCGGGGGCGGGGCACGCCGGCCGGGAGGAACAAAAGGCGGCCCCACCGAAGCAGCGGGGCGGCTGAAGGGAGAGAGCTGGAGCGCGGAGCTCCAGCGAGCAGGGGATCAGCCGCCACCCGCAGAGTGCGGGACGCCGCTGTGTAGAGGCGGAGCAGGCTGCACGCAGCGCAGTGGAGCACCCAGGAGTGAGGAGACAAGGGGAGAAGTCAGCCCCAGAAGTGGGGCAGCAGCCAGTGGGGAACCCGACACCCGAGGCAGCAGGAGGCGTAACAGCTATCCCGAGAGTGGGGCCAGCTGTAGCCTGCATTACGGAGCTGACGGCGTGGGTAACTGCGGCCGGGACTATTGGGGAAGCAGAGAGGACGTCTGCATCCCAAGGAAGGAGGGATCAGGTCAGCACCCCCACTGGGAGAGGCATACCCGGTCCGAAGACCGCCGGTAGTGGCTAGGGGGACTGAGCCGAGAGAGGACGAGACGAGGACGGGTTAGAGGCCAGGACAGGAAGACCTGAGGTGGTGTATGGCCGGGGTGTAGGGGAGGACGGAGCCCCGAGAGTACCTGCGAAGAGGCGTGCCGGCACCAGGGGATACCCCAAGGGAAGACCCCCCACTGAGAGAGTCATCAAAGTCGTGGCAGGCGAGTTCTGGGGTCCCCCTTTATACCAGCCGGGGTAAACCCTGGGGCGTACCAACGAAGCCTGGGGGTGCAAGATCTCGAGTCCGGGTGAAGGCGGCGCGCGAACTCCTAGTCAAACGGAGGCGGGTACAAGTCAGAAAAAAGAAGGATCCAAAAAGACCTTCTCAGGAGGGCACAAAGCATGTTTACAATCACCCAAGGTTCAGCAGGTTCAGGTGGCTACTCTGCATAGGATATTCATTCCTCCCTCCCCAGCACCACGCTGATGCTTTGAATTCTATTCAAAGTAATATAATAAAATTTAATGCAGTATGGTACCTGTCTGCACATGTTTGACACTCATCAAGGTAACATAATCCCTTTCTATGATGCAGAGGAGATCTGTATTTTCCAAAATGGCAGTCTCTCCAAGGAGGATAGATGGTCTTGCTTAAAGGCACCATTTTGGACACCAGCATTACTTTTCTTGGTTCTGCTTCTTTTGAGGCTCACATGGGTCCCATAATCTCTATAGGCATGTTTACACATGCTCCAGGGGTGGGCATTTTAATTATAGCAGCTCTGAGAACCGCTCTAATTAAAGCGCCTGCAGCATCTCGTGTATTCAGTGTCTAGCGGTTCAAAATGGCATTGGGGGTACTTTAACTAAAGCTCATTCAATGAGTTTTAGTTAAAGCACCACCAGCCCACATTTTGAAGCATGGGGACGCTGAATACATGAGACATGGAGGCTGCTGGAGTGTGCTAATTAGCAAGCTCCAGCAAACTCAGTTAATTGAGTCTGGTCCAATGTGCTCTAATTGCAAAACATCAGAGCAGTGTCCCCACATGTCTACAGGCACCTCTATGTGTCTCAGTTGCCTTAATTCCATGGATGCCATCTGTGTTTGATGTCTGTGAGAAATAAAGGTATGGTGGTTCTAGGAATAACATAAGCAAGTAAAGAGGCATAGTGGATACAGGGATAAACCATCCCAGGAGTGCTAAAGATCTAGTGTCGCTCAACTTTCAAAGTTAATCTTTTTATCCAAGTTTAGCTCTGGAGCCCAATAATAGTGCTTTTGAATTGGGAGTATCCATATAAAATCATATAATGGGTTGCCCTCTCTTGGACTATAGAGACCGATTATATGGTCTGAGCAGCTCTTTCAATACCTGAAATCAATTGGGAAAGATATCAGGAAATGAAGGGTCAGCCTAAATAGGCACCATGGGTATATATTCAGTACACTGGAGAGGGAGTTGTATGATCTGGGTTCTGTCCCCAGCTCTGCATTGGACCTACTATATCATCTTGGAATGTCAATTAACTCTTCAGTATACCATCTTCTGGAGTCTATGGCTAAATTATTATAATTTATGGTAACGTAACAACTAGACTTGTAGGTGACACGTGCCTCCTAAGCCTGGGGTGGGGCATGGTGATTGCCTGAAGGAGGCAATACAGGCATTGCTGGCCAGGGCGGGCTGAGCAGGGATTGTATGCAGCGGCCTCAGCGGTGTCGGTGGTGGGTGGGGGTCCCCCCATGGCTAATAGCTGACAGGGGTGGGGGCCCCCTAATGGTTGCACGCCGAGCCAGGAAGTGCTGGTGGCACTTCTGCCACTGTTGCCCCATGTTTTGGGGTGCTAAACCTTGTTGACCCTGGTCTTCTGCTACCTATGGTATAAACCCTTATTATGTCCTCCTCAAGTTTCCCATTTCTAAACTGAACAGGCCTAGCTTCTTTAGTCTTTGCTCATATGAAGGCCTCATTATATTGCTAATCATCAGGGATCCTGGTTTTGTCTGATAAAAAAATTGCAAATTCTCTGATAAAACCCCCCAAATCTGTAATTAAAATGAAACAACATTACATATATATAATTGCTTAAAAATTGTAAATATATCAATAAAAACTTGTGTTCAATTGATATAGTTTACATTATATATAAAATGTATCAATTGAATACAAGGTTTTATTGATATATTTACATTTTTAAAGCAATTTGGAACTCCCCAGTGCCTCAGTCACTATAGTAAAATAAATTCTAAGTACCTATAAATTTTGGTATTTGATTTTTGGGTTTTTTTATCATGGGAAATTGGCATTCACCAGGATGCAGGTCCAGGCCCCTCACTCCTCCCTGCCAGCCCTACTGTGCACCTTACTCTCCACACACAACCCCCCTGGGTCCTGCTGGTTCCCCTTACCTGCCACCCACAGCCTCCTGCCCCCACCAGACTTGCTGGAGTGGGCCCCCAGCTGCCAGGACTATGGGGCCAGGGACCTGGGTCTAAAGTCTCCTCTCCCCCACAGCAGTGCCCAAACCCTGGCTGCCACCCAGAGGAGGCTGCTGTGGCCTGAGTGGGAAGCCCAGCTCCCCCTCCCCCACTGGTAGCACAGCTGGTGGCACAGCTGGCCCATGGAGGGGCAGGTCTGAGTTGCCTGCTGTAGGCTTGGGATGGGTCCTTGCTGTTGCTCACAATCCTGGGGAGGCAGGGAGGACCCATGCCTCCCAGATCTATGCATGGGGCAGGTGTGGGCTGCCCACTGTGGGCTCGGGCTCCCCACCCTGTTATCCTCCCTTGGGGCCTCTGCAGCCCAGTGAGTGGGATCCGGCATGGCATGTCTGTGCAGGGCTGGGTGGGGAAGCTCTTTGCTGCTGTGAGCCCTGCACCACTCTCCCACCTGGCAGCAGTGGGAGTAGTGGTGTGGGGTTGTGCCCCTCACTGCTCTGGGTTGGGAAGGTGGAACATCACCAGGGCAGCGTGGGGCTTGCAGCAGCAAGGAGCTTCCCTGCATAGCCCTGCTCTGCCCTGCTGCGCTGGATCCTATCTGCTGGGCTGTGGAAGACCCAGGGGAGGGCAGCAGGGTAGGGAGCATGAGCTTGCAGTGGGCAGCCTGCACCCACCCCTACCCTATGAACAGATCTGGAGGGTATGGGTCCCCCCTGCCCCATTGGGATTGCACACAGCAGTGGAGAGCCAGCCCCACCCCTTGCCTTCCAGACCAGCTGCCTGTGGCCCCATCCTACTCCCCCCTGGGGCCCCAAGCCCCATGCACTGCCTAGCTGGGTGCAAGCCCCAGCCCCTGTCCTGCCCAGCTCCCTCCCTTCCTCCCTATGGGGGCCTCAATTCCGCACCCAACAGACTTACCTGCAGTAGCTGCTTTCCAGGCAGCCTGGTGGCCATATGCATGTACATGCACATGGCACCCCCTGTCTGACTGCCCTCCTCCCACTCCTCCCAGGCCCTTTCAGGATGGAACTCTGCCAGCCTGTAGAGAGCTCTTTGCCAAAGAGCAAAATCCACGCGTCTCTCTGTTATAATAAAAAAATCTGTGGTTTTCTCTGGTAAAGGGGAAAATCCGTGTTTTTCCCCATTTTTGTGTGGTAAACCCTGCTAAATGGAAAACCTATGGGAAACCCTGCTAATCATCCTTGTTGTCCTTCTCTGGACCTTCTTTAGTTCTCATATCCTTTTTGAGTTGAGAAGACCAGAACTGGGCACAGTATTCAAGTTGTAGATGTACCATGGATTTATAAATGGGCATAATGATACTTTCCATTTTGTTTACAATTGCCTTCTTAATAATTCCTTACATTTGGTTTGCCTTTTTGATGGCTGCTGAGTACTGAGCTGATGTTTTTAGTGAACTGTCCACAATGACTCCAGATCTCATTCCTATGTAATAACAGCTAATGTAGAGCCCATCATAGTGTAGGTATAATTTGGATTATTTTTGCCCATTGGTCTCACTTTACATTTATCTACTACTACATTTATCTATTACATTTCATCTGCCATTCAGTTGCCCATTTGCTCAGTCATGCCAGATCCTTCTGTAGTTCCTCACAGTCTGCTTTACTTTTTACCAGTTTGAATAATTTTGTGTCATCCACAGATTTGGCCACCTCACTATTTTCCCCTACTCCAGGTCATTACTGAATAGGTTAAGAAGCATCAGTCCCAACAAAGATCCCTGGAGGCATTGGCAATGCATTGGTGGGGGCATCGGGAGGCATGTGCCTTCCCCCAGATTTCTGTGCCAATGGGTGAGGGTAGGGCTTCATTTTGGCCATAACCAACACCCAGCAGCAGTGGTGGTGGCAGCAGTGCTGCAGAGCTGTGCCCCCACTCTCAACACTTATGCATCACCTATACCTGGGGGCCATGCTGTTTATTTTTTTGCATCCTGAAAATTCACTCTTTGTTTTCTTTTTTGAACCACTTTTTGATCCATAAGTAGATTGACTACCTCAATTAAGAGCTTCTGATGGAGGACCTTATCAAAGGCTGTTTGGAAGTCCAAATAGTATATACTAAGTCAGCTGGATCACCCCAATCCACCTGCTTATTGACATCCTCAGAAAACTATAGTAGGTTTGTTAGGTATGATTTCTCTTTGACAAAGCTGTGTTGATTTCTTTCCAGCAAGGCATGTTCATCCATGTGCAATACAATTTTTTTTTTATTATTGTCTCTATGAATTTTACAGAAACATAGGTTAGGTTTACTGGTCTGTAATTCCTGGCATCCCCTCTAGAGCCTTTTAAAAATATTAAAGTCACACTGGCAACCCTCCAGTCCTCTGGTACTGAGGCTGTTTTTAGTGATAGATTGCATACACCAGTTAGGAGTTTAGCAATCTTTGATTTGAGCTCCTTCAGGACCCTAGGTTGAATGCTATGAGGTCCTAGTGATTTGCTACTACTTAGTTTCTCAATTTCCTCTATGATCTTATCTATTGAAACCCCAGTTTGGATTAGCTCCACTGACTTGTCCCTAGAAAAGAGTGGATGTGATGAAGGAATTTCCCTAACATCTTCCAAAATGAAGACAGAGGCAAATATGCATTTAGTTTCTTGCCAGTGGCCCTGTCATCCTTTAGCACCCCTTTTACATTCTGATTATCCAAAGGCCCGACTGATTCCCTGGCAGGCCTTCAGCCTGTAATGTACTTAAAGAAAATTGGATTACCTTTTGTGTCTCTAGCAAGTTTTACCTCAAATTCTTTAGTTTGCTTATTACACTTTTCCACTGAATTTGCCCAGGTTTCTGCTCTTTTTTTGTTTTCCTCATGAGGAGCTGAGTTCCACTTTTTGAAAAAGGCAGACAAGGTTCTTTGGGTAAATCTAATATCTTTTCTTAGACCAGCTAAGTAGTTGGAAAGCTTTCTTATGAAGCTTTCCTGTTTAAAAACCCTTCATTAGGCTGAGGAAACATCTACAGTTGGTGTGCGCTCTTCCTGGGTGGAAGGAATAGTAAACAAGCCAGAGGCTGGTATGCATGCAAGAAAGGCAGTCAGTGAAGATGGAAATTGAGGAGTCAGTGGGTGAGAGTCAGGTTGGGGTGGGGGCAGGGAGAAGGTGGATGAAAGGAGCAGGTAAATAATGGAGAGGTATCTGGGGAGTCAGAAGTCAGGCAGTTTATAATGTGTCATAAATGTCTAAATTTAGTCCATGATTTTGAAATTTTGCCTATGATTTAGTCCATGATTTTTTGTATCCTCCAATATACTGTTCTTAAGCAGACCCAATTCTGCTTGCAAGTTCTTCATCTCCTTAAGGGCCCCTTTTTAATTTCTGCCCAACTAGGTTCCTTCTTTTGGTGTAGTCTCTCTTTTTAAAGTTAAAGGCTACTGTGGTAGATTTTCTTCTCGTCTCCCCTCCTATGTCAAATGCCAAACCCAATTGCATTGTGGTCACTATTTCAGAGCAGCTCAGCAATACTTACCCTTTGCACAAAGCTTTGTGCACTACTTAGGATTAGGTCAAAAATAGCCTTTCCTCTTGTAGGTTCCAGGACCAAATGCTATAGGAAGCAGTCTTTCATAACTTCAAGAAATTTGGCCTCTGAATCTCAGCCTGATGTTAGATTGACCCAGTCTGTTTGTGGATAGTTGAGATCACCCATTATTACTGTGTTTTGTGCTGTCATACCCCGTCTTATCTCTGTTAGCATTTCTAGCTTACTTCTGCCATCCTGGTCTGGGAGTTGATACTTCTTTTTCTATGTAAACCTGGGATTTCTATTCACAGAGATGCTATGGTACTTCTCTTATTGGTTGAAAAATCTACCCTATTTGATTCAATGTAGTCTTTGATATGACCTACTTTATTTTTCCTGTATGTAGCAGGACACTAAGGTGCCTGCTACTACAAGAGCCAGGAAGGCTCATCAGGTGCTGGTTGCCAGGGCAACGGGAGGCAGAAAACGACCCACACCTGCCAGCGGTCAGCTGGCTATAAGGGGCAAGGCCTGGCTCTTATGAGAAGAGAGGGGGAGTTGAGACCAGAGGTAGTTCCTGATTGGCATCTAAGATAGAAGGAGCTCTCTGCCAGCGAGAGAGAAGCTCCTGGAGTTAGGTTGTGAGGAGAAGCCTAATGGCAAGTACAGCTTAACCAGAGTGAAGCAATGTTGTTATAGCCAGAGGGCATATGTTTGAGTTATAGCCAGGAGGCTTGAGTTTGTGTTGTTATGTATTACACTGAGTTTGTGTTGATGTTACACTGGTGGTTTGGGTGAGGCTATAAGGGGATGGAGGAGGCCTTATAGGGGACTCACGGTAGAGTGAAGACCCCAGCCTAGTGAGGGCACGGAGTTCAGTGGTACAGACCCCAGCTCCAAAGAAGAGCCCGGTGAGAAGGGCAGCACTGCAGAGGGAAGAGCCCTAGTGAGAAGGGCAGTCGTACAGAGGAGGCCCTAGTGAGAAAGGTGGCGTATAGAGAAGGCCCGCAAGGCCTAGACACGCCGGACACCAGGAGCAGAAGAACTGTGGCCAAGTGGAGGAGAGGTAGCCTCCCTACAAAAACACACATCCGCAAAGTTGTGGTGGGCGAGAGTAGGCAGATGCAAGTCCGAAGCTTGGCACAGTAGAGGAGGCGGCAAGGGCTAGCACGGCACGGCGACCCTGCCGTCCCTCGTGTTACACTGTATAATTTGTATCCTGGTATTGTTACATATAGACTCAAACCCTGATTCTTTATATCCTGAGAACTTAAGTTGCAGTGAATACAGGAGAGAGAGAGAGAGAAGACTATAATGGGCAATTTGGGCAAATTCTGGAAATAAACTGTAAGTAGAACTCACATTGTACACCACTATTTGCAAGGATATTATTGCATCTCCATGCTAATACCTAAGTAAGTAAGTGTCAGTAGTGGGATAAATTGGGTGTGATTTTTTTCCCCATGTGGTGTGTGGTGTTTGTATTTGCACAGAGGAATAATGGAATTTTGAGTTGAACTAAAATTTATAAGGAAAAAAAATTTTTTTTTTTTTTATCTTTAGGCCTATATGGATAATAGTATTATACAAAAGAACTTGCACAGCCCAGTGCACTAGCATAGCAAAAATACACATAAAAGCATATAGCAAGCCTGCCCCAGTACTGCAAAAATACACACAGAAACAGGAGGTATGCTAGCCTTAATGAGAAATCCACAAAATAAAGAGTACGCAACAAACCAACCTAAGTTGCAAGAAACAAATAAGATGAATAAGGAAAATCCCACTAGAGCTAACCTGAATTTGTCCCATTGATAGGAGTGTTGGGGAACAAAGGCATTCAATTCTCCAAGGGACAGCAGGTGTATACAATAAATGAACAAGGGAGGGAATATGAGGTAAGTGATGGAAATTTTAGTTTGTTTCCTAACTAGTTTATTGACTCATTATAGTACTATGTATATTGAAATTATTCTAAGTTAGGGTGACATCCATTATGTTCCTATCCTCCTAAGAGCTACAGGAATCACTTTGATACTGCTAATTAATTATGCCAGATCCATTTGCTATTAAACAGGCTCCACAGATGAAGTCAATGCTATCCTTATCTATGAATCCAGGCCTCTCAGGCATACTGCTTATACCACCTGGAAGAATAAAGCTGCTTAATAAAAAGAGAACAAAGGACTTACTGGTTTTCATTTCTTTGAAGTTTTTTCTTTAATAACTGTCTTGTCTTTTATTTTGTTGTGAAATATTTTACAGTTTTTGTTAGTTTACTCTAGAAATAACAGAGAGAGAGAGAAGGAGCTGTCAGCATCCCAAGAAAGAAAATAATAGGTGTCCATTTACAGAAAGAAGGACAGAGGAATTAAGAAGACAGATAAATGGACTCCATAGAGCTTTTCCCATATGCTTTAGGTCTGTGTCAGAATGCATGCAATGTTTTCTAACTTCTATGGCATGACATTTTGTGATTCTCATTTTTCTTGAGCATTTGAAAGCCCATAGTATGACATGAAATATATAAGAAGAATCTTTGGTGATGGTTATGAGCTGGGTGGTATGTTGGTATCCGTGTTGAAATAATCAGTTTTATTGTGATAACAGCTTCAGTTACTACAGTTCTAGTAAAGAAAGAATGGAGAAAATGCCAGCATCCCATAAACTGATAAGAGAGAAAAAATCACTGAGCAAATAAATTTGCGATCATAGCTTATTTATTTTTTTTTCTTTCTCTTTAGCCATACACAGTTCTCCTACCTCCTGAAATTCCGAGCTTTATTGTATTTCCATTGGCTGCCAGGATATCTGCTAATGAGGGCAGAGGGAATCTGGAATAAACTCAATTGAACATATCCAATATGCTGTTAGTAGCTTTTCTTTCTGCCTGCCTGCCTGCCTGCTAGGGACAGAAATTACATATAAACCAGTATAAGAGATTGGAAACTGGTTCAAATCTGTAACATAACGGTGTATGTAAACTACTTCCAAAATGGCTGAAACCAGTTTAAGTTAAACCTGGATGGATGTAGTATCAGACTTAATTGATTTAGGTTAAATCAGTTTATTGAGCTTCTGTCCCAGATCTCCTCCAGATTCAAGTTAATTTTCAGTTCTCCAGCATCCCAGGATGATTTGCAACCCTCATCTTGCAGGGTAGGCAGGCTAGCTTTGGCTCAAGCTATCTACTCCAGGTGAGCATGGAGGCATGCTTTAGTACCCCCCGGCTTCTGGCCTGAGCTGTTGCAGGCATGTGGCTACATTTCTGGAATAAAAAATGAATGTCTGTTCACTTGGTTATTGGTTCAATCTATGCATCTTAAATTAACTTGCAAATAGCCCTAGGGAACTTCAGTCAACATGGAAAAAATGGCCTTGAAACTCACTGCATATGGCAGCATGAGCAAGCTTTTCCTGGTTTTTGTTAGACATAGTTCATACAAATCAAAACCACAAAAGGTTCATCAGAAAAAATGCTTTGGACATTTTTGTGTGTGTGTGTGTGTGTGTGTGTGTGGAGGGGGGGAGGGGTGGTGCTTTAATTAAAAGTGGCTCCAAGAATTCCTTAATTCATACACTAGAATTAGGAATTCATGGAGATGAAATCAGGAAAACTAAATTAGATTCCTTCCCTGCCTCTTCTCACTGTCAGGAGCAAGTCAATACCCCTTTTGATTGTTAGGCTCTGATTTTGACATATGTTCCCTAGCTGTGTACCAGATGAAGTAAGTGGGCACATCTACATGAGACCTTTACTGAGCAGATGACTAAATAGCTGCACAGTACATGCATTGTCATTTATACATGCATCCCTGTTAGGCTGGAGTAAACTAGTTTACTCTGAAGTAGGATAGTACTTGAAAATACAAGTACTATAGTAATGCCAACTCTTGAGGAAAAAATCATGAGACTTGTAACTTCCAAGTCAAATTAAATCTGATTGGAATAGAACCTTCAAATCTTGGGATTTTTTTTTCTGGTGCGTGTAGAGAGAGCCCAGCTGGTAAATCTGTGGAGGGGAAGGGTTGGAGGGGAGGGAGGGGATGAGGGGGGCAGAATGAGGCCCCCCACAGTGAGGGAGGGAGTGGGGCTGGGGTGAATGGGGCTCTGGAGCTGGGGCAGGTCATGTGACAGAGCCATGGGTGTTGCTGGGGGGCAGACATAGCTCCCCACCACTGCACACACTCCTGGAGGAGGCATGGAGGGCATATGCCCCCTGGATTTGTGTGCAGGGCAGAGGTGGGCTGCTTGCTGTGAGCTGTGGCTCTCTGCACTCTGCTGCCTTTGCTTTGGGAGCCACACAAAGCCAGTGTGCCATCTGCCAGCCGTGCAGCCAGTGCATGGCTCCCAGGGCAAACTTTGTGTGTGTCTGTGTGTCTGTGTTCTGACCTGATTCAATGGGCTCCTATAGATGTGCGGGGAACCTGCTCCAACATGCTGGAAATCTAGCATGTTGGAACAGACTCGATTAATCAAGTCTCCTGGAGCAGAAAAATTGATGCACTCTGGCAGCTTTCTGTATCACATGTATCAGTGTCCCCACACTGAAAAAATGGTGGTGGGGCACTTCGAAATAAAACATGTTCAATGAGCTTTGGTGCAAAGAGCCCCACTGTCATTTTTTTAGCATGGGGACATGCAGGGATGCTGATGCACATGATGCATAGTTGCTTTTGATTAGCGCAGCTTGGTAATTAAAGTACCCGGTGCTGTGTCCTGGAACATATGTAAAAATGTCCAATGTGCTTGCTCTTGGGTGCACATGAAGATTTGGTGCCTGGGAGCAATAAATTCTGGGGCAATAAAATCCAGAGTTTATTCATGATCCTTAATAGCATGTGTAGGTGCACCCAGTGGGAAGTTATAGTAAGCAGTAGAGTCTGTTTATTTGCTGCAGAGTTTCTAGGAGTTCTGCCTTTCTCATAGAATCATAGAAAAGTATGGCTGGAAGGGACCTCCAGAGGCCTTTTAGTCCAACTCCATGCCTGAGGCAGGATCATTCCTATCTAAACCATCCTATACAAATCCATTGTCTAACCTATTAGCAAAACTACACAGTCAACCCTGACAAAACCACAAGACGTGACACCCTAACCTGCTGCCAACCTGATGCTACCAATATTCTGGTGCTACAAGGTTGTTAATTGTTGAGAGAGCCAAAGAAGGCCATGCTTCCTTGCTACAGAGGAAGATAAAACCCCACACAGTCTGTACCAACCTGAGCATAGGGTAAAATTCCTTCCTGACCCTGGCAATCAGTGTGACTCTGAGGGGAGGAGCAAGACCCTCTAGCCAGTAACCTCTGGGTTTAATCCCAGCAGAAGCATTTGCACACCTCACTCAAAATCCCCAGCCTTGGCTGTAGCCAACACCCAACCAGAAGGTAGAGCAGCAGCAACACCAGATGGGGAAGAAACTGCTGACGTCAGCTGAGAACTACCATTTTTCCTTCTCTCCTTTTTCTGTTCCCCCCACGTTGCATGTTCTATCCTTCATAGGGAGAGGAACATGGAGAAGCACACACAATCACCTCTCTTAGAGGAAGCAGAAGTTGTGTCCATCTCCTCCCTTGGGGGAGAGTCTGAAAAATAATAACAAACAGACATAAAAGATGCATAAAAACTCTCTTCCAAAATCTCTTTAAAACTTCTAAAAAGCAGGAAAATGAGAACTACTCAGGTCATATCCCCACTGAACCTCATGTATTGTGTGGGTGCACATATACACATACACACATTTGTCTATCTGACTTTCACCCTACTTGCAACTTGAATGCCTTACTGACCACCGTTTCTTTCTAGTCCCCTTTCCTCTTTTGTTTCATCCCATAACCGTAAGATATCACAACGTAACATCAAGAGTTGTGATGGCAGGCACTGGAATTTACAAGCCCCTTTTCAGATTTTATTCTATTGTGTTTTGCTGGAGGCTGCGTACATTCTTTGTATGCAAGTTTAGCAGCCAGACTTTATTGTAGCAGTGTGTAGAAGCCTAAGTGGGAATGTTTGGGTTTGTTGGGATTTAAAAGCCTTTTTGCATTGTAAGAACCACTTTTCGTCTAAAAATTGAAACTGACTTCCTAGTTCTGTGACACAAATACTATTATTTCGTATTTGTTTTTTTGTAAATCAAAACAGTCAAAATAATACTGGCCTTTGTCTACTGTAGAGGACTAGTTCCAAATAGCTGAATACAATTAGGTACCAGATCTGTTAATATTTACTTTAAAGAAACCCAATGTTGTTGAGTGAATCCAACAAATAACGTAATACTCTTGCTTTCTTTAACAGTATGGGCTTATTTATGGTATATTTGACTGATTCTGTTGACTATTTGTTAAAGAAAAGGCTTCAGAAGACCAGACTGAACTCATTTAGTTTATTGATTATGACAACTAATAAACGGTGACTTAGATAATATATTACTAATGATTGGGTTTCTTGCAGTGTTGATATTTCATGGAGCAAGTTCTAAATATCTACCTGATGTTCCAGTATTTATAGTCCATGTCCAGTATTTTATAGCCCACCCATTTTAACAAATTGACCAATAAGCTATTTTGTTCATGTTTGTTTATCAACACAAGTTTTCATGAATTTCACTGTTTTGAGTTTAAGCAAAGCACTCTAGAAACTCAGCAAGCCTAAAAATGTTTCGTCTCAACCAGTTCTTGATAGGGAGAACATGTTTGGTAGCCATCAATAGAATCATCCATTTAATTCCGTCTTTCTGGGATGTTTTCATCATCTTTCCAAGGACTATTGTAGTTTGGTACCAGTTCAGCATAAGATCATAATGGGAGTTTGGCTTACAGTTTAGCATAGGGACATATATATGAATATTTAGTTGTTATTATAATTCATCAGAACAGAAACTAAAAAACATACATAGCGTGTTGGATCAACAACTCTGTGATGCTGAAAGTTCACTTCCATGCCAAGTAGACATAGCCTATCAAAATTAATATGTAAATAAACTACCACTAGCTAATTTTTATACAGCAGTCAGTGCAGTTGAACACAAAAAAGTGAGTTCTTTGTTGTAACTTTAAAGAGCTACCCTACTGAATAAGACAAGGTTGCAGAGGTATGGGAACAGGGGTTGCTGGCTGTATCACTTCACTGAGACAGGAACTCTGTATATTATATGCTCTGTATCACTTAAGAGGCCATTCATTTTTCTGAAGCAGTAGCATTTTTAGTGGTCTTAAAGGACTTAGAGCTAGGAATGCTTTAATTCTTGTGATCTTGAGCAAGTCACTTAGCTTATCTTCATCAGCTTTTTCCATTTTTGGGATGAGGATAATATTTCCTTTTTCCTGAGGGATATCATGAGAACCAATTAAAATGCTGTCCAAACACTTAAAATAGGACATGTGCTATTACAACTGAAAGTTTACAAACTGGCAGCAAAACCATAATATAGCACATCATGCAGCAAGGCACTGCAGGCATAGCGCTGTTAGCTTCTTACCAGTGTTACTGGCAATGGATACAAAGGTTTCTCATCTCTGGTTTCTCATTGTAAGATAGAATTTACTGTTACCCAGAAATTACCATAGCTTTTTTTCCTCCTCTTATAGGGCTTATCTTTCAAAATAAAAGAAGGAAAAAGCATGAGTTTCTGGCCTGAATCCCCATCCCTCACCATAAGTCTGCAGGAGAGTTTGAAATAAGGGCCTTAAGAGCCTCAGCACAGATTGCTATCACTTCAGCTACAGCTGCAAATCATCATTCTTTACAAGGGTCACCTTGAGAGGTAAAACTGACATAAAGCCAACATAAACTACATACTCTATCCTGAAACATTTAAATTGTTTTAAACCCACAATGAAAAAGAAGCAATGGAGAGCAGGAATACATTTGTTTCAGTCATCTGTGCTCTCTCAACATTTTCAGAGAGTAGAACTGGAAATTCAGGTGGACATATCTAGAAAGAACACATTAGTTTCTAAGCAATCTCAGTCCCATAGGATTCATTAGTACCCAGCAGGTTTTTATCTTCTATACATATGAATCTGAGACCTGAGCCAATCAGAGATAAGTGGGGAGGGGAAAATGTTATAAAGTGGAGCTATTGAATAGTGATCTGGCTGGTAAGTGGGAGTCCAGCAGATATGTCTATTATCCTGGGTGGTTCTAAAAGCAGTATCATCTTGGCTACAAGTAGGATTTCCTGAATGGCCAGCAAAATGGGGAGAACAAACCAGCTATTAATAGAGGACAGGACACTACTATCTAGCAGGATCCACTGATTAGGCTTTCTGTTTACTGGTAAGACACAAGTGTTGCTTGGATGCAGAGACGTCACAGCTTTGTTACAGTTCTGAAGAATGGAGGTGACACCTTACCATATTTTAGACCATGCTCAAAACTGAAAGATTATTGTGAAGAATATTAGAAGGTGGAATTGGTATAAAACACTAATTTACTAATGTAAAGAAAAGTGCATGTTTGGGTGAAGCTCTACATTTCAATGGCACCAAAATTTCATTCCATTAACTTGCATTCTGTATGCAGCAGAAAATGTATGAAAACAGACAATTGTATAGTAATTAAATTAACCTTTTAAAGTTAACTTGGAGTATTCAAAGTAACATGTAAAACATGTCTTTGTATTTAAATGTGGCTACCTGTACTGTATACTGAGCAGTTGCCTGGGGCTTGACTCTAGGTAATGATTTCTGAAAAGTCTTGATAAAGATTTCAGGCTTCTTCATTAGCCAAAAGTAACATAAGAAAAGGTGGAAGTAGTTGCATATCATAATAGACTGCACTGTTTCCTGTGCAGAAATGCAAAGTGTGATATCAGAAATTCTGGTTTCTCTTTCTGGCTCTGAAAAAGTTATACCCTGGGCAAACAGTATAACCAAGTAGCTACATTTATCCAAAACTTTGTGCATGTCAGTGGAGGGCTTTCAGTTTGTTATATAAGGAACGCTGCTTTTTAGCACAGGACTGGTAAAAGTGACCTTGTAGACATTTTCAGTTAACTCAGGGCTGTCTAACTGGCAGACCAGGGGGCTACCTGTGGCCCCCGGGGGATTAATTTGGGGCCCCAGGCTTTCACCCAGCCACTACTCCAGTGGCTACAGCTGCAGTCTCTAGGCTCCCCTTCCTTTCTCCAGTTTCTACTTTCTCCCCCAGCCCCAAAGGGCATTGTAATGCAGCATGGCACAGACTGAAGCCTGGGCCCACTTTGTGGCATGGTGCTGCAGGGGAAACCATGGCTGGGGAACTGAGGATGAGGCTGGGGTGCCCATATGGCCTGTGGGACAAAGCGCCTGTGGCTTTCATTAGTGCAGCTCATGCAACATACAGCTCCTCCTGGTGTGGCCCAGGGGGTGTGTGGCACCTGACTGCTTAGGAGTTGGATAGTCCTGAGTTACTTAATATGAGCCTTGCTTAAATATCAAAGCACTGAAATGCACAGGAATATAAATAAAATTTGTATAGAAATTGTCAGATTCAAACTGTTTGCTGATCCAGTTTGCTCAGTGACCCATCCCTAGGCTAGAGAGAAGTGTGGGGCTACAAGGAGGCAATGGAAGAGGCATGTATTGTTCACTCTTTCTTATGGATAGAATACCACTTAACTTCGAGTAAGAAGCCTGCTTTAGTTGAAATACAGAAAGGTCAACAATCTGGTCAAATGGTAGATTGCTGCTTGGAGCTGCTTATTTTCTGCTTCTTTTTGGTCATTTAATACGTCTCCCATCTGGTTTGATTCTCAAATCAATCTGATTGGCTGATGTGGAGGGCATCAACCAGACCTCAAAACATCACCTGATTTGTTTTACAGAAAGTCACTCTGCTCCCTGCTCAAGAGACTGGGATGGCTTTTTCAGGGTCAGTTGCCCTGTGTTATGTCTTTAAACCAAATAATGCTCAACGGGAGGCTGTTTGAGCTAAAACATTAACCGTTTGCTGTCAGGAAATATGTTTCTATTCATAAAAGAATCATTACATTGATTGTTAAAATCAAACCCCATTTTTTCTCCCTTACAGGAGCAAAAATTGGATCGGTTAGCACAGTAGTGTAATAGAAGAGAGGTGAGGAGGGCACCAGCCCTGGGCACTGATATTGGATAGGCACAAAAAAAAAAAAAAAAAAAATAGCAAGCTGCTGCCTCTGCCCTGTCTACTATTACTTCTCAGGGTGGAGAACTACCTGGATATGCCTCTGGGTTTGGCAGGGTCTTTGAACTATTTTTCTGAGGTATGCAAAATGCTGTAAAGTCCTAGCAGTAGGGCATGGGGCACGTTCAGGTTTTGTTTTAAAATTCCATAGCATTGTTCTACCTTGTGGTAAGATGCAGGCAGAGATCTGGGGATGGGGTGTGGGAGGTTGAGTCTTGTGTATGCAAACTGGATGTTATATTATTCTAAACTTATTTGAGGACTGCAGAGTATTAGTAGTCAATTTGTACTCCATTGAAAACAGCCTGATGACCTGTAATGACTAGGATTTGAATCCCATAATCTGAATTTACTTAACAAGATAATTAAATATTTAAAGTCAGTTCATTTAGAGGCTAGAACGGATTATCTCTCCCCACTTGCAGATTTCTGTCCCTTTATTAGTATGCATGGCTGTACATCCTCAATTTTTGTTATAGCTTTTCTTTCAAATCTCATATCTCTGCCTTTGCCATAGTAATTAGCACTGTGAAGAGCTTTCGTTGTCCTAGGAACTGAAAGAAAAGAAATTATGAAATGCTGAATAAGACAAAACAGGTCTAGTCCTCACTGCAGTGTGGAAAAGCTCTCAGAAAAGTTAATTAAGCTCAGGAAATAGACAGCAGGATAATTAAGATTAGGCCTAATTTTACACGGCAGGCATTCTATGCTGTTTTTGCAAGAAACTAAAGGGACATCATGTAGAGAACTCCAGGCCTTCAGTCAGATTCTCAAAAGATCATTATAGCTACTGTTAAGCAGCTAGACAATTTAGCGTGATGGGGTACATGCTTATTTTTATTTTTCTATTTTTTAAAATGTAAAATTGTGCCATAAACATAAACAAAAACTGAATAAACAATTTATTATTACTGGAAGTAAGATATGTAAATTGAGCCATTTACTGAAAAACATAAAAATTAAAAAAACCCGGAAAACTGGATCCAGTTTTTACTTCATCTGCCAGGTTAAAATCTTGTGTACTGTACTTGATTTTGTGTTCTGGAAAATTTGCTAAAAAACATCTTATGATTTTTATTAATTAAACCAGGCACACAGTGTTCCTTTTCCTACCATTGGAGTTTCCAGAAGAAGTCTATTCTTTACAGCATTCCATAGACATACAATGTGTGTTCCTAGCACTGCACATGGATAACAAGAAAATCTATATAAAAATTGGACTGAAACTTGAATGCTTTTTTATCTGCCTTACCTTTTTATTACTAGACACATGAAAATAGTAGCTGGAAGGGAAAATTAAGACTACAGAAATACAGTGCACTCGTTACTTGACACATGGAAGGTATTTACCTGAGCTCTTTGAAATGCTTCTGCTAATTTGGTGAATAACAAATTAATCTGTCTTTTATTGATTTATAGCTAACCTTTTAGGTCCAAACCTTGCATTCTGGCAGGATTGGGCACAGAGTCTGTAACTGTCTGACTCCTTTGTAGATTTTGCGATCACTCATAGGAAATAACTATATTACATAGTCTCTTTGAAGCTGAACAGGCTGCCATTGATGTATTTAATCCATTTCTGTTTTGTTCTGTTGGTGATGTGTTTTCTCAAGTAATCGAAAATCTCTTTGAATTTTTGTTTAGGTAAAAGGTCAGTTCCCTAAGGAACGAAATGCACATGTAGGTGACTTGATTTTTAAATAATCAATTTCTTTTATTCTGTGGCTGTAGCCAAATGTTAGGGCTTTATCCTGTTAGGAAGCGAGATGGGGTTCAAGAACACCGTCTATCCCAGATGTCATTCCCAGTGTGTCTGGATTTTCTATTCTGATATACAGTGGTGATAAAAAATCCTGTTAAAATTCTTAGCAAATTGACGTGAACAATGTATAATATTAATCAGATTAACAATACATCTCTCAAATTAGAAATCATGTTTTTTAAAATAATTGATTTTTGAAATTAATAGAGATGTCTCATGCAAAAACTGAAGTTGAGAGAAGTAAAAACCCTTGTTGGACTCGTTCACACGACTGCTCATGTTTGTAGTGCCAGTGGATTAGATCAGATAATCCATTTAATCTCTAATAGATATTCTGGCCTTCTGATGCTGACCCTATCAAGCTGCTGTTTCCATGTCTGGCAACTTTATCATGAGTCATGTGATTTGTGATGTTTTTGTTAAAGCCCCGGATCATAGATTCTGGATCATGTGAAGATCTTAGATTTATCTTAAAACTAAGTTTCTGTCCCTCCTGGTTGTTTAAAAACAAAACAAAATCCTCAGAAATATTACCCAATAGTAGCAGTAGTAGCCTATAAGAGCCAGGTGACAAATGGACCCACACTTTACTATTAGGTAAACCCCCTCATTATTTTAACCCAGTCACTTGATTTTTTTTCTTTAAGCCTGACTCACTAGTTTTGAATGCTGGTTAACTATATTGAGATACTGAGGACAGATGGATTTCAAGTTAATGAAACTAGGGGGGTGGGGGGAGAAGATGGGGAGGAGAAGCTATTGTCACAGCATTCTTAATTTTTCACAGTCATAGATATTAGGTATTAGAAATTAGATGTAGTGGAGAAGTAGTGATTGCTCAAACTACGTCAGGCCATGTGTAGATGAAACAAGGGGCATGTGTGCACAACACTTTAAAGTGGGTTAAATGCTTTTGCACTGCTTTAATAGTGTTGGTGTTTGCACGTATTGCTGGTGTATTGCACAGTAATTTCAGCCACTGTAGCAAATTCAGCGGTATAATGCGCCTTAAATGACTTGGGGCACAGCAAACTAAAACTCCTCTGAGAAGTTTTAATTTGCTACCTTACAGCTGTGGAGTGAAGCACCAGGCTTTGTGCAGCTCAGGGGCTTTGCAGGAAGCCTGTGCAGGCAGCCTGGCAGCAGCCTGGGAAGGAAGGCTCCACTCAAGAAAAAAAAAAAGTGGCGAGCAGGAATTTCCTCCCCTCCCCTCCCCTCCCCTCCTTGGAGCCTGTCTGCCTGAGCTGTGCAGGGGCCCAGTGCTTCCCTCCATGGCTGTGGTGCCTCCCCCCCGGGACCACCCAAGCCGGGTGCCTGTGGGTGGATGCTGCCTGGCGGGGGTGGCTGCTGCTGCCACGGAGGGAAGCACCAGCCCCCGCCCCTGAAGCCCAGGGACTGCTCCACCTGCTGGCAGCTCACTCTCCCCTCCCTGCCACTGGAGAGGCAGGTAAGTGCACAATGTGTGTGCATGACAAGGGGGTTTAAAGGGACCTAAATTGAAGCAGTGTTTTTAAAAACCCACTGCTTCAATTTAGGGCCCCCACTTCATCTACACATGCCTTCATATGTTACAATGGCCTTACTTCACACCTGATCTGAGCCTGTCTGTAGCGTATATAATTATGGCGATTGGATACCACAACCGTTAATAACTTAATTACAACCTGTTTCTGTCAAATGCAGCCTATGCACAAAATTTCATTTCAGCTACATAGACATTTTAAAGTATTTTGTGCTAGTCTGTTAAGCTAATTTGGGACAAAGAAAAGACTGAGCCAGAAGCTAAATTTCTTGAAGAGCCCAGTTTTTAATTGATTTTAACCTGTAAACTAATAATAGTTTTGCTTATAAATTCTTACTTAGTTCATTCTCTGCCTTCTGCTGTAATTATGTAAAGGACACAGTGTATTTCTTGTACAGAACAAGGAGCTTGAAGCTCTGCTTATGAGCAAAATGGAACTCTGCTTTTACACTGAAGTTATGACCAGTGCCTCCTTAAAATAAACTTGCACTTCTAGCTAGACATGCACCATCTATGGCAGATCTCCTTCCCTGTTTTCTCCCCTTTTGTTGGTGTCTGAAACTTAGATTCTTCTTTTCAGTAACTTGTCCAATTTATAAAGTCCAAAATGCTGCTCATATTCCTTTTGCTTCTCCTGAGATTATACTGTCCTTGCCTACCTGGATTAGGCAACTATGAGAAGTACAATATGATCTTCTGGTGCAGGTACACTGAAAGATGACATGATTTTCTTTTCAAAAGCAGTGCTGCTAAATTGTGTGTTCAGTACTCAAGCATGGAGAGAGCTCAGACAGTGCAACATTTGGATTTATTTCTTTGTCTGCCTGTTCCATCCTTCTCACTAAGCACTTCTTGAAAGCACAATTCTTTAAATTCCTAGACATAATCATACTATAACTGTCTGTTAGGAAGCTATTTATTATAATACCCCTTTTGTCACATGTGTGACACAGCATAATTTAAACATAAGCTATTGGCCATACTTAACATTTGGTTATCCCCAGAAAGTCTATGTTGTAGTCATCATGGCTAGGGACAGACATTTAAAAAGCCTGAGCCAGAATTGATTCAATCTTTGCAGGTTAGTCTAACCTGGCTAGGCTAAATCAGTTTGTAACTGCACAGACACCCCAGACCTGCAGGTACATGCCTGAAGTGGCTCAGCCTAGAAGCCAGGGGGCACTAGAGCAGCCCTCCTTCCTTTCTTCAGTGCTGAGCTGAGGGGTGGGGGGTGGGGGTGTTGCCAGGCTCTGGCAGAACTCTCTCATTAAGGAGGGAGTTCCCCCCCTTCTAACCAGCCCAGCAAGGAATTGATAACAGTGTTTATCACCTCTAACTCAGTGTTTATCACCCCATTAAGAAAACAACAAAGAGACATTACCAGTTATCTGTTGACTTTGCCTTTGTCCCATCTACCACAGCACAGACTGTAGCCAGCATTTGGTCTGTTAGCTAATACACAGACACCTCTCAGCAAGGCAGGGGGGAGGGGGGAACTCCTGCTTAGCAGGGAGTGGTGAGGGAGGGTGGGAGCAGCCTGCAGTCTTTCCAGAGCAGCAGCCAGGGAGCAGAGGGGAGGGGCCAGCCTTGCTGTGGAGCAGAGAGCCCCACCCAGTCCAGAGAGCATGCTGGGATGCTGGGGGTGTCTGGTTTATCTTAAGCCAGCAAGGGGTCTGGGACATAAACTGGTTTGACCCAAATCAGTTAAGTCTGATGCTACATTCAACCAGGTTTACCTCAAACTGATTTCAGCCACTTTCAAACTGGTTTGTGTGTACTGAATATCTCTTCTGTTACAGGTTTAAACCAGTTTCTGACCATTTAAACTGGTTTATGTGTAATGCGTGTCCCTAGCCCAAGTAACTTGAGCATCAGCTTTTACTTAAAAAAAACCCAGACAAACAACCCCCCCAAAAAACTTCAATGTATATGCCAACTTCCTCCCCTCCCCCTTTTTTTGTGGTGTGAGAGAGTTGACTTTTCACACCTTAGTATTATAAAACTCTTGAACATATCTTGTAGAAGGCTGATGTTGAAGTTAGTTTTTCTTGTGACAACAGAAGATTACCTTGCCCTTGTTCTCTCTGGAGGGTGTGATGTTTTGAGAGAAACAAACTGTCCATTCCAACATCTATCGGCAACTCTTTGTCCTGTGTTCCTTCCAGATCGCACTGACCACAAGTGGGCATGCCTGATCATACTTTACAACTCTGTCTTTGCCTTGTGTCTCCAGTGGACAGATGCATTTGTGGTTATGATGCATTATATACCTAACTGCTGCCACATTATGCAAATAGAGTTTTATCTGTGCATATGGCTTTCTTTCAAGAATATATGATTTGTCTTGAATAAATTGTTTGTCTAGGTCTCCTGGATGTAATTCTGGGAAGTCTTTTAACTCGTCAATATAGTAGGCTTTGTCCTTTGCAAGTCTCTTCCTTTTTGTCTGTTTATTCGTTCTATTGCTACTGTTGCAGTACCGCTACAACATATTGATAATATTGGCAAAGAAGGGGTATTGTGAGAGCAGGCATTTTACTGGTCTGCTATTTGATGCTTTCTGCGAGAATGTTTCTTCATTCAAAAAGATATCACCATATGATTTTCTGTGTTTTTTGCAGCTTTATTTAATAGTCTTAGCAATTTTGCCTGCTGATTCAGATTTAATGTTTGACTGATGTGATACGGTGGTGACATGATACGACTGAATCTCCGTTCTTAGGAAAACTGCATGTACTGCAAGTAAGCTGGGGCCTGTTGTATGAAATTACAGTTTGAGATGCCATGCAGCTGAAATGCTTCATTGCTTTATGTTGGTTGCTGTGGTAGTGTTTGACAGTTCATCCTGTTCCTGGAAGTCTGAGTGGAAGTCTAATATAATGTGACAGCTTGTGGTATTTGCAGTGAAAAGGTCCATTCTTAATTTGCATTTCATCATGTGAATCACAACTTCTTACTAGGCCTCTAATATCTCTAGTTATATATGGCCAGGATATTGTGGCACTGACTTTCAAGAGACTAGCTTCTGTTACAGAATGGCTCTGGTGTATTCTTGAGAGAATTTTGGTTCCTAGTGATAGGGTACTATGGCTTAATGACATGTATATATGAGCCTGTCTTGCGTGATCTGCTCATCCTGATAGTTCCAGTATATTTGGAAGACAGGCTTCTTCCCTGTCTGGCCATCCTGACAGAATGATAGATGTGAACCCTTGTAAATCTTTCTCATACAACTTGTTCTCAATCTTTCTAGCCCTGCCTTGAAACTGGCATATAACTGGCTCAGTTGATGCTTTCTGTGTCTCCCTATGTCTTTTGTATGTCTGTCAAGCTGAAAAGCTTGTATTTTTGTTCAGTTGCTGTATTTTCATACTGCCCTGGATAAGAAGGCAGTGATGTCCATCTCAGTTCCTTGATCATAAAATCCAGCTAATTTCAGACACCAGCCCCCAGTTTTCTTGCAGTATGTGCAGTTTTCCTGAAGGGGCATATTCAGCTTACATCAGTGTTTCCCAAATATTTTATATTGTGGTGTGCTTCTCTCTCATGCCCAAAAAGAGGAGCCAGGAAAAGTAGTGGTGGCAGCACCAATGCAGTGTGCAGATGTTCAATCCCAGCACAGCCCCCCTACTGGATGGAAACTGAACGCATGCTGCAGCTGGAGACCAGAAGGCTGGAAGAAGTGGAGGCAGTGTGGGCATGGGAAACATCACCTCGGGGGAGGCAGTGTCTGGCTGAACTTGGGCAGCAGTCTGTTTGCTGGGGCATGTGAAGATGCTCTGCTTTGTGCCCTGGGACCGAGGAGTGGGGTGGAGGTAGTGCAGGGTGCCCTTCCCAGGGCAACCTGTGCTGCCCTGGGAAGCTCCAGGGTGCTGACATGGCTGGGGCCAGAAGGAGGGCACAGGGACGCTTGTTGGCAATGTCGTCCAGTTCTGGGTGCTGCACTTCAGGAAGGATGTGGAGAAGCTCAAGAGAGTCCAGAGGGGGACCATGTGCATGGTTAGAGGTCTAGAGAGCAGGTCATATGGAAAGAGGCTGAAAGACTTGGGACTGTTCAGCCTGGAGAAGAGAAGGCTCAGAGGGGCCTTGGTGGCAGCCTATAAGTATATTAGGGGTGTAAATCAGGGCCTGGGGAGTATCGGTTCACCAAGGGACCCCAGGGGAAGACAAGAAAAAATGGGTACAAAATGATTGATGATTGCTTCAGACTGGACATAAGGAAAAACTTGTTTGCAAGTTGAGTGCAGAGGGTCTGGAACAGGGTCCCCCCAGAGGTAGTATGCTCGCTCACCCTGGCAATCTTCAAAAAGTGTCTTGATGCCCACCTTGCTGGGGTCATTTGACCCCAGCAGTCTTTCCTGCCCAAGTGCAGGGGGGCTGGGCCCAATGATCTTGTAAGGTCCCTTCCAGCCCCTAATATCTTTGAATCTATGAATGGTGTGGCTGGGCCAGGGGCTGCGTGGGAGGGCTCCCAGCTGCCTACAATTGGCTGGACCTGAGAAGGGATGTACTTACCTGCCCAGTATGGGAACATGGTGTGCATACAGAGCAGAGCACAGGAGAGCATGGAACTGAGAACCCAGGTATGTGGTGCAGCACAGCAGCGGTGATTTGTAGAGGCTTGATCCTGATGCTGCCACTGTTTCACCCAACCCCCTATTCCCTGGCTGTGGCATGCATGCAGCTTCTAGCCTCTGGGGAGCTATGCTGGAATCAGGCCTCCACAGACTGCGGCCATCACACCCTGTCTTTGCCTTGGCACACCCTTGGGGAATCTCTGGTTACTTGTCAGAGGCATCACAGTGCAGGTCAGTGCCCCAGGGCAGTGCTAGCTCTTTTAGTCTTGATTGTGGTGGTGCCATCAGCTACCACTGAAGAGCTAACTGCTTTTGTGCCCCTACACAAAGGTAGTGATGGGGGCTGCTGCCTCAGTCGTGCAGCTTTTTTTAAGCCTTGTGATCATACACGAGGAGCAGGGTGTGCAGATACTCTCTAGTGCTGGGAGCTGTACTGGGAACCCAGTTTATGTGGGCAGAATTGGGGGTTGGAGGGTAGAGGGTCTGATGGGGTGTTCGGCAGGTTTGGGGCAGGGGATTGGTAGGTCTGCAGGAGGGTTGTCCATCCAATGATGGGGGGGAGGTCTAAAAGTAGCCCAGTCAGGGTGGGGAGGGGGTAAGAAGAGTGCAGCTCTGGGGTTGGGGCTTCCCCAGCCCTGGGGCTGCATTCTGAACACATGCAGGCGTGTGCTGGGTTGGGCTAAACTGTTTTCAATCCAAGTTAGTTCTTGGATCAGGCCTGACATTTATGGCCCAATTTAAACCCCCTGAACATTTGCACAGGTCGGCATTTTAGATCAATCTAATGCTAATTAGGTTGATCTAAAAGTGATGTCTGCATGTACACTCAATGGCTTCCATGCTGCATATGCAACTTATGGGCTCTGTGACTTAGTGATTTCTGGTTTTTCCTGCTTTGCTGTAGAAGTACCACAGTGCACTTTTTTTGTTGTGGCTCTGAATGGGTTTTCTGTTTTGTTTGCATCTCTGTTGTATGAATAGTTTGTCCAAGGTTAGATATCAGCAGGATCATAAATGCTCTTGTTTTAACTGAAACAGTGGCTTCTCTAATGTCTGCATTACCTGACATTTCAGCCTGAATATATTTTTCTTGGAATTTTTCTAATAAATTTGATCTATCTCAGTGGCATTCTGCTTGTGTTGTTTTCTAATTTTAATTTAGCTTTGCTTGGTTGAAGTTTTCCTGACCTCCCTTCTGTCTGTCTAACACCTCACACATTCATTGTTGCCCTGTTGTCTATTGGGCTTTCAATTTCCTGTTTGTGTATTGCTGCTTTTTCTTTGTATCTGGTGCTGGTCTGAGCTTTACAAACCATTTATTATGTTTTCTTTTTAGGGTATTCATTTCATAAACAGGACAGATTTTGTTCTTTGAGTTAGTGTCTGAATCGTTGATATAGTGCATTTTTTCTTTGTTTTTCTTCTAGTACAACTATAGCATGTGGTAATACTGCATTTTGTTCACATTTTTATCCACCGAAACCGCAAGTTTTCATTTGTATTTTATCACCTGGGTTTTGTATTTGTTTGCTTTTGCATGTAGATTCATGGCTTCTGTCTGCTACTTAAAAAAATATCATTGCATACTTTGTTTATGATTCTGCATGTGGATATATTTGTGTTTGCTACCTTTGCACACATCTATAGCTCTTGACAGAGTTAGTGTGGGCTCTTTGAGTATTGTTGTTTCAGCTCCTGCATCCTTGTTACTAACCTTATTACAGGGATCCTGTTTTTTTTTGTTAAAAAAAGTCCAAAATACTCATATTAAACCCCCCCAAATCCACATTTTTCTGCAATTAAAATGAAATGCCCCTATATATATAGATATCCATTAAACACAGTGCTTTATTGACATCTTTACAATTTTAAAGCAGATTGGAAGCCTACTAGTGCCTCAATCATTATAATAAAATAAATTCTAAATACCTATTTATTTTCGTGTTTGATTTTGTTTTTTTTATTATGAAAAAGCAGAGCTCCCCCTGCCTCCTTCACTCACCAGGATGTGGGTCCAGCTACAGCTGTGACCTTGCTGCTTTGTGGCACTGAGCAGCTCTGATATGCCAGTGCCTCTCATTCCCTAGCCACAGCCCCCTGAGCCTTGCTGGTGCCCCTCAATCCTGACCCACAACCCCTCTTCATCCCACACTTACTCCCTCCTGGCAGCAGCTCCCCCCAACATCAGGATGTAGGTCAAACTGCAGTTGTCCCCCACCCCATTGCTTTGTGATGCTGAGCAGCCCTGACATGCCGGTGCCCTGCCCATGCTATTGCCCCTCACTCTCCTTTAAAGGGGAAAATCCGGAGTTTCCTATCGGAAACGGAAAACCCAGATTCCTGCTGATCTATCACAAATTACTACAACTGTAATGATTTGTGTATTAGTCAGTGGGAATCGGCCATCTTGCAGTGTCTCGCTATAAAGGCTAGGGACAGACATTACACACAAACCAGTTTAAGTGATCAGAAACTGGTTTAAACCTGTAACAGAAGAGACATTCAGTGCACATAAACCACTTTGAAAATGGCTGAAACCGGTTTGAGATAAACCTGGTTGAATGTAGTATCAGACTTAATTGATTTGGCCCAAACCATGTTATGCAATGTCTGTCCCAGACCCCTTGCTGGCTTATGATAAATCAGACACCCCCAGCATCCCAGCATGCTCTCTGGGCTGGGCGGGGCTGTCTGCCTGGCTCCTCCTCTCTGCTCCCTGGCTGCAGCTCCTGCAGAGAACTGCAGGCTGTTCCCCCCACACCCCTCACCACTGCCTGCTAAGCAGGAATTCCTCACTCCCCTTTGCCTTGCTGAAAGGTGTCTATGTATTAGCTGGCAGATCACATGCTGGCTACAGTCCATGCTGAATCAACAGGCAGAATCAACAGGTAGCTGGTAATGTCCCTGTGTTGTTTTCTTAATAGGGTGATAAACACTGAGTTAGGCATGATAAACACTTATCAGTTCCCTGCTGGGCTAATCAGAGTGTCTTGCTGGGGCCTGGCCATTCACCACCCCCTCCCGTCCCCCCCAAGCTCAGTACTGTGGAAGGAAGGGAGGGCTGCTCTAGTGCCCCCCAGCTTCTAGCCTTAGCCAGTGCAGGCATGTGCCTGCATTTCTGGGACGTCTTTACAGTTACAAACTGATTTAGCCTAGCCAGGTTAGACTAATCTGCAAAGATTGAATCAATTCTGGCTCAGGCTTTTTGAATGTCTGCCCCTAGCCAAATGGATCTATTATTTTATTCTGGATTCTTGACTGCGTTTGTTGAAAAGATACCTCTCTTCCATGTCATGTTTTTGGGGGAGGAATTGAAAATGCTTTTTTAGGGTTTTATGTAGGCTTATAGGGTAGGAAGGGACCTCTAGGGTCATCTAGTCCAAGTCTCTGTACAAATGCAGAATGAACTATTCCTAAGCTTATCCCAGGCAAATGCTCATCTAGTGTCATGTTGATAATCCCCAATGAACAAGATTCCACAACTTCCTTGGGCAGTTTATTCCTTTGTCCTTCTAACAGGAAGTTTCCCCTGAGTTTTTTTTACTTAAATCCATCTTGCTACAGTTTAAACCCACTGCTTCATGTCCTGCCCTCTGCAGAAAGGAAAAACAGTTGTTTTCCTTGTTTATGGCAGCCATTCAAATATTTGGAAGCAAAGCTGCTATCATGTCCCCCCTCCCTGCCACCATTAACTCTTCTTCTCCAAACTAAACATGCTTACTGATCTCAGCTATGCTCCTTACACAAAACTGCATAACTTAGATCAATTCTGCCTGGTGCTTTTTGAATGTCTGTACCTAGCCACTTAGTTCTCTCGACCTTTTCTTGTACAGTTTACAGTCCGATCCTTATATAAATCTCTTCCTGGATCCCTCTTCATTTTCTCTACTTCCTTCTTAAAATTAGGATCCCAGACCTGCACACAGTCTGATCTCATACCTGAGGCTTGTCCAGTGCTACCTTTTGTTTACGCTGCTGTATTCTGATGCTCTTGGAATATGCAGCAACCTTTGCCCTTTGCAGCTCATAATGCTTGCTTTTTGCTTTGTTTTTCTTCTTTTGTTTACTTGTTTTATCTAGCCCTATTCCAGCATCATAGTTTCCCCATTAAGATCTAAAGAATGTCCAATTGCTAAACACAAGCCCCTTTTATATCCATTTGCTTGGATTCAGGAATGTGGCATGCAGTCAAAATTATAGTTTTCCTCTTTATTTTCTCTCTCCTCCAATATTCGTAGATTCTGATTTCATGTAGATGCCTGAACGAACTCATTTCTGAAATCATTTTCAGTGTTCAAGTTTAGAAAAGAGAGACAGCAAAGGCTGTTTGACGTTCTGGCTTTATTCCCTCTTCCACATAATCATGCTATAGTGCCTCCTACTGGGAAGCTATTTATCGTAACAGTGTGAGTTTAATATTGCAAGCAAGCTGAAATATCACCGATTTTCTTTTTTCCCTCACAAACATTAAAAATATCAGTTCTGGAATTGCTTTGTGAGACAAACGGTAGGCCTCAAATGTCACTAAATTCCTCCAAATTAGAGATCATTCTATTTCAATCAGATTTCAGACAAAGGAATGATACAGCTTAATGATTTTTTAAGGCAAAAAAATAGAAAAATAACTTTTATTAAGAAGGAAAATACCATGAAGATTTGGACAATTTTTCTAGAATATGAAGGAAGTTTGAATGGGAGCTCATCTCCTCCTGATAGTTTATTTGTATGCATTCATATTTAGATATTAATTGCTCTAAAAGTTCCCCTGTACACAGCAAAAAATGTACTGGGAATAAATGGACAGACTAAATCTGTGAACATTTATGGCCAGAGTTTTAAATTCATTGCTTATTTTTCTTATTTATTAGACTTTCCCAGCAGCTCACATAGAAGGCACTTGTTAAATTGACTGAGACTTGGATGGAGTACCTTAATCATTAAAGGATTATATTTATTTGTTTTTGTGACCGGCTGTATAGTAAACCTTATGTTTAAAATGAGGAAACATTCTGATAGTCTGAAAGCTGGAAAAGTCCAATTAGATCTTGAGCTCTGCCTTCTCCTCTGGTGGCATTGCTTGATACAATGTGGCTCTTTCTTGCAGCTGATCTGTTATGCATGATCATGCCTCTAGTTAATTAAACTTATCATTTTCAATTAATTTTTTCCCATGGATTCCTCACCCTATTGTTAGTGAGGTCAGCCTTTTTATGAAAAGTGAAGAGACAATGTCAGTGCAATCTTGCAGGAAACATTGAACATCATGAGCCATTTCTAGTAAGAAACCTTCTTACTTTTATGCTATAAAATATCAGACGGGTACCTCACCATTTCTGTACAGAGAAAATAAGAGTAATCATAGAATCCTTTAAAAAAAAAAAGTGGAAAAGGGTCTCTGGAAAAGGACCTAGTACAGCACCATTGAAGGCAGGCTCAGTCCTTGTGCTGTATTACCCTTGTGCAATGATTGTGTACCTAACCCCACACATTCAGTATTTTGTCGTTGCTTCTACCCTTTGAAAAAAATACACCCAGATATGTCTTGTTTCCTCTGAGAGGATGTCACACAGATATATAGGCTAATTGCACTGGAAACATGCATGTTTTCATCTTCACTTGCCAGTGTTTGTAGCTCCAGGTGTTCCCACCGGGTGGATTGTCCTGCCGTAAGTGACATAAGACTTTCAGGGTCTGCAACTGTGGGGCATCAGGGACCCTACCACAGGAATTTTGGGGAACTACAACAAGATAGCCATTCACAATTCCATATACACTATGGTTTCTATTTAATTTCATTACAGATTTCCAGGTGTTTCCTGAGTGGGTAAGGGAGACCATTAAAGGTGACAAGAGTATTTATATTCAGCCCTGGAACTTTTAAAGAAATAAAGTTCCAGGTGAAGCCCTATGCCATATGATTGTTTTATTTTGAAAGGAATCCTTAACTAGACATCCTATTGTATTTACCCTGGATCTTTTTCAAGGCCTACAGCAATTGGCAGAAGAATTACATCTGTAGGCTTGTGTCTATAACTGTCACTGACATCCTGTTGCTGAGGACATGTGAGTTAGTGATGTCTTACAGGCATTGATTACCTCATCCAGATGCTAGATGATTAGTGTGCAGGGAGATCATACTGCTTCAAGTTGAATCATGCCTTTCAGTCTGTTTGCATTCTTCTCTGTGGCAAGGAACTGCTTTGAACTGGCTGTAAATTCTGGGTTTCAGTTTGCCTTCTACCAGAAAGCTGCTCTGTCCTTGTTTTAGTTGTGGCTCCTATTTTACCTGGTTTAGCTCCAGTGTATTTGTTTTCATGGAAATGGGGTTTAGATTAAAGTGTTAGCAGATAAGTCTGAATAGAATTCAAGAGCTGTTGGAGAATTGGCAGAAGCAAGGGCAGATTGCAAACACAAGCTGGTTGCTGTACAACAGGGCTGTGTAGCTGGTGGCCTGCAGGCCACATGAAGGCTACTAGGTAGGGCCACATGCAGCTGCTCCTCTCGCTGTCATATGGGTAGTGAGGAAGGGCCCAGGGATCCATGGGCTGCTGGTGGACAGTGCCGTAGCAAGGCAGTTTGGTGCTTGGGGCAAGCCTGCAGTGGCAGCCTGCTCTTGCCCTGTGCACAGGTCTGGGGGGCACCCCCCCATGCTTGCCTGAGGGTGCACGTAGCAGCAGGAGTTCCCCCCCTCCCCAGATGAGCTGCTTGCGGCTCTGTCCTGTGCCCGCCCCCCAGCTCCCCTCCTCTGTCACTGGAGGGCCTTGATCTACCCCCCTCAAGTTAATGAAACCTTGCTTCTTAGCACAGCATAATGGTGTGCACACAGAATGACAATGGTGCAACTATATGGCCTTTGATTCAGGAGCTAGCCACATAGAGCCAGTGAGGCATATTCCAACGTGGAGTTGTCTTGCATGGTGCTTTTAGGTACGTCTACATAACAGATCCAGCAATGCTGAAAGGAGATCTTTGAGCACTTGGGGCAGGGCAAGGTGTGGGAGTGTGGTGAGGGTACTCTGACCATGGGTGCTGGGGTGGGGAGTGAACCTACCCAGGCTGCTGTCACTGCTGCTACTGCTCAGCATCAACAGCCTCAGCTCTCCTGTTGCCAGGCTTTTTTGCTCCAACATCTGCGCACCCCACTTGATCCCTCCCCGCCACCTCATACTGGCAAAATCTCCCCCCAGATGCACTGATGGGTGTGGCACTGCATTGTCCAGCTCCTGAAGTGTAAGCAGGGGCAGTTCAGGGCTTCACCTGCCATGACAAAGACTCCTGACTCCCCCTCATGGTTGGTGTCTAGGCTGGGTGGCTGCCTTGCCCTGTCCTAGTTATGCTACTGAGATCCAGTACTAATTACTCAGTGCTGGTAATAGTGCTGATTGGAAAATGAGATTTTTGTTCTTGAAAAATGTCAAGGTTTCCAAGTTGGAGAACCAAGAGAGAGAAACTCACAAATCTTTCAGTATTTTTCCAGCTTTTATTGCAATTCTAGTAAATGATACTGATCCTGCAGTGAATTCTCATCTTTCATCCCTAAAGATCCCAATATACTTTACAAACTTTACAATGCACTTACATGCTAAATACATATAAGAATTGCCTTATAGAATATTGAAATGCAACAGTCTTTGGGAAAAATACTTTTTCAGCAGAATTGCAGAAATAATTAAAAAAAAAACAATAGTTCTTTGGCCAGTTAAGAGTTGGCGTTAGAATCCCTGTGGTTCATCCTACACACAGCCACTTATATTAACACATGTTAAAATACTGATGCAAAATTGCTGAAAAATTGTAACTCCAGTATACATGACAAGTTGCCAAGCAACATTTTATCTCTGCGTCTGGTGTGAAGTCAAGTCAAGTTAATTTGTGCACCAGTGTCTTCTGAGAATAACATACAGCCTTCATTTTGCAGAAGCATGTCTCTTGGCTAAGGAGTCATTTAGCTTAAATAAATCAATAAACTATGCTAGAGTGTACATAGATGGAAAACTCAGACAAATATGTGGGAAGATAAAGCTTTTCATTTGAGAGATCACAGTCTCAAAAATTATTCAGAATCCTTGCTTTTCTACCCTGCATCACAATGTAGGTAATAAATATAATTTAATCATAAAAATGATTCTTTCCATTTTTGCCAAATAGGTGTAATTTATTGGTGTACAGCTTTATTCCATTTCAGTTATTTCTGTCTTCAGTAGTACTGGAGAAAAAAAAAATCAAATGCATAATTAAAGTTGTAAGAAGTTACATGTGCTCATAATACTTGTCATATACTAGAATGAATGTGAGATTTTTGTGTGCAACAACTCTTTAATGGATCTTGAATCTGGTGGTTGTGTACCACTATAGCTTTTTATAATCTTACTACGAGTCCCTGTTTGTTTGTACACGAATGTTTTGTAGTGTGTCTGTATCTGTGTGTGTACGGTTACTAGAGTGGAAACACTGATTGTAGATAGGTTGCATTATTATTCTCATTCTAAGTTTCTCTATTCAGGCATTTTTATAACTATCCAAAACTTCCAGTTTTTAGGCCAAAATTTTCCAGGTCTCTAACTGTGGGGAATTTTCTCCATAAGTTTGAACAAAATTTAAGCTTCTAGTATTAGGGAGCCAAAATAGAGAGTGCATGGAGGGGAAATTCCTCTTAAAGTCTTTTAATTTTCTTTACAACCAGGAATAGGTTTGAAGTCAGGCTTATCATTGAGATACCTTGGCCCTAGATTTGTCCCTAAATAAGCTTACATATTGATTTTTCCATCTTTGATTTGCAAGAAGCCTGACCTGTTTAGATTGTCTACATGGACAATCTATATTTACAAAGACATTGGCCAAAGTAAAGATATGACTGCACCTCATGAAAATCCAGTCATAAGATTATTTATTCAGCAGTCTGTTAACAGAACCATGTGATTTTTTTTTTCCCTAGCATTTCTTTCATCAATATACCAAGATATCTTAGGTCAGTCCCAACAGTTCCAGAGAAGATTCCCATGCAGCACAGTTCTTTTGGAAATTGCTTTTCAGTGCTAACTCATTCATTGTATGTTGAATGACAAATTGAAGGGCAAGAAGGGAGGTCAGTGGACATGTGAGTACCAAGAAGTACTGCATTTGTGATTACATGCATATTGTTTAAACAAAAGCAGAATACATTCTAACGACAAGAACAGTAATCTGTGTGTTGATGAAGTGACGTTGATTTAGCACAGATACATAAGCAGATACTAAAATGTAATCAGATTTTATGCAAATCAAACCCCTGGTGCAGGTCTTTAATGACAACTGAAAATAACTCATTTTCTTCCAAGTAACACTTATTTCCAAGTACGGTATGCTCTCATCAACTAGCCTCGCATTACACAAAAGAGAACCTGTCAACAATGGCACTGAATCATCATGTCTACTAAGAAGCTACTTGATTCCACCATTACAGTTAGTTAAAAGGTAGTCACTATGATTTATATGGCTTCCTTTGAAAATATAACACATTTCTGTTTGGGGGGGGGGGCAGAATCGGCATGGGAAAGGACAAGTGCAGGATGCACATAATAATGGAAATCTGTGCTAGCCATTAGGTGACCTGGGTAGAAATGTAAAAATTGACTGGAAATACTAATTAAAATTACTATTGAGAAACTCTGAATAACCTTGTTACTGCTGGTTCTTTTCTCTGGATGCACTGAAGCTACGGAGGGTTTGTCCCATATGCAGTGGAGACTGGAGAATACAACCTGATACAGTCTATTTTAGCTGCGAGTGCTGCAAGATTGTTTTGAAATTTCACTAGTGATTTTGAAGATGCTGTACTGCTTTTGAGGGAGATGGTCAAAGTGATTCCTAGTAGCAAATGGGTTTTAAGGTTGTTATAAAATTATTCCTTCAGTAGGAACTGATCATTGATTTCCTTTGTGGAAACTCTATTTAAAACCGAAGGAAAATAAGCAACACTTTATTTCCAGCATGAAAACAACAAAGAGGTAGGGGTGCAAGCCCGAGGAATCATATGTCAACCAGAATTGCCAAAGAATACAAGCACAGTAATTCTGATTCTCCTACCAGTTCTCCTAGAGCAAATCAAGAGTAACTTCATTGTAATCACAGGGGAAATGATCATATAAAACCTGTGTAGCAAGAATAAGATCCGGTCTACGGGCAGATGAAGTGCATTTAAGAAAACTTACGAAGTGGTTAGAAAATATATCCATGATGACATATGTGGCCCCACTGAACTCTATCAGGGCACTGCAGTAATTAAAAAATCATTTCAGAGAAGCTTTTTATTCCTTGATTCACAATTACTTTCTTTCAAGAGACTCCTAGACTCAGGCATTATGAAAACGTGACACTTCTATTACTTACTTGATTCCTAACTTATATCTTCAAAGGAGCTGTAAAACTTTTTTCCAAATCATGCAGATAAAAATCAGAAATGAAAAGACTTAGTGAGAATTTTAAATTAAAATAATTAGGCCACAGTGTATGCTTTCAAAAATTTAGCAGCTGTGCCCATACAAGAGAGATCTCCTCATTAACTTGTGTGTCAGGTTTTTCAAATCTAGTATTTAGTTAAACAGTCATTTCCAAATTCACATTATGAATACTGATGACATGAGTTCGCCAGAGTAAAAGAATATGTTATTCCACCATGAGATTTTTAAGCAATCCAGGGAGTAACATAAAGCTTATTGGGTCAAATTCTGTTCTGCTACATGGACGTAGCTTCCAAGGAAGTCAATGGAAGTTGCGCTGCGTAACAAAACAGAATGTGCTCCTTTTAAGTATCATGAATAAAGACAAAAGACTATATAATGGCTTGTATCCCTTTACAGCAGAGAAGTTACACTAATTTTAGAGGCGAGCTGTGATTTGTAGCAGTAAATAAGGAGCAGAATGGGGACTAATATCTTTTTGGATTGCTTTTTTGATTAAGAAAATACTAGACTTCACCCTCCGCTGCAGCTGAGTGCACAGTTCCACTCAGGCTGAGGCACATGCAACTGGCTTTAAGCCATCTTTGTACTTTTTTGATTTTATGAGAGCTTGACAAGACAGGCTGAGATGCAACAAATGTGTTCCCCTAGAAATCTCTCAATTCCTCTCTCAGGCCTGAGGAAGGGTACTGTGGTACCTGAAAGCTTGTCTGTGTACATACCAACCATACAGATGGTTCAATAAAAGATGTCACACACAAGAACTCTTGCCTTTAGCATTGTTTTTTTTTTATATAAATGCAAGTGATGATCTCTTTCCCAAACTGTTGCACCACTGTACTAGAATACATTCATTCTTATCAAATACCTTCATTTCCTTGATTGAAACAACAACAACAAAAGGTAAACCTAGGAAATATGTGATACTATGATGTACTATTACATGCACATATGTGTGTGGTTTAATAGGATGTTTCAAATATGAATGAGCTGACAACTTCTAATAAAATCCCTTCTTGTGTCTGTGTTCTTAATTTCATCTAGATTTCACATTTTCAGAAACATGATAGAAAATAGTAAACGAAACAAAAATGGAATAGTTGTCTCTGTCAAGAAATGTAAGACTTACTTAAAGGACAATTGAGAGAGACTGCAAGGGGAATACATTTATTGCATCTGATCCTGTATTGTCAAACTCTAGAGGCCCACTAAGGTTGAGTATGGGCTTTTATTGGTCTGCTGTTGTAAAAGAAGGAAGTGACTTAGCACTTCTTAGTCATTATGATGAATCAAGATTTCTGGACTGTTTCCAGCTTTGTTACTGATGCCCTGGATTATTTTGAGAAAATCTTTGATGGTATCTGTGCTTCATTTATGAGGTGGGAATTACAGTGCTATATCTCACAGGGGTGCAGTCAGGCTCAATTCATGTTGTAAAGCCTATTCTAAATCAGTGGCTTAAAGTTAATTGCAAAGTATGATTAGCTATAACAGATATTAAACATGCTCTCTTTCTTGCCTGAAGAATTCATACCTCCTACCTTTTTACTGTATCCTCTCACCCTTGATACTGGTAGACATTCTCTCAAATCTTTGCAGTAGATGATATCACAAGGTATTTTGTGATGTTTAGTCTTCACATCATAGGAGCTTGGGAACTGAACCCTGAAGTTTTCTAGGTCTCCTAAGTAGATAAGAAATTGAGACTCTTAAGTCCATCAAAGCACGGTGTTGTAAGACAGCTGTTCTGAGGATTTTTCTCACATAAAGCTATTCAGGCCTAGACACTCCTTTAGCTAGGAACGTTTTAAAGCTTAATAATCTATATTTTAGCTACAAAAGTGATATGTCTTGTCATTTATGACTTCCATCCCTAGCATTGGAGCACTTCATGTATATCAGTGGATTCATCTTCAAAAGGAGCCCCATTGTAGTAGTAATATCCACATTTTACAGATAGGGAATTGAATGAAAAAGACACCAAGGGCATAATACAAGCTACACCAGGAATATAAGCAACCAGGGCATAAGTAAGGAATTGAACCCAGATCTCTAGAGCTTAAGTTGAGTGTCATAACAGCTGTACGCTTTTTAAATTTTTTGTGTTAAAGCCCTAATGGCTTCTGTGAGTTTTAAATAGTCTGTGCAGTAGTAATCACTAATCCTGACTTCACATATTGTTGGCATTCCTTCATCTCCATTAATGTGTTAATTATGTGAGCATGTTTTTCTGAATCATTGATGTTGTGTGCCATAGGCTGGCACAAAATTGATGAGGTGTCAGAGCTCTTTCTTTTTAAGCCAGTAGAAGCTTAGTGGAGTGGCCATGCTGGACTGAATGTACCTGATCCTTGCTGATTGTGGATGCTGAGCAGTACAAGACTTTGCTAGTATTTGGATGAGGGACTCTCTTGGAATTCCAAGTGCTGTAGATAGCTAATTAAAGAGCCAGGGCTGAATACCTGGTCAATACTAGATCATAGGAACCAAATGAGAAGCAAGATGTCATTTGTTCCCATTGTTGCTACTGAGCTGATGAATGGAAATGAAAGGAGGAAAGAAGTTTAGGTATATCATGGGATACAGGCTTTGGACACTTCCATTACAGCAAGCTAACATTACTTTACTTTTGAATAAGAACAGGCGCACACACAAGCATGGGAAGATGCAGGATTTGGAGAGAGCGGGGTGGTAACAGTGACTGAAGCTGCAGGGGGTGCCATCAACCTATTCGTAGCTCCTCCCACCACTCATTGGGGTGGACAGACCATACTGTGGGAGCAGCAAGTGGAGACTTCAAATTTCCAAATCAGATAATAACCCTGTCCTCTCACTCTTTGCACCCCCCTGCCCTCTCCCATCTGTACTCAGCAACACTTCCCCCCCTCCTCCCTTTCCTCCTCCCTATAGCTGCTCGTGCCCTGCTCCAGCCAGGCTGTGTAAGGAGCTAGGCTCAGCTGGGGACACCACAGCAGCAGGGCAAGTTTTCTGTTACTGAGACGAATCCTAACTTGGCTTGGCAGACAGGAGGAACGTGTCTGCTGGTGCTGCTGAGCCCAGCTCCCTGCACAGCCTGGCTGAAGCAGGACAGGAGCGGCTCTGGATCTCCTGGCCCTTGGGTCAGCCAGGGCCAGTGGCAGCGGTGGCCGGAGGGGGAGCGGGGGAATAGAAGGGAGGTGCCACTGAGCATGGAGGGGAGGAGGAGCGGGGCTGGATTTGTTACTCCCGTTAGGGATTTAAAAAACAAATTGCCCCTGGCTGCTGCTTCCATGGTATGGTTTGAAAGGGGGGTGTATGACTGCACCACCCCAGCCCATGGGCTTAATGTACTTTTACTCATGTGCACTAACTCATGAGTACACTTTTTTGAGTGTTAGCAGACAGATGAGCCCTTAGATTCAAGATTGAGCACTCAACCAGGGATATAATAAAGTAGCTCTCATTAGTGAAAGGTAAATACAGCAGATTGAGATGGGTTAGCTCTTGGCGTTTGTACATACAGCTTAAAAATGATCTGTCTGGTGGAGTGGGTGTGTGTGTGTGTCCCATTCTTCCTGGTATCACTATATCTCTGTTATTGTTTCCATTTATTTTTACTCTATTTTTCAAAGGAGGATGAAAAATAGCCCAGGTTTTGACACTTACAACTTACCACCAACACACAAATGCATTTGCGTGTGTCGTTACATTAATTTAGCTCATCTTCTGACCTGCATTAGTGTATGCTTTATGCTTTACCCTAACTAGACACATGGATAACCAAGGTGGAAAAGGAAACAGCCTGATTATGTTTATTCCTTGTTCATACCTCACTGGATGTGGTAGCTAGAACTTTCCCCTTGTTACTTGAGACCAAGTATCCACAAATTTAAAGCACAGGCCCTTGAAATTTATCTTTTTCACATTAATTCACATTACCGTGTTGCATATGCCTCAGGCTGCTCCAGTTCACCTTTGTTTTATTAAAGGTGCCTCTAAGGTCAACTACCACTAACTGTACTGTTAAATATTGATTTAGCAATTTGAATTAATGTAATTTTCAGTCTTTCTTCCCTACTTAATGTACAGCAGCACTTCAGTGGCCCAGTCAATAAGATCAATAGCACTCATGCGATGTTCAAGTTAAAGCTGTAGCTGACTTGCTTTTGTCTTCTATTCCCTGTGGAAAGACGGAAGGTTTCTTTCGACAAAAGTACAATCCAGGCTTCCTCTGTCAGGTACTGGGAGTGCTTCAGACATTACCTGGGCAAACAAACCTTTTTTAAGTCGAGTGTGACAGAGCCCACTGACAAACTCCTTGAAGGATGATCCTTACCAGCACTTTTTTTTTTCTTTTTTAAAGAGAAATCAAACAATAAAGACCATCTGTTATGGTTTATTTCAAGGTCTTTTGAAGTTTGTGTCCAACAGAAGAAGCGTTTGGGCATAAGTACTTTGCCATGCTGATGAGGCAAGAGAGATTACAATGTTTCACTGTTGGCCTAACCTTGGATAATGCTGAGTGCTTTGGGTCAGGTGTTTAGAAGTAATTAGGTACATGGGTGATTAAGTTAAGCTTCCATATAGCTTTTAGGGTGGCTACCAAGCCAACCACCTTTAAAATGTTTGTTTTCACAACAGACCTGGGTAAGGTAGTACTATAGCTGAGACAATATTAGCATACCTATTTTACAGGTATATTAACTGAAGGGAAAAGAGGCTAAGAGACTTATCAATATTCAGACAGCAAACTAATGGCAAACCTGGGAACTGAACGAACGATCCTGAATCAGTTCCTAAGTTGTTCCCCGCTAGACCTATTCACTCACGCTTACACTCACACACTTGAGGACACTCTATTTTTAAAATCCATTTCCACATTATTTCAACAAGTTACATATACTCTACCCAGGTAGGAGTCAAGATAGAAGTGGAAAAAGGGAAAGAATTTAAGAGGTAGCCATTATGGTTTGAATGGTTTTAAATCCAAGGTGTATTTAATAATATAAAACTGACAGTATAATAAGATTTGTGCATTTATTAAAGAAAAGGGCATCAGTATTTCATGTAGAAAGCACAAGGAAAATTAAATTTCCACTTTATTTCAATCTGAAAGGAGGGACACACAGATCTGAATTATCTGTGTGGATTTGTTATTTCCCTCCTATCCCCATCGTTTCCACTGTTGTATTATGGAAACACTGTTGGATGCTTAGCCTGCTGTGGGATCAGAAGCTTCCGATGCTCAGATATCACAAAGATAAGATTACAGAAAGCAGCAGGGATAATGCAGCTACTACATCCACATGTTTTACATGCATGGCAAGCAAAGGAACACATTTTTCTCTTTTGTAGAGCTTAGGGAATGTAATTGGAAAACAATAGTTGAAACTTGGAAAGAAGAACTAAATTAACTGGAACAAACATGGTAAACAGAATCAAGCCTTTTGTACTAGTTCCAGATTATACAATGAAGTACAGGATCAATAATAAAAGCCACATGCATTTCTGCTGCGTCTTTCTGTTATTGAAGATGTATGTTGATAGCATAACTGCTTCAGCTGGTTATTTTATTTGCTTCCACAAGGGCCTTCTCGCAACTGTATTTCACAATATTGTATGTGTGTGTGTGTGTGTGTGTGTGTGTATATATATATATGTATATAATATAATGTATATATATGTGGGTGTATATATCTATATATAGAGAGATATGTATCTATATATAGAGAGATATATATAATATATATGTATGTGTATGTGTGTGTATATATAAAATGAGATGCTCATTAGACAAAAGGAGGTCAGTGCATATGGGCATATACAGTTCAGGCATGTGTAATGTACTTGAGGAAGTTTAAAAATCATAATGTTAGAATCTAATTAATCATTTCAATAATTGACAAATACCTTTATGTGGAGATCAAAATCTGAAAACACTTTTTTTCTCAAATAAAGGCATGTGTTTTTGTAGAATGGAAAGCGTCCTTTGTGCTTTCTGTCCATTCTCTTTCATTTTGTAACCTTTTAAAAGCCCTTTTTATTATGCGAAATATAACCGATTAAAAACACCTCAGGAGATCATTGTTCTGATTCACTTCTTTCCTTATTTGTTTTTTTTTTTTAAACGTTATTCTTAATGAAAACAGGAACCATCTTGTCCTCATGAATAATCTTTCTTTTCTCTTGTACATTTCCCTTCTTCCCCCATTGTTCCACAGGCTGACTGGAAGACATGGTGATTAAAAATTCTCATCATGCCCATCTGCCTGTGTGCCCTGTACTTTGTCATTCGGCAGTTGGGTATCAAAGCAGTATCATCAGTGTTCTTTGAAAACTAAGCAGGTTGGACATGCAATTTAGATGAAAAACAATTACGCTGTGTTAGCTTGCTTTTGGCAAGAGTATTAGGGCTCATCTCAGAGATGGGAAACAAAAGCGGCACTTCATCTTCATGAATTTTAAATGAGGGAAAGAGTGTGAGAGAGAGAGAGAGAGAGAGAGAGAGTTGTCTGGTGGGAGCTTCTCCATGTAACCTTTCTCTAACTAGTTCCCTTCTCAATAGAATATGCTTGAGCTCATGGTACTGGCTGCAGGTGAAATAACATTTATCTCCCTTGAACACAGAAAATGCTAATGACTTTATCACAAGAATTTCTTTGAGGTCACCTTTTGATAGTCATTAAAAACAAGGCATTGTCTTAGTTTTGGTGGCATAACTGTTAAAAAAAAAGTCTGAAGATTTTTTTTGTTTACTTTATATCCTTAACTGATCACTTGAGAAATTGAAGTACAGCGTTTATGAATAAAAATTCTTCATGCTGTGCTAAATGGGATCAATCATCTCTATTTTTTTTTCAAATTTTTATGCAAATACGTCATACGTGCATATACATGTTGTCCTGGTTTTTGCAAGGTGTGAAGTGCATAATGAATGAAGAAATACACTGATATAGGTGCTAACTCAGGAAAAAATCCTTATTCAGAATGTGCAAGTGTGATGTTAGAACTGTGACAGTCCAGAAATTATCCAAGAGGCAAGGATTTTGTACAGTGATTTTTTTTTTTTTAATGGACGAACTATATTGTTAGGATAGAATGAGACCAGAAGTAATTCAAATGTCTTGCATTTATTTGAAAGCTTGTCTAACTCTATCCCAATGATTCAGCTGGTTTAATAGGGCACGTGTAGATGAAATGGGGGCCCTAAATTGAAGTGGTGGGTTTTTAAAAACACTGCTTCAGTTTAGGGCTCTTTAAATCCCTGCATCCTGCACATACCCGAACTTACGTGTTTCTCTGGTGGGGAGGGGAGGGTGAGCTGCTGGTGGTTGGAGTGATCCCTGAGCTGCGGGGGGGGGGTTGGGGGGGGAGCACTGGTGCTTCCCTCCACAGCAGCAGCAGCCCCCCTCCCCAGGAAGCACCTGCCTGCAGGCACCTGTCTCGTGCAGTCCTGGGGGGTACTGCAGCCACGGAGGGAAGTACTGGGCCCCTGTGCAGCTTAAGCAGGCTCCGGGGGGGGGGGGGTGAAGGGGGGGGAGAAGAATCAGGCTCACCGCTTTTTTTTTTTTTCTTTTCTTGGGCAGAGCCTCCCTTCCCAGGCTGCTGCCAGGCTGCCTGCACGAGCTTCCTGCAGAGCCCCTGAGCTGCACAGAGCCCAGTGCCTTGCTCTATCACTGTAGGGCAGCAAACTAAAACTCCTCGGAAGAGTTTTAGTTTGCTGTGCCCCAAGTCATTTAAGATGCGTTGCACCGCTGAATTTGCTACAGCGGCTGGAATTACTGTGCAATGCACCATGGACGTGTACAAAAAACAACACCATAAAACTGTGCAAAAGCATTTAACCGCTTTAAAGTGTTGTGCACGCATGCCCCTCGTTTTATCTATACACGGCCATAAAACATAATATCCTAAGAAATCCTTTCCTTTTGCTTGATTCAGAAAGAATGCTTAAACATATGCTTAATTTTTTAAAATTTCATTGCATGTACTAATTGTTCAGTGTGTGTTTAAGTAACTTTCTAATCTGGGGCCGTAACCATTCCCAAAGCATTTGAAGGAAAGTTCTGAACAACAACAACAAAGTTTACAATACAGAAGTGGAAGAGAGAAGTTCACAGTAAAAGTGACCATTTCCTTTGAGTAAGGTCTTTGCTGCTATCAAGAGGTTCTCATGACATAATGTTAACCATATGACTAAAAAATAGTCTTGAGTCACAGCATGCCAGTGGTATGTTTTATATTATCAAAATCTGCTGAGATTTTTTTAAGGAAAATATGTTTGTATTAAACCTAAATGCAAAACATCCCTGTGCATTCATTTATTTTGTTTCATGATATATATTGAAGAAACAGAAACACAACACAAAACAAAACAACCCCCCCCACCCCCCTTATTTTGATGGAAAACCTGATTATGAACAGATTTTTGTTGATTAGTGGGTATAGGGGAACTTGAGTTGGGTAAGCTTTTCAACAAATGCTTAATGCTTTCCCAAATTATAGCTGTACAGTACAAAAATTAACCCAGCCAATTATCATATTGTTGATTTCATTTTTTTTCCCATACTTTAATTGCTTTGGTTAAAGTGATCAACTTAGTTGAGGTGCTGTGAAAATCGAATGAATCCTCAATCGACTGACAATTCAAATATCTGTAATTCCATCTTTGGGCCTGAACTTACTGAAACTTTTTTTTTATTATTTTGAAATAAGAAATTATTTTGTTTTCAACAGGCAGACAGATAGCAATTGTTTATTTGCAATGTTTATTCCAGGCCACTCATATAACTATATGGGCACGTGCATTTATATTCTACAGCTATACTTTTATAAATTGTGATAGAAAGAGCTAGATACTCTTTGACAGCTTTTATTTTTGTGTTCTGAAATACTGCAAGGATAATTTGACTGCTTTTCTAAAGGTTTTTTTTTTTTTTTAACTCATGAAAATTCCAGATAACACTAAAGGCAAGAATCAAGCACCTCTTCTTTCTATCAAGATAAATAAATAAATGAAGCACACGTATCAAAATGCAGACAACTATCAGAGCTATCAGGGACTTCACATCTTCTGATATTCAGTCAGATTCCTTGTTGTCCTGTGGATCCTTTAGGAGTACCAGTTCAATGCCACTATCATTGTATCTAAGAGGGTATAGACCTATATGGCTTTTTTTTTAGCTACATCAAGTGAGCACAGATGTCAACAGAATAATCAGAATGGCCAATGCAAAGCATTAAAAAATCCTGATCCCACTGCAAAAATGATACTGGATTAGAAATCATGCTGTACATTAAAATGTTAATTCTTGGGTTCTTTTTCTTTGCCTTCTGATACTAGAGCTGTTAGAAGCCACGCTTTCAAGATGTTCTCAGCCATCATAAAGGCTAGGAACATTCTTCAATTTTTTTTAAACATAAGGACTGGGGAGAGACATTACACATAAACCAGTTTAGTGATCAGAAACTGGTTTAAACCTGTAACAGAAGAGCTGTTCAGTGCACATAAACCAGTTTGAAAATGGCTGAAATCAGTTTGAGATAAACCTGGTTGAATGTAGTATCAGACTTAACTGATTTGGCTCCAACTGGTTTATGCAATGTCTATCTCATGCCCCTTGCTGGTTTAAGATAAACCAGACACCCCCAGCATCCTGGTATGCTCTCTGGCCTGGGTGGGGCTCTCTGCTCCACAGCAGTGCTAGCCCCTCCCCTCTGCTCCCTGGCTGCAGCTCTAGCAAGACTGCAGACGCTCTCCTGCCTCCCCCTCACCACTCCCAGCTAAGCAGGAATTCCCCCCTCCCCTCTGCCTTGGTGAAAAGTATCTGTGTATTAGCTAGCAGACCACATGCTGGCTACAGTCCATGCTATATCAACAGGTAGCTGGTAATATCCCTCTATTGTTTTCTTAATGGGGTGATAAACACCAGGTTAGGGGTGATAAACATTATCAATTCCCTACTGGGCTAATCAGAGCATCCTGCCAGGGCCTGGCCCACTGCCTAATCCCCAGATCCCTGCTCACACCTCCCCCCACCCCACCACTTACTTGTGGCTGCCCATGCTGTCTGTCCTAGGGAAGCAGGCAGGGAAGTGTTGACCTGCTTGCCTGGTTGCTTCTGCTGTTGTCTGAGCATGCTCAGCCCAGAGAAGAGCAGCAGCCTGGGACATGCAGTGCAGGCAGCCATAAGTAGGCAGGGGCTGGGGAGTGGAGGCTAGGGGTAGGAGGGGTGGGAAATCAAAGGAACCCTGGGAGATACCAGGGAAGCCTGGAAAGGGCGGGGCAATGGGGATTCTTACCTTTCAGTCTTCCAGGCCACTGCTGGCTTGAATGTGTTCCTAACTTGAGCTAGCGTTAACATGGATCAACATTGGTGTGGCTCACAGTGTAAATTGTAACAAGGTCCGAATTGGTTACCTCAGAGTTGGGTGTTTTAAGAAACATGCAAAATGTCTCAAGTTTTGTAAACCTGCAAGACTTTGGTGAGGGGGAACATGTGCAGGAAACAGGCAAGTCAGAGATAAGAGAGCTCAACCTTTATCATTAAAAAAACAGCCAGAAAACTGCCTTAGAAGGACAGCCAAGGAATCCTCCTAACGGAGTAATCCTGAAGTGGTGCACAGCTGTCAGAATTGGCTTTGTGCCACTTGCTCCTCATCCCTCTGCATCTACAGTGATTTGAGATTGTGGAGTAGGGAGAAAACAAGCATATGATGTTCTACCAGATAGAATCTGCACTACTATTAGATCTGTGGCAGGGTAATGTAGAGCAATCATGAGGCTATTCCAAGAGTATGTCTGCACTGCACTCACTGTTGACTTGATAAATCAAGTTTAAGGTTGCTAGCTTAGGTGCTACTGGATATCTAGATGGACAAGCACAGAGCTCGCATGGGATGGGTGACTAATTGGATGGTTAGCTTGTGCTGAGCTTTGTGTTGCTATAGCTAAACTATACAGGCACCTGAACTTTGTTTAAAGAGGGCTTGGGTATTCCTACACTACACTGCAGTCAATGTAGTGTAAATATAGTCTCAGTTATTCTGGGGATCATTGGCCTCATGCAAGCATTAGGAGCTAGTAAGAAGAAAGCTGTTTTCTCCTACCTCTTCCTTTGGTTTAAATGCTGCTCAGCCAAAGCCAAGTATGTGCATATTCCTGAACTTTGTGTTGAAATCTCTATCTGAATTCAAATTTTGCAAATGACCTCTACTTCCATAATAGGTTGAGACAAAATGCAAGATACATATGCTGCTGTACTTCAGGGTGCTGATATTTGGACCTGAAGTTTGTCTTAAGTTAATTTCTAATACAAACCTAATGAACATGATCAAAAGTGTCCTTTTAGTATTAATCTCTGTCCTCAATAGGTGGCTGCAGCTTTATCTCTGTAAGAAGATATGTAAAACTCTTTTCACATTATCTGCTCTCTGTTTGTCTGTTGTAAAAACCTACTTGATTAGCTTGCACCAAATAATTAATCAGGTCTTCTGATCTTTTGGAAAAGAAGTTGGTTAACATTTTCACAATTCATCCTTAAATGGGAATTTGGATGGTAAACACTGCATTTGCTGGGGGAGGTTTTCCATTCTTTAGAGATCACTTGTATATAGCACAGTAACAAAACTCTGCTATCTTTGAGCTTTCAGGAGAATTGAAGTGCTCAGTACCATACCCCATTTCAGATGTTAAATCATGCATATGTAGGCTTAAACATGCCTGCTATGTATTTTTAAATCCAGAACAAATTCAAGGTGAACTAAATTATTCTTTCTTTTTTCAAACTGAAGATCTGGGATTCCGTGTTTGTCTTGCAGCAGCTGAAATAACTATTGTCACCTAAAGAAAGAAGGCACTTGGACTACTTAGGCTGCTAGGCTAGGGACAGATGCTACATATAAACTGGTTTAAATGATCAGAAACTGGTTCAAACCTGTAACAGAACAGATCTTCAGTGCACATAAACCAGTTTGAAAATGGCTGAAATTGGTCTGAGATAAACCTGGTTGAATGTAGTATCGGACTTAACTGATTTGGCTCAAACCGGTTTATGCAAAGTCTGTCCCTTCCTGGTTTAAGATAAACCAGACTAACCCAGCATCCCAGCATTCTCTCTGGACTGAGTGGGGTTCTCTGCTCCACAGCAGAGCTGGCCTCTCCCCTCAGCTCCCTGGCTGCAGCTCCGGCTGAGACTTCAGGCGCCTGCCTGGCTTCTGCTCTGCCCCCTCCCCTATAAGCAGGGATTTTGCCGTCCCCTCTGCCTTACACAGACACACAGCATTAGCTGGCAAATCACATGGTGGCTATGGTCCGTGTTGTGGCAGATGGGACAAAGGCAGAATCAACAGGTCACTGGTAATGTCCCTCTGTGGTTTTCTTAATGGGGTGATAAATACTGAGTTAGGGGTGATAAACACTGTTATCAATTCCCTGCTGGGCTGGTCAGAAGTGGGTGGCGGGTGGGAACCTGTCCCTAGTCAGAGCATGATGCCAGGGCCTGGCCATGCCCACCTCAGCTCAGCACTATGCAAGGGAAGGGAGGGATGCTCTAGTGCCCCCTGGCTTTTAGCCTGAGGCACTGCAGGCATATGCCTGCATGTCTGGGATGTCTGTGCAGTTACAAACGGATTTAGCCTAGCCAGGTTAGACTAACCTGCAAAGATTAAATCAATTCAGGCTCAGGCTATTTGAATGTCTGTCCCTAGTCCTAATGGACTGTTTAGATTGCTAATGCAATCTTTGAATGGGTAATATGGAAACAGGGTCTTGACAGAAAAGGCAAAGGCATAACAAGAGCCAGTGGCTGAGCACTGGAACTAAGCAACTTCAGACTGGAAACAAAGCATAGATTTTTATGTGAAGGCGCTTAAACACCTGAGCAGTGTGCAACATTCTTTGTCTCTTGTACTCCTTAAATCCTGATTGAACAGCTTTTCTGAAAATGGGCTCAGTGCAGGAATTGCAGGGTGACATGCTCTGGCTGGTATTAGGCAGCAAGTCAGACCAGGTAATCATAATGGTCCCAGCTGGAACTAAAATGCATGCATGTGTAATGATTAGGGTGACCATATTATTTTAAAGGTAATTCAGACCGCTGCTTCCCTTCCCCACCTCCCCCACCCCCTGCAATTCACCCAGCAGTGCACCATGCTGCTCTGCCTCCCTGCCAGACTATGCCCCTTGCCCCCATGATTCCATTACTCTTGTTTTAATATTCACCAACCATGTGTGTGTGCCCGTGCATACACTGCTCTGGATCCATGTTGCTGTATTGGCATGTGTGGTCACTTAGCCTTGTGCAGCTGCTTGACTATCATGTCAGCAGGACGATGCACCTGGGCAACCTCCTCTTGTCTCCGTCAGATCCCATCTAACCCCCTCCCCAGCTTCCTACCCCTTCAACATCCTTCCCCACACCTCTCTTCTTGTGCCCCTCACTTACTCCTTCTCCCTCTCCTCCCTCCTTTGCCACCACCTCTCTTGTCCCATCATTCACCCCCACCATTTCCCTGTTCCCCAGACCTCCCCACCTCATTGCCTCTGTGACCCTCTACTCACTCCTCCCTCTCTCCCTCCCTCTTTCCAGCTTGTCCTCCCCCCATCCCCCCATAGCTCTGGGCTCTAGCCATTGGCAGCTGGGCCAAGGTGGGATGGAACTAACTGGGGTGGCAGTTCCAGGGCACAGCCTGGAGTCCAGAGCCCCCTCCCCCTGCCCCCCAACATGGGTCCCCAGAAGTTCATAGAATTATAGAAGTAGGGTCGGAAGGGACCTTGTAGATCTTCAGGTCTGACCCCCTGCCTGGGCAGGAAGAAAACTGGGCTCAAATGACCCCAGCCAGGTAGGCATCGAGCTGCTTCTTAAAGACCCCCAGGGTAGGAGCCAGCACCACTTCCCTTGGAAGTCGGTTCCAGATCCTAGCCGCCCTGACTGTGAAGTAGTTCCTACTAATCTAATGTAAATGTACTCTCCAACAACTTGTGGCCGTTATTCCTTGTTATCCCGGGGGGTGCTAGGGGGAACAAGGTCTCCCCCAACCCCTTCTGGTCCCCCCCTAGTGAGTTTATAGATAGTCACCAGGTCCCCCCTCTTGCGAAGGCTGAACAGGTTCAGGTCCCGTAGCCTCTCGTTGTAGGGTCTGCCCTGCTGTCCCTGGATCATGCGGGTGGCCCTCCTGTGGACCCTCTCAATGTTGTCCACATCCCTCTTGAAGTGGGGTGCCTAGAACTGGACACAGTACTCCAGCTGTGGCCTGACCAGTGTCGCGTAGAGGGGGAGGATCACCTCCTTGGACCTACTTGAGATGCACCTGTGGATACACGATAAGGTCTGGTTAGCCCCGTCGAACATGACCTCGCATTGTCGGCCCATGTTCATCTTGGGATTGATGATGACTCCAAGATCCCTTTTTGCCTCTGTGCTCTCAAGAAGGGAGTTTCCCATCTTATAAGTGTGTTGCTGGTTACTACTGCCCAAGTGCAGCACCCTGCACTTGTCCGTATTGAAACGCATCCTGTTTTTGTTAGCTCACCCCTGCAACCTATCCAGGTCTTTCTGCAGTCTTTCCATCCCTGCTAACATGCCCACCTCACCCCAAATTTTGGTATCATCAGCAAATTTGAACAGGTTGCTTTTCACTCTGTTGTCCAAATAGCTGATAAAGAAATTGAACAGCGCAGGCCCAAGGACCAAGCCCTGGGGGACTCCGCTGCCCACTTCCCCCCAGGTCGAATATGACCTGTCCACCACCACCCTCTGAGTATGACCTTTCAGCCAATTCGCAATCCATCTGACAGTGTAGCCATCGATGCCACAGTCACCTAGTTTTTTAATGAGGATGGGGTGGTCGACAGTGTCAAAGGCCTTGCTGAAGTCCAGAAAGACTACATCCACGGCGACACCTGCATCCAATGCTTTTGTGACCTGATCGTAAAAGGCAATCAGGTTGGTCTGACATGACCTGCTCCTAATGAAACCGTGCTGGTTGCCCTTGAGCATCATCCCCGATGCTGGCCCATCACAGATGTGTTCCTTGGGTGAATGGGTGGGAGGGAGAGACCCTCGTTACTTTTAGTGCAGGAGTCTGAGCTGCCCTGCCTTCATCTGGACACACGTGAACACATGTGTGAGCAACCTGCACTCACAGCAGTGCTCTTGCCCTTCTTCCCACTGCTCTTCTTCCCCCAGCACCCCTCCCAGACTGCCCCTCACTCAGGAGGAGCTGGGCTGGGCAAGTGCAGATGGGGTCGTACCAATCCAGGACCTCTGTTTGAATATTCACTAGCCAGCTGGGACACTGGCACAGCCTATGAAATCTGAGGCTGTTTCAGCCAAATCGGGATGTATGGTCATCCTAGTAATGGAACAGCTATTTTTTAGCTCTTTTGCTGTAAAATGGTATTAATTTGAGATTCAAGTCTTTGGGGTAGGCACTTTCTGCACATGCCTGATTTTGCTCTGTCTCTGAGTTTTCGCAGAACTGGCACAATGAGAATTTGAGTGCTAATTTGGACCTTTAGGTGGTACCACAAAATTGAATCATAATCTGCATATTTTTAAGGCTTTAAAACCTTCAGCAGTTAATTTATTTTATAATTCACTTAAAGTGTAGAGAGTGATTCTATGTAGACAAGGCTCAGATACAAACTTTCACGGGGAGAATGTGCCTGAAGAAACGTCCCTGGACAAGGGTCTTGCATCTCTCACTCCACAGGACTGGGAAATGCAACTTTTTTCCACTGGACAAGGGCAGTTACTAAAGGGGATTCAGGGTACTCATAGAAGGGCTCAGTATAGCAGAATTTACAGTAGGAACTTCCCCCCTAATGCAGTGGTGTTCAAGGTCTGAAATATCGCTGGCCGGAGGCCCTAACTGACTGTGGGCATTTATGTAATACTGTACTACAACTAATAGCTGAATATATAACAATTATGCTATGGATTCTAAGAAGTTTTCCAACCCTGTACCAATGATTCTCAACCAGGGTGTTGTGGTGTACAAACACCTACACATGATTCACAAGGTAAACCCAGAGGTTTCAAAAACAAATCCTCAGGATAAAAAATATTCTGAGTATATTCTGTTATTTTTGCTATTTTTCTGTAGTCCAAAAATGAATGGAAGCTAAAAGCTGGCATTTTGCTGCCTCAAGTCCAATAAGGTTGAGAACTACTGTCCTACATGCTTGGAGTCTTGGTAATTAATGTGTCTTGCTTTACAACCACAGGAAAATAATATGCCCCCTCACCCCAACCCTAGTTCCCCAATTCTCCAAAGCTTTCTAAAATCATGTTCAGAGAATATGTTGTGGGCTTGGGTGATCTGAAGGTTTTCCTTGGGGCCTGTTTGAGAGCTGGAAAACTTATTTGTGGCTTTACAAATTACAAAGCCACTCGTGTTGGTAATGCCTTTATATTGCATCATATCACCTATTTATCTGTCTGTTCTTCCGTCATCTTATACCACACGTACTGCTGTGGTATCTGAGTGCCTTATAGTTTACTTTTATTAGAGTGAACACAAGATAATCTCTGTATTTTTTTTCTCTCTGTCTCTCATTCCTCATCTGTATTATGTATAATGGAGATATTTCTATTCTTTTTCAAACATGTGCACACACACGTTAAATAATGATTTGAGAAGGAACAAAAATATCTCCATTAAACCCATACATAGGAAGGCCTCTTTCAGTAGAAGGTAAGCCCTAAGTGAATAATGAATGTTATTTCCCCATGAGTGGTGACATTTCTCATGTGTAAAATCATCTCTGTCGGATGAGCAGGATCTTAATTCACTAAGCTATTACGCTGCACCAAAGCACCAGCTCAGTCATTCTACTTTCAATGAAACACTGTGGCAGCCTATGGGAGGTCACTGTGTGTAGGGTCTACAGAAGTCAATTACTCCATGGGCCCAAAGGCTTTCTACACTTGACTTGACTATTTCTCTCACTCAGTGCTCATAGAGCCATATGTGAGTGTGTAATGCAGAATTTAGTCTCCAGCCAGTCGGTAGTTTGCAGAGTGCCCTTTATGTTACACTGCTGTCAAGTCTGTGCTAGATTGATTTCTCCTTGCTCTAAGAGACCAACAATGAGACCAAGTGCCAGTCAATTTTCTTAATTAGGTTCCCTTTTAAATGCTTGCTTGCACTCTTTGGCAGAATGAGCAGAAGCTGCCTTTGGTACCCGTGGAGGTAGCTCTGCCACTTCTAAAAGGCACAATTTTGCTTTTACTGCTTATTTGTGCATTTCTTCCTCAATGGGCTTTTTTTTTTTAACCTTGTAAAATTGCTTAAACAAACTGAGCCTCAACGGTCTGTAAACTCATGAAGGGAATTAACGAGTCCGAGAGCTTGTTGCAGTTTCAGCAAAATGTGCGTTTTATTGTCTTCCTAGCATTACCCTACTTGTCAATGAGGAAAAAGTACATAACACCTCCTATTATATTGAACCTTCCTGTGAATTGTGGAGAATTTTCCATTAAAAACTAAATGCCAATGTTGACAAAATGAATGGGCTTCTTACCCCTTTTTTCTCCCAGAAGGGCCTTTGCTATCACATGGAGCATTAGTGAGTAAAGAGACATGTGGGTCCCTGTGGGTAATATCGTTGTGTTATATCAAAAGGATCTGTCAGAATAAGAAGCCTATGTGATCAGGCAACTAAGATTTACATTTAATGTTGTTGTTCTTGTTAGATCTACACTTTGCGATTTGGCTTCATCAATTTCTCTCCATTCCAAATTTATTTTTGGAGTATTTTAGTGACCTTGAACATGAAATGAAATACTGATGTCACTTCTCTAGGGATCGGTGCTTAAGATGTGCTGGTTCTTAAAAGAGAATCTTTGCTCAGATAATTCCCCAAAGGTTTCACCTTCATCAGCCTTTCAAAAATAAAAGCTTCCTTTTTCATTTTCATAGAGCACAATCTCTCAGACTTTTCCCCTGATACCTCCTCCTGGTTTTGAACTCACAAAGCAAACTCTGAGAATGCAAAGCTAGAAGCACTAGTTCTGGGTCAGTACTGTTGTAACTTAATCTCAAAGTGTTATGACACCACAAACAAAATTTGCTTTTTCACAGATTTACTCCTAAGGGTGCATGCAGGTAACTGAACAGAAGACATACTTGCTTGAGCAAAGGTGGTAGTTGCATGTGCAGATGTATTTTTAAATACATGAACAGGTTGGTATGTTGGGTAAATGTCCAACTTAATTATTTCTATTCAGTCAAGGTCGTTAGCCTTGTGTTATCAACCTTGTTTACTAATATTTATGGTAGTCACCCCTCCCTTCAGCACACAGAGCATGGTCCAAGCACCTGCAGCAGAAGCCATCCCTGAAGGATCAAAAAACAGCAGGATTACTACCAAACACTTTTGTTGTAAGTAAAAGAGAGGATGTGGGCTTAATGGAATTTCCTCCCCACACTGTTTAGCTAGTCCACAGGAAAAAGGGAATTGTTGCACTGCACAGATACCAAAGGGGAAGAGGAAGCAGACAGATTCTTCACTCTTACCACCTAGGAATACTCCAAAGGCTGGTCATGGCAATAAATCAGCTGCAGAAGACCTTCCTTTAGAGCATTTTTGGTATTTAACAATAATAGACAAGCTTTCAAGGCAGTACTTTCTATAAGCCTCCTTTTCCACACCTTGGCTAAGTACAGACAGTCAAAAAGCCTGAGGCTGTATCAATTTTGTCTTTGCAGGTTAGTCTAAGATGCACAGATTAAATTGAAACAGAAGTGAACAGACATTTACTTTTGATTCAGGAAATGCAGCCACATGCCTGCAGTGGGTCAGGCCAGAAGCCAGGGGGTGCTATAACATGACTGTCTGGCATGTAGCTAGCATGGGGTGTATGTTTACCTCCTCTTCCTGCTGCCCCTGAGATCCCTGGGATTTGCAGTCCAAAATCACAGTAGCAGGACTCTGTGGGGTTGCTTATTACTTCCTCCTCTTGCCTCTGGGATATGTAATCCACAGTTGCAGCCAGCAGTAAGTTTGAGAAGAGGAAGGGGTGTTTAACTTCTCTCCTTGGCTCCAGGCAGGGACTGTGATGTAACTTGAACCAAGAAGGGGTCTGGGACAGAAGTTTAACAAATCAGTTAAGTCTGATACTACATTCAGCCAGGTTTATTTTAAACCAGTTTCAGCCATGTTGAAACTGGCTTACATGCACTGAGCTTCTGTTCTGTTACAGATTTAAATCAGATTCTGATTACTTAAACTGGTTTATGTGCAACTTTTGTCCCTAGCCCTTATGTTGCTTGGAATATCTTCTCCTTTTCATTGGTCTTCCACGTGCCCGTGTTCCCCTAAATTAATTTAATTTGTCACTGGCCTCCACTGTACCCCTCCTGCCTGCTGACATTGTGCTCTTAAATATTACATTGACAACATAATAAACTACTAAAAGAAGAGGCCACAAGGTGCCAGTGCAACTGAAGTATCTCATGTTCCTCCATTCTTGTTACTCTTGTCCTTCTTCTAACCTCATGCCTCAGGCTTTGGTGAGACATTACAGCCTCCTGAGCATTGTTTGTGATGTCCTCATAGGACTGGGACCCTAGGTTGCATGCTTTACTTGGCAAAGACGCATTAAGTTCCATTGACTCCTAAATATATAAACGCAAATCCTTGATTTACTTGATTTTAAGATTTTAAGACTAGCTTTCCCCCCACTTAACAGGGGGGGCAGAGTCCATCTTAGAATCACATACAAGGGCAGTGGGGAAAGGGGAGCAGGTGGCTGCTGTGGCTCCGGCTCCAGCCCGTATCCAGCCCCCTGCCATCTCCTCCCCCCCATGTAGACTCTGTCTCCCTGCCTGCTCCTCTCCCTCCCTGCTTATCTGTGCTCCCCCACTGGCAGGCTCAGTGCATGTTGCAGCCTGAGCACAGCCCCAGTCTGGTCTGTAGCAGTGGCTCTTAGCCTATGCAGCTGCTACAGAGGGGCCTGGGCTGAGGCCATGCTAAATGCCCTGGGCTAGAATGGGGACAGAGTCTGCTGATGTAGAACAAGGGAAAGGGGGCAAACAGAGGCTGAGGAGGCAGGCAGAAGGGAGCAAGGGGAACATAGGGAAGCCCAAGGCTGAGAGAGAGGCAGGCGTAATCGTGGGGGGGGGGCAAGCTGCTTGACCTCCCCACACCACCTGCCTCCCTGCAGCAGTTGTGGGTGGGGGTGGTGAATTAAAAATGACCCTCCAATAATTAGGAGGATATGTGGAATATGTGGAAAATTAGAACAAATGTATAAGTTTTCCATGTATAGAATCTCATCATAGGGGGGAATCATCTTGTATTCAGGGGTTTTCTTAGATTTGAGTAAATATGGTACTATCTTATATGCTATTGAGTAATTGGCAAGTTCAATTACTTCTTTATATTTGAATGTGTAAATGTTTAAACTTCAACTTACACTTCTCCCCTTGAAGATCGGTCATGTGAAGGAGTCTGTATAGCTCACTTAGCAGAAATGTCAAACAGCAGCCAGGCTGAATATAATATGTATCTGTATGTAAAATACTGTAATAGGTTCCTCTGTCTATGATCATGTAAAAGCACCAAAGACTTTCTATTGGCTCTTTCTCTAGTTTTGCATCCACAAGTTTGGGGTACGTCATAAGAGAAGATTGCTTGTTCTGTGGTGGTGTTTTAAAACTACTATTATGTATGACAGAAAAGCTGGTACTTACTTTACCACCACCAAATATTAACACAAGAAAGGTAAATCTATATTGATAAATGATATTAATCTGTCTACTTTTATAATCTCCTGACCACTTAACAATAGCTGAAGAGTGCTGCAGTGATATCTCCTTTTGTTAAGACTACAAAAGATATTGCAGTATATGAAGTTTTGTCATAATTAATACTGAACTCTAATTATTAAATCAATGAACAAAATACATGTGTTCATGCTGAATTATATTTGTCATCTTGCTCATATATTTTCTTGCTAATTCATACCATTCCATACTTTGTACAGCATTCCAGTGTCATGAATTACTGGGGTTTTATTATAATGGCTTAACTAGAGAAATAAAAATAAATTGCTGTAGCAAAGCTGACTAATGACATAAAGTGATAGATTTCCTATTAACAGACAATTTCTGGGGTATAATTTAGGGATCTGCGGCTTCACTGACCTCCAGCAATTGTCCCAGTTCAATAGTGATGATATTAAGTGGCTTTTATTACATCTCTTTAAAATCCCTCTTTTTTCACTACACCATTGACAAAGCCACAGAGTGCATTTTGTCCATCTCTTATTGCTATATTTGTGTAGCTTGCTTCTTTATAATCTGCTAAATGAAAATAATGATTATTTTTGTATGTTATAAGATTGCTCTAACAGTAGCTTTCTAATGCTTCAATGCAATTAGTTAAGAACTGCTTGTGTAGTGGGAGATTTGGGTTTGCATATAAAAATTCAGGTTTTCTAGAAAATGGTCACTGCTCGATTTTTCCTACAAGCCTTTAGTTGTCCATTAAATTTTCATAAATAATTATGGGTGAGTGAACAAGTGGACTTCATTAATTTTAAGAACAATAGTGTAATGAATATATTTGATCACCAGATGGCAATGTTGCATGGGACTAACTGCTGTGTTTGTTTTTAAAGCGGTGTAAAGAAATGCATGGAAGGAGGTGTCACTGTATAGTAGTGAGAGAATAAGTGGCCATATTGATAAAGCTCTCTTTTCTCATCTTTAAGTAGCTACAATGCATGTCAGAGTGGAGAATTTTCCCGTTTGTAAGTACAGAGAAAGATTGGAAGGGAGTCCATGTGAAATCTAGCTCCAGTGTAAAGATTAAAGACACCTTTCTTAAAGAAATATGTGTTCACAGTTCTTTGCCCTTTTTGTAATTCCTCTTTATAATAATTAACACCCAGAGACATTTCCAAGGTTACACTAACTGTATGCAAGAATTCTCCCTACTGCAGTTCTCAGAACAAGCAAGGGTGGGAGAACACTTTCTATTTGAATGATTAACTAGGTTTTGAAATTACTAAAAAAGATGGTTATAATTTTAAGATCTCAGATTACGGTATTTATTGTGACAGCATGTAACTTTGAAAGCTTCTTCCCTCCCATTTATAAGCATTATAAAGCAATTTGCTTACAAAATGTCTCCTGTGAGGTCTCTCTCTCTCTCTCTCTCTCTCTCTCTCTCTCTCTCTCTCTCTCTCTCTCTCTCTCTCATTCATTCATTCATTCATATGTATGTATGTATATGTGTATGCATGTATGTATATGTATGGATTTATGTTTATGTTCATGCTCATGGTGCATCTGTCTGTCCCTATACACACGTACACATGCTTATGCTGTGTCTATTTGTATCTCTCTCTCTATCTGTGTATATATGTATATGGATTTAGGTTCGTGCTTATGGTGCATCATCTGTTTGTCTGTCTCTCTGCATGCACGGATTTATTTTTCAGTGCTGGTTTAAATTCAGCAACTTCCAATAAGCTGACTTGTGTTCTGTATTTTACGTAGAATAAACATATGACTCAAAATGGACTTTTAAGTGTTCTATTTAATTTATGCATACGATGGAACGTGTAGGTAAAATACCTTACTTTTAAAATGTCACTGTTTGAAAATGAATTTAAGAGATTTTTAGATTTTAATTACTGAAATAGCTGAGTATACATTACAGCTGCCCTTTAATGCAAAGTTTTATCTTAACACTTGGTATTTACTTCTAAGAGGCTGAAGTACAGAAATATAGAATATGGATTTTTTTTCATAATATGGACCACATCTTAATAGAGACCCTGTCTAGTGAACTACGTGTCCTCCCAGTCATGACTGAACAACCCTTCCTTTTCCTTCAGTCCCTTCAGCCACCGTTTGTTCATTTGCTGTTGCATAACATCCCTGTGACAACAGCAGCACAAAGCAGTCACAGAATCTTTTAAAATCCTTTTAGCTACATGTGGTGCTTTTTGGTCCTGATTCAGGAAAGTACATAAGCATGCACCTAAATCCATCTATATATTCAGGACATAATTTAAGTGTCTTCCCCTACTCTCTCCCTTTACTTCCCCAGTCTCTTTATTAGATTCCATCTTCACACACTGCCTTTCCTATTCTGTATCATTTGAACAGTCTGCATGTGTTTTGACTGTGGATAAATGCTTCATTATAAACATAAGTCATATAGCATTTACCTACATAGTCAGGCGTGTATGGACCATTTGGACTGCAATATTTATCCAGACCATCTTATAATGAGATGTCAAACAACTGCTGTAGTGACATTACCTTCCTTCCTAAATTCACCCTGGTAATGCTATACTAAACAGGAACGGCAGCGTGTGAATACTGCACCTCTTAAACAGATTGGGCTTGACGGAGCAAATTATAGCATTGGTCTTCAATGGGTGGAAATGTAACTATTCCATCTTCAGGCTCTTACAAGATTATACCATGTCTAAGACACGGGTGTCAAACCTCAATGAAATTTGCAAGATCTATTCCAGATGCCCGAATAAAAAGTATAAAAATAAAACTCACCAGAATGAAGATCATGAGTACTCACAGAAAATTATTTTACATTGTGCAGTGACTTCCATGTTTTTTAAAATATATTTTTAGAAGAAAGATAGGATCAGACTAATTGCAACACAGAGAAATGTTTTTCTCCAGATGAATCTTCCCTCCCACTCTCTCACCCCGCTCCCCCAACCAAGCGCATTAAAAAAAAAAAAATCAGTGGAAAACCACATTACCCTCACCTTCCCTCTCAAATCCTGCCAGGACAACCTGATCCTTTTATCCAGTTCTTCAGCAAAACGCTCAGTTTGAACCTCATGTAGGTCAGTCACCCTGTAGAAAAACACTTAAGACTAACCAAGGCTTGAAATGTCTTTAACAACAATGAACAAAAGAGATTCAACAAAACAGCTTCTTCAGAAGAGAAATTAGACATCTCTGTCTGAGAGAGAGAACACCTGAGAGCCTAAACTGATTATAGAAGCCCCAGGATGATAAAAATAACATTAAGGACATCTTCATAACTGAACAATTACATACACTAATATATCTTATTTTGCTGTTACATAACATTGATGGAAGAGGCATGACTGACACGTGCTGTGTGATATTAATGAAATTCATTTTAAATTGGGAAACTCCCTAAGCAGTTGAATGATCTAATACAATCTTCTATCATCTGTGGAGAGACTGAAGCAGGAACATAACCTCACTTGTAGGAGGGAATTGATGTATGTTGGTAGTTTAGCTGAATGTGGAAAGTTCCATCATGTAGTACTCCTTATTTGCAGATCGATGGCATTTATAGGTACGTGTTTCCAGTCTGCCTGACAGAATTGGCTTGTCTGGTTAAGTTGACTTGTTTTTTTTTTGTTGTGGGAATGTTGATAAGGGACAACAAAAGTGTTAATGAGAGCCCTGCAGGATGCCATGTATTTATCTACTTTGTAGTGGTAATCTCAACTCCAAAAGTCTAACTTCAGAGTATATATGGGAGCACCCCAAACCTGATGTATACCCTTTTGTTGGGACTTAAAGCCAAATTCTGGCTCCTACTACAGCTCCTGTATGCTCCTCCAGTGATATATGTGGGCCAAAGGGCGAACATGGCAGCCTCAGAGAAAATTCCCTCAGTACAAGGGCAACATATATGGCCCTTTTCTGCCCCCACAGTAGGGGCAGGCTAAGGTGGCATTAGGATAGATGGCTGGAGTGCTCTGCAGTCTGGAAGCTCTGGGCAGCAGACGAATAGCAGACAAACCCTTTATGCAGCTGTATTAGGCTGCTGTAAATTTAAAGCAGCTTGCAGGACTTCTCTGTACTTATTCTGGGGACTGCACTGGCTCCCAGGGAGCCGAGCATCTTGGAGGCATAAATCTGAGAAGGAGCAGAAAATTCAGTAGGAAGTGGGGAGAAGAGAGAATTGTTTTATAGCTGTTACTTCTATAGAAAAAGACACTGGATGCAAACTACAGGTATTAACACTCACATGTTTGGAGTATCCACCAATTAAAAAAACTCTCCTTGGGTCTTAAAATAAGTTCCTTGGCTTGAGAGCAACTACCTAGGAGTCTCCAAAGCTTTATTTTGAAGTAATGGTCGATTTCTGTATACCCAACTTCAGACACTTTAAAGAGGCCTGACTTCCAAAAGGCAAGAGCTGAGTCCATTTGAAAACCTTGGCCAACAGCTCTGATTCAGAGCTAGAGTCAGTTTTAAACAAAAGATCCCATAATGAGCGTGGCCTGCTGCTGGCGCAGTTTTACCCTTCCCCTATCTTATTAATATTCACAGGGCATCCATGTTGCCCCATTTCAGCAGCCATAGATGGAAGCTGGGAAGATCCATTTTGCCATAGGAAATACCTTGGGGAAAGTTTCATTTTCTTCCTTCCCTTCTTCGTTAGGAGAATGGCTGGCTGTGTTCTCCTTACAACAGTGGGAGAACTGGCACAAGGCTTCTCATGAAATTTCTGGGAGGTTGTTATTTTTGTTAAACTTGATTTATAGATTCCTTGTGCATGGAATTAATGTGATATTAAAATTAGTCTCCTTCATAAGGAATAGCTGAACTTAAACTTTTACTAAGCTATAGCAGGGCTGTCTCCAACTTCTGACCAGCTGGAGGTTATGTACCCTGTGGGCTGTGAGCCCCTGGATTACATGCCATATGCCCCTTCCCCCTTGGAAGTTTTCCTGGACTTCCTGGGCCTGTGCAAGTGCTACTGCCCCACTCCCAGGGGCAAGGGCAGAAAGTGGAAGGGGAACCTGGGGATCCTGGCAGCAGCAGAAGGAGCGTCTGGGTGGTGGTGGCCAAGCAGGAGTCCATGGGCTGCAAGTTAACCTGTTATGGGCTTCATGTGTAGACAGTGGAGTCCTGATGTGATTACACATGCATAGGATGACTAGAGGTTGGAACTCTTTGGAACATCTAAACTTCTAACTTTAATGGTGTCATGGTCTACTTTTAAAGGCTGAGCATTGTTTGTTTGAGACCCAGTTGTTTGTTTGGTAACCAAGAGAACAGGGTAGTTAGGACCTTTATATTAATGAGCTGGTGTGATAGTTTGATTTGTATGGTCCTTTCTGTGATTGATTGACAGAAATGGTAAAGTAATGATTGGATCTCCATTTGATGGACAGGGGGTGTGATTTAGTCTCTATATAACCTGTCCAGGGTCAGTGTGGGAAGCTCCATATTTTTTGGGGGGGAGGCTTTTGGGGGTCTTCCTTAGGGAGTCTTCAGGGCTTCTGGATTTTAGAGCTTAGAGCTGTGTGTGTAAGTGCAACAGAACTGACCTAGTGTTTGATTGTTTGTGGTTGTCTGGAACCCAGAGTTTCTTGGTGGGGTTGTTGAGAGATTGAGAACAGGGTATGTTGGGACAGTGTTTGAGAGCAACAACGGAGTGTCCGTATCACCTGGGCACTTGCCAGCCCCCGCCTGCTTCATCACATTGTGTCGGTTGGGTAAAGTATTACTTACCCTTCGAGGTGCTTAGTACCCATCTAGAGTGAGGGAAACAGCCTAGAAATCCTCAGGGGTGAGACACTGCACAACAGGCCTTACCTGCCTGTTAGCTGTCTAGGGTGATAGTCTGCCTCCTAGGGTGACAGGTTGGTATTGTGTTCCATAACTGTATATCGTTTATAGCAGGGGTTTTCAACCTTTTTTGGTTGGGGTACCCCCGGCGGTCAGTCGATGAGTGGGGGTGTCCCCCACACAGCAGCAAAACTGGAAATGCCATTGGCTTCTCTGCACCATTGCCACATACCCCCTGGGGCCTTCCAGAGTATGCATACCCCTGGTTGAGAACCCTTGGTTTATAGTGACATAAGTTGTTGTACTTGTTTTGCTGTTTTGTTGTGATTACTTGTCATAATATATACTAGTTAACTTTAACCTTGGTGTGAAGTTTTCCTTGGTAGTTTGCACCTCTGGTCAGGACTGGGCAGTAGGCCAGTTTCCAGAGGGAATTAACCTTAGGGTGTCTGAATCTAAAAGGGAGGTTGTTAGGGTATAGAGGCTTAATGACCCTCTGTATGTGTGTTTGAGACATGGGTGGATGTCTGAAGGAGTCCACGTGGTTCTCTATCCTGTTGTTGTGCACTTACCAGCCCCTCCCGCTCTTTTTCACATGTGGCCTGTTGGCCACAAACTGGACAGCCCTCAGCCAGAGAAAAAGGGTAGCCTCCATCTAGTTTGACTAGCAATAATTTTCCATCATGAAGTCCTATTTTTTGCATTCCTTTACACTGGATGAGAATCATAATTCGGGATGCAGGCATTATAAGGTTTATGATATCTTTAACCATACATTTCCATTCACTTTGATATACCTCTTTGTGGAGGATGGGGGGTGGGGCGTGTTAATAGTGTAAAATATTTTGGTTTAGGATAAAGCTGAGTACAAAAAAGCATGTGCCCTGAAAAAGCTCTGTAGGCTGTGCTTGATTACTCATTTTAAAGGACACATTTCTTGTCTTCTCTAACTGAAACATTGCACTGCTCAGCAGAAGAAGATTCTTGTTGGATCTGTAATTGTGTGTGGGGATCCTTGATCATGAAGATGACAAGTGGAAAATTAAATTATTACTATCTTGTTGCTTTATTCTAGAGCTTGTTTAGACACTTGGTTTATGCATCCTTCCAAAATATATATAATAGTACATTACATTAGAAACAATTTTTGCAGACATGCAATCTGTCTAAACTTCATGGGCTCCACTTTAAGTACTGACTCCCAACAAAGAGGGGAACTGAATTTTTGCAGTCCACAAAATATGCAGTTTATTCTACAAGAATAAGGAGTGGAGCAGTGAAACTTTAGGTCAGTGACTTTACTTCTAGTTACCCTCCTTCACTGCTGTTTCATGAAGAACTTCATGTCACATTAATTTGTAGACTATCTAGCAGTCTTGAAAGTTCTCTTTCTTTTGTATGCTTTAGCAGTTTTCTAACTAATCAAAACTTTCTTGCATTCTCCACGACTGCTTGTTTTTGTCTGCACTTTTCTAGTACAGAATTGGGTGCGTCTACATGTGCCTTTAAGTGCACCTAAGTTTAATGTGCATTAGTTTAATGTTTATTAAGCAGGTTTAAGTAGGCATCTACATGTACAGGCATTAAAATGCATTAATGTTGTGTGTGGACTGACTTGGGACTAAAGTTAGTTCCAAGTCTATCAACACACAACGTTAATGTGCTTTAACATGGCTACATTTACAGGTATCAGATTTAGGTGCAAATAGCCTAAATTCGCCATTGTTAATGCACATTAACTTAGGCTAATGCGAATTAAAGCATCACGTATAGACACTCCCAATGTGATTCATTCAATAGAAAATGAATGAATTGGTAGTAACTTCAGTTTTAGTTATTGCTTCACTTAAAATTCTCCAGTTTTCTCCCTTTGTTCCCCAAGGTAGTAAAATCAGCATGTCATGCAAACATATTCCATGTGTATCCTTAGTGCCCTTTTTATGAAAAAATCATAGACAAGTAATATCTGGTTTCTGCCCAGTAAGTTTGTTTTCTGTTACCTTCTTGGTCTACAGCTTTTCATTGCCTTTAGAAGGCATGTTATGGCAATATGTCTCCACATGAGGTAGTCTTCCATGAGCACTCTTAATAGAGTCTTGCTATAGGTTACAGTCTGCCTCTGGCTCTTTTTGACTTCTAAAGAAACAGACTACATACTCTTATCTTTCTCAGCAGCTAAACGCACCCATTTTTAAGTGTGCTATTTCTAGATAAAATGGGAAATTATTGGACCAGATTGCAAACTGTCCCCTGTGTAGATGCAAAGGACAGTCATAATCCCTAAACAAAGAGGATTGTTGAGGCTTTTGCATGCATATGTACACACTGCTTCAAGGGAGCATTGCAGCAACTTGTGCACTGCTTGGAAAGGCAGACAGCATGTACCCTGTGTACCCAGGAGCTTGTGGAGAGACTGTCGGTAACTAGGCCCAGAGTATTTTATCTTAAGTTAACAGGCACCCAAAGGTGGAGGTGAGTGTGTGTCTATGAAAGTGTCTTCAAATGGTCATATATTTTCACTGGCCTGCCATGTTCCTGTGTTGACTTGGTGTCTTGGCTTGCCACATGTTCACTTACAACAGTTGTACATCATTGGACTGTTGTGATGTATTAAAGTTAGTACCTGTTAGGTGATAAGCCTCATGTGAAAGGGAATTCTTTTGCAATGCCAAAAGGACTCTTAACATGTGCTAAATTGCTTGAAAGTGCATCTGCTTGCTTTTTAACTGCACTTAGGAAGAGTTCAGTTGGATGTGGGACACCACTTTTTGTCTAGCAAGCTAGTTCTCATTTGTCTACCAGGGACTTTTAAATACGTATCTGAATATATCTTCTCTATCATTCTGTAGGATCTGAGTGCCTCTGGGGCTTCTGAGTGATTATATTGTAGACTATGATATTTATTTATTTTATGAAAGGGACAAATCCCTCCTCTCTACATATGAATTAAGTAGAAGGTAACAATGACACAGGTTTTTCAAGAGAAGCATAAATTCTTTGTGATGCTACTGAAGATGGAATTGTAGTACTGATCAATGGACAACATTGCTAGAGTCCAATGTTAACATATGCTTCTCTTCTGAAAAAGCAATTGTATTAAAATGTACCATCATGTTCAAGGCATCTAATCTTTGGGTCTGTGAAGAAGAGGAAAGAAGAGAGATACTTACTGACAGCTGCAAGGAGCCAGTGAAGGAGAGACGAGTGTCCTGGGAGCTGTGGTTTCAGAGCAGCTGCTCCATAAGGCTAGAGTGGCCCTGGGAAGCCGGAATAGGAGCATGCAGGGAATGTGGTGAGCCGGGGAGTGGGGAACAGTGTCCTGAGCCCTGGGAGGCAGGGTGGGCCATCCCCAGTGGGATTGAGCCAGAGGACAGGTGGTGATTTAAGTTTGGAAGAGCTTAGGCCGGGAGACACTGGCCAGAGAGATACCACAGAGTGGTGTTTGCAGCGAGGGAGTGATGCTGCGAAAGGGCCAGCTGGAAAAAAGTGTCGGAGCCCCATTTGCTAGGGTACTGACTTTTTTTTTTTTAATTACTTTCACTTTCTTTTTATTGATAGCTGTGTTGCCTGCCATGCCCTCATCTCCACAGGCCAGGAGAGTGTTGCATCAGGTGAGCAGAACCCCAACTTGAACTATTTAAAGAGGAAAATTCCCCAGACAGATCAATATTCTCTGGACAGGGGATATCAGCCCAGATGGGCTTCTGTTCTTTTTGTTTGCTTAGATTACCTTGCTTGGTTGTTGTTATTAGAAGGATTAACCATCAGGGAAAGAGACTATAAAAAAAAAAGTCTCCCTGACCAACTGTGGGACTTACCTAAGACTGAAGAAGTCCAGTAGTCCGTGCTGATTTTGTTCCATTGAGACGGTTGCCTAGACACGCACAAGCCTGTAAAAGAAAAGAGAAGACACCAGTTAAGATTGAGATAAACATATGGTGGTGTAGCATCTGGGTGATGCTAGGCTGAGGTGTTGGGGAGGTCAGAGCCCCAGAAGAAACCTACTTCAAACGATTGTTGTCTGTTAGTGATGAGAATTACTACTTTCCGATTGTTATAATCCTAAAACATCAAGATGTAGCAGGCAAGAGTTGAGACCACCACTACAGAAAACCAGGCAAGTGATCGCATGACCAAAGGTCAGGGTCAGGAAGTACCTGGTGGCCATACCTGTAACTTTAACCGGACAGGGTCAAATCCTCCCTTCCTGCAACTTGGCATAGCTCCAGCAAAGTCCCACTATTTGATAATCTGTTTAAAGTAACAGTTTCCTCATTTACAGGTGAAAGTATACTGTTATATTTCTTATACCTAAGAGTCAAAACTGTAGCTAGTTTTAAAGATCGAATTACGAGACAACTGAAGAGCCATGTTCTGCCTTCATTTATAGTTGTACAACTTCACTGTAGATTGTCATGAGGGGTCTCGTGATGATGTACAAATCCCTACTGAATAGTTATGGCACATATTATTGCTGGCTCTGGTAATTGGACTGACTGTGTAGGCGACCTCTTCTAGAGCTAGGACTAGAACAACTCACTCAGCAAGCCACCTTAAAAAAACCCAAAATAAACCTTTTTAGCGCAGAATAGTCTCCTGAATTGTGATCCCACTATATGACATTTCTGTGAATTACTCTTCCTTTAGGAAATCTGTCCATTTTTATTTATTTCTTACTGCAAGTTAGTCTCCTTGTCTCTGTTGCTGGAGAAAGAAGAAACCAGAATAAAACAAAGCATTAAATAAACCACAGAAAAGAAATATTTGAGGAGAAAACACCCAGTGTTTCTATAAAGAAAATATGTTTTGGTAAGTTTTTTCTTGAGTTTGTGCATTAGCACAGTACAAAAGTAAAGATTCTTTCTCTCTCTCTCTCCACCTCCCTCCCCCGAGATGGGGGGAATCACTGATGGAGAAAGAATAAATTGTGAAATCTAAACATAAAACAACTTCTCAGACTTTTGAAAATGTAGATTTTCTTTTTTTGTGTGCAGAATCCTGTGCGCTTAGTAGGTTACACCTATTATACTTTGCCGTGAGTATGTTAGCTCAGTTCAGCACATTGTAGAACCCTCTCTATATTTTCTTTGTGGACTGAGTCGACAGAGAGTTCTTTGTCTATCCTACATTGCATCTTTTACAACTTGCTGCTGAGACTGAGATGACTTTAGAACTTTTATAAGAAAAGAAGATTTTTTTCCCCCCCTTGAACTTTGAAAGTATCTAAGCTTACAGTGAAGCTATGTTTAGTCTGACTAGCTGCATGTAAAAGAGGACAGAAAGAGCACCAGGGAAAAACATGATGCAGTCAGGCATTTTAGACACCAGTCTAGACGTGAGTGTTCTTTGTATAAGTAAACTAGCTGTGAAGAGAAGAGTAAGAGAGAACTTTTATGGAGTATTTTGTTTTTACAAGTATCACTATAGTAGGTATCAGGTCAATATACTGCATGATCCACTAAAAAAGTCTGAAGAGTACTAAAGGCTAAAAGGGTTTAAAGTTAAGAAGGAGAAGCTTTGTAGTGCTGATGTCCTTTAGAAATAAAACCTTTTAAATCAAGTATTTTGATCATCTCCCTAATACAAAGAGACTAGAAGGGTAGATAAACCTGCAAAAGCTAGAGAGGAAAGGTGGGCTTTTGGTTAGCATATGAAGCAACAGCTCAGGAATGGTAAATGTGGCTCTGCTATAGAGTTGCTATATTACCTCTGCTCTTCATTATCTCTATACGTATATTTGTACAACTCCAATCGTAAGAGCACCTCAACACTTTATTTTCCCTATTTGTAAAATGAAACTAATTATTTCGTTTCTTCTCAGGAATGTTGTAAGAATAATTTCATGAATATTTTCATGGTACTCAAGATATGGGAATGATGGGGCCCATGCTGATGTTTAGAGTAGTGCAGTTTGAATAATCATCCCAAAATTTCGATGCTTTTAATGAAATTCTCTCTTCCAGTCATTCACATGGGGCTATTGCATGCTTCCTTCATTCTGTGAGGTGACTGTGTGATGTGCACTGCCCCATTAAATTTAAAATGACTCTCCCTACCTCGCCCTACTTCATGATCATCTATTACCTACCATCTGCTGTCCCCACAAAACCATTAAGATGGTCTCAGCAGATGTGATGTTCTCTGTGCTAGTGCCCAATGTGATAGCTACTGCAATTTTATTGGTGTAGTAGGTTTTCTTTTTTTATATGCACGCCACAGTAGTACTATTCTGTTGACCCCTGAAGCATGTCTTTCAATCTGGGGCTCAAATATAGCAAAAGCTTCAGCCTGCTGATGAATGTACAGCAACTAACTTTCCAGTGGTTTAGGAATGAGAGCAAGAATAAGCTCCTATTACTGTAATGAAATAGAGGGAGAAGCACCAGAAAATAGCTCAGAGAATAGAAACATGATAATTGCTGTACTCATGGCTCATCTTGTCTAATATTAGGTCAGAAGAATGTTTAAGAAACCTAACAGTAGTCCATTATGAACTAATCTGCCCATTGGGAAATGATTCCTCTGAGCCCCTATTAATTAGAGGTTGGCTTATGTCTTAAAAAGTAAGGGCTGTATCCCTTTCAGTTCTCTTGACTTTGTTAAAAACTCTCTGCTATTCTAACTCAGATGTTTTTTATCATCCACAGGAATGTCCAATGGCATTTTGTAAAATCCTAGTATGCTTTATTAGTTCCCATACTGTCTTGTGGCAATGAGTTCCACACATTAATTGTGTAGTGTACAAAAAATATTTCCTGTTATCCATATTGAAATGTGCTGCTTTTCAATTTTATTGAATTTCTTCTTGGTCCTGAATAATACAAAATGATGAATAGAAGTGCTTGTACTAGCTTCTCTGTGGCTTTCATTTTTCCAAGCCAAATAAAAGATCAAATCCAATTTAGAGGATGGGCAGTGGTTCAAGGAGGTTGTTTAGTTGTGGTTTTTTTTTTAACTAGTCATGTTAACCTTGGAAGAAACAGCAATGAAAAGCTGAATCTATCAAATGAATAGGCATTCCTGACAAAGAGAATCTTAGATCAAAAACTATGTTGATGTGTTCAAGAGGGAAATGTCACACAGAGGTGATGTGAACGTACCACCCATAATACATTCTAGCTGAGAAATTCCATTCAGCTGCCAGGAAAAGCTCAAAGCAAGTCAAAATTATGATAAACAAACCTCAAAAAGTTAGGTGATTCAGTTTTGACAAGTATAAAAAAAGGACATATTGTCTACTATAGTCCTAAATTATCTAAATTAATTAATCTAAAACCATTGAGATTTTCCTTTTTCTTTTTTTGTAATCTTTTTACTGCCTTTGGACAAGATCGTGTATTGCCAAAAGGCAGTTAGTTCTCTGCCTTTTCTGTAGAACCACTGTTCACTTAGGGTGGACCTCTCCTCTTGTTTAGCAAAATGGATGTGATGGACATCTATGCCTTCCCCTTGCTTCCCAATACTAACCTTGAGAAATGATTTTCTATCTTTGGGTTTTTGCTGGTCCTATTTTCAGGACTGCCATATTTCTAAGTAAACAATGGAGTTTCTTGCCAAGATCTAGTTAACCTTAGCAATTAGGTGGAGATTTTATCTTTTATACATTTTTCTCTCTTCTGATATTATTGTTATTGTCCAGGTGTAGACACTTGCCTAAGCCCAGTTGGGGCATCATTGTGCTGAACATCATCGGAAAAAATATGGATTTATGAATAACTTTTGGCAGCGGTTTGCTAAATTTAATCAGAGCTAGCACAGCCTATAAACATTTTCCTTCTTAAGTTTAGCTAACATTTCTTCATTAAAAATAAAATATAGCTTGCTTTGTAGTATGGCACAACTTCTGTTTTTGATCCTAGCTGAGCTGGGAATGAAGAGGAAAATAGCACATCTATATTATTTCTGCAGGAGTGTTATTCTCATGCATGGCTCCTCCCTACCTACTGCATGTGTTCCAGACCAGATTTATAGATGTTTGAGTTGGAAGGGACCTCAGTAGGTCATCGAGTGCAACCCCCTGCCCTGGGCAGGAAAGAGTGCTGAGGTCAGATGACCCCAGCCAGGTGCATGTCTAGCCTCCTCTTAAAGACCCCCAAGGTAGGGTAGAGCACCACCTCCCTTGGAAGCCCATTCCAGATTCTGGCAGCCGTTGCCATAAAGAAGTTCTTCCTGATGTTTAACCTAAATCTGCTCTCTGTCAGTTTGTGGCCATTGCTCCTACTTACTCCAAGGGGTGCCCAGGTAAACAGAGCATCTCCTATTCCTTGCTGCCCCCCCACCTCCAATGAATTTGTAGGCAGCCACAAGATCGCCTCTCAGCCTTCTCTTGAGGAGGCTAAAGAGATCCAGGGCCCTCAATCTCTCCTTGTAGGGCTTTGCCTGCAGGCCCCTAACCATGCAAGTGGCCCTCCTCTGAACCCTCTTGAGGTTGTCCATATCCCTCTTGAAATATGGTGCCCAAAACTGGATGCAGTATTCCAACTGCGGCCTGACCAATTCTGCACAAGGGGGAAGTATCACCTCCCTGGACCTGTTTGTCATGCACCTGCTAATACATGATAGAGTGTGGTTAGCTTTACTGATTACTTTGTTACATTGACGACTCATATTCATCTTGGTGTCAAATATGACTCTGAGATCCTTTTTCGCTGCTGAGAAGGTCATCCCCCAGCCTGTAAGCGTGCTGGTGATTCCTTCTCTCCAGGTGCAGCACCTTGCACTTGTCCTTGTTGAACTGCATCCTATTTTGTTCTGCCCACTGTTCCAACATGTCCAGATCCACCCAAATTCATTACCTACCCTCTAGTGTGTTAAATTTACACCATAATTTGGTATCATCTGTGAATTTGGACAGGGTGCTCTCCACACCTTCGTCCAAGTCAACGATGAAGACACTGAATAGCACAGGTCCAAGCACTGAGCCTTGTGGGACTCCACTGACCACATCTTTTCTGTTTGATCCTGACCCATCCACCACCACTCTCTGGGTGTGACCCCTAAGCCAATTTGCCACCCACCTGACCATGTAATCATCTACGTCACAGCCACTCAGTTTATCTGTGAGAATAGGATGAGATACCATATCGAAGGCCTTCTTAAAATCTAAGTAGATGACATCTATCTCGATTCCTGTGTCTAAACAATTTGTGACCTGGTCATAAAAAGCACCAAGGTTAGTCAGGCAGGGTTCTACCTGCTATGAATGGCTGGTTGCCCTTCAGCATTGTTTTTTCCACTGGACTCCCACAAATGTCATACTTAATAATTTTTTCAAAGGTTTTCCTGAGGATGGAGGTGAGACTACCAGTCTATAGTTACTTGGAGCCTTCTTCCTCCCCTTCTTGAAAATAGGGACTACATTGGCCCTTTTGCAGTCCTCTGGAACCTGACCGGAGCACCAAGAGTGCTTTACAGATGAGGTGATGAAACGTCTCTAACTGGTGCTTAAACTCTATCTCCTGAATACTTGAAAGTAGTAGGGGTGGGGATACTCCCAGAACAGCTTCACTGTCTCTTTTCCAGGCTTGGTTGAGATAAGTACTTTCATTGCCATTGTAGAAGTATAGACATGTCTGTTGTCAACAGCAACACTGCTAGCATTTTGACAGTGCCTAATGAAATTGGGGTTCCATGGTGCTAGGGGGTGCACATATACAGAATGAAACCAACACCTATGTTAATCAAAGTCTGTTGTGTTGATTCAAGTATTTGCTTAAAGTATTAAGTGAAGTCAGACTTCTCTTTTTTTCTTTTAGTTCAACTGAACTACTTCATTCATCCCTAACTAAAAAGTTCACCGATGGATGTGAAATAATATGGTGTATACACTTCTGGATAAGAAGGCAAAGCAGTATGAAAACATTTTGTTAACATATAGCTTAGTAGGGAATTTTGGATTTAAAAATAGGGGGCCCTTGCTTGCTTACTCATGTGAGCTGCAAGGATCACTTGAAAGCAAAAAGATTTTTGCAAGAGGCTTAACTTGAGTGCAGATTCCACAAGTGGATTTGTATAGATAGATTGCTGTATTTGCAAGAAGCCCCACCAACTTTAACGGGCCTTCATATATTAACCTTCTCAGTTATATTTTTCTTAACTATGTGTTGCATTGCCTTTTTTATTACATTTTGTAAGTTTGATTCTGAAAATCTGTGAATTATTATGCCAAGGTTTGAATTCTCCAGGTGCATACTTAACGTACTGTGTTGATTTGCAGTCATAGACATGTACATTCAGGATAAAAAGAATTGGGCAAGCAATAGTGTTATCCTTTCAACCTATGTTCTCTTCATGAAGAGATGCTCCTGACTGACAGGGTGCTATCCCCAGGGGTGGCTGTAAGCCCATGGGGGCCCCAAAAATTCTCTTTTTGGCCCACATCTTGATATCCTTGATGATTATATAAAAGGGAGGCTGCCCCAGGGCTTTCCAGTCCTGGTCTTGCTTTAAGAACCACCTGGTAGTTGTTGTCTTTTACCTTATGGGCTAATCGCATGGCTCCAAACCTTCTCTACACCATGCCCCATGGCTTGCAGACTGAGTCACCAATTGGGTGGGACACTTGTCACTTTGTTTCCAGACCACTCCAGGCCTTCCTTTCTTTGTTGGGGTTTTAGCCTTTCCAGCTTCTGCCCCTCTACTCTGGCCCACTGGTTTCTGGGCCCCAGCTCTGTTCTGCCTTGAACTTGCCTCCAGTATGGTTTAAGACAGTCACGTGCTCCAAGGACACTAATGGGACCTCCAAACCACCCCTCTAGTCCCAAACCCAAGCTACCAGTTTTAACACAAAATAAATGCCACTTGCCCACTTAACAAGCATGTGTGTGTGTCTCTCTATCTGTCCTGGGTGGCTCTTTCTTGTTCCCAGGCTGGCTCTTCCTCTGCTTGGGTGGCTCAAGAAAGAACCACCAGGGCATACCTTCCAGTCTCCCTGTAGATTCAGAGGCCCCACTGTGGTGCTGTCAAGAGCTCCACAATCCATGATTCTCAGGGCTGGCCACCTTGACTGGCTTGATCCCATGAGAAATGATAATGACAGAGTGGATCCCACCCCTCTCTGGGGATTATGTGCTTTACTCAAAGATGCAGGGAAGACGCTTCATCCATTTGGGATCCACAGTCCAGATCCCTCCCTATGGGGTTGCCAAACCCAAGATTTTTTTTTAACTGACAATCTGCAAACTTTTTACTGATAGCCAAACTTTGTTTTACTGACACATAGTTTTACTGATATACATTTTACGTAATGGAAATGTAACTCTTCTGCCAGATCCCAGGTAGAAGGGCTTTGTAAATAGTAAAAAAAATTGTCAGTAAGAAGTTTGCAGTAAAAAACATTCCTTGGGTTGGCAACCCTGTTTCACTGCAGTGATGGCTTTCCACTGTGCTTTCCCCAACTCTCTGGTTAGGAGTCCTGTACTCCCACACCATGATAACTCCAATTGCACCCTGCATCATACTGCCCCCCCCCGCCCCAGTTCATACCCTCAGCTTTACCCCTTCTGGATTTGTTCCCTATGTCTTGGTGAGGACTCCTAAACAAGCCTACCTGTCACTTAGTATTATTATAGATAGCCTGGGATGCAGCATCAGCAACATGTGGCTGAGAGAATGCTTCCTGCAGGGTGCTGTATGCCCCCTTGGGCACCAGGTAGTGCTACTGTAGTGATGCTACAGCTGCTTAGCATTTTTACTGATGGCTAATTTTTTTCTGGACTCTACTCTCAGCCATTCTTACTCTGATTTTTTTTTTTTTTTTTTTTTTTTACTGACAGTAAATTTACTGACACTTGCCACCCCTCCTTCTATATCCTTTCTTTAGGTAACTCATTCATGATATGGAAGATTCAGATTCAATATCTTCCTCTGCCTGAGAGAATTTAGACCCACATCTCCCACCTCCCACAAGAGTGCCCTAAATCCCAAGCTGTGAGCTAAACAGGAGCCCCTGTTAAAGTTATGCTAAAGGGCAGAATATAATGAGACATGCACTGTGGGAGGGTATATGGGGGAAGGGGGTGGAGAAAGAGAGACCAAGTGAGAGTGCATGTCTCTGTAGCCTACTGGTTCAGATATTTGCTTGGGAGTGGGGAGTCCTGGGTGCCAGTACCTGCTTCCTTGTTTTAGTATTTGACATTAAACAGTCACCTTTTGGGTGATCTCCCATTCCTAGGGTTTACTAAACATGCATGTCTAGGGAGCCCAGCATATGGAGAATTGTTGCTTGTTGTATTTTTTTTCCTTGTCACTTAAAATATCATTACTGCATTTGCTAGCAATTTCCTTGGAACTTTTTAGACAGTAATATTCTTTTTAGACTGTAATAACCTTATATTATGACTCTCAACCAGTGCTTAAATTGTTTCTTTTCTCCATCCTTGATGTGAGTTGGTCACATGACTAATGAAAAAGACAACATGAAAAATTTCAACCAAAACAAATGCCACATTTTTGACAAGCACTGAATACATTAGAATTCTTCTCCTGAAGCTTTAATAACCTAATTAAAAAAAAAGAATTTAATAAAGGAGACCTGTGATTTAAATCATACAGGGGAAACAAGCAGTCCAAATAGAATTTTTAACATACTACCCTATTTAGCAGAAATTATCTGTGGATTTTCAGAAATGTGTACCTACAGCAATACATCTGTCTGCCATGTCTGTAAATTCATAAAATACCTTAAAGTGTCTGTGGAATCATCTTCAGCCCATTCTAGAGTGTCTTTTTTGGACTTGGTAAGGAAACACTAGTCCTGCATCCTGGAAAGTGTACTGAGGTACGCTTTTGGTTGTCATACTCTCTGCTGGGTATTTTTATTCTCTATTAACTATTTCCCTCTTCTTACTGTAGCTTCCTAATATTTCTTATCAGTTCATTAGAGAACAATATGCTGTGAATCAATGCTCTTTATATTTAACCTTACTTGCAGGAAATTTCTTTACCCCAGCTTTGTAGCAAGCTCACAATACTTAGCTTTGTGATGCCCAGCGAATGCTTACTGAAGTCAAGTGATATTTTAAGACTTCCAGAAACAGTACCATGATGTCAGCTTTAGGGAGCTCTGGAAGGCTGGCTGATGGTAGGGTAGCTGCCTTTGAGAAAGCATTCAGTGCCTAGAAGAAGAGTATTATCTACTGCATCAGGCTTAGGCTCTGCGGGTGCACAGCCTCAGGAGCCTGTGGTGTTTCCACGGCTGGCAGCTGTGGAAATTCAATTTTTGTTGAATAGGGCCATTAATGAGTAACAAAAGAACTACGTGCTTCAGTTAATATTACCCAGAGCTCCAACTGGGTGTCTAGAGATGCAAAAGTCATGGTAAATTAAAGCACATCTAATTCAGAGCAACATTTATTGCAACCTGGTTGTACCATTGGTAGTAAATCCTGCATGATTTCCATTTAGAACAGTGGGAAGTTTAAATTTTGGCAGGCAGTGGATTTCTGGGACTCTGTCTATTTCCTGTTGAGAATACAAACCGTTTCTCTGATTATGATGTGAGAGACATTAATTGAAATTGCCTAGCAGGATAAGCTTCCTTGAATATGTACAAGCAAGGTATCACATTAGAGATATTTTCAAGTACAGATACACAAAAAAACTATATAAAGTGCTCACCGATGGAGTCAACCTTGATTTGCTGAATAAAAACCAATCATTGACTTATGCTACTTCCTGAGTAAAGGCACAGAGATATAAAAATTAACAAGGCTAAATATAAAATAACATGAATGATAGAAAAACAGTCATTAACCTCATAAAGAGCTCAGATCATCAGTGCCAAACAGATAAAGTATCCAGTGGAGTTGCTCCTGATTTATACTTGTGTAACTGACAGCAGAATCAGACCTATTTGAATTGATGCTATTCAAATAGTGGAGCAGAATGGAATAAGCAGGTTAGTTTCTTTGTATTCAGTTACCAATGTGATCTTCCTTCTGTAGCTCCCTGAAAAGTACAGCCCTTCTGCTCTCAGCATCTGTCCGTGCTCTTCTTTTAGAGCAGGGTGCTGCATGAAATGGAGTCCCCAGACAAGCCCTAGATAACAGCCCACAGGAGGTAATGTCTGTCTGTCTTTCTTACACTGATTTTCTTGGTCCTTTTCAGGTCCCCCTTCCTCTTTCAGATCACCAAGTTACTTCCCATGATGTGTACCTTTTTAGGGCCCATTAGAGGTTTGGTTCCATTACCAAAGCATCCCACTTTCAGCTTATTTATTAGCCCCAAATGCTCCCCCACTTTCCTAAATAGGTCCCAATAGGGAGCACCTGTTCTGTCATTAGGAGCTGGGATCCACTTGACATAAAGGTTTAGTCATCCTGTGACAATTTGGAACTTCCTAAAACTAACTTATTTTTTAAATAGCATTGGAGCCACTTACTTTTAAATGACTGTTGGCATCAGAGGCTGATGGATTTTAGAGATTTTATACAGATCATTAACCTAGAGCCTCACTCTTTGTGAGAATTGGTGTTTTTTCTTACGAAGAATATTTCCCTTACCAGTGTGTATATTTTTGATCTTTCCACCTCTGTATCTGAAGGGGAGGAAAGGAATGGTTTAAGAGGAGAAATTCTTTGCAGTTTAACTAAAAAATCTCACTAAAAATAACAAGCAGTTTCTCAGACAAGGGGAAGTAATAGAAGCAAGCTACTTGCTGGGCACTGAACTTGGTAGCCATTGTTCTAAAAGCAATGAAGAAAACAAGAGATTCCCAGTCTTATCTGAGAGCCTTTTAAATATTCGTAGATTTATCTTTACAACACTGAAGTGAAGTAGGCCAGTATTAGCCTCCCCCTTTTACAGATCTAAAGCACAAGGACTAGATTTTCAAAGATATGTAGGTTTCTAGAGGTGCAGACAGGCACGTAAGAGGATTTTTCAAAGGAGGTGAAGCTTTTTAGTCATATAAACTCCTATTGAAATCAATGGCACTTCTTCCACTTCACCAAGGTAGACACTTTTGTGAATTCCACTAGGGACCTGTCTCTCTATCTTTGAAAATCTGGCTGTAAGGTCATACCAGAAGTCTAGCAGATATTCAGGAATTGAACTGAGCTTTCATGTAGCCGATTACCCAGCCTTAGCCTCAAGACCACACTTACTCTTCTTTTGTCACTGTTTGAATCAAGTTTTAATGAAGGTTCAGGATTATAATCATTATCTCAGATGGCTTGTTAATGTTCAGTTTTATCATAAGAACTTCAGCACATATCTAGACCCTTATCATACAAAGACATTGTGCTTTACAAAAGACATACAGAAGTCTAGTCATATAAAATACAGGCCCAAACTAAGAACTAAAAGCCAGAAAAAAACATGAGAGCATTCAAATTGGAGTGAGAGATTGGTACCATGGCAATCTCTGAGGAAGGAATGCCACTGAGAGAAGGTTCAGCATATAACGTCATAAAATACTGTTGAAGAGCTGATAATTCATTAGCTGGCAATGATTTGGAAGAATGTTTTCAACAAGTTGTTATGACTAGTTTATAGATTAAATCCACATAATTAACAGTGCTTGGCTAGGACTGAAGGATGGCTACAACTTTTCTTGCTGATGACAGAATCTCAGATGAGAGAGAGAGAGGAGAATGGGAATCTGACCAACGTGGACTTGAAAAGTTGTTTGGATCAGTGACTTTGACATATCAAATTGAATAGGAGCAGTTCCTGCCAAGCTGAAACGCAATGCTTTATCTGTTGTTTTAATGCTTAAAACATTTATTGCCTTCTTAATAATTCATGAACAAAACCAAAAAAAGTTATATTTTTAAACACAAATGTTCTCTCCTCCTCCATGTGTAGATTTCAACTTCATTCTTATGGGAGTCACTCCCATATTATTATATTAACAGATACTGGAGTACATTATCAGATAGCTAAACAAGAAGAATAATTTATGCTGATTAATTTTTGTTAGTGTAAGTATTCTGCTGATATTGTTTTATTGCATTCATTCATTTGTTCATTCATTTTTTATAGGAGCCTTTAAATGGTGTCTTTTGAGGAAGAAGGGATATGGGTGGGGGCAGGGTTTCTGCTTGTCTTTTGTTCTTGCTTTTTAGATTTGAAATACCAGGTTTTCCTTTGTTTTTTCCTTTGTTATAGCAACGTAGCAGGGTTCTAGAATCTGTGTAGCACAGTGGTGGGAAATATATTTGTTCTGTTGAGAAGCAGGGTCTGCTGGTAGGTCTACATTTTGGCATGTAGATATATCATAGGCTTTGTAATCATGGGAGATTTAATCTAGGTTTAATCATGAGTATACTACTTAACATCTTTTGCATGCACATATCAGTAATGTAACCCTATAGTTGCATTACTTGAAAGATTTGGAAGATACCAAATAAACTTATCCTGAATTTTGTGTTTTTTTTTTAACTTGGTAACTGCAATGAAAATGCAATGGTGAATCACAACCATTAATATATAACAGTCTTCCAATCCAATCCTACACACAGTCTTGTCATGTCTCTGTGTCCTGACCCTTGAACTGAAATAGCCTCATGTCTTCTGCTCAGACAACCCATTTCCTCCTTGTTTGCAGTTTCTCCAGCTTTGTTTCTTTCAGTGTCTGAGCTGGTGGAAGAACGTTCACTAAAATGACCCTGTATCATTATGCAACCAATTAGCCAGAGGCTGACCCCAATATCCCGTATAACTTTTAGAGCAAAGTAAGCAAAAAAATCCAATGAGTTCAGCTCCTCTGAAAATAAACTTCAACTCTTCAGTGAAAATGCTTTGGAAGCTGCCAGGTGATCATAGAATCAATCAGACCAGACAGCAGTGCAAGGAAGAGATGGTGGAAATTTAAGCAAAACACTTCTCTTGGGTGCTGTCCTAAGAAGCTCTACACTTTCTGAGCTGGACAGTGCAATGCCTCAGACATGGAACTCCAGTACAGTATAGAGCTGGCATGGGTGTCAGTTTTTAAACCTGGTTTGCTGCTACTCTTTCCCCTTTCTCCTGCAACAACCAAACTTGGGGCAGGAGGGAGCAGGGGACGGTGGTGGGGAGGGGAAGGGGGAAGAGAGAGAGAATGCTGGCCATGAGTCTCAGGATGTCTTCCTTCAACTGGATAAGGATGGCATAGTGGATGAAGCATTCTCACGCAAAAGAACCAAGCAACAATATGCCATTTCAGCAAAATAAGAAGATGAACTTATGAAAAATGTTATGGAGTATTTGGGTGGGTTTTATCTTATAACCCCAACAAGGGCGGGTAGATCTTGTACCATTACACTCACCCAGCCACTTCTCCCAACACTTGCTCCTCCATTGTTCTTCTGTTTCAAACACCTTGTGCAAAATGGTAGAAAAGCAGTGTTAAAAAAATCCCTGCAACATGATAGCTTACAGTGGCTGACACAGTATTCCATTTTATTAATGAAAGTGAAAAAGATTAAAACTTTTTGGCTCTGGCCCAGGCAAAACATAACTTAAACATACTAACTTAAAACATAACATAATTAAAGCTCGTTGAACAAGCTTTAGTTAAAGCACCCCCACTGCCACTTTGAAGCATAGGGATGCTGATACACGAGATGTGGAGGCTGCTGGAGGGATGCTAATTAGCATGTTCCAACAGACTTGAATAATCGAGTCTGCTCTGACACGCTGTAATTACAGTGTATTGGAGCAACCTTGCTATACATCTTCAGGCACCCAAAGATCATAGTAAACAGTACCATGCAGCTGCTCAGAATATGTTCTGACTTTTAATATGGCATGATAATACTATTATCTAAATAAAATATGCTAAATGTCCTGTGTGACAAGGAAGGCAGGTATGTAATTGGCATGAGATAGCTAACATAGGGTAAAAATCTAGTGAAGATAGGCAGTTGATAATTTTCTCATGAGTTAGCAGGTGTGCCCTATATTTTTAGATCAACTTATTAACTTCCATGAAAACTATAAATTTCTTTGTCCCCACTAGGTTTTTACTTTGTTACCTAATTATGTTAAGAGCACCTTGATTTTCCTAGTGGGGATGTACTCTTAGGTTAAGTACAGACAGTTAAACATCCCAAGGCTGAATTTATTCAATCTTCACAGGTTAGTCTAAGCTCCATAGATTGAACTGATAAGCAAGTGAACAGACATTCACTTTTGATTCTGGAAATGTAGCCACATGCCTGCAGTGGCTCAGGTCAGAAGCTTGGTGGGAGGAGGACACTAGAGTATGCCTCCCTGCTTGTCTGGAGCAAACAGCTTGGGCCAAGGCTAGCCCTCCCATCCTGTGAGGAAGAGTTTGGGGGTGGTGGAGGTGCAAAGCATCCTGGGATGCTGGTGGACTGTGAGTTAACTTGAATCTGGAGGGGATCAAGACAGAAATTTACTAAATCAATTTAAAGTAAATCTGTTAAGTCTGATACTACATCTATCCAGATTTATCTTAAACTTGTTTTGGGTATTTTGAAAATGGTTGATGTCCACTGAACTTCTGTTGTGTTACAGAAGACAGATTTGACTTCTGTTGTGTTAGAAACAGATTTGAATTGGTTTCTGATCACTTATACCCGTTTGTGCATAACTTCTGTCCCTAGCCCTAAGGGTCTGATGGGCTTTATAGCATACCTCTGGGATACTCCATTCTTGCCCCTGATTTGCTTTCTCTTTCCCTGGTATCTTTCTACAATGGGGAGGGAGAAAAGTGCGTACAACCACCTCTTCTGGATTTTTACCAGAGACAGCAGAATTGTTACATTTCTGTGCAAGTACAAGCTATTAAGACTGATCAGTGGCATCAGGAAAAAAGATCCAAAGAACAGACCTAGTGCCCAAGATTCTTGCTTTCAAGTTTCACTGGAAAAAATGTAATTTCTGCTACAACATTACATACAGTCACAATGTTGGGGGGAGATTTTCAGGTTCCTCAAAATGAATAGCTGATCATTCCAAATAATATTTTGTAGGTTTCCCCCCAGCTTTGCAAAACTCCAATTGAGACTGTCAAAACATTTGTGACCTAAGGCCTATTTGAGCTCAAGAGACATTTGAACTTGGCACCCCAAGCTGTAAAGAAAAAAAAATTAGTGTATTTCACACAGCATGACACAGCAATCATTTATTCAAGAAGCCTTTTTTTTAAATAGGGCATGGAGTTTCAAATCATTAGTTACTTTAAATACATTTTTACAACCGTTATTTCTAATACAAAGTGGTTCTTTGCCTGTGGGAATTTAGGTGAGATCAATAATATTAATTTTGCTTCCATTTGTACATGCTGTCTGCACTTGGTACTGTTGGGGAAATTTGTTTTAATTTTGAAAGGACTATTTTAATGCATATTCTGTGTAATAATCTATGGGGACCATTAAAAAAACACCCTAGTCTTGCAAGATTGGAGATATATACCACACAATTTAATTTTCCATTGCATTTCTCTTACAAACAATATAAAAATGTATTTATGGTTTTCAAATGGTATCTCTACAAATTTAAAAACAAGTTGTTCATTTCTGTCCCCAGAACTTAGTCTGGTTTCAATGGCACTGTTCAAAATAAGTGAGGAGGAAAGAAATTGGTGCAAAATGAAAACAAAGGGTAGAAGAAATTACAGAGAGAAGTAGAACTAACTCTCTCCCCTTGCATATTGTAAGGTTGGAAATCCATCTTCATTACTGCAATCCACTCTTTGCCAGTTTCCCTGTCACCTATAAACCGGTTTTCTGTGATCCAGCTGAGATAGTTTCTAAATTTACCGTTTGTATTCACCATTATGAGTACCTCACAGTCCCACGTCTGCTCACTGCTGCTTGCTTAAATGTACTGAAAATCTCTCTCTACAGCACACTTAGAATAATACGGTTGTCATCAGTGGGCAGAGAGGAAGCTCGGTACCTTGCCAGAGAGATCCCAAGCTGTTTCAGAAGCGTAGAGATATGTCAGATCTATCTTTGCAATAATTACATTGTTTTAGTTTACTGTTCATAAATAGTAATTTCACTGAAAGAAGGATTCCATATGGGTATTATAGTCAAAGATGCAGTCAACTTAAAACTAGTTAGCTCATGTATGGGTAACTTGTAGTTACAGAAGTATGGAACTCATTGCATACTAACTACCTGAGCATATACCCAGCTTCTCCAGGGGGGTTTGCAGTTAATATTGAGTGTTGGATGCTTTGACTATATTATTATCAGTAGCTAAGTTCATATAGCTTAAAGCTAGCTTCATGGCAATGCAAGCAGCAGTCACATGCTGATTGTAGTGTAGGCATACAATAAGGCATGAAATCTTTTGCCACCATAATAAATTGTATTGAACAGCCTAGGCAGTTGGATGCATCATTGTATGAATAACTGAGGGCCCTGCAGAGTGACTCTTATAACAAATAAGATGACATTGTTATTCTATTATTTATGATATATGATAAAATAATCTCAATTACTGTTAAACTCATTACTGGCATTTTGCTGTCTTTAGATAATGGTGACTTATTCAGAGCAATTTTTATTGAACAATGTGAAGCTTTCAATATAGTTGATCATGTTTCATTGGTAAAAATGACACGTGCAGGGCTTTCCTTGTTCAGTTACGTCATGCGTAAGTGATAATTTGTCAAATGACAGTCAAGGAAAGGTTTGTAAAGAGGTGCAATAGGAAATGGTGTTCATCTCTGCTCTGTTCATGTTTTGGTCACTAATTTTGTACTGTTTATTATTATGGTGATAATTATAACACAGAACATTTGCAAACCTTTGGGATCTTTTTGCTGAATTTTTGCTAATTGCAGATTTCTAGAACACATTTTGCTGAGGAAGCCGCAGGAAACAGAAGCTTCTCCAATCACTTCTGAGCTATTTCCTGTCAGAAATTCCTCAGACGGGACATGTCACAAGGCAGCACCATAGTGATAAGTCCCAGGTTAGGTCAGCGCACTTGCTTCTGAATTGGAAGCAGTATGTAGCCATATTAGTACAGTGCTATAGATAGCCAAATAGGTTCTGCTTCTCACCAAAGACATTTGAAAAATGCTGAAGTTTACTCTGTGGATCAGCTTACCAGCCAAACCACACTTTTCTGGGTCCCTGTCACCCTCTCCCCACCTTGTACTTTGCTCTCTTTGGATAATGGATTATGCAGAGCAATTTTTATTGACTAACATGCCAAAATGTCAAAGCTGTCATCAGGGTATATTAGGTCTCACACAACTCTACATTAACATGGCTATACTGGTTCTGGTGCACTCATCACGTCCTGTGCTGTACAGACATATCCTTTAGTCCTCATGCAGTAAAACTTAAACAATTATCAACTTTAAGCCTAGGTAAAGTCTAATACCTTTCTATTTTCCTAAAAGTATAACTTACACTGAATGCAAGGTAGTTTATTCCATTGCCTATGTAGACAAACCCTTAACTATTATTGCGCGATAATCACTAATTTGTACAACTTTCCAATGGGTACATAATTTGCTGTAAAATGCTTTTTTCGGTCATCTCCAAAACCTTTGTGTTGGCTTTGATTTGCCAAAGAGCTTCTGTCAGAAAAAAAAATCCTGGTCTAGATTCAGTGAATAGGTTCCTCCTTCACCCAGTACCCTCGCGGTTAGGGCACGTGGTGAATATGGGAGACTCGCGTTCAGTTTTCTTCTCTGAGCATTTGAACTTCTAGTTAACTGCATATATATTACTGTTTCTGTGTAGACAAGCTCAAGGGAAAATTATCTCAGCTGCTGTGGTGTTACAGTTGTTAGGAAATTATTACCTTTTAACCAAATTAAATAAAAAGGGATTAATTTAGCAAATCCAGGACCCAGTAACTAGTCTGAGGTTAGGCTGGCAGGCAGAAATATCACCATGTGAAAGAGGAATACTGTTTCTATAAGGTATGAAATGACTGCAAAGCCACTTCACGGAGCACATTTTAGTCTCTATACACTGTTCTCTTGTATGGCCCATTCATACAGCTTCTTCTTTGTCCTCCTTATACAACAGAACTGCTGTATTTTTACTGCCAAGGTGCCTTCTTCAGTTGCAGAGAAGTAGGCTGTACTTGTCTTCAGTGATCAGTTCTCACTTCACATGGAGCAGTAGGAAATGGGGCTTTTGTATCTGCAAGCTTTTAGCAAAATGGTTCTCTAAATTGGTCTGTCTTGTAAGTGCATTATCATATTTCCCATTGAGCCTGCTTTAGCTGTGCATGTTTCCCACTCATTTCAACAAGACTCCACGCTACTCATTGCACCCCTTTCCTTTTAACTTTTGGGGAAGAAGGGGTTTCATGCATCTCTCCCAGCCAAAAATGGCCGTTCAGCAACCTTTGAGCCTGTTGTCTTAGCTTTAAAAAGCAGAATTTATTGGCTTGTTTTCTCCTTACTTTTTGGCATTGTCCATGTGCAGCTGGCTTCTGCAGATGTTTTCTGAGAGGAGTTGGTGACTTTTAAAACCTTGCAAATGTCGGCAATGTTACAAGTTCCTGTTACTCTGGAAGAGCTGCAGCACACAAAATACATCTTCCATCAGTGAATGCTGGCTCCTTTCCCTACCCTTTTTAATCTAATTCCCTACATTGTACAATAGTAAGAGAAAGAAGATCTGTACTTTTAATAAACAAATTAAGATATGTTACTATGGTCTGTATACTTGGGTTACTACGGGCAGCATAGGATGGAAAATGCAAGGGAATATATCTGGTAATAGAATAAAAGAAAATTAAACATTGCTTTCTATTTCCTTTTTCTACTTTTCACGGTGAATTTAATATAACTTTTCATTTTCAGTGTGCTGGTTTTGCAGATGAATTTCTAATAACATACATTGTTTTTCCCTCTCTTTCCCTTCTCTTCCTTTTCTTTTCTCTTCCTGATGCTCTCATAATCACCATATTGTGAATAGATTGCTTCCACACAACAAAGTGGTGACACAACCCCTTTCTCTTTTGCTACGTTCTCCTGCAAATAGAAGCCTTCTCTTTACACAGATTGTTTTAATGTGGTTTATTTTTCTGATCTTTTGAAGGAAAGGATGCAATGGAGAGAGAAATGCTGCTGAAAAAAATACTTCTGTGTGATCGTTATTCATTTGTTAGTGCCTGTCTGGGATACAGATAACAGATGCAAGGAACTTGGACATCTGTGTAGGGAACCTGTATAGATTTTTGCTTTCTATGAAGTGAAAAGTAGTAGGCAGGGTTCAGCCCTTTAATTAAAATGCTCACTGCCTGGAGTTAGAACATCTTAAGGGTACTTTAGAAACTCAGACTCTTGAACAACTTAAGACCCCAATGAGCCACAGCAGCTGCTTTGTCAGGATGTTGCTGGGTAATGACAGGTCATGCACATGATTAGTTCACGAACATTGGAGCCAAATGCCTATTGCAAGTGTGGCCATTATAAAAGGCAATACCTAAAACCAGTCATTTTCCTGACCTCTTGGGGACTGATATCTTGGGCATAAATTACATAGAAAAACTAAGGAAACAAGCAATATTTCAAAGAGAATGTCAAATGCTGCCTTTCCGCAAGTGCCATAAGAAAGAGTCAAGAGGGCCATTTACGAATGTGGACAGAGTATACCTGGGTCAAGAGGCCAGAGGTTTCAATTTCAAATGTAAGGAAGCCAAGCGTTTCTTCAAAGCAAATAGTCTTTGACACTCACCACACACAAAATATGGGCCATTTTGCTTATAGCTGGGTATATTTGTTTATTTTCCTGTTGTAGGTTTCATAGCATAATAGGAACCGCTGCATGCATGTTTCTTCATGAAATTCTTATGCATCAAGCTTCAGCGAGGTTTTTCTTAGTTAAATATTTTTCATGAAAAAATGCATACATTTTTCATAGTGTAGAATGTGTAAGAAACCACTGGAAACAAATAATACATCTTTAGGAAAGGGAAGACAAATGTCTGCTTTACATTACAGTCCTGGGGAGCTGGTCTTAATAGGACTGCTGCAGGATTACTGTCTTAATAGTATAAATTATATTAAAAAGGCTGTGAAGTTGCCAGTATGTGGATAAGTCTGCCAGGAATAGCTATGTTAGCTTTTCCTGAGCTATTACATACAAGAGCTACTTGATTTGGATTTTATCATTTGTAGAAGGGATATTTCAAATTGCTTTCCCTTCTGCTAGAAACATAGATTTTAAGAGGGTGCTTACAACTAGTCTAGGATTTGATATGACAGATATTTATATTTAATGCAGAGCAAAACACAAAATACACTTAACCTTTATTCAGTTCGCATTGTAAATGTATTCTACTTTCTTTCAACCAAAGTGAATTATATTAATAACTTGTTATTGTTAAAATGTCAAGAGTATTTTCTTTCCCTTTGAATTATCATTTTTGTGTTCAGGGTATTGGGTTTTGCTTATCACTCCTGACATGGAAAGGGAGAAATGTAATCTTTAGTGAAATGTTCAGACTTTTCCTGAATAGGTAGGTTATTTCTTTTAGATTAGCTGAAGTAATAGTTACTGAGCTGACATATGGAATGTGGAAGGAGACAGGAACCAGACATTGTACTGAAACTGAAACTCTCTCTCATTTAAAGATACAGAGTCTCCGGGACTAATAGACTGATGTGCACAACATGTCAGGTAGTACCATTTATGACACGCCTTTTAATTTTCAGTAAGCAGATTTCAAGTGTACTTTGCTGGGATAATAATAAATATATAAAACCAAGGTTGAAATCTATTTGTTTAGCAATGAAATCTGAGATTTGCTTACCTTTTAATTATTCCCCCTATTTTAAGTGACTTTAATTCAATACAGTATACTTTCATTAACCAGAGAGACGGTAAGTAGTTTCCAATTCTCTCTGCTTTGGAAGCAGGCATTCTGCTTCTTAAGAGAGATTTAACTTGTTAGAAGTATAATAATTAACACCATTCTGGAAACTGAGGGTTGTGAGCAAGCATCTTTTATAGTTTGGAATGACAATTCTTGATCTTTTTCTTTCCATTTAACATTTCACATTTCTTCATAGCTCCCCAAAACAAATAAAAATGTAAAAAACCTGAAGCATCTTTTTAGTACACTGTTCACAGAAATACAGCAGGCATTCCTGCTTATGGTTTTGCTCCAGCAAACCAAATCAAATTCAAATTGATGTCTTCATCACAAAGTCTATTTGGATCTAAGATGGATGAAATGTTCTACTTTAATTAGAGCCATTCCTTCCAGCTCCATAAATAAAAGTACTGCTTTATATTCCATGAGCAGGGAAAGTCTGGTTACAAGGTTGGCAGCAGCAACAAAGCTGTCCTTATTGTTATGAAGCAAAAATGCTCAGTTGGCTCAAATCAAGTGTGTGTGTGTGCGCTTGCACATGTGTGAATCCTGTCCTCATTTTCAAATTAACTACTGCCTTCTTCTAGTAGCTATTAAGGATTCACATAGTTAGTAAAAAAAAATCAAGCAACAACATTCAGTGTCACAGGATGCTTTCAATACCTTGCATTGCTTTTAAAAAAATAATATAAAAATGTTGTTGAGCTTCAGTATTGGAGACAACAGTAATTCTTTTCACCAGCTAAATTTCTTCCCCTTTTGATGGAAGCAAGGATTATAGGACCTGAATCTTTGGTGGCATCATTGGTTTTCACAAGGTAGAGTTCCTTCCCAAAAGTGTTATTCAATATTTATTCAATATTTCATATCCATGCTACTTTTCTCAGTTTCCATTCTGGGGAAGCATTTGTATTGTGCACAGTCCCAGATACAGCTTTTCTGACACTCATAAATTACAGTGAATTTCTTAAACTAAACATATGGGATGAATGCATACTGCAACACAGATATTGTTTTAAATTCTTGTCTGTTTTGAAAGCACTGCTGTTCAGTGGAAAGAACTCAGAACATTTTGGACAGTTTCATATTTGCTAGATATGGAAGCAGCATTGAGCTGTATCTTGCCAGTTCTTAAATTATATAGAAGAAGCTAGTTATTCTTCACTGCAGTGAGGCTGGAAGATGAAGCATATGGAAAGAGCAGCTAGTTCCATCATGTTGTCCTGTAATTGTAAAGCTGCCTACACTACCTTCCCTTAGTTATGAGCTAATTCAACTTGACAAATTATTTTTGTTCTTCCTTTTTTCTTAGCAGTCTTCCACATTAACAGGTCAAGAGTTTATTAAGAATATATTTATTTGAATTACTGCTGTATTTAACCTCTATTTATAAACTTAAACTTTGTAATGCAGGGTTTTTTTTCCTAATAACAAATGTGTTCATTAATAAACAGAGCAAAGCCAGTACTTTTTCCATGTTATAAAATATAGAGTATTTACTGGACTTTTAACAAGGAGTTGAGACTGAAAGTGTTGAATTCCTAGGGACTTTATTTTAGATGAACATGATTTCATCTATCAGCCATTTACAAGGCAACCTCTATTTTTAGGTCGGTTAAAAAAACCAAACCCTACAATAGCATCCTTGATAATCAGAACTATGTTTCCTCTCTGACCTACACCAAAAAGATCTTTATTAGGAATTGAAGTTGGGGGGGAAAAACATATCTCATGTGTTTTGTTTAACAAAATTCTCTTATTTTTGAGTTTGTATGTTCAGTTATAGAACCAGCTCTTGCCTAAGACTTTGCCAGCTGAATGTTTGTGAAGAATCAAGGAGATGTTTTAATTTAATAAAGTTGCCTAAGTGCAGATGATGTGGGAGACGTATGAAAGCTCAGTGGATTAAGTGTAAGGCTAGGAGCCAGGATGCCTTAAGTTCTATTCCACTCTGTGTCACTGAATGACCTCAGTCATTTTTTCGCTCTGGCAGAGCACTTGGCAAACATCATTTAGTTAAGTCTTGTATAACTGTATCCCTTCACGGTAAAAAAAGACAAACACAACCCCTGCTCCCCCCCCCCCCACACAATATTTCAGTTTTTAGTAACTGAAACAGTCACAGAGGTAATGCTTTTTTATAAAGCAAGTTCAGAGACAGGATGGGATCCCAGGTACTTGCCTCTTACCCCTGTGCATAATCCAATAAGTAATTTTGCAAAGCAAGCCAATTAACTTTCTGACGCTCTGGTTTCTAATCTTGATCTGTAAAATGGGAGTAACAATACTCACCTATTTGTATCTGTAGACAACTTAAATCCTGTCCTCTTAGACATTATTCGCCTACTGGTCATTGGTCCATTTTCAAGATTCAGAAGCTTCTATTTCTCTTAGATGCAAAGAGATAAACTAATGCAGGAGGTTAGCTTTAAAGGGAGGTGTTTTAGTCACATGTGTAACATAGGTTAAGTACAGATTTTCAAAAAGCCCCTGGCAGAAAGTGCTCCAACTATTATTGCACTTGACTTGAAGTGCTGTAAGTTAGAGCATGTTTCAACTAAACAGATGTGTGATGTTTGGGGTTGGGGGTAGGGGGGAGGGAGGCTCAATGCCTGCCTGCCTGCCTGCACTGGCCAAGGCCAGAAGGTATGGGGGGTGCTCCTGAATACCTCCCAGGAGGCTGCTGGAGTAGCCCCTCCAGCTCCACCCCCTCCAGTTGAGGACTTTGCAGGGAACTTGCACTGTGACTGTTGACTGTAGGGAGCGATAGCAGGGGAAGGAGTCCCCCTGCCTGAGCTGCAGTGCACTGTAGGGCTGGGGTGGTTGCAGGGACAGAACCCCCTGTCTATCTCTCCACCCCCCAGCCAGGCTGTGGCTCTCAGCTGGCTGGGATCAGAGGCTGTCACTGACTTGGATCAGTGACAGCCAAGGGGACAGGGCTGTCTTGGTGTAGGCAGAGCAGATGAGGCAAGCACACTGCCCTGTGCAGGGCCAAGGGTGCAGGTAAATGCAACCTAGCTTACTGCTCAATGGATGAGGCACAGGCATTCTAAAAAATGCTCTAACCTAAGCACTTTCCTTTGATAAAACACCCATCAAGAGTTAACTTAGAGCACGATCTGCTATTTTTAAAGTACTTTAAGTCTCATGAATGTCTGTTCTGTTAGCACTTTAAAGAGCTTTCTGCATGCTTAATGCACATTGAGTATGAGATCTGTACCTAGCTGTGAGTACCATGGCAGAAGACTTGGAAAGGGCTTGCTAGCCAAAGCGTGCCCAGTTTAAATAATCCTATTGCCTTTATAGGGAGTTGATCCAGGTTCTAAGAAATAGTCAAAGATAAATGTTATTAAGCCTAGTCATCAGAAAGACCAAGGGTCACTCATTAGCTGTGTATAAGTTAGTTATTTTTCTGAAGTAATATTTGCCTTCTGTATTGTAATGTGTGGTTTGTTTTTCATTTATACTTCAGGCAATGTATATTAATACTGCATTCCTAAGGCCATTACTTAGGCCATTCCTAGGGCCATTACTAAGTATGTGATATGGCTTGGGCCATTCCTAAAACCATTACTAAGTATGTGGCTTTCAGAAGGCGCCACTTCTTTCTGCTCCCAATTTTTCAAAATTCTCAAGTGTAACCAGTAGCAAAATGAACAATGGGCCACTGGGACACCAACTGGCTTTGCTTCAGTTGTTGTCCCTGCTGCTGCTACTGTTCAGGGTGCAACAGTTATGCCTCTGAGTGTAACTGTTTGGGAGGGGTGGGTTTTCATGTGTTTATATATTACTACAAGGAGGAGCAAAATCACAAGAAATAGCAACCAACCTGACATGAGGTACCATTCAACCATTCCCTCGGCTGAAGAGATCCAGGCTTAGCTGATGTCCAGTGTAAAATACAGCTGGCTATTACTCACTGATAAGCAGGGAGATTTTTTTTACAGCAGGGAATTTTCCATTTCTGAAGTTGAAGCAAAATGTGGAGGCCGGGAGGCAATAAAAGTGGTTTTCATTCACTGGTACACTTCCTACCATTCTCAGAGTGCAATGTCATGTAGTTTTGTCCCTCTTTCTCAACGTGGTGGGCTGGCTGCCTGCATCAAAGGCATGGAGCTGGGGGGTTGGAGCTGTTCCAGCAGCTCTATACAGCGTGAGGTAAAAAGGGAAAATACCATCCCATCTGTGGATCTGTGTTCATGTCCAAACACCTATTTTTTTCCCCCTCTCTGTATCTTGATGATTAACGTTTTTAAATGCATTTTCTTTTGCTGTGCATCCTGACATTTTTACATGTCATCTATTCTTAATAAGTTTTGATATAGCGAATTATCTTTTATACAAGTTGTTTTCCTTTGTATTTTCTAGAGTTTGCTGTTCTCTCTATTTTCCACTAAATTATTATTTTCTCTGTATTACTTTACATGTTGTAATTGCTTTGTTATCTATAAAAGAAAGGTAGTTTCAGTGTACTCCTTTCATCACTGACAGAGTCTTGGTGAATGAATTGTAGCTCTCCTCATTACCATAGCTTTGTTCTGCTCAGTTTTAATGATAATTGCCCTTGTCATTTTTTTGTAACATTAGCTGCAAAATCAGTGGTTAAAAACAGAATGAGTAAAAGGGAGGGAGAGAGAAAGAGAGAGAGGGTAAAGAAGGGAGGGAGATTAATTAAGTAGAATATTTTGCAAAATGGGTTGATAAAGAAATGTTTGTATTTCATATCATTAAATAACTGAGTCAGAATTCAGTAAGTAAACATGGCAATACAAGCCAAGGATAGGCTAATCTGTTTTGTTATACTAAATGTAGCAGGCACATGACCATGACAAATTCTATTACTTGATCCAATACAATTTTGCCTGGATAAAGAAAAATGAAAGTTTTCCAACGCATTTCTTCCTCTTCCTCCTCCTCCTCCTGTTTTGTCTTCAAAATGATACATCTTTACCTCCATTGTATTTTCATGCACAAATAAAGAATGAGGGATAACTAGGTTGGTAGTAGCAATGCTGAAGAGCATCTGCATGTTATGTTGGGTTCCAAACTCAACATGAATCAGCAGCGTGTACTACTACTGTAAAAACCAATGTAATTTTGAGTTGCATTAATGGAAGTATTGTGTCCAAAAAGCAGGAGGCAATAGTGCCACTTTACTCAACACTGGTTAGGCCTCAGCTAGACTATTGGGCACCACATCTTAAGAAGGTTGTAGAGAAACTGGAGAAAAATCCAGAGGTTTTTGATATAGACAATTAAAAATAACCTCTCAAAAAACAATGATTTGAAGGAACAAAGTATTTTTAATTTACAGAAAAGGCAATTAAAGCAGAATATAAAGAAGATGGAGGAAAATGGCTTTCTAGATCAGTTGTGCTATTTTTGTGCACCAAACTTCTGTACAGTTACAGGTTTAGATTAATCTGCATTCACTTAGACCAGTCTAAGTGTAATGTCTCTGTGGCTAAGTACAGACAATCAAAAAGCCTGAGGCTGAATTGATTCAGTCTTTGCAGGTTAGTCTAAAGTGCAGAGATTAAGCTGAGAAACAACTGGACACACAATCACTTTTGATTCAGGAATTGCAGCCACATACCTGCAGTGGCTCAGGCCAGAAGCTGGGGCTAGTAAAGCATGCCTCTCTGGCACATAGCTAGCATGGCCTGTGTTCACTTCCTCTTCCTGCTACCCCTAAGGTCTCTGGGATTTGCAGTCCAGACTTATAGCAACAGGACTCTGCAGGGTTGCTTATTACTACCTCTTCCTGTTTCTAGTTGTCTCTGGGATTTGTTGTTCATAGTTGTAGCCAGCAGTAAGTTTAGGGCAGGGCAGGGCAGGGCAGGGCAGGGCAGGGCAGGGCAGGGCAGCGCAGCGCAGCGCAGCTCTGTTCTGTTCTGTTCTGTTCTGTTCTGTTCTGTTCTTGGGGAAGGGAAGTTTAACCTCTCTCTCTGGCCCCAGACCCCTGCCAGGGTTTGCCTGGGGCGGGGGGGGGGGGGGAAGAGGGCAGTCCCTGCCTCCCCTCCCTTCCCCTCCTCCTCCTGCTTTCCTTCCCTCCTTCTCTGCTGGAGGAGACAGCCCAGCCCAAGGCTGGAAAGCATGCTGGGGATCTGTGATTTAACTTGAACCAGGAAGGGGTCTGAGACAGAAGTTTCATAAACTGGTTTGACCCAAATCAGTTAAGTCTGATACTTAACCAGGTTTATCTTAAACCAGTTATGATGAATCTGATATTCACCTAAGTTTATCTTTAACCAGTTTTAACCATTTTGAAACTGGTTTATGTGCATTGAACTTCTATTTTGTTACAGGTTTAAACCAATTTCTGATCACTTAAACAGGGTTATGTGTAACATCTCTCCCTAGCCTAGATGTCCTATGAGGCTAAGAGAGCCTTGGAGGAATAGCTAAGCATAATCTCAGTATTGTATTGTATTTTTTTGATGACTGCAGGTTAAAAAAGAAGTCTTTTATTATATATTAATTCATGTGATATTCCAATATGTGAACGATTGTTAGTTGGGTAAGACTACAAGGGCAGACTTTCAACTGGTGTAATTGTCTTAAGTTGGTATCAGTTGACTACTTATTCCACTTGGGGAACTGTTTCATAGTCTCTAAACTCTGTATAGTTCTTTTTATGTATTTACTTTCACACTTTCACTCTGGTTTTGTTGAGGGTAGAAAAAAGGTGTTGTCTGTTAATTTTGTATTCATTTTCGTTAATAGTTTATTATTTCTAATAATACATTATTTCACCATTATCCATTTTCTGACTTCCCTTTATCTGGTGATTGTGCTGTATTCTGACTTAGAGCTGGCTTTTTCAAAACTTGACTACTTTTAGTAGTTTGGGGAACAAAGTAGTTTTCACATTTGGTTTTCTCATTGCTTTTAGATGTTCATGTTTTCTTCCCTCAGCATTTCAGCTTTATGAATAATATTTTTAGCTTTTTAACTGAAAACATTTTTTTCATATTTTGCCTTTATACTTCTGTATTTAGAGTTACTGTGGTATTTTTCTGTTGGTATTTGCACGAAACATCCAAACAATTCTCATGAGCCCTTTAAAGATTTCTAAAGTATTAGTCAGAGTCAGGAACTCTTTAGTTCTTGAGATTTAAATGTGAAGCAACTCAGGCAAACATCAGCTGTCAAACAACTGAACTAAAAGGACTTGGCCACAGATTCCTTTTTTTTTATGTTTTTCAAGGGTTTTTGAACTATTGCAGCTGAATATTGGAACTCCAAAACTCATACAGCACTCTTGTTCTATTAGTTATAGAACTAATACTTGTTAACATAGAAGAGAAAGCTATTATTGGAGAACACAATAAAAAATAATAAGTATCAGCTAAAAACTGTTGTCTGTCTGAATTTGTCTTAATCTTACGGATAAATAAATATTCTATGGGAAAAGCAGGGCATAACTTTAACTAAATGTCCAGGACAGGAGGCTTCTATCTAATGTTGCTTCATTATGTTACTGTGGGCTGGTGGGGAGGGGGGGTGGTGCAGCCACACACCTTTCAGACGGAGTTCCTGGCTTTCCATACTCTCAGAAACTCTGGTTGGGCTCTGCTCTTTAGCACCCACTCTCAATTCCTTTCTGTGCTCTGTGAGTCTGTTCTCAAACCCCTTCATAACAGGTCTCTCTGGGGCTAGCAATTCTTTCTCAACTCTGACAATACTTTTTCCAGCTGATCTCTCTTTCTAGCAGTTCTCTGGAATACCACACTTCCTCTGGATCTTACTTAACTTCTAGCTTTCCTTTCCTTTAACAGATCTTAACTATATTCTTTCTGGGCTACAGGCTTCACAATCCGTTCTCATCAGTGGCCCCTTCTTGCCTTGCTCCCCGCAAACGAATTCATCCAGCAAATCTTGGTCTCTCTTTCTTTTGTACAGCTGCACAATCTGTGCTGACCTTGCTTTCTACAAACCAAAAACAATCTCTGTCTCTCTGCTTCACAGATGCACAGTCCAACAAGCTCTGTTTCAGGACTGAGAAAGCTCCCTCTGAAAGATTGTGGGCAATGAATTACACACTGCACACAATCCCTGCAGGAAAACTCTTCCTACCTCAAAAAGAAACCTCCTAAATTATGATTTTGCAGAGAGAAAAAAACAAAACATGCCTCTGATAAGCTCATTTCTCTTCCCTTGCCCGGAGTAACTTCTGGAAACTGATCTCTGTTCACATAGCTGTACCCTGATGTTTCCCAAAATAAGTTGTTACACTCTCTCTTATCTAGGTTCTTCACTGTTCCTGGACAGGTGGGAGAACCAAGTTTTCTCCTGCTCTTTCCAATCACAAATTCTATGCCACTGCCTGAGCAAATGTCCAGTAACATACCCTGTCTCTTTCTGTGCCCTCTGCTGCCTCTATTATCCGGGGCACACAGGATCCCAGAGTATCTGTCTCACATTCCTCTAACTATCTCTGACCTCTCCAAAGCTGGACTGCCTGGATAACAGTCTGCTTTGCCATAACCTGCACCTCTAACCTTCAGCTTACAAACTGCACAGAAAACACACAAAACTGCTCTTGTCCTCTCTCCACAAAAGACTGTAACTATTCCCAAGGACCTTAGAGTCAAAGGACCCTGACCATTCACACAGCCTATCTCTCCAGCAGAGAGATGACTTTCTCTGCTCTTTAGCTTCCTACTGCAAACACAGCAGGAGGTTCTTACTTAATCCCACAGCATGCAACTGTGTCCACTACTGTGCCTGACTTAGACAAAGAAAGTCTCCTGGTCAGCAGTAACAAACAACATCTCCTGCACAACACTTACAACCCCAGTCACAATTACCATACATCTCTACCTTACTACAAATCTTAGCTAACCCCTCTAGAAAGGGTCACTCCATAGAAAACACACATTTAGTTAAAGTTATGCCCTGCTTTCCCATTTATCCATAAGATTAAGATGAATTCAGACAGACAACAGTTTTTAGCTGATCCTTATTATTTTTTATTGTGTTCTCCAACAAATGCCCTGATCAGTCAGGTTACTGCCCTTGTCCCAGTGGAGTCACCATTTGTTGGCACTGGATCTGGACCCAGCCCCTATACCTTTGATCTGGATGAGCACAACCCTCAGACTGACCCTACCACCTGCCAGTTGATAATAGGCAAGTTTATTGATACAGAGTGATAACAAAGAAACAACAACACAAACAATCAATTCTATATCTACCAGTCATGGGGACCCTTCCCAGGGGACAGGGACAGGGATGGGGACCCCTTTTGGGGAGGTCTGGAAAGAACAGGGAGGGATGAGGAAGAATAGGCAGGGATGGGAGGACAGGGACAAAGGGGGGGATGAGAAGGAGCAGGGAGGGACCCTTTGTTAATCTCAAGTCTCTGCTTTTGTATCCTCTTTCCCCTTTGATGACTCCTGATGAGTCTTCATCCATGGTTATCTCTGGTTGGTTGTCTCTCTGTGGTCACACACCCACGTAGCCTTCCGGGCCTTCTCCTAATTTGGTTTGTTCCCCCAGAACCGGGACTCGGGCCCCACTCTATTCTGGGGCCTTGTAGCTGGTGTCACTTATCTCATGTTATGGGACAGTATGGGGGGGGGGGGCGGAAATTCCAATAAATTGTTTTTTATAGATCATTTGGAGTTTTTAAACCTAGTTTTCAGTTTGTTGTTTTGGGAAAAAATTCACAAAGTTTGTTTTGGTCATAAAATAGGCATTCAATATAAAGGAAGGGGTCAGAGGAGGAAAAAAGAGAATGAGACTCAGGATGGGTTAAGTTAGGTAGGGTCATGAAAGAGAATGAGGAGATTTGAGTTGCAAGAGCAAATCAGTGAATCTGTTTAATGATAAGAAGGAGGAGTCAGCATTAAGCAAGCTAGGTTGCTCTTGCAGCTGTGGTTTAGTTTGGGCTGTGTGAATAATTGATTATTTTGGTTTAACCACCAAACTGAAAAACAAAACCAAAAGTATTTAGAATGATGGAAAATAAAACAAAATAATAATACCCCTCCTCTACTTTTTTTCTCTGGAACAAGTTTCATTTGGGTTAAACAAAATGTCTCCTGCATGGACACTTTCTATTAAGGCAGAAGGAATGAAGGACTGGGTTCTCAAAACTGGTAGTGAAGCCCACTCTCCCCAATAGCACAGTGGTTAGAGCATTGTCACTGGATGTGTGAAACTCAATTTTACATCCTTTCTCCACACCTCTACCTTCCACAAGCCTGCTGTATTTGCAAGGCTGTAGGCTTTTCATGCTTTCTGTTGGTCATGTTCCACTGTGCATGAAATAATTAAATATTTATTGAGCCACAGAATGATGAAGGTGAAGTTGCACTAAAGGGCTGGTGAGCTGGGGCATGACTAGGAGATGGGACACCTGGGATCTATCCCTGGTGTGACTAATGGGAAGGGCTGGGAACAATGATTCCTGGGATGATGGAGGATTGAAAATTGATGGTTTTATCTCTGTGGAGCAGATTGAAGTTTCTCTAACAGCTCAGAGTTAACCCTCACCTGAAGTGGCATAATTTTGAGCCACTCAGAGGGCATGTAACATGAGTTAATGGGCTTTAATGTGCAGACACTTGCATTTTAAGCATCCTGAATATGGTCAAATTGTAATGTGAAACTTCACCCTGACAGTGATTCTCCAACTCTACAGCTAAGGGGTCTTCTCTACTGTCATCTGCAAACTTGCTGAGTGCTTCTATAGGGCTATGTGAAGCTTCAGTAATCTATTTGATTTGGAGGAGATTCGGCCCAATTTGGCAGCTGAGTCTCTGAATCTGAATTGAATTGGGAGATGCGTTAAAAGGTCCAAATCGAATCAGAAGCCTCTGAATTGATTCGGAGAGATTCTGAGATGTGGAGAGCTTGCAGCAGGTTCCAACAGAGTTCCAGGTTTTGACTTCTCGATGCTGGACACAGCTGCCTCCAGCTGGTAAGTCTGTTGAGCGCAGCCTGGCAGTGGGAGCTAACTTCCCGGAGTGCAGCCTGGCCCAGCCCGCCCTGTGCAGATTCGGGGGAAAACGTCCATTTCCATGTCCTCCTGGACTGTTGGCAAGAGCTGCTGGAGGAGCCACCAGAAAAGCAGCTCCCGGACTGGTGGTGCACGGTGGTGTGGAGTGGCAGGAGCCCCCCTCTCCAAGTCCTGCATGCCTCTGCCCTGGCTGGGCAGCTTGTCCCAGCCCCAATCCCTCCCTTCCTGTGGGGGCATTGATCTGCCCCCCCCAATGCTCCTTCCCTCCCCCTCCGCCCACCACAACTGACTTACCAGCTGGAGTCAGCTGTGTCCAGTGTCATCAAGGACTGTCTGTATAGTCTATGGCTGAATCTCTGAATTGGTGCCAAATCTCTGAATCTGAACTGGCTGAATCGAATCAGCAAATTCAATCCCTGTCCCTCTGAATCGGCCGAATCTGAAACAAATACTTGCTGCTTCTTATAGGCCTAGTCTTTTGCTCCCCAAAGAGTGCAAGTTCAACTGTACTCTGGCTGAGCAAAAACAGAGAGGGGGACTGAGGTGCCTTGTGTCTTGAGTGAGGGAGGGTGAAAATTATTTGCCAAAAATTGTTGCCCTCTAGCTTTGAATTGAATATGCAGGGGAGCAGGAGGCAGAAAGGAGGGAGATATTTTATTTGTTGACATGATAATCCAAGGCATGGATAACAGTTTCACTAATAAAATAGAAATGAATGGATGAATCGTAGAGACCATTGAGCAGAACTTGCACTTTGGAGCTACTCAAAACCAAGCCGGAAACATGTAATATTTTAGTACTAGTTGAGAGAATGCTCACCCTGTAAGCATGTGAATCTGGATATGAAAGATGTTTTCATTTCAGTAAATAGATTGAAAGCCCTGCTATATTTTTATGCTTGCTATGAGTACTATGTATGGGATCAGGAAACTTAAGACACGTTCCTCAGCTCATATGCAGCAGTAGATCATGCAATGTTTAGCCAAAAAGACCCAGAAGGAGTCAGGCACATACTTTGCACATGGAAAATTTTGCAAGTGAAGTGTTATTTCCATTTGTTGTTTAAAGCTTCAAGGCTTCTGCAGGTCTATTTTCCAGTCTTCATGTCCACTTCTGAGCATTCCAGTAATATAACTATGATGGGGAGACTGGAGCAGCTGCCCTGGATGGCAATTTTGTGGGGTGCAGAATGGAAAAGTATTTGTTGCCCTCCTGTTCCCTCTTCCCCTGTCATGTCCTGCTGCTCCAGGCTGTTTTGTTATGCCTTTGGCTATGCAGCCAAGTTGGCTTGTAAAGATTTGCAGGTTTTTCAAAAGATGGGAAGCAGGAACTGAAGGAGAAAAGCTCAAATAATCATGAGACCATTTTCTAAAGAAGCAGTCAAGGAAGAACATGCATCACTGCTGAGGAGCTTGGAAGAAAACTGATTACACAGATTCGCCCTCTACTTCCAGGTACATCCACTAGACAGAGGCAGTGCAATCTGCTCTTCATGTAAGTAAATGTCAGAGGAAAAAAAAAGAGTACCCAGTATGCCCCTGGAACTGTGCAAAACTACTTAGAAAAATAACCATGGAATGACAGGAAAGAAATATCTCTGTAATTAATAGTACCCCAGGACAGCTGGTGAAAGGTAGAGAGTTCATGAAAGGAACCCCTGACAACAGGTATCGTAGGGCGGATGGTGTGGGGCACTAGTTCTTTATTCATCCTTCCTGCCTTTTTTCACCCTTTCTCTTTTCCTCATAAACTCAAAGATTCAATTTGATGTATTAACCACAGACTGATGATAGATCTTACCATTAGCTAAAAAAAAAAGGTCATGCTTTCACCATGTGTTGAAACATTGGCTACTGTCTACCTCTATTTGTTTTTTTCAGTTTAATGACTATATTTGAGAGTGCCTATAGTACACACGTTCTGGGAGGCTGCTCCTATGTGCTGCAAGTAGTGTGTCAGAGCAGACTTGATTAATCAAATCTGTTGGAGCGTGCTAATTAGTGTGCTCCAGTCAGCCTCCATGTCTTGTGTATCAGGGTGCCCACACTTCAAAATGGTGGAGGAGATGCTTTAACTAAAGCTCATTTGACGAGGTTTAGTTCAAGTGCCCCCACAGCTATTTTGAAATGTGAGGATGCTGATATGAGACACTGCAGGCACTTTAATTAGAGCAGCTCAGTCTCAGAACAGCAGAGACTTCCTATGCCTGAAGAAGGGTAATTGCACCCAAAAGCTTGCAAAGAACCTTTTTCCAACTACTCAGTCTAATAAAAGATATCACATCTTCCCCCCCCGCCTGCCTGTGTCCTTAAACCAACATAGCTACAACCAAAAACCCAGTTTCATGAGCTACATAGCTTATTAGAATCAGTGTAAGATGTTGTTGTGCTTGCTACTGTTTCTGGTAGTTCACTGCTGTGTTGGGGTGGGATTTATACTTTGGAAAATAAGAGGGAAAGCAGCACTATTAAAAAGGTACAAAAGCTATTTTTGAACATTTCCACAGAAAGGTAGTAGAATACCTTAACTTTTGTATCTATATTATTTTATTGAGAAATAATTATCTCTGCAAATTGAATACTTTGGTCCACTGAAGTGGTTATCAGTGCTGGAGAAATTGTTTCCATTTTATAGAGGAATCGCATATTATTTCAGAAGGTTAAAGTAATTAATTCTAAGTTGCTTTTGAATGATCCCACTTGGAGGATTGCCCAAATACAAGCATAGATATGCTTACTGGAATGGGAAAATGGAAGATAGGTGTGCATACTGCACGTTTTATGAAGGATTTACAATAATATTATAGGTGACCATTTGGGAGTAATCACGAGATTCACTAAGGCAGACATGGACATTAATAAAAGAAACTTAAAACATCTCCCACCTATGTAAATCAGTGGTTTTACACATCAGCTTCAGTTACTTATCTGTGTTGTATTCAGTTAACCCTTCCAGAAAGGAGGGAAAATTATGTCCCTGATTAGATTCCCAATATTATCCTTTTAAAAAATGATCCGCAGCTGCTGCTGATGCCCCTGTCATCTAAATAGACTAGGGGTTTTGAGTTGAAAACTTGGGTTAGGAGGTATGGGTTGAGAAAGGGGGACCACTCCTGTGTTGGGGGCATGGGTGAGGGGGACATCTTTGAGGGGGCATGGATGGAGGAGGTATGCTTAAATTCTTTGTTGCACTATAGAGGGTTTACTTTATGTGGAGTCTCTGTGGCAGAACTGGAAGGCTCTACTCTGGGCTGACCCTCTCTGGTATGAGCACCACAGCAGTACACATATGAGCAAATTGCAGTGATATAACAGGGAACAGGGACATATCAGAGAGCAGCTGACTTGCAGAAACTATGTATGTGCCTGCTCTTATAGGAAGAACTTAAAGTGGAACTGAAGGCTAAGTGTCAATGGGTTGGTCTTTACTTTGGTGGAAGTGTGGGCACACAGACAGTTACTACCTCAGCTCTTACATGCTCAGCCCCTGTTCTCTCTTAAGTTGCTATAATTTGTTTATTTGGCCATGCCCTATATTACTTTTTGGTGGAAGTTTTATCCTCATGAGTACTGACACAATTGATCTGGACTGGTTTGGGCTCAATTGCTACCTAGCTCTGTAATTGGAAGGTTAATTGGGATGGTATTCAGTACCCCAGCAACCAAGTATGTTTGCAGCAGATACAAAGGCTAGGGACAGAAATTGCACATAAGCCAGTTTAAGTGATCACTGATCAGAAACTGGTTTAAACTTGCAATAGAACAGAAGCTTAGTGCACATAAACCAGTTTCAAGATGACTGAAACTGGTTTAAGATAAACCTGGTTGAATGTAGTATAAGAATTAACTGATTTTGGCCCAAACTGGTTTATGGAACTTCTGTCCCAGACCTCTTCCTGTTTCAAGTTAAATCACAGATCCTCAGCATCCCAGCATGCTTTCCAGCCTTGGGCTGGGCTGGGCTGGACTGTGATGTTGGCTCCAGAGAGCAGGGCTGGCCCCACCCCTACCTGGAGGGCTGGCTGACAAGGGGTGGGGGTAGCAAACCTGGCTGGGACGCAGCTTGGTCTATGGTGGGGGCTGCCTCCCTCCCCCTGGCAAATCCTGGCTGGGGTCTGGGGGCAGGGAGGGGGGTTAAACACCCTTTCCCACACTCAAACTTATTGTTGGCTGCAACTGTGGACTACAAATCCCAGAGGTATCTGGAAGCAGGAAGAGGAAGTGATGAGCAACCCTGCAAGGTCCTGCTGCTGTGACTGTGGACTGCAAATCTCAGAGACCTTGGGGGCAGCAGGAAGAGCAAGTGAACATACAGTCCATACTGGCTGCATGCCAGAGAGCTGTGCTCTAGCACCCCCAGGCTTCTGGTCTGAGCCACTGCAGGCATGTGGCTGCGCTTTCTGAATCAAAGTTAAAAGTCTGTACAGTTGTTTTTCAGTTTAATCTCTGCACCTTAAAGTAACCTGGAAAGACTGAATTGATTCAGCCTCGGGCCTATTGACTATCTGTACTTAGCCAATGTGTGTTTTAATTTGTAGGAAGATGAGCAGACACAGTAATGCTAGACAGGTCATATGGGGGGCCTATACATGTACTTTGATGCGTTCTAATTAGAACACTCAAGCATCGCCACAGCATCATGTGTATTAAGCTCCCACGCATTTAAAAATGGTTGCTGGGGTGCTTTGACTAAAGCTTATTAAATGATCTTTAGCATTCTGTGGCCATTTTTAAATGTGCAGGGGCTTAATACATGTGATGCTGCAACATTTAATGAGAGCGGTTCTCTGGGAACTGCTCTAATACAAAAAATAAAAAATCCCCTCCCCCCCCACCTGACTCCTGAACATGTGTATAGGCAGCCTAGATTTTTAAAAGTTTGATTCTATTCAAATGAGCATCCAAGAGTTTTGATGCTTCTATGCCCCTTTTTAGTCTGAAAACCAGGAGAGCAGGCTTTTACAGAAAATACTTAGTATTTCCTGGCATTGAGACTAGCTTCTCTTAGAGCTCTTTTACACTTCTGTTTCAGCCCTAGCTTAGATCAGGTAGTGTGCTGGAATGGAAGAACATATAAGGTTTATAAACCTCAGAAAAAGTTTTTATTAGTTTAAATTTATACCTGATGTTTGAGGCTGTTACTGGAGCAAGTTTTAATTTGAGTGCAAAGGAACTGAACTTGAGTTACCTTTTGCATGGATATGATTCAGAGGGAAGTACGTTGGGGTCTGCTAAGGTCAGGCCAAATTCTAACTAGTAGAGACCATGCTGGCTATACTTAACATGACCACTTTTTCAAAACGGAAAGACCGGATGCATGCCTGCCTCCCTTGCCTCCCCCCCCTCCCACTCCCCAGCAAGAACAGAGCTGAGTGGAGCCCATGTGGGAGGATGCTGGCCACCTGCTGTGGGCTTAGGGCTCCCTGCCCTGCTGTCCCCTCCCTGCTTCCCCCTTGGAGCCCCACACTGGCCATGACACCATGGCAAGGCACTCCTTGCCCATTCAGCAGTGGTGAGGGGCACAACTCCATGCTGATGCTGCCACTTCCCCTGCTGCTGCTGGGTGGGCAGGGGGCACCTCACCATGGCAGAACAGCTGGCATTGGGGCCCCTGGGGGAAGGGCTGCAGGGTGGAGAGCCCCAAGCCTGCAGGCTGAATCTGCCCCTGCCCCATGCACAAATCTGGAGGAGCACCTTTCCCCCATGCCCCCTTCCCTGGGATGTGCACAGCACTGGGGAGCCAGCCCCCAAATCCTGCTTCCTGTTGGACAAGCTGCCCGTGGCTTCGTCTCACTCCCTGCTCTGGCCCCAGGCTCCATGCACTGGCCCAGCTGGGCAGTGCTCTCAGTCCCTGCTCCACTCCCCTCACCATGGGGGGGGGGTCTCAATTTGCACCCCCTGCCTCCCTCCTCATAGACTTATTCCCAGCCATGTGCATATGTGTGCATGCACAGATGCATGTGGTGCCTCCTGCATCCTGCTTCCCCCAGCCCCAGGCAGCCCCTTGCAAGCTGGAACTCTGCCAGCCTGTAAGGGGGAATATACAATTTCCTGCATTTTTCCACTGCAAACGGAAAAAGCCTAACTCCCTGCACGATAGTGGGACTCCAGAACAAATGATGTCCTAGAGTCATTCAGCCCAGGACTGGGACTTGTTGTTCACATTGTGGAACTGTCCCACCCAGTTAGGGATGGGTAGTCACGCTAGCTATGCTAGTTATATTAAGGAGCTGTGTAATTGCGTGCTTGCATCAAATGTGTTGTAAATCATGGCGACAGAATCTAGCTGAGTGCTGCCTTTGGGCTACAAGCGAGATTGCTGTTTGGGGACACAGCTGATAAATTCCTATATATCTTAAGCTTCTGGAATCTGAATAGACAGAAACCATTCTTGTTTTGAGGTCTTGCAGCAGTCTCCTGGGTTGTACATCCTCTCCCAAGAGCTAGGACTTGCAGCCCAACTTCTTGTCTCCAGAATGTGGCTCCTGAGAGGCCTTTTACTCTCTTTCCCTTCCAGCCATACAATTAAAACACCTTTTACCAGAATATTGCCAAGTGCATGAGTCTTCTGATTTCCAGCTTTAACTCTGCTGGAACCACTTAGAAACTGTAAGCAAACAGGTACAGCATTTCTGAAGGCACCTTTGGTTTTTACTTGAAAACAAACACAACCACACAAAGGAGTACAGTAGTACAGCTCTCTACATGGGCAAATGTACTCAACTTGTTTGACCCTAGTTTGGGCATCTTTATACTGTGCCATGTAGACAATACTATGTCCTGTCTGTTAAGAGTGAAAAAGTACGAGGAGTGAGACAAAACTAGCTCATCCAACTCTGGCTATCTAAAAGCACATTGTTGGTGAAGAACAGATGTATTAAGTTAAATGCTTCTCACTTTCCTGAGTGTTTTGGAAAGTATCAGAAATCTTGTCAGCAAAGGGAATGAACACGGCCAGAGGCATTCATAATACAATAGTTTCCATAGTGACAGCTATTACTTCATAATACCAATAAAAATTTACAAGTTGTTCAGAAAAAAATCTCCCAAATGTAGTAGGTTGTAATCCAAATTATACCTGCTCAGGAGTTAGCCAGTATTCAGATTGTATGCATTCATGTATACTATACTGGAAATGGCCCCAGTATCTTATTCCTCTCCCTCCCCCACCTGCACTATAGAAAAAAGGAAACACATTTAGTGATTTAGGATATTTGATTTCCTTATTTTTAGCTTTTTCTTTAATTAAAAAAAAAAGAAAAGAAAAAGAAAAAACCCCCAATTCCTGGCTTAGTCAATGAGCACTTCTCCATTATGTTTCTTGAAACTAACCCCAGCACTTTCATTTATGTTCCAGAATTCACTCGTGTACTGTTAGGTAGTGGTATAGTTGCAGGAGAAAAGGGTAAAGGTATGTTTTTCATAGTCCATAAATAAATGGGAACACAGAGAGGCCTGAGGAAGAAAATATTAACTCAAAACCTTGCAATTGACATATTGCAGAAAAACTTCAAAATGAAGATGTGCCAGAATGTAATAATCAATAGATAAAATTAGCCATGTGTATGTGCATTTGTATATCTCTAAGTAAATCCTGTGTGCATATCTAATAAAACAATACTGTTTCTGAATATCTCTGTCAAGAGCCCGTTGAAGTGGGTGATATAATCTGGTACTTTAGGACTGTATTACAGGGTACCATACAATGAAATATCTTAACAGCTCACTACCAGCTTGAAAATGCTGTCTTAATGCATATATGTGTGAGTTTAACTGTGCAAGTTAGATTTGGCTTCTCTCTAGAGCCAAGTGTAAGCTAAATTTCAGATTCCTGAGTTTTGGTGAGTTCTAGTGCTACAACTTTGCTGTAATGCTTTTTCTGTGCTGTATTGGCTATGGACTGCATGCCTATGTGAAGGGTACTAAAGCAGCTGTAGCACAGCTTTTTCCTGTTTTTGTGAGATGTAGCTTCCTTTTTAGCAGTCATTTTCTAGGATTAATTTATTTTCATGTATTGTGGAGCATACAAATATTATACAATGCTTCAGCCAACCCACATCTCTGTTTCTGTTGAGTTGTACAATAATTATGCAAAGTGCAGAAAATCTGTACCCAGAGATATGCAGCAATTTGTATCAGTGATCTATTTGGTGTAAAGGGGCTCACATTTGTTGCACAGCCTGCCCAGGCAAACAAAAATCAGTGGCATTTCATTTGTAATGGAAATTAAGGACAATATAATTCAACTAGGAACTTCTGAAAGCACCCATTAAGTATCCCATAGATAGCTAGCAGGCTAGTGCTCTACAAATATCAACTTGGACAAATAAATATATGATGTAATCACCTGTACCAGTATTTTGCTTTTATTTTCTGGCTAGTGTCCCTGCTTGTACCCATATTATTTCCTCATTGTTATGATGTGAATTTCATTGTTTTGTAGCACCGTGGACTTTTTTTCTTGCCTTGGTGCCAAGTATTGACTTTACTGAGAAAGAAGAGTGGTCAAATAATAAATTAAGTGCCTGGCCATGTTATATTTCCAGCTTCCTCAACTCTAAGATTGATAAGTGGCACAGATGTAAATTTGGAAATACTTCCTTAAGTGAAATGATACTTGGAACTGTCAAATAAATTGAAAATAGGGCCATATTTCATTGAAGGTTTTGATTACTTCTGTAAACACAAAACATATAAAAGAGTGACTATATGTCATCTTTAAGTCTTTATTCAACTGTTTAAGTTTGGGAGGGCAAATTACATTATACTATTGATTGCAATGGGTAGTTTAAAGATATGGGAATGGGCTGAGAATATAGGCTATTAAACAGCTGTCAAATGGGAGCCATGTTCATTCAGCAAATCTCCTTTTGTACGGAAAGTCAAACCTTTTAGAAATGCAACTCTGGGTCCTTGAAATTCAATTTCCAATATAGTAAGACTGTCCATAAATACCAATCATAGGTAATTTGGTTTTAGTTACAGATGTTTCCACAACCGAGAAGCATTTATAGCAAGAGAAATGCCTTTAACCAACCTAATTTAATTGAGGCTGTGTAGTATTGTGAACTGCAGGAGAACAGAGAAAACCCATCAATTCATGCTTGGCAAATGTTTCAGGAACTTTGCCTGCCCTTTTACTAATTTAAAAACACATTTCTTTCAATCAATTCATCAAAAGCCTTTCCAGGCAGGGATGGCCAATCCAAAGTTGGCTAGTTTTGCAGAATCTGAGTTGGGTTTTGATTCTTCAAAACTGTCAGCAAGGTGATTCATATGTAGGGCCCATTTTGTCTGAATCTTTATGGATATGTGGATCAGCCCTTTTCTCATTTCTATTTTTAAGAAAGTGTTTTACAGCATGAAAGAGAAGAATGGAAAATTATGTGAAGGAAAAGTGGGTATTTTAAAATACCCATCGGCATGCTACAGAACAGATACTTTTTTACCCAGGGATTTCTGTAAATTGGGAAATTGAATGTTACATATGCTCGATAGCATATTTGTTAGTAGATGGTTCCAGTTACTTCAGAGCAGTGTCTTTAATTCTGTGCATCTCCCTGCTTTCTCCAATAATATTCTTGAGTATTATTTGGACAGTATTCTGGAATCTTGTGATTTTGTATTCATCATAGTCATCAAGTACTGATAATGGTAGACCAAATTTTACTTAACTGTACAAGTCCAGCACTCCATAAATACTGACCCCAAGTCCCTTCAGCCATCCCCTTGTGAGAGAGGGCACCGAATATGCTGTTTTCACTGCTCTTCTCCTCCTATATTGAATGAGCACTACTGAAATGCTCTTTCCACAGTCCTTCTATAGAAATTATTGTGGAGAGGATCCCATTGGTAGCTCTTGTCCCTATTGACCTTCAAAGGGAAAACTATATTTAAGTTGTCCTGATTTCTACACTACACATCTGTCTCTCTGTTCTTCTTCAGAAATGCCTTATGAGATGAGGAAGGATTGGAATTTCCATATTTCCCATCTGATTTTAAGAAAATCGCTTATCTCCCTAAGTGTACAGTGTGGCAGGAAAACTATTTGGCTGGATCCAGATGTGCAAGCACATGCAGTTTGCTACCTGGAAATCCAAAACAAACAAACCAACAATGCACCCCCCCCTTCCAAAAGACCTCCCACTTCTCATGCAAGCAAATGTCAAGGTTAGGAAGGAATGTGGGCTTGAACTGCTTGGGGAATACTCAAGGGAAGGGAAGAAGCATTTTGCATTTGAATGATATTTGTATCCAAGGCTTTAAATGTCATATGACTAAAGTTCCCATGGCTTGATATCATATAAATTCTAATCAGTTTTTCACTTGTCTCTTCTACACTGCATGACACAACTGGCAGCCTACTCAGGAGTGGGAGGAGAATAATGGAAGCTGATAGAGGTCAGCATGGATGTGTGCTGCCTGAACTATCTGAAGAAATTGCTTGTCCAAGTGGATCAAGAAGTCTCTGTCACTGCCTCACTTTAATACTCACTAAGTTCACCCATAACATCTAAAAAAAAATTACCAGTAGAAAAATAATAGTGGATACCAATAAGAAAAAGTGGTGCTGACTTTCTTTATTTCTCACTTCACTATAGGATGTTTGTTTTACCAGGTTATTGCATGATGAATCAAGAAATCTGTAAATAAGTGATTTACTTAACAGTTGTTGAATATGAAATATATTTGTGCTGAATGGATAAAGACATTAAGCTCATATGGGAGAGGAGCAATCTTTTTACCGGAGTTGGGGAAAACTTTTAACAAGTGTTTGCTGCTATATTTTTATACTTAATGAATATCATACTTAATATGTATTCGGGCACCAGCGTCAGGTCAGTAATTACAAACAGTTTAATTGCTAAATTTTACTACTTTTAGCATTTGTAAATTATCCAACTGTGTTTGTGAGCAGTTTCAAGGGAAAGCTATTTTGCACTACACGATGAGGAGGAGGTATGCTAAATACTCTTGAGTGCCATCTATGGGCACTTTTATTTTATATAATAACTGTGCGCGCCGGGTCTGACCCCGGGTCGCTTACGTCGCTCTGCACGCGGACTGTGGCCAGCAGCCCGGGCAGGCCGGGTCGGAGAGGGTGGGCGCCGAGCTAGAATTAGGCACAGACACGTAACGGTTGATTTTAAGATTATTTTACTTACACCGAGATGGTCGTGGTGTAGGCTGAGAACTTGCTTGAGTTGCGGTTACAACAAAAAACACGAACACACGTGGAGGTTGCAAGGCTCCACGCAGACAGAACACGAACAATCACGTGGAGGTTGCTAGGCTCCACGCAGACAAACTCCGGATGTCCAGGACAAGCGCGCATTAAACTCGTTGTTACGTCTTATAGTAGGCTCCGTTCGAAGACGGGAAGAGGTGGGCGGTGGATCAGGCCGCCAAACTCCTCTGAGCGACACACAGGGTTTCTATTACCCTGCCGCGCACACCCAGAGTCCTCACGAGATGGATGCGGAGTACTCTCCGGCTTGGGCGGAAACTGCTCAAGCCTCTTATACGGCTAGCAGGCCAATCGCTAGCCGCCACGTGTGAATAATTTAGAACTAGCCAATTGCGAGGCACGAATTTGCATACGACGAGCGGGAAACCTTTGCACCATGCATTTCTGTGCTGCAAAGGAAATGCACCCTGCAAAGATCGCTGCAAAGTGGCGGGAACACTTCCCTGCACGCGGGTTCTCTGCGCAGCAGAACTCCTCCATGCAACGAAGCTGTATACCCACGGGGATAATTCTTAGTGCCGAAGCACACACAAAAAAAATCAGACCTTTGGGTCATGACAATAACAAGATACAAATCACTTCTATAACAATTTCAAATTGTTTGCTGTTAGCAGCAAACTGAGTGTACAAAGAGGAAAAAGCAAACTGTAGATTAATTCTGATTTGACTTATATAGACCACATAGTATCTGCTCAGTGACTGGAAGAACACATTCTCAAAATTAGGTTGCTGGTAGAAATAATAAGGCAGTTAAATTGAGGATAGAAGCTGGGGCTTCTGACATAGATGTATGTGTTACTACTGCCTCAGCTACAAAACCAATTCTGTTAATTCAAAGGTCCCAGAACAGTCATATATAGACCAGGTCAAAGACTGAAGTTTCCATTCTGCAGGAAATTATGATAATTTTAAGTTGTTTCCATTTTGAAATGGAATGAAGGCCATTAACATTTCACACGAAATTATAAAACTTCTGTGTTGAATGCCTTTCTTGTTTTATTTTAAATCCTTTGAAATGTTCTGTTTTGAAAAGGTTGAAATAAAATGTTTTGATCTAATTATAATTCTCCTTTCTGATTAGTTTTTTTTGTCCAAAATGAAATTTCATTGACATGGTACAGTTTTGATTAAATTGCCCTTATTACATATATAATCAAATGGAAAACATTCTGAACAGTTCTACACACACAATTTTGTGTGATCAGCTACCAGCAAATGGTGAAACTGATGATGAATTCCTGTATTTACTCATTTTGTAGGAATCTTTGAGTGAAACCTCATTTGGCTACTTAACTTTACTTAACTTTACTTAAGTGAGATTCCATACCTTGTATTGTTTCTGAGGTTGGAAGAGACTAAGTTTATTTAAAATGTTATTTCCTCTCGCTAACTGTTAAGTATTTACTTTCTAAACTTTATATTTATGTTTCTTATTCTTATTTTGCTCATGGTATTCAATAGGACTAGAATTCAAAGGCCATCTTCATCCTCAGTGGATAGGATAGAGCTAGTTGAAATTTCCTCCATTAGATTTGTCTTGATGGGAAACAGCTTTTACTAACATAGATATTTTCCACATGAAACTTTTTATATTGATACATACACAATACTTTCTAGCATTAAAAGGGTCTATTAATATTTTGAGGTGGTGTGATAGGCAACCTCTCATACACGAATCAAAACACAATGGCTCCCCCCGCTAATTAAGCTTGAAACAAAACATTATTTTCTTTTTCAATTTGATCTGGCAATTATAACAACAAAAGTCTATTTGAAGCAAAAATGATCAGAGGAAGTCTGAAATTATTCAGTTAAAAGATGCTAAAGTGTTCCTTGTTTCCAGGGGCAGTTTTGCATTGACAAAAGTCTGACAAAACATTTCCAACCAGTTCTACAGATAACTGAAAAACTGTAACGTCTGACAATAGGGATCACTCGCATGTTAAAAGGAGAATACTGGCTTCTGCACGCTGGAAAGAAGGGCAAGCTGATAAATCTAGATAGTTCTTCATTCCACTTTCCCTCCTACATTTTCCATGTGTATCATCTTTCTATATTATGCCCACCCATTTTTTTCATTTATTTTTGAAGGCATTCTTTTTTTAACTGTTCATTTTACCTATTCTTCCACTAGAAAAAAAAAAAAGTGATGTATTGTGTATTGAAAGCGAAGAATGATATCATTATATAGATTTGACCTACAGTAACTACCTTTTGCCTGGGATATAGTGAGAAGGAAAGGTTGCCATTTTTTTTTTTTTGAATCTGAGCAGAGGTCAACTACTTTCACACTGGATAAGAGGCTTGTAGACATCTGTATTCAGAAAGTAGAGCTTGGTGTGTCAGCGGCTGCCAAGAACACTGCACATTCTGATGGGAATTGAGTCATATGCTGGAATGTGAAAATATAACAACATAGCTGTTGGGGCAGGTACAAAAATATTTTGGGTCACCTGTTCATAGCATGCTATTAAAAGGTCTAAAATAGAATGTAATGGCCATAAGACACATTTTCTTGCTATTTTCAGAGCATCTTCAATTGTACCTCTGAGATTTCATTGTGTTGATCTGCTATCTTTTAAGATACAGCACAGCAGAAAAAATAAAGGCACATTTCCCATTAGCGCAGTGGGCTTCATGTGAGTCTGTGTTGTTTCCCGAAGGATTTGAAAATCCACAAGCACAAAGGTGGCTTTTTATATTAATTGAATTCAGGGAGTATGAATTTATTGCTACAGATGGACCAATGATAAGACCATTGACTCTTTGACCCAGGAATTAATGGGTAGACCCCATATTGCAGTTTTTCTAAATAAAATAAACACTACTAGAAACTTCTTAGCTGGTGCTCATGTGATACCATGGGCAGTTGGAGTTTTATTTATTAATTTTTAACATATCATTTATCATATTTCATTCCTTCCAGTTAATCCAGGATGTGGTTCCAATACTACCCGACCAAGAGGGATAGGTAAATTCCTTCTGGGAGCTAAATACTAGATTACATGGCTGAATTCTCTCTTAATGGTCTGTTTAGTTGTGTATTTCCTCTCTCCCTGCCTCCAAGTCAAAATCTATTCTTCCTGTACGTCTGTCTTAGGTGTCTATGTGGTTTTAATCACTTGAGTTTGTGAATGCCTAATGGCAACCTATAGTCCATGGGCAGATGTAGACTACACAGTTGGGATGTCTGTGGCACTTGTGTGGGAGATCAGCATGTCTGGGGGAGGTGGTGAGGGTTAGGGAGGAGTGGTAGCAGTGGCAGCATTAGTGTTGCTGGCAGATGGGTTGGAAGGAGATCAGCATGTCTAGGGTGCAGACAAGGAAGACATTCACAAGGCAGACATATATTATATTTTTGCATATCTGCCTTTAGAGCTAGCTCCATTAAAGCAGCCTGCTACTCCAAAAAGGTTGCTGACACTTTCCCCTGCAGTTATTAAGAATACAACAAAAACATAGATTATCTTTCACTGGATCCCCTTTTCCTTTCCAACCTTTTCACTCTCTTCTCCATAAACCAGCTATTTGTGAAAACAGAGTATCTTCTTGGTTTTGCAAAAGGTATGCTTCTTTTGATTGAATGTCGGTGGCAGTTTGGACTTGGCTCTAATTTTTTCTAAGCCTTCACATCTGGTAAGAATTTGAATAAATGCTTCTGTCTTTTGTCCCCATCCCAGAGGTTGTCAGAAGTGGAATCTGCTGAAAGGGAGTTGAGGCACTACTTTAGCTTATTTGAGGATGGACTGAACTGCAGGAGACATCATTACTTCGGGACTGTGATCAGCAACAGAATGTAGGAAGAGAGAGTTCATTGTGCATTAGGTTTGCAGTTATACAAAAAAATGTAATTTTATAATTTGGTGGGCCTCTCTGTATACTGAGATCTGGTTTTGTTCTGATTTACAATTAAAGACAAAACCCTTGAAATGCTCTGAGAGAGAGAAAGCCCTGGTGTCTGGTTGGTTGCCCTGAGGTCCCCAACTCTGGGTCAGACCATATGGTTGATTGATCAAGGAGCTGTGGACCCTAGAAGCCCTGGTACCTGTGACTTGGGGACCATAACCGGACGAGTGTGGATGTTTGTTTTCTCAGGGACAAGTAGCAGCGGCACACCTTTTGCTTCTGCTACTTGTCCCCAGGGAATGCCCATGCCATGCATGCTCTGCCGCACAGCAGGTTACCCCAGGTGGGGTAGAGGAGGCTGGGGCCAGCAACAGAGCCGGCCCCAGGAGACTTAGCTGGAGTCCTGGGGGCTTCAGGGCTGCAGATGTGGCAGGAAGCCTGGCCAGCAGCTGGAGTATGACTCCAGCCGGTCAGGCTCCAGTTTTGGGTGGCGTGCGCTGCTGTATGCTATCCTGGTTTTTCTGGCATGGGTTTTTTTTTTTACTCTGGGATCTCCTGGGATCAACCAGTCAGCACAGGGAACACCTGCATGTATGGTGTGTGATGCCACATACCACATGTCTATGCTCATCTGGACTTGGCCAGGCAGTCTATATGGCTGGATGCTTCAAGGCCAAACAGCCTGTAAATTGGGTGAGGAGACATTGAATCTAGCTGGCCTGGCACTATAAGAAATCTTCCTGGTGGACAGGCTTTCACAAACCCTGGTTGATTTCTGGTAGAAATTGGACTATCCACATAGGATTTTTTAACTTCACTACATCTGCAAGTTCTAATACAAATATTTCATCAGCATTTTTTAGCCAGCTCTAGTTGGGAAGGACTAGGTTGGCTTAGCTTAAGGGAAAGAATGAAAAGAAAGAGAACCAAGGAAATAAACTGCATAGGCATTCGCATGGTGACATTTGTCTAACCCAACCACTGATCCATCTTCATTACTGACTTTTGTTAGGATGTGCTTCATATAGAGAATAATTTTTGCTATTCTGTTGACCATCTTGTTTCCAAAAGAGCCCCAGGTCAGTTCATGTAAGTTAACCTGTTTCTGATAGTAATAAGGTGGGCTAGGAATGGCTACATGATTCTATTTTCACCCAGTTAAAAAGAAAAGTATGGAAAAGCAGCTTACAATGTATACCTATCTATGAAATGACTGTGAAAATGAAGTAGTTACTGAAAAGACCGAAATAATAATGGTCAGTGCCTCTCTATTATTGATTTGGGTAACTTGCTTAAGTAGGTAGAGTGAGCATTAGAGGTTGGACTTACTCTTGTCAGTTTTCTACATCAACAAGTACTAGGCTTCTGTTAATAAATGAGAAGAGAATGTCAACTATGTTGGCAGGAAATGGCCGGTTGTACAGCTGACAGTCAGTCTTGGCAAGGAATATATGTAATGGTTCGGTATTGCAAGCTGTTTGTAGTTAGTGTTACCAAACCTGGCAGACAATTGCCTCATGAGGTCTGCTGACAGGCAGTAATCTAATCTGGTCTCCCATTTGTTCTTTGTTTTTATCTACTAAACACAACTTCATCTTCCTCTTGGTTGACTTGCATGGTGTTTGAAATCTGAACGTTGCATTTAATCTTGTGGACACCAGGGTGGCAGAGGTGTTATAATCAAAGCCATGTAGAGCTTGGGCTCCTGCCAACAATTTTTTCATGAGGATGTGCTTAGATTTCAGAATAAATTGACTTCCCAAGTAGGTTATGCATAGTTTTTATATTCTTCTCCATGAATATTCTAGCAAAGAGTTTTTTTGCAATCCAACAGAATGGTTTTAAATGACTTCTCTTGAAGATTCATGGGAAGCAAACTTCAAGTTTATGATCCTGACTACTCAGGAAACTGATTCCAAATTACTTTATCAAATCAAAGAAGAAACAGATTGTGTAACTTATATCTGATCAAAATAAAAGACAATTTTTCTTAATCACAGAAATATATTGGATATGCTGTGATATTGTTTTGATGTCAAATTGTGTTGCAAAGCTTGTAGTTAGGCATTGATATTACAAGTAAACAAGCCAATCAATAGGGCAGTTGGGAGATGAAGGAATGGGGGGGGGGTGCTAGGAGTAGGAGAACAAAATAGAAGGAGTATAATTTGTGAGATGATTGCTGCCCTGGGTGGGAGGGGATCCTTTGATTTTTAGCTTGAACCCTTGCTCCCAAACGAGCAGAAACTTTCACAGTGCAGTGTATCCATGTTATCCAATGAATATTGAATGCAAGGTGCCAGTGGGATAGATTGAAGAAGGCCAAAGAGAAATCTACATAATTCCCATCCTGTGGAGCTGGAGTACTTTGCCGGGAAGCAGAAGATGCAGGTGTGCAGGTTATGCTATTTTACCATGGGGCAAAATAGTTTGAAATAGTACAGTGCAGAAAGCTATATTTATGCAGCTGTGTACCTGCCTTTTAGGTGCATAATGTGAAATAGGATTGATTTGGCTCAGGTATCCAAGTCCCCAAATTGCAATCCTCAGAACAGCTATTCTGCTGCCAACTAACCCTGCAAGATCTAAGTTTTTACTTGTCAAGTTTGGTAGAGGCCTAATGTTCTGCTTCTGTGTTTTTCAAAAAGCATTTCAGTCAGGCACTTAGGTTTCATGCAGCTGAGCAGCTCATGCTTTAGGTCTAGAACGAGGCATTTCCTTCCTTATGTCTCCTTAAGGGATCAGTCTGGTAGATGTGATCTGAGCATACCCAGAGGATCAGGTCCTACATGAAACACAGCTGCTGCCACTTGGCAAAAACACAGTGAAAGAAGGGGACATCCTTCTTTTTATACAAGGGCTTAGAATACTTATCTAGGATGTCAGCTTAATTCCCAGCTGCATCTGAGAGGGGTCCAAATCCTATATCATCCCCCCACTTTCCAGTGTTGGAGTTCCTATGTGCCAGGATATCTGAGAACTGCGTCTGCTGTCCGGCTCCCATCCCTCCTGGCATTTTGAAATGCTTTACCCTGCAGCCGATGGGCAAGGCAGGAAAGGCTCTCTGGTCCCTTAGCTCCCCCTACCAGGGAACCTTGCAACCCATTCCCCCTCACAAACCATTTTTGGTTTTAGGACTGGGGCTGTCCTGGAGCTGATGCCAATATTGATAATCTGGTGATTGTCAGCATCAGCATGGGGGCATACTATGTGTTCAATTTCTGGTGCCATACAAATGAGCCACAAAAAATGTTCCACATCTTTTTGTGGAATATCTTTGTGGCTGGTTTGCAACTTCACGGAGCCATAAATCTGTTGAACATGTAGCACTTTTACTATTTATGGTGTGAAAGCACTTCATATAGTGGCATGAAGACAGAATGGGGGGAATCCCTCTAACTACACAGCATGGAACATTAGAAGCAAATTATCTGATGTTTCTGGGTTGCACTTTGGAAATCTCTTCCTAGGAGTGATCTAAATATAGCTACCCGTCAAGAATTGTGTTTAACTAGATTATTCATACAAACAAAGCAAGCCAAATATTAAACTAACCATGACCAGAGAGACTGATTTCTGGAGCCAGCTTTTTGTAATAAGAAAGCTGCTTGCAAAATTTATAACTTTTAAATATGCGGTGCAAAACAAATGAGAGACATTTTAAAAAAACTCAGTCTAATTGTTTCATTGAATATTAAGACTCAAAATCTGTCAGGGGTTATGAGGAGGACTTGAAATCTAATGATACAAGCAGTTGAACAGGGTGCAAGTAGCTTGCAGATAAAGCTGGCTGGAAAAGCTGGATTTCACATGAGTCAGTGGGAGATGAGGGACATATTTTTCATGGAAACTTTCACAAAAAAATGATCTTGTTTTTTCAGCCAGCTCCGGTTGTAGCATGAATAGGTTGGTTGTGGTGACGACTGAAACAACACTGCAAGCCATTTTATTGAGTGGTATTTCCTTCTCGTCTATCTCCTTTTCTCTGTCCGGCTTATCTCTGGATGGGCTTGTTTCTGACAGCGCTGGGGTTGCGAAAACACAAATGCCCTAACCCTATAACTCACTGCTGCTCATACATCTGCTGTGAGCTTTTCTTGTATATAACAGATCCTATCCTTAGAAGACGGGGAGGCCTTTATTCAGTTCTCCTGGGTGAATCCAAATACTGTGCATCTCAACATGTCTTCTTCTGAACTGCCAGGACCTCCATTTTTTCAGGGACCTCTCAAATAAATGAAACCTTCCTTGGTCTAATCCAAAACATATGTCTCCCTGCATGAATTCCTCCTTTCCGCAATTCATCCCCTTTTTCTTAGCTTAAAAGGAAAATCAAATGTCACCCAGGCCCAGAGAGACTTGCCCACATCACATATCTATTGTTGAAAGCACGCCAGAACTTCTCAGTAAATAAATGCCAGAAATGAAGGCACAAAGATGAAATATGGATATGGGAAAGTGTTTTTGTTCCTTTATGCTTGTATTTCTTTCTTTCTTTCAATCAATAAAAATGTCAACAACCAAAAAAAGTGCATGTTTGATTAGAGAAATGTGTTCTCTTTAAACTGTTAAAGATGCAAATGGTCCATTGTAAGATTCTGTCAGTTTTGTTGGCTAAAAAGAGATTACAAGTCAACACAGCTGTTCTGACTTAATATTTGTAATTGTAAACCTTTTTGAGAAATGCCAGTATTTTGTCTCTAACTTGATGCATTCCTTCATGTAAGACAACCAGAATGTGAGTGATACTGTAAAAACAGGCAAGGGGGAGGGAAGCCTACAAAAATGGAATTGTATTTTCTTTTGCCGATTAGTGGTCTGCTTTTTGTCTACTTAAATTATACTCATCTCATTTTGAGGTTGCAGAAAATGATCTACCACAGCTATGAAATTTAGATGATGTAAAACCCCAGTGGGAAAGGCAGTTTCTATACAAGAGTTTTCCAACAAATATACTTGGAAGTGTAACTGAGCCACACTGTTCTTTCTCCACTTCATTCTTGGAGGAAAAACTGAGAAAGCAAGTCGAAGTGGAATAGTTCATGAAAATGAGTTGTAAATTTCAAGGGAAAAAAAGATGTTGTTCATTATTCCATAAAGACAAGAATGAGCTGGATCTAAAAAACAGGTTAGTGGTTTTCCAAATGGTGCAGGCTGATTGACATAATGTTCATATTTAGCCTCTGAATGCTATAAATCATTATCCTATTGGAACCAAAGCATGTCTGTACCTCTAACTTACCATACTAGGCAATGTTAAATTGAGACATGCAGGGCTGCTCCATATGTGCCACCTCTGAAACAAGTTTCAGCATAGCTCTGTTTGCAGGTTTGTGGGGCGATTGGTTTAGTTGCTTTTGCTAAGAGGCAGAGACAATTATCCAGGTGCACCAGTGCACTAGGCAGCTGTGTTACCTCTGGTTCAGGAGGTAGCTCATATAGAAGAGAATGTCTTGCTTTAGCACAGTGATGTTTAGCGTAAGTGAGCTGTATAGACTGAATCTGAATCACATAGCACCTGTCACCCATTACAGACACACTCATCAAAACATTTCTAGCGACTTTCATATGACAAGAAAAGATAAAGAAATCCTATGTACACAGAGCCGAAATGATCTTTTTGTGACTTTATTGCAGAGAATAACATTAACACTGGGGATGATTTGTCCAAAATGTATGAATGAACTATTTCTGTTTGCATGGAAAATGAATACCATTCTGTTAAGTTTTACTTTCCACAAAAATAAAGCCAACAATTTTCTTCTGAATATTAAAATTAGAATAAAGTTATCAGCAGAGGGTGTGGAGAATCATTACAAAGAAGCGCAGTCAAAGTATATATCTTTGTTTTATTTGGGAGCATCTCCTAAACTAGTGATTCTCAACCAGGTCTCTAGAGGTGCCCTGGAGGGTGCCTTTCAAGGGTGCCATGGTATGGTATGCAATATTAAGTGTGCAAACATGATTCATTAGATCAGGGCTGGGCAAAATATGGCCTGCGGGCCACATGTGGCCCGCCAACCAATTTCATCTGGCCCACAGGTTTCCACCAACTAATTGTACCCCACCCAGCCCACATGCCTTGCTCCCTCCCTTGTGCATGGAAGGGCCTGCCCAGTCAGCATGCAGCGTCTGAGCAAAGCTGTTGCTGCCACTGTTGCAGCTGCTGGGTGATCTGCTCTGCTTCCCTGGTGTCCTGCTTTCTCTGGGCAGTAGGTAGGGAAGCAGCAGGGGTGGGGCTGGAGGGGGAGCTGCAGCTGGGCAGGAGCATGAAGCATGGGGCTGGGGCTGGCAGCAGCCTGGAGCCTGCTCCCAGGGTGGCAGCAGGAGCGTAGAGCTTGGGTGGGCAAGGTGTGGATGGGGATGTGTGGAGGACCCCCCTACACACTCCCCCTCATGTTGCACAGCCCCCACCAGAGGCAGCAGGTCGTGGTCACTTAGGGCACTTGTGGCTTGCTGCCCAGTGGCGTGTGGCTCCAGTCAGCCATTGCTGCATGTGGGGGCAAGGAGCACAGCCAGGCCAGCCCACCTCTATCATGTGGGGCTCTGCATGGCACATGTGCAGCCATGTGATTGAGCTGGCTGCTTTCCCTGCTTCCTGCCATGCAGGTCCTGGGACTCCACCAGCAGTGGAGGGGAGCCCCACCCCCTACTTCCTGTTGGAGTCTTGGGACCTGGACAGTAGGGAGTGGGAAAGGCAGCTGGCTCCATCATGCAAGATTTCCCCCAGTGGTGCATGAGTACCAGGAGCTGCATGTGCACTGTGCAGAGCCCCACATGATAGAGGTAGGCCAGCCTGTCTGCGCTCCTTGCCTCCATGTGCAGCGTTGGCCAGAGCTGTGCTCCTCTGGGCAGCAGTCCCTGTGTGGGCCACAAGCACCCTGAGAACCTGTTGACTGCTGCTGCCATGGAAGGCGTGCGTAAGGGGTCCCCATGTAGCAAGAAACCCTTTTGTCTGCCCCCCTCTCAAATGTGAAGCTAGCTCCTCCATATGGTAAAAGCCCCTCTTGTATTTGCCCGTTTTGGGGACACTTTCTCTTTTCTACCTTTTCTTCCTTCCTCGCTCTTTTTCTTTTATCATATCATTATTATTTTTATATAAGGTGTATTTGTATTGAAAATAGAGCTTGTAGATGCTTTTACAAATATACTTTAATTTTAAAAGTAAGTTGTACCATGTAACAATGTTAGCAAGAGCAGGAGTCTTTGTATGGAGCAGGTCCCTGAATGAATCATGGTTGATCATGTAACACAGTAGCTAGTTTGAATAAGTATGTTAATGAGCAGCAATTAACACCTACACAATCAGAGACCAAGGAGAAGAAAGAATCAATCTAAAGAGCCAGAAATTTCTGGAAACTTCATTGTTAAAGGTACAGAAGCCTCCATTTGAATTAATCAATGCTGGAAACAGACCCTTGGGGCTGAAATACCCCCTGATCAACCACTTCCAAAGCTCTATTCATCATAGCAGTAAATCAATCAAAATTCATTAACGGGTTCCTGAGACTGCATGTACATGCGGACGTGACCCCTGGGGCTTGACAGCTGCCATCCTGCAGCTACCAAGAGGGACATCCCTCGAAGCCAATGACCCCTGGATTGGGTAAGCCTGAGAATTGGGGAGTCACCAACGTCTGCCAGAGAGGGATAAAAGGCAGCGAAGAATGACCCCCCAATGGTGCCCTCTTTGACCTGACCAGCACCCTGCCTGTCCAGCCAGAAGGACCAGCTGGCGACCCCCTTCTGTAGCAACATCACACTGAAAGAGGCCTTGACTGGCTATCGATGGTGGACTCCAGCACTTGGGGATAGATATATCTTGACACAAGTGCTTAGTGTCCAGAGCTAGCTACTGTGAGTGTCTGTGCGTGTGAATGTGTGTGTGTTTGAGGGGATCAGCACCAAGGTTTATGGTCTGACTTTTGCATCCGTCCAATAAACTAGAATTTTATGATGATCCTGTGAGTTGGTGCTTTGTAGCCAGCACCCACACCTTCCGCACTCCTTCACATCCCACAAATGCCACACACCCACACCCAGCCCCCACAGTCCTCACATATACACCCCCAACATACCCTATTGCCCCCCCATACAGGCACACCCCTTGACAAATCCCACTGCGCCCTCAGTGTACCATACACACATACCCCCCCCACCAAAGAATATGCAAGAGTAAGACTTTACTTTTTAGTTATTATGCAATTACTTTGATATACAGTATGCAAACACAAATCAGGACCAAAATATTTTTTGTAATAAAATTAAAATGTGTTATGGTAGGTGTTTGACTTTTAGCATATTACTTGTTTCTCCCCCTCCCCCCCCCACTCCAGATGGCAACCCTCCCTCCCAAAAGGAATACTTTGGGGGGGGACAAGGGGGGGGACTTCTGGTGGCAAAGGTCAGGTGTCAGGTGGCGAGACTTCTGGGCCCAAGATGGCAACCAGTGGGCAAGGCACTTGTCAAGGGGTGGGGCTACCTTTGTGGCCCTTGACAGCTCACCAAAACTCATTAAGCATCCCTCCAGCTGAAATAGTTGTCCACGCCTGCACTAGATAAATCCACAGATTTCAAACGGGAGTCCACAATGTTGAAAACATTCTGACCTGATGTGGTCTTTGTGTTCTTTACAACAGAAAGATTACTCTATTAGTTTTCCATGGCATCTCTCCTTTTATGGCATGATTTTGATTTCTGTTAAGTATTATGTTTCACGATTACTCTTAGCTCATTGATGTAGGCACTGCCCATGTTTACAAAACCTGGATCTTTAATCATAGTTGGTTTCCATAATATTTTAATGGAAAACCATGAAATTCAGACTGGATTTTAAAATGAGTGATAAACTCTGTTTGTTCTTAAATATGTTAAACCTGCAGAACTTCTTTCAATTCCCCTATTTGTAAGTGAAGCAGACAGCAGGATATTTGTTTGTTTGTTTGTTTTTGGTTTTTTTTTAATGTAGAGGCCAGTTTTACCTTTGATTTGACTGAAGTAAACTACACGTGAATTTGGTACAACATATGGTAGCTGCACTACAAAATGAAGTGGGAAGGCTGTTTTAACTTCAAGTATTCTGAAATGATTATTTTTCAATAAAAATATGGTTCTCAATGACAAAGGAGTATGGTGGAAGTGTAATGCAGTGTTTTACAGGTCCTCTGCTGTGCTAAGCCACAAAGGATAGGTGTATATAGACTAAAAGTTACAGTCATTCTGTTCAGCTCAACTGGTAGCACTTCATACCTTTCGCTCTAGAAGTACCTGGTTCAGTCCCTGTTTCTCAGTAGAGTAAATTAGCAGGCACAGAGCTGCGTGCTGCTGTGATTAGGCTGCGTACAATACCCAAGCTAGCCAGAGTTTCTCTATGCTGCAGTGCAGTCTGAAATGTAAACATAGCCTCAGTCATGCTAGTGATTTTAATTGTGCCCACAAAATTGCACTTGTAATAACTTCTTCCCACTATTTCTGGGCATAAAAAGTGAGGTTGGTTTGGCTCTTTTTGTGCTATGGCAGGTTAAGAAAAGACTGTTTTTCTTCCCCTACTGTAGAAATGTAGCTTTTGTAAGTCTTGGGCTATGTCTATATAGATAACTTTCTTTCCCTGACAGCAGTGCCCTGAAGGCTGCTCCATTGCTCTGGGTGAGCTGCTTCCTAAACCAGAAGCAATGGAGCAGAGAGTGTGTGGAGCTGCATGTTTGGGCAAATTAGGTTAGTGCAGGTTAATTGGCACTTATTGAAAGTAGATCAGAGCTTCTTAGTAAGAGATGTATGATGTGGGCAAGTCCTCTGGGCCTGGGTGACATTTGATTTTCCTTTTAAGCTAAAAAAGGGGGATAAATTATGGAAAGGAGGAATTCATACAACAGAGTGAAGTAGCCCAGCTTGCTTGAGATCACTGCTTTCAGGGCTATATGTTGCCTGTATACAGATTTGTGGCTTATAGTAGTATGAATTTATCCGAAAAGAAAAAGAGTTTATTTAGAAATAAATGGAGGGAAAACACGTATCTCTTTCCTAATAATGTATTTTCCAATTAAATGGAAATCCTTCTGGGCTAGGGACAGAACTTACATAAACTGGTATAAATAATCAGAACCCAGTTTAAACCTGTAGCTGAACAGAAGTTTGGTGCACATAGACCAGATTCAAAGTGTCTGAAACCAGTTTAAGATAAACCTTGATGGAGAATATTATCAGACTTAACTGATTTAAGTTAAACCAATCTAACAAAATTCTCTTCCAGATCCCCTCCTGACTCAAGTTACCTCCCACTGCCTCAGCATCCCGGTTGCTTTGCACCTCCTCTGCAACCCCCCTCTTTCAGGGTGGCCTGCTGGAACACAGCTTACTCGCTGCTCCAGCCCAGCACCTAGCTGGCCATGCCTCCAGGTTGTCACACCTGCTATAGCTGGAAGGGGGAAGGAGTCTCCCAGGCCTGATGCCCGGGTGTGGGGGCATAGGGGAGCCCCCACCCAGGGTCCCCAGGTCTGGGGCAGCCCCATGGGGCTGAGTGTAATTGCCCTCCCCTTCCTCCCCCCCCCCACAAGGTGGCTTGTCTCAGCTGCTGCCACAGATAGGAGTGGGGAAGAGTCCCCACATCTGGCCATGCAGGCAGGCAACCAGCCCATGGGGACTCCTTCCCTCTCCCACCTGTGGCAGTAGCTGAAAGGGCAAGGGGGGATTCCCTTCAGTTGCCCAGGGCTGCCCTGGGTTGGAGGAACCCAGGTTGGGATAGGGGAAACCCTCTGAGGTAGAGGCTCCCTCCACTATGGGGGGCTCCTCAATCCCCAGGGGGTGGGGAAGGGGGACAAGACAGCAGGGAGCTGGGGGCATGTGCTGGGAAGGCTGGGAGGTGTGCTGTAGTGCCCCTGCCTTTTGGCTTTGGGTCAGTGCAGGCCTCCACCTGCCTTTCCCAATTGGAAACTGAACATCAATTCAGTTGATTATCAGTTCAATCTATGCAGCTTAGAGAAAGCTGAAAAGATTAAATTGATTCTGCCTCAGGCTTTTTGACCATCTGTACTTAGCTCTGGTGTATTTTTACTATTCAGTTCAGCTGTTAACAATAGAATAAGTAATTATCTGTATATGATACTGCTGTTATCAATCATCTTTTTTATTTGCAGATTTAAATTAAACTGAAGTTGGTAGAGTGTGATTTCTTTATTTTTTAAAAGTTTTTTCCCCCAATGTTTTCATTTAATTGGTGGGTTTCAGTTTAGGGCCTCTTAACACCTGCCAAGCATAGACAAAACACATTAGAGAACTTGGTAAAAAGATAATCCAGAAGGGTGCATAAAATATCACTGGTCTATATTCAGTTAGTACTGAAAGTATCCAAAAGAGAATGCTGGAGTTTTATATCTTCCACTGGGAGCATGTTTCCTTTGTATTACCCAATATAGCAATACATTGATTTATTGCATTAGATTAGTGGTTCTTGTACAGCTGCCATGGGATAGTATAGCATTCATTTACGACTTAAATATTTTTTTTCCTTAGTGTGTGGAAAATTAGAATGATGTCTCCATCTCAATTACTGTTAAGATAAATAAGCCCAAGACTATTGCACAGAACATTTATATCTATTATATATTTTTATTGATATTTTTTATGTTTCCATTAGAGGTTAACTCCACTATTATTTCCTCAGTGTAACACATCAGGTAAGCATGTAGTAAATGTTCCATCTGTTTCCATCATCAGCTTGGAGAGTTTTTTCTTTTGAGTTGATGTGTCACATTAAGGAAAATGAGGAATTGCAAAATTAAAGATTTTTTCCTTAGTTTGCAAATGTCTGGAGGCAGTTCTGATTAGTTCTGGATTCCTTTGAACCTCCATCATTTGAAATGGTTCAGACCTTTAATTCAACCATTTGTCAGACTCCATGGGATATCAAACAATCAAATTAAAATGCGTGAAAAACACATGTTGAAAGAAACATGCACATAAGAAATAGAAACCCACTTAATGGCACTGTTCAGTTCTTCTATAAGCTGGAATGACATGCTAGGCTTTATATGTTTCCAGTGCTCAACATAATATTCAAACTTGTAATAACAAATTACTAAGCAGTTAAAACATTTAATAAAAACAGACATTGAGTACCACATGCTCTATTCATTAAAACCTTGTTGACTCCAGTTGTCTTTTTTTCTCTTGGGTTGAGCTTTGGAAAAGGCCCCCTTTGGACTTCTATTTGTACACATTCCACTTTGATGGATATGAACATGAACATTTTGTGCACACTATATCATTTGATCAGATAATAAATAGACTTTTTCTTATCCTGGAAAACTGTAGCAGTTAAAATTTGGCAAAAATAACCAAATGAAACTGGGGAGTTATAAGGAAATCAGAGACAGAAGACTCAAATACAACTGTAGTACATGCATGTTCAAAGATAGACAAGACATGTTGTCATTGGTATATAAACCACAGACCTTGTTATGTGTTAGATCTATAAAAGTGGTCCTAGAAGTTAATCACCACACTTTGGAAGGATGATGTATTTCTAGCTGAATGTGTGCATCTCATAACAGGAAGGTATGAGAATTCTCCTGGTGAGAACTGTATACAGCAAAACGACATTCTTCTATGATAATCTATTTTTGTGGGTAAAGAAATGTTAAGGGAATGTGGGTTTGATATAGCCTAGTCTTGGGAAACATTTGAGAAAAGGGGACACAAATATTTAGCACTGAATTTGGCTATTGTGGTTTAAACTTTTTTTTTTTTTTTTTTTTTTTTTACAAATTCTTTGAACAAAAAAAAGAAAATAAATATGTGCAGACTAACCTTTAAATTATGAACACAAAATATTGCATTGCAAGAGAATAACTTAACTTGCATTAAGGTTTAAAAGTTTATTACTTTTCCTTGTTTTCCTTGAGATCATTGAGTTCCCTAAGTCTAAAATATCTTTAGCATTAACAAAGTGAGTAATTTAATTTTAAGTGGGACTCATACTTTATTACAGCATGCTCTGTGTCTTGCTTGACATTAGTAGACTTAGTCAGGGCTTGATGATGGATCCACTTCTTGTTTTTGGAGCAGCAGGCTCTACTTCATTGTGTTTTTAATTAAAAAAACCATAATGTTTCCTCTTTTTAAAAGGTCCTTTTACTTCTTTTACTGATGCCAATTCATCACACCTTATCTTCACACAGATGGTGTGGCCATAAAAATATAGTAGTTGCCTTTATGCATCGTGTAATGTTTTAGGACAGGCTAAAAATAACATAGTGAAAAAAAGGATATTACCACAGTGAAAACATCTTATGTTTCAAACATTTGGGATATATTAACCTTAGAGTTTCTTTTCCTTGAGAAGGTGTCATGTCAGTTTCCCTAACCTCAGAATTCTGTTACACGAGTTAAACCCATGGTTGGTTACCAGAGTGCTGTAAATAATACTTCATACTGTTGGAATTTCAGTTGTTGACTTGTTGCAACTTTGTACTTCTTCCCCCTCTTTCCTCCTCTCCTCTTTAAATTTACTTAGTGCTGTGCTTGTACTAGAAAAGTAATCTTGCTCTAGTATGTGCTTTGTGTGGTGTTGTTGTTCAGAAATCATAGGGATGATTTTAATTTTCTGAACACTCTTGCCAAGAGAAAGTGTTTAACAACAACATTAAGCATCACAAGACAATGACTATATTTAACAAAAATCCACCCTGGAATGGTAATAGCAATGTAGAAAGAAACATAAACTGCCAAATACAAAGCATGAAGTTTGTATATTTTAATGACATAGTAAAAATTGGAAGAAAGTAGTGCTGTTTTTGGAAATCCTCTATTATAGTGGTTATAGATGGAGCCTGGAAGCTAAGACTATTTTAATCTCAGCTTTGCCACTTACTTGCTCTGCACACTACTCAGGGGACATCTACACTATATTGGATGCTATAAGGCAGACATATCATTCAGCTGGCAGGATTTCTAGAGGGGCTGGGATTTTGGGGGCCAGAGAAAGCAGGGGCAGGGCCTACTGCTGAATTCTGATGTGTGGAATCCAACCGGGGATGTGTTTAGGGTGGCAATGTTAAACCCCACCACTGCTTGCCCTGCTGCCCCTTGCTCTCTCACCAAAGGTGGGTCCAAATCTGAGAGGCCCTGTCACCCAGATCCTGCTGTTGGGGGGAGGAGCAGTGCTCAATGAGTTGGATACCCCTGGTATAGGATGGGTATCACTAGGAAAATATGCCCTTCCCACTCAGTCTTACACTGTGTGTACTGTGTGTCAAAAGCATATGAAGGCATCTGTTTTTTGGCATATGCCTAGGGTATATACAGCGCTGCTTTTTGGGCTCTTGTAAGGTATACAAAGGAGTAGTGGCATGACATGTAACATGTGATTCTTCTTCCAAAAAGAAAGATTGCTAGGAAGAGATGGGATCCACCTGATGAAGAGAGGGAAGAGTGTCTTTGCAGGCACGCTCACTAATCTAGTGAGGAGGACTTTAAACTAGGTTCTCCAGGGGATGGAGACGAGAGCCCTGAGGTAAGTGGGGAAGTAGGTGACCTGGAGGAAGAGCAAGCAGGAGCAGGCAATAGGGGAGGTGTTCTCATTCTTCCTGAGAAATCAGGCCAATCGCCTAGTTATCTGAGGTGGCTGTATACAAATGCATGGAGCCTGGGGAACAAGCAGGAAGAATTGGAAGTCCTTGCATAGTCAAGGAAGTATGACATGATTGGAATAACACAGACTTGGTGGGATAGCTCACATGACGGGAGCGCTGTCATGGATGGGTATAAATTGTTCAGGAAGGAGAGGCAGGGGAGAAGAGGAGGATGAGTTACAATTTATATAAAAGAACCATATGTTTGTTCAGAGCTCCAGTATGAAACTGGAGATAGGCCTGTATCTGGATTAGAGTCATAGGAGAGAGCAACAAGGGTAATGGTCTGCTATAAGCCACCAGACCAGGAGGAAGTGGCGAATGAGGCTTCCTTCAAACAACTATCAGAAGTTTCCTGATCACAGATCCTGGTTTGCATAAGGGGCTTCCATGACCCTGACATCTGTGGGAGGACAATACAGCAGTATGCAGGCAATCCAGGAAGTTTTTGAAGAGTGGTGGTGACAACTTGCTGTTGCAAGTGATGAAGTGTCCAACTAGGACACTTTTCTTGACCTGCTGCTCACAAATAAGGAAGAATCGGTGGGGAACGTAGGAGTGGATGGCAACTTGGTACCATGAAATGATAGAGTTCAGGAGCCTGTGGAAAGGAAGGATGGGGAGCAGCAGAGTAAGGACCCTAGACTTCAGAAAAGCAGACTTTGACTGTCTCCAGGAACTCTGCAAGATCCCCTGGGAAGCCAGTCTGAGGGGGAGAGAAGTCCAGGAGAACTGTCTGTACTTTAAAAAAGCCTTACTGGAAGTACAGGAACAAACCATCCCGATGTGCAGGAAGACTAGCAAATATGGCAGAAGACCAGTGTGGCTTAGCAGGGAACTCTTCAATAAACTAAATCACAAGAAGGAAACTTATAAGAAGTGGAAACTTGGATATACAATGAGGGAGGAGTATAAGAGTCTTGCTCGGGCATGCAGGGATGAAATCAGGAAGATCAAAGTGCAATTGGAGTTGCAGTAGCAAGGGATGTGAAAGGTAACAAGAAGGGTTTCTACAAGTATGTCAGTAACAGGAGGAAGATCAGGGAAAGTGTGGGTCTTTTACTGAATGGGGGGAGGTAACCTAATGACAAAGGATGCATGTAGTACAAAGCTGAAGTACTAAATGCCATTTCCATCTCAGTCTTCACAGGCAAAATCATCTCCCAGACTATTGCACCTGGCAGCAGTCTGGGGAGGACATAAGCAGCCAACAGTGGAAAAGAACAGGTTGGGGACTATTTAGAAAAGCTGGACATATGCAAGTCCATGGGGCTGTATGGGATGCTGCTGAGGGAGTTGGCTGATGTGATTGCAGTGCCACTGGCCATCATCTGAAAACTTATGCATTTCTGAGCACTTTGAGGAAAAGAAGGTGATTAGGAACAGACAGCTGGATTCACCAGGGACAAGTCATGCCTAACCAACCTGATTGCCTTCTATGATGAGATGACTAGTTCTTTGGATGCAGGGAGATCAGTGGATGTGGTGTACCTTGACTTTAGCAAGGTGTTTTATATGATCTCCCACAACATTCTTGCAAGCAAGCGAAGAAAGTATGGGCTAGGTGAATGGAGTGTAAGATGGATAGTTCATGGCTGGTTCATTGAGTTTAGAGGGTAGTACTCAATGGCTGTATGTCTGTTTGGCAGCCAGTATCAACTGGAGTGCCTCAGGGTTGGTCCTGGGTCTGGTTTTATTCACTGTCTTCATCAATGACCTGGAAGATGGCATAGAGCCCACCTGCAGCAAGTTTGCAGATGACACCAAGCTTGGGGGAGTAGTAGATCTGCTGGAGGGTAGGGCTAGGATTCAGAGTGACCTAGACAAATCGGAGGATTGGGCCAAAAGAAATCTCATGAGGTTCAACAAGGACAAATGCAAAGTCCTGCACTTAAGATGGAACTATCCCATGCATAGTACAGTCACTATTAGCTGGCTAAAGGCTCCCTAGTTATATACTTGCTGTGTCCATTTCTTAAAACATAATAAGTATTAAATGCAAAAACTAGGCACAAAGATGAACCATACAGGGCTGGGACTTGACCAAACCAGCTACCAAGAAGAGGTCAGTTATGGGATAGATAAGGGAAACAAACTCTAATATACACCACCATGAAAACATTGATGGATTTACTGCAAGTTAGAATACTGTATTTTCCTGCATATAACATACCTCACAATAAAATACAGGCATCCTGCATCTTATGCGCATTTAACTTGCTTGAATTCAACTATACGTGGGTGGGGAGGGGGGCGGGGCTTGAGTCTGCATGCAGCACTGCCGCTTACCTGGAGGCCCGGCCACCACCACGCTGCCAGTGGTGACTGCCTCTGCCTCCAAAACCTCCTGCCACTGTCATGGACCGTGCCCGGAGTTGTGTGGCCAGCTGCCAGCCATGGTGGTGGCCAGGTGGCATGCAGCCATCCCCACCACCACCCCGTGCTGCACTGATGCCGCCAGCCACACAGCTCTAAGCGCAGCTCTGCAGTGGCGGCGGGAGGTTTTGGAGGCAGAGGCAGTCACCGCTGGCACGGTAATATGCGATTTCACTATATGCGACTTTCGCCTTTATGTGCTGCCTTTAGAATGTAACCCCCGCGTAAGATGCGGGATGCCTGTATGCACCTTGTTTTTGAAAGTCAGAATGAAGAAAAAAGATCTTTCCTTGAGACCTTTTGCTGTGGGGGTGGGAAAAGCAAGACGGAAAGAGAAAGTGTCCACAGCCATTAACTAGGGAACCCAGCATGCAGCACATGCATTTTTACCTTTGCTTTCCTCTGGTGGCTGCTTAAGTGTCAGAAACTACTGTTACTATAATTCACACACTACTTTCCAGCAGCTGAATTTTGGAAAAAAGGTATAAGGTGTATGCAAACAAAGTGTTAATTACAATATTGCTATCATAATGAGTATGTTTAGGCGATGAAGGCAATGGAGTAGTTTGTAGTGTGTGTGTGTGTGTGGCTAAGTACGGATGTTCAAAAAGCCTGGGGCAGAGGAAGTTTAAGTTTTGTGCTTTACTCTAAGCACCTTAGATTAAGTTAGGAGTGAACAGAACAGACATTCGCCCTTCTCGCCCTTTGGTGTGGGAGGGGAGAACATGCAGGATGCGTGCCCTGGCCAGGCCAGCAGGTCAGGGACACTCCTGCATGCCTCCCAGAAGGATGCTGGACAATGCCAAGCCTAGCTGAGCAGTCAGCACGGCCCTTCTGCCCAGCTCCACCCCCTTGCCTGTGGCTGGCTGTCAGCACAGCCCCCAGCCTGATAGAATGGTCTAACCTGAACTGATTATGTCTGATGCTACATCCATACAGATGTATCTTAAACTGGGTTCTGCCATTTTTAAACTGGTCTATTTGTGTCGAACTTCTGTACTATTATGGGTCTAGGCTGGATTTTGGCCACTTATACCAGCTTATGTGTAATGTCTGAACCTGGCCTGTGTATATGTGGGTGTAAATGCAGAAGGAACACTGTTAGTAACAAAATCACAGAGCAACTTCCAGAACTATTCTTTCTCCATTCTTGCTTCTCCTTTCTAGTGCTTAGTTATGCCAGTCATTAGAAGAAAGTCACCTTGTTGAAATGTTTGTGGTGAACCTAGGGTAAGGCCAGAAGTGTTAACATTGCTGGCAAATTCAGTGAGCACTTACTGAAAGTATAGTGTAATTACTTTGAAAGTATAGTGTAATTCTTTATTAAATCTTTAAAATTAACGTTTAAAGAAATCTCACATCTTTATCCATTATGTTTCCATTTACTGGGAAAATCTATTTTATAAATCTCTATAAAGCTTGAACACTGATATTATAGAATGCAGAGTATGCTTCATAGACCATGTGCATGGAAGGACTTGCTATCTCAACCACTGCAGTTTACCTTGTAGCTTCTCATTTCATGCTGATCTTTCACAGTCAGGCCTAACTTATTTACACTGTATTTAATGACATGCAATACTTCATTTCTGAATAGATGCAAACAGGCAGCAAATTGGAAATACAAGCTAAAGAGATACAGGTGGATGTTATCCCATAAACAGTATTTGGTTTTCTGAAATTACAATTATGACACCCCTGGATGATCTCTGATCCTTCCATATTATGATGTGACAGATGTATATTGCTGTGATTTCTCTAGTGATGCTCGTTGTTGCTTCCTTGTCAGCTTTAATAACAAAGCAACTGGACAGACTAAATTGAAATCATTTATTCTTTCTGAATGTCATAGTCAAAGCATGCTGTCATAGTAACAAGTCAGGTTTTCTCCAACAATGAGGTTAGCATGTACAATAGGTTTGTGCTGCTTGGAATCACATCATGTCTAATAGTGTCACTGATACTGTTGTGTTTTTATAAAAATGAATCATGTAGGGTTGTTCCCACTGTCCTCTTCACTTCTCTCTTTCCACATTCCTTTTTTCAATTAATCACTGCATTATTCAATAGTATCACATCCTTTCCTCGTTAATAGGCTCATTTTGAGGATTTTGAAGACACCTTATCCTTTTCTGTTTCTAAAATTATTCATCTCTGGGACAAGTGAATAAATGATGTCTTTTTTGGACTTACTGATTTTTCAAATAAATGGATGAGACAGAATGAGCCAAAGTAAAGACTTTAAGGGATTCCCTTATCTTGTTGGTCAAGCATACTTCCACTCCTTAATTTGCACCATTACTACGATCTTGTTTTCAAATAGTTGTGAAGGAATATATTAAATACCAATGTATAGGAGGCCAGTGGGAGAGGTTTCTTTTGCCTTTACCAGGGTTTATATCCCAGGTATTTAGCTAGGTACATTAAATAGGTATAATATATACCTATAACGACATTGATATATCCATTTGCTCAATACAGTACACTTGAAAATATTGCTTGTTTCATGCCAAAATTGAAAATGATGGAAAAATCTCATGTAAGAAAAAATAAAGGAGCCTGTCTTTTAGGAGCAGCAGTATAATTTGATTCCATAATGTTTTCATGGTGGTGAATATATTAGAGTTTGTTTCCCTCATCTACCCCAAAACTGACCTCTTCTTGGTAAAGAACATGTTCACTGAGATGCTGCACCCCCACCACAAGGATATTTTTGGTGTCTATAGCACAGGCACCTGGCCCACAGAGTGAAATCCAGAGCCCTGTATTACGTACCTAGGTCCTGACCTAGTGCCTGGGAAGCATTAGGCACCCAAGAGTGGTGATCCCATATTCTCTCCAGATGGAAGAGAATTTGGCAGAAGTTAACTTGGGTCAGCTAAGTTCTGAGTGAATGACCTAAATAGTAAGACTTTGGATCAATTTGCCCTTTTCCTCCATGGGGCAGTGCACCTTTGGTGCCTGCCACTTTAAGGGCAGAAGCAGGCAGCCACCAGGTGCCTGATGAGGGTGGCCATTTTCAAACATAGGCCAGAGAGTTAGCAGTCTATGTTAGCAGCCAAGGAGGCAACATTGGGTTGAGCTGCTCCTGGAACACTGTGGAGGTAAGGGTGAGGCTATGGGGACAGAGGTGGCTTAATTGGTCCTGGACATGACCTGAAACTGTACCCTGCTGGGATAGGGAGGCCTGGTGGGACTGCTGGTGGTGTGGCAGCCCCACTTAAGTACCAGGACCATGAGCCTCCCCAGTGTAAGGTGGGTCGGGGAGCTTAAACCCCAGCCCTGACCTTTGGGTGGGTTACTAAGAGGGAGAAGTGGGGCCAGACATGGCTGTGGCTACCTGAAACCACAGGGGTGCAAGACCCCAGAGGTCCTAGGGAGGGGACAGTCATATAGCCCTAGAGAGACTGCAGTTGTGAAGACCCTGGGAGGGTATGTTGGTGGGTCTGCACAGAGTAGGGTGCGTCTTTATGGCCTGAAGGACTGTGTGTAATTTGAGAGTTGAGTAGGGCTGAAGGGATGGCTTGAAGAGCAGCCCTAGGAGGCGTATTGCTAAAGGATGGCCAGAAGGGTAGCACGTGGGCCAATCCCCACAAGATCAGGTTTGTAGGTATAAGAGGCCTGGTGAGCAGATAGGGTGAAGTTATCCCTCCATTTGGTGAATTGGTTGGCACTACCTAGGTGAGGGTCATGAGACAGGCCCAAGAAACTGCATGTCACCAGCCAAGGCGTGATTCAGATAAGCCTGATGGCCAGAAGGGTCACTCCAGGAGAGAGCAGGGCAGAGTGGAAGGGGCACAGTATGGTACAGTGAGCAAGAGACCCTGCGAGAGGGGGGCGGTGTGTGTGTGTGAGAGAGAGAGCGAGAGACCTGGCCAAGGACTAGGTTGGTTTGGCTTGTGGTTGGGAGTATGATAACATCTTGGGATGCCACCTGGGAGGCATGGGCCACAGTGTAGGGTAGGTACAGAGTCATGGATAGCGCCCCCTGGCAGTGGGGCATGTAGTGGGCAGTCTCCCTCATTTACCACCAGATTATTGTAATAGTAAAGTCTAATAGATGAGACTGCGCGGACTGCCCCAGAGACAGGTGGGTGGGTCAGCTTAAGACCCGGCCCTGAGCTGGCCCCTCGTTATACTCCCTCCCTTGCACTGTCCAGCTAGGTTTCGTGAGGAAAAGCTGGCTGACTCTAGGATGAGGTTCAAGCCTCTGAATCCCAATTGAAGAGAGGTGCTTCCTTGAAACCTGATATAGCGTACCAAACACCGGAGAGAACTGGGTTTGAGGCACATCTCTTTTCAGTGTTTCCTTTTGCTTTTATTCAGCTCCATGTTCAGTATGAAGGTTCTTGTAGATCTTATTCTTAATTGCATAAGTCTTCCTTGGCCACTCCATAGAGAATGTAGGAACCAAATTTGGGGCTTGGATTTTTCAAAGCACCTAAAATTTAGGCACTACTGTGTTTAGTATTGCATCACCTTTTGGGGATCTAGTCTGAAGCAGCTTTAATTTACTGATCTTAGAGCACAAGCAACTCATTCTGTAAGCAGTGGGATTTGAGGACAATTCTCTCATATCCCGGATGTAGGAGAAAACTGTCTGATTGTGGCATGTAATAAATTATAGCATAAGCTGCTTCTGGGATGTGAATCAGTTTGGTCTGTTTCTATTCTAGATATTTTTGTACTTTCATGATCTTAGATGACAGAGGCCTTGGTTAATTTTAATTTGTTTTCCATGCAGCAGTGTGTTCCTGCTTATGGGCTGTAAATGTTCTGTTCTTGCAAAACATATCTTCCTTTTTAACAGCATGCATTTTCCAATTCTAATTACTCCACCTAAAATTTCACACGCGGAGAAGCGTTACTACTAATAGCATTTGTAATACCATGCATTATATATAACACATGAAAGTATGTCATTTAATATCAGGTTTGGCATGAAGAAAGAAGAATGACTGATGGTATTTAATAAAAACCTTGATTATTTGCAAATGGAAGAGAAGCCACTGTAGGTTTGTAAGCTGTCAGTAGAATTTCTCCATTGCATTACATCTTTCTCCTGGATTACTTGATTTTTTTTACTCATTCTGTCTTTTTTAAAACTAAACTGTATAGGCGTTGTGTATCAAAACTCTTGTGGCTTTTGGATATCTCTAGATATAGGGAACAGAATGATAGTACATTTTTATCATCAAATAATTTACATATTTGGTTTAGTACAGTGGAATTAAGTTATTGTGGTTTACCATAAATACTGTAACATATAATAATTCTGCCTTTAACTAGTTCTCTATACAGTTTTGTGTTGTCTTAAATTATTGCACAGTTGTCAACATTTTTTTCTTACTAAGCCTATTTAATATATGTTTTGGAGGCCAAGTATAAAAGTTACCATATACAGAAAATGGCAAACTTTTCAAAGGAAGGCAACTTTGGAAAAATAATTTACGTTCACATTTTTGGAAAAGTTAGATGAGTATAGGCATTCTGGTGTGTTTTTAATAAATATGTAGCTTTCAGTAGAAGAAAAAGAGAACACCTTTTATTTAAAAAATGAGCAACTTTTTAGGTGTCACAGAAGGTAATGCAAACAAGTTGTATTGATGAGAAATGCATTAACTTTTAAAATGCAAATGATATATTCTCTGTGTCTTTGGGAATTAGATCTACACTACAACTCATATTAACAGTAATGGGACTTCTTATTCATCACCCACTGTGTTGAAAATATGCTCCATAATGACTCATTTAAATTTTTCTTTTTTAGATTTAGTGAGCAAGAAAGTTTGTATTGGAAAAGGACCAGCTGGTAAATATTCATGCACTGTAGGCTAATATAAATCATTAGGTAGTTTGGTACAGAATATCTTGCATATTTTTTAAACCAAATCAAATCTTGAAGACTTGCAGTTTATATTTTATTTAAATTATGCAAACCCTCATGCTGTGCCTAGCCAAAGTAACTTTCCTAGAAACTATCATTTGCATGTACTTATAGCCAATCAGAACCAAATTTTCAGTCAGGCATCCATGGTCACCGAGTTTTTTACCTGTAAAAATTTTCACATAAATAGCTGGCTATACAAAATATCCTTAATTTTTTGTGTGCATTCTTTACTAGCCGGTTGCCAGTTGTCTTCCTCAGGTTGATTTTGGGGGGAGAATATAAAATAGGTCAGTTGTTTCTGAAAACAAAAATAAAAAAACATACACTTTCTGTCCATTAACAAAAATTCTTTTAACCATTTTGTTGAGGAGTTCTAATACCTAAATGTGTTGTGTTAGGAACTTGAAATATGGCAGTGGACTAATTCTGGCACCATGAATGAGGTTTGTTTTTTTTTGCTACCCCACTCAATAGGACTGGGTCCTTCAAATCTAATGTGTGCCTAGGAATGTTGGAGAAATAATTTGAATTCTTGTAGCACTTTTTATTTGTTTCCTAAAACATTTTTGGTGAAAAAGGTATATATTATTACCCTATTTTACTAAATGTAATGCTGAGGTATTTTAAATATATTTATCCTATGTCAATAGTCAATGATAACATCTGGACCCTGTCTCTCAAATCCCTTCTCTAGGCTCTGTCTATTAGGCAATAGACATTTCTTTAAATAATAGTTAATTAATAAACCAATTCACATAAAAATCTTTAAATATTTTAGTCTATCTACTCATAATTCTCACATTAACCAATACTAAACTCTAAATTTCCTCTGCACTTACCTTCTTTCTAATGTGGAATTTAGTATTGAGTAAAGCAGATCAGAAAGGCACTGATGTGTGTGTGTGTATAGAAAATAATGGAGAATTTATGTAAGTGTGTAAATAAAGATGACCTAATGGTGCCATAATAAATTCCTATTATTTTTCTTTGACCATACACCTTAAGCAGCTTAATGGCTCTGTGACTATTTTCATAATTTTCTTAAGCACAGAAACTCAACCTTTTTAAATAAAATGGTTTGCAATTAATTGGAAGAGATTCAACAAGAACAAATGCAAAGACCTGCACGTGGGATAGAATATTTGCATATGTGAATACAGACTGGGGAATGATTTGCAATAATGTAAAGAAAGACCTGGGGTTACTGTGGGGTTATTTGTTTTACCTGTGGATACATTTAGTTTGGAGAAGAGCATTTAGTTTGGAGAAGAGAAGACCAAGGGGATGTTTGAGGGGGATAGTCTTCAAATACCTAGAAGGTGATTCTAGATAGGATGGATTTGTGGTTTTCTCTGTGACTATAAAGGACAGGGCTAGGAACTATGATTTCAAGATTCAGTGGAGAATATTTAGCTTGTAGTTTAGAAGGAACCTTCTGACTATGAGGGTGGTTAAGCATTGGAACAAACTTGTTGAGAGTCAAATTGTGGAATCTCCATGTTTGGATGTTTTCAAGAGCAATTTAACCTTCGTACATTCCCATGGGGTAATTTCCTACCCCAGATGCATATTTTGTGCAGTATCTTAAAGTTAATTCTAAAAATTTTTCTTTTTAGGACATTGTCACTAGCACCACAATGCACAATATCCCCAAAGAACAGCCAGCTTACATGAATGGTTTTCTCTCTGTGGATGAAAAACTGCCCAGGGAAACATGTTACCCCAGGTGGGAATGTGTTTTTCCATATGGGGTAACAACTTACCCCAAGCCCATGTTAATGCATTGGAGTAACTTGTTACCCCAATGCAATTTCTGTATAAGTGACAGGCCTAGACCTGTTTGGCCACTTTGGGTGGATGTATCTGAAAGGCATTCATTCACACCTCATTCATGTCTACTTCAGGTATCCATGGAGGAGGAGTTGGTGTCACAAGCTGAAGTGATGCCAGCACTTCCCATGGGAAAGGGAAGAGGACCAGCCCAGGGCTGCTGTGGAAGACCAAGGTGTGGTACAGCAGCATGTGGAGCAGAACCACTGCCACCACCCCCAAGAAAACATTGCAGATGATGACACCTTTAGAGGGAGGAATGGCAGAGTGTGGGGGGAAAAAGTCCACAGCTAATACATCATCAGAGAACAGCCAAGGACATAGTCCATGAAAGTGCTGGGCCAACACGAGAAAGTAATAAAGGCACAGTGGCAGAAATGTTCCACCTGTTTTTCTCACAAGATATCCTGACTGTTATCGTAAGTGAAATAGAGAGGCAGAAAGAAGATTCAGGGAGTAGAATGATAGCCATCCTAAAAATATAAAGGAGTGGAAAAAGCTGGACTAAACAGAGCTGAAAGCCTACGTTGGCCTACTACTGGTGAGTGGTCTATACCATGGTGGTCACAAGGCACTGCAAGAGTTGTGGGTATCCTTGCTTCCATGCCACCATGAGTTTAAAATGGTTCCGTTAAATCACCAACTATCTGAGATTTGACAACAAACTGACATGTGAGGAAAGAAGAGCTGTGGACAAGCTTGCTGCCTTCAGAAATATTTGGACACAATTTGTGGAGCAGCTCAGGAAATGGTATATTTCAGGAATATAACTGACAGTCGATGAGCAGCTCATTGCATTCAGGGGTCGCTGTCCCTTCAGACAGTATGCACCCAGCAAGTCGGCCAAATATTGCTTGAAAATTTGGTGGTCCTGTGATGCAGCAACATCATTCCTCCTGTCTGGAGATATCTACCTGGGCAAGCAACCAGAAGTTATACCCCAAGGTAATATTGGTACCCAGGCTGTTGAAAGAGTGGTTCGTTGAAAAAGTGTTTCATCCCTGGTACAAGACTGGAAGGAATATTGTGGGTGACAATTGTGGGTGACAATTTCTTTCTTGACCTGGCAGAAAGGTCACGTCCTGCTGTAGCAGTTTGCGGGTACAATTCAGAAAAACAAGGCTGATATCCCAAATGAAATGCAAGCAAATTGAAGTAGGGAAACTTTTTTCATCCATTTTTGCTTTTGATGGGGAACTCGCCCTAGTTTCCTACGTTCCAAACAAGTCCAAGGTTGTGCTGTTGCTGTCAAACATGCACCATGACCTGTCAGTGGGTGGAGAGCAAAGAAAGCCAGACATCATCCATGACTACAATAAAAACAAATGCGGGGTGGATAACCTTGACCACTTAGTCCACATGACTACCTGCAGATGGAAAATCAACAGGTGGCCAATGACACTATTTTTCAATATGGTGGATGTGGCTGCCATTGCCAGCCTCATCATTTGGCTAGACCACAATGCAAACTGTAAGCAAAGACCACATATAAGAAGACAGCGCTTTTTTTGCAGAGCTTGGACAACAGTTGATCGACGGACAAATAAAATGAAGAAAGTAGACATGTGTAATCTGTCTAAACTATCAAGTCTGCTATGATTGCCCTAAATTATAAATTGCCACAATGCACCACACTAGAACCTTCTGCAAGCATGAGTGGAACTTATGCTTTTTGTCCAAGGACAGATGACCACAAAACCTGGAAACAATGCAAAGATTGTAAGCGATTTGCTTGTGTGCACCACAGTACATCACGGCTGCTTTGTGAGGAATGCAATTGTGCCCGCCTCTGCTCCAGGAGGTGCTCCCGGGCAACTCTGGCGCGGGTGGCTAACCGGGCCTGCCCTGCTCTCGCTGGGGAGTCCCTGGAACTCGCCGACCGTGGTCGCGGTTGGGCCCGCAGCAGGGGGGTCCCCCTCGCTGTGGCCTCCAGTGCCGAAGCGCCCCTGGGCGGGCTCACACGGGGCTCCGACCTCCCCTACACTCCGGCCAACGCCACCTTTGGTCGTGGACCTTCCGTCCCTCATCCCCCGAGCGAGGACTGGGCATCAAGGGCCCTCTCCGCCCCTTGCGGCTCTCTTCCCCAACACCCCGCTGGGGTCTCTGCCTGGTCTTCCCCGGTTCCCTCACCGGGGTTCCCACCGGCTTCAATCCGGTTCCTTCACCGGAGCTTCCGCCGGCTCCAATCCGGTTCCTTCACTGGGGTCTCCCGCCGGCTCCCCGGAGCCTCTGCCAGCTCGTCCCCAGTTACCTCACCGGTGGTTCCAGCTGGCCCTCTCTCTGGGCTCCTCCTCGGGGCTTCTGCCGGCTCCCTTGTCAGTTTCGCCGCTCTTCTCCGGCGGCGCGGCTCTCCCTGCCTCCGTTGCTCCCGGCGTGGCTGCAGCCTGTTCGGCCCACAGCCAAAGCCTCTTGAGGGGGCCCGGTTCCACTCCCGGGCTTCCTCCTGGGCTCCGTGTCCTCCCGCCGCATGCCGCCTCTCTCCTCGGGGCTGCCTTTTATTTCTCCTGAGCGGTGCCTCTCGCTGACGCCGCTCCACCTCAGCCGTATGAAAGTGCGGCTAATGAGCCGCGCGGGTGGTTCCCCGGCCTGCACGCCGCCGCTGCTCCCCTCTCCTGCGGAGCATATGTGTTTCCCCTGGCCCTGGGCCGGGGACTCCCTCTAGTCCCGTTGTCCCTGGGACAGCAATATTTAGTTAAAACAGTTAAGACATGTTTTGGAAGTAATTATTAGTTTGAAAACTGTGAACTGCAGATTTAGCAAATTGTTCATTCACATTTTGAAACTCTAAAACAAAAAAAAGTTTAAATTTTGTTCATAGTTCTAATTAAATAATATTTTGGGTTCAAATAATCATAGATACTCTTTCAAACAATCTGTATGTTTAATAAATAGGTTTTGGTACATTTATACTGTTGTCACTGGTTCCATTTTGCTTATGCAGGTGGGGTAACAAGTTACCTCATGAGACCAAACATGTTGAATTGTGGGATAATGAGTTACCCCATTAAAATGACAATGGTTATGGTTTCATGAGAATGGATAAGGGTTAAGCAGACACTGGTCTAGGATGGTTAGTCAAGGATGCTGGTGCTTTGAACAGGGGGCCGGACTAGATGACCACATGAGATCCCTTCTAGTCCCACTGTCCTATGATCCTAAACAATACAATTCACATTTATTTAGTAAGAGATGCTTAGATCACTAGTGCTGTTAATGAACAAATAATTAAACTGATATACATTTGATCCATGGGTCACTTTTGAAAAATCATCATGTATCTCATTTTATTGTGGAATATTGGATTCTGAAGCTCAGTGATAAGTTTTATTTTCTCAGTATCCTCAGTCAAAAAATATAAAAACTAAGTGTCTGTTGTAGATGACAAGGCCAGGAGGAGGCTTTTTTCAAACATGTAGTGGAAGGTTCCCAATCATAGGCCCTGGTTCTCATGGGGGAATTTAGTCTCCCTGACATCTGCTGAGAGGGCAATACAGTGCACAGGCAATCCAGAAAGCTTTTGGAAATTGTTTGAGGCCAACTAGGGCCATGGTCTTCTTCACCTGGTACTCACAAACCGGGAAGAATTGGTGGAGGACATAGAAGTAGATAGCAACTTGGGCAGCAGTGACCACAAGATGGTTGAGTTCAGGATCCTGAGGAAAAGAAGGAAGGAGAGCAGCAGAGTAAGGACCGTAGACTTCAGAAAAGCAGAATTTGATTCAAGGAACTTATGGGAAGAATCCCCTGGAAGGCCAGTCTGAAAGAGAAGAGCTGGTTGTACTTTAAAGAAATCTTACTGAGGGCAAAAGAACAAATCATCCCAAGGTGCAGGAAGACTGACAAATATTGCAGAAGACCAGCTTGGCTTAGCAGGGAACTCTTCAGTGAGCTAAAACGCAAAAAGGAAGTATACAGGAAGTGGAAATATGGACAAATGACTAGGGAGGAGTATAGGAGTATTATTCAGGCATGCAGGGATGAGACCAGGAAGGCCAAAGCGCAACTGGAATTGCAGCTTGCAAGCGATGTGAAGGGTAACAAGAAGGGTTTCTACAGGTATGTTACCAACAAGAAGAAAGTGTAGATCCCTTACTGAATGGGGGAGGCAACCTAGTGACAGATGATGTGGAAAAGGCTGAAGTACTCACTGACTTTTTCACCTCAGTCTTCATAGGCAAGGTCATTTCCCAGACTACTGCACCTGGTAGCATGGTTTGGGGAGGAAGTGAGCCAGTAGTGGTGAAAGAACAGGTTAGGGACTATTTAGAAGAGCTGGACGTGTACAAGTCTATGGGACCAGACACAATGCATCTGAGGTTGTTGAGGGAGTTGGCAGATGTGATTGCAGAGCCACTGGCCATCAGCTTTGAAAATTCATGGCAATCAGGAGAGTTTCTGGATGACTAGAAAAGGGCAAATCTAGTGCCTATCTTTAAGAAAGGGAAGAAGGAGGATCCAGGGAACTACAGACCGCAGTTTCTGGAAAAATCATGGAGCAGATCCTCAAGGCATCTATTTCTAAGCATTCGGAGGAGGAGGTGATTAGGAACAGTCAGCATGGATTCACTAGGGGCAAATCATTCCTGACTAGCCTGATTGCCTTCTATGATGAAATGACTGGCTCTGTTGATGAAGGGAGAGCGGTTGACATGATGTACCTTGACTTTAGCAGGGCTTTTAATATGGTCTCTCTTGACATTCTTGCAAGCGAGCTAAGGAGGTATGGGTTGGGTGAAATAAGACTGTAAGGTGGATAGAAAACTGGCTCAATCATTGGGCTCAAGGGGTAGTGATCAGTGGCTTGATGTCCAGCTGGTATCAAGTGAAGTGCCCCAGGGGTTGGTTATGGGACTTTTTTTTTTTCAATATCTCCATCAACAACTTGGAAGATGGGATGGAGTGTACTGTGACGTCTGTAGGTATTATAGGGCTTGCTAGTACTGCCCTGAGCTCATCTGCCTACAGGTGGCAACAGGGAAGACCTTGGCTCTGGAACACCAGGTCTGCCAGGAAGTGGATCTTACGTTTTCTCGCCTGCCACAACTTTGACCTATATATTCCCAGGAGGCAATGCCCATGGTGATCCTGCCTAGTCTTGGTCCCTGTGCTTCTGTGTGGCTCCAAACCTTCCCTTTACCCCAGTCTAGCCTCTCCAGATGGTGTTTATGATATTCTTGCACAGCCAGGTTGCAGTCCTGCCTGTTGTAATCTTATTTGCCCCTACCCCAGGGTGTCCTAGTGCCTCTTTTGATTACACCCTTCCAGGGGCCAGTCTTGGTCTGTGCTAAAAAAAATCAAAATAAACAGCAAAAGAAATCACAGAAAAACCCTGGCTGCTTCTCAGCCTTCTTGTTGGGCTCTGGCTATGTTCCTTTTTTTTAGCGATCAGGTGTTCAACTCCCAATCACCATAATTCAGGCAAACAATCCCTTAGTCCATTCTTTGCTATGTGCTAGCCTGCCCTGCACCCCATGAATGTTCATAGTCTCTTTGGGGTTTCCCCCCTGTGCAGGAAGGCTCTACCTGTGGCTGTAGATTTTTTTCCTTTAGGCCCTCCTCCGGATCCTCTGTTGGAAAACTCCACTCTGGAGATTCTCTCAGGCCCTGTGGACTCCCTTGCTCTGGATCCTCAGCTGCAGCTCTGCTCTGGAGACAACCACTAGCTGCAAGTTTGCAGGCCTCTGCCTGCCTCAGGGTCACTCCCGCAGCATTCCTCAGGCACCTTCCGCAGTTTCTGCCTGCTGAGAAACTCAGCCGCTTCTCTCTCCCTGCGGCCTGCAGGGAACTGACCCCTCTCTGCCCCTCTCTGGGGCTGGAAATACCTTTGAGTGGCCTCCCTCCACCAATCCTGAGCAAGATACTGCTCCAGAAGTTGGGTGGGTATTTTCCTTCTTTTCTGGGCTGTAGCTGCAGCCCTGCCGGCCCTCCATATTGTAAGTTCTGTCTCACTCCTTCACATGTACCCTCGGCAAATTTGCACATGACGCCAAGCTGGAGGAAGTAATAGATACACTGGAGGGTAGGGATAGGATTAAGAGAGATTTAGTCGATTTGGAAGATTGGACCAAAAAGAAATCTCATGAGATCCAATTTTCATTCCTAATTTTCTATGATCCCATGAATTAGTTTATCTCAATTCTCATAGTTAAAAAACCCCCCAAACCTCAATTTCCTTCACTTAAAATTGTCTGTCTGTGTATAAAATTGTCCTGAACCACCACCATGTGCTTTCTGTATTTCTTTTTCTCATTGCTGGGTCTCACTGCTAGATACTCTTCCAGCAGGGCTGTGGCTATATTTGTTCCTTCTTTGGCAATACCGAGATATTGCTGACCCAGAATCAACCCCATCTCCCAAAGACCTCGGTTCACCTTTTCTGCTTCCAAAAGATCAGGCTTTGATCCTAGATTTATTTTGAAGGTGAAATTACTACTTGGGTCTCCTGTTGCAATACAATGTGCTGCCTCATTATACCAGATTAGCTATGAATGCTGCTTTTGTGAGTATTCTGAAGCATGCAGTTGTTCTATATTGAAAAAGCAAAGACATTACTGTATAACTTTGATCTTCTTACAGTGCTTAAACAAAATCACTGTTCTTTTTTGTCAATAAACATGATATTAGGTAAGGCATATATTTATATGGTCATTTTTATTCTGTTTTATCATAAACAATATATACCCCATTGCATAATAATTTGAATATATTACCAGATATACGTGCACAACATAGAGCTCATGAAAATCACTGATGCTTCTGTCTCATAAGTTGGAAAGTTGCATTCCATTTAAGATTCTTCTGTCACTGTCCTCCCTCTTCTTATGTACTTATCTCTTTTCTATGTTGTCTCAGGTGATGCTCCTGAAAGATAATGGAATCATTATGTAAATACAAAGAAATATTAATCTTTCCATGTAGCTTCTTTATCTTCCATTTCCATTGAAAAGTTTGACTCATAAATTGGTATAAGCATGAATCTACTAGTCAGAAACTTTTAAATTTGTTTCTATTGTAGGGCTGTAAATGGAGTTTACATTATAGTGCAATTTTACAATACTTCCTCTCCCCATGCAAGCTCTCCTGGATTTGTCTTCAGGCTTATTTTCTCAGGGCTGAAAGCAAGAAAGGAAAATAATGTGTTCACATTAACCAGCTGAGTCTTAAAAATATAAATTGAGATAAACTAGTTTTATTTTAAACAACTGAAAAAAAATACCCAGAAGTTTAAGGATGTTGCAAACTCTCTAAATGACTTTTATGTAATGACAGTTCTTGTCTATGAAGAATGTGAGTTTTAGGTCAGGGATGGGTATATCTCCAACTTCATAGAATCATAGCAAATTAGGGTTGGACGGGAACCTGGGGGTGGCAGGTCATCTAGTACAACCCACTGCTTAAAGTGAACCAGACCAAAGATAACTTACTGACACTCAGACTTCAACTCCCAACTTTTTTATTACTAGCTTAATACTCAGAAACTTCAGCCATAGGATATGCCTGCCTACTTACTAGGCCTGTGTGAATAGGGAAGTATTTGATTTGGATTCAGCCAATTCAGAGGACAGTGATTTGATTCAGAGATTCAGATGACTGTCCCAAATTGATTCTGCTGAATCAGCTTTGGAAGATTCGGTGCCGATTTGGAGAGAGTCAGAGATTCGGCCATAGACTGTAATGGGGAATCACTGAAATACATATAACTTTGTCATTTGTCAGCTGATTTGGACAAAAATTGTAGGAGTGGTAGCTCCTTCTGAGGGCATGAAGTGTACCAAGCTTCAAGTATATAGGTGCAGGGGTTTCTGGGAAACTGCTCCACAAGCTGCTGACAAGCAAAACTCGTGTCACGTGTGTGTTAAGGTGCAGTGGGGTGAAAACAACAAGGATGGTAACCCCTGATGAGGCCATGAAGCCTGCCAGGCTTCAAGGAGATAGGTGTAGGGGTTTCTGGGAAACTGCACCTCAGGCTGTTGACAAGCAAAACTCATGACATGGGTGACAGTGTGTGTGTTAAGGTGTGCCCCCATGGGTGCTGGGGCCTCTATACAACATGGTAGTGTGCACCAATGAGGCCTCTTCCTCCCCTACAGCCTCAGCCTGGTCCACCACTTTAAATGACAAATGGTAATAAAATAACTTAGTAAGCACTAGCACAGTAGCACCAGCAGCATCTCAGGCAGCCAAACTGTCACAAAGACTTTCTTTCCTTTCCTGCAGGAGCTTCTTCTCCAGCAGCTGCCAGAGAACTCTCCCTGACAGCCCAAGCCCTGGGGCTTAGATGTGCCCAGGGCCCTGTGTCCTTCCAGTCAGCTGACTGGGGACAGGTACTAGGGGTGTTGGTCTAAGGACATGGCACTGGCAGCCAAGGTCCTTTGGGTCAATCTGGTGTCTTTTAGTAGACCAACTGAATATTTAGGGAAATATATCATAGCAAGGTTTTGGGTTGGGACTTGCAGCTCTAGCTCTCCCCCTACCTGCTTTAGCCCCTCTCCCTCCCCTGCCAGAAGACCTGGCACCTGCCTTTCCAGCATGCTTCATATTAATCTTTCCTGTGCTGGAAAATTGTCTCTGTCTGTAATAACTAATAATATGTCTTGTTCTTCTTCTCTGATGTATGACTGTGTTTGATTTCTTCTTTTGTGTTGTGTTTACTGTTGTGTGTGTATAACTAAAATTTCTCTTTCTCCTCTTTGACTTCTGTTGTGTTAATCTGAATCTCTTTCTGACTTCTTCTGGGTTGTCTTTAATCTGTATGTAACTAACTATAACTAATAATATTAAAAACTATATATAATCTCTTCTATAAATGCCTGACTTCTGTGTTGTAATAATATCTGACTACTTCCATGATGTGAGTGTGTGTAATGTATGTGCTCCCCTGCACAGTGATGGATCACACTGCCAGGGAAAACATAGCTTTCTTTTAAAAAAGTGTTGGAACCCCCCCCCCCAAACAAATACAACTTGAAAGAAATGGATTGGATAGGAATAAGTAGAGGGACTCTAGTTAGTAAGCTATATCCAATCCTTTCCAAGAACAGAAAGTAGCAGGAGACTGACTAGGTAGGAATCCAAGCCAGCCCAGTACCTTTCAGTAAGACCATCCCTCAAGGGGTGTGAATTGGGCTGACCACCCCAGGTCCCATGCTTTGGGAGGCTCTCATGGAGCCAGACGGAGGAGCGTGGTGACTCTGTGCTGCTGTTAGCTTTATGTCCAGCCACTCAGCACCCCCCTCTCACCCCCGCTGAATCCACTGCTGACTTCCTCATGTCTGGGGGCAGGGCCCCACACAGGCTGATTTGCCCCAGCCCCTGCACCCCGCTCGGGTCATCTCTGCCTTTCAGATGCTGTTGCTCAGGCAGAAACTGCTCACAAAAGGGACAGAAAGGCTGCAGACAGAGGCTTATATGCTGTTTCTACATCCCTTCCCCAGAGCACTGTGATTGGAAGGGGACTCGGGGAAAGATTACAGTCATTGGCCAGCTAGAGATGCCAGTCTTTCCCCCCCTGCTTCCCCTCCCTCTTCTCAGTTTCTGTTTTCCTGAAAGACCGCCTTCTGAATCTCTGAATCTTTTCCGAATCTTTTCCGAATCTATTCAGAGCCTCCAAACTGATTTGGAGATTTTTTTGCCTTCTCCTGATTCAATTTGTATTCAGTGATTTGGCCTCTGAATTGGGCTGGATCTTCTTTGAATTGAATCGTGGACCAAAGCTTTGCACACCCTTACTACTTGTACTGCTGAATCTATTCATTATAATGTTTCTTCTGTTTATGATTCTAGTCTGATTGCCTCACTTTTAATTTTTTTATTTCCCAGCAAATACAATATTCTTGGTCTTTGGAAAACATTCATAAATAAGTGTTTAGGTAAGATATGACTTTTACCAAAAAGTAGGAATGTTTCAAGATTAGCAATAATATATCAAACCTGACTAGATCCAAATAACCAATTATCTGAAGTTTAAGAAGGCTCTGGGAAAAGTTTGAACCTGGTGGTCTTATTAGTATTATAGGAAACTTTTACATGTGTTTCTGAAGTAGTGCCAGGAGCTTTTGATTAGAGAGAGAAAATGGAGGTGGTACATTTTGAACTAAAGCACATCGAACATGTATTAGTTCAGAGCACAGCACTGCCATTTTCTTAGCATGGAGGTGCACTGTGCCACTGATACACGTGACATGAGGCTGCCAGAGTGCATTAATTAATGTGCTCCAGCAGACTAGATTAATCAAGTCTGCTCCAACTCCCTGGATTTCTAGCATGTCAGCGCAGGCTCCCTGCATGTGTGTAAGTGTCCATAGAGTCAAAGAAAATTAGGGTTGGACAGGACTTCAGAAGGTCATCTAGTCCAACCCCCTGCTCAAAGCAGGATCATCCCCAATTAGATCATCCTAGCCAAGGCTTTGTCTACCTGGGTATTAAAAACCTCTGAGGATGGAGATTCCACAACCTCTTTGGGTAATCTGTTCCAGTGTTTTACTACCCTCCATGGGTGGGAGCATCTAGGGGGTGGAGTCTGGGGATAGGCAGCCAGCACCCTGGCCTCTGGCTGTTCCCCCATGGGTGCAGGCAGGGGGCTCACCCAGAGATGATGGCAGCTGCTTCTACCCTGGCATGGGCAGCTCCTCTTCTGGCAAATGGTGGCAAGGGCCAGTGCATGGGGCAGGCAGAGCTATGGTCAGGGCTTGGGAGTGGGGAGCATGAATGTGACACCCAGGGCCTGGATGGTATTCAGCACCCAGTGGTCCTCCTCCATGGCCCTGCTGCCCTGGTCAGGAGTGCACCCTGCTCCCTCAGGGCCTCCACATGTTCCTGATCCAGTGTCGGAGCTGTGTCCTGAATTCCCAGTCTGCCCGTTCCACATGTCTTGTGGATGATGTCCCCCACTTGCTGTGAATTTTTCATGGACTGTCCTCTGCCTGCCATGTATAATGTCCTCAGCCTACCATGTGTTCTGGCCAGCAATGTCCTTTCCCTGCCACATCCATGCATCTCCCAGCTGATCCTCTGTGGCCATCACCAGCCAGTACAGGGAGAAGGTGTGTTTCTGGGTCCCCCTCCTACAGAGCTGCATCTGCAGGTCCCTGGCTAGCAGGTCCCTGGCTATGGGTGTCAGTGACCCTGAGGCCACATCCCAGTTCCAACTGCAGCCTCTTCCCTGTATGCAGCTGCAGGCCCTGTAGAGCTATGAGAAAGTAGCTATTTGTGAGAGTGCACAACATTTCTGAGATAAGATGCTCTGTACTAGGGGCTTGTGTGCTGCCGGGTCTCAGCTTGGGGGTTATGCATACATGGGTGCCCAGGGACCATGATAAGTCAGCTGGGTAGGCCAGGGCCCAGGCCGGTGCTGGCCAAGCTCCCCATCTCTACTCACTCCCCAGGGGCCAGTGGGCTGCTGTGTGCTGGCTGCAGCCTGCCTCCCCCACCTCCTTCCCTGGCTGGACCAGACCAGTCTCCTGACAGCACCTGCTGCTGCGGCTACAGACCCTGCTGTCTCTATTTCTCCTTTTGAAGACCAGCCTGTCTCCTGTGCTGCTGCCAAACCCATGGTGCCTGGACTCGGGTAGCAAATTTATTAATGAGTAGCAAAGTTTACTGCACAATAAGCATGTGCATGTGTAGATGTGCATGCTTACTGTGTAGTAAACTATGCTACTGTGCAGTAAAGCATCTCGTGTAGAGACACCCTCTGAATCCTAACCTCGCTGTCCAACATATCTACTACTCCCCCCCAGCTTGGTGTCATATCTCCCCAACTTGGTGTTATTCAACCCTATGTGTAGTTCAGATTTAATAGCTGTTCATTGATGTGTATGAAATGAGTTGATTTTCCATTTTCTAGAGGTTGGATGTCCATAAGTTATGGCTATGGTTGATAATCTTGCTTGCTGTTTCATCATGGAGGCAAAATACTGAATCAGAACTGAGGATGAATCATCCTATTGTTCCTAGAGAGGGTTCTTCCAGATGGGCTTGGAAAGATGCATGAAAAGGATAGTGGGTTTGGAAGCTTCAGCCTGTACTGTACCTGCTGGGTGGTTTAGTAGTAATCACTTCTGAATTGCAATACTGAAGCCAACTAGGCCCCTGTCCTGAGCATTATGTTTCTTAACCAAAAACATTTTGGGCTCAAGTTCATCATAAAGACAACTATAAAGTTGGACCACAATATTCTAAAGATTGGACAGGACTCACCCCAGGATGTATACTTACTTCTACTTGGTCATGTGAAGTTTGGAGTAGAAAACTCCACAGTGATGCTCGTTTGACATAAACAGGATATGTGATGTTCAATTCTGTGTTTTCAGTTACATTAAAAAGAACCTGCATTCACTTATTCTATGTTTATCTTACTGTTCATGAAGAAACCATTCTTGTAAGGATAATAGCCAGATGATCTCAGGATGCAGGAATACTTCAGATATTTTCTGAGACTTATTAAAATATGCTTTGGTTTGACAAAAGCAGAAAATGTTAATTTTCAGCCCTTTTATAAACACAGGGCTGATCTGTAAAGGGATTGCTGTTTTCACAGCAAATACACACTTGAGCGACTCGAACCCAATTAGTGGTTTATATGATTCACTTTGAATATATTTATGCACTAACAACTGATAAACAGATTTTTTAATTCAGCTTTTAAAAAGTCTACCTTTTTCTTTTTTAATGTAAGACCTTTGAATTTTTTTACCACAGTAACTTGCTTAAAATCTCCCCACTTGAAATGGTAACCAGTACGTTCAGTGGATCATAGCAAAGTATGACTGGATGGGACCTCATGAGGTCAGCTAGTCCAGCTGTCTCTTAAGGCAAGGTCATCTCCACATAAACCATCCAAGCCAAGTGTCTGTTCAACCTAGAGAGCCCACAATTTTTCTTGGTAGTCTGATCCAATACTTGACCACCCTCTTAGTCAGAAAGTTCCTCATAATCTCCAACCTAAATTTTCCCTGCTCTTGCTTGGGGCCATTGCTCGTACTGTATAGCCACAGAGAAAAACCCATCTCCATCCTCTCTCTGATAATCCTTCAGGTATTTGAAGACTACTTCTTAGCTTTCTTAATGATGGGAACTATATTTGCCCTTTTCTAATCATCTGGGACATCATTCAACCTCCATGAGTTCTCAAAGAAGATTGCCAATGGCTCCAAACTTACCTCAACCGATTCCTTCAGTACCCCAGGGTGCAGGCATCCAGCTCTGCCAATTTAAAAGCATTTAGCTACTCTAAGTAATCCCTAATCTGTTCTGCCATTACTCTAGGCTGTTTGTCTCCTTCCGTGTCTCTGCTACCAACTGTCTTTGTCACCTGGTAGTTGCCCCTATTTGTGAAAATTGAAGTAAAAAAAGCATTAAATACTTCAGCCTTCTCTGCATCATCTGTAACTAGATTGCCTTCAGCACTCCCTTGCTGTTGCACTGTCATTTTAGTGGAAAAATAAAAAATGAAAAATAAAGGGATTAAAAGGAGGGGGTCGGGGGGAGGGGAGGGAGGGAAGGGAGAAGGGGAGGAAACTGGGAGAAAGAAGAAGAAAAATGTCCAAACTATATTGCAATGGAACCAGGAGAAATGCCTATATTTCTTAAGATGTTTGCAATTCTGATTGTAAATTACAACAGTGGGCTAAAATCTAATTTTTCATATGCAAAGAATGCTCTAATTCTTCTCTTTCTCATATCTGGAGGCCCAGGGTCTGTCCTACAGTGCAGATCTGCTTAATATTTTAAATTAAAACATACCTTTTAAAAATGTAAATTTAGAGCTGTCTGCTAGTAGCAACAACTGTGACCTGAAAAACACTTGTTTTATGAATTTAACTTCTGTGGCTACCAAACCCCTCCCATGTATGGAGGTAACGCTAGTTTTCTAAGTTGGTTTTGATGTGTTTGTGCTTCCGATCTGCTACAACACTAAGATGTTTGCTTGACAAAATCAGTCTTCTTGCTCACATACATTTTATTGTCAGCCTCTTCATGCAAACTGCACAATCATGGCATGTCTCTTGACTGTAAAGGATGAAGAAATCTTAATGCCTTTATCCATACTTCTTACCCATATATTTTTCAAGGAAAGTATGGACAATCAAGGCTTCAAATGCTTCTTGAAACTGGGTGTTTCAGCTTCTGTAACAATCAATCAATTGTAATCTGGAGAGCTAGAGTACTGAATTTGAATCTGGATGTTTTGCTACTTAGATATTGGTAAAAGGAATCTTTATAAAAAGGAACAGCTCTACAAGCTCAAGCACTCAAAGACGTTTTCTGAAGTCTGAATTTAACTACTTTCCTTCTCAAGGGACAAACAGCAATGGCTACTCCCTATGTACTTACTGGGGTGTATTGTTTGAACCAAAATATGAATCCATGTAGAGCCCTGTTTGACTCCTTCTGTTGAAACTAGAACATTGAGCTTTCGACAGTAAGATGGATACAGGGCTCTCAGGAGCTAATCTTGTGTGTTGAGTGTGTTGAGCTTGCTTGTACAATTGCAATGGAAGAGAGTGTGGTGTATGTATAGAATTTGGTCCCATTCCAGACCCCCTGGTTCACATAAGGGAGCGCAGAATCTTATAGCAGAAGAGGAGGAGAATTGCCTGAGGACCAGAGGAGTATAGGGAGGTAGTAAGGCTTGCCCTACGAATAAGATAAAACCCTATGAGATATAGGGAGAGCCTTGTTTTATTTGTTCCTATCTGAATCTTAAAGCAGGTGTGATGGAGGCTAGGTATCTGGAACCAACTTCCATGGGAAGTGGTGCTGGATCCTACCTTGGGGGGTCTTTAAGAGGAGGCTAGATAATCACCTAGCTGGGGTCATATGAGCCCAGTATTCTCTCCTGCCCAGGGCAGGGGGTCAGACTTGATCTACTTAGGTCCCCTCTGACCCTACTTCTATGAATCTATAGGTAAAGACATTCAACAAATTAGAGGTGGAATTGATAGAAGTTGCTTGGTTCTCTGTAAGGGGCATAGTTTATATCAGTAGAATGAACAAAGCAAAGCTCATTGTAGCCAACATGAACCAAAACAATGAGATGCATATGGCTTTAGGAGCCTACTACATGCAATCCTTAATTGTGAAAATGTCCTTTTAAATTTAAGTGACTTCCTTCCCTTTTTAAAAACATGTTGCTTGGCCAGCTAGCAAGTACTTTGTGTGGTGATTTGAGCTCCACAAACTAATTTGGAAGTAAAAACAAATAATGGAGTAAAGTGTTCTCATTGCTCAGGATGCTGCCAGCAACTCCGTATTGGCTGGGGTCTGAATCTCCTTTCTAATGAATCAGCACAAGACTAAGTTTAGTAGTGTAATTAGGTGACTGCAGGCTTTGACTGTTTAATTAAATATGACTTTGTGGGAATATTTTGTCGTCATGCTGCTGAAATCTGCTAGATACACACTTTTGGAGGTAGCATGTAAACTTAGGAAATGACTTTGATCTTTGAGGTTTCTTTCAGTTCTTTTGAAGATTTTTTAAAGAAGCTGCTACACAAGTGTTAATTTAATGCAGTAAAATGGAAAAAAATAATCTTGAGTCTGGCTATACTAAGTAACATCAAAAAACTTGCTTTGCATATATCTTTTAAACAGTAATCCTTCTTTCTAAACCAGTTTTCCAAAGATTTTAGTGTTTGCTTCACTTTTAGAAATCATAGCAAACATTTTTTTTGACTTTTTTTCACGTTATCTTCCTGGCTTTCATTTTCTTTCCGTTTTATTATTTTAATCTTTTTTGGAATATATAATCATGTTACTCTTTCCCTCAGTAATATGGATGTTAGTATAAAGGCTAACTTAAATTTCCTTGGTTCTTTTCTTCCCTCTTCTACTTATCTTCCCCTGGTTTCTTTGTTATAATTGAGTACCACATAAACATCCACATACTTATCTTCATAACACCCTCCCAGGATATGAAAATGCTATTATCTCTATTTTACGTACGTGGATATAGGCCTAAGGAAAACTAATTGACTTGCCCAATGTAACACAGGAAATCTCTGGAAGAACTGGGATATGGGTTAGCCTAAGTCTCAGGCTGGGACACAAACTTCTGCCCCGCCCCTTTCTCTCTCATCATTTCCTTCTCCTTTCCTTCTATTCATCTTTAAAGATGCATATTGATTTTTCTATTTACCTGGGGTTATTTATTATAATATACTAGTTGGCTTGTAGGTATTCATATACAATGAAAATAATTTTGGGGAAAATAGAGAATGGAATAAGTGCTGTCCACGGTGGATTAACTTCACTGATCTGGAGAGGCTGCTGAGTGTAAAAGGATTTTTTTACTTTTTTCCTTGTTTTTTCTCCCCATATTTTAACTATGTTTTTCTGAATTAAATAATATTTTAAAGAGAAATTTGTCTAGTTATCCACTATAACATAGGAATAAGGGTCATTGTCCTGTCCGGATGCAGTGAACACCAATTCAGTGACCTAATCGTTTGAGAGGAGAGAATATTAATAACTTGTCACATCATTTTTTCAGGAAAGATACAAAGACTAATTATCCCACCCAGACCTAAAGCAATCATTCTCCATCAAGCCTTGGCCCAATCAGAACAAAAAGCTACTTCTACTTCCCTTATAGGCAACATGGCGGTAACAAGCTACATTAACCACAAAGTGTCTGCAGGAGTCAACCTGTCATTCATTACTTGTTTACCAGAGGGATCAAGAGAATATGCAGCCAGGCTATTATAGGCCATTCAGCTTCATTCTTCAAGGCATATACTGTTAACAGTGACCAGTAATAAACACTTTTTTCCTTCTGGGCCTCCATTTTACACATAGGCAGCTACCTTATGGGCATAATTGCATCCCTCTGAAACATGGGTCACTACCCCAGCTGACATACTGGGTTTAAGAGGGCCTGTGATCTGTTTGGTCTGACCCAGGATAGCAGCCTCTTTGTTCATGTGGAAATAAGGTTGAACTGCCATAAACAAAAGGAGAGAGGATGCACAGTGGCAGCTTGCCCTACAGAAAGTTCTTTGTGTTTTCCTGCTGTGCTCTTTGCTTTCACAAAAACATATTTCAGACATAGCTGTAGTAGCTCTTGTTGTCCAACTTTACAAGGTGCTCATTATTTTTGAGAGACTCTTTTTCTCACCAGCAGGGGAGCTGGGTGACGGTGCTCTGTGTTGTCACTTGTCCTTGTAAACTGTGTTTCCTGCTAAGCATATCTAGCTTTTCTGTTCAAAATAAAATTTTCTGTCATCCAGAGCTTCATCCAGTTCTGCCAGAAGATGCATCCACAAAAGAAAACAACTAATTAAGAGACAGCTGCTTAGGTTGAGTCATTATCCCTCCTAAATTTGGTTAAATTCATAAAATGGGCGGCATAGAATGAGTAGTTGAATCACTAATGACATATAGGCTTTCTCTGCTCTTCTCCCAAGAGATTAGCATATTAACTGGTTGTAAAGCTGTGGCAGACAATGGTTGACAATTCATTTAGTTTTCTCATCTCAGCTCATCTCATGGTCTGTTACTTTGTTGTATACCTAGCCCATATCATGATTCACAAATCAATAGATAAATCTATAATCTTCAAGTTCATCATAACCATAATAATTGAATGTACCTCTCTATAGAGTTAGGTTGCAAGCACTTTTTCTATACTACAAAACCTTTAGGAGAGAGAGATGTCATTTCTCTGTCCAGAATAGCCACTTGCTGGGTGGCTGGAGCACTCACCTGGAGAAGGACTCAAGTTCTCGTTCTTGTGCTCTTCCCGATGGGCTTTTTGCTCTTCTGGCTAGTATAGGTGTAACTCGTGTCCTGAGATTCCAGCATAATGCTAAGAATATTTTCCTAAAAGTTTATCAAAACTTGTGCCTTTACTGCAAAATGTTTTGGATTGGATGAATTTATATTCTCTAATTTAAAAAAAACAAACAAAAACCTGAAAATAAATCTGAAGTCAGCTCTACCATTTTAGACTATTATGGCCTGAGTATACATTCTTTTTCTCACAATAATCATTTAACATTCAGTAAGGATTGTTAAATTAACAACTTATGTTCCATTGATAAATGACATGCTGCAGTCCAGGTTGTTGTAGCGGAGCAGCCAGATAGCCCACTTTGTTTTGATACATGCATAGAGGATACTGCTACCTCCTCCACTGGTATTAGGGCTAAGGCTCCGTTCTTCTTAGCATATCTTTTGGGATATAAATGCCAGGGAAATACTGAAGTGCACTACTGTTAATAAATGTTAAGATTTAAATGTTGATGTTTTAGCAGCATATATATCTAGCAGCAGTTACGGCAGCTTTTGGAAAAATAGTGGGGAAAAATGGAACTGAACAGAGGTTACTGGATCCTACTGCTATTGGAGAAATTGAAGTGGCTCTAAACACTTCCCTTTCCTTAATCAAGACATTTTTGTGGAAGAAAGAAGAAAAGAGTAATACTTTAAGGCAGAAAAACTGCAAAAGATTCAGATAATATATTGAAGAGGAAGGAGACTGGGTCAAAGTCTAATTGAGGGGACTAATTGAGTCATTAGAGCAACAGGATTGAAGAATATGCATCTCAACCAGCTGTTCAAGCTTTCTGACGTTTTCCAGTGACTACTATAGACTTCTGTAGAAATCAACACAAAACCCAGGCCATACCCAAAACCTGCTGGACATATTCTCACTTTTTAAAAATCTTCTATATGTAGTAATGCACCCATACTATTTTATAAAACACTGAATAGATTTAATTAGCATGGTTTATTCAAATTCAAAAGCATTTCTAGTGTAGCACTGAATCAATATAAACATATTTGAAAATATTTATTCAAACTGCCCTGCTAACCTAAGGATCATCTTTCTTCTAAAGACATTTTGACCATTTACTCAGGAAGAAGGGACTTGTTTAGATCAATACGTTTTTGTTGTTCTTTTTTTCTGTGAAGCTCTTTTTCCTTGATTAGTCCACAGCAGTTATGGACTTTTGATAAAGCTATTGATTACTCAAAATGATCTTTGTTTACTTGGCAAACATTACAACTACTACCTTAGTTGCTGTTTTAAGTGAGTCATGAGTTGTCATAACCCTTTATTAGCAAGAACAAATCTTTCTGATATTCTTTTGCTTTTTAATATTCTTTTGCTTTTGCTTTTCAAGCTATTGTTGACTTCTGATGGATTATTTGGGAGGCAGCAGTTTGTATATGCGATTGACTAACATTATCTCTGATCTTAGTAAAACTGACATTTGAGGACATGATTAGTAGGAATTGACTTACTGCTATAAGGTTATTCATGAGGTGGGAGTTTTCTCTTGTGTTTTGCCCAACGTTTATTTATTTTATTTAAGATACCAGTAGTGGTGTAGTATTGTAATCCTGCTGTAGCAATTATTATGAAATGATTTCTCTTTTGTGTATAAAGCATTGGCTCATTCTGTTCCATCAGTCCAGTCCTAACTCATTTCACTTTTGTCTTTTGCCAGCATGGAAAGTTCCCTGCAGTTGCCTTGTAGCATTTTTTGTATGAGGTTGGGATTGCATGACATTGTTTAAACTGTTTCAGACAGCTTTAATTTTAGCTCATCTAGTACTTCTGTCACTCTTAATGGACTGAAGTGCTGAATGTTTTAATGACTGGAAGGGTTTGAAATAATAGGCTTCCTACCATATGAGGCCCCTGCGGCAGGGAGAGGCTGTATCACTGGTAAAATTAGTAGTCAAGTTATAATTTAGGTCATGAAACTTGATCACTTTTAAAAATTACACTTCATTATAGTTCAAAAAGCAAAGTAGAGAAAGTAATTTTGTTTCTAAATGATGACTCTTCTTAATTCTCTAGGTAATATTTTGTCCCCAAAAAGCTGGTAAGGTAACCCCCTCCCCCCCCAGGTGTATTACTTACAAAGACATTCATTTTACCTTTAACAACTTTTCATTTCTTGGGCTGTTACTACTTTCACTTGGCTCCATTGTTTTGTCTCCTGCTTTCCTCCTCAAGTGATCACTTTTGGTACCATATTAGAGTACCAGAGACATAGCTAGCTGTGTTTGTGACCTGCTGAAAGTTGCAGGTGGGGTGGAAATGAGAGGTGCTGCTGAACACTGGAGAGGTGCTGGCATGGGGGGGACAGGATATGGGGCTGGGAGTCTTAACTACTGCCGCAACATGGTCTGTCCACCCTGGGCGCATTTATATGAGATGACTTAATGGGCAGTGGACAATTCTATTGCACATTAGCGTGTCACAGCAAACACCATGCTAATACACTAATGCAGGTAGAATTAGTCTATTGCACATTAAGCATCACAAAAAAAGTTCACTGTTGCTGCTGTGCATTAGCAAAGATACTGTACCTTTATTTAGTACCTCATATTAGAGGTACTAAAGATTTCTTTGCACAGCTTCATGTCTAGCTATGGTAGTTTTTTAATAGCTGCTCTTTGGAAGAAAAGTGGGTTGTTTCTAACCTGTTCTAATGGTTCAATCTACAGTAGTAGAAGGCATTAACCTAAGAACAAAACAATAGAGTAGAGGGATCTAGATTTAGAGGAATCTGTTGGGTTTGGAGTGTACAGGAATTCCAACCTTTAAACTGTGTGAGAGCAGAATCAACTGGATCCACTGGAAAAGGAGCATAAACATTTAGGGCCAGTTGAAAAGTTATCCAGTGTACAACAGTCCTTGGAGCATGGACCAAACATTTAGGTAACTGCTATATAAGCACAAAGCTTCAGAGTCATGTTCACCCTTCTATGCACTTTGGTCCAGAAATTAATTATGGCCTGAGGTTTAACGTATTTTCCTAGAAGTTGGGAAACATAAGTTTGACTCCTGTCAGACAGAGGAGGAGTTTGAATCTGGGTTTCCCACTTTCAGAGCATGCAGTTCTAGTACTAGGCTAATGTTTAAAGGAGGGGAAGCAGAACTACCACCAATGGCTGTGGTTTATGAGTGGTAGCTCGACATTTCTGGTGTATGATAGCCATTAGGGGTGTGCAAAGCGGGACCTATTGGATTTGGATTTGGATTCAGCCTGAATCACTTGATTCAGATCACTATCCCTGATTCGATTAGGCTGAATCCCAATCTGAAGATTCGATGTTGATTCAGAGAATCAGTGATCTGGACATAGACACCACTTTAAATGTTTTTTCTACATGCCTCAAGGTACCAGCACGGCTCATGAACACTGCAATATTGAGTGGATGGAGTATCCCACAGGAGTGCAGGAGACCCCTCCACATGCTCGGTGGCAAACCTGGAAGTGGACCTGAAGTACTTTTGGTTCACTTCTGGGTTTGCTGGGGAGTGTGCTGTGTGTCCCCCCTCATGCCCTCCTGGCTCTGATTGGTCATGGGGAGACCCCAGGTGCACCCCCCCAGACGCAGGAGGCACCAGTCGCTGAACTGGGTGGGGCACCAGGGGCCTCCCCTGCATGCTCCCTGGCAGACCCGGAAGTGGATTGGAAGTGCTTCTGGTCCACTTCCAGGTCTGCTGCTGAGCACACTGGGGAGCCCCCTGCACTGCTGTGGGATGCTCCATGCACCCCAGCATCACAGCACGCACGAGCTGCCTGCTACCTAGAGGTAAATAGAAAAAACATTTAAAGCTGTGTCTATGTCCAAATCGCTGAATCTTTCCCAATCTCTCTGAATCAATTTGGAGGGTTCCAATTCAATTTGGAGACATTAAAGGGTCCTCTGATTCAATTTGGATTTGGAGATTCAGCCACCAAATCAGGCCAAATCTCTGCCGAATTGAATTGGGGACCAAAGCTTCACAAAGCCCTAATGGCCGTACCCATAGGATCAAGCCCGCAGGATCTCTTAATTTCTGTGTCATGATCAAGCTTAGGCGAGAGAATGCACCCAAATGCTCAGCCCTATCAAAAACTCTGGCATTTCTGAACACATACAGAAACAGATTTTTTCAGGCACCTAGTGCATAAACAGGTCCAAATTCTTAGGTACTTAAGGGTATGTGTGTACTGTGGTGGTAGTAGACCTCATTGAGAGACCTCCAAACCAAGAAATGCACTGGGTAGGATACTGTGGGGTATTCCTTCATGGGTGCTCCTGAGACCACAGTTTCCAGTATGCTTCTGAGTTTGAAGTGTGCCTGTGGGAGCACATGGTTGGGATGTTTGGCAGTGTCCAAGCTGGAGTTTGCTGCTGCTGTAGTATAAATGCAACAGGCCTGTCCCCTCCCTCTCCCCCTCCCCCCCCGGCCTTGTTTTTCACAACCTAGCCCTTACAACTTATCTCCAAAACATTTTAGGCTGTGTGTCACTAAAGAAAAATACTGTCTCTGTATTATAGTAGTTTGGGGCTGGAATAATGGGTATTTTGGGTCAGAATTCAAATGCATTTTCTTATGTGAGCACCTCTTCTGTAATTTTCCAGTGAAGCTTGTTTTCTTGAATGTAACAGGAAAACTCTTGCCAGCTGGCATGACTTGTTATAAAACTTAAGTGGAGCTTATTAGATACAGTAATTTGGGGAAGGGAAAGGGGAATCCTAGTAGCAGCAAGTCACACAGCTGTTTGTGTCTGTCCCCACCTTCCAATGCTTTCTACCTAGGACTTATTTAGTCAGGCTTTTTTGTAGGAAAGAAGAGTACAAAAATAATGCCAGTGCACTTATTTTTGTTATAAAACTCATAGCTCAGTGAGTGTTTTCGTCAGCAAATAATTAGAAACCAAATTAATGGGAGGAGCCTGCATGGCAGAAGCTTTTACTTCACTTTCTCTGGGAAGCTTCCCATCTGGGGAAGGAGTGGGAGAAGTAGCCAATAGTCTTGCCTTTATATAATGCAACTTTACAAGTAAATTTTAGGTTCCTGACCTTAGTTCTTTAGTAATATTTTTGGTAGAGGACATATACTTTTTTTCCCCCCAACTGGGAAGATTGAAAGTAATTTTCCCATTACACAGAAAATCACTTCCCTAAACAAAGTGAAGGAGCAGTCTGTTTTTCTCACAGTTGATTTTTACAAATATTGATTAGCAAGCATATATTAACAACCTTCAGCAAAAGAACATTGGCTACTGTGGTCTCCCAGTTTTATCTGTGGCAGGTCTGGGTGTTAAATCTTGTCTTATATCAGGGTTGACTGTAGTTTTGCTAAGAAGTTGGACAATGGATTTATATTGGATGATTTTTGATAGGGATGATCCTGCCTTTGGCAGGGGGTTGGACTAGATGAGTTATGGAGGTTCCTTCCAGTAGGGGCGTGCGAAGCGGGCAATATTTAATTCGGATTTGGATTTAGCCTGATTCAGGGGACAGTGATTCGATTTGCTGATTTGGATCACAGTCCCAATTCAATTCGGCCAAATCTGAATCTGAAGATTCGATTCTGATTTGGAGAATCAACGATTTGGTCATAGACACAGCTTTATGTTTTTTCTATGTACCTTGAGGTACCAGGTGCGGCCCTTGAACACTGAGATGTGGGGCAGATGGAGTGTCCTACAGAAGGGTGTGGGGGGACTTCCAGCCCACTTCCAGGTCCATCACTGAATGTGCAGGGGACCCTTTGTGCTCTTGTGGGATGCTCCATCTACCGCATCATTTCAGCATTCACGAGCAGCGCCTGGTCCCTCGAGATATGTAGAAAAAACTTAAATCTGTGTCTGTGGCTGAATCATCAAATTGCTCCAAATCAATTCGGAGGCTTCCAATTCAATTCAGAGAATTAATGGGTCTCCTGATTCTCTTTGGATTCAGAGGTTTGCCCATCAAATTGGGCTGAATCACCTCCGAATAAAATCAGCGACCAAAGCTTCACACAGCCCTACGTTCCAGCCCATTTCTTTCTGATTATCATGAGTGAGATCCTGGCACTTTTGAAACTAATGGGAGTTTTGACAGTGAAGCCAGGATTTTACCTGATTTCTTTCACAGGGAACCAGACTTAAGCTGGTAGCTGCACATTCATTTCTTTTTAGAATTGGATTTTGCGGTGTCATCTTTCATTTTCCTGCACCATTATTGCTCCTCTGATATAGCCCTCATGAGCATGCTCAGATTGCAAGCACTTAGCTTTCTTCATAACTTTAAGTGGTTTTTCGTTTTTTTTTCATGTAGATCTCAACACAGGGTCTTCTGTATTTGTGTGTACTTCATCACTCAGCTGGAAGCAATGCTGCTTGTCTTCTGTTCCCCTCCTCCTTCTCCCACTTGCTGGTGTTGCTTTTCCTACAGTCCTGGTGGTATGGAAAGCACCAGAGCTGTTCCTGCTCACCCTAGCTGGGCTGCTACAGGGATGGGCTTATCTGGGGACAGAGGCAGTGGCAACAGCAGGGCAGAAGAGTAGTTTTCCCCTCCCTGCCGCCTCCTCCAGCAGCCGGTGTAGGGAAGGGGATAACTCTATCCATTCCCTTCACTACGGTTCCTGTCCCCAGCTGAACCTGGTTCACATACAGCGTGGCTGGGATGGACAGGAACAGCTCTGGTCCTGCCCATGGTGTGGTCCAACACAAAAGCGGGGTGCAGCTATGCTACTGCACCTCTTCTGGATTTGCCCCTGTCTGCTGGTATGGACTATTTGCGTGCCAGGTTTCAGTTTCTTCAAGGTTTTGACATAGACCTCTGAGTTTACTGTGGCTCTCTTAGGCAAGAAGTCAACAAGAACACTCTTCATGTCATGGCTTGTTTAGGTAAATATTAGGAGTCATTATTTTGACTGACCCTCATATGAAAACATGCTTTTGTTCACCAGTGGGAAAAGGACAGTGACAAATAGCTGTGCCCAAAGATGACAAACAAATCTTCTTTTCAAGTTTAATATTTTTTCAATAGTACTTGGCTCAGGAAAATAAAAATGGAAGGCATTGCTTTCTCATTGACCCTCATAATATAATATAATATAATATAATATAATATAATATCAGAGTTAAAGTTTTTTAATTAGTTTAAGTTTAGAAAAGGGTCTATTATTTTTGATTTATAAAATGAGAGAAAAGGGGTAGTGTAATTCTAAGAAAACTTGAAAAATGTCATAAAATGTAGAAATGCATATATTTTTCAATTAAAGAAAGTGTGATATGATATGGAAAGATCCTTGTAAGCAGTCAATGTGAATGTATGGATGGCAATCAAAGTAGCAAAACTATTATATATTGTAGTAGAATAACTTAATGGAAAAATCTATGCATGTAGTAAAGCTGTTTGTCTAAGGCCCCATCCATAAAGGTGCTAAGCACCTTTGAAAAGTTGCTGAGTGTTGTCCACTGAACTTCATGGGAGTACTGATTGCTCAATGTCATCCTCTGAAAAGACTCAACTTTTTGCGGAATTAAGCCTGTGGGTGCTGGCAACCTGCCTTATCTGATAGCTCTTCTCTCTTGTCCTGCATATTTGAATTAGAATGTGTTGACATCTGGAATAATTAAGGCTGCCTAATGAAAAATGTCCATTTGTAAAGTGATTTGACTTGCTCTTTTGATTGACAGGTATTTGCTAACCTGAATTACATTGTTTTTAAATAGGGCTTTGCTGTTGCTGTTTCTGAACCTGTCTTGTTTTGCCACAAAATTATCTGAAACAAAGAGACTTTTATTTGACCCTCTTGTTCCTCCTGCATTGTTTTGTAGAAAAGACCTAATCATGTTTAAATATAGTTGTTGATTGTAAAGGAAGGTATGATACTCAGCAGTGACAGGAGGGGAGGGTAACAATGGAGGAAATGGTATCTTTGTCATATCGTCAGTCAGTTTTAGATTCCTTCTATTTCAGGTTATGAGTGATTAGCTAATCGACTCAATATGCAGCAATTTTTTAAATCTTTAATAAATTAAGTGGCTATTCTACACATGTAAAGAGGAAATTCATGAAGAGCATTTTTTTCAGATAAACCTCACAATAACCTCTAAATTGGCTCCCAAATTTTATATCCCTTTTACTATTAGGGACATGTGTTCATTCTTTGGTATATGCTCTTGATGCTTCACATAGAATTGCTTGAAATAATTGCAGAATAATTTTACCATTGGGTAAAATTAATCCTGCCAGGGACAGGAAATGAGAGATACTGCACCACTCCTACACTTCTTTTTGTGCCTATGCAGGAGGAGGTATTGACAGAACAACAATGTGATTAGCAGACTCTTAAAATCCAGCCTCATAACTTGAATCAGAGAGAGAAAAATGTAGTCTTTAATCCATTTATAGTTTGCCCATGGTAATGTCAATGAGAAAAAAACTAGAAAGAAAATTGCAAATAGCCCTGTTTAACTAAAAAAATTAAGGAAGATGTTATGAAATCAGCCACATATTTCAGAGTGGCTTTGGCTATGTAGTTATCTCCCTGTAAAATGGCTATAGTGGTTTGTAGCAACTGAAAGCCAAGGTGCCTAAATGGCAAAACAAGTGCCCTTTTATTCTCACAATAGTTGCCCAGGGCCAGATTCATGCAGATTAGTATAGTCCTGATGTCAATGGAATTCTGCTTATTTAAAATGGCTACAAGCATATCACTCATACAATAGCTTAAAAGGTTGCTGATTATTTCTATGCCATTTTCAGTAAAGGATATTTAAAACACTCCATCTGTAAATCTGAAAATTCTGCAGTGGTTTTATGCAGTCTATACTGTAATAGACGGTTTTAAAATTCCTACTTTTATTGTCATTCTTTTGTCAAGAGTGATATTGTAGCCATGATGGTCCAGAAATTATGGGAGAGGCATTCACTGATACTAAAAGCCAGATTAGCACTTGGAGTGTTTCCAAATGAGACTATCCCAAAACATAAGGCCAAATGGCTCTATTTTATATAAGCTATTGTTTTTGTCAGCATGCTGACTTACTAGTGAGAACCTTGAATAAATAGCAAGTCTGTATCAGCTTTAGAGCCTACATAAAACACATCAGTCTTATATGTGTGTGTGTATTAAGTCCTGACATTTTTGATAACTCTTTTTCAATGTGTTTACTTCAGACTCCTTCCTTATGATTTCATTATTTGTGAGGCAAGTTTCTTGTTGCCTTGTCTCATTAGCATATGTTTATCATATATTTTCTGTGTAATTACCATCCCAGAATAATGTAAAACAATATTAGATGTTCTAATAGGTGTCAAGATACCTATTTTCCCCGTTCCCCTTAAGTTCTAACTCACTGACAGTTTGATTTCTTGGCACCTGGGCCTGTTGGATAACAACAGGAACAGTAAGGTTCCCTACTGTGTGGCCACAAGGTCTTCCAGAATCTGAATGAAAAGAAGCAGTCCTTTATTTTCCCACCCAGCCATCTGTTTTCTCTTTCTCTGTTTGCCTTGTGGTTAAAGGTATTACCACGAGTGTGTTTAGGAAGAGCGTTCATTTTAATTTGGAACAAATATTACAAACTTGCATGTCAGTTGCTCTTAATGGTAATATATGTCTTAAATTTGGTTTTGACTGCTTGGATGCAAGCTCTGTTTGGGACTAACGCTGCATCTTGAAAGTGCAAAACCTGTCACGTAATTAGAGAAGAAAATAGCAATATGTGTTTTATTTTGTTCTTTGAATGTTTTGTTAAACATTTGATTTTGTACTATGAACAAATTCTATTACAATTGCATTATTAGGAACTGGAAATCAGCCAAGACTAAGGCCCCAATCAGGCCTTAACTGTGTAGCTTAGACACTTGCATCATTGGGCATAACCATTTCTGTTAGGAACTGAAGCTGAAGAATACATTTCACACTGGCTGAACCTTTCTGCCTAGCGTAGCCTTATTACTCTGCAGAATTATATTGAAGTCAGTAGGACTGCAATGAGGATAGGGATTTCTATGGCCTTTGAGCTCCCTTAGTCAGTGAAATAGGCTCTTATTGATTTTGAATTCAGCCCTAGAAACTAACCCTATCTGATGTCTAAAGAATCTTTGGGTGCATACAAGCATTTAAATCATCTGGATAAAGTTTAATAATTTATTTCAGGTTGTTTGAAACCCCACTGGTTGAAATCTGTACAGACATGCAAAGGGCTGGCTGTATGCTCTGTAGGTATCCTGTACTGCCAACATCACCCAGCTAGGGGCCCCAGTGCTGCATCCCAGTATGCTTTGCAAGCTCCCTTGTCTGTCTGGAAACAGATAGTAGTAGCCCAGGTCACAGGTCAGAGCTGATTGACAGCTGGTCCTACAAGACTACACCCCCTCGCTCCCTTTCAGCTGTCAGGCTGTCGGACATGAGACCCAAAGTAGGGTCTGGGTGTGGAAAGCCCAGCCACCACAGCCGGCGCTCATGGCTCTCAAGCCCTGTGTGGGGGAAGCTTTTCCCCCATGTATACTGGGCTTTGGGTTCTGAAATACCACATGGCGTAGGGGGGCAATCTACTCCCACAGCATATATGGGTGTGCAAGTGCTGGCTTGATGCTGGTCAGTGTTTATTCAGTGCAGAGACTGGGGTCTCCAGGAATGGAAGAGTTAGGGGCTAGCAGTATTCATGTCTGGGGGAAGAGTGTGTGTGTGGGGAGGTAACATGGATCTGGGGCAGGGTGGGAGTCTGGTGCTGGGGGGTTACTTTCCACTGCCAACTCAGGGTGGCAGGGCTGACATCTGCACAGCTCTGGGGCTGTGGAAAAGAGTTGGGCTTTCATGGCCCCTTAGCTCTCCGGGGAAGGGTTTTGCTGTGTTGTGCCCACGGCTGCAGCAGTAAACTACAGCACCAACCCTGGTGTTACAGCACCAACCCTGGTGGGGGCAGGAACAATGCATGCTGGGATGCTGGAGGGCACTGCAGTAGTTGCATTTGAATGGGGCAGTGTATAAGCATTCCTTCAACTGGATGAACTGCATTCAGAGGTAAGTTCATCTGCATCCAATGCAGAGATCTCACTGTGCTGGATGTGTTTCCTCCAGATGAAGGGCTGTGAATGCTTGTACATGGAGTGTTGTTTCAACTGGTGGAACTGCCTTTGTGCTGGTTGAAATGTAATGCTTGTACCTACCCTTTGAGTGTGGGTGGGTGATCAAGGCTGAGTAAACCTTGGATTGTAAGCTTAGTGTAAGCATTTTGTGTTTGGATTGAAATGTTTCAAATAGCACTAGTTATGACCTTGTTTTTCATGTTTCAATGCTTTCATTTTATGACTGTGCAAAAGCACTGTGTATCTTTGGACCGTAATGGAGTGTTGACTGAGTTCAGAACTAGGACTACTGCTATCTACTGATTAACCAATACTTCAAAATAGGCTTTTTTGGGAGGCCTCCCAATATTAAAACATTTACAGCAACGAAAACTGCCATGCATTGTGATATGCATTTTAAATTATACAAACACATTGTTTGGACTGTATGCTAACAAGGGTCAAAATTTGGCTTAGAAGTTAACATTCCACTTAGGTGAATAGGGGAAATTCATACCTGCTATTGTTGCAAAGTCTTGGCAAATACAGCATAGGTAGCTAAAGACAGCTAGGTAATTTTTATAACCAAGCCAAAAAAGCTACAAACAATGTTATATATCTATACATTGAAATAGTTTATATATATAGAGAGATATAGATATATATATATAGATAAATAGGTGTGTATATATAGATAGGTGTATGTATATCTATCTATCTGTCTGTATAGATATCTATATCTATATCTATCTGTATATATCTATCTGTATATATATCAACATATATCTATCTATCTATCTATCTATCTAGATAGATAGATAGATAGATAGATAGATATAACGTTGTATGATAGCATGTCCAAAAGGTCTCAGTGTTCAAATGCAGTACCCTTCCCTCCTCCATATATATACATACATACATATTTATACCCAAGCTAGCAAGTGAGCATTTTCTCAAACATACTGAATATGTAGATAGCATGTATGTGTGAATTTTCTTTGGGAACATTATTTGTAGATTTTTGAATATCTGGTTTCCTGGTTATCTTCCTGGGCTATGGACAGACATTACACATAAACCAGTTCAAGTGATCAGAAAATGGTTTAAACCTGTAACAGAACATAAGTTCAGGGCACCTAAACCAATTTCAAAATGGCTTGAAAGTGGTTTAAGATAAGCCTGGTTGAATGTAGTATCACACTTAACTGATTTGGCTCAAACCGGTTTATGCAATATCTGACCCAGACCCCTTCCTGGTTTGAGTTAAACCAGACTCCCCCAGCATCCCAGATGCTTTGCAGTTCTGAGTTGTGCTGTCTGCTTCAGAGAATAGGGCTGGCCCCACCAGTCTGCTTCCTGGCTGGAGCTCCCGTGGAGACTGCAGGCACAGCAGGGTCTGCCTGGCTTCCCCCTGCCTCCCGACCCCTCGTTGCTTGCTGCTCAAGCAGGGTTCTCCCATCTCCCCTCCCCTCCCATTTCCCATAGCATGGACCCCAGCCCCATGGACCCTAGGCATGTAGTATGTTAGCTAATGCTGAGATGTGTCTGTGTGTGTGTTAGGGGCCAAAATCAATTAACTTTTAATGTTGTAATCCAATGTTGACCACTGTTGGCAGGGAAGAACTGGAGAGTGGACCCGAGCTCTGGCATCTATCAACCAGGCACTCTGACCCCTCCTAAATTAGGGACTACACATACAGATTGAACTTCAATGAATTCAACAGTTTATTTAAATCTAACAACAATTCCTATAAAACAACAACAAGTCCTATAAAATACCAAACACCTTTTCCGAACAAAACACTATACTGTACTATACTATATACACATATATAAAATTATATACTCTATATAACAGTTTACAACACATTTGGACACACAGACATAAAACACAGGGAAGGAAGGGTGATATTTACCTATAGGGGCTGTATAGTTGTGCTACTGGGGGTAGACAAACCAGGATGACTCTTATGCAGTTTCCCACTTGTAGTATAGAAGCAGACTCATGGTACAGAGCCACTCAGTGTCAGTGGTGGGCTTCAGCTTCAGGTAATTATCTTTTTTGGTTCTCTGCCTCACAGGCTCCCCCTCTCAGGCACTCTGTCTCACACCCAGACACATCCACAGAGATGCATTACTTCTCAGTCTACCTCACAGGTACTACCAGACAACCAGGCACTCTCATGACTCACTGGCACTCACCAGTCACACAACAATTGAACTCAATTGAACTGTTTGACTCCCAGTCACAGACTCTGAGGGGAAAATTCCTTTTATATTCCCCTTGCTCACCTCACTGTCCCTTGCACACAGTACTCAGTACAGGTAACTCCACATGGCTTCAGGTATTTTCCACACGGCACACTAGATTTCTTTGCGTGGCACTGTAATCTTTCTGCACAGCATGCTACTCTCCTTTACCTGGTGGCTGCAGGGTCACCTAAAGTTCAACTAGGTCTTCAGCCATCCAACGTCACTGAAACAAAGGCAGACAAAACAGTGTCTGCTTAGGGTTTAGGGCTTTTTGGAGCTAATCTCAACAGGTCAGCTGGTAATGTCCCTCCATTCCTTTCTTGGAAAAGCTGTTTAAGAAGAGTTTGAACTAATGAGAGAGGCTTTTGTTTTGTTGATGAGCTGATAAACACTGTGTTATGAACCTCCTGCTGGCTCCCTCACCTGTTAGGTTTGCAGAAGAAGCAGGGAGGGGGAGATTGAAAAGCTTAGTATCATCAACAGATATATTCTCTGCACCCCTCCCCCACTTTTGCCTCAAAGTGCTAGCCGGAGTCTGGGGTCTGGCAACATTCCCACCCCTTGAGCAGTGAGCGGGGAAAAGCCTGGGACTGTGCAGGCAGGGTGGGGGTTTACACCCCTCCCTAATCAGAGCATCTTGCCAGGACCTGGCCATGCCTCCCCATCAGCTCAGTATTATGGAAGGGAAGGGAAGGCTGCTCTAGCATCCCAGCTTCTAGCTTGAGGCACTGCAGGCATGTGCCTGCATTTCCTCAGTCCAGATGGAATGTCTGTACACTTGCAAATTGGTTCAATCTAGGCAGTTAGACTAACCTCCAAAGATTGAATCAATTCAGGTTCATGCTTTTTGAATGTCTGTTTCTAGCCCTGAAGACCTGCCATCTATGTCTTCAGTATGTTTGAGATAATGCTCATTTGCTGGCTTGGGTGCAGTTCTATAGGAGCCAAGAGCAGTGGAGATATTCTCAACCTATGGGGAACAGATAAGATTACAACTAGGAGTAGATGGGAAGAGTGTTTGCTTTGCTCTTGCTTTCCTCATTTTCTTTCTCCTCCTATACTTATTTTCAGTGAGTATGTATGTGCATGTATATGTTCCAGGGGTTGCTTTTCTCTCTTCCCCCTTTTCTCACTCTTTTTTTCTGTGCAGAGAGAATATTGCATTTGAGCATTGAGACCTCTTCAATGTGCTGTCATGGTTATTGGTAGTGATGATCATAGAGTTGGATAAATCACTCTAGCTTGGAGGAGCTGGAAGATGGAGGAGGTTACTAAGGCCTGAAGTCATTCTAGGATTACTGTTTCAACCCACTCCTGAACTAGTATGGTGGATTTCTGGTGATGCCAGGACTACAGTGGCTGCTATTTTTGGCATCTGGATGAGATTTTGCTATATGACAAAACAAGCCAACCTCGAAACAGATTTTACTTTTGACTTATGATCCTGGAAATCTGGGTCTGGTGGTTTAAATTACAATTCTCACAGTGCTGTCATGCTTCAGTGAGAATGACAGATTAGGATGTGTCTGTTTGGAAATCCCTTAAACTGCTGGCTGTCTAGACCCAGCTCCTGGACACAGCAGTGTATGTTGATAGGATATGTCTCTGTTTCCAGCAGCATGTCGTTGTCCTCATCCCATCTCTCCTAATGTACAGGATGAAATGAGCTGTTACACTGGCTTTCAAGCAAGGTACCTTACCGCAGTTAAGGGGCTATGGGCTTCATACAACCACAAAGTTTATTAATATCTAGTTGTATGGATCCCAGTTTTGCACTGAAAGAACTGCACTAGTATTTTGTCTAGAATATGTTCTGGACAAAACTCAAGCAGCCTTGAATTCCAGAACCATTGTGTATGACTAGGGTATTGAAGGTAATAAAGTGTGAATTTTGGATCTATTAAAATAATAGATCCCAAGAGTGACTCTTGCTGCTCTTTTACACAGAAAAACACCCTAGCATTTTAAAACGCATGCACAAAAGTAAAATAGCCAAATTAAGTTGTAGTCTTGTTATTTGAAACAAAGTTTTCAGTAGGTGGGAAGGCTTAAGGTAATGAATTGAAATATCTTTGAAACGGCTCTTAGAACAGAAAAAGATCTTTATTCCATTTTGCACACAGATATACATGAATGAGTAAACAGTTCATCTAGATCAATAGCACTCAAATGAAAGTAAGAGCAATACTGCAAAATCACTAGAAGTCTGTAGGAGTTGAGTACAATTTTTATCGAATTACCTCATTTAAGTTTATTTAAAAGACATTTTAAAAACATGCTTGAAACATTCGGTTTTCAGGATGAAATTACTGTTATGCTCCTGGATGTATATTAGCATCATCTGTTACTGTACTGTGGTGTATTCGAATACATTTAACAAGCTCCATATAATTTTTACATTTCAGGTCTACATGAATACTTCTTATATTCTCTACTGTATAAAGTCCCTATTCATGCTTTTGACACCATATGAAATACTCTTTGCTTCATATCTGTCCTGATTTTTACAAAAAACAGAGACTGCTTTTTCCTCCCTTAATTCTTGCTTGTGAAAAATAAATTACTCAAACTGGGAAAAAGCTACAGCTAGTTTCTTTTTGTACTGCTGAGAATGAGAGGGATGTGTATGGTAATTGTTTAGGAAAATGGGTGATGTAGGCAGAAGGTTTAGCAATACAGTTGGACTGAAAAGTAGTGGTGAGCTGTTGGGAAAATTCTGGATGATAAATATGCAGTTTTTTATTTTTAGGGTTTTCTTTTCCCCAGCTGAATGCATATTGATTTTTTTTCCTCATCCAAACAGCTGTGACAAGTGAAGGTGTATTTACCTGTCTGCTGTTTTACTTGTCAAAGTTACTTAAACAAAAAAATAAATCAAAGACAAATAGGATGAGACTCGGTTGCTAAACTGACATGATTACTGAAAAGTACTGCAAGGAACTTGTAATAGCTTTTATGAAAACCTTCAAACATAAAGGCTTTTATTTCTTTTTCCTTGATAAAGCTGAAAGAACATTTCCCTAAATTTCTTTCAGTTGCCATATTTTTTCTGTCAAAAGTATGTTATGAAAAATGCAGACTTACAGTATCTAGTTGGCATAGTTCTACAGAAACCAAACAAAAATATACTTCATACTTCTCTTGAATCTTTAATTGAAGGTTTAGAGACATTAAACTTCACCTACAATTTACAAGAATACAGATTGGGTGAGATAGAGTAAGTGATTTACAAGCCTACATATGTTCTCTGTCCTCTTTCTAGTACTAAAATGCAGTCTTGTCTAGGATTAAGCATGGTAGACATTAAATAGAGAACAATAACAATACAAAACCATTGATGTCAGAAATGGATTTCTTCAAGTGGTGGGGAAAATTCTAATATAATAGAGACAATCAGATGAAGGCAGTTCAAATAAATCTATGTACATTGATGAGCAATATAGAAATCTGATGGATTGGTCACTTTAGATATTCAAGCATCTTCCAGCCTTTGTAAATCTACAGAATTATTTCTCTGACAAAGGGGAAGTCAATATAAGATCTGTCATATCCAGTGAACATATAAAATTTTTCTGACACGAGCATATCAGTTCTCTTTAAATGACTGACAGATTGAGAACAAGATATAATTGGAACTGCTGTCCCCTCTTCAGTGATCAAAATCTGAAGCAGTAATATGAGTGGTCAGTGCCCTTCAGAGCAGGTTAGTGGCAACCTATGAATTTAGAAGAATTGCTATGTAATGGTTGAGAGAGAACCAAATTTTGAAAATCTGCTATAGAAAACATTTCTTAGATTTGATACTGATATTTAATTATAAGGATTACTTTAAAAAAACCCCATAGAAATATATTACAATTTATTTTGAAAGAAAGCAATCTATAATGTATGACATGAACATTTTTATTCAGAAAGCAATTTATACATAGAAAAAAGAAAACCTTAATGTTTTTGTAAAGTGTGTGACTGATTGTTTTCCTCTTGAACTTGTGTGCTATAACAATGTGGTTAACGGTGCTATTTAATTTTGAGGTTATTATGCTACACAAGTTTAACAACCCCATTTGTTCGTGGCAGGCAGAGTCCTGCCTTTGCAGGATTTCTCTAATATATACATTATGTCAGAAATCATTAATCTCCATTATTGGTTCTGGACCATCAAAATTCTACTTTAGGTATGTGTGATTCAAGGAAAATCTGATGCAAGTCTATTGAGGTCTATTACAGTCAATCCTGCTTTGTTGCTCTGTTGCCCTGGGAAATTCTGTTCTGGATTTGTTCAAGTATGAAAAGTCAAGGTTAGCTTTATGTTGGGATAAATTTAGTTCATCAGATGTTGAAAAAAATACTCTGGGCGTTGTGTTTTGATGCTGAGAAGGGAATAAATATGGCAGACTGAGTACCACATATTGAGTGTGCTTGGCTGGTTTGTGGATCGTCAATTGCACGAGACCTGGCAGAAACATGAAATTTTTGTTCTGTGGGAAATGTCAGTGTTTTGAACATTTTTATGCCAAATAAGAAAGACTTTTCAAAATTTCCTGTGGAAAGGAACTGCAAAATTAAGTTTGGGAAAATCAAAACGGTTTTAAATCTTTACTTCAAATTTTGTTCTTAAATAGAGCAGATACACCTCCCCCCCCACAAGAAGCATCCCCCACATAGGGGTCTCTCTTCCTCCCCCTGGCCCCAGTTCCTAGCATGGCAGAAAGCTGGGCTAGGCAGTCCTGTGCTGCAGCTCTGGGCTGCAGCTGTCACAAAGATGGGGCAGACAGGGGAGGGAACCCCCATGCTGCATGGACCTGGCTCAGCCTCCCCTCAAACCCCAGCCAGCAAGTTATGGGGAGGTCCTTGAGGCAGGGGGAGCTCTGTTCCCTCGCTCCCCTTCAGTCACTGCTGACAGTCACCATCTGGCTGGTGGGTGGGACTGTGGAGAAGGGCCGCTCTGGCAGAGTCCTGGGAGGCATGCAGGAGCACCTTCTGTCTGCTGGCAGGCACCGAGTCTCCTCCCCTACTAAACAGTGAAGGTCTGTTTAGTTCATTCCCACCCTAACTTATAGCACTTTAAGTAAAGTGCAATGGTTAGAGAGCTTCTGTCAAGGGTTTTTTCAATGTCTGTACTTGGCCTTTACCTATAAATTCACAAGACTTTTTGGGATACAGTTTTATTTATGTAAAAATAAATAAAAGCCTGACATTTAAAATTGATGGCATAAAAATATGTTTGAAATGTGCAAATCTGTTTGGACTACATTGTGGAAAGGTTGGGGAGGAAGGCAGAAGTAGATGGACTAAATATAAATTCAGGCCCTGAGATTTTAGGAGGGCTTCCAGCATGGATGGAAGTGCTTCTGGTGTGTGAGCCTGACCAAATGAAGTAAAGATGGTCATTGGTCTAAGCCATTGGTTCCCAAACTTGGGGTGTGACCCAGATCAGGGTCAGGGTGGGGTCCTCAGTAGGGTCATGAAGGGCCTGCACACACATGCATACTTGCATGCAAGGCTGGGGAGCAGCAGGTGGGTGGGCGGGTGAGGCGGGGCCATTGCACACAAAGGGGGCAATGGCAGCACCCCCATCCCCAGGCCACTGCTGCCATACTCCGCTCCCAGAGGCGCCAGGTCAGGAGGTCCTGTTGGTGGCCAATTTAGGGTCACAGCAAAAAAAGGTTGGGAGCCACTAGAAGCATAACATGGAGTCAAGTGTGTGTTTAAATACTAGTGTAGACAAGTTCTGGAAGCTAGTCAAAAAAACACTTCCAGGTCAGTGTGCTCAAAAATCTAACAACATACATGACTTATTTATGCATCAATTAGCTTCTGTAGGCATTTTATTTGAAGGAAGTCAGTAGGAGCTACTCATTAGGACTGTGTGAAACACCATCGTTTCATTTTGACATGTTTTGCCATTTTGAAGGGACAGTGTTTCGTTTCATCATTTTGTTTAGTTTTGAAGCACTGTCCTCCTTTCATTTCGTCCAAACTGTTTCGCTGTTTCAACGCGTTTTGACATTTCACCCATAGGCTATAATGGGGAATCATGAAAATGCCTAAAATTTTGTCATTTCTTGCCTGATTTGGATGAAAATTGGTGGGATGGTAGCCCCATTTGAGGGCATGAAGCCTGCCAAGTTTCCAAGTTTCAAGGAGATTTCTGGGAAATTGCAGCTCAAACTGTTCAAAATACAGCTTCTGACACCTGTCGGCAGCAGCAGTCTCCTCTCTACCGGCATGCAGATCCAGGGGCCCACACCACTGGGAGGGCTGTGGGGCTGTGCCAGACTCCTCCTGGGGGTATGAGCCCCTGGATCTGTGCGTTGGATGAGAGGAGGCTGCCGCTGCCACCTGGGACCACTGCTGGGCACAGTCTATGCCCAGTACTGGAAAAGATTGCTGCTGCCACCTGGGACCCCTCTCATCTGGCACACAGATCCAGGGGCTTGCACCCCCAGGAAAAATCCAGCACATCCCAGAAGCCGTCCCAGGGGTGTGAGCCCCTGGATCTGCACCCTGGATGAGAGGAGGCTGCTTCTTTCACATGGGACCGGTGGTTGGTACAGGCTGTGTCTAGCACTGGAGAAGATTGCTGCTTCCTGAGCCTTCTCTCATCTGGTGTCTAGATCCAGGGGCTCGCACCCCCACTAGGAGTCTGGCACAGCCTGGCACCCCTCCTGGAGGTGCGAGCTCCCAGATCTGTGTCCTGGATGAGAGGAAGCTGCTTCTTCCACATGGGAGTGGTGCTGGGTGCAGGCTGCACCCAGCATTGAAGAAGATTTCTGGGATACTAATTCAGTCATTGATGCAATTAAGAACTTTTAGTCTCAAATTTATTTGCCTTACAGCTGATATGTGCAAGTACCTAAGGGCAATACTGTATCTAGGCTGTATTTGTTGGTAGGTATCCTTCCCAAAAAACCCACTGAAATAAGAACTAATTAGCAAACTCAATGAAGAACCCAGAGACTGAGCGCACAGATAGAAATGCAGCTCCCCACTGTAACTTCGAATGCTTTGAAGGAAGCGTTCTGAGTTACAACAATCCCCTGGATCTAACAGAAGTTCACTGTTGGTTCCAGGTGGGAGGGGAATTTAGCTGATGGCTGGGGGCCTGCAGCCAGTTCCCCCAAGCAATGGCCCCTCCTCCCTCCCAGTCTTTCCCTGTTTTCAGAATGGGAGGGGGGAAGAGAGCAGAGGGAGCTCATTCTAGGGGTTCCCCAGCCAGCACTGAAGGGTGGGGTGGGTGAATTGGAGCCTTAGCACCTCAGGGGAGCTCCAATACAAGCACTCCACCCTCCAGTGGGGGCTGAACCCCTACCCCCCAGACTGAACTCCTTCCATTCCTTTTCCCTCCTCCCATTCTGAAAATAATTCAGAGTCTGGGAGGAAGTACAGATGATACTGTTTTGAAACATCTGATGATTCTGTTTTAACAGAAGATACTGTTTTGAAACATCATCTGGACCCTCATCAGATTGTCACTGAATTGGCCATTTTGTATTTGGTCATGGCTATAGACTACTTTCTGTGGCCAAATTGGGCAAGAATTGTAACTTCTGTCTGTGCCCTCAATGATTGTTGAAAGTGAACTATTGTTTTATTTATATCTTCATATGAAGACTGAAGCATGCAGGTGAAAGATGAAAACATGAATTGGTACTATTTAAATGGTCTATTAATGTCCCAGTTTCTATAGTTATTTGGTATAGTTTAAAACAATCACTAAATTATTAGTGCAAAACATTTATGAATAATGAGCTTCTTCATCAAAAGTAGTATTTGGAGAGAAGATCCTCAAATGAAGAGAAGTAGATGCAATGAGCTTTTTTGAAAGCTAGTCTGTTTTTTACCAGAATATACATGTTCTGTACTTGTGGCACACGATTGCTTTCATTCAAAGGTCCTGTTTTCTGAGGATATAATGGCCCAACTTTGAACTGAACTCTGAATATCCTGATTCTTATGTGACTGACATAAGAAAACTCTTGCATTTAATTTGGTAGTAATGCTATTGTCAGAGTTCATGAAGTGTTCCTTCAAAATTACAAGAAACATTGCTGTCAAATGTCTTTGCAGATCTGAAGATACATTTTTTTTCCTATATAGAAACTATTGAACCGAAATAACCTTGCTATAATATGAGAAAATAGGGTACCTTTCAGCCATTCTTGCTGTGGATTACCACGTTAATAAAAACTTAAATCTCATTTTACTCGTTCAGATGGTGTGTCTGCTATCAGAGACAGGGGTTTTTTGTTTATGTTTTTTTTTTTAACTCAGTCAATTAGGAAAACTGACGTGATCTGCTTTTATTGGAAATATACAATAAGAGTCCCTCTTTAATGAAGCCGTATTATTTTGGAATACACTATTAAAGAAAAATGACCTCAGTAGCATGGTTCTGCCTTGCCAATGTCTGTAGAGATAGAACTAATGTGACCTGAGGGCTTCTGTGTTTATGCTTGTCCTCACAGTATTTTTGAAATTGAATAATGACATTCAGATGAATACAAGCAGAACATAATGAGGAACAGGATACAGCAGAGTTGACAGTGTTGTATGTTTTAACAAGACTCAGTGGTGTACCCAAACACTACTCTTTTTATGTTTTTTTTGCTTTGTTTCCCTTTTTTTCTTCTTCTTTTTAAAGTATTTGGTTTCTTTGGAAACATTTCTTCTTATTATTAATGGTTTGTGGTTTGAGCTTTTATGTGTCTCTATGATGCCAAAGTCCAGGGCCTTCAGACTAATACAAAAATATCCGTAGCTTTTTCTGTTTATAAATACAACAACCATCTTTACTTGCATCTTTTCAGAATCTTTGCATCCACTAAGGCTGAGACCCATATTCTTATTGTTAACCTATATCTTACAGCTTTATACTGCCTATCTATAAGCACAGCATTTCAGAAGTATGAAGAAAATGCTTTATCTTAACAGATTTCTATTCTGTGAGAGCTCACTCTAAGTGCTTTAAATGAACTCAGAAAGTCAGAGTAAGTCTCTCTGGCACAGAGCTTATTAGCCTGAGCTCCACTAATGTGGCTATACTGCTTCCTGTTGAGGAACTCATGTGCACAGATTACCTATAAGGTGCACAGCATAGAGCTGCCTTTTGCTATATAAGCATACTCCTAGATGGTGGTTATAATACATTGTAAAGCAACAGACATTTGCATTAGCAATTGCAAAAAAAACCCACCCAAAAAACAAAAAGGAAGGGCTGCACTGCTGGTTCTCCACTTTATCAGTCTCAAGACACCTCTCCATAACTTTTGTGAATTGAGTGGCACCTGATTTCAAAAACTAACTTATATTTTATAGTACTTAACACTTTGCAGAAAGGCCAGGCTGCGTGAGGAATATGGGGATTGACCAAGCAGGATCAAGTAGGAGGCAGAGTAAATTTATAACTTAGACTAAGCAGAGTAGCCGGTGTGTGTGTGCATATGCATGTGTGTGGACACGCACACACATGAGCACATATACTGTCTACATATATATCTAATAAATTGAGCTTCAGCCCCCCAAATTTTTATGGACAGACAGACACATGTGTATCTGTCTAATGTAGACAGCAAAGAGATGCTAAGCAGGTGATGGTATATATGGTGTTGGTGGCCTTGCCAGTGAATCAATGTTGGATGTTATAATCTATGTTATTTGGTCCAGTGGTCATAGAAAATTAGTGTTGGAAGGGACCTCAGGAGGTCCTCTAGTTCAACCCCGTGCTTAAAGCAGGACCATCCTCAACTAGATCATCCCAGGCAAGGCTTTGTCTAGCCAGGTCTTAAAAACCTCCAAGGATGGAGATTTCATAATCTCTCTGGGTTACCTGTTCTAGTGCTTTACCACCCTCCTAGTGACAGATATTTTTCTAATAGCTAATTTAAACATTCCTTGCTGCAACTTGAGACCTTTGCTCCTTGTTCTTGTCATCGACACCACTGAAAACAGTTGAGCTCCATCCTCTTTGGAACCTCCCTTCAGGTAGTTGCTATTAAAGGCTGCTATTAGATTCCTCTTTCAGTCTTCTCTTCTTCAGACTAAATAAGACCATTTCCCTTATCCTCTCCTCAGACATTTCAGCCCCAGTCCCCTAATCATCTTTGTTGCCCTCCACTCTCTGCAATTTGCCCACACCCTTTCTGTAGTGGACGCCCAAAACTGGACACAGAACTCAGATGTGGCCACACCAGTGCCGAATAGAGGGGAATAATCACTTCCCTCAATCTTCTGGCAACACTCTTACTAATGCAGCCTAGTTTTGCTGTTCGCCTTCTTCATAGCAAGTGCACACTGTTGGCTCATATTCAGCTTATTGTCCACTGTAACTCCCAGGTCTCTTTCTGCAAAACTGCTGCTTGGCCAGTCAGTCCCCAGCCTGTACTGCTTATGGGATTGTTCTGTCATAAGTGCAGCACTTTCCACTTGTCCTTATTGAATCTCATGAGATTTCTTTTGGTCTAATCCTCCAATTTTACTAGGTCTGTATGAATCCTAGCCTTACCCTCTAGTGTGTCTACCACTTCTCCCAGTTTGGTGTCACTTGCAAATATGCTGAGGTTGCACTCCACCTCATCTCTCAGGTTGTTGATGAGTATATTGAACAAAACTGGTCCCAGGACTGTCCCCTGGGATATTCCACTTGATACTGGCTGCCAAATAGACATCAAGCCAGACATTGGTTATTACCCTTTGAGCCTGACAATCCAGCCAGTTTTCTATTCACCTTACAGTCCATTCATCCAACCTGTACGTCCTTAACTTGCTAGCAAGAATGTTGTGGGACACTGTATCAAAATGATGTGCTCTGTATTGATGTTGGGTGACAGAAGGCATTTGGATCTCTTGCAGGGCTTGGTGCCTTGGTAAGACTGGGAGTTAGGTAGGCTGTTGTTTGAGAGATGCTGTTTGAGATTGGGGAGCTGCTTGTAAGCAACCTGTTTGTCTCCCATGGCTACTTTGAGACAGTCATCCTTTTTCAGGAAAGGTTGGAGGTCATTAATAATATCTAATATCTAAACCAGGGGCTGTTAGTCACCAGAGGGACAAGCCGGGACAACTCTGAGCCTATGCTTATCTCTTAACATCTGGCTTATCTCCTCATGCATCAAGGTACCCTGTTTGAGAATCACTGAGCTAGCCTGAAGGTAGTGTTACTATCTGGGTGCGTCTACCATGACTCTCTTAAGCAGGCTTAGCCTAAAATCACCAGTTTTAAGGCACATGAAGGTGTCAATGGATACACACTGTGTTAATGTGCATTACATTAGCACATCTACATGTGTGCTAGTCGCACCTAAAGTTAATGCGCCTTAATGCGCATTAGTGTGTCCATGTGTAGACATGCACCTAAATTGACTTAATGCGCCTTAAGTAAAGGCGAATTGAGTTTACACATGCGTAAGTATGCATGTAGACATGCCCTCTGTGTAAAGCTGATGGAGATAGTCTTTTTAGGTTAAACCTAGATGCTGCTTTGTTTAATCCATTATAAACCAGAAGCCTTATTAACAAAGGCACCCGTCCTTGATGACGTGCTCCATTAAGCTGTGCTGTCAAGAGCATGGGAAATTCAGATGATGGCTGGATTGGGTTAGTTTTACAGTGTCTGTTATATTCTGGATAACTCAGAATGCTTTTCATAGCAATTATAGTGCAATGACTGTGTAAGTAAATGTAGCAGATATTATGAATTCAGTGCAAGATTGTGCTGGCTTAGTCATTAGAATCTATTTTCACAGAGTGCAAATGTTGGTCAGAACAGTACAGCTATCCCTTAGGTTTCTGTCTTGTTATTGTTTTCTTCTGTTTTGTGTTTTAATTATTTAACAATGGCATGAGATTTTTTTTTCTCCTGGCAAACAGAAACAGTGACTGGAAAATAAGACTTTTTTTTTTAAACAGCTTCTCTGACGGACAAAACACTCATTCAGCAAGAAAAGAATTATTTTAATTTTCCCCAAATGAGAGCTCCATTTTAATCAGTTTCAGGGTCTTTCTGTATATCAGGGCCTATTTCTGCCCCAAGTGATATCAGTAGGAGTTTTACTGTTGACTTGGATTGGAGGCCTTTACAGAGCGATGCAATGGTTAAGACTGGAGGCACTCATTACATGTGAGTTTATAATGAACAGAGCACATTTCAAACCCCAAACATGTAAATGTTAATGAAAGAATGGAATGGAATGAAAAAGAGGCAAGAAGAGCTGCATCTTCTCATCACTGTTTGCAACACTTGTGGAAACGGTCTAATATTAATGTGCCTTGTCAGAAAACCCTTATAACATCTATTAAATCATCTTTTCTCTCAGCTGTGCAATAGTTATAAATAGGTTCACAATGAATTCTGAATTCTGTACATGTAAATCATGCCACATACTATTATCGGATATCCTTGAATTAGGTATGCGTGGCCTTGGGGGCACTAAAGGATAGGGTGAAGCAGTCAGCTGTCTCCTTTAGTAATAACTGCTGTACGTTATGGCTTAACAGCCAGACAATAAATAAAAATTTCAAATTTTCACTGAGACTCTGAGTAAGACTAAAGATGAATAACAATTTGCTTGCAGGTAAATGCAGGCTAGAATATGAAGAAAGCGACTTCTCAGGAAAAAAAAGTATATTAAATGTAGTTCATTAGAGAGAAAAATATGGGTGTAATTGGCTATTGTGTACCTTCTTTCAGCTTCTGCATTAGTACCCATTCTTCCTTTAGATCACCCTTTTTACTATGCATTCTAAAGAGGTGCAGGTAGTAAAGTGGGAGTTGAGTACATGTTAACATAAAAGCAACAATATTTATTATTCAGGGCAGTAGGTTTTCCCCCAATTATTTGAGTCATTGGAGAGCAAAGTTAATTTAATGTGGGTATCACTACTCAGCTGATGGAGTTATAATTGTCAGTGTCAATATCTTTTATGTATCCATCAACAGTGCAGTATATCTTGCTGCAGTCTTTCATTTTAATTCCAGACAAGCTCATTGTTCAGTAGGAGAGCAGTGCAGAGAGGTAAGATTTTGTTTTTCAATCCCAATAAACATACATTGTGCTTTGGAAAAAACACTGAGAGATTAATTTTCTTTTTTCCCAACATTCTCACAATCTAACTGGCATAGCAGCCACATTAATGTTTCTTTAATGAGAGGAAGAACCGAGTGGCTGTAGTATATCTGGAAAATAATTTTAATTTCATTTGATTGTTGCTTTTTATGCCCAAATTGTGTTTTAATTAACGATGACATAGAGATTTAGCTGGTAAAAATTATTCAGATAAGCTACAACAAACAATGAGCTGCAGGGTTGATTTAAATATATTTCTCTCCTATCATCCCTTCCCCCTGCCCACTTTCTTCCTAACTATTGTGTCCTTTTGTAACAGGGTAGGAAACAATCTCTTAAAAAAATCAAGAAAGAAAAAGCTTTTCCACCGTGATAAAAATATTGTTGATTTTGCTGGCAAAGTAATTCACCAGTGGCTCATTTCCATCAGCTTTTATTTCACAGCAATTGTAAAATAAACCACTCGTAGCACATGCTGTTAATCTCTAGTCCCTCGGGTGTAACTGCTGTTACACAGTATGGGTCATGTGCTAGCTAAAGTGTGCATTAAAAAGGTAGAAATTAATAGTACTAGCATTGATCCCAAGCTAAATGGTATTCAATGGCCAATGTAATTCCTTTAATGATGCCACACCAATATATTGTCTTTCAGGCTCCTTTTAATTTCTCATTTCTTCCACTAACAGAAATAAACCAAAAAGAATGTACATATCACAGTAAAGTCTGTCGGCAAGAAATTTTGGACAGTTGCGTGCACTTGTCTGTTTCCATTCATCTGTCCTCTTTTTCTTCTGCCCTATTTTCTACATAAATGCTTGCTTCAACTTTCAACACCAGTTTCAGTGTGGCGTATTTAATACTGCACCACAGAGCAGAGTGGGTGTTTTCATTATGCTTATAACAGACTAAATAAAGCTTTCTTTGCGTGTGCTACTAAAACCCAATAACTTTTTTTAGGGAGACTGTCTTAGCGAGTAGGTTTGGCCATAAATTTAAATGTTTTAAAAGTTATTTATAGGGGGTTTTATTGTTCTACAATAAGAGCTTCTTTAAAAAAAAAAAAAGAAATAAGACATTTTTTGTGTGTCTGTACTTATTTCAGTAAGCTGACCAATGAGTATTTAATAGCTTTTGAGTAAGAAACCCCACATTTTTAGTAGACTGTTTTCATGCTTTTATTCTGTTTTCACAGCATGTAGAAGATGCTTTTTAAATTTTGGCATATCTGAGTTACAGGGTAGTACAGTGTGTTAGTGAGAGATGACACAGTGAGGCAGAAAACCAGGACAAAGAATGCCATGTGTTTTAAAAATGGAATGAGTTTTGGAGGAAGTGGAAGAAGCTCATTAGTACTTTGCATACATTGGGCAGGCCTTGGTCCCAGGGATTTAGATTTCATTTTGAAAATGCATTCATATGCTGTTTCCAAAAAATCCAGTCTAGCTTTGTGTGAAGCAAGTGGCAATCCCCATTGATTTCTGTGGGGGAGGTTTGGGTCCATGATGAATTTTACACTTACTCGTTGTTTACAGTGCCGAAATCAAATGGTTTGTGCACGCTGGAATACCCCATGAGCCTAGCATGGCTAAGGTACACCTGTTTATGTAGCCACATAATAGCCATTGATTTTTTTCCTGCCTGAATGAGCTGGTATCTATTTTGAGAGGTGGGCAACCTTCAGCAAAAGTCTGGAGTGGGGTGGGGGTTGGAGGTGAAATTTGTGTCTTTGAAACTGTAGCAAGGCACCTCTCCAGCTCTGCCCCCATCCCATACAATTTTACTGTGTGTCCTCTGTGAATAAAATCTGCAGTCACCCATATGCACCTCATGACACCTCTCTGTCTGAAGTAATGGACCACGAATCTATATCTATGCTAACAAAAGGAGATTCCCTCCCCCCAGGGAAAAGGAGAAAGTGGGAGAGATTTGTGCTCGAGTCATCTACCCTACCTGTACAGACTGCTGTACAAGGCTTATTATATCACAATGTAGCTTTAACTTTTATAAATGAGATTGTGGTGGAAAAGTGAAGGATTTGAGGTAGAATACACTAAACCCAAACAAAAATCTAATTAACGGCTACAAACAGCTCCTTAAGCTACTCTGTGGAGTTCTGTTGTCATACCATTTCAATGGCAGAGAATAAACTGAAATTGTTACAGGGTGGAATGTCTTACTGGAGCTTCTTGATTAAGCATGTATTATTTTTTCTCATGGTCTTATTTTAGGGTGTTATTGTTCTTCCAGCCTTTCACTTAAATTATCCTGTCTTGAAACAAAGATAAATAACAACATTGCAGAGCAATGGTGCTTAGTTCAAGTTGTCTTAGGAGCCACATGAGCAGTCATTGGGTACATACAAGTGTTACATTTCTACCAGTGGAATTGCAGTTCCACTGGTGAAATCGTAAGTGTACAAGTGTTCAACCAGTTTCCACAGGACCAAATGTGGCAGGTCTTATAGACACTTCTATTACTTCCAATGGTGTAGAAGTAGTGAACAGGGAGAGTTTCTATCTGAAAAACAAGTGTTTGTAAACTTAGCTCTCTGATAGAAGCTGCTAGACTGCCCTGCAGCATCCCAGCATGCCTTGCTCTGCCCCCTATCCTGCATGGGAGACATTCTGTGACCTGCCTGGACTCCACTACTCTGGCCAAGCACAGAGAAAACCCCTCCCTGTCAGCTGGAGGGCAGGGAAATCCCAATTGTGCCAGGGTCCCCAGAGCTGCAGCTGTCCACCCCCCCAGTTTGAAGCAGGTAGGAGAGATTGACCCACCAGTACCCTGCCTGGACCTGGCCTGCCCCTGCCACTCCTGGAGCCCTCCCATCCATGGACATGGCCTGGCCTGGCCTGTGTAGCCCCTGGTCCCACCCGCACCATTCCTGGAGCCCCCTGTCCTCCCTCCTCCCCAGCCATGGATTAGATTGCTCACCCCCACTCCTGCCATTCCTGGGGGCTCCCAATCCCCCCTTCTTAGAGACAGCTTGGCCCTGCCCGCTACTATTATGGAGCCCTGCACTGCACCATATAAAAGACTGGTGCATGTATGTGTGTGGGAGATTGGCTCTGTTGATGATAGGGGCCATGTCTATGCTGCTTGGGTTTGGTGGATCTGGTTCCAATCACGCTGGACCTGAATCCACCAGCCCCCACCCTCTCTACCCAAGCAGCATAGACATGACCTCTGCATGGAATGGAGCCCACTGATTTTTTTTCCCACCACCACCTTTCCACCCACCACAGACATGAGCTGGCTCTACCTGGCTCTTGCTGGGAACGGAGCCAGTACCCAACCTCAACTTGCTATCATTGACCCCAACCAGATTCACCCAACCTGGCATATCAGCTGGTGCCAGAGGGGTAAGGAATCATGGTTGGCTGCTAGAGGGGGGTTTGACAGGCTTGAAAAGGCAACAGGCACACTCTGGTTTTACTGTCTCAAAGCCTGACAGCTGGGAGGAAGGGGGAGCAGGGTCATCTAGGACAGCCAGCCGGTCAGTGCTGACTGTGCCTTTGGCTTCTCTTTGATGTCTTCAGTAGACAGGGGAGCCTGCAAAGCATGCTGGGATGCATGGACAAGGACCTCCTGGCTGGTTGCTGTTAGCAGTGCAGCCTGTCTACAGAGTACCTAGCCAGGCCCAGTAATGCCTATAGTGTTCTGCAGGCAGGTTTTTCCATTTGGAAAACAAAACAGGTAGAGTCCTCTGGGATCTTTTGAAGGCATGTATGCATCTACTGTTAATCAAAGAGCAGAACAACATGTAGAACTAGATAAATTGTGGCAAAGAAAAAGTGGCAGTGTGTTGTTCAAAAATTGCTTATTTCAACAGGGGAAAATATTGTTTAAAGTAGCAAGCTTCTCTTATTATTTACTAATTGCAAGAAAGACATAGCCAGTGTAAGTAATTTAAAAGAACAAAAACACCGTTTGATAACACTTTCTAAGAAATGCTACAGGTGGTAGTTTGTGGCTCAGGAACCACAGAGTTTGCATATCAGTGTGTCGCAGGGCACCTTAGTGCCTGCTCCTAAGAGAGGAGAAACTGCCAGGGAGAGAGCCCTGGCAGAACCAAGTGAGCACAGCTGTGGGTTGCCGGAGCAACTAAGCGGAGCCAGCTGCCTGTAGGGGGCAGGGCCTGGCCCTTATAAAGCCCAGGGCCGAAGCCAGGCTGGCAGTTCTCTGCCAGCAGCCGGAGAGGCAGGAGCTTCCTCGGCCGAGATACGGGAAGGAGCCTAAGTCGTAAGTACAGCTCATGATAGCCCTGGAGGCTTGAGCTATGATGAGGAGTTATGGCCAGGCGGCCTGCATTTGTGTTACAGCCTAGGGGCTTGTGGTCTTGCTTTGTGTTTGTATTATTACACCCGGAGGCTTGGGCAAGGCTGTAGGGGTTGGAGGAGGCCTCAATTACTCGCACACCAGTGCGTGAGCAACTGGCGGCGAGGAGCGCGGCCAGTAGGTCGCGGGCGCAACCCGTAGGTTGCAGACGGGGACTTGGACCCCAGATTGCATGTGGGAGAACATAGACCCCGAAGGCGCAGCTCGCACGCCGCTGCGCGAGCAGCTGGCAGCGAGGAGCGCGGCCAGTGGGTCGCGGGCGCAGCCCGTAGGTTGCGAACGGGGACCGAGACCCCGGATTGCGTGTGGGGGAACATAGCCCCCCCAGCCCCAGGAAAGGGGCGGTATTACTGAGGAGCCCAGTGTGGGCGTGGCGAGCCCCAGAGAGGGGGAACGCCATTGTATGTTATTGAGTAGCCCAGTGTGGGCGTGGCGAGCCCCCAGAGAGGGGGAACGCCCTTGTATGTTATTGAGTAGTCCAGTATGGGCGCGGCGAGCCCCAGAGAGGGGGAACGCCACTGTGTTTTATTGAGTAGCCCAGTGTGGGTGCATGGGCATAGCGAGCCCGGCCTCAGGCTAGTGCGGCAATACCCCTCAGACCAAGGCAGGGTGCTGCGGTTGCCCCTGAGAAGACAGGGAGTAGCAGCGCGGGGAGCCAGAGTCAGGGAGGGTATCCGTGCGGTTGGCCCATAGGACCGGAGGCCCGCTAGAGAGTCCCGGAGCGGAACCACACTGGCAGGGGAGGCCCAGAGTGGGCCAGACGAGAGTCCCAGCAAGAGGCCGGGCATAAGAGAGGGAGCCCAGGGTGGGCCACAGTAGAGAGACAGACCGGACAACGTCCTTTACATCTGCGAGACTTGGGGCATGGTATTAGGGGCTGGTAGGAGCCACGCATAGCCCATAAGGCTAGGGCGCTTGGGTAGTGCCCATTGTACGGGAAGACCCATGAGGGGTCCAGGAGCTGACAGGCCCGAAGAAACACAAGGCAGCCTCCCTATTACATATATTCCATCGAGACGTGGCGGGCGAGAATGGAGGCTGCCCTCGGGCCAGAGTAGCGCGGTGAGAGGGCCTCAAGGAGATCACGGCCTTCCGCGAGGACCCCGTCGTGACACAGTGCTCTAGAAATTCTTTAATATTAGGTATGAAGTTTGGACTCTTATCCCAATATTGCTGTGATCTTGCTGTCTTTATTGAATAACAATAAAGAAAATATAAAATATAAATAAATGGAAATTTAAGTTGGAGACTGAAATTACTTTCCCCTATTGTTACTGAAATATCTATATGAATAAGATAAAAAGATTTTTATTTTATCAAATTATGCTACAGCAGTTCCATGAACATTAGGAAATAATCATAAGGGAAAGAGAGGAACTGAGGTTCAAACTTCAGGGTAAGTTTCTGCAGTATTGTGAGTGGGTTTTTATTTTCATTAGCCAAACATTTTGCATATTGCTGAGTTTTATGAACAGGATTACTTTTTTTTTTTTTTTAAGCATTACTGTAGCAGCCCCCAAATTGGACTGTATAATATTACCTGGAAGATACTTTGGTTCTCATCAGCAAACCTGATTTAGCCCTTTTTTTATTTTCAGGGGACATTTTCCCTTTAATATGCATATTTTTTTGTTTGGTTAGGAAAACTGTTAGCACATTATAACACAATTATGATTTTAAAACTGGCTTGTATGTTTCAGGCAATCATAAAATGTTAAGAATACACATTGATGCTTCTTTAGGCCTGGTTTGGAATAAGGCTATAGAACTCACTTGTGTTTGGGAGTACAATAAATTAATAGCTGTTAAAAAATAGATTATCTTGATTCTGTAGGTTGAACTATGGTCCCATACTACTAGAGGTATTTTTTTGGTCAGGATTTAACTTTGGCCTCTTGAAGGCTCAGATCAAGTGTCATATCAGTGTGGGGAAGTTTGTATTGCTACTGTATTTATTTTGTAGGTTATGAAAAAAGACTTTGATTTTTAATCCTGTCATTGTGGATTTTTTTTTCTGGGTTGAAATACTGTGCATTATGATCTCTTGGTAGTCTGATTGTAATGGGAATTCCAGTTGTTCAGTACCTCTTGGGGTTTATCACTTTTAAATAAATTCTCTTTATAAAGGTATGAATGGCAACAGCAAAAGAAAGCATATATACTAAAACATTCTTATACCAGTTTTATTGTTGCTTGGAAGCTATTACATTCTACACCCAAAGCATTCCTACCTTCATTCTCAAATCAGTCGCACGAAGAGAATGTGTCAATTGGCACCAATCCACACGCAGAAGAACCATCTTGAGATATAGTTCAAAAGGCCATTCCTACTTCCCCCCTGTGATATGATGCATTTTTTTTAAAAATTATTTTAAAGCAGCAGGTTAAAGATCAAGTATCAGTGCTGATGGAGATGAGAAATACTTTCTATTTGAATACATTCTAGATTTCTGAGATACAGCATACTTCAAGTGTCTAGATACTTAGTTTGCTTGTTAGTTTGGCTCTGCGAGCAGACTCATGAAAGCAGGAAATGTACGATAGGAACAGGAAACTCTGATTGCCGCTGAAGAAAAATATCAAAAACAGTAGATTACTTGGAATCCAGATAGTTTAGAGTAGAGTGACTGGCAGATATACTTATATTAATTGGTAGATACACTCATAAATAGTTTAATGAAAGAGATGCTGCTTCTTTTAATTTGTAGCTATTTCTTATATGACTAACATGAATTGCTGTGGTATTGCCTATCTCCATTTGTTTTTTTTAAATGTCACATGTTCTGATTCCTTACTAGAATGTTACTTTACCAAAAGCTTTCCTTTGCATAAATTCAATTGAAATCACTTGGCAGTCAGTTAATAGCTATTTTTAATAGTATGAATGTGGTAGAATACAACTCTCATTGTATAGAGTTATTGATGCCTTTTGGATTTCTGTAATTACACGCTCACCATCTTTGTAACTGACATTGATTAGTGCTGGTTCAGTTCTTAAAGTTGTTGTCTTTTTTTATTTTATATTCCCGTGTCTTGTTTTCTGGTTTCTCTGGCAGGCCAGGAAGTGCTGAATTACTAAGCAGGAGATTCTTTTCATGGTGTTTCTAGAATGACTAAGAATAGAAATTGCCCCTAAAAAGTCCTGATATCTTGCTAGTTATTAGAAAGAAGAGGTTAAAATAAGCACTTGGGCTCTCATACTGTTTTTCTGAATTATTTGAAATACACCCAATGCTAACACAGTATGGGACTGACCCTATTCCCCTTAAACAATAACAAGTGTTATTGACTTTATAATGAAAAACATATTGGTTTATTTATGACCTCCTTCCTAGGTTTCACTGCCACACTTATGAAACCCAAGTATAATCCAGCATCTACCAAATGCCTAGAGTTTACATATGTGCATATATGGCAATAGCTCATATAATATGTACAATTCTGTGATCTTCATCTTCAGATAGTCAATTGTTGGCCCTCAGTCTACTTGTAACATTTCTACTACAATTGACATGCTAATTATGGCATAAATGGTAAGAGTGCTACATGTCCCCAGTATAAGGCTCTTTAAAATGGCAAACCAGCCATAAAAATGTTCTATGTAAAATATAGAACACATTTATGGCTGGTTTGTATGGCACGTTAAATCGAATATGCAGTAGGTCTGGGCTGGGGCTGACAATCAGCTGATTGTTGGCTTCAGCTAGGGACTGCACTAGGGTCTTGAACTGACCCCACTACAGTTGGGGTCTGTGCCATACAATCAGCTGATTGTTGGCCCCAGCCGAGACCTGTGGGCACCTGGCTTTCATGACCCCAGGCTCCTTCTGCACTGGCAAGTAGAAAGGGCATGATTTGTATCCAAGTCCCCTCTCAAAATCAGTCCTCCTACCATGCATGTGTGGCATAGCAGGTGGCATGATTGCATTGGGTATCAGATCCCATGCTGCCTCTAAATGACTGCCGTGGGCCATGGGGTTAGAAAGGACTTCAAGACCCACCTAGTTCAATCCCCTGCACAAAGACAGAATCCATTATTTCTAAACTAGCAGTTGCCACTACCCTTATTCAGGTGAAACTCCCACATATGGCTTTATTCACATAGGAACCAAGTTCAAGACAACAGGCCCATTGTTAACTATTCTTTTTTTGTTAAAGAAAGAAATATTGTTCTCAGGAAGGGAACGCTCACTTGTTTATCTACATTACTTACAAACAGACTAGTGTTAAAGTTTTGTAAATCATGCAAGCCATCCATCCCAAAAGGTGTTCATCTGATAGCTTGATCTGTTAGTGCTTAAACTGAACTTAACTAAGGACTTTGCTGTTGCTTTCAAGTCATATATTAAAATAAATAAAAATGACAAAATCTAAATAATGCAACCTGTAAAAACTTCAGAGGCATCACCACTCCAAGTTGCCATGTCAGCCGAACACATCTGACAGAAAGGTTTTTAAAGTGTTGTTAGGGAATGTGACTCATATTATTAATCCTTTTCTTGCATTGCCAAATCCCTTAACAAAAAGCTGCTGTTTCCAAGTATCTTTGAAATTGGTGGTATCACATGCTAACACAAGTGGTTCCTAAGAACATCAGATGGTAAATCCAAGCATATTAATTACATCATTAAAGTAACATTTGGTACACCACTGAGATGCATTACAATAACAATAACCTTCATGTATAATAAGATGCACAGCCAGCATGTACTGCTGTAGTAGTATACAACTGAGAGATTCCATACCATCATTTTATGGGGTAATTGAATGGAGTCAGAACCAACAAAGAACTGATTTTGCCATAAAATGGCAGTGACCAACTGTGTGTGTGTGTGTGTGTGTGTGTGTGTGTGTGTATGCGTGTGCGCCTATGCATGTGTATGAATGCACGTGCATATGAATGCATTTTAATAATCTGAAATTCAGCTAAACTATTTCAGAGAAGGCAGAGTTGCTTGGTTACATCTGCTGAAAACAATCTGTGCTGGGTATGAGAGCTCATGTCAGCATAGTAATTACCACAACTGAGATAAAGCCTGTGCTAAATGTCATCTGCAGCTGACAAACACATGAAGCCAAGCACTACTAAATGATTCAGTTATTCTGAGAGTGCTTAGCTCTACTTCTGGGGTAAAATCATTTGTCCTGGCTGTAAAACAAACACACACAAACAAAACAAGAGCAAAAAAGAAGCAGTTCGTGGGGAGGGGGGAGGGGGAAAAGCCTGCTAATGAAACTAATCAAATTGAGAGAAATTTTAGAAAATCTAATGGCAGTTTGTACAAGTGATGTTAAACATTTCTTCTGCTACTACAAATAGCTAAATAGCTAGCAGAATGCCATTTCCCATGGTTCAATATAATACCCAAAAGACTGCTGCTGTTCAAATTGGTGACAACAAAAAATATCAAACATAATATCTTAGCAGCTTGCCTGACTATGAAATGTGCACAGATCAGAAAATGTGTGGTGTTAACAAGTTGCATGGTGTTACCCATCCACCTTTATCCTTTGTTGGGCAGAGGAGGTGAAGGCAATATTCCATAGTTAACAGTGCTCTGATTCAATACAAAGCACCCTCTTACTGCACAAAACTCCGGGGAGACTTAAGGGAAACAATTGCCACAAAGGCAGAATTGTTTGATTACAAGGGGCAATTTCTTTCTGAGAGAGCTTCAGGCAAATCTTGATGAGACTGGAAAAGGGCATGCTGTCTTCAAATGCTTATTAGTAATTTGCTGCCCACTGACATTTAGCTGTTAAAGTTTCGAATTATGCCCCTGTAGATCAGGAAGAGGACAGGGGCTCAGGACATTTGGAAACGTCGACTTTTACTACAAAATTCCTGGGTGACTTTGAAACAGGTCTTGTTGGCTGGACCTTCCAAAAATGTCAAGGGAGTTAGGGGTTCAGTTTCCATGCACATCACCAAGAGTTGGGATTCTTGGGAAGTCTGAGCCTTTGCTGGTTTTTCATTTGAATAAATGGAGTGGTAACAGCCCTTTTCTTCCATCTCTTATTTATATGTAGAAAAGAAAACATGTTTACATTGTGAACTCTTCAGGTCAGGAATTCTCTCTTAATGTATGTTTGCATAACTTGTGTCACAATGAAACCTCCATGGGCTATCTGTAGTACAAATAATACATCATACCATATTCTTTTGCCAAGAAAAGAGGAAAGTGGTGCTGAATGGTGTGTGCTCAGTATTTCACTAAGCACAGATGAAGTGCTAGGGTGTGTGAGCATGTAGGATAGGAACAAGTACTAACGTATCCTCTCTTCTTGAAATGTGTGCTTGGGAAGTATTGTGGACAGTGGTGCTTTTTTTCAAAATGTAGGTTTTGTATTGCTGATATGTTTTGTTTATTGCATGTGTGTGTTATGGTTATGGAGTAACTGGGTAAAAATTCGGTTCCATGAGTCTACTCAAATTTCTCTGAGCATGCCAAATAAAGGAATGTGTGGAGCACATCAAGGAAACAATACACACAGGAATAGAGGATGTGCATTTTACAGCAGGTTGCAACAGCAAACCTGACAGGAATATAATATTACTCATAAGAACATACTGCTTTTGTCAAGTATGTCAGACATTAACGATAGCAAAGTAGTGGATCTGGTAAGGTTTCTCTTGGCACTGTGGGAAATCTCTCACTGCTTTGAATAAATGATATCATACCTATTTTTGCTTAACTCAGCAGGGAATGGGGGAGGAAGGAGGTGACATGCAGGTGATGATGTTTTAGGAATAAGAGGCAATGTATTTTCCAGTATGGAAAGGCCTGTCTGCATGTCAAGCTTATTTTCACTGAACTGCTGAGCACTTGCTATTAGTGCATGGCCATAGAGAGATGTCAACATGATCCCTTGTCTCCTAGTTATCTACATTGTTGCTTATGGTGCATCCTTGGTGGGCCTCTGCGGCTAGACCCTGTGCGTTATGTATTTTTATGTTGTACGTTATAGGTTGCATAATACTAGAAGCCAATTAGAATTTTGGAGCTTGGGGTAAACTCACAAATTCCCATCATTCTCTTTATGACTTCCCATGATCCATCTCTTTTCAACTGGACAGGGCCATTTTCAAGTAAACATAGACAACAGTGTTCAACATGGGATAGAATCTGCCAGTGCTGTCTTTGGATGTCTCTGAAATCATGACATAATGATTATAACATGAGGACTCGCACCTAACTTCTCATCTACCAAGCTGTTGTTAGCCCTACCCTATGGCTGTTGTATGGATATGAAACTTGGAAATCATATCAGAAACACCTGAAAGCGTTGGAACATTATCATCAGCGATGTCTTTAGCAAATCATCCATTATCACTTGGAAGGGTAGAAGTATGAACACCAGTGTTCTGACTCAAGCAAACACTGCCAGTATTGACATGATTATACCAGCTCCGTTGGTCACGACATGTCATAAGGAGGCCTGGCAACTGACTCCTATACTCACAGGTCTAATACTCTCAACTCACTGATGGTCACTGCTTTAGAGGTGGGCACAAGAAGAGATTCAAGGACACCTTGAATGCCAATTTAAAGAAATGTGAGATTAACATCAATACCTGGAGGAGTCGAGCACTGAATTGTCCCCAGTGGCATCATGGTGTATGACAAGGCATTGACCATTTCAAGCAAACTTGCTTCACTATGGAGGGTGACAGACAAGAGAGACAAAGGGAAAGAGATGTGACCCAACATCACCAGGATTGATTCCTTTTTCTTGGAGCTATTTACCATGTCTGCAGTCAAATAAATATGAGGAGCTCAGATCAATCTCAATCATCTATGGACTCAACGATGACTTACTGGAAGACTATGATCCTTGTATTGAGGGACAGATGCTGCTTGATGGCCATTTTCAAATAGTTATTGGCTAGTATGCCTAGCACATCCATACCATGTTGACACTTCTATATGCCTCTGCATACTTTTGATGACCATCTCATTGCTGGATATGTGCCCACTGATGAGGAGGACTATTCTGCCTATGTAGGATGACTGTCCATGGCTGCAGAATTTTGAGATGATAAAAAGCACCTTTCTAAAGGTTTACCATAAAGCTTTACCCTGAGATTACGCAGCAATGAAGTGGAACATACCAAAATGAGAACTCCCCTATACTTTGAGAAGTATATAGCCATTACTTTATGGAAGCATACCATTCTTTTGTTACTGTCCACCGCTAACCAATTTTGCAATACACTGCTCTTCAGAAAGTAGGTAATAAGGTCCAAGGTTGACAGTTTTGCACATATGGAATTCTTGAATTGGACTGGGGCAACAAAAACAAAGGCAAAGAAACAAATATTCTTTGCCCCCTTGTACAAGACCTCTCAGTGCATAAATGGGGAAAAAAAATGTCATAATCATGTCCAAGGCCTGTTTGATAACCTTCACTAATGTGAGGTACACTGAAAAGGCTCATGATGCTAGAAGCCTTGGTTATTTGGGCATCTTTTTTAGGGGGATGGGGGAAAAGGGAATTTGACCCTTGGGCACTATGAACATTAATGGTATTGACAGGCTTCTGTAATTCTTGGAGGACCCTCTTCCACTACCGTGGCAGAAAAGGCCTTTCTTTCATTGAGCAATTGAATCTTACAAAGGACCTGATTAACTATTGCCTAAGCAGCTGCAGAATGTCAGCAGAGTGTGCATTTGAAGAGACTGAAGGGGAAATGTCATTGTCTCATGACAAGGCTGGAGGCTGCCTCACGTGTTAACTATGCTGTATTTTGCCCAGTGTCTGAGGGAACAAGGGGGAGAGCTCACTTAAGGCTGCAAGGCAAAAGTTCAGAGACTTATGAGCAGCCAGTGAAATGTCCTCTCCAAAATGACAGTTGCCAGGGGCATGTGATTAGGGATGTCTTCTGTTCCTACTCTGAGGATAGGAGCTTTTTTTTTTTTTAAGCCTGTATTTTTATTGAATGTGTTGCTGTGATGTTTTATTTGGGGCTTGTGTGGTATTTGGTAGAATTGTTAATTTTATAGGAAATGCACTTTCACATTTGGAAAATTTTATATTTGTATGAATCAGTTACATATTTAAGATGTACTTTTGTCTATGCTTTTACTGAAGTGGTGGCGGCAGCAGTGGTTTCTTTGTGTAGGATTTAATTAATTAAAACTTCAGAAATATTTTGTGAGAATTTTTTGAACTATTGTGAATATTACATACAAGGATTGAATACTTAGGAAAATATGCATCATTTTGTAAAATATCCCATAATTCTTGCAATGTCACAAAATATTTCATGCATTTGCATGAGCATTTTGTGAAATGTTGAGGATCGTTATGTACAGGAACACCACTTTCATGTCTGTAAAGTCTGCTTTTATGTAACTGTTATATAGTTATTAGTCCCAGTTCAACAAATATGTAGGCAATTGTTGATTCTCTGGATCATGGCGAACACATAAAAGTTTTAGACAGATGCCCAATGAATCCGTTTGTAACTGATAAGTCCAATTTGAGAGCAACACAGCTTGTTATAAGTTTCACAGATCTGTATGTTGTCTGAGTTGGAGTCCAAGTTTAGAGCATGCTGCTTTCTTCTTTCTCACTTCCCTAGATTTCATAGACATTAGGGCTGGAAGGGACCTTGGAGGATCACCAAGTCCAGCCCCCTGCCCCAGGGGCAGGAAGTCAGCAGGGGTCATAGGATCCCAGCAAGATAAACATCCAAATTTCTCTTGAAGGCATTCAAAATAGGTGCTTGAACCACCTGCAGCAGCAGTCTATTCCAGGCCTTGGGGACTCGGACAGTAAAGAAGTTTTTCCTTATGTTTAGCCTGAAACGGTCATGGAAGAGTTTGTGACCATTTGATCTTGTCATCTTTTGGGGAGCTCTGGTGAACAGACATTCCCCCAGATCCTGGTGAGTACCCCTTATAAACTTATAGGCAGCCACCAGATCACCCCTGAGCCTGCGCTTTTCCAGGCTAAAGAGTCCTATAGCTCTCAGCCTCTCATCATAAGGTCTGTTTTTCTGACCTCTGATCATGTGCATGGCTCTCCTCTGGACTCTCTCAAACTTCTCCACATTCTTTTTGAATTGTGGAGTCCAAAACTGGATGCAGTACTCCAGCTGCGGCCTCACCAAGGCCGAGTACATTGGGAGAATGACATCCTGGGATTTGCTTGAGAAGCATCTATGGATGCAAGCCAGTGTTTTTCTCACTTTTACTAGCTGCAGCATCACATTGAAGGGTCATGTTCATCTTGTGGTCAATGATGACTCCCAAGTCCTTTTTCGTCCGTAGTGCTAGCCAGTGCAGCACTACCGAGCCTATAAGCATGCTGCAGATTTTTCTTCCCAAGGTGGAGAACCTTGCATTTTTTGGTGTTAAACACCATCAGGTTCTTGTCCGCCTATTTCCTGAGCCTGTCAAGGTCAGCCTGGATTGCCCTCCTGTCCTCACGTGTGGACGTTTACCCCAAAGTTTGGTGTCATCAGTGAACTTGGCCAGTCCACTTCTGACACCAATGTCCACATCATTAATGAAGATGTTGAATAGTGTTAGCTCAAGGACAGAGCCTTGGGGTACCCCATAGGTTACAGGGCATGATGATTGTCTTACATCAACCACTACCCTCTGGGTCTGACCACGGAGCCAGTTCCCCAGCCAGTGGATCATGGTGGACCCGAGGCCACAGTTGGCCAGTTTTTTTTAAGAGGTGATCATGGGATACTAGATCGAAGGCTTTTTTGAAGTCAAGATATATGACATCAATCTCTTCTCCCTTGTCCAGGTGATAGGTCACCTGGTCATAAAAGGAAATAAGATTGGTCAAGCAAGACCTACCCGCAACAAACTCATCCTGGCTATTGCTCAGGATATTGCCATCAGCCAGTCTGTTAAGAATGGCTTCTTTGATAATCTTTTCTAAGACTTTCCCCAGGATAGAGGTCAGGTGGATGGGCCTGTAGTTTGCCACATCTACTTTCCTCCCTTTCTTGAAGATAGGCACCACATTGGTCTTCTTCCAGTCTTTGGGCACTTCACCACAGCACCAGGATCTCTTGAAGGCCTGTGCCAGGGGTGGAGCTCTGATGCTTACCAGCCCCTTGAGTACCCTGGGGTGTAAACTGTCAGGGCTGGCTGACTTGAAGGTGTCCAGCTGTTCAAGGTGTTCCTTCACAACGTCAGCATTGATGGAGGGTAAGGAATCACTTTCACCCAGGCATTCCTGTCCTATAATGGGCCAGGGTGTCCCTTGGGACTGTTGAAAAACTAACGCAAAGTATCCACTTAGCAAGTTGGCCTTTTCCTGGGCATCGGTTATCAGTTGTCCCATCTGGTTTAGCAGGGGTCCAATGTTACCCTTGCTTTTCCTCTGGCTCCCCACATATCTAAAAAAGGACTTTTTATTGTCCTTGATACTTGTAGCTAGTTGGAGTTCCATCACAGCCCTGGCTTTCCTGGTTAGCTCCCTGCAGGTCTGGCCCAGTGCAGAGTATTCCTCCTTGGAGGTGGATCCCATCCTCCATCCTTTTTAGGTCTTTCTTTTTAGATGCAGGAGGTCTGCTAGTTCCCTGAAGAGGCAAGGGGGCTGCTGTGCCCTTTTGCTGTCTTTCCTCCAAGATGGAATAGACATTGCTTGTGCATCCAGGATCGCTCCCTTGAGGAGCAACCACTCATCCTGAACCACTCCTCCCCTTTGGGTTGTGGTCCCTCAGGGCCTCCCTGACAAGCCTCCTTAGCTTGTCAAAATCAGCTTTCCTTAAGTCGAGGACTTCTGTATTGCTGACTGACTTGCCAGCTTTACAGCGATGGTGAAGTTGATCAGCTCATGGTCACTGTCACCCAGCTTCCCTTAGATCATTAAGTCACTGATTAGGTCATCCCCCACTGCCAGTACCAGGTCGAGCAGTGCTTTACCTCTTGTTGGCTTGTAGACTTTGTGTCAGATAGAGCTCATCCACGCATGAGAAAGCTTTGCGACCATTTAGATTTGGCTGAGTGCTCTTCCCATGAGATGTCTGGGTAGTTGAAGTCTCCCATGACAACCATGCACCGGGAGCGTGTGGCCTCAGCCAATTCCCTGGTGAGCTCCTGGTCAAGCTCTTGACCTTGGGTAGGAGGTATGTAATAGACTCCCACCATTGTGTCCCCTGTGCCATGTTCCCCATGGATTTTAACCCAGAGGGTCTCCAGTCATCCACCCTGGGCGCCAATGTTGGTTTTCAGGGACGCGTAGCTCTCCTTGACATAGAGAGCTACACCCCTACCCCTTTTGTCCACTTGATCTCTCCTGTATAGGGTATAGCCATCTATACCTATGGTCCAGTTATGGGTGGAGTCCCACCAGGTCTCTGTTATCCCCGTGATATCATAATTATTTGTTTTAAGCAGGAGGACAAGTTACTCCTGTTTATTCCCCAAGCTCCTGGCATTTGTGTACAGACACGCAAGTGTCTCTTTAGGGGCCCCTGCCTTACCTACAGCTCGTTCCAGGGCTTGGGAAGGGGTGGGCTCTCTGAAGTGCCTTGGCCTGCTGGCTTTACAAGGGTTGCTCAGCAGGCCAGCAGTGGCAGTAGTTCCCCCACCCCCTGGTGGGCTTAGTTTAAAGCCCGGTGGAGCAGGCCAGCCAGTCTGGTTGAGAAGAGCCTCCTCCCCAGCAGAGACAGGTGGGGGCCATCCCTTCTCAGCACTTTGCTTCCATCCTCTGGATCAAAGCTGCTTTATGTTGGGCTACACCCAGTGCCAGATGTTCCCTCCAGACTGGATGAGATTGTGCATGTTCTTTCCAGCTTTCTACATTGATGTTGAACAGCTTCATATCATTTTTGCACACATCGTGGTACCACCATAGTATAGCTATTTTGAATCTTGCTATACAAAGTATTCTTGGGGATATGGTCTCCTCCCATTCTCCTGACATGGCTGATCCATCGCAACTTCCTCTTCTTGACAGGGGTTTCTAACCAGGTTTTTAAAATAAAAATGAGCATTTTTCAGTATGCTTAATTACTGAAAAATGCAGATAGTTGAATCCTACAACAGTGGGGTCAGGGGAGAGGAAGGACAGAGGGAGGGGAAGTACAATACTGAAATGAGTAATGTGATAGAATTCAAGTGTACATGCAAATGTATGTGCTTTTTGCTTTATCTGCCTACAACCAGATGTAACTGCAGGCTACCTGCATTGTCACTCTGCTGGTATGGTATGAAACACTGTACTATTGTGCTTTAGAGAAGGACAATGACACTTTTTGCAGTATGTTTTTCAAGTGGAGCTTCTCCATGATCTCCAGTTGTTGCCTCTGCATTTCAGTCGTATTTTGTAGTTTTCCAGGTCAGGGCAATATTTTGCTCAGGCATCTCTTAGACTTGTTGGACCAGCTCCCTATTCTTCTTCTCAGCCTCGAGAAACCCCATTCATTCCTAAATTGTTTCTCTCTCCTTCTTAGAGGCTGTTATAAGTCTCTTAAATTTTCCTTTGTTTTTTCCGATTGTTTTTTTCCCACCAATTTTCAGGGATTGGGAGCTGATAATGGTCCTGTCCCTGAGGGTTTTATCGGTTCAGGTGCAGAACAGATGGGAGAGGAGAAAACTAATAGGCAGTTATTGCTCTTTGTTCTGTTTCCATGGCATCAAAGAAAATATTTTCCCCTTAGTTTTGAGATGCGATACTTGCAGGCTATTTCTGGTATTGGGAAACCATAGAATTGTTTTTCATTTTACTTCTGCTGTGTCTTGGAACCCCCAGACCAATGAGTCTTTTTGTAGTCTTGTGTTTTTTGGGGTGGGAGAATATTCTTCTTGGCCAACTCTTCAGTGATGGCTTTGTATATATCAGTTTCCTGGCCATTCTTTGCTAAACTTTCCTGAACCTTAATATCTCCCCAAAGGGTGAGGGCATCTAGAATCTTTGCCCAGCTCCAGGCAGGGTTCAGGCCATATGCAGTTGAATATTGTATGAATCAGCATCACTATGTAATAACACTACAAGACTGTTATTGCATAATGATGCAGATTCCTGGAATATTCAACTGCATATGGCCTGCTCCTGGCTTCAGGCCAGTAAGTAAACAAGGATATGAAGCTCATCAATTTGACCAGAGTCATATAGGGCACCCAGGTAAACAAACAAGTCAATCCCATTAAATTGTAAAGCAGTGTGGGATGGTCACTGGGGATATATGCTAATGTAGCATAGAGCAGAAATGAACCCACACATGCATATTTAGACTGCACTAACCCAATGCTCACAAAACTTAATAGTAACCTCTCAACCACAAATATAGAATACATATTATCTGGCTAGTTAGTTCACCCTAACATTGTTGTGATATTGCAGGTCATTTAAATGAGAGTAAAGTTAATAAAGTAACCCCACTATCAACACCCAGGGTTCATAATACAGTGGGGGACAGGACTGAGCCCCCCCTCCCATAAGAGATGAGGCCCCTGACCACTCCACACCTTTCTAAGCAGCTCAGGCAGTAGTGGTGATAGCTCCTTCTGGCTGCCACCACCAGAGACCCCTCAACAGTGAGAGTGCAATTTGAACCCTGTCAACACTCGCATGTAGACAAGCACTGAGGGCATTTATACATGTACTCCAGGAGTGGGTGGGAAGAGGGGTGCTTTAATTAAAGAGACTTGGAGAGCTGCTCTAATTAAAGCCCCCAGAGCATCACATGTATCAGCATCCGTGCACTGAAAAATGGCAGCGGGAGCACTTTAATTAAAGCTTGTCAAACGAGCTTTAGTTAAAGCACCCCCACCACAATTTTTCAGTGCAGGGATGCTGATGCACATGACACTGGAGTCTGCTGGAGTGCGGTAACTGCCACCCTTCAGCAGACTCAATTAATTTACCATTACAGTGCGTCGAAGCAGCCTCACTGCATGTGTATAGGTGCCCTAAGTGGAAAACAATTTTCTTTTATACCTTGTTATATCAAAGATTCTTCCCAACAGGAACCTTTAATTATATACTCAGTACTGCAAGGAACATAAGATACTGAAACAGTAGCACTATTTTTATAATTATAGATTTGTGTATATCAATGTCAAAACTGTATAAACTAGATTTTAAAACTATTTCAGTGTTCACTATTAATGTTCTAATGGCTCATACAAATGTATAGTTCTATAAAATTTATCCACCCACAGCATTCTCTCCTGTTTTATCTTTTAAATTATGACGAATTTAGGTCTTCTGATATGTTGAAAAGGAAAAAAAATAAACCTGTTTCAAGGAATAAAACTTTGCAGGTTAAATCTAAGTTTGAGGGTTAACTCACAAGGAAACATGTTTTTGTGCTTATTTAAGAAAATAAATCTTCCTGCAGAAATGGCTGTTGCTGAAACATGCCCCAGAAGCTTTCAGGAAAAAAAGTGAGCCAAAACACTATCAGTCCAGAGAGATCACATCCCTGAATATAACTTATAATACCTTTCTAAGTACCTTTTTATACCACAGGCTGATGAGAATTACAGGATTTAGGATTGGGTGAGGAAAAGAGAGCTGTTGTGAGGATGAGGTTAAGAAGTTGAGATATAGGATGTCCAATTTGTGGCCAGGAAACTAGCCATATTTGGTAATCTTAACAGATCAGTTTTTTCCACTAGTTGTTACATTAATAAAACTCTTCCTACAATTTTTTCATACCATAATACATTTTTGGCGTTGTGATAGCCAGCAGGATGGATGACTTTTCCTGATATTCTGTACCTTTTGTAATGCTTGAGATTTGGTGTTCCTATATCAAATGGGGTTTTAAAAATGGGAAAGTAAAAAAATTATGAAATGTTTCAGTAAACCATAACAATGAATGTTGATGGGAAAGGTGCAAAAAGGAATGGAAACAACAGGTCTTTAACTATATCAGCAGAGATAATTCAATCTGTGTTAAGATTGTTTTGGTAGATGAGAGAAATGGTGGGATCAGAAGTCAGTGGGACAAATTAAATTTATCAGAAGTTTAGACCTCATTACTGGACAAAATAATGGCAGGATGGGCTTTTATACCCATCAGTTTTTTGAGGTGGATATATCTACAAAGACTTCAGTATAAGATATGTCTTCCTTTCCCTAATCTGAAATTTGATTTGAACTGTGTGATAGATAACAATTTGAATTAAGGGTTAATAGATGATCAAGGGGGCTTGCCCCCCTTTCACAGACCAGTAGCCCAAATGCTTGGGCAGACCTGGGGGACTTTGGATGCTGAAACTTAGTCACTATGGGTGCCTATACATGAGCAGCGAAGCTGCTTCAACGTGCTGTAATTACAGTGCATCAGAGCACAGTTGATTAATCAAGTCTGCTGGAATGTGGTAATTACTGCGCTTGAGCAGACTCCAGTGTCTCATGGATCAGTCTACTCGTGCTTAAAAATGGTGGCAGGGGCACTTTATCTAAAGCTTATTTGATGAGCTTTAGATAAAATGTGCCCATCACTATTTTTAAAGTGTGGGAACACTGATACATGAGACAGTCTGGACACTTTAATTAGAGCGCATCTCTCAGAGCCGCTTTAATTAAAGTGCCCCCCCCACCTCAGCATGTGTATAAACACCCTATGCAGTGTTGTTGGCACCTTTAACTTTATAAAGGCTGGGGGGGGGGGCAGTTGGTGGGATAGGTTTTTGCAAGACAATAGAGACTAATTTGCCATGCTTATCTGCATTCCTAAGGAATGCTTATCTGAATTCCTAAGGCCTGTTTTTCCTAAAAGCGACACTCTATATACATGTTAATTAATAGTTTAAATTGCCAAATTTGGAGTGCCCTAGTCTGCATGAATTTTAATCCTCATTCAAAGAGGATTAGTTTATTTGGAGTGGAGCCAATTTTAATTCAGATTACAGATGTCCATGTGTATATAGTGATAGCTGTAGTCCAGATTAAATCTAGAAAAATGTAGGGCACTATCACACATGCTCTGGGGCTAGGGTGGGGGGCTGGTGCTTTAATCAGAGCATCTCTCAGAGCCACTCTAATTAAAGTGCCACAGCCTCTCCTGTGTCAGCTTCCCCACACTTAAAAATGGTGGCCATGGCCCTTGAACTAAAGCTCGTTCCAACCCCACTACCATTTTTAAGAGTGGGGATGCTGATACATGAGAGAGGGAATCTACTGGAGTGCAGTAATTACAGCATATCAAGTCTACTCCAGTGTGCTATAATCACAGTGCCTTGGATTAGCCTCCACGCTCATGTGCAGGCACCCATAATGTCTAAACGGCTGGAGAGACCTGATCAGACCCTATCTGTCTGACATCCCAGGCTAGGGATGCAAGCCAAAGTAACCACTGTTGTGGCTGACCTGGCAGTTCTGAACTTTTGTCTCTGAATGGCCAGCCACCTTGGGCTCTAAGAATACTAACAAAATATTTTTTTTTTTCTTTTTCCCTTACCCCTTTTGATATGTTTGACTTGTCAAGGTCAGGAAAACTGATTATCATTTACAGCTCAGAATTGAACAGCAGACCTTCATTCCATCTCCACTAAGGAGTTTTCTTGACAGAATGCAAGACTTTATCCTTTGTTTGGAACACAAAGGCTGTTGGTTTCTTTTGTATAATAAGTCAGTAGCATAACTAAGGCAGGTCGAAGGGGGCACCACCCCTGGGTGCAAACTTAGAGCGGGTGCCGGTATGACTCCTTCCCCTCCAGGAGTCTTTTTCTATGGCAGGGGCAACCTTGTGTAGCCCAGACATGGAGAGCTGGGTAAGGGCAACCCCATGAGCTGTAGCATATCTGTGGGGGAGGGGATTAAATGAGAAGAGTGGAATCCACCCCCCCCCCACCACAAGCTTTGCTGCAGGAGGTACAGCCTTGCACTATTGGGTGGTGGGGGGGAGGAGGGGAAGTGAATGGGGCAATGGGACACTAGGAATGCAGCAAGTCCATCCCTTTGCATAAGTAACCAAGCTCATGCTAGTATAGCAGGGGCTTTAGCAGCTGCCATTCGAGTCCAGAGGCCAGTGGCAGGTAAGTGTCCATCTCCCTTCCCCTTTCCCCCCACATCTGCTCTCCAGTGGTCAGCATAATTCCCCCTTTCAGACACCTCCACCTATGCCCTGAAATATCTTGCTATGTCTCTGTAATAAGTCTATTTCAAACTCCTGTATTCTGAATCTTTTTCTTTTGTGTATCTTTCCAAATTTCCATTGCCTACCATGACTTTCCAACTGTGTTTGCCATGGAAAAGCTAACATTTCCATGCAAGAACCTAATCTTGTTATATAGACAGTCATGTTAACACCTTCGACTTTCTGCTTCCATTGATTCCATCAACATTGTTGCTAAGATTTGTGTTGTGATTTCTAGCATGTTTTTGTTTGCTTTCTCTTCTTTTCAGGGGCATTATATTTCAGTCCATTTTACACAGAAACTTAAACTGATGCATTTTCATGGCTGACTGTAATCTTTAAAACCACTTAAAATTGATTCACATTTTGAAATAAGTGTGTGCTCTGGGACTCTAGCATAGCAAGAAGAGAATCTGAGAATAGGTATCATAACATGATCAAGTAACTGGCAGAAGGGAAATAAGGAGATGTCCTAGTGTCCTTTGGTAGTGGTGGGTGTAGAGGCATAACAAGGCAGCCCGGGTGCCTGGGCAGCTGAGATGCATGGGGGCAGGGGTCACTCTTGTCTATGGCTAAGCTGCCAGCACAACTGTGTGGATGTGGTGGCAGCATTTTTGTCCCTGCTGTGGCCTTAAGTTGGCTGCCCCATTCACCCTGCCCTAATTGTGCTATTGGCTGGGTGATAGGAAATTGGAGGTGGTAAGTCTGACCAACCAGGAGCAAGGCTGCTGATTTTCCTGTCATTGCTTCTGCATTCTTGCCAGCTGATCCAGAACAGCTTCAATTCTCTTTGGAAGAGAACCCATCTGGTTTACACATAGTGTAATGGTAGGGACAAAACCATAGGACTTGGTGGACATGTTCACTATTATGTAATAGAATATAAAACATTCAAGGTTCAGAAAAGATTCAAGTGAACTTTTACTGGAAAAAATGGCCATTTTCAGGGTTTTAAAGGTGGGCTGCATAGGTTAATATTGATCTACTGTGGGCTTGTGTATACGGAGGAGGGCCACCCGCATGATCAGGGGTCAGCAGGGCAGGCCCTACGAGGAGAGGCTAAGGGACCTAAACCTGTTCAGCCTCCACAAGAGAAGGCTGAGGGGGGATCTAGTGGCTGTTTACAAACTAGTCAGGGGGGACAAGCAGGCATTGGGAGAGTCCCTGTTCCCCTGGTCACTACCAGGAGTGACAAGGAATAATGGTCACAAGCTGGCAGAGGGTACATTCAGACTAGACATCAGGAGGCACTACTTCACAGTCAGGGCGGCTAGGATCTGGAACCAACTTCCAAGAGAAGTGTTGCTGGCTCCTACCCTGGGGGGTTTTAAAAGGAGGCTAGATAAACACCTGGCCAGGGTTGTTTGACCCCAGTACTCTTTCCTGCCATGGCAGGGGGTTGGACTTGATGATCTACTCAGGTTCCTTCTGACCCTATCAACTATGAAAGTATTCCGCAGTGTATTTTCTTATAAGTCCTAACAGGTGTTTTTCGCAGCCAGATTAAGTAACCATTAGAGAAAATTACTGAGGAATTAGAAAGTTACCTTTTGATTAAGGTCTTTGGATCAAGATTGTCTGTCTTTCTGAGAGAGGTACAAGTTTGTTTTGAAAAGGAACTGCTGGATGCAATTCTTTGGCCTGTTGTATAGGAGGCCAGACTAAATTATTATAATAGTTTCTAGCTTAACAAACTATGAAGATGATTAAGTATAGATTAAAAAAAAAAGAGAGAGAGACAGGGATCAATACTCACTTGAAGCAGTCTTTTTAATGTTTTTCCTCTTAGAGTTCATAACATTAGCAGGAAGGATTTCATGTCCTCCTTCCATCCACCAAGACTGAAGGACATGAAATCTTGGAGGAGCATTGAGGCCCTTCTTCTCTGGGGAGCAGTTCTGTGTAGACAGAGGCTAGTGCAGGTGGAGCACTACTGTTATGTAGATATTGTACATACATGCTAACAGAACTCTGGCAATCATAGGTTTGATCTTACAGTGACTGAACTTCATATTTGTGGACCTAGGATTTTGAAAAGGGGAGTGCAGATGCTATGGTACAGCATTACATATAACACAAGACATGCTTTTCTCCGGTTAAAAAAACAAACCAACTAGAAGCTTTATTAATATGTTAGTGGGTCTGGGGCTATATCATTCAGTTTAAGTTCAAAGCAAAAACAGACTATTGGAATGTGCATTACTTTGCTATATGATATATTATATATAAAAATGCAACAAACTATGGAAAAATAATCAAAAGACATTTCACTTGCCATTTAGTCATTACAATGAAATTTACATCTCTCTCAGATTAATAAAACAAAATCTAACCTTCTTGAGAACCCTGACTGTCCATCCAATGCTTTACTGAGAGTTATTTTCCCACCTGAGTTAATGATCAAAACATTTCCACACCTGAGTTATTGCTTCTACCTAAAGTTAAAAACAGTCTTCAGGGCTGTGAAATAGGAGTTACATTACCAGGAGCAGGTAACGGACAACAGCATGCTGAATTAGTGGAACCACTTAAGACCATTCACAAGAGAGGGTAATTAATGGCTATGGAATGAGGATTTTAGAAGGAATCGGATAATTATAATAAATCATGAAGTCCATTGACTCCCTCACTGTTGCTTGAATTGAAATGCTGCTGCCACTGCCAGGCAGTTGGTTTTAAACTTTGAGTTGACCAGGAATCAAAGGAGGGGTACAACTGCAGAGCTGCATCCCCCCCCTGGATTTACTGCTGTTCATGGAGGTGAGCAGCAGCAGCCTGGTCCATTTTTGTTGTCCATCAAATTCTACTTAAAACTTAGTTGAACATGCTAGCATCTACAGAAAGTAGAAAATGCTTGTTTAACTAATGGTATAGCATTGAACTTTGTACAAAGATGTAGGAAGAAGTAGTTTTTTTTTTTTTTTTAGTTTTTGTGGACTCCAGCAGCAAGTACAATAACTTGCTTCAGGGACCATATTAAGATGTATTATCTATCAAAACACTTGGCCAAGGGGACTCTTGCCATTAATGCTCTTTATTAAGACTGAACTAATTGTTGTCAGCACTTTCAATTACTAAATCTTTGTTTAAACAGTAAGTTCTAATTTAATGTGCTTACTGTCCAAACAGTAATGTGATTTTAAAGAGGAAAAAACATGATTTAGGACTAGTTACTTTGATTCTATCTGCCAGGTTTACAGAGATATCTCTGCTATTTTTAAGAAAAACTTGATAGAGTATTTTGTTGCCTTTATAGTTGAAAATCTATCAGAGTGGTAATAAGCTGCAAAATGTGGGGATGGAACCCCACAGAGTTCTGTTGCATGCCTTTTTTTTTTTTACCATTTTTCAAATAAATCCTTACAGAAAGTGTTCTGGTGGCACTAGTCATACTAGGTAATAGGCTATCATGGCTGCTAATGTTGGTTTCAATCCACTGGCCCAGTAACTGCTACCTCAATTTCTTGTATGTCCATCGTGAAGAAGAATGGAGTGCAACTTCTGCTTTCAAGTTTTCTCTTTATTTTTTTTAAAGAGAATTTTTATATTGGTGCACAACAAATTACAAAGCCCTTGACTTCAGAAGGGCAACTTCAATAAGCTTAGGAGACTAGTGGGGGAGGCACTGAAAACCCAGAAGGTAGAGGAGATGGGAGTCCATGAGGGATGGTCGTACCTTAAGGGGGCGATCCTCCAGGCCCAAAGGATAACAGTCCCTGCGAGAAGCAAAAGGCGTAAGAGTGCTCAGAAACCCCCTTGGCTCAGCAAGGGCATTCAGCAATGCCTGGGGACTAAAATGGAAGTGTACAACCAGTGGAAGGGAGGAGCTATCACCAAGGAGGAGTACTCCTCCTCGGCCCGGGAGTGTAGGAGGGCTATTAGGAAGGCCAAAGTAGAGATGGAACTCAGGCTAGCATCCAGGATTAAGGACAACAAAAAGTCCTTTTTCAAGTACATTGGGAGCAAGAAGAGGGCACCAGGCAATGTAGGGCCCCTGCAAGACGTAAACGGTAATCTTGTGGCCACGCCAGACAAAGCTGATATTTTTAACAGTTTCTTTGCCTCTGTTTTCTTGAACAGGGACTGGGACATCCCACCTACCAGAGGTAGGGACAATCTTGGGGATAGCTCTGTCAGGCCTTCGGTCAGTGCAGATGTAGTTAGGGATCTTCTGGAAGGGCTAGACATTTTTAAATCTGCAGGTCCAGATGCCATCCACCCAAGGGTGTTGAGGGAACTGGCAGGGGTCATCGTGGAGCCCTTGGCTTAGTTGTATGAGCATTTGTGGTCATCTGGCTAGGTGCCAGGGGATTGGAAACTGACTAATGTGGTCCCAATTTTCAAGAAAGGGAGGAAGGAGGACTCAAGTAACTATAGGCCTGTAAGCCTCACCTCAGTGCTCAGGAAGATCTTGGAGAGAATCATCAAGGAGCACATCTGTGGGGGGCCTGCAGGCGAGATCATGCTCAGTGGCAATCAGCATGGCTTCATCAAAAGCAGGTCCTGCCTGACCAACCTAATTGCCTTTTATGACCAAGTAGCTAAATCCTTGGATGATGGTGTTGCCATGGACGTAGTCTTTCTAGACTTTAAGAAGGCCTTTGACATTGTCTCTCACCCCATCCTCATCAATAAATTAAGCGACTGTGGCATTGATGCCTACACAGTTGGATGGGTAAAAACTTGGCTGATGGGGTGCACCCAGAGAGTAGTGGTGGATGGGTTGTACTCAACCTGGTGAGATGTGAGCAGTGGGGTACCCCAGGGCTTGGTCCTCAGGCCTGCACTATTTAACATCTTCGTCAGCGACTTGGACTAGGGGGTGCAAAGCACGCTGTCCAAGTTTGCTGATGACACTAAGATGTGGGGCAAGGTGGACACACTTGAAGGGAGAGAGGCTGCAACTAGATTTAGACAGACTACAAAAGTGGGCAGATGAGAATAGGATGGGGTTCAACGTAGACAAATGCAGGGTGCTGCACCTTGGGAGAAGGAATCCACAGCATGCCTACAGGCTGAGGAGTTCCCTTCTTGAAAGCACAGATGTGGAACAGGATCTTGGAGTCATTGACTCCAAGATGAACATGAGCTGCCAATGCCAGACAGCAGCCAGCAAGGCCAGCCATACCTTGTCATGCATCCAAAGGTGCATCTCAAGCCAGTCCAGAGAGGTGATACTCCCCCTCTATGCGACTTTGGTCAGACCGCAGTTGGACTACTGCATCCAGTACTGGGTGCTACACTTCAAAAGGGATGTGGTGAGCCTGGAGAGGGTTCAGAGGAGGGCCACCCACTTGGTGAGAGGGCAGCAGGACAGGTCCTACGAGGAGAGACTGAGGGACCTGAACCTGTTCAGCCTCAGCAAGAGGAGGCTGAGGGGGGGACCTGGTGGTTGCCTACAAACTCATTAGGGGAGATCAATAGCAAATAGGTAGAGCCCTTTTCTCCCCAGCACCACCTAGGGTGACAAGGGAAAATGGTAATGAGCTGGTGGAGAATAGGTTTAGGTTAGAAATCGGAAAGCAATTTTTTACAGTTAGGGTGGCCAAAATCTGGAACCAGCTTCCTAGGGAAGTGGTCCTCGCCCCTACCTTGGGCAAATTCAAGAGGAGGTGAAACAATCACCTGTTTGGGGTTTTGTCAACCCAGCATTCATTCCTGCCTGTGGCAGGGGTCAGACTAGATGATCTGTTCAGGTCCCTCCTGACCCTAGCTACTATGAAACTATGAATGTGGGACAGTATATTCCAAGTTAAAATTCATTCAAAGATATGTCTAGAACATTCTTTGGAAAGTAAAAGACACTATGTCTAGGGACCGAAGTTGCACATAAACCAGTTTAAGTGATTAAAAACTGGCTTAAACCTGTAACAGAACCAGGTTTCAAACCCTAAACCAGTTTCAAAATTGCCAAAAGTGGTTTAAGATAAACCTGGTTGAATGTAGTATCAGACTTAACCTATTTTGGTCAAACCAGTTTATAGAACTTCTGTCCCAGACCCCTTCCTGATTTAAGTTAAATCAGAGTCCCCCAGCATCCCAGCATGCTTTTCAGCCATCATCTGGGCTGGGCTGTCTTTTTTCGTAGAGCAGGGCTGGCCCCACCCCTCTCCTCCCGAGCTGGAGCTTCAGCAAGCTGAGAAGGAGGTGGAGACTGTAGCCGGGACACAGCAGCATCTGCCTGGCTTCCCCCTATTCCCCTGCCCCTCACTGCTTGCTCAAGTAGGGATCCCCCTACTCTCCCACATCACATACCCCAGCGGCATGGACCCCAGCCACTATCTGGTTATGGTCAGGACAGAGGTGTCTATGTGTGTGTCTCCAATTTTACTTGAACAAAGGTAGACAGAACAGTGTCTGCTTAGGGCTTTTTGGAGCTAATCAACAGGTCAGCTGGTAAAGTCTCTCTGTTCTTCCTTAAAAATACTTTGCAAAAAGCTGTTTAAGAAGAGCTTGAACTAATGAGAGAGAGAGGCTCTGTTTTCTTGATGGGCTGATACACTTTGTGTTCTAATAAGCTCCCTGCTAGCTTGCTGTCAGCGTTCAACAGGGGACAGGGAGAGGTGTGAGAAATGACCTGGTTTGCAATGAATGCAGTGCCTGTCAGTTTGCTGCAGAAAGTATGAAGAAGCAGGGAGAGAGAGATTGAAAAGCCCAGTATCATCAACAGATGCATGCAGTCCACACAAGCAGTCCTCCCCCTCCCCCAACTATGCTTTCCCTCAGCATGCTAGCGGGGACCAGAGGCCAGGGTCTGGCAACAGTCCTTGCTCCTTGAGCAGTGAGGTGCGGGAAAAGCCTGGTGAGGGCTGCTTCCCCCTCCCCCTCCCCCTCCAGGCTCCCCTTTCCCCCTGCAGGTTTCCTCCTCCCCCTCCAGTACACCCCTGCTGGGGACTATGCAGTACAGGGCTTTAAACCCCTCCCTAATCATAGCATCCTGCTGGGGCCTGGTCACACCCTTCCCTCAGCTCAGTGTTCTGGAAGGGAAAGAAGGGCTTGGTCTAGCACCCCCTGGCTTCTAGCCTGAGACACTGTAGGCATTTGCCTGCATTTCCTGAATCAATGGTGAATGTTGCAATGCTGGGGTGCATGAAGTGCTTCAGGGCCCACCGGGGAGCATGCTGGGGCCCCTCCTGTGCCTCCCCAGCTCAGCGACTAGTGCCTTCTGGGTCTGTGGGGGCTCCTGGGGTCCCCCCACACCTTAATGTGGGAAGGCATGGGGGGGGTACTTCCAGTCCACTTCTGGGTTCACCGCCAAGCATGTGGAGGGCCCCCCTGCACTCCTGTGGGATGCCCCATGTGCCTCAGCATTGCAGCGATCACAATCACGAGGTATGTAGAAAAAACTTTTAAAGCTGCGTCTATGGCTGAATCACTGATTCTCTGAATCAGCATCGAATCTTCAGATTTGACTGAATCGAATCTGGAACAGTGATCCAAATCAATGAATCAAATCACTGTCCTTGATTTGGGCCAAATCCGAATCGAATAGGGCCCACTTCGCACACCCACTGCAGTAGAATATTGGTTTTCATCTGGGGCTAGAGCACTGTTCTGGATAGTAGAAAATGTAGGATTAAATCCACAGGCAGATTTGGCCCCTAGTTTTCCACTTCCTGAACAAAAGCTCTAAATACTAGGTCATTATATGGAGTGCAGCACTTTCTTTTCTTGCTGTCTATTAAAATAAGGATAAACTTGTATTCTGGGCTGCAGACCCTGAGAAGATATTATCAGGTCTCTGTGGTCTTGAGGCTTCTCACCTCTATCCTTAGTGTTTTCCCATTGGTTAGGTAGAGGCAGGTAGATACTATGTTTGGTGATTTTTAGGTGGCTCCTTGCTCAAGGTGCTGACTCTTTTTGATTTTGCTCTGAGGCCATACATTAATAAATGCCTAGCAGAATGTTCAGGAATCTGCTGTGGGTTAGTCATCTAAAAGTCTTTTGTTGGATCTGGCTTCAAATTTCTTTGCAATGAATAACAGCAGTGGAAACCAGGCTTTTTAAAAAGTCTGTCTGCTGTTATCTAGCCAGCAAGTTGCTCACTTGAAGAATGCTCTGTATGAGAACAGCCATTAATTCAGGGCAGGAAAGTATTCAGTAGTCCAGTGACATTTTTCTCTTCCTCTTCACTCCCATCCTCTTGTTTAGAAGAAAAGATTAAAGGAAATTAGAAAATGGAAAGAATGAGGAAAGCCAGATGGGGAGAAAGACAGCACTATAAAAAAACCTCCACTTCTCTGCCAAGGTTATCTGGAGGAGAGTGCCCCTGGAATGCTGTCCACACTTGGTATGTAGATGAATACTAGTCTTAGAGCCACTATCTAATCAGGGAGCAGCTGCTGTTTGTCTGTGTTATCCCCACACTACTTTTTGGAGAGGAGGAATTCAGCATTTTATATATTTAATTATGGGGGAGTGTGTGTATGTGTGCGCATGTGGAATAATAATTAATGGTAAATGTAAATGAGGATGTTACTTGTCAAACTACTATCAGAGAGACTGAGAGGAAGATATAAACCAGGGCTGTCCAATTTGTAGGCCACTGAAAGCTGCATCCCATGCAGACTGTACCAGTGGGAACTTCGTGCTGTGCTGTGCCAAAGGACCACTCCAGTTTTCTCCTGAGCAGGTACCCCCTTTCTGCTGCAATATGCAGACAGGTCTTCCTCCTCAGACTACCATGCATAGACCTTGAGATAAACGCATCCAGTTCCTCCAAGTGACTCTGCACTAAGTTAGCAGGCCCAGATGAGCTCCATCTGAGGGTACTGCTGAAGGCACTGGCTGACATCATTGCACAGCCACTGGCGGGAATATTTGAACACTCATGGCTCATGGGCCAGGTCTCGGAGAACTGGAAAAGGGCCAATGTGGTCCCCATTTTCAAGAAGGGGAGGAAGGAGGACCCAGGCAACTATAGGCCAGTCAGTTTCTTTGAAAAAATTATCAAGGCTCACACTTGCGAGAGCCCGGCAGGAAAAATTATGCTGAGGGGAAACCAGCACGGGTTTGTAGCAGCTAGATCATGCTTGACTAATCTAGTCTCTTTTTATGACCAGGTTACAAAACGCCTGGATGCAGGAGTAGGGGTTGATGTCATATACTTAGACTTCAGGAAGGCCTTCGATATGGTATCCCACCCCATACTGGTGAACAAGTTAAGAGGCTGTGACTTGGATGACTACACAGTCCGGTGGGTGGCGAATTGGCTAGAGGGTCACACCCAGAGAGTCGTAGTGGATGGGTTGGTATTGGCCTGGAAGGGTGTGGGCAGTGGAGTCTTGCAGGGCTCGGTCCTAGGACCGATACTCTTCAATGTCTCCATCAGTGACTTGGACAAGGGAGTGAAGTGTACTCTGCCCAAGTTTGTGGATGACACAAAAATGTGGGGAGAAGTAGATACGCTGGAGGGCAGGGAACAGCTGCAAGCAGACCTGGATTGGTTGGACAAGTGGGCAGAAAACAAAAGAATGCATTTCTCGTTGCTGAATTGCAAAGTGCTGCACCTAGGGAGGAAAAATGTCCAGCATACCTATTGCCTAGGAAATGACCTGCTGGCTAGAATGGAAGCGGAAAGGGATCTTGGAGTCCTAGTGGACTCCAAGATGAACATGAGTCGTCAGTGTGACGAAGCCATCAGAAAAGCTAATGGCACTTTATCGTGCATCAGCAGATGCATGACAGACAGAACCAAGGAGGTGATACTTCCCCTCTATCGGGCGCTGGTCAGACCGCAGTTGGAATACTGCATTTAGTTTTGGGCACCACATTTCAAGAGAGATTTGGATAACCTGGAGAGGGTCCAGAGAAGGGCCACTTGTATGGTTAAGGGCTTGCAGGTGAAGCCCTATGAGGAGAGACTGGGGCACCTGGACCTCTTCAGCCTCCGCAAGAGAAGGTTGAGAGGCGAGCTTGTGGCTGCCTGTAAGTTCATCACGGGGGGACAGAAGGGAATTGGTGAGGTTTTACTCACCAAGGTGCCCCCGGGGGTTACAAGAAATAATGGCCCCAAGCTAGCAGAGAGCAGATTTAGACTGGACATTAGGAAGAACTTCTTCACAGTTCGAGTGGCCAAGGTCTGGAACGGGCTCCCAAGGGAGGTGGTGCTCTCCCCTACCCTGGGGGTCTTCAAGAGGAGGTTAGATGAGTATCTAGCTGGGGTCATCTAGACCCAGCACTCTTTCCTGCCTATGCAGGGGGTTGGACTCGATGATCTATTGAGGTCCCTTCCGACCCTAACATCTATGAATCTTTTCCCATCCCCCCCACCCACACACGGGCTTCCAGTAGTGTAACTTGGGGTGGTAGGGTGGGTGAGTGGGGCACTTTAGGGGTGCCAAAATTGTGTCCCTACACCTGCAGTGTTCATACCCCAGGTGCAGAAGCAGCCCCATTGAGTTGCTTTTGCAGCAGCAGCTGGGTGCTGCTGTAGAAGCAACAGCCAGGGTAGGAAGACTACACTGCAGAGAATATTTTTGAGTCCCTAGCTTTGAGTAAGACTCCTGAGCCTACCCCCACTCCTCCCCAAGTTCTTGAAACCCCAGCCCCTCTAGCACTTAGTGGCACCTTACCTCTGCCCTGCAGGGTTTTCCCAGGGTGAAAATTTACTTGCTACATCTCTGGGTACTTGCACTGCTCCAGAACACATGGTGACAGATGGGTCCCCATGGCCTGCCACCTCCTTAGCTGACACCCCAGGCTGGACACGGGTAGCCAGAAGACTCCATCAGGGCCTAGTCATCCACTCAATTCCCTGCCACCCAAATGGTCAGTTGGGATCAACTGACCCTCCAGTGGCCTCTATATAAACCCTGGCATAGGAGCAGGAAGTGTCCAGGCAACACGGCTCAATTTGTGCCCAGGCTGCTTTGCTGTTTCTCTCAGCTTGTTCCTCTGTCACGTCTCTGCCTGATCCCTCAGCTACCTAACCTGGCTTTCTCTCAGACTCCATGCTCAGCCTGACCCTCTAGCTTCCTAACTTGGCTTCTTTCTTAGCCTGACTCCTGGCTTTATCTCCTGGCTACCCAACCTGGCTTTACTTCTGCTTCTGTGCTCTGTTGGATTCTCTAGCCCTCTGACTTGGCTTATTGGACGGACTGACTTCCTGGCTTCTGGCTTCCCAGCACTTGGATTCCATGCAGTCCTTCTGATCTTGGTTTCTCCCCCCAGACTCTGAGTGACTCCCAGACATGGCCTCCTGTGACCCACTGTGACATTGTGGGTTCTCCCACTGCACCATGCCACAAACCCCCATGTGCTACCTTGTCCCCAGGGGCAGGTGCAGGAAGTGGATGCTGGAGGGATACCTTGGCATCTCTGAATGCTGCTGCAGCTGGAGTGACAGAGGGAGTAGTGGCCAGGTGGAAGCCTGGGGGTTGCAGATCAACCCTTCATGGCCGGAATGTAGCTCTTGGTCCACCAGCTGGGCAGCCCTGCTGTCATCAATGAACAAACAGCACAAAACCGTTTGTTATATCTAAGATTTGTCAATTGATACCAAAATATCCAAAACTGAAGCTTAGCCACTATTTCTGTGCTGTTGAGTTTTCACTAGTACTGTGAAAATGAAGATCTCAAATTATTTTACAGTAATGTATGAACATGTTCATAGCTATTTTGCAAATGAGGAGACGAACACAGCATTTAAGTGACTTGCCCGAAGTCACCAAAAAAAAATTGTAGATGGAACAAGTATTGCGTTTTTGCCTCCTGACTGCCCATTCTCTGCTTCAACTACAACATATCTCATTTTATTTAGGTTATATAAATATTCTGAGAATCATTTCTTAGCATTATAAAAATATAGCACACAATGGAACTGGCATAAACCATAACTCCATTGGTGAAGCTTGCCTCAGGCTCTTGCATCGTAGCAGTATTATTTTTTTTTTTATCTAAAATGTAATGACCTACTGCTATTCTTGGGAATAGAGTCAAAATGGCCCAGTCAGATGCACATACACTTGCATATTTTTTAAAGGCTTGATCTGCTTAATTTCAGCTCTAATACCAGTATGTATTGCAAATAGAAAACTATATTGCATATTAAGTGGAAATCTCAGAGCTGTTGCAAATGGTCTGCTTCAAAATTAAATCCATACACACTGCTTTTTTCTATAACATGAGGAGTACAAGGCATTTCTGTAACTCAAAGGATATAGGATATTTTAATAGACTAAGGTACTGAATGAATCTAACAAACCTGTAGGCTTGCTTTTTATTTGCTTTAAATGAGGTGAAATGAAAGGAAATGAGATTGGTCAAGCAATCCCACAACAAACCCATGCTGGGTATCCCCCAGGATATTGCTGTCAGCTAGTTTGTTAAGGATGGCCTCTTTGATAATCTTTTCCAAGACCTTCCCCAGGATAGAGGTCAGGTTGATGGGCCTGTAGTTTGCAGGATCTACTTTCCTCCTTTCTTGAAGATAGGCACCACATTGGCCTTCTTCCTATCTTTGGGCACTACACCAGAGCACCAGGAGTTCTCAAACATCTGTGCCAGGGGCTGAGCTATGATGCTTGCCAGCAACTTGAGTACCCTTGGGTGTAAACCGTCAGGGCCAGCTAACTTGAAGGTATCCAGCCTGTCAAGGTGTTCCTTCACAAGGTCAGCTTCAATGATGGGTAAGGAATCTCCCTCACTCAGGCCTCCCTGACCCACAGTGGGCAGGGGTGTCCCATGGGACTGGTGGAAAAACTGACAAAAAGTACCCATTAAGCAAGTTTGCTTTTTCATGGCCATCAGTTGTCAGTTGTCCCATCTGGTTTAGCAGGGGTCCAATGTTGCCCTTGCTTTTCTTCTGGCTCCCCACATATCTAAAAAAGGAATTTTTATTGTCCTTGATATTTGTAGCTAGCTGGGACAATAAAATGTCCCTTTAAGCTCTGGTTAAATTTTTCTACCAGGAGAACAAACTTGGGAGAATTCTTCCAGATTATTTGAATGCATCTGTGCAGCCATAGAGACACCAGCCAATGCACCTGGCTTAGTTCCACAGCTCTCAATATGATTTTTTTGCAGATGCAGAGACACAGCCAAGTCTCCGCATCTGGAGATGTGGAACCCTCAATCATTCTGTAACAAGCATGCCAAATGTCTTGTCAAGTCTGCTACATTTTTAGTCCTCTTTCTTGCAGCAAAACCCTACCCACACAAGACCAGAACTTGTGCTTGGGTCTATTTCCAAGATTCCTTCATGTTCACATTTCCATGTTAATCTTTTTCTGCTGTTCATTCTGCCTTCACACTTCCTCCCCATGCCAGCATCAGCATGTAAGTAGTGTGTGATGCTTTGGTGTGTTTTGGGAAGCATCTGAAAGGTCTGAATAAACAGACGTGTTTGGGTTTTTTTAAAAAAACTGATCCTGCAAGTAAGTCCATTGTGTTGAACAGCAAATTTACACCGTAATTAATTATTCAAGTAGAAGATGCAATGGTAATGTCGTAGGAAAGCTTCTTGTAATATATCAGGGCTGCCCAACTTTTAAGAAGCTGTGGGATGTGTACTACACAGGCCACAACAGTGTGAGCCTTTGCTCCCTTGGTCTGCATGACATGTGTGTGCCCCTCCAACTGTCCTGTATTCATGGACTTACAGACCTCATGCTTGGCTTCCTAACTACAGCCTTACCTGTTGCACTGTGCTACAATGGGGGAGAGGCAGTTGAGTGGGAGCTTAGAGGCCACAAATTAACCCACAAGCCACCAGCTGGACAGCCATAATCTATATTAATGACTGCGCTTGCTTGAAGCACTAATAATTCCTTTCACAGCTAAGCCATAATAATGAAATTAAAAACTCCTCCGCTTTCACTCCCCTCAAACAAATACCACCCTGCCTCACCCACCCTCAAGAAAACTGTTTTTAAAAATAAAGATATAAAATAGTTGCAGGGTCTGAATGAAAGGCTCAGTTTTTCAATATTCAGGTTGAGGCAGAATTGGCAAATCGGCCCCTTGAAGTATACAGTCTCACTGACTCAATGGAAACTTGTTTTGTCAGAAGCTCCAGCTATGTTGCTCTTAATAGAGTTTACTGAATTGGGATGAAACATCTCCTTGAAAAGCCCAAAAGCAAAAAGTAGAACAAGATGTCCATTAAAAAAGGTGAAAAAGGGAAAACCCCACTTTTTCCAGATCAGAATATACCTTCTATATTGGCATTATCCCCATCTCCTACACCCTTTACTGAAACAGTATGACAACTCATTGTGCAAAGAGTGGAATTAATATTATTCCACTTCTTTTAATGGTGAAGAGTTTGTGATCTGAAAAACTGGAGGGGTTGTCATGCTGCATAAGTATAACAGGGTTGTGCTGCATCCTGGGCAGCAACAGGCACAGGGCAGCAACAGCGGCAGCTGCTGCTAGCAGTACATTTATTTGGCAGTAGAAGCTGCTGTAACTCTTGCGTTCCTCCACTTCCACCCCTTCCCCAAGTCACGGATTGCCCAAAGGGTTTATGGGGCCTGGGGCAGATGTAATGTTGGGATCCCTACCACTGCCCCCTACAAGGAACCGTGTGTGTGTACAAAGTTGGGGGACCACATGCGAGAATTCTTGCACACATGCATCGCATGTGAGAATTTTCACATGCAACTCCTCCTTCTCTTGCCCTGGGAAGTGGGAACAAGTGGGCTTTCCCCACTTGTTCCTGTGTTAAGGAGGGCCAGGCAGAGAGAATTTACCTTGGAGAGAGGTTACTAAAGCAAAATGACATTAATAGTTTGCAAGTAAAACATTTATTAAACGTATGCTACAAAGTTAGGAACTCAAGAACAAAATGAGAAGAGGAAAGATGAAGTAAAGTATTTCCTTCTCACCTTTGTGGATGCAGTCATCAATTACATCGTCATAATTTTTTGCTTTGCAAGTGCGTTCTCCACTGAGAGCATGATCAAATGGTTTAGCCTATCCTCCCCGATCACTGACCGCGGATAGTTCTTAATAATTTTAAGCTTACTAAAAGTGCGAACCCTGGATGCAGCAGGGACTGGCAAGGCAATGAGCATTCTCAAGCAAATGCATATCTGAGCGAACACAGATTCTACACCTTTGCCATAAATCTGGTTGAAAAGCTCAAGTGCAGTGCCCATGGCTCCTCCAGAATGGCACAAATTTGAGTCTTTCCTGATTTCATCGAACGGGCAAAGTTCTTCTTGCAACTCATCCTTGTTCACATCTTGTGGGTATGTGGTGGACAGGGACTCCACAAACTGCAATTTCTTCATCCTCTTCAACAGCTGGTGGGTCAAATATGGATGAGAACAAGCTTGAGAGTTTCCCCATGGTCTCAGCTAGGCTTCGGAGATCTGAGAGGAACATATCCATGGCTGTGATGAACACTTCAACCCTCAATTTATCTTCAGGGGAAGAGATTGTGTGTTCTGTATTGGCTGGCTCATTCCCAGTCATTCAATGCTTCATAACAGTTTCAAGATGGCAGTTCAGATCTTGATTATATTTAAGGATGAACTGTACAGTAGAAAGGAACAACCTGCAGTCATGCTCTAGGGTAGAATGTGATCCTTGGGACAGCAAATTTTGTTCTGCCAGAAACAGGGTAACGTCAACCAGACCTCACAACACTTTGCACAACTTTTCCTTCTCTGAATGTGTACCCTTTTCAAGAGCATTATCAATGGCTCCTTTTACACTAAGAGCATTTGCAAGATCTTCCCACTGTAAATAATGTTGAAGATGACCAGAATTGGCCTCGTAACTCTTCACTTTGTCATACCGTTTTCTCCAGTTATTGTTCATACCCCCATGGCAGATTCTGCAATGGTACAGGGCTTGATTTTTTTTTTTTTATTTTATTTTTTTTTTTGTTCTGATCTCAGAAGAGACGACATGGAAAGCAGAACAGGCCAGCTGCCTTGTGACTCCAAATGAGCCAGTCCCTTTTCACACTCTTGTCATTGGACAGAGTCTTGCAGAAAACAGATATAGGGAATGACCATTTGGAGGAATCATGTGGGAAGCTTGCAGGTGGGGGTGGTGGGCCCTTGGATACAATCAGATCCTTTTGCAACCTATTGAGATGCTCCCAGGTAGCTGGGTCCTTAGGAAACCTTTTTTTTTTTTTTTTTTTGTGAAGCCTAGGTGCAGATCCAGAAACCAGATCATTGTCTCGTTTTTTACAGTTGATGCTATGTCTCCTTCAGCTTGCACCACCAAACCTGACTCATTTTCACATTCTCCTGCTACATCACTGCTTGCTTCCTTTGTGATGTTTTCATGATAAGAATATCTTCATCCCCTGCAAGTGATGTGCCACCTGCATCACCTGTTCCACTTCCAGCTTCCTTATTTCCTTTCACCACCCATCCAAACTGATCCAGTGTCTGTCTCCCCTTTTTATCCCGAGCATTTTTTTTTCCTTTGTCTCCTTTCTTTTTAATGCCCCACATTGAAAGGTGCGCTTCAGTTTTTTCTTACGTGGGGATAAGAATAGGGTTGTACTTCTCCTGAGCACCTCTAAATTCCAAACCCTTTCTGGCAGAGCTGCTCTCTCCTACCAGTTTCCTGGGGCCTGGCTCAGTCTCGCAGGTCTTCTGGTTGTGGCCTGCTAGCTGACCTCCTCCACTACTCCCTCCCTTAAGGCTTCGCCTCACACCACTCCTAGGCCTTTTCCCTGTGGTAACTGCCACAGAAAATTACTCTCCAGTAGGATCTTACCTGGAAATCTTAGCTGGTGCTCATGTAACCCCCATAAGCTGGGTCATACTTGGTTCAGGCTTGTGGGTGTGACAGGATTAGCAGGTCCTGCCCCTGTTTAAGGAAAAAGAAGGCAACTACAGAGAGAGTAGACAGAGGAAGGAGGATTGTCTTTGTACTGTTGCTGGAGAATAAACTTGTATATTTTGCCTTTAGCCCCTTGATTAAGGGCATTGTGAGACTGGCCATATTCTTATGGGCCTTTGAAAGCAACTGCTGCTATTTGAAGGACCAGAAGAGAGCAAGTCATCTCTGCAATACTGTAAGCAAGATTTGCAGTTTGAAGCACAGGCTTCTTCAATCAAGAAGGACTTTAATGGTTTTTCCCCTCAAGAGTTATATAGACACTTTACATTTAAGTACTTTCTGAAGTGGGGAAATATGTGAAACTGAATATGTGTTACGTCTAATGTTGTTATTTTCCTCGGCAGATATAAAGAAAACAAGATATATCATTTAAATTACTATATTCTTCCAAATTTATTTCTGACTTTGGCCTTTAAGAACCCACAGAGCTGACATTCACTCACGACTTCAACTTTCCCCTGGAGGTCTTTCTGTGCCAACAGGCTGGCTCTGCCACCGATCCCTCCTTAAACCTTCCCTGTTCTTTCTCTCTGCACAGCAGACTCTGTAACCGGGGCTACTTGGCCTAGGCCCTAGGCTAAGTCAGTCATAAGCCCGCCTGATCAATCTTGTCTCTTGCTGCCAGGAGATAAAGGAAGATGTTACCTTACCGTGGTTGCTTTAGACTCCCCCTTGTACATCAATGCAACAATCACTTAAAGCCTTAAATTAGCACCTATTTTGCACACAACTATGTATAATATTTACTTCATGGTCAGGGACAGGTCCCATAATGTCACAATTACATGTTGAGAATGATTTAGTGTCATCTTACACTCTAATACACCAATTTCTTCTTTTTCATGAAAACAAAATACCAAGTATTCTGGTGAGCAATGTTGCAGGGCAGGGGCCAATGGTACACACAGGAGCTGAGGCAGGGGGCCTTTGCTTTCCAGGGGCCCAGGGCAAATTGCCCCAGTTGCCCCCCTATCCTCTGGGCAGCCCTGCCTCAAATTGGTGCCCAGGGCTGCCACCCAATTGCCATTCTTCTACCAACCTTAGTTATGCTACTATCAAGCACTAGTATGTGTGAACTGGAAAATCACTCCATATGGTAAAACTAAATCCCTGAAGCAAGCACTCCTATCCATAAAGTACGGCAACACAGCTATTCAAAAACCATTGTGCTACTAGGAAGTGTCATGGAAATATCAAAACAAGCTTTAGGAAAGAGATTGGTCCATAGCATTGCCAGCCAACATGAAATAACCTTCCATGCAGCATATAAAGTGGCAAAATTTCCCAGGCCTTTTTTAGATTTGTAGATTGATTCTGATATTCAGGAACTGAATGGCACCAACATTAAAATGAATCCTTCAGTAAGACAATATGTGCATAGACACTGTTCACTATGTTTCGTTAGAATTAAAAACTGATGTGGGCCTGGAAATATAGTAAGAAAAGATAAAATGTGGTGTGTGGTAGAGGAGTCTACAATTTCAGGTAGCCACTTAATCCTAATTGTGTGAGTTAGGTGAACAGTACGAATCTTCAGATTCAGCACCATTCTATTTCTTTCTTGGACTCATTCATCTGACTGCTTGTACAACACCTGAGTTTGTAGTTTGCTTAGATTATCCAAGGTGCAATCACTGTGAAACAACTGGATTTACTCTCTATCTTTCTTTCTGGATAAAAAAATCTGGAGCTAGTGTTTTGTTATTAACACGCACTTCCAATCTTTTAATCTGCAATCACAGGTTCAACTTTACTGTTGGAGATACAGCCACGATGTCAGTTTAACAATGGACTTGTTGGTACTCTGAAAAGTTTAGCGCCCTCTTTAACTTTCCTTCCAAAATATAAGGAACATCACTGCCTGTGCCAACAAAGTGGAGCTACAACACAGCACTACTGCCCACATTCTGGATGTCTTTTGGGTAGCTGCATGAGAGAGATCCATCAGGCAGAATCTGACTTCCCTTCAGCTTCCAGAACACACAACCTACTCTTCAAAAGCATCAGAATAAAGGTTCTGAAGACTAAAACTAGAGATGCACCATAACTGATACATTTTCAGTGTGCTAAAGAGAGAAAGCAGACCAACCACTACCTGCTACTTCATGGCGTTACTGGTAACTGTACCAGGGAAAATGTGTCGAGAGTCATACTAAATTGTTTTACCAGAGCTTGGCAAGCAATAAGGAATTCTGATTGATGGCAAGAAGGGCAAACAACACCTTTCCATCTGTCTCTGATGTGTTTCATAGATGTTAGGGTCAGAAGGGACCTCAATAGATCATCGAGTCCGACCCCCTGCATAAGCAGGAAAGAGTGCTGGGTCTAGATGACCTCAGCTAGATACTCGTCTAACCTCCTCTTGAAGACCCCCAGGGTAGGGGAGAGCACCACCTCCCTTGGGAGCCCATTCCAGACCTTGGCCACTCGAACTGTGAAGAAGTTCTTCCTAATGTCCAATCTAAATGTGCTCTCTGCTAGCTTGTGGCCATTATTTCTTGTAACCCCCAGGGGCACCTTGGTGAATAAATACTCACCAATTCCCTTCTGTGCCCCTGTGATGAACTTATAGGCAGCCACAAGGTCGCCTCTCAACCTTCTCTTGCGGAGGCTGAAAAGATCCAGTTTCTCTAGTCTCTCCGCGTAGGGCTTAGTCTGTAGGCCCTTAACCATATGAGTGGCCCTTCTCTGGACCCTCTCCAGGTTATCCTCATCCTCCTTGAAGTGTGGCGCCCAGAATTGCATGCAGTACTCCAACTGCTGTCTGACCAGCGCCCGATAGAGGGGAAGTATCACCTCCTTGGACCTATTCGTCATGCATCTGCTGATGCACGATAAAGTGCCATTGGCTTTTTTGATGGCTTCATCACACTGCCGGCTAATGTTCATCTTGGAATCCACTAGGACTCCAAGATCCCTTTCCACTTCCGTGCCACCCAGCAGGTCATTCTCTAGGCTGTAGGTGTGCTGGACATTTTTCCTCCCTAGGTGCAGCACTTTGCATTTCTCCTTGTTGAACTGCATTCTGTTGTTTTCTGCCCACTTTGTCCAACCTGTCCAGGTCTGCTTGCAGCTGTTCCCTGCCCTCCGGCGTGTCCACATCTCCTCATAGCTTTGTGTCATCTGCAAACTTGGACAGAGTACATTTCACTCCTACGTCCAAGTCGCTGATGAAGACATTAAAGAGTATCGGTCCAAGGACCGAACCCTGCGGGACCCCACTGCCCACACCCTTCCAGGTCGAAACCGACCCATCCACCACGACTCTCTGGGTGTGACCCTCCAGCCAATTCGCCACCCACCGGACTGTGTAGTCATCCAAGTCACAGCCTCTTAACTTGTTCACCAGTATGGGGTGGGATACCGTATTGAAGGCCTTCCTGAAGTCTAAGTATACGACATCCACACCTCCTCCTGTGTCCAGGTGTTTCGTAACCTGGTCATAAAAAGAAAGTAGATTGGTAAGGCATGATCTGCCTGCCATAAACCCATGCTGATTTCCCCTCAGCATAATTTGTCCTGCCGGGCTCTCTCAAATGTGAGCCTTGATAATTTTTTCAAATACTTTGCCAAGGATGGAGGTGAGACTGACTGGCCTATAGTTGCCCGGGTCCTCCTTCCTCCCCTTTTTGAAAATGGGGACCATGTTGGCCCTTTTCCAGTCCTCTGGGACTTGGCCCATGCGCCACGAGCTTTCAAATATTCCCGCCAGTGGCTCTGCAATGATGTTGGCCAGTGCCTTCAGCACCCTCAGGTGGAGCTCATCCGGGCCTGCCGACTTAAAGGCATCCAGTTCTTCCAAGTGACTCTGCACTATCTCAGGGTCTACGCGTGGTAGTCTGGCACCTTGCTGCTGCCTCTCTACAACCCCAGTGAGAGACTTGTCGTGCCCCTCACTTAGGAACACTGAGGCAAAGAACTCGTTGAGGAGTTCAGCCTTGTCCCCCCTGTCCGTCACCAATTGTTTCTGCCCATTTAGCAGGGGTCCTATTCCTCCCTGGGCCTTCCTTTTACTCCCTATATATCTAAAAAACAATTTCTTGTTGTCTTTTACTTGGGTTGCCATCCTCAGCTCCATGGTAGCTTTGGCCCGTCTAACTGCCTCCCTACAAGCACGAGCAGAGGAGGTATATTCGTCTTTGTTGATTTCTCCCCATTTCCACTTTTTATGTGCTCCCATTTTGTCCCTTAGGGAAAAAAAAAAGTGTTGGCAAAAGCTGTAGTGCTTAGACCAGGAGGTGTGGCTTAACAACATAGATATTGATCTTTCTCCAAAAATATATATCTTAATGAGTTCTAATACAAATGAAAAAGAATTACCCAATGATCCTGAATCTGCAAAGACTGTTGTGGGACTGAAGTGCTCAAGGAAAAGACTGCAGTCCTAACAATTCCTGTTTTAACAGCTGAATTAAAGAAAGAGTCAGGCCCACAAACCATACAATGCACCTTCTTGCCTCCAGCTTTTGGCAACAGCCTGTCTGTGATGACCTACAAATATCACTGTGAGAATTATTACAAAATATGTCCCAAGAAGACATCAGAGTATAGCTTTATAAAGCACAACTGACAGCTGATGTCGCTACATGCATGACAGCCGCAAAGAACAGAACAATTTGTTTTGAGTGATTTTGGTGGTTTTTTTAAGTCTGCTCAAATGGACATTAGCTTGGCTAACAGAGTTTGGACAAGTAACACTTACTTTTATTTTTTCCCAGTTTGGCTCCTGAAGGTTGTTATAAATCAGGAATCATACTTGAACAATACCCATAATCATAAGTTTTCTACCTTGTCAGTGGCACAAAAAAAGCAGAAAGTGCAGCCAGCAGATTAGTATGGTAAGCATTATGCCAGTAACTGATTGTCAAGATATGTTCTTTGTTTAGTAAGCATTCCTATGCTTTGACACACAGAACCATTGGTGAACAGTCCTTAATGTAAATAGTTATGCATCATTAACATCTACTTCCAAAAATAAATGAGGTCTCAAGGCTCCAAAGATGTCTGTACAGCTATTTTATTTCATGGCTTTAAGACAGTGACTGAAACAGAGACTAAAGTGGCTGCATTACATCCCTCTCATTCTGGCGAACAGCATACAGCTGGATTTTTTTCTTCCACTTCAGTGGGAAAAAAAATACTGAATAGGAGGACAGGATCTCTGACATTCATTCCATTTTGCATGCTTAACACAAAAACATTTCAGTAGAGTGTAACTTAATAATCATTTTTAGCCTGTGTTTCCTTGTCTGGGCAGATGCCAGCATTTTGCTAATACATCAGAGGAACATAATTAGTTAATGGTTTACAGATTTATTTTCAAGGGCAAGATTCTGATGGCTCACTCCTGTGAATTCACTTATTTTACTTTATACTTACACCACTGCGAAGAACAGCAAAATCTAGATTGGTATATCTCAGCATTGAGAAAACTATCAAGTGATCAGGGCATTGAAGTTTCTTTCTTTTCAGGTCGCTCTTCACCGGAAAGCCGCATAATAGCTTGACACTTTTGACTATCTAGGAATCTACATGAATAAATGAACATCACTTGGATATCATGGGACCTACTTGACAGGAAAGATATGAAGACTTGTGACTGGATAGTAATAGGGAAGGCAATTCATAGATCCTCTGTATTATTACTGAACATTTTTTTTTTTTTATTTATGCTGCCATTGCCTGGCTCACACACTTAACTATACATCTAAGAAAGGTGCAATTATCACTAAACAAGGAAGGATATAAAATCAGTCTATTTGGCCATTCCAGATATAGCATGAATACTGTTAGTTTGCTAAATTTGATTTGCATGATAACAGCTGCATTGAATTCAAGTATGGATGTAAATTCAAATGTTAATATCATGGGGATTACCATTCATGGCCAAACCATTCACCCTCTTAGTTCAGTCTCCTGTTTTTAGCAATGCCCAGCACAATATACTTCAGTGGAAAGTGTAAGAAGTCCATTAGGAATTATAATGGGATTGTTACCTCATAAATGAAAGCAAGTCTTAACTGGCTTATATTTTGTTGAAAATAGATGGGTACTATGGACAGATGGGAATGGAAGCCAGTGGAGGAGCACTGAATTCAGTGAAGAATCAGGGGATGAAGTAGGGGCAGGAAGTTTGTACAAGAAGTCTGTAACATAGCAGTGGAGCTGTGGGCAGGCTGGGCTAGAGAGCAGCAGAAAGTAAGCTCTGCAAATGGGAAAGAGATGGACTTGGGTGAGGTGAAGTAGGCACCTGTACCTACTTTTCAATCTTCCTGAGTACTGCCATTCCTTTGGTATCAGCACCCTCTGAAACCAAATTACGAAGCATTTTGCCTCATCCTCTTTTAATACACCACAGCAAATCACAATGTACTTCTGCTATCAGTTACTTCACTCAGATGAGTGCCTACATAGTAGATTTAGATATTCCTGTCTTGGGTAGCCTTTGTGCTTCAGTTCCAAGACACACAAGGATACTTCAGTGGCAGCCAAGTGTATAGTACACTTCATGAAACAATTTCAGCTCTAAGAGTCACCTGATGACAGCAGAATTTGCTATACATTACCATAGGTGATGCATGGGGGTGCATGTGCACCCCCTGAGAGCGTTGGTGCCCCCCCTGAGAGCAAGCACCCTTGGGTTAGGCGATGAGCAGGGGAGGGGCTGGTGCACTGCCGGCACTTCCAGGCTTGGCGTCTGGCCATGGGGGGGGAGGGGGGGGAGACACTCCCCCCGGTTGGTGATTGGCTGAAGGGCGACCCCCTCTGCCTCTGACACTGCCGCAGGAAGCATGTGTCACCTATGCACGTTACATTATGTTAGCAACTCAACATTGGGCCTAAAGATCAGTGCCATAATCAGTGGGATTAGCTCCATTAGTACTTTGACCAGCTATTCTTGTTTATTTTTTCAAATATTAAAATTTCGGCTTTATAATTTGTTCATGTAGCAAGATAACCTAGCACAATGTAGTCAGTGTCATGACCCAAAGGTCTGATTTTTTTTTTGTGTGTGCTTCAGCACTAAGAATTATCCCCGTGGGTTTACAGCTTCATTGCACAGAGGAGTTCTGCTGCACAGAGAACCCGTGTGCAAAGGAGAGTTCCCGCCACTTTGCAGCTGTCTTTGCAGGGTGCATTTTCTTTACAACACAGAAATGCACGGTGCAAAGGAGTTCCCGCTCGTCGTATGCAAATTTGTGCCCCGCAATTGGCTAGTGCTAAATTTTTCACACGTGGCGGCTAGCGATTGGCCTGCTAGCCGTATAAGAGGCTTGAGCAGTTTCCGCCCAAGCCGAAGAGGACTCCGCATCCATCTCGTGGGGACTCTGGGTGCGCGGCAGGGTAAAAGAAACCCTGTGTGTTGCTCAGAGGAGTTTGGCAGCCTGATCTACCGCCCACCTCTTCCCGTCTTCGAACGGAGCCTACTATAAGACGTATCAACGAGTTTTATGCGCGCTTGTCCTGGACATCCGGAGTTCTGTCTGTGTGGAGCCTAGCAAACTCCACGTGTGTTCGTGTTTTCTGTTGTAACCGCAACTCAAGCAAGTTCTCAGCCTGCACCACGACCATCTCGGTGTAAGTAAACAATCTTAAAATCAACTGTTAAGTGTCTGTGCCTAATTCTAGGTCGGCGACCTCCCTCTCTGACCCGGGCTGCCGGCCACAGCCCACGTGCAGAGCGACGAAAAGGGCCTGGGGCCTGACCCGGCCCGCACATGGCGACGAGGATGGGATCAGGAGAGGGCTCGCTAGAGTTAGAATTAGTTGAGAACTGCCCTTGGAGAAGTGGGAGACACAGCATAGCAAGCGTCGCAGAACTGGAGGTGCATGTCGCCTACCACCAGGCGGGCGGAACGGGCAGGAGATGTGTCCGTGGACACCTTTCACTAAGGGGAGAAGAAGGAGCTTCCGAAGTCAGAGCCCTAGAAGGGAAAGAAGTGTGTCTGCACCCCGCGGCATTCGGGTGTATCATGGGTGATGAGCGGGTCCTGTACAGGCCCCTCGATCCTGTGACCCTTGTCGAAGTCGACCCGGCAAGTGCAGTAAGCCCGACCCCCACCCGGGAGTGTGTCCATTGCTCGCGGTGTGCCCGGGAGATGGGAGAGCCGATGCTGATCAGATGGCTTTCCCCTTGCATGGTAATACCGGGACTAAGGGGTTGCGATCGTCCATCCGAGCTCTGCGAAGACCCGGAGACGGAGGACCGCGCCGTAAATGAGAGAGTGGTCCTACGGTGCGACAAGGGGGGAAAACTAAATGCAACCTTTCAAACTATGACTGATTTGATGAGTGAAACTTTAAGCTTGAAGACCCAGCTGCGTATGGTCGTTCGGGCGGTCGGAGAAGCGGCTGAGAGAGGTGATCTTAAACTGCCCCGTCAAGATGGCGCTGAGCAGAGGGAAGACCGCGTGGAGAAGCCGGAAGAGAGGGATGGAGCTTCGGGACAGCCCGCGAGGGTTCGGCCGGTGACTCCGCCCAGCTACGCAGCGTCGATTCTGCCGACCACGCCCCTTTGCCGAAGGGAGGGGGAGTCAAGCGGAGGAGTGCATCCGTCCCTCCCGCCTGAAACAACAACAACCCCCACTGTAACGATGACTACAGCTCCGACAGGAACAGCAACAGCAGCGACAACTCGCAAAGAGGTTGATCAGCCTGCAGCGTCAAGCAGCCCAGTCATCGGTCCTCAGAGTGCAGTTCAAGCTACCACCTATTACACTCGTTCCAGAGCCGAACTGCAGAATTTATGTAGAGAATCCAGGATCTGACCCAAAGAAACTCTGGCTGTGTGGTTGGGACGTCTAGTCGTGGAACTTGGGTCCGACCTTCTGGACCAGGAAGAAGCAAGCTTCTTGGTGAGACAAGCTTCATGGAGTAGGGGACATGTCACCGACATCAACATGGTGGCATTTAGCGTCCACTGGCCTATTCCGATTCCAGCGCTTATGGCAGGAGTGATTGAACAGAAAGCCCACGCATGGCATGACGTTCGACCAGAGCACACCGGTGCAGAACAGCTTGTGTTGGCGATAATCGGAGTTTCGTACTGCGCCTGGAACCCAAGAGAATGTACGTTGGGACTAACACCGCTCCAATGAATGCGACCATGGCCTCACCGTCACCTGCGAGACCCTGGAACCGTTCCAGTGACTCTCGACAGCATAGATAGTTGTCTTAAGGTTTACGGGCAAAGAAACATCGTGGTTTTGCGGATTGTGCTGAACCCACTGGTCGATCATCCTGTGAGTAGTCTCCTTCATCAGTTGTCAAGACTGCGCGTCCTCATGGAGCCAAGACTATCCAGTGATCGGGAGTGTCAACGCCCGACTGAGGCTCAGAACATGAAACACCGCGAATCCGAGCATCCAGTATTACGCCAGAGAACGCAAGAGGAGCGGTACATGTTTGGATTCCTCCTACAGCTCTCTGGACTTAATAAGAGACAGCTTTGGATTTTAGGAGACGCGGGACAATGGCAGTTAGCCTACAAGTTAGGTTTTCACTATCTAGAAGAAGGCGATGATGACTCTTCGATGATTTCGTCGAGTTGCTGAGTGTGAAGAAAGAGAGAGAGCTGTCCAGTATAAAATCGTGTTTACATATTTGTATTTAATAGTGATGATAAGTTTAATCGACTGCATTATCGTGCGGTCCTGTGTGATTTTATAAATAGTAGTGAATAACCATTTTAAGAGAGTTCTTTTGCAGATCAGGGATTCGGACTGTGTGGTGGAGAGAGGCCCCGAGAGGGACAACATCACCGAAAGGAACGAAGGCCTGACGCGCGATTCCACCATGATGCCCACTGAAGTCATGATCGTTCAGTTTTTTGTTATGAATGTGATTTTATGTATATGTGTGTGTGTCGGTTATTATTTGATTCGATCCCTTGAGGACAAACTTTTATTGTTGACTGATTTTGTTTTTGCTCATTTAGTTTCGCGAACTGTTGACAGAGCTATGAATAACCCGGATGATAGGTTTGAAGTATAATTCTATTGTGCCTTCAGCAAGGGGGGATGTCATGACCCAAAGGTCTGATTTTTTGTGTGTGCTTCGGCACTAAGAATTATCCCCGTGGGTTTACAGCTTCATTGCACGGAGGAGTTCTGCTGCGCAGAGAACCCGCGTGCAAAGGAGAGTTCCCGCCACTTTGCAGCTGTCTTTGCAGGGTGCATTTTCTTTACAACACAGAAATGCATGGTGCAAAGGAGTTCCCGCTCGTCGTATGCAAATTTGTGCCCCGCAATTGGCTAGTGCTAAATTATTCACACGTGGCGGCTAGCGATTGGCCTGCTAGCCGTACAAGAGGCTTGAGCAGTTTCCGCCCAAGCCGAAGAGGACTCTGCATCCATCTTGTGGGGACTCTGGGTGTACGCGGCAGGGTAATAGAAACCCTGTGTGTTGCTCAGAGGAGTTTGGCGGCCTGATCCACCGCCCACCTCTTCCCGTCTTCGAACGGAGCCTACTATAAGACGTATCGACGAGTTTTATGCGCGCTTGTCCTGGACATCCGGAGTTCTGTCTGTGTGAAGCCCAGCAAACTCCACGTGTGTTCGTGTTTTCTGTTGTAACCGCAACTCAAGCAAGTTCTCAGCCTGCACCACGACCATCTTGGTGTAAGTAAACAATCTTAAAATCAACCGTTAAGTGTCTGTGCCTAATTCTAGCTCAGCGACCTCCCTCTCCGACCCGGCCTGGCCGGGCTGCCGGCCACAGCCCGCGTGCAGAGCGACGAAAAGGGCCCGGGGCCTGACCCGGCCCGCACAGTCAGAATGAAGTTTGCATTATGCAATGAATTTTCTTCCCCTTTATCAAGTAGTCCCTAAGAAACCCAGTTGAATATTGCTTGCAAGCCCTAAATTCCTAGGTCAGTTTTAGATGCATAAAGAATGGAGGACTTGAATAATTTGGCTTTAGCGTCCAGCATTCAAGAAAGGAATTTTCACAGTTTCTTAAGACTGACAAAAAGGCTAATCTAGCACAACTTGCAAATATCCAAATAATACAGATTTCAATATTCAAGGTAAACAAAATGTATCTGTTTTGCCAAGACTTAACATTTACTATAGGAAGGAACACACTATAAGATTCTTGTTTATCTACCCCATTCCTATATGACCCCAATGCTAGTTCCAGATTCATTTTTATCTCTAGGATCCCTAAAGAAAAAATGTTTTGTCCTGTGCAAAATATTTCATGCATTTAAGTATTTTTAGCGTGTTCAGTCTTGCATTTCTCTACTGATTTGTTTCTTTTGGATCAAACAAAATGTTCTCTAACTATACCATAAAAATAACATACTCATGATGTTATCTCTGCTGTTATAAAGTATATGACAATATTGTGTTTATGGTTAAATACAGCCTCAAGGACCTCATACCAGTGCCAAACAAGTAAGTTGTTTTCAATTAAGGATATCAGCTCAGTGCTCAGTAAACACACGGGATTATTTATGTATGAGTTGGGGGCTTGATATTCTTAGAAAATATGTATTAGGAGCCTCCAGCTTGGCTTTAGTTTGGACTTAACTAACTTAAAATGCAAGGATAATAAAAAATGTTGTGCCTATATTAAGACTATGCCTTAGATGATGTTATTAGTTAATTTTGTATTGCCTGTAATGTATGGATATTCCTAATGATTCTATTAAGAGTTTAAATAACAGAATTCAGAACAAATGTATTTCTACTGAGCAGCAGAAACATAATTTCTCTGGAACTGCAGCTGCTGTAGTTGAAGATTAGGCTCTTACTATCCCTTAGGGGGATTATTGTCTCTGCCAGCTGACTTAGTTTTTATACAGCCAGCGATTTATTAGATTGCTTTGCTCTTAAGTGTGATAATAGGCCTTATGCTTAGCAAGGTTTAGAGACTTCCAGTGCATTAATATTTTATGGCAATGACAGTCAAGACACATTTTGTTTACCTAACAAGACAAGCCAAGCTAGAGCTGATGTGTATTAGAGATTAGCACTTATAATTGGCAGGGTTCCTACAAGTTAATCTTTAGTGCTTTACAATGGCTTTTAAATGTGTAATCTAATCATTTATATATTTGGTGCATCACCATTTGGTTCTAAAATCATGCTATTTGGTGCCATGGTAATGTTAGTAGGCAACCTCTTAGCTACCGTATAGCATTCCAGCTCCTTGCTGGCACTGTGCTTATATATCTTCTTGGAATAATGTATTAAATTGAATGCTGCCATTATTTGGAGGCCAAACTGTAGGCTGTAGCAACATCCTACTAAATGTAGCATTTTACATTTAGTTCAAGAGGTTCAGCCTACAAAGAAACTGATTGAATGTTCCAACATTATAGAAGTAACCTGCTTGCTGTACTTGTCCCATATGCTATCTCAAATAGTTCTTTGGTTTTGGTGATTCAATCTCAGTGACAGTAATAGCTTCTACTGTCCAAATAAATATTTCAAATGAATTAGTCCTGCACTGCTTGCCTTTTATTTCTTCTCAGCAAAGCAATTCATCAGCAAAGTCAAGTTATTATTTGGAATGGAAAAAGAGGCAAGGTAAGGCATCTGACATCGATTTACTATGCCTGCAACTAACACTTAGTTCTGAGGTATAGAGTTGATGATACCAAAAGAAGCTGAAAATAATAAGCTTTTATTTTTGTCTTACTTACTTTGGTGTAAATCAAAGCAACTACATTGAATGGGAATACCCCACAATAAAACTGGTATGGGAGAATACTAGGCACATAACTCATAGTCTAAAAGTGTGCTTGTGTGTGTTTCTGTTTTTGTGTGTGTGCATGCACATATAGATAGATACATGCACATGTATAAGTGTACACACTGGGGAAAAAGACCTATACTTGTCTAGGAATACATAAAAGAAAATCATACTCTACAGTTACATGTAGTATGTCCTTGTCTTCTCTCTACATGTGTTAATTCCTTTTAATGATGTTTCCTGCAACCCCCTAAGGACTATACTAATGCCAAAGTTTTAGAGTGTATTGTAATCTTTCTGCTGCTGGCGTACTGACTGTATTTGATTTTAATCTGCTGATATTTTTGTACATTTTGGAAAACAGTTGGCCTTCTATTGGAAGTATTTTATGATGGTTTAAGTAAAATGAATATGCTTTAAAATAATAAATATTTGTTCATAATAAACTTTATTTTGAGTTTAGGGTTTTTTCCCCCTTTTTGTACCCAAGAGCTACAGATCTTATGGTAAGAGGTAGTAGTAAAAGGTCAATTGCCTTTCTAAGGCTTTGTTTTTTTAACGTGTTGTATTTGTTGAAATTCCCCATGCACATTTGGAGGAAAAAATGAATCCTAAACCCCAAAACATAAATGTTAGAAACTGTTTTGGCCAAAATCAGCAGTTTTGGAAAACTAAATACCTTTACTAAAACATGTATATGTTGTCCCTCCCTCCTCAAGTTTTGGATTTTTTTTTTCCCTCAAAAACTAGAAAGCTTTGGCCAAAGTGAAATTTCTATGTGGAAACTATTACCTTCAGAGAGAAACTGGTTTTAATCAAACTCTGTTTTTCTGCTTTTATTTGTTATTGTAATTTGTGAAGGATATTCCACTTGCTCTTCTGTCACTGCTGTTACAGCCATTTTCTAAATTAAAACGGCTGAAGAAACGGGGAGTTTAGGATGGCTTATTTTTGACCCTGTACCATGCCACTTTGATTTTGAACGTCTCTGCACCTCACTTTTTAAACAGAAAAGTAAGACATTTGCTCCTTGGCTCAAGCTGTGGCCTCCTATTTTTCTAGCTTTAGGGGTTAACAGATCAATGCCTCCTGCACACTGGTCAGGAGGATGAACATCATAGATGCTTTCTGGATAAATATTGGTAAGTAGGATACAGTGGGTACATCTACACATGCAATTAATCTGATTGAATAAACTCTGGCACAGTTTGCACCAGAGCTTATTGCTCCTGGGTGTCACGTTTTTATGTGTTCCCAGGACTGCAGCATGTTGAGCTGAGTTGTAGCAGGGCTGGCTAGGAGGGATCTATCAGCATCTACATGTATGTTGCAGTGGAGTAAATAACTCCAATGTAAAGTAGTACTTGACTTATGTCTGTCAGTGTTTTCATATGGTAGAGTTAATTAGTTTACTTGGACTGAATAGCACCACACATGTAGGTGGTGGCACTTCGTTGCAGAGCTAATTAGTCAACTCCACAGTAAACGTTTCATGTAGATATGTCCTGTGTGCATGTGTGTGTGTAGATTAATTATTAATATTAATAATCACTGAAGTTAGTCTGCTGTCCCAGGTAAAGTCTGTGCCAATGTAATACATCTCCTTTGGTTGCTTTCTTGGTGATCACAAGCCTGGAGAGGTGATACAGCCACAGAGATGAAGATGAACTTTGTCAGTCATTCAGAGTCATACATGATTAGGTAATCCAGAGAGCTCTGATAGTGGTAGGAACTATTTGAATCATACCTAACATTAGGCCTGTGCAAAGCAGCTAGTATTTGCTTTGGATTCAGATTTGGCTGATTTGGGGGATAGTGATTCAATTCGGTGATTTGAAACACTATCCCAAATTGATTCAGCTGAATATGATTCAGAGATACGGCCACTGCCGAATCAGCCAAATCTCCAAATCGGACAGGCCCTATCCCCCCGTCTGCTCTCCCAGGCCTCTCAATGGCTGCCCCACCCAGCCCCAGTTCCCGGGTCTTTAAAAAAAAAAGAAGAAAAAATCCCTGGTATCACTGGCTTCTTTCAAGTGGTGGGGTGATCCCCACTGCCCCCCACTGCCCTGCGCTGCATGGGAGTCTGTCATGAGGCTCCAGAGGCCGCAAGGGTGCTGCAGCAACTGGTGAGTGGGGGCTTTTTTTTTTTTTTAAAGGAACCAGGAGCTGGGGCTGGGGGGGGCAGCCATGGGGGCGGGGCTGAGAGAGCAGGTGGAGATTGGGGTGCACTCAGGGGAGATGGGGGAGCAGGCAGGGGATGGGGCCTGGTGGGAGTCCCCCCGCTCCCTATTTAACAGCATGGAGCCCATGCCCAGCTCCATGCAGCGGTGAATGGGGACTGCCCAAATCTCTGAAGCTCTCTGAATCTTTTCTGAATTGATGCAGAGCGCTTCAAATCAATTTGGACTTCTTTATTGGTCTCCTGATTCAATTTGGATTTGGAGATTTGGCTGCCGAATCGAGCCAAATTTCCTCCAAATCGAATCAGCACCTGAAGCTTTGCACAGCCCTACCTAACATGGTAGTAGAAGTGAGCTGTGTGTTGATAGCATATTAAAATGCAGAAGGAAAAAAAAGCAGACAGATAGCAAAAAAAGGAAGTCGAGATATAGGGGCAGAGGAAATACAGAAGTCAAGACGACTCTTCTAAATCAAAGGCAGTTAAGTATCTAAGTGCCTTGAAAAATGTCAGTCGGTACTCACCTGCACATTTATGCACCTAAAATCTGGCCTCTATTCTCTGCAGTAATTCTAGAGCATTGCTGCTGAAAGGGTGTCTCAGAGAATCCTGAATTAGTTAGTGCCTGTTGAGGTACAGTGTACACAAGGTGTGATCATAAATATAGCTAAGTACTTGTTTCCAATGAAGTCAGACACTGAGGATCTCTTGTCAGTTGTACTAGCCTTACCAAATGTCATAGTTGTGTATATGCATCTATTTTTCAGTTTGAAACTGCATGCAAATGTATATGTCAATTAGGCAGGGCCCTTGGGCACTCAGCAGGGTACCAATGTGGCCCCTGGTGATGAAGAATGTGAGCAGTCTTCCTGCAGGGGATATGAAAGCCTGGTTACCATGTAATGCTTAATGGAAATCACTAGATATGGCATCTATCTTGATGCAGCAAAAAGTTGATGAAAGAGTATTGGTGAAAAGAAAGAGAAAAGACTTTTAGATTGCTTAGTTCAACTCCTGTTTTTTGTCTGTTGTTGTCTGTAATAGCACTGTTCTGTCTTCCATATTGTCCTAGGACCCATCCTTCTGGTGGCTCATAATGAGCCTGTTTATGTTGAGTTTATTTTAAGAGAGATACAGCTAGGCTAGTACTCCATTTGTTTGACTGAAGATCACAAATTTATTTCAGTAATTTTTGTGAGCACTTTTATGTGCTTTCTCCAAACATTCCAATAAACAAAGTTTTATTTGCACAGTGTTTTGAACAAGTGTATATGCTCTTGTGAATATAGTTTATGAGAGTCATTCACACTGGAAGCGGTTTATATCACTGTCTTGAAAGCTTCCTGTGTGGTCATGCAATTTGGAAATGGAAAGAATACCATAGCTGTAGAGGAGAAATAGGCTGAAATAGATTCATGCAAGCCTTCTATTGAAACAAAATTTGAATAACAAATACATTTTGAAAATTGATATCTGCTTGTAGGTAATTTGTGGACAGAAGTTTAGTGATTGAATAAATTACTTTGAATAGTTTCCCAGTATCTAATATTGGGGAAATAAATTGCTATACTTTTATATTATTTAAAAATATATACTAATAGAAGCCCCTAAGACTTAATGTTAAAATGAATTGATTGTTCTCTCTTCAAGACTGTTTTCAATTACTGCAGTTTTTAATCAATAACAATGTTTTGATTGTTGCAAAACAATGTTTTGTTTCCATTCTTGTTAGTTTCTGTATTGAACACCTGTAAAAATAAAAAAGCAATCCAAGAATTAAATGATTCTTTATATCTGATTTTGCTATTTGGATTTATCTTGCTAGATACTTAACTAACAGTAAGTATATACTTGTCAAAACATGAATAATAATTAGTCCAAATGTGTGTGACTTTTACCAGAAAATATTTATATGTTGCACAATCTAAGTAAGTATATAAGAAGAATCAAAGGAGAAAAAATTACAACATTTAATAGAAAAGGAACTTCCTCTAGAGATCTGGAAAATAAGGCCATTTATTTTATGGAGAGAAAGGAACTTTAAAAAAATGTGTAGCTTAATAAGAAATGTACCTTTAAAAACTACCACCTGACAAGAAAAACAAAGTCATGTCAGAAAAACATTTAAAAGTTATAGCACCTATTTATTTTTAAGGAAAATTTCCAAAGTATACAGGAAATAGAACCTTTACTCAGAGTATTTTACTTTATTGAGTTCTCTATGCCTTGAAAATCTTAGCGGAAATCTCAAGAGACTCCTATAAAGATGTATTACATCATAAAGCAAACTAAGGATAGTAACCCATGTTATTAAACTGTTAACATACATTATACTACAATTTATCCACAATCCAACTCAACTTAAAGCCTCATTGTTGGCAGGAAGTTTAAAACATAAGACTATTCTCTAATCATCTAAAGCCTAAGGTACTTTGGAAAAAATGTTGTAATAATCGCTCCACTGCTCCATTGCAGTATGTGTGAATTTCATTGGTTTAGTGCATCATATGCTCAGCCATTACAAGGAAGGATTCTGAAGGATTACTACTTAAAAGGTTTTATTAGTAATGCTGTAGATTTTTCATTTCACAGCATATTAATACAGGTTTGTTATAACAGTAGTAATGAAAAATAAATCTTAAAACCCAGTGGTTAAACCTGCTTTAATTTCTGCATGAATATTTAACAACAGATCTGGTAAAATGACATTGCTTATACCATTTCCTTTCTCAACTGGAGAGCAATATTGCTTTGAATTCTGAAAGGCAGGAGATAAGCATCACTCAGCAGTAGTTATGATAAATAATAATTTCAGACATGATAACATACAGAGAGAAGCAATAAATTCTCATTATATAAACCTTTGCTCTTACCTTCAATTACAACAGTTCCTGGGAACCCCATTCAGGAATCAGGATCTCATTGTGCCAGGCCCTGCACAAGTAAAATAATAAAGAAAAAGCCCTCTTTCAGAGAGTTTCAGTGAGCCCAAATGGATAGGTAGCTATGGCAGAGGCAGCAAATTTTGGAGCAAGAAAAAAACAATATAATAGAGTTTAGCATGCAACTCAGTCTCAGATCCCTTCATGCCTCCCCAGTTTTAGATGAGACTGCTTGGCTAGATGTAGGCTTCAAGAATGTGTTTGAAAAGTCTAGTTGTGGTTTTAAATTTGTTTTTACCTGCCAGGGAGAATATTATAAATGTCTTCTTATGTAGCACTATACTGTTGCTCACTTTATATGCAGTGAAATATATATTTTATCATATTTGCTGATTGCATTTGGGTTCGGATGTGATAATTCACTTCTTTGAAAGGTAAGGCTGGAACACATTTGTCCTTCTTGGGCATGTTCTTGTCCAACAGTCCTCACAGCAGGAAGCTTTGCTAGCAGCATGTGAAAATAATTGAGGAACAAAATGCCTAATGTAAAATTTATTTATCATTTTCTTGAGCTGGTCTGTAGTTAAGAATGTTGTTGCTAATGAAAAATTACAGCCTGCAGTGCTGTGCTGCCAAAGAAAGCATCTGCATAAGCTTGTGGTGTAAATCTAAAGTGTAACATTTCCTGCATATATAAATGTTTTGACCAGGTAGCAATTCTGCAGATTCCTTTCTAGGATGCTTCAGACCTTTTGCCTAGTAAGTTGGAGACTGTTCTGAGTGAAGTTTTATCTCTTGGATTTGAATGCTTTTCAGACATAAGCTTTTAGTTACTGTGGATATGAGTACATTAACATTTGGGATCAACCTTGAGGTGCCCTCAGCCAGGTACATAAAATACCCTTCTCTGTTTATCAAGCATTTGCCAATCTATCCTATGGAAAAAAAATTCCTGCCTCACCTCAGATTTGGTGGTCAGTGGGTGTATCTACACGTGGAATTAAGGTAGAGCAGTAAACTCTGGCACAGTTTGTGCTGGAGTCAACTGCTCCTGGGTCCAGAATTTAATCCTCATGGGTAAATTGAGAAAATGTGGCCTTGGCTACTTTATGATCCAGTGGCTAGGTAACTGGCTCTGAGGTAGGACCGAGACAGTATTGATAGATGGAACTGAGTCAACATGGCAGGAGATGACCAGTGGTGTTCCCTAGGGTTCAGTTCTTGGACCAGTGCTTTTCATCATGTTCATCAATGATTTGGATTTGGGTATTAAAAGTGAACTGGCAAAGTGTGTGGACAACACCAAATTCTGGGGAAGCATGGTCATGCTTAAGGACAGGCTGACAATACAGGTTGACCTGGACAGGCTTGCGAGGTGGGCAGATCTTGACCTGATGATGTTTAATATGGAGTAATATAAAATCTGGGGAAAAATAATCCGCAACACAGTTACAGACTCGGCAGTGCTATGCTTGCCAGCATTACAACTGAAAGAGACCTGGGTGTCGTAACAGACCACAGAATGAATGTGAGCCACCAATACGATACTGTAGCTGGTAGGGTGAATCAAACACTGGCATGTGTTTACTGATCCCTCTCGAGCAAGATAAAGGATGTCATATTCCAGCCTTGGTGAGGCCACGGCTGGAGACTGCCTCCAGTTCTGGGCGCTGCACTTCAGGAAGGGTGTGGAGAAGTTTGAGAGAGTCCAAAGGAGGGCCACGCACATGATTAGAGGTCTAGAGAGCAGGTCATATGAAGAGAGGCTGAAAGACTTGGGACTGTTCAGCCTGGAGAAGAGAAGACTCAGAGGGGACTTGGTGGGAGCCTTTAAGTATATTAGGGGCATACATCAGGGCCTGGGGGAGCATCTGTTCACCAAGGCACCCCAGGGAAAGACAAGAAACAATGGACACAAACGGATTGAAAATTGCTTTAGGCTGGACATAGGGAAAAACTTGTTTGCAAGTTGAGTGCTGAGGGTCTGGAACAGGTTCCCCACAGAGGTAGTACAGTTACCCACCATGGCAATCTTCAAAAAGTGACTTGATGCCCACCTTGCTGGGGTCATCTGATCCCAGCAGTCTTTTCTGCCCAAGTGCAGGGGGGCTGGACCCAATGATCTTGTAAGGTCCCTTCCAGCCCCTAACATCTATGAATCTATGAGTGTACACATGCACCCAGGACTGCAGCATTTTGACCCAGGATGGAGCAGCCCTGGGCTGATAGAGGGTCTGGTGGTGGGGGGATGGGGAAGGAGGGGTGAAACCTGGGCTCCAGGTGGTGGCATCAGGTGGGAGAGGGCTGGCTGGGTCATGAGGGTGCTAAACTGCAGGCTAAGCATCAGGCAGCCCCTGCACTTTAGCATCCTTGTGTCCCAGCCAGCCCTTGTCACCATCTACAAGTGTGTTTCAGTGCAAGTAAGTACTCTGATGTAAGTACTATCTTATGGCAGAGTTAATTAATTTACTGCGCCCTAATAGTGGCTCATGTGTAGGTGGTGATGCTTTATTGCGGAGCTAATTAGTTTACTCTACAGTACAGTACACATGTAGATGAACCCAGTATGACCCTGAGTGGAAGAGTAAAACCTCATATTCAGGAACTTTTTAGTTTTCTTATTACTAGCTGGAACACCATTGCACCCAGGTAAAATTTCCCAAGTCTTAGTTGTGGCCATTGTCCCACTGGCTTAGAGAAGAGTGCACTAGGCACACAGCCCAACTCAAAGATAGTAGCATTTGTTATGGCCTGGCCCTTGCAGGCAACTTGCAAGAACTGTGAAGTGTGGGATTATTAGGCGTCACTGCTGAGTGGTAAAAACAAAACAAGGCAATGATAGGAAAAAGCCAGTGATGTATAATTCTTTTGCTCTTTTGTTGTATAACTTTTAGAAATTATCCATGCTTTACTGCACAGTAGACTAATCTACTGAACAGTAAGGCATCACCATATAATCATAAGGAGCAGCTACTGTGCAGTAAATTAGGTTAGTATGCAGTTTTATAGTACCTGATCCCCACATGATGGGGAAAGGCATCCCCACCTGGGGGGGGACAGCCACATGGGGAATGGGACTCTTCCAATTCCCACATTGGGCTGGGAGAGGTGTCCCCACCGAGGGTGGGGTGGGGCATCCATACCTCTTTTGACCCACCTGATCCCCACGTGGCTGCCAGGAAGCATCCCTGCTGAGTGTCCCCACTGAATAGGGATGCCTGTCCTGGCTACATGGGGATTGGGTCTCATCCACCCACATGCCTGGGACATGCAGTTCTGGCTGCACAAGGGGATTGGGACCAGCTCTGTGCCTCCTACCAGCCCCAGAGCTCCCTCTGGTTGCTGCAGCAGGGCCAAGCATGGTGAGAGGGCAGGAACATCCCTGGTCTCAACTGCTCTGGTTGGGAGAAAATTTGATCCCAAGCCAGCACACATGTAGACCTTTCTGGGGCACATTTTGCAGTGCCTTATTTTTATAGCCCATGGAGATGTGCCAACAATGTCTCTGTGATGTAGGTATCATTATCCCCATTTTGAGTGTGTGTGGAAATAGCCACAAAGAAGTTATGTTACCCAATTAACACAAGTCAATGGCAGTCAGGAATGGTAGCACTACTTTCTCTGTCGCCTTCCCTGAGTACCAGATGTTTTCATGCTTGTGTTCATCAGAAAAATAAATAGAAATAAAACAAGGTTAATCCTTTAAAACATGCAATATTGTTCTCTTAAAAATGACTGAACTGCTGAAAAACACCTTGAATAATGATGAATATGAGATAAGTTATTTTACTTTACAGAAGCTCGGATAACAGACTATAGTGACTTGGGCGGTGTTTAGTTCAACAACTGTAGCACTGAATTTACCTGTTTCAAAGGAGCTTTTCTGCATTTGACAAAATGTTTTGATCCATTAAGCTGCAAACAGATGTCACATTTATCCTAGGATAAAACATTTTATTTCAGGACAAAGTACAATGATGTGGACATCCATATCCATTTTCCTAGAATAAATCCTAAGAAATGTTTCCTGAATAAGAAATAGTAACAGTTTATTCTGGGATACTGCAAATTATCTGTACAGTTATTCTGGGATTGCATCGTTGAATTAATGACAGAAAAGCAACACTGCATTCAGTTGCTCACTAAACCCTAATTAGAAAGGTGATGCGTGTACCTAACAACCCCATGATATTTTTGTTATGGGACAAGCACAGGCACAGGTATAAATGTAACATTTGTTCCTAACCTTACAGGGCACCTATACACAGGCATTGAGGCTGCTCCGATGCACTGTAATTACAGTGTATCAGATCAGACCTGATTAATCCAGTCTGCTGGAGTGTGATAATTACTATGCTCCAGCAGACTCCAGTATCATGTATATCGTGTCCTTGCACTGAAAAATGGTGGTGGGGGCACTTTAACTAAAGCACAATTTTTCAGCACTGGGATGCTGATACATGTGAACCTCCAGGTGCTTTAATTAGAGTGGCTCTTGGAGCACATGTATAAATGCCCAGAGTGACTTAAATTTAGCAAGCAACTTGCTTAATTTGAGGTCTTGTTTCCTTCTTCCAGTCTTTAGCTATTAATTTGAGATTTTATGTTGGGTCTTTGCAGAAATTATCCCAGCAGGAAATAGGATTGTGGTTATTTAATTTAGAACCTTTTCGGTTGGTTTATCCCTCTATATATTCAGGCAGGAATTAGTGTAGTGTTCTCTCGTAAGAGGATCTTTCCTTGGAAATACAGGTATTGGTGACTTGGTAGTTTCAATATAATACAAAATCATGATCTTCCAGGCCATTGAGTAGAGATTCTTGTCTATTTTTCTCTGTTTGTAAAAACAGTACATTGGGAAAGGTGTCTAGGGGGCTGTTGTCCAAGGTTTGTTTCACTTAATTTGTCTATATCATACTGATCACTGTAAGGGCTGAGGAGTTGAAATAATGTACCTGTTGCTTGAGTCCTCTAGTCTTTTTGGGTTACAAGCTATTCTGTGATTGCTTCTGGTAGTAGTTTCTGAAACTACCAGAACTGCATCCAGGACCACAGCACATTGAGCCAGGCTCAACATGCTGGCCCAGTTAGCAGGGGGCATTTGGGGGGGTGTAGGTGGGGCAGCCTGCCAGCCTGGGGCTGCTCCCAGCTCAACGTGTTGTGGGGGGACGGTTGGGGCACAAGCGTGCTTCAATACAGAGCTAGCCAGCAGGCATCTCCCACACTGAAGCTCCCTTGTGTCCCAGCCAGCTGGGGCAGCATCTATATGTGCAGCACTGTGGAGTTTGTACAAGTACTGTCCTGCTACGGAGTAAATTAGTGTGCTCCAATCTAATAGGGGCACATGTGTAGATACGGACATTTACTGTGCAGCTAATTAGTCTACTGTACAGTAAACACCTCATGTAATGCACCCCCCTTTGTGTAATTTGCTTCCCTTTTGATCTGTTATTTTCCAGATAAATCCGAGGGCCTAATTTAATTATGCCTTTGGTGATATGCATGCCTGTTTAGCTGTGATAGGAGCCTTTAGCATTTTTTATGAAGGCTGTAAGATGATGTTCCTTCACCTATGTCTTTGCCATTGGGGTGTCAATCACTAGGTGTCAAATTTTGCCATCTGCAACTCCAGTGAGATTCTCATTTGCTGCAAGGTAATCAAGCAGCGACCAGGACCAAGATGTTTTTTCACTTCTCCACCAGGGCAGGGGATTTTCTCTCATATGTAGGCCTTGCTCCCAGCATTCTTGTTTTTATGATATAAAAAAAATTAACTACAGCTTACTTTAAATAGTCCTGCTCTGTTGGTCCATTTGGAAATTGAAGCTGGTGCAGAAAGCAACCTACTTCTTAAGAAATGTATTTTCCTGTGCACACATGGTATTGGGATGCTGTTTGTCTTAGCTGCCTGTTGATTCCCAGGTAGCATTTTAAGGTTCCAGTTTCTTTCTATGAAGCCCTACAGGTTTTGTCACTTGCCTGAGGCATATGACATGTCTCCTTTTGGACTTATTTGAAGTGTTCAGGTTAAAGTTAGCTGCTTAGTGGAAAAAAAATGGTGCTGAGTGAGAGAGAATGTTATTCATCTGCTAGGGTAAGACCTGAAAAGCAGGTTCGTTGTTGAAAAGATACCTGGATTTGCTTGGTTGTACTTGCAGCAGCAGACCGAGTTGAACTGACCCACTTAACTGGCATCAGTTCACTCTAAGGAACCTTACTCAGTCCATTACTTGACTGTGCTCATGAAAAAGTGGAAGCACTGTGCCAGAGACACAACACTTTGCCTTTCTTGCAATGTTACCAGCATTACCATAGTCCAACTGGTTCACACAAACACATTGCTAGTTAATTGGTGCTTTTAAACAGGATGGCCGGCCTCTTAGGGGGCATAGGTGAAAATTCAAGCATTGCTGATGTTTGCTGGTGCTAGTTTCACAGTGGGGAAGCTGGTATCTCTTTACTGGGATCAGTGGCCTCTGTTGCTGTCTGCTGTGAAAACTCAGTCTTACACTTGCTATCTAGGAAAGGATTCTGGCTCTGGGGTGTCAACTATTTCATTGGCTCCTTTTGAACATGGTGGCTGGAGAGAGAATTTGGAGGAGGGACTTTGGCACACATGAGCACAAGAAATCTTACTCTTCAGAGCCATGTCAGTGTGTATCTTTTGGATAGAACCTGTGGAAGATGCATACCTCACCTTTAATATGCAGTGCATTAATTTGTAGAGGCAGTGCATTATTTTTTTTGTTTAAATGAGTTTGGACAGAAATGAGCTTACTGAGAATCTCAAAAGAGAGGTAAGCCTTAAAGGAGCAGAATGACAGGATTTGAAGGAATTAAATGAGAAAAGAATTAAATCACTTCTGGGCTATCAGATTTTCAAAAAAGGTCTCAGATGCTAAAGAAATGTTTAGACCTGTGATTTTGTTGTCCCTGGAGACTGAAACTATTGCTAAAATTCTCCTTGGTTCAATTCTTTTCTGAGAGCAGTGACTTTTTTTTTTATCCCAGACAAACAAGAAGATAGTATGTCCCCACTGTGAGTCTGTGCTTGAGAAAGAAATAATAAAATATTAAAATTAGTTTTAAGCAACAAAAGATGATGACCATTTTAGGTTTGTAGAGAAAGTTCAAATGAGTTTTTACTATAGGTAGACCTGTTTGCTTCCCAGCTAGACATGTTAGAAACTGCATATATATTTTAGGTGGAATCCTAGATGTCAGTGGATAGAATGTGATTCCTTTGCTAGGTAGGCAGACATACATGCCATTTTTATGGTGATTGTAATCTCCATATACAAAATTACTGGTAAAGTTGTGCATCATCAGAATGCAAAAGGCTACTTCCAATGCCTTGGTTTCACTTCAGTGTACTGTGAGGAATATTATTATCAGAGATACGGCTAGAAGTGTTGGTATAACTAGCTGTATACCAACAATCTTGAAAATAACAGCATTTATGTGCTGAAGTTATTGCCAGCTGCTGGGTTGTAAATATGTATTTCTGATGGAATAAACAATGACCATAGGACCCCGAGACATGGTTCCTTCACTTCACTCCATTACTCCTACCTAATCAATGAATGCCTATATGTTGTAGCAATAGCTTTTGACTCTGTGCATCCAAATGGAATGGAGGCAAATAATACACTTAAATTGCACCTTTCATATCTGAAAATACTACATAACCATTAATAAATTAAATCTTCCCATACCTCCAGTAGATGTGTCAAATATCTTCCTTGTGATCTAGGTACACAGAGGTGATGAGTTGCTAAAAGACAAACTACAAATCTATGGCAAATCTAGGAATACAGACCTGATCTCTTGACTCCCATTTCTGTGCTGTAATCTTTAAATAATGCTTCCTTTTCCAGCACTTTGTGACAGGAACCATGCGTCTGTGTGTTTATACAGCACATAGCAATGGGTTTCCAGTAGGAATCTAATCCAGTCCCAGGAGGGCTACTTTAGCAGAAGTATTAAATAATGCTATTAATAGAAGTCTGTATAACAGCAATTCTATTTAGCAGCATTAGAGGTAAGAATTTTCAGATTATATAGGAGTCTCTGAAAATTTAAGAGTGATTAAGAAAACTTAAAAAAATAAATATACTTTCCATTGTGCAGCTTTCATTGTCAACATTTAATCAATTGTCAGGGAATCAGATCAAGCAATATGTTATGCCCATCATGAGCACATAATCCCACAGAATTTGTACTGTACTCAGCCAACTAATTAAACCAAAAGCCATCTGGGGCACATAACTTTGTATTGTTCAGTTCAGTGGGAGACTAGAAGTGAGATGTCAAATTAGTGTGGGAGGTGTTTCCCACACCCGTATGCTCAGTTCAGCAAGGAAAAAGACCATTCTGCAGCTGTGGATGCATTTATTTGTTTCCGAACTAATGTTTCCAAAGGCTGGATTAGAAATGGCATATTTCTTTACCCACAGGAAAATCGGGGATAGTTGTCTGGACATTCCTATTTAGGAGTTCTGTCCTGTCCCAAAATTACATATCCAAAAGCTCAGTGATGTCCATTTATTTTTATAGCATTATGGTTGCTCACAAGTTGGCTGTAACTTTTAATGAGGGCCTTGATGCCAAATGAACATAAACTGAAATGAGCAATCTCAGTTACAAACAATACATATTTTTGCAACTCTCCTATGAGTTGAACTTCCTCACTGCTTCCCCATGCTTCTTTACCAATTGTCTCCAAGAACAGTAACTGGAAAAGGACCGTAAAACAAAATGATCTCTGGGCATTTGAGATTAGAGATCTTGCAGCTAGAAGGGGCATCCTCCTGGATAATATTAGACTTTAATTGAGCGCTCCAATTATTTTGGATAAAGACAGAGATCACTGAGGTACTGTATGTTTGATGATACTGCTGGGCATTTAACGGAAACCCCTTGAACAGTTTTAATAATCCAAGGTGCTAATTTTTGCAGAAACGCAAGGCAGTGGCGAGGGAGCTTGACTGATGGTTTCCAACTCCCTTGGTGTCTCCATATGGCCCAAACTTGTCAGTTTTCTTTCTCTCTCCACTGCTACCTCTTATTCACTCTGTATACTGATGACCAGTGAAGGCAATTTTAATGTTTTATTAAACATGAAGTATCCATTAGGCTATTTGTTTGTATGAAACATTTTCTGACTAAATGAACAAAAGCAACACCTGTTCATGAACAATTTGTAAGCAGAGAAAGGGCAAGACTCATCAAATAATTTGCTGAGGCTAGTTTTTCTCTGCTCTTTGTTAATACTGAGCATTTTAAATTTTTTTTCACATTTGTCTTGCATTGAAGCTAGAATTGCTGTTATTGCTATTATTGGTCAAACAACATGTTTTTAACACCTCTAGGCTTAAGATGCTTGATAGTAAAAACACCTATATCTGACTTACATTAGCACTTACACTAGACCACGCACCAGTGGGAATATTTCTTAAAATGTTTATTCAAGATATGGTCTTGTAGATGATCCATGAATCTGTGAAGGAGGTTGGATTTGAAATCCCTTCCTATAGTTCTATGAATAATTTGGGGGAGTTTAAGGGCTTTTTTTATCTTGCAAAGTTCATAGAAAATTTGTGATAGAGGGACCTCAGGAGGTCATTTAGTGTAACCCCCTGCTCAAAGCAGGACTAGTCCCAAAAAGATCATTCCAGCCAAGGCTTTGTCCAGCCGGGGTCTTAAAAACCTCCAAGGATGGATTTGCCACCACCTCTCTGGGTAACCTGTTCCAATGTTTTACTACCCTCCCAGTGAGAAAATTCTTCCTAATATCTAATCTAAACTTCCCTTGCTGCAACTTGAGACAGTGTGCCTTGTTCTGTCATCTGCCCCCACTGAGAACAGTCAAGTTCCTTCCTGTTCTGAACCTCCCTTCAGGTAGTTGAAGGCTGGTATCAAACCCCCCTCAGTCTTCTGTTCTCCAGACTAAATAAGCTCTGTTCCCTCAGCCTCATGTGTCTCAGGCCTCTAACCATTTATGTTGCCTTCTGCTGGACTATCTCCAATTTGTCTACATCCTTTCTGTAGTGGGGAACCAAAAACTGGACACAGTACTCCAGATGTGGCCTCACCAGTGCCAAATAGAAGGGAAGATCTCCCAATCTGCTAGCAATGGTCCTACTAATACAGCCCAATTTGCCATTAGCCTTCTTGGCAACAAGTTCAGTTGTGAAGTTCTCAAAACAGTGTTCATGAACCATTTTATTCTGTTTCTGGACTGCACTGTTATTTTGTCATTCCATTTAATGGGACCAAATTTAAACAACGGATCCTGCTGTCTTCCTCAGGACTTTGGTTTCAAACAATTGTATTGCAAACTATCTGTCTTCATGGCGCAGCCTTAATCAAGTTGCTCCTTTTGGATACTTACCTACAAGTTATTTGACCCATGTCATGTTTTTGTCTAATAAAAATATAGATTCAGATGTTCAAAGGAGTTTTGTAGGATCAGAAACAGCTTTATTGATTTTATAGGGGAAAATGTCTAAATCCTCTAGGTTGCTTTAAGAAAACTCCCAACTTTAGGGCATGACTCCGTACCACCTCCCAATGACCACTTTCTCATCCTACAGTCATTGCAATGGTTCTATTTGTGAAATAAGAATCCAGTCCTGCAAACTGTTGTGGATCAGCAGAAAGATTTCTGCTGAGCATGAATCATCTGTGGGATTGTCTGAGTCTACTGTCTTGCTAGCAATAAAAAGTGTAAAAAAGTGAACTGAGCATAATACTTATGATACTTACAGGCTTTTCAGTTAAGAAATGATGTCTTAGAGAATTTGTCTATGTACAGTTTATGAATTCTATTTGATATTGAGGATAGTCTATATTCATCTTTGTCAGGCTACAAACTCCATTTTCAAGGTGAGGCTTGTTTGCCTTTTCTGTTGTCATTTTGACCTTAGACCTGGAAGTAGTATTAAGAAACATTTTTGTTCTCAGAAGAGTTGATAAAAATAGTTTAAAATGTGATGATCTTGTATTCAGATAAGTATGCTTGGACTAAAAATGGTTATATCACAATGCAGCTCAGTTTTTTCTAGTACGGGGTGCTAGCCAAGGAACACATTACCAGTGAGGGATGGGGGACAGAGAAAGGCACTTTTTGATTGCTTGATGAGGCTGATTGTTGAGTCACTGAGGAGGGGAGCTGAAGAGAAAAAGTCCTGAGAGAGATGGAGATGAGCTGAAGAGAGCAAAAAAACTGTCTGCCAAGAGTGAGAGAGAGAGACTTCTATGTACAGGAGGGCAGTGGGAGGCTACTTAGAAGATGTTAAGTCCAAAAAGCACACAAAGTAGTGAGAAAACATACAGAGAAATACATCTGTGTTTTATTGCTTTACCTATATCTGTATGCAGCTTGAGCTATCCAAAGTGAAAAGGGATTGTTTCTTTGAAGCTTTGCAGAGTGTCAGTGTTGTGTGTTTCTACTATCACATATCCTTGAAGAGGTGAAATCTAAGCCCGAATGCCCAGAAGGTACAACTGGGGAAAAAACGATTCACTTCTTTTCCCTCATGGTTTTAACGTAGTCCATTTTTCTGACTGTCATTTTTCACTTAAGATGAAAATGCAAAATGTTTTAAAGTACGATTCAGTTGTTTTTCAGTGGGTTATTGTGTTCAGAATCAGATTCATATTTCCAATTTCTGTGTAGACTAGTTACTATATACAAATATGACTCTATTCCCGTTAGTCCACTGCAAAGTTCCTGTAGACTTCAATTATGCTGTGCAATGCCCTAAACTGCAAATATATAATTTATATAAATAAAATGTATAATACAATATAAGGCAGACAAGGTTCTCTGGGTAAATCTGATATCTTCTATTAGACCAACTCAAATAGTTGGAAAATTCTTCTTTGCAAGCTTTTGGGTATAAATATCCTTCATCACGTGGAGGAAGCATCTGAGGTTGGGGCGTGCTCTTCCTGGATGGAATGAATAGTAAAGAAGCCAGATACAATACAATATAATATATACATGTTATGTGGGTGTCATATAATTTGCATGCCTTTGAATTAATGAGTAGATGCCTAGTAAATAAAAATGTTTTATTAGAAAATGTCTTAGCTGGAATATACAAACATGGTGAATCTTCCTAAAGTAATAACTTCCCTTGGACTGGAATATCTATAGCTTTTCACATTCATTTTTTCTTTTCCATATTTATACTATTTTTTTTCCTAGGGCATATCCACAGTGTGCATCTTAAATTGTATCTTTAGTAAAAGGGAAGTTGTCAAATGCTTTAACCTATTTGAAGGTGATTATAATCTACTAGCGAATGTCTAAAAGATTTTCAATATCTGCTTTGTTATGGAACGACCATTTTGAGGGAATTTATTTAAAAAATCAATAGCCCATATAATTATAGAACCTATTCAAGAACAATTATTTGTGCTCTTATTTTCATTCTGCAGGTTCTTCAGGAGTAGTTAACTAACAAGCACTGTTCCCAGAGCTGTTCATATTCTAGCTGACATAATCAAGGATGCTGGCACATAAACAAGGACACTGTGTTAGTTTTTAAAGCATTAAAAGCAGAAGATAAAATCATTGCCAAATGGAAAAGGACAAAAAAATTAGGGAAAGACATTTTATTTTCAGATTGAAACATTTTATGACAAACAATAAAGTAATGACTATATTAAAAGCTAGTTGTCCTTTAAAACAGAATTTGAATCATTTTAGAAAAATGGGGGTATAAATGAAAATAGGATGTGTTCCTTTAAATGGAATTATGTAATTCTTTGAAGTGCAGTCCATTAACAAAATAGCCAAATATTAGTGTGTGTATATATATTATTTAAAGTTTCCTCATTATTTTTGTCTAATTTTGCAAAATGATCTTTGTTTCCCAAATGATGTCTCTAAAACCTTGGTATTTGATTACTTATTACAGCATTCATAATTAGAAAATTATTTATAACTTCATATCATGATCATATGTTTAAACATTAACACATGACATGCGGGGTGGAAAAAATGAAGAAAGTTTTGCTCACCTCATGTTTATGTGAGGTGTGACATTGAGGACTAAGGTCCTGCAGTGTTCAAAAGATGTATGTAACTTTTTTAGAACAGTTTCAGGAATGTTCTTTTGCTCTTTTGAAAAGTATTTCTGTATATCTGAGGACATCATTTACTTAGAAAAGAGATTTTTATTAACATCCTTAATCCAGGTCAAGTGGCTGCTATAATCTTTAGAATTTATCTCTGTACTAACCTATTTTATGCTTATTCCAAGTCACTACAATTATAGTACAGTCATTAATACCTTATGACCAGAGCCAGCCTTAGGGGTGAGTGGCATGGGTGACTGCCCAGGGTCCCGTGATTGAGGGGCACCATGCACGCACACCCTGCCCTGCCCCACTGCTCATGCTAGGCAGAAGCCATTGCCAATTTGATGGCAACTAATCCTGGGGGCTGGGCAGTGAGTCCCACCCTCCCAGCTGTACCCGGAGCTGATTGGAGCCAGCTTGCTGGGGCAGCGGGATAAAAGCCTCTGGGTGGTGGCAGTGAGGAGGGCTGCTGCTGGTGCTCATCCTGCTCAGCCTGCTGTGGCTGGACCTGGACCCCTGCCTCCTGCCACCACTGGCCTACTTGCATGCAGGACAGCTCTTCCTGGATTCTGCCTGGGCTCTGGAACACCCCAGGTGCCCAGGGCCACTACCCTGGAACCTGCTGGGCCCCTCCCATGTCCAAATGGACACCTAAATGCTGCATGCTGAGGCTGGGCAGGGAGCCAGGGCACTGAGGAGTCTGCTGCCCTCCTTGCCCACCAGTGGAGACACTAAGGCTGGCAGTGACAGCCAGAGGACACCCAGCCAGCCCCACCTGCAGCAGGAACCTGAGCCCAGTGGAGCCTTGGTGGTGGCTGGGGCTGGGCTTTCTGTGTGGGCAGTCTTGCCTGCCCACCTGTCCTTTCTGACTCCCTGCACTGAGCCCTACCATCCCCCAACCCTGCTGTCTGTCATCAGGCCAGCATCTAGGGTGAGTGGACACATGCTGCCCTGCAATATCTCACAGGGTCCACTCCCATGCACAACCACTGGGGCACATCTGCCCTTCACACACCCTCCTGTACCCTCCCTTCGTGGCCCCCCATACAACCCCTCACACCCCATTCATACACCCCACACCCCCAGGGCTAGTGACTTGGGGAGGGGGGTGCTGGTAGGAGGGGTAACCAGAAGGAGAAGGTGCCTGGGAGGGGGGCACCAAAATATAGGTTCATCCAGGGCACCATTTTCCATAAGGTTAGCTCTGCTTATGACAACTCACAAATATCAGGTATTTTAGTCTTTGTTTTACTGTGGCTATAGGCTGTAGTTAAAGTGATCTTTATATGTCTTGGGAAGCGTTGGCAGTTAAATACATAATGCTATTAAGAGTAAGGAAATCTGACAGTCTGAGGCTCTTGTAAATGTAACTTACAAGTAGAGGCAGAAAAGATCAAAGAAGGTGTAATTTATAGCATTTTAAATTCATCACTTGACTTTGGGCCTAAAATTACAAAAGCTCCTAAAGTGTTTGTAGAACAGATGTTTTGATTACTGTGAAAAAAAAAAAGATCCATGACTAGAAGACATAAACTGATGATAAACAAATTCTGCTATCCCTAACTCAATGTCGACATAGTGTCTTGGGAAAAAAACAAACAGCACTTCCAATCATTATAGTAGTAAGAAAATACACACTAATGAAAAACTTCTGAGCAAATGAGGAATCGTATAGCAGTAAGTTTGATCTGACATTACTATTATTTGCTTCAGAAATAACTTTCTCTCTCCTCCCTCTTTCTACCTTGGAACATAGTTTGCCTATGGTTGCTATGTCTGAGATTCCAACTGAAGTCAGTTTGTGCCATATACAGCATGTGGCTGTCCAGCAAAGCCTTGGAGTTTGGCATCTTTTCCAAACAGTTCATATTTCAATATTCTTTGTGTAATGTCTATTGGGACCTAACTGGCAAAGAATATATTCACATCAGTACATTGAGGGCTTTTACACATGTCTCCCAGTTGCATTAATATTTCCCAAAGGGTTTGGGAAATGTGAAGTTGAACCGTATTAAGGTGAACAGTTGCTTCTATTAGAAGCCAGTAAACCAATAAAAGCAAAAGAAGGAAAGGGAAGGGGAAGTATCCCTTACTTTGGAAAAATGAGAGATGTGTTGTTAAGCAATAAATTTCTAGATGATAGTTCCTCTGCTTTACTAAATGACCAGAGTGATTATTTTTGGCAAATCAGTACACAATTCTGTGCGCTGTTTCAGATCTGCAGAAGCAACCACATTTATAAACACCCATTTGGTGCTTTTGGAAGGAAGCGGATTCGCAACCTAAAAACTCTGACAAACTAAACTCTTCTTTGAATGGTCTAACTTTGGCAGGAATGACGTTTAGTCCTTTCGAATGGCCATCACCTTAATGGGATTTGATTTTTGCCTGGATTACTTTGAGGTCTTCACCAACTCCTGCCAATCCATTTTATCCATGCCATGTTTCTCTGGCACTTCATGTTGGAAATGGTCTAATATAAATGAGCCAGCATTACTGTTGGATCTGCTGCAATAGCAGGAGGCTTTAGCAATGTGGTTTGGTAGCACTAGCAGCCACTTAAAAACTGATACGATTGCCAACTCTTCTATGGATCAGAAATGTGCTAGGACTGCTGACTATTACTTTTTTCCAGGATACAAGAAGCTCCTTCAGCCAACCTATTGAGATTGGAGATTGAGATACATAGCTATGACCTTTATTGACTGATTGTGTCTGTACTGAAAGAGAGAGCACAGAGCTAGACTGAACTCCCAAATTTCAGTCCTGCTATTCATCATATTTACTATTAAGCTCGATTTTGGATTCTCAAGAGGATTTTTTTTGCTTGATCTAGAATCTGTAGGGAATGCCCTTAAAGATTTTAATACTAAATATGTACATTTTTGCTTTCAGACTCTGTAAAGTATTTGTTAAAGATTCTGTATTACCTTCAAAGATGCTGAAATCAAAACTCCATGAACTTTCTGATAGCTATGAGTTTTTTTATCATATACAATGTAGGATCGTAATGCAAGCTGATATGTTTGCTGATTATATTACAGTGGTATCTGACCCAGGGACTAGAGTTTATTATGAAACCCCAAAATCCACCTGCTTTCATGTTTCCTTAAAAATTTGAAACTCAACCTAGGTTCAGTGAAAGTTTTTAATGAATCTTTTTGAGGAACCTTGGATTGATTTTATGGTTTAAGAGTCGGTGAAAGTCTGAGTTTTGCTTTGCTTTTTTTTATTTATATGTAATTTAAACCTGAAAATCAAGCAAAACTCAGGGAACATAAGGAGTACAGAAGTGAAGAAAAAGTTCCTGTGAACCAAAGTAGCTAGTCTTGTGAACCAAAGCAGCTACCCAACTTGCATAATTTTCTCTGGTGGACATGCTTTTAAGAGTTGTGCTGTTCAGTTTACTGTGCACAAGAATGATTTAATTTGACCTTCTTTCCCACTGACTTCCACTAGTATAACTTTGGGCATCAAGACCAGATGGTTGAAAGTTCAACTGGAAAAAAGTCATGACTGGTCATGACATGGTGGATACCAGCCAATGCCACCTCCAGGAGTGCTGAGTACTGGCTAGGGTGGGTTATAAAGCAAGGGTGATTCAATATACTCCTTTGAGCTTATAGATGGCACTTGTATGGATACTCAACAATGAGATGCCCTTCTTGAGTTGAGGTAGGGTGATTGTTCAGATTCCACCTGAACTCTCAGGAGAGTTAATTCTGGGTTATAGCAACACCTTGTGACTTAAGCAGCTGCAACTTTCAGCTCTGTCAAATGGCCAGCATTGAGCCTAGTGTGCCTAACTGAAGTAAAGCAGGAGCAGCTGTAATTACCCATGAAACGTGTACTTTCCTGCTGTAGACTGTTGCTTGCACAGCTCTGACTAAAAGGACTAGCCTCTACCAACAGCACTTTCTTTTCATCTGCTGCTTTGTTCTCAGGAGACTTTCTTTAGCAGGCAGCATCAGTAGAATAAGATCAAGTAGCTCCGGCAGTTTTCATAGCAAGCCAGGATGTCATTTAAATAAAATGGTGCACATGTACAGTGTAGGTCCTGCTCCCTGCTGAAAGGGCATAACAAACAATTAAAGAGTGGTTTCCTCTGGGGATAAATGGCTTTCGGGAACCGCTCCAATTCACATGTGCATTATATATATACTAGTCAGTACAGATTTTCTTGGAAAATAAAATAGCTGATGAGACTATGAAGAAATAGGACTGGGACTGAGTAAATGTTTGATTCCAAAGGATTAGATTGGTCAGTTTAGTAGAACATAGATAAAATATGTTAAATAAACTGAAAGAAATATGTTTAATAAACCATTTTTTAAAGAATTAAGCAGAAACTGCTGCAAGGTAGAACCTAGTCAGAGTCACAGTTGAAGACTAGAAGCAGCCTCCTCCCTGGTATGTGTGCACATACCTGTGGCATACACATGTACACAACAAGTGCATTGAGGCCAAATATGGGAATTGGAAGCCACAGTTGTTGAAATGATGGAACAGAAACTGGTTTGGTGGTTTAAAATTGTTTTACCTGATCTTTCAGTTACAGAATGTAGTCTGATAAAGAAGTGAACATGGAAAAATGGAAGAATAAGCAGTCTTAGCTGGGACCCACCTTCTAAAAGGGCTGAGGAAGTTAATTTTTCACATTAGAAAGGGTTGCTGTTGCCCATAAATTTACAGTTTGTTTAAAAAAAACCCTAAAAACACTTGTTCCCAAAGTCCCTGAAAAAAATGAGTTGTCAGTTAAAAACTAAAAAAATTGTAGGCTTGATTGAAAATCCATCATTGGAATGAGATTGCATGCAAGTGTTTATGGACAGACAAAACAGAAGCACCACCTTGTGTCTCAGTGGGAGTGCAGCTTGGTACCCTGCAACCCTTTTGCACCTCAGCCACATGCTGCTGCTATATCCCACTAGCCCTTGTTACCACTTTCCAGGGTCTGGAAGAGGGTTATACTGTATTTTCTTGAATATAAGACAAAGACAATGTAGGGGGAAAACACCTCATTTTCTGTTTGCATACAAACCCCCCCCCAACATTAAATACATTGCCTGTCTTTGAACCACTGCTAAAAACAGCATGTGCTCAGTAATGAAAACCAACTATGAAGCTGATTAAATTCGGCCAATGCTGAGCATGATTATAAACCATATGGCCCATAGGGGACAAACATGCTGGTGGGAACCTACCACAAGAATAAATTAGTGCTGCCCCTCTGAATAGGTCATACAGTAGTGCCCATTGAGTGCAGTCCCCCTTAGTGATTCCCAGGTATCTGGATTTTCTGTTCCCTGTGGAAAAACACACATTTCACCTTTTAAAGGAGAAAATCACAGATTTTCCCCGTTGAAAGAGAAAAACACAGATTTTCTTCTTTGAAGTGGGAAACCGTGGGTTTCCCCTGCAGGTTGTCAGTGTTCTAGCCTGCAAGGTGCTTCTTGGGACTCAGAGGAGTGACAGGAGGATGATTATAGGTAGAGGCTACCATAGCATCTGTGTGTGCATACATATGTGGCCAGCATACAGCCAGACAGGGTGGCACGAGCAGCACTGGCAGCTGGATACAGGTAGGTCTATGGTATAGGGGGGTTGGGGGGCCAGGGCTTGGGGACTGTCCAGAGGGCTGTTTGTGGGATGTTTGTGTGTGTATATGTTTGTGTGTGGCAGGGGTATGTGGAGGGGATATGTGTGTGTGTGGGGGGAGGAGGGGGAGTTTGTGTGCCTGTGGGTACCTGACGGTGCTGGGGGAAGGAATCCAGGTCCTGGGGCTCCAGTGGGCCAGGGGGCTCTGAGGGAGTGATCGGTGCTGCCAGCGAGCTCAGGTCAGTGTTGTTGCCAGTGGGGCCCACCCAGAGATACCTGCCCCTCCAGCATGAGAAGGGATGGAGAGGGGGGATCCTTCAGGGGTGGTGGGAAGCTGTGTGGCCAGAACCACAGGCAGCAGCTTCTCAGCCTCTCCTCAGAAGTCATGTGCTTCAGCCCCCTAACCATTTTCATTGCCCTCCACCATACTCTTTAATTTGTATACATCCTTTCAGTAGTGGGGGGCCCCAAACTGGACCCAGTACTTCAGATGTGGCCTCATCAGTGTTGAATAGAGGGGAATAATCACGTCCCTTGATCTGCTGGCAACACTCGTACCAATGCATCCCAATATGACATTAGCCATCTTGGCAACGAGGGCATACTGCTGGCTTATATTCAGTTTATTGTCCACTGTAACCCCCAGGACCTTTTCTCTAGAATTGCTGCTTAGCCAATCGTTCCCCAGCCTGTACCAGTGCAGGATTTAGCACTTGTCCTTATTGAACCTCATAAGACTTATTTTGGCCCAATCCTCCAATTTGTTGTGGTCTCTCTGAATCCCAGTCCTACCCTGCAGCATATCCACTACTCTTCCCAGCTTGGTGTCATCCATGCTTGACACCCTCAACTTGCCAAGGGTGTACTCCATCCAATCTTCCAGGTCATTGATGAAGATATTTAACAAAACCAGCCCCCTGGGGCACTCCACTTGACACCAGCTGCTAGCTGGACAGTGACCCATTGTTGTTCCACCATGGCTTAAAATGCTGTTTTCTCTGCTGGGCCCCAGCACAATGAACTAAATGATAAATCATAAGCCTTTTGGCTTTAGACTAATAGCATGCATAGTTTGTATTTTCTCTTAAATAGGTGGTAAAATGCTGCTTAAAAGTGTGTTTATGGAGTACCTGTGCTAAAGCGTGCAGCACTTTTTAAAGGTAAAATGCATAATTTCTGGGTGAACTAAGTCTATGGGCACTACATGAAAATTGCTGTAGCTATGTTTATTTCAAGGTCAGTTTTTTCAGAATTGTTCCTCACTTCCATGTACTCAGGGACAGCTGGGCCTGGGAGAAAGGAGAGAGAAGGGGCTACAGGGTAAGAAGTTGAGGTGGGGGGGGCAGCGGGCAAAGGGTCTCCCTGTCTGCCCCCCCCCAATTTATTTTTCTTGCTGTTGCAGTGGAAGGGGGATAAATTCAAGGTGAACTTCCAATAATTATATTAAATACCTGGAAAAATATTCAAATGTATACATTTTCCACATATAGAATCTAATTACTGGGACTTGTCTTATATTGAAGTAAATATGGTATTTACATAATACAGAATTTATGTCAATAAAAACATTTGGTTATCTGTAAATAACAGTTTGCAGATTATCAGTAAAAAAAAATGTTTCTTGGGTTGGAAACCCTAATATTAGAGGTCATTATAGGACATTATAAGTATGAGACAACAGCAGGAAGGTTGTGGTGATGGTAAGTATATTCTTATAAATATTGGTAGCTGCAGTTGTGATGAGTTTAAAAACCGTTTGGTCATTCTCTACTGGATAGGAAAGTAATTAATCTTCTGAAACATCTTCACACTTTTTTTGGTAAATACTGAGGATGTGGTCTTGGTACACGGTACTAAAGATGTAGAGAAAAAATAGGAGAGAAATTCTTGACATTAAAAATAGGATTCAATGAAAAAGTACTGGGCCTCAGTGTAAATTTTCCTGGAATGCTCTCAGTTTCCACTCTGAAGCCAACTAGAGAGAATGAAGTTCTGTCCAGTGGCACATCATGAATAGTGTGACAGCCATCTATGAAAATGGTGAACAAGAAAATAGTGGAGAAAGGATGGTTATTTAATTACTGTAGAATGGTCTTTCTTTAAAACTGATAAATATAAATGCTTTTTATACAGGGAGTAAGTTTTGTAAGTCAGTGCCATGTTATCATTGATTCAGATAGCTTAATGGGGTTCTAAAGAAGACATTTTGTGAACTAGATTTTCCCATTACATTAGGATGGTTTTACAATATGAGACCAATGCTTGGATGAGGAAGAAGCTTCCCCATAAACAGGTTATTCCATTGTTGTCCATTATGCAATAACGTGCACCTTTTTTGCAAGTTTGTGGTTCTGTTCACTTTCAGATATAGGGCAGTGTTCGAGGTGGACAATTAAGTGGCAGTTCCTGTATTCCTAAGAGCTAAGAAAAGACATATACATTTGCTAAATGCAACCCAGGGGAATTCTGACAGACTGTCACTTGCCTTACCCATTAGGCTGGCCTGTCTTGCTTTGTAGATAGATAGATAGATATAAATATTTAGAGCATTTAGTGGGCTTGTTCTATTGATACATTACAATTAATCTTTGTGCTATTTTGGGATTAGTATTTAATCCCTGCCTGTCTGTTTGAAATCTTTATTATTCATGGAAGCAATCAACCTCAGCATTTTATTTTTACATGTTAATATGTACTAGAGCAACACAAGCCAACAAATATAAAAACCTATGCAAACACTCTTAAATTACCAATCTAATGCTTTCATTTACCAGAATGCATTGGACTTTTGTTACCGTTCCCCTTTTAGTTAGCATTAAATGTTTAATTTTATGAAAAGTCGCATGATTTTATTTGCTTTTTTCAGAGGGATGCAATGGGTGGTTAGTAGTGTTTTTGGGTCCTGAGAATTCAACATTTTCCTGTATAATGTGAACTTATTACTTTCAGTTGTTGTACAAGTAAAGTCATGTTTTCTGCAATTCTGTATACCTACCACGTCTTACCAGGGCAGGGTTCTTGTGTGGCTTTAGGTTTAAAACCATGTTCCCAAACAAAATACTTCATTAGTTAAAACTGAGAAATATGACACCAATATATTAAATGCTATTTTTAACTTACTCAAGCTCTAGAAAGTATGTAAATCATTAGTTCCATACACCATTCATTAACACCCATCCATAGACTTCACATTTGTTTGCTTAACAATGAAATAACCTGAACTTTGTCCTCTAGTAACTTAATTCTTTTTTGATTTGTGTTACTTGGTGACTTTGTTCTGAAAACCCTTTCTCATGAAATTAAAGATTTGAACACCAACACCGCTAAACTGTAAAATCTTTTGTTGTGAATAAATGACCTTTTGGAAGGGTTTAAGAAGCTATAATAATATGGTTCTATTTAAATCCAAGAACTTGTACTCATAGAACTGTTGTAAATTAAATAATATGTTTGCTTGTGCATTTGCCTTATAAATATGTAGATGTGGTATGTAGTTTAGGAGGCATTGTTGCTGATTTATACCATAAGTATATAAAAAAAAATAGGTAGCAAGACAAGTAAGTTTTTGTGTGGGCTTTTTGGTTTGTTTTTATGCATGGAGAACTTCAAACAACCCTCTTTTTTTTTTTTACGCCTAAAATTGAAAGGGTAAATTGCTGTTGTCATATAGGTGCCTTTTTATAGTTTTGGAGTGAAAAATATTTTTAATTTAAAAACTGAAGTTAAGGTTCTGAGCATGCTTGGTGTACATCAATTTGAAATTATTGAAGTAGTTTGATTTAATAGACTGAATCTCCTCGAGACCAAGGAACACTTCACATTACACTGCGCAAGCTCTGAAGTCAGAACCTGATCACTTCCAAACTGAAGAGCTTATAAAAAACGTGAAGTACTCTAATAATTTTAAATGACTCTATATTGCACATTTTCAGGTCTCTGATCACCTCCAAATTCAAGTGCTTATAAAACTGCTCCAATAATTTTAAATTGCAATGTGCAGAGTGATTTAAAATTGTTAAAGTGCTTCAAAGTTTTTTAATAAGTACTTCAATTTAGAAGTGAGTTGAGCAATACTCCAGTATAACTTCAAGAGATTATTAAACTGATGTAAAAATTTACCATCTGGAAAGAAAATTAAACTGATTCTTAAAAAGAGAGAGAGAGAGAGAAGGTATAAGGGTAACAATGGGAGTTGGGAGGAGGGAAAAGAAGAAAAAAGAGGAGAAATATATCCCCAAATCTCATAAGAGTAACAGGCTCCTAGTTTTCTTTGTTCTGTAAGAAGCGGGTTAATAGAAATCCTCACCTCACAGCAGTAGCTTAAATGTGTCCCAGAAGTTTCGCTTAAAGTTATAGCAATATGACAGTGGGAGATCAAAGGAATCTGTACAGCTTGAGAACATCATAGTTGATGAAGAAGCTGTCTCTCAGGCTACTCTGTACTGATATCCAATTGATACGCTGGTATGTGTCTTCTTCCATATTGTCCGTATGCTGGACAGTCTTGGTTTGTAGTGTCGAGTTAAAAACTCCACAAAAACAAAACCCCTGATGGACTTAAAATCGAGCATTATTTTGAATATACCTAACAAATGTTCCCCACTAAAAGGAATGTTACCTTACTCTTATGCAAACCTAGTTAGATTATGCATTACTGTTATGAAATAACTCAACATGCAAAATCAGTAGTTAAAGTATCTTGAAACCTTCATTATCATTAAGGAGAAGAAGCTTCATTTGAAACCTGTCCTCTATTGGTGCTGTACTTTCTGTTTTGTATCTTTTGTAACGTGCTTTGGGATTGGAGGCTAGAAAATTAATGGTATATTGGAGAGGAATAAGTCTCTCCTATATTTTATGGAAAACAAAAAGAGAAGCAATTGAAGAGGGGAAGGCAGGGCATTGTGGCAAACATGCATCTTAAAAAAACAAACAGCAAATCTGTAGTCTTGTATTTTATTGAATTCATAGGAAGTTAACCACAAAGAAAAGTTCCTCAAGTGATGGAGCATGGTAGGAATGTACATTTCATTTTCAATGTGTATTAGAAATGAAAAAAAACTACTTTGGATATAAATATATATGGAGGCAAATCTCTGAGAACCTGAGCTTCCTCAATTCTAGCTGACTTTGAGAAGTCAAAGACATTAAAAATTTGCCAAATGAGCTCTTGTATTCTTTAGTGTTGTTGACACTGGGGATACCTAGAAAACAAATAGTGATTTCAAACTCCTGTAACAATATTTCTGTTAATTGAAGGCCAAACTGAGTGGAATGCCATGTGGTACATTTTGAAGCCAAAATCTGGTGCATGGAGCTAGAATCAGGTGATGTAAGCATTGAGAAGAATGCAAATCTTTTACCAAAATGCTGTCTGCATTTACGGCTAAGGACAAATTACACATAAACTAGTATAAGTGATTGGAAACCGGTTCAAATCTGTAACACAACAGAAGTTTAATGAACATAAACTGCTTTCAAAATGGCTGAAACTGGTTTAAGATAAACCTGGATGAATGTAGTATCAGACTTAAATGATTTGGATTAAATTGGTTTACTGAATTGCTAGTCCCAGATCCCCTCCAGATTCAAGGTAACCCACAGTCCCTCAGGATCCCAAGATGCTTTGCACCTCCCCTGCAACCCCCCCGCCCCCACAGGGTAGGCAGGCTAGCTTAGGCCCAAGCAGTCTGCTCCAGCTTAGTGGGGAGGTGTGCTCTGGCGCCCACCTGATTTCTGCAGGCACTGCAGGCATGTGGCTGCATGTCTAAAATCAAAAGTGAATGTCTGTTCATTTGCTTATCAGTTCAGTCTACACAGCTTAGAATAACCTGCAAAGATTGAATTAATACAACCTTGGTTTTTTTGACGTCTGTCCCTAACCTATAGGTCTGATTCTGCCGTCTAATGTCAGTTTTAAATTGGTTGACTTTTATGGTATTGTTCCTTATTTAAGCCACTATTCATGACAATGGTCAATGCCTCATTTGTTTTGACTTTTAGAATCCCCTGAGAAGATTTCACATGAATGAAACAGAATGAGCCAAATTCTTACCTTGTTGACTTCAGAAGGGCCAACTTCAATGAGCTTAGGAGACTAGTGGGGGAGGTACTAAGGGCCCAGAAGGTAGAGGAGATGGGAGTCCACGAGAGATGGTCATACCTCAAGGGGGCGATCCTCCAGGCCCAAAGGATAACAGTCCCTGAGAGAAGCAAAGAGGGTAAGAGTGGTCAGAAACCTCCTTGGCTCAGCAAGGACATTCAGCAATGCCTGAGGACTAAAAGGGAGGCATACAACCAGTGGATGGGATGAGGTATCTCCAAAGAGGAATACTCCTCCTTGGCCTGTGAGTATAGGAGGGTTATTAGGAAGGCCAAGGCAGAGATGGAACTCAGGCTAGCATCCAGGATTAAGGACAACAAAAAGTCCTTTTTCAAGTACATTGGGAGCAAGAAGAGGGCACCAGGCAATGTAGGGCCCCTGCAAGACATAAACGGTAATCTTGTGGCCACGCCAGACAAGAAAGCTGATATTTTTAACAGTTTCTTTGCCTCTGTTTTCTTGAACAGGGACTGGGACGTCCCACCTACCAGAGGTAGGGATAATCTCAGGGATAGCTCTGTCAGGCCTTCAGTCAGTGCAGATGTAGCTAGGGATCATCTGGAAGGGCTAGACATTTTTAAATCTGCAGGTCCAGATGCCCTCCACCCAAGGGTGTTGAGGGAGCTCGCAGGGGTCATTGCAGAGCTCTTGGCCTGGCTGTATGATCATTCATGGTCATCTGGCCAGATGCCAGGGGATTGGAAACTTGCTAATGTGGCCCAATTTTCAAGAAGGGGAGGAAGGAGGACCCAAGTAACTATAGGCCTGTAAGCCTCAACTTGGTGCTCAGGAATATCTTGGAGAGAATCATCAAGGAGCACATCTGTGGGGGGGTCTGCAGGGGAGATCATGCCCAGGGGCAATCAGCATGGGTTCATCAAAGGCAGGTCCTGCCAGACCAACCTGATTGCCTTTTATAACCAGGTAACTAAATCCTTGGATGATGGTGTCGCCATGGATGTAGTCTTTCTAGACTTTAAGAAGGCTTTTGACACTGTCTCTCACCCCATCCTCATCAATAAACTAAGTGACTGTGGCATTGATGCCTACACAGTTGGATGGGTAAAAACTTGGCTGATGGGGTGCACCCAGAGAGTAGTGGTGGATGGGTTGTACTCAACCTGGCGAGATGTGAGCAGTGGGGTACCCCAGGGCTTGGTCCTCGGGCCTGCACTGTTTAACATCTTCATCAGCGACTTGGATGAGGGGGTGGAAAGCACGCTGTCCAAGTCTGCTGATGACACTAAGATGTGGGGTGAGGTGGACACACTTGAAGGGAGAGAGAGGCTGCAACTAGATTTAGACAGACTACAAAAGTGGGCAGATGAGAATAGGATGGGGTTCAACGTAGACAAATGCAGGGTGCTGCATCTTGGGAGAAGGAATCCACAGCATACATGCAGGCTGAGGAGTTCCCTTCTTGAAAGCACAGAGGCAGAAAGGGATCTCGGAGTCATTATTGACTTCAAGATGAACATGAGCCGCTAATGCCAGACCGCATCCAGTAAGGCCAGCCATACTTTGTCATGCATCCAAAGGTGCATCTCAAGCTGGTCCAGAGAAGTGATACTCCCCTTCTATGCGATTTTGGTCAGGCCGCAGTTGGAGTACAGTGTCCACTCCTGGGTGACACACTTCAAAAGGGATGTGGGCAGCCTGGAGAAGGTTCAGCAATGCCTGAGGACAGGGGGCCACGTGCTTGGTGAGAGGGCAGCAGGACAGGCCCTATGAGGAGAGACTGAGGGACCTGAACCTGTTCAGCCTCAGCAAGAGGAGGCTAAGGGGGGACCTGGTGGCTGCCTACAAACTCATCGGGGGGATCAACTGCAAGTAGGCAGAGCCCTTTTCTCCCTAGCGGTCACAATGGTCATAAGCTGATGGAGAATAGGTTTAGGTTAGAGATCAGAAGGCAATATTTTACAGTTAGGGTGGCCAAAATCTGGAACCAACTTCCCAGGGAAGTGGTCCTCACCCCTACCTTGGGCAAATTCAAGAGGAGGTTGGACGATCACCTGTCTGGGGTCTTGTGAACCCAGCATTCATTCCTGCCTGTGGCAGGGGGTCAGGCTAGATGATCTGTTCAGGTCCCTTCTGACCCTAGCTACTATGAAACTATGAAACCATGGGTGAACGTACATTGAAGTCGTGCATTGACACCTGCTGACGATCTGCCCCATACATTTTCATATGACTTAGGGGTAGTTATGGAGGTAGGTATGACTCTACAACCTTACATATGGACTGTTCCCCGCAACTTTAAAAAGATTCTGAGTCCCTCTTTGAATTTCACAATTCTCTACTCCTTCAGTGCAGACTGACCAAGAGTCCTATAACTGAATGCCCCTGAACTTTTGTGATAGGTAAATTTTATTATCTGGATCTGATTTGTTGCACTGCAGCCCATCTTTACGGGTGAGAGACCCTCAAGAATGGCTTGCTTGCCCTCCCTTCTCTGACAATGCAGCGTACAGAAAGAGATTCTATTTTCCTTGCTGCTGTGAATTAAGGAACACTGCAGCAACTACCCACTGATTAGTCATACACACGGCCTTTAAGATACTGAACAAAAAGATCAATACTCCGATTTCCTTTTCATCTGCCTGGACCATGATAATTAGGCCTTTTACTTTGTTTTGTATGTGATGGAGGAGATAAGGTGGTGCCAGTGGAAAGAAAAGACTATCTCCCTGTGGTAAATATATTGATGTTTACAGACACAGGCAGAGAACAACATGGAGAGTAATGAGAAATTTGACTGCTTTCTATTCCTTCCCTAGCTTTCCAGCTTAGTGTTTCTGCATCCCACAGTGAATTACTAGCTACAAAGAGAAGGAACTGTTTAGGGACTGACAATTGAGAGCATTTACAATTAGCTGAATTGATTAACCTTTACAAATGCTGTTACTTTATGAGGTTTTTTCCAACACTAGTTGAACAATATGCCTTATTGATTAAACATACTCCTTTACGGTAGCTCTGATTTGTCTATGACTTCACCAGTCATAAAGCCTGCCTTAGTAATAGCTGATGTGTGTTCTTATGAGAACTTGACACTGGAGACTGATTGGCATTATGTAAATAGCTCTCCATGTCTGGAGCTGAGGGAGTCGCACTGCAAAAACAAGGGAAATAAATCTGCCTTCCAGCTGCTCATGTAAAGCCCGGTCTGAGCATAAACAAAGAGAGTTATCCTCTTTATATATGTCACCCACTGTGCACAAGACACACTTTTTTTTGCCTAGATGAGGAAGATGGGTAGCTAAATATAAACAAATAAGTAAGGGTCAATTATTACGTTTATAGCTTGGGTTATAAGACACATAATTTTGTGTACAGAACACAAAAAACTGACAAGAGAATTCTGTTTTGTACCTATTAAGTGTTTTTAAGACTGTTATATTTCTTTGAAAACTGATTTGGGTGGTAGCGGTTGATCATAGACCCCTGAGGGGAAGGGCTCCCAGTGATCAAACAAGCCTTGGACTTGGTAGTAACATAAATCATTGTCAGATGGATGCCTTCTTAACCTCATGCCCCATAAAGTTGCAGAAACACATAAGTATACCACACAGGTATTTTTTTCCCCTTCTTGCTTTATTATTGCAAGGGGGATTTTTTGTGATCATGAAGGTTAATGATCTGACAGCACAGGCTGTTACGCTGCAAATCTCACCAGTGTCCTTAACACTTACTGTACCTGGAAAAAGCTATTCCCTTTGAGAGGGGATAGCAGGAACTTAATATTTCTGCCACCTCAAGTTTCATTCTCATCTATAGAAGCTTTGATCCACTGTAAATCATGCTGAATTACATGTGCATTTGGTTTGTGGCTCAGTGTGGACTGAACAGAGAGCCCTAAACTCATTTCATCACAGACTACACATGGAGTCACAAATATACTCCAGGAAGTGAAAAAGCCACTGGTCTTTAGCTGCATAAAAGAATCAGTAAGAAATTCAGGTTTTTGGCAGTACTCCTCCTTGGAGATTGTGGGGAAAAAAAGTATGGATTGCCAGCAAATTCTGCATGTACATAAAGCATTTAACGCTTTAAATGAAATATTTCTTTAAAGAGAAAGAAAACTGTCTTTTGAAAATGTTTATGATGGGAATGCTAATGTGACAGATAGAGCTAAAAATGTATTTGTCCAAGAAAGATGTATATTATATGTACGTATACTTCCCATACATAGAGAGCATATATATAGAAATATTTAAGTGTGTGCAAATAATCAAGGGTTATATCCTGCATATAAGAGAACTGATGTCATTCCATGGATCAGAGGAACAATGATGGCACTCAGCCATTTTTTTTCTGAGTAACTGCTGCATTTTTACAAATAAAAAATCAGGGAGCTGCTGTAGCAAAGTCTGTAGCATTCACAGCATGACAAACAAATTAGAAAACAGCAGATGCAGCACAAATTAAGATGTATTTAGCACAGCAGCCCATCAGATGTGTGAAAGTCTTTTGTATATCAGCTTTGCGAGGTTGATGTATTGCACTTTAGACAGCTGATAATGAACCCTTCTAGCAATTAGAGGTGGAAATATTGAGAATTCAAAATTGTGTTGTTCCCAGTGGGCAAAAAAAAAGAAGAAAACCCCCAAACTGTCAGTGTATGAAATGCAATTGTGTTTTTGCTGTTCTAGTTAAAAAAAGCAAGTGTTGCGCATGCAGGTTAGAAATTCTTTCTTACTTATTTTTACATCTAACTATAATGTGATTATTATTTGATTTTATGTACCATTTAATAAATATATATTTCTAATGATTTTATATGAGGCTTATGGCCAATACAGTGTTTCTTGTTCATGTGATGCATTATTTAGGCATCTGATGTGAGGATAGTAATTTCAGTAATCTAGTCCTCAAATAGAAATGAGCATTTTAATGGTTTAACTCATTTACATCATTAGTGTTTATATCATATTTTGCTTTTCTTAATACTATTGCTGTCCCTTTACTTCCCCCCACCCCCAACACCAAACTACTACAGTGCTAATGAGAGCTTGTTCTCTATTTGAGAACTGCAAGGTTTGGATCTTCGTGTAACTTTGTGTTTCTGGCATTAGTCTTGGAGGTACTGAGAGCTCTGAGCTCCAACTGAATTTAATGGGAATGAAGAGTGCTTAGCAGTTTGCATGATCAAGCCCCTGGGGAGAACAGAGTATTGCCATGGAGCCAAGATCTGTCTACTATACGGATAATAATAGTTTCCTTTTATATAAGACCTTTCATCTGAAGATCTCAAAACGCTTTGCAAATTATGGAGGTTCCAAGATAGCTCCATCATTATAGTTGCATTGAGATTTGAGATTTAAGTAGGTATTAAAGCTCTTTGTTGTGCATAAATAAAGGTGCATTTCCTTCAAACTTACAGTAATCAGTCTTTAGAGAATGTACTGAACATTTGCAAATTTAATTATTGAATTTTAGTTCATTATATATAGTCCCTTTTTAAATAAGTGTATATATTTAGCCTTTTTATTACTCACAATATTTCTTCTCTCTTTTTCTTGCTTCCCTTTTTTGTTGTTGGATAAAATATTCTCTGAAGGTGGAGTTCTAATCAGCGGCAGAGAGAGAGAGACAGGCAGCAGCAGACTCTGCTAACAGTTGGAGACATAGGCAAAATCTTAACTTCCCTCCTGCTAGCTGGACAGGAGAGGGAGGTAGTGATGGTTTCCGAGGAAAAAATAGAGGAGGAAGAGGGAAGCCATCTAATTACCCACTCCTAGTACACCGAAGATGAGGAAGGTAGTGAAGTCCTTGTAGAGGAGTCAGAAACCTAGTAGCTCCATCTTTATCATGGGCCACTCTATAGTAGTAGCCTCCCATAGTCCACAACTTTCCAGAAAACCCTCTAACATACAACAACTCCTCTTCATCTCCCCACCCACACACACAGATGAATTGAGACATTGATACCTAGAGTGCAGACGGAAGTGACAATTTTCACCTGATCTGGCCACAGAAAGCAGTTTATAGCTGTGACCAAACACAAGTGCATGGCTGCAGACAGTTTTAAAAATGGCCAATCAGGTGAAAATATGACCCTTCATTGTGTAACGTATCAGATGAAGACATTTCAAAATGTAGCGTCTTCTGCATGGAGCTACCAGCCAGTTGCTGTTTTCAGAGTGGGAGGGGGGAAAGGGAGTGAGGGAGTTCAGTCTGGGGTGGGTTTTTTTTCTGAGATGGGGGAGCTCCAAGTCACCCACCCCACCCTTCAGCATCAGCTGGGGAGCCCCAAGGATGAGCTCCCTCCACTGCCTTTCCCCCGTCCTGGTCTGAAAACAGCGACCACTGGCAGAGAGCCCTGGCCACTGCTATGGGAACCTGGCTGCAGGCTTCCAGCCCACAGCTACATTCTTCAACAGTGAACTTCTGTTTGGTCTGAGGTAAGGTTGTAACTCACAATACTTTGTAGAAAATGTTCTGTGTTACAGCTGGGAGCTGCACTTCTGTCTCCACCTAAGGTGCCTGCCCCAGCTCACACCATCAGAATTGGATTGGAGCTTTCATTTTTGAAAAGTGTTCCTAGATCTCATGTATGTGAATAAAGGTATGAAAGCAAGAATTTAGTGTTACTGATGTATGGCTGAGCCTGCAGACAGACTGAAATGACAGTTTCAGAGGACAGAAACTGCCTGTGACCTCTTGACACAGAAACATTATCAGTTGAAAGATGGCTGGAATCGTCTGGGACCAATTTATGGTGGTCACTATGACCAAAGTTTCTGTCATTCAGCCAGGGTTCTAGACCCCATCTACAACTCACAAAATTGCCGAAAATTTTCCTGTGACTCAACTGAGATATGATGATGTTTCAGACACATTGTGGGTTGCAGACAAAAAAGGGTCCAAGAACCACTGACGTATAAGATGGCTGGAATCTTGGCCCTCTGTTTCTGTGAAACTGAACCATCAGAACAATCAACCTTTCCCATCTGTTCTGGAGCCAAACTGGCAGAACTTGAGGGGCAGATGTTTTTAGTTTAAGCTATTACCCTTCATTTGAATTCCAAGATTCCATTATTTAATCAACCAGGTTTGAGTCATGTCATAAATTTTAACTAATTTCCTTTTTTTTGTATAGAAAAGACCTGACTGCAAAAATGCAGTTCTTGTCATCAAACGGTTTTACACACATTTCCCACCAAGTTTTAGCTTGCACAGTATCTAAGGGCTTTGTTAAACTTTACACCTCAATCATCTCAAATGTTGATCAGTGTTAGTGCTAACTCAAGTCTAGAGTAGTTACATGTTTAGGTAAGCAGGGGCCTTGAGGACTGAAAGGTAAGAATCCTTCCCCCTCCCATTCCAGGGTCCCCCCCTGTAACAGGGAGCCAATCCCTGTTATGTGCAGGAACACCGTGTTTGCGAGGCTTGATATTCCCAATATTGAGCCCCATGCAGAGTCCACACTCCACTGGAAGACCTACCTCAAGCTGGCGGGGTTCAGGTCTCCTCCAGGGAAGCCAGCTGGGGCTCGAAAGTAAAGCAGACCCACCATGGCAAGGAAGACCCCTAGCTCCACCTGACAGTCAGTGTGTGCAGCCAGTAGTGAACCTGGAAGTGACTAAACTCCAGAAGCTACAGCAGACCATGTGGTGTCAGGAGCAGGGCCTGATTAGACCACATGGATGCGGGCCTATTTAAATTAGAAGCTCAGGGATTCAGTTCTCCAGAATCTGCATGGTGCATGCCTATGCAGAGGCACAGGACTAGACTGAGTGGCAAGTAGATGAAACCATTGAACGGAAGGCTTAAGAGGACCTAAGACAAATGGTACAGTGAGATGGGTCAGTGAGATATAGCCACCAAAGGACTTCAGTCAGCTGACAGCACTAGACTAGTATAGGAAACCTGGATTCATGGGACAGGGATCCTAACCTGCCCTGAGTAAGGTTGCTTATGGACTTTAATAAATATTCAGAGAGAGGTGGAGGGAAGGGGCAGTACCCTCACCTGGGTTCAGATGAGGGGTCGCCCTTAGATAACTGAGAGAAGAAAGGGGGATGAGACACAGAACACACAGGTCAGATTGCTGGGAATAACTTGTGACCCTTGCTTTGAGGATTATGGGTGAAAGATTCTGATTGCTCTGATGGGGGTGGTGAGGACAGGGTAAAGGGGTGGTCAGAGCCGTGTGAAGAGGACCCCTCAGGATGAGGAAACTGAAGTCCTCATAGGACTAAAAAAAAATGATTTCTCATTTCTTTTCCAACATGGCATGGCAGGAGAGCGTGAGAAAGCAGGTTGTACTTCAGGCCCTGAGAATGGGAATAAGAGCTACCTGTCCACACCTCCCTTTCCTCCTGCCTTCTGGGGATCCCCTTATCTCCCCACCCACCAGGGATTCCCTTGTTCACCCCTGCCTCAAGGGTTCCCCTCTCCCTCTTGTGGCTCACCAATGCCTCCTCTGTCCCCTGGCTTATTTGTGGCTCTTGGTGCTATCCCAAGGGAACAGGCACAGAAGGGGAACCCTCTTCAACAGTTACTGCTGCCACTACTGTTGAACCACAGCTGTTGTCTGGGCTTTGCCCAGCACAGCAAGCAGCAGTGGTGGTGGCAGCAGCTGGGCAGGCAGGTTCCCCTTCCCTGCCTGCTCCCTTGGGGCAGCACCAGCAGCCACAATTAAGCTGGGAGCTGTGGGGCAAGGGAGTGGAGCAGGGATCTGGGGTGTTGGAGGAGTGGGGGCAGCAGGCCCAATCCATTTGCGGGGGAAGGAGAAGCATCAGGCTGTTCCAGGCTGGTGGGGGATGGGGATGGGGGCAGTGGGCTGATCTGGGTTGGTGGGGGAGAGGGGGGGCAGGGGGCTGATCCAGGCTGGTGGGGGCCAGCAGTTAGCAGGCCTGATGGGGGGGTGAGGGGGGGTTATATTAGTGTAACATGAGCTGGGTAACACAGCTCACAAACCCAGCCTGGAGTGGTGTAAATTTAAGATGTCTAAAGGGTGCTTAAAACTAGTTTAACATATGAATATGTGGACAATCCTAGGGTTAAGTGTTCCCCAAGCCCCTAAAATAGATGTGTAACAAATCCCTACCACATATACAAGGTTTATTTCAGTGAACACCACAGTTAAAGATTGCTGAACCTGGAAATGTATCAACAACATTTTGCTTTGTGGCATTTTTGTTACTCTTACTTATGTTAGGGTTGAAGCAAATCACTTACCAAGGGAATTTATTGTGGTGACCTCCTGGATTCAAGCAAGGAGTTTTGTCTTGAACAAGCTTCATAACTTGTGCATCTTTTAGCTGTCAAGCCACAGCTTTTGACCTTCATTTGGATGCTGTGTAATACTGGTCATTATTAACAGTTATCACTGGATATTATAGTTTTAAAATTAGAAAAGATTGTCAGCCAAAACACACTGATTGCATTTAATCGGAATTTGAAGATGATTTTCTCTGGGCAAATGAGTTACCTTTTTCAGTTCCCTAATGAAAGATAATCAGTCAGGCAGGATTTTCTGTTATGTTGAGACTTTTGCTTCACCGGGTTACCTAATAATGATAATGGCCAATAAATATAATCTGAAATATAGCTTAACAATTTTGATTTACCAAGCAATGTTATGAACAACTTTTCTGATGAAGGTTCAATACTGTTGTGTCTTTGGCCAAACATAATTTTCTAGTTCACAAGTTCATTCCTGATGCTTTCATTTTTCTGCTGTCTGTTTTCTGAATTATCACCTCTAGATTTCGTTTGTCTTTGGATGATGGGGAACATACCATAACATTTTTATGTTGGAGTAGCTCGTTAAGTTATGGAATAGAATCTCCTCACTGTTTTAATGCCTAATACAGCTTATCACTCTTAACAAAAGTTGTTTGCAAGAGAACTTGCTAGGGATTGGGAAGTCTTCTACACAAAGGCAAGGAAAGCTGTAATTTTGGTTTTGCATTCTGCACTATGACATCTTAAGTGCCTTTGTGCTTTGGTGGAAGACAAAAAATTAGTCCTCCCGTCCTCCCCCCAGATTCTTAAGCGGAGGCCCAAGGATTTTGAAACAACAGTGGTAGGGCTTTTGCACAAAGGTCACAAAACCCAGGAGTCTCTTCTGATATGGCAACATAATATTCAAATAATAGCTGTTTGTCAGCACTGGCTCTTGGAACTTCAGAGCTCGAACTCTCTGGGGAAGGTTGGAAAACTTTTTCTTGAGCTCTTTCCTCTACATATTCTGGCATGCTTAACCCAAATGGAGAAAGGCTGGATTTCTTCCTTGTCTTTGAAACTTATGAGAAGTTTTAATTTGCCAAGCTCTAATTTTAGCAGCCTGCTGACTTGTATTCACTGTGTGGAGAAATCAACAATCCCCGCGCTGATATAAATTGTCAAAAGTAGGCCCTCCCTGTGATGATTCTTTTGTGTAACCTCATCTTTCCTTAGAAAATGATAAGCCCTTCAAAGAGCCTGTGCTGCTTGTGATGAAAACTCAACAGCCCATCCTTACATCATGATGAAAATGCAGACACATAACACATTTTCCTCCCGCCCCATACAATTGCAAATAGCTAATCATAATTAGGAACCCTGCTGTTGGGAAAATGGCTCACCCCTGGAACTGAAAAAAAGTCTCCTGAACATGTAATTTTCCTTTTTTGTGTTTTAGAAATCTTTCTGAAAATCTTGCTCTGTTACGTATTTGCCCAGTTCATCTGCAAGAAACATATAGACACTTACAGAAACAACTTTCATTGACCTCTCTGTGATCTCCTCCCCCATCTCCCCCTCCTTCCCCATTCTGCTTTTTTGTGGTATGCTAGTTGCTAATTACATGCTATTCATTGTTCTTTTTTCTTGCTATGAGACTAGTGCATGCATCTATTTCACCCCCTTATGAGTCTGGGTTCTTCATGACATACCAGGGTTGGGTGAACCTACCTGAAAATTATACCATTGTAGTCAGACTGCTCTAGTTAAAAGACCTTTAGTATTTAAGAAATAGTAATCAAGCTGTTTAACAGGATAAATGCTCAGTGGGGAGGAAGGGCAGACAAGGTTCTTTGGGTAATAAAGAACAAAGGATTATTCACCCAAAATGTTTATTAAACCCCATGCCCCATGTCCCATTATTGCTACCTTAGCAACGCAAATACAAAAAAGTATTTATTAAACTGGAGGGTTTTTTTTTTTTCTATTTTACATGTCAGGAATATCATATAATCGACATCTGTGTCAAGAAACCTATTTCTAGAAATTTAATAGATCCCATATTAGGGTTGCATTAGTCTATCAGATTGAGTCTCGAAGCTGTAAATTGGCATAAAAAGTGTCAGCAAACTAGGATATGCATTATCTTTTTATAAAACAGGTCCCTTAATTTTAGAGAAAACATCTGTCCTTAGAAAGATGCAAGGACATACCTTTGAATTTTGGTGGATTTCCATACAATACTTTTGCAAGGACAGTTTGTCAAACCCTACCCTTTGATTTGTGAAAATCTGGGTATGCAAAGGGAGTTAAGTTGGCATTGTTTTCGTGTTTTGAGGTTACCTTGTAAGTTATGTTTTTTGTTTAGAAAGGGAATTAGCTATAACATAGTGAGAGCAACAATTTATTTTTCTTGCCATCTGCATTTATGTGACATTCTACTGTTTTGATTGGCATACTATTAGTTTTTACACTATTTAAAAGAAATTCCTATAATATTTCCATTGCACACATGTAATTGAAAGACATGTCATCCACTGGTTTCTTTTAATGACATGCATCACCATTCAGCACTATTGTAGTGACACATCTGCAATTTAAGATGTCTAAACTAATATGTGTGAGTCTTCCAGTATCTTCTTGTATTGTTTACACAGTACAGAGAATGCTTGAATAATCTGAGTCCTAAGGTTAACCGATGGGATGACTCTCTTGCCAATTTTTTTTTATTGTCACAAAATTGAATTGGAATTCTGTAAGAGAAAAAATAATCCTGAACGTATTGAATTCGTATTATTTGCCTTTGCATTATTAAAGTGCGTTATCTACGTCATCTACATCGCAAGAAGGTTTGGGAGAACTTGGACGTGCTTGTTTCCTGTTTCACCATGTGAGTTTTAAGCACTAATGGCTAGCAACTCTTGGCCTCAAAAGGAAGGTAAGTCACTCAGGTGGTGTTAAACTGGATGGGGGCAATTATGTGACGGTGAGTAGCCAAAACAAATTGCCCCATATTTTCTTCATTATGTTGTCCTAATATAAACCCCCAAGCTATATCCAATTGAATGTGGACATTTGTTTCCCTGGGCCCAAGTAACACCGGCTACTTGTCCCTGGGGAACGCCTGTGCCACACATGCTCTGGCACGTGGCAGGGTGAGGTAGGGGAGGCTGGGCCAGCAGCGGTCTTGGCTCCAGCTGCCTTACCTGGGGGCCTCGGGGACCTGCATCAGTGGTGCTCCTGTAGCTGGGAGCCTAGCTAGTAGCCAGAGCATGGCTGCCTCTATGTGCATCATGTTGCTGATTTTTGGCATAAGTGTTTTTGTCCCTAGGATCTCCTGTGGTCAAACTCCACTCCCCCCTCCCCGCCCCCCCCCCCCCACATACACACATTGCAAGGCAGCAGCAAATGCCTGCACGTGCAGTGTGTGGCACTGCAGATGGTCTGTGGCCCCACATACTGCAAATCCATACTTCTCTGGATGTTTATTTTTTATTTGTTTTCTGCCAATTGAAGAGTTTTAACTCCTGGCTGTAATCAGGGGTGGAGTAATCAAATTATCAGCCATGAAATAAAAAAAAAAAAATTAGTGGGGGACTCTGTAGCAATACTTTCTACCAAAGATGTAACTAGGAAGTCCTGGGTAGTAGTGGCAGCAGCTGAGCTGGTAGCTTCCTTGAACCTCTTTAAGTTGATGTCTAAGCCTGATGCCCCACTTGCTTCCCCTTCCTCCCTAGTTATGCTACTATTTTCTCATGTTTTTGCTGCAACAACTTATGCTTAGGTGAGACAGTTAAACAAAATTTTGTCTCAGTAGCAAGTCCACATGTGATTTAGTGGTTGCATCAAATGCTCAGTAGTTGTCCTGTTTGAGAACCTGAAACCATTTTTATATTGAGCTAATATTGGGGTTTGATTTAGACTTTGTTTTAGAGCATCTGCCTGGATAAGAAGTTCTTTAATTAAAAGAAAAGGAAAGACATTATTAAAAGATATATGTAGTCAAATAAGTGAAAAATTAGGAAGTACATTTTCTAGAATAGAGGTAATAAGAGTGTATGTCGTTGGAAATGCTTCTTGGTCCTGTGATAAATTCTGATCAAAGTTTTCATTTTCATCAACAATTTTTCTCTTAGTATTCCCATTTTCATCAAAAACTGAACACTTGAAGATATTTCTTTCTGTAAATCAAGCACAATGTTATTTAATTTTAGATTGAGTTTCTTAGCCAAAATTGAAAAATGTTTGGCTTTTGGCTAATTTTTATATTTGGTTTTTCAGTTTTTTGATGAAAAAAGCCACCAATAGAAACATTTCAGATGAAGACATTTAAGCACTGAAGAAATAAACTGACTGTGGTAGGAAAAATAGCAAAGATAATAATTGAATTGTTGGCTCCAAATGTTTCATTTGTTTGACCTGGGTACCGTAAAGGACAGTCTGAATTAGTAACATACTGGTGAGTACACCTGTCATAACAGACCAACACATGTAAATGATCTTGTATGCGTCAGTGAGATGCATGTAATATGTCATGACATTCTGACTATACCTCTGTTTAGATATTCAATTTACATGTAATTGTGTGTTTTCATATTTGATGCCTAGGAAGAAGTAAGCTAAATAAGAATATTATGCCTACTTAACCCCGTTTGTCATTATCTAACAAAAACAATAATTTATCTCCTCTTCCCATACCTCCATATTTTCATGGATATGGGAGATTCATTTATTGATTTCTAGGTCCCAAGTCACAAAGAAAACAAATCCATATTGCTGAATAGGAGTTTGCTGCTGCAGCCCTGATTTAGCTAAAATGTGTAAAAATTAATGTAGCTAGACAGGTCCCTATTGGTTACACATATGAGGAGGCAGAATAGTGTAATTTATTCCTTTTGTAGTTAATTGTAATTTATGCACATTAATTGCCTTACATTCTGCTTATTTACCCAAGATTTCATAACAAAGCATTATTTTGGTGAGTTCCCTCATGCTTTAAGAGATATTACTTACAAATAGGGTAGCCATCATAGAGGACATTCTGGTTTTCTGCTACTCTGTCCTCTATTGATATGAAACCCAAGGCCTTTATGTCCCCTATTTTCTCCCTTAAAGAGAAAAAATAGGGGACATAAAGGCCTTGGATTTCGTATCAATAGAGGACAGAGGGCAACCCGACTGTCCTCTATGATGGCCACCCTACTTACAAACCCAGAGAACTCATTACTTTATTAGCACTTCTTAGTAGATAACAGAATCCTAGCAGACCCACAGTGAAGGAATCTGCCCCACAATTGCTCGATATTTCAAATGCCTGCATTGTTGAACACAGAGTAGAATTTGGTCCCTATGTAAAGGAGTAAAACTATTTTTGTTGAGTTTTGCTACTCTTATACTCAAAATGGCTTCAAAGCAGTTATGCTGATATATCTATGATGTGGACCTTACCCTAGAGCCATAAGAAATTCCATTACAGTTTTCTTTTTCTGCCTTGAACTTTGCTGGTACATGTGAGTCACATGGGTTCCAAAGAAAATTCAATAATTAAAGATGAATAAACTGCCAAAATATTTAGAAGCAATTCTTCCTTTCTGCATTGCATATCTAAGGCAAATTCCACGCAATTGCCCCCATTGAGGTACTAGTGGTCCATATTTGTTTCACTTCCCAGGGACTTTGGTTTATTGGCTTGATTGGTTTGATTGGTGAAAGATTTATCAGACTAGGGGAAGGTGTTTAAGGCCAATGAAAGATGTACCTCAGACTTCCTCTAACCTAGCAGAATTCATAAGGGAAAGACAAATAGCCTGAGACTATTTTATCTTTTACAGAGAACAGTTTCCTTAGTGAATGTGACTGAAATTACCACCTTTGGGGAAGTGACAGCTTTAGGGGAGTAAATTATTGCAGTTTCTATGGAGATGTGCTGGCAGAAGGACCACAAATACTATAGGGCTTCCATGTCTTCTGTTGATTGCTCCATGAGCACAGAGCTTGGTGAGGAACAGGTTGGGGAACCTGTTCCCCTCCCAGCTCCATGATTCATAGATTCATAGATGTTAGGGTCGGAAGGGATCTCAATAGATCATCGAGTCCGACCCCCTGCATAAGCAGGACAGAGTGCTGGGTCTAGATGACCCCAGCTAGATGCTCATCTAACCTCCTCTTGAAGACCCCCAGGGTACGGGAGAGCACCACCTCCCTTGGGAGCCCGTTCCAGACCTTGGCCACTCGAACTGTGAAGAAGTTCTTCCTAATGTCCAATCTAAATCTGCTCTCTGCTAGCTTGTGGCCATTATTTCTTGTAACCCCCGGGGGCGCCTTGGTGAATAAATACTCACCAATTCCCTTCTGTGCCCCCGTGATGAACTTATAGGCAACCACAAGCTCGCCTCTCAACCTTCTCTTGCGGACGCTGAAAAGGTCCAGTTTCTCTAGTCTCTCCTTGTAGGGCTTGGTCTGCAGGCCCTTAACCATACGAGTGGCCCTTCTCTGGACCCTTTCCAGGTTATCCGCATCCCTCTTGAATAGCGGTGCCCAGAATTGCATGCAGTACTCCAACTGCGGTCTGACCAGCGCCCGATAGAGGGGAAGTATCACCTCCTTGAACCTATTCGTCATGCATCTACTGATGCACGATAAAGTGCCATTGGCTTTTTTGATGGCTTCGTCACACGGCTGACTCATGTTCACCTTGGAGTCCAATAGGACTCCAAGATCCCTTTCCACTTCCATGCTACTCAGCAGGTCATTCCCTAGGCTGTAGGTGTGCTGGACATTCTTCCTCCCTAGGTGCAGCACTTTGCATTTCTCTTTGTTGAACTGCATTCTGTTGTTTTCTGCCCACTTGTCCAACCTGTCCAGGTCTGCTTGCAGCTGTTCCCTGCCCTCCGGCGTGTCCACTTCTCCCCATAGCTTTGTGTCATCTGCAAACTTGGACAGAGTACATTTCACTCCCTCGTCGAAGTCACTGATGAAGACATTAAAGAGTATCAGTCCAAGGACCAAGCCCTGCGGGACCCCACTGCCCACACCCTTCCAGGTCGAAACTGACCCATCCACCGCGACTCTCTGGGTGCGACCCTCCAGCCAATTCACCACCCACCGGACTGTGTAGTCATCCAAGTCACAGCCTCTTAACTTGTTCACCAGTATGGGGTGGGATACCGTATCGAAGGCCTTCCTGAAGTCTAAGTATACGACATCCACCCCTCCTCCTGTGTCCAGGCATTTCGTAACCTGGTCATAAAAAGAAACTAGATTGGTCAGGCACGATCTGCCTGCCATGAACCTGTGCTGATTTCCCCTCAGCATAATTTGTCCTGCCGGGCTCTCACAAATGTGAGCCTTGATAATTTTTTCAAAGACTTTGCCAAGGATGGAGGTGAGACTGATAGGTCTGTAGTTGCCCAGGTCCTCCTTCCTCCCCTTTTTGAAAATGGGGACCACATTGGCCCTTTTCCAGTCCTCCGGGACTTGGCCCATGCACCACGAGTGTTCAAATATTCCCGCCAGTGGCTCTGCAATGATGTCGGCCAGTGCCTTCAGCACCCTTGGATGGAGCTCATCTGGGCCTGCTGACTTAAAGACATCCAGTTCTTCCAAATGACTCTGCACCATCTCAGGGTCTACGCATGGTAGTCTGGTGCCTTGCTGCTGCCTCTCTACAACCCCAGTGAGAGACTTGTCGTGCCCCTCGCTTAGGAACACTGAGGGAAAGAACTCATTGAGGAGTTCAGCCTTGTCTCCCCTGTCTGTCACCAATTGTTTCTGCCCATTTAGCAGGGGTCCTATTCCTCCCTGGGCCTTCCTTTTACTCCCTATATATCTAAAAAACAATTTCTTGTTGTCTTATACTTGGGTTGCCATCCTCAGCTCCATGGTAGCTTTGGCCCGTCTAACTGCCTCCCTACAAGCACGAGCAGAGGAGGTATATTCATCTTTGGTGATCTCTCCCTGTTTCCACTTTTTATGTGCTCCCCTTTTGTCCCTTAGGCTGCTCTGGATTTCTCTGGTCAGCCAGGGAAGCCTTCTGGCCCCTTTCCCTCTTTTGCCTCGCTCGGGGATCGTCTTGCTTTGTGCCCGAAGGATCGTTTCCTTAAGGCACAGCCACCCTTCTTGGGCTTCCATCTCTTCAAATCTCCTACTCTGCAGTGCATCCTTGACTAATCGCCTGAGTTCATTGAAATCAGCTTTCCTAAAGTCTAGCACTTTCACCCTACTAGTTACCTTACCCACTCGCCGTCTTATGGTGAATTCTATTATTAGATGATCACTGTCCCCCAGATGGCTACCGATCTGGAGCTCCGCTACCATGTCATCTCCTGTTGCCAATACCATATCCAGTATGGCATTCCCCCTAGTGGGACCGTGTACCTCCTGAGTCAGGTGGAGGTCCTGTACACAGGTTAGAAACCTGCGTGAGCGGTGGGACTTTGCTGTCTGTGACTCCCAGCAGATGTCCGGGTAGTTTAGCTCCCCCATGACTACCGCCTCTTTAGCTTTTATGGTCTCCGAGAGTTGCCTCAGGAGCCCAGAATCTCTTTCTTCCCCTTGATGTGGGGGTCTGTAGCAGACCCCTACCACCAAATCCCTTTCTCCTTGCCCCCCATGTAGCCTAACCCACAATCCTTCTACTTCCTCATCCTTGGATTCTGTCTTGATGAGGGTTGATGTATATTGCTCACTGACATAGAGCGCAACCCCTCCCCCTTTCTTCCCCACCCTGTCCTTTCTGTACAATCTATAGCCCTCAATATGTACCGCCCAGTCATGGGATGAATCCCACCAGGTTTCCGTTAGCCCCACTAAGTCATAGGTGTTTAGTGCAAGCAGGAGCGCTAGTTCATCCTGCTTGTTTCCCATGCTCCTAGCATTAGTATATAGGCACTTGAGCCCTGTGACTGGTGCCTTTGCTGCCCCCCAGCTCCCAGTCCCAAGGGGCCCTTTGATTCTTACCTTCTCATTTCTTACCTGTGCCATAGTGCTGGCCTCCCCATGGCTTTCAGGTTCCCAATGCTCTCTTTCTCCAGGCTGGGCTGTCCTTGTGGGTGCCACATGATTTGGTGGTCCACAGCTTCCCCCGCCCTCATCTTCCCCTCCCCCCGACGAGCCTAGTTTAAAGCCCGCCAGAGAAGATCTGCCAACCTAGAAGAAAACACACGCTTACCTTTGGGGGACAGGTGAAGCCCATCCCAGCTGAGCATGTCCCTCGTCGTGATGTGCGGGTCGTTGTCCAGGAAGCCGAAGCCTGCCTCGAGACACCACTGCCGAAGCCACCAGTTGGTCTCTCGGATGCAGTTCTCATGCCGTCTTCCGCGTCCGTTCACTGGTAGGATGGAAGAGAATACCACCTGCGCACCGAACTCCTTCAGCACGCCGCCCAGAGCACTGTAGTCCGCCATCAGGTGATCGGGGGTTCTCCTGGCCGCATCATTAGTACCCACATGGACTAGGACCATGGGGTAGTAATCGGTGGGCTTGATCCGGGCCTGGATTACCTCCTTCACATCCCGAATCTTTGCTCCAGGGAGGCAGCATACCTCTCATGCTGAGGGGTCCTGGCGACAGATGGACCCTTCCATACCTCTCAGGATGGAGTCGCCTATGACGAGCACTCGTCACCTCCTCCTCTGGGTCCTCTTGGATCTCTTGATCTGTTTGGAGTGTGAAGAACGTGGTGTTTCTTCCTGCCCAAGGGTTTCCTCCTCCCCTTCCATCTCCTGCAGGATCGCCAGGGCCTTGTACCTGTTCTCCAGTCAAACTGGAGAAGTTGGTACCGATTCTCTGCGAGCTGCTCCGGTCCTGGCTGTGACTGTCTGCCACTCTGCTGCGGAGGGCATTCCCCGGGCTGCATAAGGGCATAAACATTAAGAAGGGCACAGAATTATTGAATGCAATGGTGGAATATTAAAGTTTGCAATGGAAAATTACTTGACCCCCCCAAAAAAAAACCAAAAACCAAAAACAGAAGGAACAGCTGAATCTGAACTAATCTACAAAGGTCAGTCATTGGTGATACCAAAAATAGGCCAGAGAGATAAAACACTTGAGAAAATTCAGCAGGGAAAATACTGAACTAGATAAAATAGTCTCTGTCTTTCACCTCTGTTATCTATGATTATATATATTTTAAGCATGGTGGGTGGACAGCTGGGAGTGCAGTTTTACATACCTACTCAAGATATGTTTGAGATTAGGTTGGACACATTTCTAAATGATCATATCCCAAAATAAATAATGACTACAAATATTCAGGTAAAAAATTCCCAGGTAGAAGTCCTATTCAGGCAGTGGGAATTTTGCTATTTTATTAAAAACTACAAATCAAGGAGACATACTATAGATCTGTGTAGCGGTGGAAGTGTTTTTCAGTCTGGTCTGGAAATGACTGGCATGATAGCAGGAAGAAAAGTTACTACAAGTTGTATTCTGCATGGTATTTTCTTTCAGTCACCCCTGATTGCACTGTTGCATAATGAACTATTAACCATTATTTTCTAAGAATCTTGTATAGGCAAAAGGAACTGTTCCCAGTGGAGAATTATGCTGTCTGTAGAAATGTATTGCGAGTAAAATCATGAGCTTGTTAACAGGGTTTTTTTTTAAGATTTTGTTTTATTTAGCACTTTATTTTCATTTGTTATATACTTTATCACATGAACACTAGAACAAAGAGAAAAATATAGTGCCCAGAATAATCATTAAGGAATTGTACAGATGAAAGAAGTCTTGGCATCAGCAGAGAAGATTGTCAACTTCCCTTGCCTATACGTATACAAATAAGCTATACTAGCTAGTTTGTTAGGCAGGACTTAGGGCAAGGACCTTAGAGACTAACTGGCTCAGAGAAGCATGTACTTTGACAGGTAGCAACCTACTTTGTCGGCTGCTACATTTGAATGATCCAATCTGATGAAGTAGATTGGTGCTTATCAGTCTCATGCCTCTTTGAACCAAGTAAGTCTCTCAGCATATGTACAACTGTTACATTTAGATTGACCCAACCAGGTTTGGATTGATCTAAATGCCCAATCGTGCAGGTGTTCCAAGGGATTAAATCAAGCAAAAAATGGTGCACCCAAGCTAAGTTAGTTCACGTGAGTAGATGCACTAACTTAGATTGAGATTGGCTTAATCTGATTTTACAACTGTTTGCATGCATTTGCAGCACAGCCCTGGGGCTGGGAAAGCCCAGTCACTCACTCCAGCCCTAAAACTGTGCTAATCCCAGCCCCTCAAACCTGACTGAGCTATTTTTAGCCATCAGACACCCCTGCCCCCTGCAGACCCATCAACCTCCACAGAGACCTGCCAGTACCCCAGTTCTACTCATGCCTCCCCCCTAGCCCAAGTTAGTTACGCTAGTTTTCCTCTGTAACTCCTGGAAGTGGCAAATGCCTGTACACACTGCTCCTAGGAGCAGCAAACTGCTGCATGTGCCTACTCGCACTCTAGATGGTGGCAGTTTAAAGTAAGCCATCTATGTCTAGACTGCGTATGGGAAACGATTGTTTGCACCCTAAGATGCCACTCTGCCTGACTACAGACTAGCAAGGCTAACCACATCTCTAGTTTGTTAGAAATATAGAATTCAAATATGATTTGTTTTTTATATCTAATATTAACAATATGATGCTAATTCTATTCCCTGCAGATGAATATGGCTTTGGACATGTAAATTGCTATTTTGAGATGGATGATATAATGCCAATGGAAAATGAGAAAAAAATGCAATAAAAACATTTATAATCATGCTTTACAGGGATGTATATGAAAACTCACCTGAAGGTCTTTCCTTAGGATTCATTGTATGAAGTGCAGTAATTCAGTGAATATTGCTTCCTTCCTCCTTGTATATATGAAACAGCCATAAACTATAAAAATCTGAACTGTAGAAGAGATGTGTTTTGTGTTAAAATTATATTCTTGTTGGACTTCTGTATAAATACCAAATAAAAAGTCCCTGATGTAAACATCTGGAATGAACACACGTGTGTCTGTACTGTGGGTTAAGGAAAGTGGGTTAAAATCTGAATTAAGGTCTAGAGATGAATTTGCCAGCCAGCTATTCCCTCTCTAGTTGGTAAATCAAAGACTAAGATCTGAATTTCAGAAACCTTGGGGTGATCAGAATCTTCACCTGAATTTAGCCTCAAAAGTCTATTTCTAGTTGAAGTAATATTCTTATTCCCAGCTGGATATTAGTGTGTTTTCATAGGTAGAGGCATAAAAATTAGTATCCTTGCACTGTAATACTGAGAGGTGTCTCTAGTTAGGAAGTCAAACATTAATCACACAATGCCTGTTAATATTAGGTAATGTGCATGAGTAATATTTTTATTTGGCTAATTCTTTTAATGGAAGCTATTTCATGTCAGATAGTATCTCCTATAACTGAGTGTTGGAAGAGTTGTATCTGAGAAGCCAGTATAAATTCTACTTTTTTCCCATTAGAATCCAGGAATAATACTAAATTAACCCATTGTGGGTGTGTATCTTCTACCAGAGCAGGCAGCATTATGGTTGAACATTTTTCAAAGACTTACTCTTCCCACCAGTATTACTTCCATCTTCTTCAGATTCTGTTTCATCCACTTCATTAGCTGAACTCCAACCACTAATTAATCATCTTTATAATAGTATTTTATTAAGGGGCCCAATAGACATCAGAACAGGGGGGTACCAAGGTCACCCATCTTGAGGCTTAAAAGGCTCTACACTGATGCTAGAAGCATGGGGAACAAGCAGGAGGAACTTGCACTCCTGCTTGCAAGCAACAACTTTGACCTGGTTTGACGTACTAAAACCTGGTGGAACCCTACTCATGATTGGGCAGTAGGCATTGAGGGTTACAGGTTGGACAGACAGGATAGAGTGGGGTAAAAAGGTGTTGGGGGGGAGGGTGCTGCTCTCTATGTTAAGGAACAGTATACAACCTCTATAATCAAGATGGAATCAGAGGAGAGCCAAACCAAGGTACTGTGGGTCAGGATACAAGGGGGTTGCGGGGGAAGGAAGGAAGCAAAAGGAAGGTGCAGGGTAGCATAGGACTTCTACAGGACAAACTAGGGCAACTGGTGACAGAGAGGCGGGACAAAGCTGAACTCTTCAATGAGTTCTTTGCATCTGTATTTCTAGACAGACCAAGATAATTGGATAATTGGATCATAGATAAACACAGGAGGGACACCAGCCCACCAATTGTTAGTGCAGACTTGGAGTGGCTGGATGTGTTCAAATCAGTGGGCCTGGATGAACTTAATCCAAGGGTGCTGAAGGAATTGGCCAGTGTCATAACAGAGCCACTGGCACGGCTGTTTGAGCACTCATGGTGCTCTGGTCAGGTCCTGGAGGACTGGAAAAGGGCTAATGTGGTCCCTATTTTCAAGAAGGGGAGGAAGGACAAATTATTATAGGTCAAACTATTATAGGCCAGTTAGTCTCACCTTTGTCCTTGGGAAAACTCTGGAAAAAATCATTAAGGATCACATTTATGGGAGCCCAGCAGGGGAAATAATGCTGAAAGGAAATCAGCATGGATTCACTGCAGGTAGATCCTTCCTGACTAACCTTGTTTCTTTTTATGACCAGGTCACAAAATACTTAGTCATCTACCTAGACTTTAAGAAGGCCTTTGATACATTATCTCATTCTGTTCTCAAAAATAAACTGGCAGTCTGTGATGCAGATGATTACATGGTCAGGTGAGTGGCAAGTTGGTTTAGGGGTCGAACCCAGAGAGTGGTGGTGGATGGGTCAATATTGACCTGGAAAGATGTGGGCAGTGGAGTCCCACAAGGCTTGATCCTTGGACCAATGCTATTCAATGTCTTCATCTGTGCTTTGGACGAGGGCGTGGAGAGCACCCTGTCCAAGTTCACAGATGATACCAAATTATGGGGCAAAATTAACACACCAGAAGGTAAGGAACGGATCCAGGTGGATCTGGACAAATTGGAAAAATAGGATGCAGTTAAACAAAGACAAGTGCAAAGTGCTGCACCTGGGCAAAAAGAACCACCAACACACTTAAAGGCTGGGGGATGACCTTCTCAGCAGCACAGCAGCAGAAAAGGATCTTGGAGTCATAGCTGACTCCAAGATGAACGTGAGTCGTCAATGTGACGAAATGATCAACAAGGCTAACTGCACTTAATCATGCATCAGCAGATGCATGATGAACAGGATCTAGGGAGGTGATGCTTCCCCTCTATGCGGCACTGCTCAGGCCATAGTTGGCCTGCATCCAGTTTTGGGCACCACATTTAAAGACGGATGCAGAGAATCTTGAGAGGTTTCAGAGGAGGCCACTCGTATGGTCAGAAGCCTGCAGGCAAGGCCCTACGAGGAGAGACTGAGGGACCTAGATCTCTTTTGCCTTTGCAAAAGAAGGCTGAGAGGTGATCTTGTGGCTGCCATTAAATTCATCAGGGGAGGGCAGCATAGAATAGGAGATGCTTTATTTACTAGGGCACCCCCTGGAGTAACTAGGAACAATGCCACAAATTGATGGAGAGCAGATTTAGGTTGGACATCAGGAAGAACTCCACAGTAAGGGCTCCCAGAATCTGGAATGGGCTTCCAAGGGAGGTGGTGCTCTCCCCTACCTTGGGGGTCTTCAAAGGAGACTGGACAAGCACCTAGCTGGGGTTGTCTGATCCCAGCACTCTTTCCTGCCCAGGGCTGGGGGTTGGACTTGATGACCTACTGAGGTCCCTTCTGACCCTAACATCTATGAATTATGAGGTGAAGGCTCAGAAGACATATTGCTGGCATTTGAGTACACATCATCCCACTATTTCTCCTACTGGTTGCTTGTAGATATTGAATTGGAGCACTGAGAATCAAGCCATTATGGAACTGAAAGTGAGAGGTATGGTGGCAAAGAAGCAGTTTACCATTGCTACCTTTAGATGTGTCCTTACAAGATCCTAAGCCACATAAACCTGAACCCTTTCAGGCACAGAAGCCCATTTACTCAGGCTGTGTATAGAGCTAGGATTTGGTCCAAACTTAGCATGCAGTTTTAAATCTCTGTTAATTGCTCTGGTCACTGTATAATGCTTATAGCTAAAGATACATACTAAAACTGTCTTATTTTACACATATAATTACAGTTTCTTATAGTTTCTTCTGTAGTGCAGTGAAGCCAAAGTGACAACTTTTAGTTCAGATGGACACTTGTTGTTTGAAAGGAATATCTGTCTATCTGGCTAGGCATGTAAGGATGAATCATGCCGGCTGAAATTGATGATGGTTGGTCAGAAGAAGCTAGACAACCAAAAGCTTAAATGGAGGATTGATAACAGCCTTATTTTGGTCCATTTGGCCATGGAGTGGAAGTGGTCAACAGGGTCCTATGTGCCTAAGAATCATGTCAGTTATTTTCTTAATCCAGGGATGATCTTACTTATATTAGTCATATTTAAAAGAGGAAACGTTGTCCTTTATGATATCTTGACTGTCAGACAAGCAGCATTCTATACGAACTTGCTAGAAAAATTGAACTAATTCAACCCTGATTTCATTGACTCTATTAGTTAGGCTTTGCCAGGGGAAAAAAAACCCCCATGAATCAAAGTTGGTCTTCTGTCTGTAATAAATCACATTACAGTACTATGCCTTACCATTCTAAATGAATCATATAGCACGTTAGACTAATTCTATGCATATAATCACAAGCTTGAATATGAAAAATGTAATCTTTTGCCTAAAGACACAGAATATTGCTTAAAATAAATGAGTGATTAAAATGGAGACAGGCCCTAACCAAAGCCTTGCACCTGAGATTTCATATTTGTAATGTATAGCACTAATGCTTGTGATGCAGAGCTGTGTGCTTGAAATCAAGATCTCAATTCAGTTTTTCCAGAGTATAGGATGTTTACTCACTGTAAAGAAAGATTTGAAGTGTTACATGAGAGAAAGCCAAACCTGAATTTTGTAGCTGTCATTCATTTTACTAAAGCCCAATGAGTGTTTACAAAACTCCCACCTCTTCACAGAGTAACAAATTTCTCAAGTATTCATAATCCAAGTCCAAGATATGAATTGATTGACAAAAAGCTGGAATGATAAGCAAGATCATTAGGGCAAATAGACTACTTCAGAGTACTAAGGAATTCATACAAAATATGTTTCTTACAACTCCTTTGTGATGGCACTTCACCCTTCCCGCAAGTCCTTCATTAGTCCTGCATAAGGAAACATTGCTCCATATCATGGTGATATCATGCCTGCTTTGTGTTTAGAGATGGAGTGCCAACATATTGGGATTCTGGCTGCCACCTGAACTACAGTAGTGCCAACGCTTTTTTTTTTTTTTGGTTCAGTGGGAGTTCTGTGGGGAAGAAAAAATTAAGTTGATTTGAAATGAAAAATGCTTCAAATATTTAATTAACTGAGAAGTCAACAAAAAGTTGGTTTAATTTAGTTTTCAAGCTTTTGAAACATTTATTTAAAAAATGAAAAGAAAGTTTGAATTCAAGTCATTTTAAAGGCTCCCAATGAAACATTTTGACTTTTTCTGTATTTACTTTGCCCTTTTTCACTGATTTGCTCTTATCTAAAATTATATGGATTTGTTAAATGTTTAAGTGTTACCAAATCCACTTTTCTTCCCATAGTTTCAGCTAAAATACCTTACCCAGCTCCAGCATGTGCTGCAGTGGTGCCTGTTAATCCCCTGCTCCTTCGGTGCTCCCTTGTTGAGTAGCCAGAATCTAACTGTATACATGTTTTGAATAAACAAATGTTCTTCATGCCTCATGTTACTTAATTAGAGCAGAGAAACATTAGCTTGAATGTGGATATTTACTTAAGTCATGAAGACATTGTGGGTTTTTCCCCTTCGGCGGGTTTAGTCATACCATATATTTTCCATGAAGCTGAAATATTATAAATCACTTTTTAATATTTTCCCCTGAACAAGGGAAAAATCATTTATATTATAGACATGTAAATTTTACTTAAAATACAAAACCTAGTTTGAGATTTGATGCTTTGGCCATAAATCATATACAATAACATTGTAAATGAGATAACTGTAACATTATATTCTCTGAGCAAGGTTAATAGATTCAGTGCAAGTCTAGCAAGAAATCGTAGCTGACATTTTCCCATTTCTTTCAGAAAAGCCTTTATAAATCCTCAAGTTGTAAATTGGACTGGATTAAGTCCCAGTGGAGAAAATCCTAGATTTAGTGTTTTTAATTTCCTAAGTTACTGAGTGGGAACCAACTTTATAACTACAGTCAAATGTGACTAGGGGACTCTGCCAGGTTGCTTTTGTTATTCCCAGCCAACACCTATACTAGTAAAAGCAATATACCAATTTTATTAGCAAATGTTAAATTACAGAACGAACAAATTTATCTATAAAAGGGTTTGGTTTTTTTTGTTTTCTATGAAACTCCCTTTTTCGAAACTGGGGAGTCGCTTTCTTTGTTATGCTTAGCCCCCATTTTTTACCTTCTAGTGGTATATGTACTTGGGCAATGTTATAAGCGTATTGTTGTCATCTCTGATTCTTCTGTTAGACTCCACTCAAGGTGATTGTACAGAAACCTTTCCAGTTTCTTACCTTTCTTCAATGCAAGCACCAAAATCTTGCTAACAGCCATGTAGGTCTTCAGACCACTAGGTTCCCCACCTCCATTTCCTGTACAGCAATCTGATGTCCTATAATTCCAATGTTAATCCTTTAGGAATTTTTAATCTCATCTGAGAGGAAGATAAGAACTAGAGCTAAAGTATCCAGTAATCTCTCCAGTCAACTCTTACAGATGACCTTGGAGGATATAAAACATATACCTGTTAGCAGCTAGTAAATGTCTAATTTTACGTATCAAACAAAGGAAAACAAATTTCAATGAGACAAGCTTATTTGAAGGGATGCTATTATCCATACAATGCAGGTATTTACAGAAAATTCTGTTCACATCATGACAATAAAAATGTGTCCATTATTTTAGTAACTGTGTGACCTTCTTGGTTCTGACTTTGTAGGGGAAGTGAGACAAGATATTAGAGGTCTGTGCTGAACACTTTACACATTTTCTGACTTAAGACAGCGAGATACTGTATGGTGTTTTCCAGGTTTTTGGAATGGAGTCTCTGTCTCAGGCAGAAACATAAAGTTAAATATATTTAACTATATAAACATCATGCATGATTGGCTGGGTTGTTGTGATTAGTTTCATTTTCAGTTTCAAATTAATTTTAGTTCTGGGGCACCTTTTAGACATTTTCATGAGACCTAATTTTCCTGACCACTGTTGCTGATTTTAGAACACAATGCTTCATCACAAGGAAATATTTAAAGCTATCTGCATTTTTAACACAAAGGTAATCTGTCCTTTGGAGATATTTCACATACAGAGATTAATAATTTACATATGTTGCTATGGCAACTATATATCAAAGTATAATAAGTCTAGACTGTGCTATTCATGCCCTTTGAAACCAAAATCAAATGTAAATATCAAGTTTTTTGACTAGAGCTGCCTGGAATAATTTACTAAAATTTAAAACAATAGGAGAAAAAAATCATCCGTAGCCTGTCTTTACAATGAATTTTCAAAGCTAATGGCATGCTCATGTGTTTTATTGTTTGAGTTAATATGATAGGGTCTCAACATTTTCTGTGGGTTCAGTTATGTCCCTACTTAAACTATTTCAACAACAGATATGGGTTCACTCATATTCCCACAAGCTAATTCTGATTAAATACCTAGCATGTGTGACTTCCATATCACCTATAACTCACGGGGAACCTCTACATGTTCATTAATGTACCATAGTTATTGTGCATTAAGTTTAGTACTTGGATAACCAAGTACTAAATCAATGTGCTGTAGCTTGCGCTACTAAGCAGTAGCACAAGCACACAGGTTTTTAGTGATGTTTACTTCACAGTAGCCTAACACAGTAAAAGCCCTATTATCTGGCATGAGTGGGGAATGGGGGGGTGCCAGGCGGTGGCAGCGCAGGGTGGTGGCTGGTGGTGGTGGGGGTCATGTGAGCTTCCCCCTCCACCTCCAGCTGGCTGGCTGGAATTCCAGTTAATAGAGTATTTCAGTTAGTAAAATGCTGGATAACAGGGCTTTTACTGTATTACTGTGCAGTAGTGTATTAGCGTGGTTTTTGCCCAACACTCTACTGCTCAGTGTTATTACGCTACTGCACAGTCAGCATCTCATGTAGATGCACCCACAGAGAGTGAAAGGTAAGAAGACAACACCCTGGAAAATTAATGGCTGCCTTCATCAATTTATTTATTATGTAGAAAGACAGAGGTAACAGAAGCCATGGTGACAGTACTACTTTCCATGAGCTGCACAGCACAAGGATTTGTGGCTGGATGGTTGCAAAGGTGGATTGATTGGGTCTGAGACTAATGTACTATGTTGTTTTAGATATTATGAGGTGTCACTGCATCATCAAATAGTGAAAAGAAGTAGCATAAAGTAGAAAATTGGGACAAAAGAATGCTCTTGAAAGGAGTTTGTGTCCCTACCAGATGACATGTGATCATGTTGTGTGGCTGTCCAGCAGGATGTGCTGGACAGCCACACATACAGTGCTTCAAAACTGTATGTCTATTATTTCCAGAATTAAGGTCTATACTGTTGTAAAAATAATAGGAAGTGTGGGGACTTCTGATGAAGCAGGCTGCTGCCTACAAAAACGTAGGCATTTATGAATGAGCTAGTCTATAAGGTGCCACCCTGCCCTGCCTTCCACCTGGAAAACTGTGAAATACCATATTTACTCAAATAAAAGATGAGGTTTTTTTCCCTATTCAGCATAGGAAAAAAAGCGCCCCCATCTTATATTTGCATAGCAACCCCACCCCCCCATTAAATAGGTTGTCTATAATTAAACTGCTGTGAAAAGCAGCATGTACTCAGTAGAGGGAAGTGATTCTTCCCCTCTTCAGCACTGGTTAGGCCATATCTGGAGTACTGTATCCTGTTTTGGGACCCGCACTACAGAAAGGTTGTGGGCAAATTAGAGAGAGTCCAGCAGACAATGGTTAAGGCTGGGGAACATGACTTCTGAGGAGAAGCTGAGGGAACTGGGCTTATTGAACCTGGAGAAGAGAAGACTGAGACGGGATTTTATAGCAGCCTTCAACTACCTGCAGGAGGGTTCCAAAGACAGTGGAGCTAGACTGTTCTCAGTGGTGGCAGATGACAGAACAAAGAGCAATGGTTTCAAGGTGCAGTAAGGGAAGTTTAAGTTAGATATCAGGAAAAAAACTTTCACAAGGAAGGTAGTAAAGCACTGGAACAGGTTACCCAGAGAAGTTATGGAACCTCCATTCTTGGAGGTTTTTAAGACCTGGCTAGAAAAAGCATTGCCTGGAATGATCTAGTTGGGGATGGTCCTGCTTTGAGCAGGGGGTTCCTGCTTAAAGCTCCTGAGATCCCTTCAAGCCCTAATTTTCTATATTCTATGTAAACCAACTATGAAGTTGATTAAATGCAATGCATGTTGAGAATGCCCATAAAATACCTGGCCCATATGTGGCAAACACACTGAGAACCATTTTTTGAATTATTATGAAAGTATCAAAACTTAAAAGCCTGCTTCAATCAAATTACACTACATTAAAAAACTGTATCAGCTAAGAGGAAATGAACAATAAGTTGTCAGAAGTTAAAATATGCTTCCATCAGCTTCTAAAACTTTGACTAATAAGACAAACAAAACCATAGAACATTTGTATGTTATCCAAAAATTCCCTCCTTTCCGAAATTTGCATTAACCCATGGACCTGGTCACTTTCAGTTCTTAATACCACACGATTTCCTGTCACATTCTAGGTTGTCTATTAATGCCTATCACCTCTTATTCCATATATGTCCTGTCTTGGCTCCTATCATGCCTTTTTTCTTAGCCGATCTACAGCCTGCGGTTATAGCTCTGCTGCTTCCTAGGCCTCATAATCTTTTCATCTTCCTAGATCTACTAGGCCTCTCCATTCTTCCCTTTTTCATAAATTCATTGCCTTCTCCTTACCTAATTCTCTTATGTCCCACCAATAATACCACCCCAGTTTGCTCAAGCCCAAATTCAAGGCATCTTCTACAGAGAGTTCTGGTGGTTGTGAGACTAGTAAGTTTCTTGCCTTCCACAATGCCGCACAATGGCTTGATGGTGCAGATGAATAGGAGTGGTGGAAGGACAAATATATTTTGATCTGACCTTGACGTCCTCTGTTAGATGACCTATCCTATGCCATGCTCCTTTGTATAAAGTCTCAATTCAACCAAATTTTTTTGGTGGGATCCTCATCTTCTTTAGGTTTCCAAACAGAAACACATGCAATACCCCGTCATAATTTTTTTCTAAATCGAGCTTCAGGAGTGCCACATTTAATCCTCATTCTTGAAAGTATCTAATTGCATCTCTTATTAGTAGCAGTGTCATAGTTACTACTCTGCTGGGACTGTGCAAGCTTGGTCACTGTGGACCACCTTTCCCATGACTTTTAATTTTATTTGCTTGACACTTTGACCATTATCTAAGGTATTTATATACATGCTCTGGGAGGGGAGGGGAGGGGGGGGCGGGGTGGGGAGGGTGCTTTAAATAGAGTGGCTCTGAGAGCTGCTCTAATTAAAGCACCCAGTGTCACCTGTATCAACATCCCCTCACTGAAAAATGGCAGTGGGGGGACTTTAACTAAAGCTCATAGAATGAGCTTCAGTTAAAGTGCCCATACCACCCTTTTTCAGTGTGGGAATGCTGACACACATGATGCTGAAGTCTGCTGGAGTGCAGTAATTACCATGATCCAGCAGACTTGATTAATTGGGCTTCTCTGACACAAGGCTGTGTTGAATCAGCCTTGCTGCATGTGTATAGGCACTCTATAGTCTAGGTTCAATAAGGTTATCGGTCCCCAGCTCTCCTTTCTGGCTTTTTCTGCTTATCCTTTTTGTACAATAGTGTTATGATTCCTGTGTCCATACCTTCCCCCAGCTGCTTCTTCTCCAGACAGTTCTGGAATGCCACTAACAGGTCCAGGCTTAGTATGTCTCATAATTCCCCAAGGAGTTTCCCTTGAAAGTTTGGGTTGCCTCCCATAGTTTTTCCAATGTCCATGTCTTCTACAGCTGCTGCTTCTCATTTTCCTCCAAGCTTACCTCTAAACCCACCAAAAAGGAGTCAAGGACCCCCCAATACAACTCTCTGTAGGAGCATAAATTTTGGTAAAATTCCTTTAACACACTCAGTATCTCTTCTGTTTTTGTTGGCCACACTCCTCATCCTATGCTACCATTATACTTTTTTCCTTTCCTCTAGACAATGTAGGAGGACCATTCATTTCCTTCCTCCACCCAGGCAGCCTTCACAAGGAAGATGTTTTTTCTGTCCCTTTTTTCTCTAAACCACTCCTTCAGTAGTTTCTTTGTGTGTCTAATTTCCCCCCCTACCGAAAATCCCTTCTCTGCCAGTTGTAGGAGATGCTGCAGTCTCCGTTGCAGTCTTATAAACCTTTTCCTGGGCCCTTCTTTTCCCCACATTCTGAAAAGTCTTGGGTTCTTTCTTGAATATCTTCCCACCATCTCACTCTGCCTGTATACATTCCTTTCATCGCTCCCCATTCTTCATAGTGACTCCTATACTATTTGCACACTTATCTTCCAATAATCTTATATTTAACTTTTACTGACCTCTGCCTGGTATTCTTTGCTCTCCCACTTCAATCACCATCCTCAGAAGCAGGTGGTCTGAGAAGACAACAGGTATTCTCTCTGCTGCTTGAACTTTTCCATTTACAGACCTCAAAAATGAAGTGTATATGCTGAAACTTGAGCAGTCCACAGCATCTACTCTAATAAACCTGCTCTCAGCTCTAGGCACTGCCTTTTGGATGTCCTGTAGTTTATGCTCTGCTACCCTCCTTACCAGGATCCATGAGGATCTATCTAATACTGAGGCATCTCACCCATCTTATCCTCTACCTCCAATATAAAGCTAACATCTCCAATCAATATTAGGGGCAGGGCTCCTGGTAGGACCACCGTCAATTCCTCTAAGAGGGAGCAGCATATCTCCCACTCTGTCAGTGCATAAATATTCAATATTCTAAACCTTTTTTTCTCCCTGATCACCTGCAACACTCTTTTCCCAATTATCTCCCGATAGCTAAATAGTTGCAGCTGTGGATCGTTAATTAGTACCACCACACCCACTACCTTGTTCTCATTACTGCCTGACCATATGGACACTTCCATCTTCCTACGAGGTGTTTATATTCCCTCTGTTCGGGTAACCCATATTGCTGCAGACATATCATGTCTGTCTCCATCTGGTCCAAATACTGCCCCACCCCACCTATTTGATATGGCTGCAGATGCTCCTTACATTTACCAATATTAGCATAATAATCATATTTATCCCAAGATATTGCCCATCACCCTCCATGACCAGTCTGTGCACTCATGTCTATGTCTGGGCATAACCCTGTTTCTGATTGCAAGCTCAAGACCAATCCTTCCTTCTCCTGTTGTGTTCTTCTTCCTCCACCTTCTCCTTTCACCATGTTCATTGCACATAAAGCACTTTATATTTTGCCTTCCTCTAAGAACTTTACCCTGGCAAGGCTTTGAATTCCCTCTGGAGGTCCTGACAAACCTGTGAGCCCTAGAGCTAGAAGTGTTTTGGGGGATGGGAATTGAAGAGGGACTCCTATTGTTTGTTTTCTTTCCTTCCCTCCTGCATCTCTGCCTCCTCTCAAAGAACTGCCACTCTGGCTTCTGCTTTATGCATCCTCCATATCATTCCATATCATCGTCCTCTTCTTCTTCTTCTCCCTTCTTCCCCCACTTCCTACCTTTTTCCTTAACTCTTCTCATCTCTTGTCTCCCTCTCCCTATTCCTCCTATTGCATCCCAACTTCTCTCTGACCATTTCCCTCTGTCCATCTTCTCTATTCCATTCATCCTGGCCTTTTCTTCCCCTCCCCCCTGTTCTCTGTCTATGTTCCCTTTCTCCTCCTCCTATTTCTCCTGTCCTCCCTTCTTCTCCATTTCCTTCCCCTTTCCTTTTCTTCTCATCTTCTCTCTCCCTCTTGACTCATCCTCCATGGGCCCCATCTCTCCCTCCCTCTCTGGTCTATTATTTTCCACCTGCCTCATCTGCTTCTTCTTTTCTCATGTGTGCCCCCTGTCATCTTTACCCCGCTCCCTTTTCCCTTTGTCATACTCTCCCCATTTTGTCATCTTTTGACTGTGTTTGTGATTGATCAGGGTTAGGTATAGGACATATGATCCAATTCTCCACACAAATTACACTTCCATTCCTTCTTACATTCTTGTGCCCTGTTACCCCCTTCTCTCTGCACACTATACAAATTTCATATGGGCAGGCCATTGTCAGATGACTATCCTTCTTATACCTCCAACATAACTTCCCTTTTAGCCTAATGAACTATATGATAAACCAGAAGTCTTTTGGTATTGGACTATTGTTAGGCATATTTGTACTATATATAAGTAGGTACAAAAGTAGTGCTCAAAAGTGAGTTTATGGAGGACCTGTGCTGAAACTTGCAGCAGCCTCCAAAAAAGGTAATATGCATCAAATCTGGATGAACTAAATCTGTAAGTACCCATAGTAATTCCATAAAGGCATATTTCATAGACATTAGGGCTGGAAGGGACCTCGGAAGATCATCGAGTCCAGCCCCCTGCCCAAAGGGCAGGAAGTCAGCTGGGGTCATAGGATTCCAGCAAGATAAGCATCCAGTTAGCTCTTGAAGGTGTTCAATGTAGGCACTTGAACCACCTCCGGTGGCAGGCTGTTCCAGACCTTGGGGGCTCAGACAGTAAAGAAATTCTTCCTTATGTCCAGCCTGAAACGGTCTTGTAGTAGTTTATGACCGTTCGACCTAGTTGTCATGCCTAGAGGTGCTCTGGTGAACAAACATCCCCCCAGATACTGGCGGTCACCCCTGATAAACTTATAGGTGGCCATCAGATCACCCCTGAACCTGCGCTTTTCCAGGCTAAAGAGCCCCAGGGCTCTCAGCCTGTCATTGTAGGGTCTGCATCCCTGACCTCTGATCATGCACGTGGCTCTTCTCTGGACTCTCTCAAGCTTCTCCACATCCTTTTTGAATTGTGGAGCCCAAAACTGGACGCAGTACTCCAGCTGCGGCCTCACCAAGGCCGAGTACAAGGGGAGAATGACGTCCTGGGATTTGCTTGAGAAGCATCTATGGATGCAAGCCAGTGTTTTGGTCGCTTTACTAGCCGCAGCATCACACTGCAGGCTCATGTTCATCTTGTGGTCAATGATGACCCCCAAGTCTCTTTCTTCCTTAGTACTAGCCAACATAGCACTGCCGAGCCTATAAGGATGCTGCGGGTTTTTCTTCCCCAGGTGGAGAACCTTGCATTTATCGGCATTGAATGCCATCAGATTCTCGTCCACCCACTTGCTGAGCCTGTCCAGGTCAGCCTGGATCACCCGCCTGTCTTCTGGTGTGGATGCTTTGCCCCAAAGTTTGGTGTTATCGGTGAACTTGGCCAGTCCGCTTCTGACTCCAGTGTCCACATACACTCACTGAGACATATGTGTCAATATTAGATAGATCCTCATGGATACTGGTAAGGGAGGGTAGCAAAGCATAACTATGGGCATGTTCATTTTATAGTCAGCATTTTTGGTGTCTTCTCTTTCAAACTAACAAGGTTTTCTTGTGCAAAGTAAGGGAGGGAGGGGCAGATAGGTAGAATCCATATATTTTGCACATATAGAATCAAATTATTGGATGGTCATCTTATATACAGCATTGTCTTATATTCAGGTAAATACAATGTGTTATGCCATTTCCTGCATTTTAAAGAACTTAGCAGAGTGCCTATGTTCTAGTATGTTTTTTTCCCATGCTTTTTGGATTTGCTGGTTACCACATGGGACCAGGAAGGATTTCTTCCCCCCCGGGCACCTGGCAGCTAATTGTGTTATGGGATTTTTTTCCCCTCATTCCTCAGAGGCACTGGGTATTGGCTACAGTCAAAGCTGGGGATTTTGATTAGGTTATGCCAATGTTCCTTCTGAGACTTAAAAGGCAGAGGTTCTTGGCTAGAGGATCTTGCTCCTCTGCTCAGGGTAAGACCAATTTGGGGTCAGGAAGGAATTTTACCCAATTTTCAGATTGATATAGACTGTAGGGGTTTTTGTCTTCCTCTGTAGTGGAGAATGGGGATCTCTTGAATGTATTATAACCACCTCTGCTGCAGCAGGACATTGGTTACTGTGGTCTCTTACTTTCCTTATGGTAGGCTATGGCACTGAGTCTTGTGGTTGTGTCAGGGATGACCTTGTAGTTTTGCTAAGAGATTAGACAGTGGATTTGTATAAAATAGTTTGGATATGGATAGTCCTGCTTTAGGCAGGAGATCAGCTTAGATGACCTCTGGAGGTCCCTTCCAAACCTACTTACTTCTCTGTCATTATACCTTAAGAAAATATATTTTCTGGAAAATCTGTGTATTGCTTATCTGGATATTCTTCCAGAAAGGGTAAGGTAGGTGGCAACACTTGATCTCTTTTTCTTGTCTTATGCTGAAGAGACTATTCCCCAGGACTGCCCCAAATGGAGGAAGAGTTTACTGCAAGGTTCTCAGTACTTTGAAACCTTAAGATGATAACAGGAAATGGAAAAGGAGTGGCAGAAACAGCATGTCACAGACTGAATCAAGAATCTGGAGCCACCCACCCCACACAGAAACACGTGCCTGAGTTGCAACTGAGTCTATCCTGGATCGGCCTCATCAGTCATCTTCGGACCCACAGATAAAGCAATCATTCTCAGCTGTTAGAGATTGCCAGTGATGCTGATGGTTGCCTCTCCACTTAAATCTAGGAGCAAAATAAATCCCTCATCCAGGCCCAAGCTCCTCCTATTGTTCCACCTGCATATTTTTTGCATTTTCACATCAGCCAAAGGAGTAAGAGCTCTTTGTGTGGGACTGACTGAAGAACTCTCCTGTGCCCCCACTTATCCTCCTGCTTTGGCTTTAAGAGTTCTTGAAAAGAGTGGGGCTAATTTTTCAGAAGACAGGGAAGAATGTAATCAAACCAGTGTGATTTGGAAGGTTTTGAAATGCTTTGAATCAGAGTTATCAGAATACATTGGTAAGAGACTTCTGAGAGCAAGTAATTTCTTTCTGAAAGCTATTGGCTTGTGGTCCTAGTCAAGTCCCCATTGCAACCTTATTCCCACCTCAAAACCCATCACAATTAGCACTTTTGCTGCTGTTCTTAGCTGAGGATTTCAAAATGCCTTTTTATTCCAAACAAGTGGTCCCTCCAGGTCAGAGTTGAGATGCACGTGAATGGTAAAGGAAGAGATGCTTGTATTACCACAACTAATACTTGTAACTGTTCTGCAGATAAATTGAAGTCCAGCTGACACCTTTCAAAAATGCTAAATTAATCTGAGGGAAAACAACCCCCAAACCTTGCAGCCTTTCTTCTAAGGGGAAAAAAAATCTCTGCAGTGGGTTGGCTTTAAATTATTTAAGGTTTCTTTTTTTTCTCTCACATTTTTCATTTTTCAAGGCTTGAAAGGCTCTGAATATTGCATATTAAAAATTGCTTTCTCCAGTGAAGCCCTGTTCTAAAAAAATCAGATGTTGTTTGTAAGCATGATCCATGCTGGATATCTAAAATTTTAAATATTTAAAACTATTCTACTTATAATGTATTCTATATTCTTCTTCCCCCTTCCTTCTCAGCAGTGAGCACAAGACTGCACAAGCACATCTCTGCTGTTGTTTTAGGCTATGATCTGATATAATAAATAAAGGTCTTTTAATGGAGAGAAATAAGTTACTACATTGCTATTTTATTCTACATCAGGTAATATTAATGATATGTTATTAATATAATTCCAAAACAAGACATCTGTATTTATTTCTGAAGACAACTTTGCATCAAATTGTCTAGCATTTTAAATTTATTGATTGTATTGCATTTAATTATTTTAATTTACTTCCCCCCCCCCCTTCTCTCTCTGAATTTATCAGCCATCTTATATCATGAAGGGTAAGATCAGGACACGAACCCACAGAAATACAGTGGATAAAAAGGGAAAAAGATACTGACTAGTCCAGTGGGTGGAAAGCCTATAATAAAATTAATTAAGTTTAAGCAAAAAGTATTTCTGTTTCTCTCTTGCATTCTTTCTCTTGTGATGGAGAGAACTATTAATATATTGGTGCCTTTCATTTAGATCAATTAGAGTAAGCACACTATGTAGGTATGAAGATGAACTTTTAAAAAATTATTTTGTAATGTGTTGATTTATTGTTTGATTTCTCATTTTAATAGTGCATGTATAGACACTATTTTGGGGAACATTTTAGTATATAATTAGACAATATTGGCCAAATATTACTAATGGAATTACATTAAGAAAAGTGATTTACTTGGCCCAGTACATGTTTGACTATCCTATTGCTGGAAAATCTGTTACTAGATAACAGAATTTTATATCCCCATACACACATGTTTATACAGAGAAAAATGATAGAGTGAAAACAAGCTGCAATAGAAAAAGCCCTTGAATCCTCATATAGTTCACATATAAGGCATTTCAGATGACATAATCAGGTTCTTTTGAGTTGCAGAAGAAAAGTCTTTGCTCTGCAATTTCTAGTGCTGAGGGGGTGGATTTTAACTTTCTGACCTTGAAAAGACAAATATAAGAGTTAACTCTCTTATAAATATACCAAAAATAATTACCAACTGCACTGCTGAACAAAAAAATTAGAAAGTGCTGTCTACTTACATTGATCTTGGTCGTGGGGCCTTCTGATGCTATTCACACATGCTCTGAACACGGGTTCAGTTGTCAAATGCTGTATATAGCCAATGTGGCCAATTAAGTTTAGTGAATATTACAGATTTTCCTGGGAAATAAGTTAAATGTTCTCCATGCCAGCTTCCATGGTGAATTTTAGTGTTTGCTGAATATTTTTGTATTGATGGTACAGAACAGGTCCTCTTGGGATTGTGACAGTCTCCAGTTTCTGGCTCCCTATCAGATGTTGTCATCATAAATTGCACTATGGTCTGTATCACCAGAGTATATATGAAATGTCTTATTCAATAGAAGCTTTAAAGTGATCTTAATAATTCTTTAGGCATGCAGTGGACAGTGTCTTAACAGGAGAGAATCTTGGTCCTGATCTTCCCTGTCGTTGAATTCTGACACTAAGACCTCCCTGCTGAGTCCAGAACCACTGTTAGGCCCCAGCTCAAGTCTGGGTTTGTGCCCGGTATGCAAAGGCCAATAAAGATACCAGGGGTGAAAGTATAAAAAAGATTTATTGCTAGCAATAAAAGGTGCAAGCGGAATAATCTCACAGAACAAGCACACCAGATATTCAATACTAAGCCCCTTATATACAGGGGTTTGAACCTTCATAAGCATCCTTGTTTGCTAATTGGCTATAAAGGAGTGACGCAAGGAGTTCTTTACTGAGCATGTCTCTATACCTGTGTTTTAGCTACGTATCTCATTAACATACATATATGTTTCATTAGCATATTTCTTCCCCACCTAGGGGTGTGATTTTTAGTATTATAATGAGCTCTTTGTCCCAGTACACTGATTCTGTTTTTGTTTTCAAGCCTCCTCTATCTAAGACTGTCTGCTCCTTATCATTGCAGATGGGCATTCGTCACATAACATTCACTTTTGCTTAGGCTTTGCATAGTAGTTTCTAGGTGAAACCTCACACCACCACCAAGAATTGAGCCTCTTCTATTACTCTCACTCTATACAAGCCTGGCAATGAGACTAATGAGACCAGTCGTTCTCAAAACTTTTGAACTCTAGGCACCCCTCAGTGGATGTGAGGCATCCCTCAATAACCATTATGAATTAAATGCACCCAATTTCAAAAACTAGGTTATATGTTACAGTGTGTACCTCCATGCAGAGGGGCTAGGCAGTGGGGGTGAGGGATTGTTCAGGCGGGGACAAGCCTGAAACTATTTCTCTACCATAATTATTCAAATATAAGATGATCCTGAATTCAAGATGATCCCCCCCATAATTAGATTCTATGTATGTACAATTTATAAATTTGTTATAATTTTCCAGGTATAAAATATAATTATAGGAGGTTTGTCTTGAATTTGTCCCCCCTCCCATTGCTCCAGCAGGGAAAATAGTGGCTCTGTTGAAATTCAAGGGATGAAAAAGCACACTAACTCTGAAATAAGCATACCTGTTGTAATTTGCAGATAGGGTATTTACAGACTTAGTTCATCCAAAATTGGTGCATTTTGCCTTTTTTTGGAAACGATTGCAAGTTTTAGTACAGCATAAGCAGACTTTTAGCATCATTTTTATACCTGTTCATGCACAATGCAAACTATGTATGATATTAGTTCAAAGCTAAGAAGCTCATGATTTATCATATAGTTCATTAGGCTGGGCCCTAGCAGAGTTAACAGCATTTCAACCCGTGGTGACCCTACAGCCTAACACTTTTGGCTACAATCAAATACAGCATTTTTGGCACAAAGGGGAGGGTGTCAGGGCTGGCTCTGGCCCTCTCAGTGCTACCCTGGTATTGCAGTATCTCCAGGCCTGGTGCCAGTTCCCATGGAGGGAACACGTGCCCATTTTTTTTAAGGGCAGCTCCAAGAAAAATGGCTCCCATTGGTATTTTTGTTCAGTATGGGCCATGTGTTTCACAGGCATGCTCAGTATGGACTGCATTCAATCATCTTCATTACTGAGCACGTACTGCTTCTAACAGCATTTTAATAGTAGTGTATTAAATGAGATTTTCTTATATGCAAATATAAGACAAGGGGCTTTTATCCCCTGGCTGATTAGGGAAAAAACCCCTTGTCTTATATGAGAGTAAATACACATTTGAACACATTAAGGTGTTTCATAGGACAATATAACCCATTTTTTTTATAATATAGGGTTTTAAGCTGTACACATATTATGGTTGTCTACTGTTTATTCTCATAAGAGGCTCTAAATAGCCCTGGAAAAAGCCCAAGTTACTGCATTGAAGCTAATCAACCAAAAGATAGTGTGCAATAGATATAATGTGTCTAGGAAAAAAAGTGAATACAGTATATTGTAGAGAGAGATCCTAGTCAGGGTGAGACATCACCAAGATGTGTGTCCCAACAGACAAGGAAGGGGCACAAAGACTCTTTGGAATTGTGGCCTATATAAGGAATGTGTCACCTAATCTTGCTGCCTGAAGCCTCCACTTGACCATGCTAAAGTGCTAAAATGTCCAGTGGAGATGGAGCATACATTTTTATAAAGAGTTTAAGAAACTGCAAAAAAGTAGTTAAAGAGGTCTTTATCCTGAGCTACTGGAGCAGGAAGACTAAAATAGAGTTGTCCAAGGACCATATTGGCATTTTCCTTTTACAGCAGTATTGTCAAAACTAGAGATCCCTTTCTCCAGTGTGGACCCCAACAAAAGCAGAATGTCAGCACACTGAAATAAACATAGAGGCTTTACTTAGTCAGATGTTAAGTGTTTGGTGTCTTTATTTATGTGAGACTACCATTAGCAAAAAAGAAGAAAACTACTTGTGTCAGGCCTCTTCTGGCAATGGTTCCACCTCACTGCCCCAGAATAGGGAAATTTATTTTTTCATTTATGGATGTCAATACAAACTGGCTTGAAACTTGGCAGAGATTTGGTGGCTGCAGAACACATGCTCTAGATAATTTAAGAAAAATGCTAGAGGACGAAGTCTAGAGATAGACATTTCTCATTAAAAAAATAGAAGAAAAAACTGTCTAGTTTCAAATTTAAAGTGGACTCTGATTGTTGAACCTACTCTTGCAGAAGGGGATTAGGGATATTAGTATAATGTGGACAGGATAGTGTGTTCCCATTGCAGTTCAAGAGCTCTCAGTGAAATTAATGTAATGCAATAAACTCCAGCACATATCACACTGGAGTTCATTGTTCCCAGGTGCTGTGTTTACATGTGCACCTAGGACAACAGCACATTGAGCCTGCTAGGCTAAGGCTGCTCCAACTTGGTTCATCATGCTACAGAGGGGCTGGTTGGGGCACAAAGGCAGCCACTGCACTGAAGCACTATCATGCCCCAGCTAGCCACATCATTGTCTATACGTGTGCTGCTGTGGAGTAAAAAGCTCCGCACCAAGGTAATACTTGTAAATACTGCTGCAGAGTTTATTAGTTTCCTGTGGCCTAGTAGGGCCCATGTGTACATGAGAGACATTTACTGAGGAGCTAAGTAGTCTATTCCACTGTAAATGTCTCATGTAGATGCACCCTCTATGTCCCTCACTGGGTTAATTTAATCCCTTTGATCTCTTCAACTCACTTTTGCTTCTTTTGGCAGTCTCTCTCCCTCCCAATTTCCCTATCCTTGGTATTTAAATGACTGTACAGCTTTCTATTTAGTACGCCTGTTCTTCAAGTCCATTTATAACATCTGATGAAGTTGGCTGTAGCCTAGGAAAGCTCATGTGTCTTTGAACAAGTTAGTCCATAAGGCATGCTGTTCTACCTTCTGCCTAACATTGTTCAGTTAGTCTCTGGCTTGCACTGTTGCTTGGACCTGCAGGCCTTTTTTAGCTAATTGTAAGTCCATTTGTTTTGACTGCCATGTTACCTGCTGTGATTGTTTTCAGCCAGAGGCCTCCTCTGGCAGAGGAAACTCAATGCCTTCAAAATTTTCCTCAACTTCTGGAAGTTGGAGAAAGAGTTGCCTGTTCCTGTGAGCTTTTTAAAAAATGTATTTATTTATTTTTGGCAGACCAGGGGGAAAACTCCAGTACTCCCAGTCACTGATGCTCATCTGAGGTAGCTCAAAACTCTGGGTTAAATTGGTAGGTTTTGTTTGTTTGTGTCATATTATCTGTCTCTTCATACTTTTGAAATGCCCAGCATGTTTTGTATCCGTTCCTCATATTACAGTCATTTTTGTTCTCTGTTTCTATTAAACAACATGTCAACAGTTGAGAACTCATGCATCATAGGTGCCAGTCTGTAATATAACAATGCTAAATATGGAACAACATACAGCTCTGCTGCTTTTAGGGCTTGATAATTTTAACACCATATTCACCCCACCCATTAGGAAACCATAGGGACTAGCAGTTGCATGTCTAAAACCCAGTTTTACTGCAAACTGCTTAAACCTCATACCCATTAAACCATGACCCATTGTCAGACATTACTATGTCATATATTCCGTGCTTGCCAAAGAGAGATTTGACATGCACAGTCACCTGTGGTAGGACTGTTTATTTGTAGTAAAGTTATCTTAGGAAAGTGAGAATAAAAAGGTTAAGAAAAGTGCATATTTTTCTAGCCAATGCAGACAGTCAATTTCGCTAGCCAGTTGCCACAGGGGCAATTTTTTTCTGTGCCAGCAACATGGGCTCTTTTGTTCAACTTGGCTATAACTGATAAATGTAATAACCCTTTATAAATTCCTCAATGCCACTTTCATGTACTGCAGGAGTTATTTTGTCCCAGTGAGATCAAGACAGGGAGCAACATGGTAATCATCTTTATTGTGCTCACAAAAGGGCTTAACTGAATGTTTTTCAAGCAAAACAGCAGGCAGCAAGGGGAGATAAACACAATATGGAACAGCTGACTACTGGTGGGAGAACATAGTTCATATACATAACATTCAGTATGTAGCTGTCACTATTAACTTGACACCAGTGTAAGATTTCTCTAGCCCTTTTCTTTGAGTTTTCAGTCTCTAAATGTCAAAACTATGTTTTCCAAACATATTTTATATACCATTTTGGGGATTACCATACTGGTACCTTTAAATATATCTCTCTGGGTGCATCCACACAAGATGTTTACTGTGGAGCTGCCTAATTAGCTCTACACTCTACAGTACATTCAGCTTCTACATGTGTGGCTCTTTTAGGCCTCAGTAAACTAATTAACTCTGAATAGGTTAGTACTCGCAAACACAAGTACTATCCTATGGCAGTGTTCTTTAGTGTGCAGCAACACACGTGTAGATGCTGATGCAGCTGGCTGGGGCATGAGGGTGCTTCAGTGCGGGGGCTGCCTGCTGAGGAGCCCCACACTGAAGCACTCTTGTGCCCCAGCCACCCCTTCCCCCAGTACATAGAACCAGATCACAGCAGCCCAAGCTGGACCCCTGGGCACCCTGTTAGCCAGGGCTGCTCCAACCTGGTTCAAAGTGCTGCAATGCTGCAGTCCTGGATGCATGTTTAAAGAGTGTGCCTGGGAACAATATGCATGGCAGTGTATTGCTGCATGCTAAAAGCATGTGTAGGCACACCCAGACATGACAGAATGGGATAAAAATCTCCTTCAACACCATGCTTATCCTTCATGAGATAAGTCTCCTTCAACACCATACTTTAACATGGGGCGGGCAATTATTTTGGGAGGAGGGCCGCTTACTGAGTTTTGGCAAGCCATTGAGGGCCGCATGACAGGCAGCCAGGGGCAGATAAATATTAATTTTCTAAATTTTTTAGGGGCCCCATGGGCCAGATAGAATGGCCTAGTGGGCCACATCTGGCTTGCGGGCCGCATTTTGCCCACCCCTGCTTTAACACAATCCAATCTATAGATGATTTCTAGTTTTGCAATTTCATGTTCTGGTCAAGTTTTAAAGTTATTGTTGTTTAAGAACAGCTACTCTGAAGTCAGCAGTGCAATATCAAGGAAGGTTAACATGTTCTGCCACAGGCTTGTGGAATTGAAGTCAGATTCACATGGTCTATCTCTCTAGTCTAGACCACAGAGGGACACTGTAAGCAGGAGATGAATGAACCATGGATGTTATAAAATCCATGTTTGGTCCAGTGATGATTTAATCTGTGTTGGGAGGGGGAGTGTTACAGCTGACATCTGTATCTGTTGCAAGGCTCGGTGCCTTGGTAAGGGTAAGAGCTGGAGATGTCATTCGAGGCTGGGGGGATCCCTGTAAGCCAGGACTGCCTCATTCCTTCGTGGATGCTTTGAGATGAGCATCAATTTCCAGGAGGGACATTAATAATGCATCCAGCTGGGTGCTGCAGGGTGCTGCTGAAATCAAATGGTAATGTGGCATAAAGCTAAGATTAGTGGAACCTGGGAAGAGATGTTTAATTTTTTGAGACTGCTGTAGGAACACTTTACTATACAATGTTTCCTCATAGTCAAAGCTAGCAAAAGCTGCGGATTGTTTGGTGAGTATGTTTCAGATCCTACTGCCTCTGCAATATGTAACAAAGGGGATTCTGTTGCCCTCGTCACAGAGCTGTTATTGCGGCAGGGCAGAGCAGGGTTTGTCTCTGGCTCTGTTAATTTGAGTGGCTAGGATTTGGGGGTTGTAGTGTAAGCCTAGGAATCCTTGCTCCAGATCCCTAAGGTGTGCATCTTGCCTGGGAGAATCATAGCAGATATGGGTATAATATAGAGCTTTGCTGTAGAAGAAAGATCTGCTGGTGTACTTAGGGTGAAAGCGGGTAGTATAGAAGTAGCTATAGCAGGTTTATTTATCAGTATTTGAAATTCTGTGTTATGTATAAGTTAACTGTTCATTGTTTTTATTGTTTGGCTGGCAAAAGATGTGGGGAACTGTGCCTTTAAAACAGTCCTGTTACGTATTGCAGAGGCAGTTAGATCTGAAACACAGAACAAAACAGACCTCTGTCAAGCACTTTGCCTCATAGTGATGGCTAAATATAAGTACTGGCAGAAAGCCAGCAAAGTGTGCTTTTGGAAGGCTTGAAAAACTGATGGCTGGATGGAAAGGCTGGATGTTCTCATCCTTATGTGATAAATAACCATTGTATTTTGCACAATATCTGTGAAACCCATGGAAAAAAAACACAGAAGGAGGATAGCAGATGTAGAAACTTGCTGTATTTTTTGGATAGCTAAATAAATACCTTTGAAAAATGTCCTATAGGGGTCATGCTCCTACTTTGAGGCTCGGGAGGGAGGATAGGGCTGGAGGGGCCAGGATGTGGGGACGACTGTGCTTGAACAAGAACTAATCAGGAATTGTTTATTGTGCTGTTGCTATTAGACAGTACAGGGAGTCAGCTGGGGTTGAGTCTGGAAATTCTGGCATTTGGATCTGAAATCTACTCCCTAAACAATCTGCATCTTTTGCTAGTTTTGACTATGAGGAAACATTGTATAGTAAAGCATTCCTACAGCAGTCTCAAAAAAGTAAACATCTCTTCCCAGGTTCCACTAGTCTTAGCCAATCTTAGCTTTATGCCACATTACTGTTTGATTTCAGCAACACCTGACAGCAACCAGCTTGAACATATTGGAAACATTGTTAATGACCCTCCTGGAAAATGATCCTTATCTCAAAGCAGCCATGGAGGAAAGAGCCAGTCCTGAGTTACAGGGAGCCCCCCAGCCTCAAATGACATCTCCAGCAACAGGCTACCTAACTCCTGTCCTCACCAAGGCACCAGGCCTTGCAACACCTCGGACAGTCCTCATAGTCAAAGCTAGCAAAAGACACAGATTGTGTGGTGAATATATTCCATTTGGGAAATAGCATCTGCTGATTTCTGAAATGAAATTCTTCGGGGGATTTCTGTGAGAGATCTCACAAAATTTCACTTTCTTCTAAACTGGGGCAAAATCAAGTTTCAAATGTCCTCTGAAGAAGAAATCCTAAATTTCAGTTAGCTTTTATTTATAATCAAGGGAACGTTTGTGTTTGATTGTAATAACATGGGGCTGGTGTCTGTTATACTACATATGGAAGGAACAATACAACAAAGACAAGTTTTAAGTTGTATGAAAAGTAATTAAATTATTAAAATAGGTAACATCATACAGCTTCAATAAAAACCGAAATCAAACTAATGTGGCTTAAAGCTAAAATTGGTTAAGACTAGTGGAACCTGGGAATAGATGTTTAATTTTTTGAGCCTGCCATAGGAACACTTTACTATACAATGTTTCCTACATGGGCCTATTTTGGAATGAAGTTAGTATTTCATGGAATGGGCCTTCCCTTGCCTTTCCCCCCACCGAGTCAGAGATTGTCTGTGCACAACAATTTCCGTCTTTGAACCGGCTGTGGAAGTAGTAGTGTTAAGGGTATTTTAGAGTCCTATTCCATATAGTCTCTGTGCCAAGAATGGTAAAATGTTTATTTTCTCCCAACTGTGATGTGTTATTCCCATCTTTGCTTTCCATTCTGTGGTTTCCTTTAAGATAGGAAATGTTTTCCAATCACTTCCCAATAGTATAAGGCACTTGTGGCACAGATTGGGTGTTTGCATGCCTGTGGTCTGTGGTCCCGCGTCCCTCTCCTTGCCCTGCCCCATGCAGAGTGAAGACCGCCAAGGGACAGGTTAATTATTGCATATTCACTCCTATAGGATGCCTGTCAATTGGAGGTGAGTCTCTAGGAGATCTAGAAGGTTTCTGTTCAAAAAAGAACCAGTGATGTATGCACTGATGGTCCTGCATGGATGGTGTCTTTTGGCTGATGGAGGAATGGAAGGAATACACTAGTTTCATGGGGAGTGATGTGAGAGCTACTGTGTCCTGCAATATTGATACTAAACCCAGCAGTTTCTCTGTATCCACATTGTCATATCTGAAATTGTATTTTGAACCACTCTATGACTGAATCTAACAGATCTACATACTGTACTGTTTGAAAGATTAGGATGTTTTAGTGATGCTAAATACTGGGCTGTGAGGTTCAGTTTCCTGCACACTAATCACTGCTGTGATTAGACACAGTGCGATGGAGACTGTCTTGCAGGCATGCATTAGCATTAGAACAGTCCTTTTGTGACCATGCGGAGAGGTCAATAAGTACATGATTATAAATTAGCTTGGTGGACTAGTGTGGCCATTAGCTGGGTCGAGTGTTCCTATTTCATATAATTGTTTGCTGCACCCGAATTAATTTGAGTGTTTAAATCCTGCATATTAATTCTGTGCTGCAGGATGTAAAGCTTTAGACTAATCCCTTTAATACTCTTCAGCATAAACACCTTAATCAAGCAACAGCTTTATAATTAGTTCTACTTTCAGACTGGATATAATTTACTGCTTTTATTGCTCATAACTTATTTCAACTTTTAATCGCAATGATTAGACTTCAGAATGTAAGCATAAATGGACTCTCATTGAAACCAGGCTGAGTTAAAGAGAGGCTTTTGTAAAATCCATGCTATATAGCACACCGATTCTACCCCAGAATTTGATTCCACATTCTTACTAAGAATATCTCATCTTTTATGGCTTTAAATCATGAAATTAAGATAGGCTACTGAATGCAGCAGCTGAATTTACATATTCTACAGGAAAGTGTAGTTCAAATAGAATTATACGTATTTGTTCTTGTGGGTGTGAAAAATGCTGACATGATTACAATATGTCTTATGCAGTAAACCTCTCGGTAAATAAATACCGGTTTAGCTACTAAAGATGTACTGATCTATTTTCCTTTTTATCTATTTTCCCACTGAGCATTTGGAAGTGCAAACCATCTCTAGCAATAAGAGCATTTGGATGGTCAGGCTGCATAGTTTGGAGGCAGCATTTTAAATTGAGTCTTAAATTGCTTTTTAAATTAAATATATTAAGACAGTTATGTTTGTTAATTACGTACAGACCAATCGATTATTAAAAACATAATAATCTCTCTGTAAGGGAAAGAAGCTTCCTTTAGCATGGTTCAATATTAATGATTATGCTTTTAATAATCAATCAGGCCACATTTATTATACAATAATTGTCTTAATAAATCCAAGAGAAACACATGGTCAGACATTGAATTTAGAGTTGTTACCATTTGGAATTAGTCCAATGAAAATACAAGTACACAAATAGGTTAAAACTCTCTGTGGATTCCAGCTGAAAAGACTGCAACTGTACTACAAGTAAAATGTTTTGTATTGCAGGCTAGCTTTCTGGCTTGAGGAAATCTTCTGTTCTTTTAACCACAATGGCCAAAACCCTACTGCTTTGAGCACATATGCAGTTCCTTCAGCACAGTATATTTACTGTAGCATAATTATACAACAATTCAAAAAACCCAAATGCCATATTAAGTTTGTTGTTGTTGTTTTTTTTAAATAGCTGATACAAGTGATTTGAATTGAAACAATCTTAGAACAGTCACCTTGCTGATGGAGAACAGTCATTAACATATAAATATTAAACGATGTAGAACCAGACTTATATGAATAACTGAGCCCCTATCCTGCAGCTGATCCTACATAGGAGAGAACCCCTTAGGCATCAGTGATGCTGTATGAAGGTAAAGAGGCCTGCTTGACAGCACCCACTGATTTCAGTGGTAAGTCTACCCACATGTAACTAATTGCAGGATAGGACCTTTGTAAGAATTAGTACTGCCTTAGATTTAGTCTGAATATCCATATCCTTTTTTGGCTAATCATTACTGCATTCTTTGTGTTTAAAATATTAGTTCTAGGCAGTGTAGTAATTTAACTCTTTTTTAGGTTAATCCTATGATACGGTTTTGAATATGGCCTCCCCTCTTCCTTCACTCAAACCACAGGGCTTCGACTTCCTGGTATTAGTTGTTGAGTCACACAGGAGGACTCCAAACTGCTTTCTGGTATGCCTATGCTTCATGATGACTTTGGAGAATAAAATACATTTATATATAGATATATGTAGATGAAAGCAGAGGTTTAGGGTAACCAAAGGAACATAATATGTTGGCTGCCTTCCTGCTATATAGGCTAGGGACAGACTACACATAAACTGGTTTAAGTGATCAGAAACTGGTATAACCTGTAACAGAGCAGATGTTCAGTGCACATAAACCAGTTTGAGAATGGCTGAAACTGGTTTGAGATGAACCAGAAAGGGATCTGGGACAGACATTACATAAACCAGTTCGAACCAAATCAGTTAAGTCTGATACTACATTCAACCAGGTTTAAGAAAAACCAGACATGCCCAGCATCCCAGCATGCTCTCTGGGCTGGGCGGGGCTCTCTGCTCCACAGCAGGGCTGGCCTCTACCCTCTGCTCCCTGACTGGAGCTCTGGCAGAGACTTGCAGGCACAGCATCTGCCTGGCTTCCCACTGCCCTTACCCACCCCCACCCTTGCTGCTTAAGCAAGAAATCTCCCACTCCCTTCCTCCTTCCCTTACTCCCATCTCCCAGAGTGGGGACCCCAGCCCCATGGACCCTGGGCATGTGGTATGCTAGCTAATACAGATGTGTTTGTGTCTCTAATTTAACTGGGACAGGCAGATAGAGCAATGACTTTTTAGGGCTGTTTGGAGCTAATCAACAGGTCAGCTGGTAAGCTGTTTAAGAAGAGTTGGAAGTAATGGAAAGAAGCTATTGTTTTGCTGATTGGGTGATAAACACTGTTATCATCCCCCTGCTGGCTTGCTTGCCTGTTACTTTGCTTCGGATAGTATAAAGAAGCGGGGAGGCAGATTGAAAGGCTATGTATTGTCAACAGATGTATTCACTGCACCCTTGAGCAGTCAGTGGGGAAAAGCCTGGCATGGTGCAGGTAGACTTCTGTAATCAGAGGTCCTGCTGGAGCCTGGCCATGCTGCTCCCCCTGCCCCCCAGCTCAGCACTGTACAAGGGAAGGGTGGTTTCCTCTAGTGCCTCCCATCTTCTAGCCTGCACCACTGCAGGCATGTGCCTGAATTTCCTCAGTCTAGAGAGAATGTCTGTCCAGTTACAAACTGGTTCAGCCTATCCAGGTTAGACTAACCTGCAAAGATTGAATCAATTCAGGCTCAGGCTTTTTGACTATCTGCCCCTAGCCATAGTGTTTGAGCGTGGGTTCTCTTCTGCATACTCATACCCTTTACTTGTATGCAGTTTGTTTATTCACTCTTTGGAGAGGGGCAGGTGAATATTACCAATAGTGAACAGAAGCTTACTGTGGTCATACATTTATATTATATAATGAACATTTCTAAATGGAACATTAACTTCATCTATCATTTCATGATAGCTCATATGAGAGAAAGCAAAACACATTGTGGCATATGGAATACACTATCACACTGTGGGTTGGAGAACTCTATTCCTGCTGTGCAAACTTGAATTCACATCATGTCTTTCAAAATTCCTCCCTCCTGCCCCCTCCCCCCGAATTATATGGGGTTTGAATAAGATTCGATTTGAAGCTGATCCAGGCTAAAGAAGTCAAGATTAAATTTAAATTATATTGCAAATTAAATATATCAGAATTAAAATAACAGAAGATGACACCAGGAATACTTGATTAGAAGGATGCCACACTTGTTTTGAATCTACAAACTTATTTTTTTCCAAAGTTTCCTCTATATTTTTAAATGACAGATCTATAATTTATCATTGTTATTAGCTATTTCTTTATTTTGCTATATCTTTATGGCATACTGAATGAAAAATGAGGTTAAAAGGGGAACATTTCCTAAAATTCTACTTTTACCTTGTTTGATTTTCTTATTGGTATGGTATTATCTAGTCAGAAAGACTTCCTCCAGCAGCCTTTTGGGAAGTGTTCTTTGTTAAAGGAAGTCTTTTATTTCATTCTGCCAAAGAAGTGAACCAATTTGATATGATCCTTTTATCCCAGAGAAAGGGCACAACTTTATTTTCAAGGTTGTGCATTTTTTCCAACTATAAAACATACTCTGCTATTGAAGCCATAATTATATGCACTTGTCAATCAATCTTAACCTACTACGGTATGGTTATGGCATTTTATCTAAAAAGAGAAGGATTAAAGGCTTTGAATGAAATGAAAGGTACACATAGTAAGGAAAGTATAATGCATGTTATTAGATTTCTGGATAGGTAGAGGAAGGGAGAGAAGAGGGTGATATTACCAATATTTGATTTTTTTTTCAGACATTAAAGAATTTATTTAAGGATATCTGCAGAAACATTTAAGGGAATGACAGTTTGCTTTCCTATTTTTTGTCCTTACAAATACTTGAATGATACAATTTATGCAGTAGTTACACAGAACATACATTAAATCAGGTTTGGAAATAATTAGATGAATAAAAAGAAATTAACAAAGTAAGAAGGGGAAATATACCAATACAGGAGATATATTGGATTTATAATGCAGAAAGCTTTTCAAACTCTACACTGTTTTTGTGTTATCAATTTCTCTTATTATTCCAGAATTTGAAAATTTAAACCAAAAATAGCTACTAGTTAGCATGTCCCTGTGACAGAATAAAATGTGAAGATAATGACCATATTTGACAAGGACTAATATCCTGTATTTCTTTTGTCTTCATTTCTTCTACCTTCTGTATGCTATTACTTAAGTTGGTCAAGTCCTGAAGTCCTTATTTAATTTTTCATGAATACCTACTTGGGTAAAAATTCTTATCATTAGAACTCATTGGGCATTTTTACACATACTCTGGGGAGAGGGCTGAGGGGGTGCACTTAAATTGGAGCAGCTCTGAGATCTCTACTCAAAGCGCCCAGACCGTCCATGTGTATCAGCATCCACGCACTGAAAAATGTTAGCAAGGGCTCTTTAACTAAAGTTTGTTGAATGAGCTTTAGTTAAAGTGCCCCACCACCATTTTTTCAGCCCAGGGATGCTGATGCACATGACACTGGAGTCTGCTGGAGCACGGTAATACCATGCTCCAGCAGACTCAATTAATTGAATCTGCTTCGACATGCTGTAATTACAGCGTGTTGGAGCAGCCTCCCTGCATGTGTATAGGCATCCATTGTTACTGCCCATGAGTATATGTTATGAAGCTTTGAAGATTTTGGACTTGCAAGTATTACACAGTATTACACAGTTTTGTAACAATCCCAATAGTTTGGCCTTACTTTACAGCCTCCAACCATGCATCCACAGTCCTTCGGGATTATAATGCATCTGACTGAACTGCACAGATTCTTTTGCTGTTTCTCCCCTGAGCTGTGATGGTACAGGTATAGAGAGCTAGATATATTCTCACTGCTGCCTTAAGGGGTCAATGTGGTGGTAAGTGAGGAGAAAAAGTCAGTAGCTGCCAATCACTTTGCTACAGTGGGAGAGATTGTGGGTGGGGTTGGTAGGGCTAAAAGTAGAGTAATGGACATCATGGGTAGAATAATAGAGGTATTTCAAGGATCCATCACAGAGACTTTAGATTCCCACTGCTCTCTAATAATCTTAGGTACTTATATGGCTCCCTCTACTATATTTAGTGGGCAACTCATAATTTTGGTGTACTTATCATCATTTGCTTTGTGTCATTGTTATGCTGCTATTATCTCCATATTATCCTAAGAACATAAGAAGTGCCAAACTGGGTCAGACCAACGGTCCATTTAGCTCCCTGTGGGAGAAGTGGATGCTATACAGGGAAACCATGAGACTGGAATTATCTACAGTGAGCAATCCCCTATTCAGTAACTTCTCTGACATTAAATAACAATTTATTGGGTCAGAGATGCCAGAGGAACCATCCCCCAAAATTCTGTTCAATAGCCATTAATAGATCTATCATCCATGAATTTGTCTAGTTCCTTTTTTGAACCTGGCTAAGCTATCTGCCTCTACCACCTCCTATGGCAAAGAATTCCAAAAAATAACTATGCATTGTGCAAAAAAAATGTATTTTTTGTTAGTTTCAAACCTGTCCCCTACTAATTTCAGTGAGTGCCTGCTAGTTCTAGTATTTTGGGACTTGGTGAACAACAATTCCCTGTTCACTTGCTCCAAACCCTTCATGAATGTATAGACTTCTATCATATCCTGCTTCCACCTTCTTTCTGAATTGAAGAGCCCTAGCCTTTTTAGTCTTTCCTGGTATGACAGCTGCTCCAGGCCCCTGATCATTTTGGTTGCCCTTCTCTGTGCTTTTTCTAATTTTACTGCTTCCTTTTTGAGATGTGGGGACCAGAACTGCTCACAGTATTCAAGGTGCGGGCACACCATGGATTTGTATAATAGCATGTTGATGTTCTCTGTTTTGGTTTCAATTCCTTTCTTAATGATACTCAACATTTCATTGATTTTTTTGGTCACTACTGCATACTTAGAAGATGTTTAAAGGGGTTAATTCAGCCAAAAGTGGCATGCCCAATCTTAGTTGAACTGAGGAGGCACTGACTTAGCTGGAGAAAGGGTTAACCCAATCTAGGAAGAGGTTAACCTTATCTCACAAATGTCTTCAGGGATTTACAGGACAGCCCCAGGGTTGGGAAAGCCCAGCCTCTCACCCCAGGCCTAGGGCTGTGCTATTTCCACTCCCCTGACCTGCTTTTATGGGGCACCGCCCTGCCCCCCTTGGACCCACCAGCCCTTTCCCCAATCCCAAGTTACTTACCTCAGGTCCATATGCTGCTTCTGGCAGTGGAAAACAACTGCATGCACTGTTCCTAGCAGCCGCAAAGGGCTGTATGCACTGCTCCCAGTTTAGGTTTAGGCAACTTAAAGTAAGTTCACATCCTTTGAAGTCTGGTTTCCACCACAAAAACTTATGGGAGATGTAACAAAGAGACACACAATTTAAATGTCTCCTTTGTATAAAACACACAAAGCCCTCAAATGGGTGCTGCTAGGACCAGAAATAGAGTCTTTGAGTATATATTTTACATTTCTGTAAAGGGACAAGTTGAACAGTTTTATATTTTCTTTTAATTAATATGCATATAAAATGTGTCACTAATGGTAATGGTCTTCCTTTACTGTTTACATCTTTCTCACCCTCTAATGAAAAGGAATTTATTTTAATGTAGTATTACAGGAGGTTTTAGGAATCACAGCTAAGTGCCTTTCATGTCGAAGATCTGCCTACTTTTTAACTTGCTGAAAACACAAAATAGGTATACATAATACATGTGAGAACATATAGTTGGACATTTGACATTCTTAGAAAAGAATATGATCTAATAAGCTAACACTGGAAAATAACAATACTTGTACATAGGTTTTTGAGTTCAAGTCATAGGTGGAGAGTTCAGGAGAGAAGAGATACACTTGTTACATTAACGTTGTGAACATCTCTCTTTATTCCTTTATTCTGGCCATTCGTTAAATGCAGTATTAGAATCATTTAAGGTAACCTGTCTTAAGCAGTGAGATAAAATGAGTCTTCTAATTAAAACACTCTCTGAGGCTAGTTTTATAAAGGTCTGTGGCTTGTAGCTTAGCTGAAAAATATATTAAAATTTTCTTCATTGTGCCCAAATTCCCTTGTTCTTAGCTTTATACACATATACACATACTTTCATACAAATGATATTATTGTAGTGAAGGCTAAAACAATATTAAAATAAATTAACAAGCTTCTTAGAGTAGCTTGCTACCTATTTGAATAAAATATACATATTCTTCCTAAATGGACAAACACTGAACTTTCCTAGGTAGGACTCAGTCTTGCTTCTATTGAAATGAGTAGCAAAGTGCCCATTATCTTCAGTAGCTAAGGTATTGATTCCTAATTAAAAATAAATAAATAAAAATAAATACAATTATTTTAAAAATAATGAGGGGACTAAATTTTATGCTGAACTTCCCCCGTTCATGAAACTTGCTACCTTCTGTATTTGGGAAATATTCTTCATTCATATCCAGAATGCAACTTCTAGTGCCATCACTGAGACAGTGGAATGTGTGGTTTGCAATGGCCAGTCGTTTCCTTTTCATGTTCTTGTGACAAGGTATTTAGTAGAATTAGCAGATTTGTTAGGGCAGTATCATGAGCACTTTTACTATAGCCTTAAACTTGTTACTTCTGGGCTCTTAACCATGTGCCTTAGGGCATTTATACATGTGAAGTGGGAGTAGGGCATTTATACATGTGGAGTACAGACCAGGAGTGGAGCGGGGTGGGGAACTTTAATTAGAATGGCTCTAAGAGCCATTCTAATTAAAGCACTCAGAGTGTCACGTGTCTCAGTGTCCTCACACTGAAAAATGGTGGTGGGGTTGTTGAACAAACTTTAGTTAAAATGCCTCCACCACCATTTTTCAGCATGGGACCCTGATACATGTAATGCTGGAGCCAGCTGGAGTGCAGTAATTACTATGCTCCAGCAGACTTGATTAATCAGGTCTTGATTAATCAGACTTGATTAATCAAGTCTGCTCTGATACGCTGTAATTATAGTATATAGATGCAGCCTCCCTGCATATATATAGGCACCCTTAGTGCCCATGCCATGCCACCCCAGCCTTCTACAATAGCTTGTGGTCATGATTCTAACAAAGTGAAATTTTACAGATGCTGAATTTTTTCAGTTTTGATAGATATCACGAAACATGAATTTTTTTTTTCCTTAGTGAGAGAAAAACGGTCTTTGATTCATGAAGAGATTTTGAAATCTCAAGAATGATTGTAGTAGAGTTCTAGCTGGGATGGTCCAGGCAATATGTAAGAAGTGATAAGCTTTTTAGTGGTGACATTTTGAACCAACAATGTGATTGAGATGATAGACAAGCTTTTGGGTACAAAGTGTTCTTCCACAGAATGAATGAGCATGGATGTCCTAGGCTGTCAGAGACTCAGGTTTAAATCCTGCTCTGCCTCACTGGCAGCACAGCTTTTCATAGTAGTTCAAGCAGAAAAGGAACTTGAACCTGGATCATCCTTATCTTGGGCTCTGTACGCTATCAGATATTTTGATATCTCTTTTTGAATAAAAAAGATCCCTACCTCAATCTTATGCACCTGATGGTATGAGAAGTAGATTGGAATAGGGTAGAAATAGAAAAAAAAACCCACTTTCTTTCAAAATTGTATTAAAGGTTTTGTTTTGTTTGATGATAGAAAGAAAGCAAGCTTGAAAGTTATCACAAAAGAGAACTGTTAGCATCTGGTCAGCTCTTCATGCAGTGATGTCACTGAATGATATTCTGAGAGAACAAGAAAGCATCAAGAATTGGAGTTGGAAAACAAACCAAATACAGTTAGTTAAAAATTAATTTTGTGCAGACATTCATCAATAACTTGGTTAGAGCTATTCTTTGGTATGTATACCTGTGCTTATGCTTACTTTAATTTTAGTTTAGCTATTTATCATTAATAATATTAACATTTAAGAAAACAAATCATATGGGTCCAGAATTGCCAACCTAAGGGGAAAAAAATTACTGACCATCTGCAAAATCTTCACTGACAACCAAACTTTTTTGTAGATATATGTTATATATCATATAAATATAACCATTCTGCCAGGCCCTGGACAGTAGTAATGAGGGCCTTGTTCAAACTTAGGGGTTTAACACCAAGAGTCTGGCTGTCAGTAAAAAAGGTTGCAGATTGTCAGTAAAAAAAATAAAATTTTTGGGTTGGAAACCCTACTGAACTATGCTAGTAGTTTTATACTATGCTGCCTCTAATCCAGGGATCCCCTACTCATTCCCACATCCTGATACCTCTGAATGCACCCTGCACTGTGTTACCCTTCCAGCCAGCTCCCCCTGCTCCTCCACATCTTGGCATGCCCTGCCACCTGCGACTTCTTCTCCCCTCTCAGCCCTGCAGCTCCAACTCAGCCACACCACCCCCTTCCTGTCTTGCCCAGGGCTGTTCAGCCCTACCTACCTTTGAGGTGAGTGAGCAGTGTTATAGGCAGGTAATGGGAAGCAGCAGCAGCACCAAGATGGAAGTTAGGAGGACATATGGAAGCACCCATGAACCATAATGCCCAGAGGAAGATGTCCCTGAAGGGTGCTGAGCTGTGCTTCCCCACAAACACCAGGTGGCATTACTCTGGTCTGTCTGTCCTTCAACATCCAGCCTTTGTTCAGACAATGGATCTTCAATCAAGCTCTAGTTACTTAGTTTTTTTACTGATCACTTATTTTTAAAGAGGTGCTTTTAGTCTTTTTTTCTTATGTACTGTCCAGCCCTGTATGGGATAACATTCTCTGTCATGCCTAGCAACTGAACTAGATTAAACTCAGTGATGATGTATAGATGTAACTGAGCAGAAACTGGCTTGCTTTTCATCTTGAAACCTCTCTCTTAGTACACCATCTTTACCATGTTTGTGTTCAGTAAAATGTTTATTTATCCTTTAAGTGTGTTTAAAGTGCCTTGCTAATGTTTATTTGGTTTAGCTGAACATGCAGTGAACAGTATTGTTTTTCAATCTCTGTTACATTAAAGAAAGCCTTGGTTGATCCTTGCATGCAGTGTGGTTTGTCTGTTTTGAGCTCCCAGGCAACAATAACCTCTCATCATGATTACAGAGCCTCCTGCAGAAAGATGGGCCTAATCCCAGTGCTCCGTCAACTCAGTAATCTATTCCAATCAGGACTTGATGGATTTGACAGACCATCTGTAGCCAACTGAGACCGACTCAAGGCAGGTCAAAAATTGAAAGGCTTTCAAAATATTTCAGAAATGCTGTATACTGTTACAACTCTTATATGGACAATTATGAAGGGAGGAGAAAAAAGGACCCACAAAAACAAACAAATAACCTCCCCCTCACACACATTTCACACATGCCAACCTAAATGAAGACATGGTTAAAAGCAATCCTAAATTGTCTTGTTAGAGAAGCAAACAGGAAAAGCTTTCCTATGCATAGTTAATTCACTGACCAATGAGATTTCAGGTTGACTCAAGCTAAATAGTTTTAGCCAAAAATGAGGGGGGAAAAGTGTAGATGTTTGGTTATGGCACTACTTAAATTAATTTTCATTTCTAACTTGTGCTCTCTTTAATATTTTTAAAAGGGAATGAGAAACTCCCCTACCAAAACAAAACATTTCATTTTTGCTTAAACATATTATTTTGCTTTACTTTAATATTTGTTCTTTTCTGTTTGGCAACAAAGAATTAAAACAAAGAAACTAACAATTATTCACCTACCTCTTTTTATGACAATCACACTGAATGCCTCAATTCTAATCTATATTCCTTCTTGAGGAATGTCTTTTCATGTATGGTTCCATTTGAGTATATTCTTGTCTCTCATGGAGCTCTACAGATTTTGCTTGGGTGTATGCATCTGTTTCTAGGGCAGAAAGGGTTGAACGTGTCTCACACTTACATAAAACAACACTACAGAGTTACTTTAAACAAGGAAAATAAAAAATAAAAATACTTTTAGCTTACCTATTGATGGAGAAAAGAAATTTAAAAAAAATCATAAGCGCTAATTATTATCTAATTTAATAGTAGCAAATATAGCAATCTCCCTCCCCCTTTCTGATTCTCAGATGGGAGATAAATTAAAGCTGTAAATTAAAGTATGTTTTTCACATGATAGAGAAGTAATCTTTTACAATATTTAAACATTTCCTATTTTCAAATATTTTTGTAATAGAACCCCTAGTGGCTTACTTTGTATACGTCTGATTTAATTTCTGTTGGGAAGGTTTAGATGTGCACTAAATAAGTAAAACAAGTCACTAGCTGATTTTAATGAATGGCTGAAGTGGTGTTAGTACAAAAAATGAAGTGGTATAATTTTAAAGTGATTACTTCTATACATCTTTAGATGTTCCCTGACTTTCAACAGCTCAGCTGCTTACTCACTTAACAGTAAGATTTCTTTTTAAAAATCCTTAATCTTTCTAGTCTACTTAGACTTAGGGATACACTGTATACTGTTGCTGTTAATATAAAAGTTTTCTTTAGGATTTCAAAAACCGGGTTCACAAATTATTTTGGAATAATATTAAACACTGGGCACAGAAAGTACATGCTTACTATTCTCTTTCATAGGATGTAAATCTAGAGAATACTCAAGTTAGAAAAGAGACAGTTGGCATGATCTTTAACGAATAATGTTTTTCAATTTGTGTATGCATCCGCGTGTGCATGTGCATATTTTTGGCATAATCAAGGAAGTGAGCCTATGTTCCCATTCAACTCCCAGGCACCTAATGAATGCAATCTGGAGAGCTTTCAGTAAGCAGATATATTTAAAACAAACAATGGTAACAATATTGAAATGCAGCTCATATTACTACCTCACTTCTAAGCATTTCCTCTCAAATCCCTTGCAACATGACCACATCAAACTACAATCCCATGTCTTCCTTGGGTTGCTTCTTAGCCTGAAGCTTTTTGAGCATGTTCTTTGGTTCAATTCAGGTTTTGCAATCTAATCACTACTCTGTATGGTTGAATTCCCCATTGAGCACTAATAGCATGTTAGAACAGTGTGCGAAAAAAGTCAAAGGAAATGACTGTCTTTAATAAATATAAAAGACATTTTCTCTTTCTCTAATTTTAAATTCAAGGATAACTTCACATTAATAGATTCAAAGCCGCAGAAACACACAATAACAGGTCTGGTTATACGGTTTGTTAAACACAAAATAGAGCTGTACAGCACAACCTCTGTTTCTGTCATGACTGGAAAAGTAATAACATGTTTAGAAAAGAACACATTTTAATGAAGATGCATCTGATACAAGAAAGAAAAAGAGGAAAGAAATTCTTCTATCTAACCTGTCATAAGTGCCTACATGAACATATTCTTGCTTATATTATGCAGACAGCATAGAGAAATAGTCAAGATCTAATTAATTTTACAAGTCTACAGTGACTGCAAATTTCTCCTCTATTAGACCCTGGCCATTGTATTCAATGCCCTTCATTCCACTAATTCTCACAAAGCCCCACTCTCTCCTTCTCCCCTCCCTCCTACCCCCCGCCCCAACACTACAGTCTGTGGAAATTGTAATTGGTATTTTGTTGGGTAAGATGACATTCTAGATAACTTATTCTTATCTTGGGTCTAACTTAGTGGACAAAAGGAGAAGCACTTTTGAGAGAGAGAGACAATCCTTTAGAAAGGAAATTTAGTTAAAAAACTCAGACTTATGCATTAATACAGTCATCCTCAGTTGCAGGTCAGCCAGCAGAAACTATTGAAGGTTGTAGGAGGATTAAGCCTAGGTCCTACAACCTGCTCACTTTTCCATGATGTTTTTTGTAGATTATGTATTAGAAGAAAAAGGTATTTAAAAATCTATTCTGTTAAGTTGCCTATACTTTCTTATATAACATTAATATATATTTAATACATTCTCTGTGACCTTATTAAAAAAATCATATTCAAGCAATTTCAATGAGGACAAAAAAATAAGCTTCCTCTAGTGCTAAATATTGTATTAGTGTTGTCTACTTTTCTATTAATATTTGAAATTAGAAATTATAACAAGAGAAAAAGAGTGGATTGAGAGAGGACTGCTAGTAACAATCATATCTCGATAACATTACATGCTTATACCAGAGAGAAGATATGCCTACTGTCTTTTCCTTTGTTGTTTTCACTCACATTTCCTTCCCCATCCCCAGGCACAAAAACTGATGTGAATTCAAATCTTTTGGGAAGTTTCACAAATACTTTAAAAAATTTGCTTGAAAACAATTTTTTTCTTTCTGCACATTGTGAAAGAGTAACATAAGGAGGGAAATATTTCACTTCTGAAAAAGTAACTGAAAACAAGGAAAAAACGTGGCAATTGTATAGTTTTCAAGTGTGTGCAATGTTTTTCTTTGGTGCTATCTGAGCAGTTTCACAATTGTTTGAATTATGATAGTTAATACAGTTTTAAAAAATAAACCACATGAAGATCATTATTTCCTGTTTTTACCATACAAAGCGGTTTGAATTGCATAAAATTTGTTATTTGTATTTTTGCTTTTTTTGCAATTGTAGATTTTTTTTCAAATGGGCCTTGAGTAAAGTTTTTACTTTTACTTCTAGCATGAAATTTAACTTTTAAAGTTAAAATGTTATGTCCTATCTAATAAGTGCTGTGTGGCCTTTTAGTATCATTTTTCTTATTTCCTTTGGCGCACCACTTATGGCACTGAATAGAGAGAAGCTTCCTTCCTTTTTTTTAGCCTTGTAGCACTGAATTGATTTGAAGACTTGTGTATGATTTCTTATCTCAGGAAGGAAAGAAAGAAGTGTGTGTTATAGGAGGCCACCATGTGTGGTTGGTAGAAATGCAAAGACAAAGAGGAGATGAGCTAAGAAAGAGGAGAGCAAAAGTCCAGAAAGAATGTTTTTGGTTCTCTTTGGTGTATGTGTTAATTTGCTGATTGGCTCTGGGGAAAGGTGATGGGAAAGACTGTTTTGGCAGAGCAAGAGTTTAACATCTTACCAGCTTGAAAGGCAGTTCTCAGGGCTGATGTGGGTCACCATTGGAGTACAGCGAACAAAAATCCAAAGGTCCCCCCAAGGTCAAAATCCTGAGGCTATGTGGAGAGGCAGGGGCAGGAAAAGAGAGAAACAGAGCAAAATGGAAATGCAGATTTAGAAAGACAAAACCAGCTACTGTCTCTATCTAAAAAGGGGGCGGGGTGGGGGGAGGGGAACCAGCTGATTTTCCTCTCTTCCTTTCCTCAAAATCCTCAGAGATCTTGAGCTTTCTATCTGGCTGCCAAGATCTAATCAACATCTTTTCCTGCCTTGACTCACCCATAAAGAAAATAATCTGTATTTTGAAATGATGGTTACATTTAGACATTATGGTGAAAATCTTTTCGCAATTAATAGAGGACTTGGGAATATTTTTTAAGCATATGATACAGTAATCACAAAGCAAAGAGAAACATATTCACAATTTTATGTCCAAATTTTCAGCCAGCTGATTGCCTCAGGTGTAGTATTGTGCAGATCCAATACAGTTCCCTCAAATGCACGAGGAGGGCATCCAGAGGTGATGTGATTCAAAGTTTGAAAATTGGTGTTACAGTCACAGTTCGGTAAGCTAGTCCAATGCCATCAATGTAACAGAAATGCACATCTGCTGTGCCCTGTCCTGATTTGGTTTAGAGAAGAAACTGAACTAAAAAACTACATGTTTGGTTACAACTTGTTATAACAGACTAAATACTGCATTATGTGTCATGTTGGTTTCCAGTAATATTTGAAATTAGTTATATAGTTACCTTCACCAAGTGTTATTAACTGCAAGAGATCAAAAAAAAAAAAGAAGAAAAATCTGTAATGATTCTGATACTTAATGACTGGTTGTCAAATCATTATACCTTAGGCTGTATTAATTTCAGTGGAGATGGTGGGGCAATCCACCCGCCCTACCTTTCAGCTGGCTGGTCAAACCACGAACCAACCTCCCACCCTTCCCTTCCTCTCTCCTATTCTGAAGGCAGCCCTGGAGCTGGGAAGAGGGAGGGTGGGAGGAATGGAGGGGCAGGGCTAGGGAAAAGTGGCTGCAGACATGCAGCTTCTCTAAACTGGAGCTCGATCCCCCAGCCCGCTAGACCGAATAGTGAACATGTTAGGTCCAGGGTAATACTGCAACTCATGGGCTTCCTGCAAAGCAGCATGAGTTATAGCAGGGAGCTGCACGTTTGTCAGTGCCCTGAGAATCTAAACAAAAATGATGGAAAGGGGCACATAAACAGCATCTATTCAAATGACACAGATGTACAAAGCCTTAATTATGGATAGGAATTGTTCCTGAAGTAATAGTAGGCTTCTGGCACACATTCATATAAAGGTACCATAGTATCTGATCCATGATTCCAACAATTGTGCCTCTTGCCGTGCCACATGTACATGGCACAGTTTTGGGATCATGATCGTAGGCTTCTCCTGCATTGGCAGGTTGAAAACTGGGTGGTTGTAGCACAGTGACCCAGAGTTATCCTGGGGCCAGTTCTGGCAATGAAATGATTGTTGCCTCCAACTCCAGAACCATATTAAATCCAGGTCAAGACCTCAGGACTGCACCAAGGCTGGGTTAACAATCAGCTGATTGTGAACATTGGCTATGGGGCACCCCTGAACCTGCCAGACATTCATTTTAAGGTGCCATAAAAAATAGCCAGAAATATGTTGTACATTAAATGTGGAACATTTTTATGGGTGGTTTGCCATTTTCTGGCACCTTAACTTGGATGCAAATCTAGCATACTTGCCATTTATGCCACAATTAACTCATTAATCAAGGCATAAATGTGCCACATGAGGGTCCATAAAGATTCCAATTTCCAAAACATGATCAGCAAGATTGTAATAGAGAAGCTGAAACTTTTTTTTATATTTAGCAAAGATTTCTGAGTACTCGGACATTAATCATTTTCTGATTACTACTTCTCAACTATCAGATGTTGAAGGAAAAAGTAAAAAAGAATTCCTGAAAACCTAAAGTTCCATGCATGAAAAACTGCATTGGCAAATTATAATTAGAAACTTAGATGTTGGTGGTTACTCTTTGTCTGGAAAGCACCATAAAACAAATTCTGCTATAAAGCACTATAGTGCTATAGAGGAATAAAGAAGAAATAAGAAGAGGAGTTAACAAGCAGTTTTGTTTTGAAAACCTATTGATTTGGCAGTAGGTTTGAAATATCTCTTGGATGAAGCTTCGAAGTCTAAGGGATCACAAAGGGACTCAGAAATGGGTGTTGAGGACCACTTCGCGCTTCCTACGTTGCTAAATTGGTGAGGTCTCATAGATCTCAGCTCACTGGAAAAGGAATACCATGGAATTCCTGTCTGGAAAAAAATGGAAAGCCATTGTCTTAAGCAACTGTTTAATCATAGTCTGTGGAAGACAATGAAAAATATACTTAGATAAAATTCACAACATGTAATTAAATGGAGTAATGGGGCATGTACATTATGTAGTTTCCAAATAATCAATAATTTATACTTAAAACTTGTGATAAAATAGCTGTGCAACGTGAAATGAGAAATAAAAGGAGGCTGAGCCATGTTCCTACTTGAGTTAACTCCTTAGAAATAGTCATACTGCAAAATGATTGCTGATATATTATTACTGCAGTTTCCTTGATCACTGTGAAAACCATGAACCAAAATGTGGTTCTGAAGACCGTACTTTAGGAGAAGAGCATATATATCTGAAGGGGCAATTTTGTGTTGTGTTTAAAATGCTCTTGCTCCATACTTCATAAAATCTAGTGAATATATTCTTTGAGAAGAGAAGTTCAAAGACAGAGAATCCCTGCTTTCACATAGCAAGGAACCTAGCCAGCTAAAAAATATTTAAACCATGGCTTCTGAAATGGTATTTATAGTTTGTACTAGCAGTTTCAATAATAGTATGGTGGAAACCTTAATTAGGTTCACACGTATTTTATTTTTCTTTTACAAGAACTTCTAAAACCCACTAGTAAGGCAGTTACATTTTCTCTAAATCTGTTTCTTCTTAAAATAAAAAGCTAATTTTCTATACAAAGTTTACTGTAAGATTCATAAATGTAGTAATGTCAGAATGATTTCTTAGATGTGGTTGACCTATGAAATGTTCCTGGCAAGCAGGAGTATTCATTAACTATAGTCATTAAATCTATACTAAATAATCTTTTTCTTATAGTTTTTAACAAATATTTTAAACATGCCAATAAAATCTGGGAAGGACTTGCTTTGTATTTATCTGGCATCAAAATGAGATACACAATTAAAATCAGCAATAACATTTTCATGGACATGGCTTTGTAAGTAAATTAGGCTAAAATACTTACTTGAACAGCATTCCATTTGTTCATTTGACATCTTTTAGAAACACTTTGCTTGTAAAAACAGGAAACAATGTGAGGGACAGATTCTGCCTTTTTGAAAACACATGTATAGATGTATATACTGTGCCAGGTTATGTAAATTGTATTGTGTGTCCTCACTTTTCTTTGCAGTGGATAGGGCAGGTTTAGAGTCTCTTCATACTTCTACATAGACCAGTTATGGTTAAAAAACATACTTCAGAATTTTGTAAAAGTCCTAATTTTCCAATTTCCTTTTATTTCCAATACCTTGACCTGGAGCCTTAATCCAGAAGATGTTTAGTTGCAATTATGTTTGCCTGTTTTTGCAACAAAGACCGCATTTTTGCGAAATGAGTTTTTGTATATAAAAATATGTTACTTCTCTAAGTATACTGACCTAATTACAATAGTTCTATCCAGCAATGTGTATATAGTGATACTCGTATGAAAATGCTTATAATGGGGCACATTTACACAAGATGTTTACTACGGAGTGGCCTAATTAACTCCACAGTAAATGTCTTGTCTACGCATGTGGCCCTGTTAGGCTTCAGGAAAATAATAAACTCCACAGCAGGTTAGTACTTGTAAATACAAGTACTATCCTGCTGCAGAATGGTTTAATGCACAGCAACAGACATGTAGACACTGGTCTGGCTGGTTGGGGAATGAGGGTGATTCAGTACAGGGGCTATCTGCTGGCTAGTCCTGTACTGGAGCATACTTGTGCCCCAACCAGCCCCTCCACAACACATTGAACTGGGTAGGAGCAGCCCCAGGCTGGCAGGCTGACCCCATGAACCCCCTGCCACATGGGGCTGTTCTGACCAGACTTAACATGCTGCAGTCCTGGGCACACATGTAAATGGGAATCCCAGGAGCAATAAACTCTGGTGCGATATATGCCAGACTTTATTGCTTCACATTAATATGCATTTGTAAATGTGCCCATGGAGAGGTTATCTCCATATGGGAAGGAAAATTGGATAGACTGGTAGAGGGAATGTTTATACTAGTAGAAGACACACTTATTCTAGTATAACTGACTATGCACTATGGGCTGTACTGGTGTAACTATGCTGTTAAAAAAAACTACCCCAAAACCTTAGTTATACTAGTCCAAAAATCTGTGTGCATCAGATTCTGATTGTATGTAGGTTTATGTAGGAATACCTCTGTTTTGGTGTGAATCTCTGTTGAAAGGGAATTTAAGATGTATCTGGATTTGTAAGATGGATCCTATGTGTATGTACCTTAATGTTAACTTTTACTCACTTATGCCTATCCCTTTCTCTCTCGTCTGTTGACTTGTGACTCTAATCCTCAGCATCCCCTATATAAAACTGGGAACTTCCCTTTCTGGGAAAGTGAAATAGTGATAATTATCACTGTTGTGTTAAGATCTCAGTGGGCATATCTACACAAGATGTCTACTATGCAGTTTACTAATTAACTGTGCAGTAAATGTCTTGGTGTCTATACAAGTGCCTCTATTAGGGCTTACAAAACTAATAAACTCTGCAGCAGGGTAATACTTGTAAAATACAAACATTATCCTGCTGTGGAGTTTTTTTTGTGTGAGCAGCAGCACACACACAGATGCTACCCCAGCTGGCTGGGGCACAGTACACTTCAGCTCAGGCCTAGCTGGCAGGCAGCCCCCACACTGAAGAAATCTGTGCTCCAACCAGCCCTCTGTAGCATGTGGAGCCCTGTTGGAGCAGCCCTGGGCTGGCAGCCTGACCTCCCAGGTCTTTTGCCAGCCTGAGTTGCTCCTATTAGGCTCCACATGCTGTGCACAAATAAACTCTGGAGCAATATGCTCCAGAGTTTTTTGTTCCTGGATCAGTGCTGGATTTAGCCTTAAGCTATTTAAACTACAGCGTAGGGCCTCACAATATGAAGGGCCTCTAAATAAGTAAAAAAAAAAAACCCCTGACAATATCAAGTCTTATAATAATCAGGTGGTAAATGAAGGAGATATGGGAAAATGTCTAAATATAGACATGTTCAGTCTAATGATAAAAATATACATACATTGGATTATTTTTATCAAATGGGGCCTCTTAAGCTGGGCATAGTTTAGGGTAGTGGTCTCCAATCTTTTTAAGTAGGAGATCACCTTTGGTATTTAAAAACAACCCAAAATCTACCATGTACCACTGCCACCCCCACCCCTGCCCTGCAGGTAAATTTGTGGGAAGGGAAGGCTGGGGGAGCAGATTGAGAAAAAATTATTTGGGGACACACCTTCCCAGCATGTAAATCCCACCTGGCCAGGGCCCCATTCAATTTAGCCCTGCTCCTGCGGCACTGTCCCTCACCACAGCAGCCTCGATCTAGCCCCTGCCCCTTCCCTGCCCCACAGACTGACCTGCTGGGTCAGGGTGCACACATGCATGTATGCAGGCACTCAGCCCCCCACCCCAGCCCCGGATAGACTCCAAGAGGCTCTGAGATCTACTGCAAGAGTTTTTCTGAAATCTAATGGTGGATTGAGATCCACTGATTGGTTACCACTGGTTTAGTGCCTCAGCATGTCATAATCCGGCACTGTTCTCGGTGCCTGTTCAAATGGTGCACCCGAGAGCAGAAAACTCTGGAGCAATAAGCGCATGTGTAGATGTGCCCATTAAGATCCAACTTAGAACTCTTGAATTTGGCCTTAATTATCTTTGTGTATCAAGGTGCTCACAAATGTGTTGGCTGAGCTGCCTTGTCAGTTTAAATTGTATTTTAAAAGAAAATAAACATACATTATTATACATATTACCTATCTAAAGATATGAGTTATAATACATTGTTCCTCTTGCTCTTCATACTTCCAATCTGAGACAAACCAGGAGCCTATTAAAACTGATCTCTTTGTGGGGGGGGGGAGGGGGCGGAAGATTTACGGGTGAGTAATTCCCTTTGCTTGTTTTGTAGCTTAGTTTTTGCATAAGGTTCTCATCATTCATGACCATTAACAACAAGCAAGTGCTCTTTAATCACATTTAACATCTGCTGTGCATTTACTTCCATATAGAATTTGTCAGCTCTAGAGGAACAGAGGATGTTAGGTTGGTTTTTTTTCCTCCCCTCATACACTCATTATTGACATTTGGTTTGAGCTACATTATGAAATCAGTGTTGAGTATGAGTCTGTTAGTCTTAGCTCAATCTCTAATGAACTGTAGGCATGACTGGAATAATAAGAGGAACTACAGTATGTTCTCCGGTTTGTATTTGTAACTGAATTACATAATATCTATCTAATACAGTGACAGTCTCACACAGGCAAGCACAAGAGAAACAGCAGTATGCATCTTAGACCTGTGTACTTATTGTTATTATGAAATGGCTGTAATTAACTGAGAGGAATTTTGACCCTAGTAGATGAGTCAGCATAATAAGACAGTGGCTGTTGCACATGAATGAACTCGTGTGCACAATATATTGCTGCATAATGTTCCTTTTGTCAGATTGTAAAATCAAGGGAAATGACATTAATTATGAAAACTTTATAGTAGAAAGCACTGCTGAATAACCTTGTCCAGGTTCAAAGAAGAAAGAAAATGCTTCCCCACATACTTAAGGCTCCATAGTAGCATATTCAGGATAATAGTTCTATGGAAAAATTACCAAGAAAAATGACAGAGTTTTCTTTGTTAGCTCATGTTTCTTCTTACATACCTACACCTTATATATTTCATTGAGATATTGGCAGCCACTATGTAGTTAAGATGGGCTGAGGTTTGCATCTAAATAGGAATAAAAGTCAAGTTTCATAGTTTAATGATTGATTTTTAGTCTTCAGATTTGGCACAGCAACTCTTCAAAGGCTATCGTGAGTGTGTTTATATGTGTACAAAGGCTGGCATGCACACCATTTTGAATCGCAGGCAAAGGCAGGGAGGAAGAAAGCAAGCAAGAAAGCAGACAATTATTATTTGTGGTTGTCTGTGCCTTGAATTTAAATTGAACAAAGAGGTGGATCATCTTTTAACAATTTCATTAGGGCCATTTAAAAAAAAAATTCAATAGGCTATTTTTTCAGGTATGAAAATGCTAGAAAAAATATTTTAACCCAAGTCTATCACTACACTATGCAAAGCTGAATAAGTAAGTATATGTATTAAAGGTGACAGAGATAGATGAGATTAGTTTAGCTTTTTTGCTTGACAGCATTTCCCCACAACATATGTTCAGTGCTATCAGGGCTATTACAGAGAGCACTGACTAATCAGGTAGACAGATTCACAAACAGTGACTGGAACACATGGTGGCCTCTCAGTGTTAAAAGGACCATCACAGTCATTTGTAAACATGGTCAGATAATGCGAGTATTTATCATTTTGATTGTTTCAGCCAAGAACGTAAAAACCAGCAATCTTGTTTCAGTGGTTCACCAGAAAGGAAGAAACTTAGTTTTGCTTTCTGGTATGTACAAGAACTGAAGAAAAAGTCAGAGCTCTTTTTAATAGGTCTCATATTGATCAAATGTATTAAGAGCCTTACCTTTGAAAATAATTAGTGACCATGGTTTTAAAGGCAGGCCAACATTAATTATGAGTGGAAGCAGTAATAGTGTCTCTGCTATTTTAAAATATGTTAATACCAAACATTTTATTTATCAAATACTGGATCTGTGTCAAAAGGTTAAGTAAATCTGATTGCAGGGAGAAGCAGTTCAAGTTCTACATGACTAATTTAGCTAGTGGTAAGTGGTTTGCTGACCTAATTTTACAGCTCCTCACAGGATATATTTGTAAACGAATCTGTAGCTACAGCAGTCACATGCAGCAGCCAGTACGATATCTTTTATTGCAAAAGACTTTTGTGGTATTTGCATAAGCTTCTAGAGATCATCTAGTTAAGGATGTTAGTGGATGAGCTGAAGACTTGTATCTGTTGGGGTAGAAAGAAATATTTTAAAAGCTGTGCACCTTGTCTTTATTTACTAGCAGTGGAGGAGTGAAATCTTTGCTTGAGATTCAGATGGAAGATAGTGCTGTCCATCAGGTTTGTAAGGGGCAAACTTCAGTGCCCTATTACACTGGTGATAAAGATTGATTCTCCCTAAAACTTTCCACCAGGAATTCTCATTCCACTTTTGTAAACTGTCATAATATAGATGTTAGATTTAGGAAGGAACTCTTACTTCCTCTAGTACAAGTCCTTGCTAGAGCAAAATTGGATCCTATTGTACATTTACTAGGGTTCTGTCTATTCCAGTTCTAAATATCCCAAATGATGGGATCTATATCATTTCTTTTTCAGGGAGGAGAGGCCCTGCTTTGTTCCCAGCTTCTTTTGTTAAAGGGGGAATTAAGAAAAATGAGTGTTTGCACAAATTTTAAGTCTGAATCCATTTTTTCCCATTTTCTTGGCAATACTGAAACACAAAAAATAATCATTCTGGTTTCAGCCCATAGCAGATTTTTTCAAAATGCTTAGCAAATAGAAAAGTTGAGAAAATAATTCAGTGAAATTAAACACTTAAGTTTTGTACATTTTAAATAATGTTTAAGGCTTAAAAAATAAAGGTCATAAAGAGACAAAATATTTGTTTGCATTCCCCTCATGGATCTTTGGGGAGTCTTATGGGCTGGATGACATTGCACCAGGGGCCAGATCTGGCTCATGGGCTAGAGAGTGAGCAGCCATGCTTCAATTTTTAAGAAAATTTCATTTCATCAACCATTTTAGGGGTAGAATAAATGTAAATAGTTTTTTAGTATATGTTGTGACCAGTATTACGGCCCAAACCATAGTACTTTTTAAACAACAAACCTGAGTAAAGCAAATGTGTTCTTCTACTGTTAACTATGAAATAGGAAGTATCTGCCATAGTTTAAGTACTTTTTGATTGCATTGAACTTAGAGAACATCTAAGAGTATCTCATGGAAATACATTATGCATGAGATAATTATATACATTATAGGTAGAGCTGCCTGATCCAATTAGCAGAAGAGTGCTTGGAATGTAACCTGCAACACTTGGTGAAACCTTGTCTGTAGCTTTGGCTCCAGGTCATGCTGAAGTAGTATGCATAGGGTGCTTCAGAATGCATTGCTTTTGATATCTTGTATTCAACACAGCATTAGAATTCATGTGAGATAAGTTGTTGACAACCAGAAGTACTTGCATAACTAAACTGAAGAATTATTATGTTTTCATAAAATGGGAGAGAAGCCATAATCTGACCATTTCTTTTTGACAGTGAAGTTTTTAACACAGCTCTAATTGAAACCAGAGTTGCCTTTTTAATGTACTCTAGAAAAGTAATTTTGTAATGAAGTTAGATAAGCCAGACCTGGTGATGAAGAGAGGGTGCTCCTCCTCCCCCCCCCCCCCCCAAAAAAAAAAAAAAATGTACTGGAGAAGAAGTTCCAGGTGGATTGGCCTATTAGGCTAGTCATGGTATATTGTGAGGTGCAGAGAAATGCTCTTTCTAATACAAAATGGTTTTTACTCCCTTGGCCTGTAGAAATTGAGCATGTACTCATGATATTTGTTTTATCTAGCAAATGACCTTGAAAGAGTGTGTTCAGACACTGCCTGAGCTGTTTCTATAATAAATGAACTGTAACTCCATATGTCCAGTTCTGGAGTCTTTCTGCACACTTCAGTGAAAGTCCGTGGAACGACTGCAGGTATGTTAATATTTTAAGGGTTCTATGTTTTGTCATCTTGAGATGGACCTTTATTATTTCATTAATGCAATTTTTTTGTGCACGTGTGTGATGAGATGCTGGATTTTTAATTAGTTGTAATGCTTACACCCATGTTTGTCAAATCCAGGCTTATTTGTTTTGCCCTTATTTGGTGTATATGCTGAAAAGTTGTACCGCATAACTGGTTTAAACAACAGAACCTTGGTTCTAATTTTTGGCTGCAAGCAGATCTTAATACTAATATAAATTATGTTGGACCAAAAGTACTTTTGATGCAGATTCAGAGATGCATGTTGATTTGCCTTGATTCTGAGAAACTGCATACCTGTCAGCAGTTGAAAAGTAAAATAGGGATAATGAGAAAAAACAACTTCTCTCAAATAAATTGGGCTGTACATGCTTGTGAAGAGTAAAGTAGAGAAAGTATACGTGTTTTGCTAAAGAGCAGGGAGTCTTCCTTCTGAATAAGGATAATATTTGGCTGTGTGGACCAATATACTTGTTAATCCTAAAATAACCTTTCCTCATGTTGGGGCCCACTGATCCAAGGTTTATGAAAGGGGGGTGAGGTACAGGGTTGAGTCATGGCTGGACCCCCTGAGCTGGCAGAAGGCACTAGGGAGTGGGGCAGGAAGTCAGTGTACATAAGGGGGGGAAGGGGTGTTGCCTGTTGCCACCTCCTGTACTACTCTCCCTCAGCTGATTTGGGGGCAGTAGGGTGCTGCGCTTGGCCAGGGACAGCAGCAGTGGTCCACAGATTCCTCCTTCCACCACCTGCTTCCTGCCCACCCTTACCCTGAAGGTCTCCCCTACTGGCCAGGAGAGCAGGCACTGTAAGGAGGAATCTGCACAATGCCACTGCTGTCCCCATCCAAGCCCAGTCCTCTATGCCTTCTGTAGCTGAAGCAAGGCAGAAATAGCTCTGGGACTCCACTCACACCTGTGTCCACTGGGGACAGCAGCAGCAGCAATGGGGTGAGCAGGGGTGCAGAACTGGTTCCCACAACCTCCCCAGTATATACTATAGCAGTTAACCCTTATCTAGCTATTCTGGAGTTGCTCAAACCTTTCACATAGCTGTTATAAAGGAAAACCTTTTATGGTTTCACTGGGAGTTCTACCTATATAGTAACTGGAGAAGCGCCTTGTCATTAGAGATACTGATATACCAAAGCAGCTAACTACATGGGCCTATGTTAACTTCAAACACCATTTGAAACTATCTGGAAAAAATCTGATCAAATCTTGTTTGATGTAGTGAAATGATGCAAAGCAAGTGGCAACTAGTCCCTTATTTGCTTAGTGAGGGAAGTCAGTCATTGGGGAGAGAGAATTTATTTTCATTTCCAGACTTCTAGTTTGCTGTAAACAGTTTGTACATGTTTGTGTATAGATGTCACTAGATGCATTGAAAACCTTCTGCTGTTAACAATACAAGTTTCTGAATATATGTATGCATAGGAAACAATGAGCTTTTTCATCTGACACAAAATTACATTGTTTTGAATAGGGCACTACCATAAATTTGTATCATTTTGCACACATGGAGGTCTGCTTCATATAATCAGATTCTTGGCATGCATGAACTTTTTTTTTTTTTTTTTTAAATAAGGGTGTCCCTGAATCATTTTTACTTTGTCTAATCTCCTCAGGGGATCTACTCCATTGTGAGCCCTTAAGTTTATGCCAGTGAGAAAGTTGTGGAGTAATTTTGTACATTTTCCCCCAGCCACCTTAAGATGATTGGCCATTTAAGTTACCTTCCTTCATCTTATGCCACATCAATGGAGAATCTTTATAACCAAGAAAACTGAGCTGCCCATGTGCTGCCCATGAGATATTGTATGTGATTTGGTGCGTTGCCTACCAGTCCTTCCTCAGGTGCTTGTAAGGACATCTTTCCTGTTTTATAACTGCATCTCCACAGCCCCAAAGACCTCCAAATTATTGTGTTCCTACTGCGATTCCATGGCTAGTTGAAGAGGGATGTTTCTGTAGCATATGGCTAATTCCCTCTCATATATACTTAATATATTCTTAATTTATTGTCTCTCTTTAATCTGGATACAATAGAAATATTTTGAATACAATAGCCTATCCTTATTTACTTAGAATAAAAATTAAAGAATGTATACATAATTTCTTAAGAGCTTCAGCATACCACACTTGTGAAACCTCTAATGCTTCTATATTTTCTTTCCAGTTATTGTGTATGTGCTAAAAAAGGTCAACCCTAAAAGCTATTCATGTTAAGATTTTAACTAAAATTAAATTGTCCAATGTATTTGTTGTAGTTGTCTTTTGGTTCTGAATGATAAAAGGTTGCAAAAATAGCATAACAAACAAACCTAAGAAAGGTGGCAGTTTCTGTTTTATTTTGTATTTTTTAAACTAACTATATACTTTTGTTCTTGTTTATTCATTACATAACAGCAAAATGGATCACATGAAACTTGCTGCAAGATATCCATCAAATTAAATGGGCTATTATATCCTAAGGTGATATTAATTTTAACCTCATTTATATTAATGTAAAGCACATCGTCAAGGCAGAAGTGAAAATGGAAGCAACATTTGTTAGTAAATTCAACCTAATGCCCTGGCAGTGTTATAGACGTACCATTAATTACACTGCACTAGTCACGGCACTAAATTATGCAGGGTAAATTTGCTTCTTAATGTTGACCTTAATTTGGCTACTATCAAAAGAATGCTTCATCTTAAAGACCTATCAAAATATTGATTTGAAACCTCACGTATAATTGGGTATTCCACAATTTTAATGTCTAGCAGAAAAGAATGTTTTGCACCATACTTTGTCATTTCTGGACAATTATTCTTTCAAGAATAAAGAGGATAAAACTGCAGATCAGTTACCTGTTGGCTATGACCAGACCAATATTGAGTGATTACCTGTTTTATCAACGATTTATTTCCCCCTCAGTAATGGTGTAAAGCAAATTCTTATGCCATATGCATTTGATTGCAATTGATAAGGGATTTATGATGTTAATCATAAATCCATTTTTTATACTTGCCCTAGTCAGCAGATACTGTGCAACATAAAGCATTATTTGTAATATATTTCATGTATGTGAAGTCTAGGTATGGTGCAGTGTTTTATTGTTCCATTTGGTATGTTAAAAATTATGAGCTGATTTTCTGGCTAGTATTGACTATGTTTTTCTTTCATCTATCACTCAGTGTGGGGGATGGGAGCATTTTATATTCTTCATACATTTTGCTATTATAAACCAAGTTAGTTAAAATACAAAGAAGAAGACTTTTGTGGAACAATTAAAGTATCTTTTTAATGTATACACACATATGTGTACATGGACTTGCCTGTGATATTTATAACAAAGGTAAAATTAAATACCATAAAAGATTGCACATTTGTATGGTATACTGAGTGCAAACAGTTATACCAATAAAAGAAACAGAGTAGATATACTAAAATGAAAATAAGATGAAATAATGAACAGGCAATATTGTAGAGAGGTCAGGACACCAGATGGAGAGCCAGAAACTCCCTTTGCAGTTCTGTCCCTGTATAGCAGTATGAATTTGAAAAAGTAATCTGATCAATCTTTTCCTCTATGTTCACTTGCATCTTTTCTCTCTTATGTCTGTAAGCTCTTCCAATCAAAGATAGCTCTCCCTATTATATTTGTATAGTGCAGAGCACAATGGAGCCACAGTCTTGACCAGGGCTAAATATAACGGTAATAAATAAATAAATATATTTATATATATAATAATATATATAAATATATATATATATATATATATTAAATGCAAAAAGTTTGTACAAACTCATGTTAGTCTCATTAGAGGTGTGATTCAATCATTAAATAGAAAATCAATTAAAATCAATAAATACAAAATCTAAAGTTCCAAATGCTGTATCGAACAGGCTAAGTGTCTCACATTGTGTATATTTTCTGGTAGGTGAAATAGGGACAATATTCTGCTTTTGCCTAATGTGAGTAATCACACTAACTGCGTTACTACTCAGCTAAGTAAGGTGAACAGGAATTGGCTTTAAATCAGAAATATATTTAATGCAATGAGGAGTCATAGGGTTTAAGGACAGAAGGGGTCATTACATCATCTAGTTTTTCTTCTAGGACATCACAGACCATGACATCTCAGCAAGTTACCTTCATATTGGGCCCAGTAATTTTGGTTAGACTGAAACAGGACTGATTTTTGGCTAAAGCATATCTTACGGATACATGCTGCTGCCAGAATCTTGACTTGCAGATTTCACTTTCTTTGAGCCAAATTCAGCATTGCATCAACACAGATAACTCTTTAAGTTTTGTTGGTGATTTCCTGTGTTTAATTGGGCAAGTGTTACTCTGGCTTCATTTGGTTTTCATCTTGTTTCAGACCCTGGCTGAAGTGGCTGTCAGGATAGGGCACTCTTTAGGAGTTCTTTCTCAGTGAATGGTGCTGTGGCTGAGAATGGTTAGAACTGAGGTGGGAGGAGGAGATGCAGTCATTTCTGACATCCATCTTGGGGAGAAGCGGACTGTGAGATGCTGGGAACCAGGAGGTGGGTGTACTCTCAACAGGTTAATGAATTTAGTGTTGAAAAATACCGGCACCTGCCATATAAGTCCAAACTTCTCGTCCTATAGTACCAGTGGTGTTCCCCAAGGCTCCATCCTTGGACCTATACTCTTTAGCATCTATATGAACAATGTGAACATTGATGACATTCAATGTGGAAAAATGCAAGGTACTCCACCCTGGGAAAAAAACCCTGCATCACGCTTATAGGCTTGGCAATACTATGCTCTCTAGCACCACTGCCGAAAGGGACTTTGGGGGTCATGACTGACCACAAGATGAACATGAGCCATCAATGCAAGGTAGCAGCTGGTAAAGTGAGCAAAACTCTGGCTTGCATCCATAGATGCTTCTCAAGCAAATCTCAGGATGTCATCCTCCCCCTGTACTCGGCCTTGTTGAGGCCGCAGCTGGAGTACTGCATCCCATTCTGGGCTAAACAATTTAAAACGGATGTGAAAAAGCTTGAGAGAGTCCAGAGGAGAGCCACATGCATGATCAGATGGCAAGAGAACAGGCCTTATGATAAGAGGCTGAGAGCCACGGGACTCTTCAGCCTGGAAAAGTGCAGGCTCAGAGGTGACTTAGTGGCTGCCTGTAAGTATATAAGGGGGTGCACATCAGGATCTGGGGGAATGCCTGTTCACCAGGGATAACAAGGTCACAATCTCCTCCAAGACTGTTTTAGGCTGGACATAAGGAAAAACTTCTTTACTGTCTGAGCCCCCAAGAATAGACTAGACTAGAATAGACTGCCTCCAGAGGTGGTGCAAGCACCTACTCCAGACTCTTTTAAGAAACATTCGGATGCCTATCCTGCTGGAATCCTTTGACCCTAGCTGACTTCCTGCCCCTGGGGCAGGGGGCTGAATTCGGTGATCTTCCAAGGACCCTTCCAGCCCTAGTGTCTGTGAAAAGTCTATGAAATGTAATAGAAAATGTTCCCTTTTTATGTATTGTTTTAAAGTTTTGTCTCATTTAAAGGTTCTGCTGCTCCTCCCTGAGTCACCAGTGAGTGTATCCACCTAGTTTTCCTATTGGTTTTCTGATTCTGAGAGCAATGAGTCTATACAGCACCTCTTTTAGCCTTTAGGAGAGAACTGTCCGAGTGGGGGTGATCAGGTCCATTCATCTCTATTCTGTATGCAGCTGAGCACTTTCTTATTCCCTGAAAGGTGTCCTCAAACTCTTCCTCACTTGTTTTGGTCTCCTGCCCCTGAATAAATTGCTGCTGAATTCTGACATTGATTTCTACATTCTTGGTCACAGAGAGCAGACATGATTTAGTGTTGTTATTTAGCCAGAAGGCTTTTCCTATGCCTCTCCTGCCTCTCAGCACTCATTTATCTGCTTTCTGAACTCTGTTGTATTTCTGTATTTAATTCTCTGATGGTGGCAAATAGTTTAAAACTGTTAAGTGCAACTGTGACTTTGAGGCCATTGTGTTTAGTTATTTACACTTTGCTGTGGGCACTGGCAATATGTTGCCTTCTTTCCATCCTGCTGCTGCATCGGATTATTGTGTTAAATTGTGTTTATGAGCATTTTGGGATATATTTTCATATTAGTTTATAGCTATGGCAAATATCTTGTTAATGTAAAATCAATGTGTAGACTTTAACTTCCTCATTAAATTCCATTATTTTTTATGTGTTAATGCAAGAATATTATATGTAAATCATGCTAGAGAGTTTACTGCATTAATGGAACTGATGACAGTAATGCATGTGAAATGTGCCTTCAAGACCCACTTAAATGGTTAATCTGATTTAGGTTATTTTAACCAATTGTATGTTTATTAAACAACTGAGAATGAAGTGCAATCTAGAAAAAACATTTAAATTCATAAGTATATTATGTATGAAATACTTCATAATTATTATAATAAAGTATCATTTGTAGAATTAATTGAATGAGTGCTAAGAACTGGAGGGGATTAGGGAGTAAATATTAACAGGAAAAAAATTGAAATTCTTGTTTGACCTGCTACAGCATTCAATACTCCATCACAATTTGGCACTGGCCCTTTTCACCAGCTTTCAATGAGAAGGTATTTTCTATGTACATTTTGAGCTCTAGTCCCCATATATCAGAGGCTAACCTAGGGACTATTTGTTCCAGGATTTCCCATGTGTTTTTTACTATTTGCCTACACAGTTTTTAAAAACATTACTTTATCTGCACCCTCCAGAAGCTTCTTGAACTTTTGCATGGAATTCTTACCTTGTTAAAACTAGGTTTATTTTTGGTATAACATATACTCAGCGGGCATATCTACATGTACATTTGATCCAAGATCAGTTTACTTGCAGGTAAACTACATGCAAATAACTGCTCCTGGGAAGGCATTTACACATGCACAGATGTGGCAGCACATTTGCTGCCCTTAGCACCAAACTGCTGCCACTTCCTCCAGCCCTGCAATGAGCACCTGCAGCCACCAGGGGGCGCTTGAGGCTCTGACTGCAGCTGCTAGCAGCAGACAGCCATCTTGAAAAGCCATCCCTGTTCTCTGCTCTCTGGCCAACCACTTTGCTGGCTAGGAGTAGTATGCACAGTGCAGGGGCAGTATGTGGCAGCTCTCTCCTCACTGCCTCTGCCTCCCTGTGCCATGGCTGCTCCATCCGCAGTCCCTGGCAGCAACAACCAGCACCCTGGGTTCCTGGTGGCCACTACAGTAGCCCTGCTGGCCTGCCAAGCTGACCACCACTGGTCCATAGCCATTTGGGCTCTCCCAGCTCCCTGACATGCAGTAACTGCCTGCTTGGCTGCAGCACGCCATGCCAGGGCTGTGCCACCTTGTGCCTGCAGCCTGGACCTCATCCAGCTAGATGGACCCTGGCAGGGAGGCCAACAATGGGCTGCTGGATGCCACCACTGGGGCTGCCCTCGCCCTTCTAGGCCTGCAGCCCCACTGCCTCTGGGCCCACTAGGCCAGCCAGTACTGGCTGCATATCATTCAGCAGACCTGGGATGACAAGCAGTGACTGGAGGTGTTCTGGATGACCCAGGCCACCTTCTGGGACCTCCCAGGGCAACTCTGGCCACACCTGGAGTGACAGGACACCAACATACAGCAGCCCTTCTCCATGGACACCCAGCTGGCCCTCACCCTTCTCCAGCTCACCATGCCCACCAGCCTTTGCTATGTGGACCATCTCTTTGGCGTGGGCAAGGCCACTGCTGGGGAGGCCATCCTGGAGGTGCCCAGCACCCTCCAGGATGTGCTGTGGCACATGGTGCTCTGGGTGCATGACCCCCTGTGGTGCTGATGGGGTTCCATGCCTGGGGCTTCCCCCAGTGCATCAGGGCCCTGGACAGGATCCACATCCCTGTCACCTTCCCACCCCATTATGACCACCCCTACTACAGCCAGAGGCACTTTCAGTCATTTGGGTTCCAAGCCATCATGGACCACTGCAGCACCTTTATGAATGTGCTGGTTGTGCAGACAGTGTTCACAATGTCCATGTGTTCTGCAACTCTGGCCTGCAAGCCCTGGTGGAGAGCAGCTGCTTTGTGTAGCCTGCAGTTTCCTAGACAGTTTCCCATGGACCCCCCACTCCTCCTGGTAACCCCCTTCCTTCTTTTGGCTACACTCAATAAGAGGATGATGTCTGCTGGGGGTAGAGGGAGGGCAGGGGGGAGGGTAATTGGTGAGTGCCTTTAAGATAAAGGCAGTCCAGCCAGGGAGTACTTCAGGGCAGACAGGGTGCAGCAGACATCGGGGTGCAGGCAGGGTGCCAGGCCAACAGGGAAAACAAGACAGTTGGCAAACACCTGCAAGTGGTCAGCTGACCAGATGTAGGCAGGATCCTGGGAGCATTTAAGCCCAAGGCTGTAGCTGGCAGGGGAGTCTCTCTCTGGCAGTTGCTGGGGAATGAGCTCCTGCCTAGAAGGGACACCCAGGGATGCTTGACTATCTGGTTCACTGCCTACAGGGGTAGTGAGGCTCTGGGAGCTCACAAAGTACCCTGGCAGAGAGGCATGCTATGCTAGAGTTATATAGTAGCCCTCTTAAAGGGACAGAGGGTATACTATACCCTGGCAGGGAGGCATGCAATACTAGAGGGCAAATATTTGCCCTCTTAAAGGGGCAGAGGGCTGTTTCCATTGTCATTATTATGTTATAGCCCAGGGGTTTATGTTTATGTTGCTGTTTGAGCCGGTAGCTTGGGCTAGGACTATAAGGGGCAGTTTTGGAGGTCTCATTAGTAACTGTGAAGCATGTGATTGCTTTGAGCTCTTAACAGGTGTGGGCTCAAAGCCTGAAGTTATTGTAGAGCCCAGTGAGGGCCAGTACAGAGCTTGTAGGGCCCAGGGGCCTGGTGCCTGACAGGAAAACAATGAGACAGAGGCCAGGGCTCAGTGCCTGAGAGGTGCACAGTGAGACTGGGGCCAGAGACCTGATGCCTGAGAGGGGCACAAAGAGATGGAGGCCAAAAGCATGCTTTCTAGGAGGGGCCCAGTGAGATAGGGGCTAAGGGTCTGGTACCAGAAGAGTGTGGCCCTCATGGTTAGGCAGAGGTCAGGGACCCTGAGGGTGAAGGCAATAGATTGAAGTTAGTGTCTCCAAAGCCAGGTTCAGCATGGTGGGCCTAGGCAAACTAGCCTAGTGAGATTGAAAGGGGTGGAGGCTGGGGAAACCAAGGACCCAGCAGAGGGAACAACATTTTTGTAACACCCACAAGGGTTGGGGTGAGGTATAAGGGAGGACAAGGAGCCACACAATTTGCCCCTAAGGCTATAGGTGCCCTACAGGGGCCTAGTCAAGCTGTGAGTGATCTATTAAGATGGAGGATGGGAATGAGACCATGGGGGGGGGGGGAGAACTAATAGGACTGAGACTCACTCTGAGGCCTGTTGGTGGCCTCCCTTAAACACTCTTTAATAGTAAGATCAAGGCATAGTGGGTGAGTGAACTAGAGAAGAGAGGCCGTAGAATATGAGCCAGACAGGAGTCTCAGTTTCACTGAAAGATGTCATGGCTGCCCCAGTGGTTGTGACTTGTTACAATGAGTTTTAATATGGCTGAAGAGTCCAATCCATGCTCTGCAAGTTTTTCCACAGGTATGACGGGTGGGGGGACACAGCTGTTGGCCAGGATGTTCTGCACTTTGCTTCCTCCTCTGCCATTTCTCAGCTTCCTGAGCAGGACAGTTCTCTTCAAAGTGGGCTGTAGTTTGATGTATGGTGAAGTGCCATTAAGACCTGTTACCAGCTAGTATTTCCCAGTTTGTAAGGTTGATGCCATCCTTCTTAAGGTATGCTTTCAGGGTGTCCATGTAGCACTTCTTCTGTCCTCTGTGGGTCCTACCATGACTCAGTTGGGAGAAGAGGACTTGCTTTGGGAGACAAATATCAGCCATCTGCACACAGTGGTCAGCCCAGTGGAGTTGATGTTTCACAATTTTTGCCTCAATGCTGGCTATGTTAGCTGCAGAAAGGATGCTGGCATTGGTGTGGTGGTCTTCCATCTAATGCGAAGGATCTTCCTGAGGCAGCACTGATGGAACCATTCCAGACACTTAAGATGGCTTTGATATGTCACCTACATCTCACCTCCATGGAGAAGCATGGGGATAACCCCTGTATTGTAGACCAGGATCTTAGTTTCCAACTGTAGATCTTGGATGGCAAAGACATGGTGAAACAACTTTCCAAAGGATATGCTGGCACAGCGTATGGGGTAGGAGAGTGTGGGGTAGACCATGCAGTGTTGGGGCGGGTGCATGAGCAAGACCTATGGTGTGCAGCTTGTAAGGAACACAGGGCAGACCACACATCCTGCCTCCTCTGCCTGCCCACACCCAGCCACTGGCCTCTCCCCACCCTACTTAACTTTAGCTTTAGCTTTAGATCTGGCTCCAGCCCCTTTGGCCATGACCTGCCTGTGCCTGAAGGTGCTGCCACTGCTTCTGCCTGGCCAGGCTAGGACTGGGGCTGAGGTGGGGCTGCCACTGCTGCTGGCTGTCCTGGAGTTGGAACCATAGCCACCCAGATGTTAATCAGCAGGAGAGAGCAGGTGGGTCAGGCACTGGGGGAAAGGGACATAGAGGTCAAGAGGTCAGGCACAGGGGGTAGCAAAGGATGGGGAAGCAGGCAGTATTGGGGCACTCAGCAAGGACAGGTAGAAGCAGGGCAGGCACACACACACACAGGGAACAAGGGCCTGGGAGGAGGGGGCACATGTTTGGGGGGTGGCACTGTGGGGGGGGAAAGTGGCAGAAGGGGCAGGCACTTGGCAGGGGCAAATGGGAGGGTGGACAGGAGGCAGGGGTCAAGCAAAGGCACAATGGGGTCAAAGGATAGGGGGCAGCCAGGAGAGACAAAGGATGAGGATACATGGGACGGGTCTGGCTCCTTGCCCCCCACTGCTGCTTTGTGGGGATGAATTTAAGATGCCCCCACCCCATAATCTGATTCTATACAAGGAAAATTATAATAAATTTAGAATTTTGCATGCATAGAATCTAATTATTGAGGGGTCATCTTAAATTTGAGGTTGTCTTGGATTCAGGTAAATACAGTACTTAGCATACCAATTACAGTAGTATGATTAAAATACATTTTTTGTATAATTGGTATCCTGTCAGTCTTAAAAAATAAAATCTATTTTTTTAATCTGGAGAAACAGGGTTTGTTTATTTTTTTTAAATTTACTTCAGAGGAATTACATTTATCAGGTGAAATTAAATAAACCAGCTGAGTAGCTAAGTTGAAAACTGCTGGTTTGATTCATCTACAGTTGATGGATAGGATTCGTATGAGTTTGTCACTCACCACAGAAAATTCTCAATTAGCATCATGAATGTGTTGATGAACTAATCAATCAGCCTTTCACATATCCTTAAGAACTACAGCAACAATATCAAGAATTTAATTGTTAAAAACGATTAAACCATATCAATCTCTCAAACTACACACTTAAAGAAAAGAAGTCATCTCAGAAACCTACTAAATCATGTTTGTCATCTTTAAATACATTTAATTTAAATCATGAAAATATTAGCATTTTTGTTTCAAAATCAAGATGTTCAGCACATTATATATCACAGTTCAGTGATAACTATTTAGGCCAATCATGGGTATTCCTCACTTATAATTTAAGATAAATGTTATAATCCTATAGTATATATTTTTCTGCATTACAGATTTACATATAGATTTATGTATATATATTCATTATATATATTACATAATATATACTATGCACATATACCATTTTTATATGTGTAATTCAACCTAGACTTCCAAAATTGCATAGAAAGCAGTTCAAATGGTAAACATCTAAATAAGTGGCTATATTTCAAATTATCATCTAGCACCATCCATGGAGTGATGCTTAGAGAAGAACAGTATGGCTAAGGACAAACGGTCCAAAAGCCTGAGGCTGAATCAATTCAATTTCTGCTACTCCATGCTGCTTATTCATGTGGGCACTGATGATATTGCCAGGGGAGACCCTGAGGAGATCAGAAATGACTACAGGGCTTGGGTGCAAGAGTGAAGGGGATGGAGGCTCACATGGTGTTCTCCTTGATCCTTCCGGTTAAGGGAAAGGGTGTGGGCAGGAGTGGGCACATCCTGCAGATAAATGCATGGCTTCTTGTGACCAGTAGGGCTTTGGCTTCTTTGACCACAGGGTGATGTTCCAAGAAGAAGAATTGCTAGGAAGAGATGAAATTCACTTGACAAAGAGAGGGAAGAGCATCTTTGCACACAGATTCACTAACCTAGTGAGGAGATCTTTAAACTAGTTTCACCAGGGGATGGAGACCAAAGCCCTCAGGTAAGTGGGGAAGTGGGTAACCTGGAGAAAGTGCAAGCAGGAGTGGCCAACAAGGGAGGTGCTCTCATTCTTCCTGAGAAATCAGGGCAATTGACTAGTTACCTTAAGTGCCTGTACACAAATGCACGGAGCCTGGGAAACAAGCATGAACAAATGGAAATCATCACACAGTCACAGAACTATGATGTGATTGGAATAACAGACTTGGTGGGATAGCTCATAAACTGAATCACTGTCATGGATGGGTATAAACTGTTCAGAAAGGACTGGCAGGGGAGAAGAGGAGGACTTTATATAAAAGAGTCATGTGATTGCTCAGAGCTCCAGTATGAAACTGGAGATAGGCCTGTTGAAAGTCTCTGGTTTAGGGCCAGAGGGGAAAGCAACAAGGGTGATGTTGTGGCAGGGGTCTGAGATAGACTACAAGACCAGAAGGATGTGGTGGATGAGGCTTTCTTCAAACAGCTAGTGGGAGCTTCTCAATCACACACCCTGGTTCTCATGGGGGACTTCAGTCACTCTGACATCTGCTAGGAGGTCAATACCATAGGCAGCAGAAGGGGAGAGGAGCTAATGGGACTTAACCCACACAAATGCAGGGCAGTGGTAGGGCTGCAAGGCAGTCCAGCTGCAGGCTTCTGTTGGCTGTAGCAGGAGTGGGGAGAGGTGAGCATGCAGCAGTGGAGAAAGGGAGTGGGGCTGAGGCTGGGGAAGGTGTTGCACAGCTGGGGTGGGTCACAAGACAGAGCCGTGAGTGGTTCATCCTGGGGGCATGGCTCCTGCTGCTATGTGCACCCCTGGAGGGCATGGGGGGCATGTGCTTTTGGATCTGCATGGGGTGAGGGCAGGCTGCCGCTGGAGGCTGGGACCAGGGCTGTGTTGGGCTCTTCCCGGTGGGAAGGGTTTGGGCTGCGCTGCACTCAGGGCAGCTGGCAGCGGCACTGGGTAGGGGCTGCCTTTGTAGGGGCTGCCTCAAGCACAGTGCAGCTGAAATTCTCCCTCATAAGGAAGAGCCAGTGTGCAGTAGCAGCTGCCTCTCCCCCTCACACAGAATGGGGGGGCATGTGCCCCCCCCCGGGCCTCTGCTTGTCCCACCATCCAGTCTGTCCAGGGCCACACTCAACTTAGTTTCTGCTCCTGCCTGTGCTCCGCTTCCTCCCTCACTGCTGGAGCCTTGATCTGCTCCCCCACCCCATGGCCCTTTCCCCTCCCCTGCCCCTTCCCCCACAGAGTTGCATGCTGGGGGGGAGGGCACACACGCCCATGTACACACACATTCTGCCCCTCCAAATATTTTTTTTCCCTTCTGCCTATAGACAATACAGCAGTGTGCAGGCAATCCAGGAAGTTTTTGGAGAGTGTTCGGGGCAACTTCCTGGTGCAAGTGCTGGATTGGCCAACTAGGGGCTGTGCTCTTCTTGACCTACTGCTCAAAAACAGGGAAGAATTGGTGGGGAATATAATAGTGGATGGCAACTTGGGCAGCAGTGGCCATGAGATGATTTAGTTCAGGATCCTGAGGAAAGGAAGGATGGAGAGCAGCAGAACAAGGACCCTGGACTTAAGAAAAACAGACTTTGACTCCTGCATCCCCCAACAAATTCCCATTTGGAAATTACCATCTGGAAAACATGGAGCATTTCCCATACCTTGTAAGCCACCTCCCAGTCAGTCAGTCCTGATGTAGAAATTGGACATAGGATTTGCTGTGCCAGCATATCCTTTGGAAAGCTACTTCTCCATGCACCCCTTTCCCTACCACATAAACCACCCTGACCTGAGCTGCAGCTTAGCCTTGGCTTTGGCCCCAAGCCTGAGCCTCTGCCTGTTCTGGCTGGTACTTGAACAGAGGGGCTAGGGACACAAATTATACATAAATCTGTATAAGTGATTCGAAACTAGTTCAAATCTGCATCACAACAGAAGTTTGGTGCACATAAACCACTTTCAAAATGGCTGAAACTGGTTTAAGATAAACCTGGATGCCTTTAAGTCGGTAGGCCCGGATGAGCTCCATCCAAGGGTGCTGAAGGCACTGGCCGACATCATTGCAGAGCCACTGGCGGGAATATTTGAATGCTCATGGCGCACGGGCCAAGTCCAGGAGGACTGGAAAAGGGCCAATGTGGTCCCCATTTTCAAGAAGGGGAGGAAGGAGGACCCGGGCAACTATAGGCCAGTCAGTCTCACCTTCATCCTTGGCAAAGTCTTTGAAAAAATTATCAAGGCTCACATTTGTGAGAGCCCAGCAGGACAAATTATGCTGAGGGGAAACCAGCACGGGTTCGTGGCAGGCAGATCGTGCCTGAGTAATCTAGTCTCTTTTTAAGACCAGGTTACGAAACACCTGGACACAGGAGGAGGGGTGGATGTCGTATACTTGGACTTCAGGAAGGCCTTCAATACGGTATCCCACCCCATACTGGTGAACAAGTTAAGAGGCTGTGACTTGGATGACTACCCAGTCTGGTGGGTGGCGAATTGACTGGAGGGTCTCACCCAGAGAGTCGTGGTAGATGGGTCGGTTTCGACCTGGAAGGGTGTGGGCAGTGGGGTCCCGCAGGGCTTGGTCCTTGGACTGATACTCTTTAATGTCTTCATCAGTGACTTGGACGAGGGAGTGAAATGTACTCTGTCCAAGTTTGCAGATGACACAAAGCTATGGGGAGAAGTGGACACGCCGGAGGGCAGGGAACAGCTGCAAGCAGACCTGGACAGGTTGGACAAGTGGGCAGAAAACAACAGAATGCAGTTCAACAAGGAGAAATGCAAAGTGCTGCACCTAGGGAGGAAAAATGTCCAGCACACCTACAGCCTAGGAAATGACCTGCTGGGTGGCACGGAAGTGGAAAGGGATCTTGGAGTCCTAGTGGACTCCAAGATGAACATGAGTCGGCAGTGTGACGAAACCATCAGAAAAGCCAATGGCACTTTATCGTGCATCAGCGGATGCATGACAAATAGGTCCAGGGAGGTGATACTTCCCCTCTATCGGGCACTGGTCAGAACACAGTTGGAGTACTGCGTGCAATTCTGGGCACCACACTTCAAGAAGGATGCGGATAACCTGGAGAGGGTCCAGAGAAGGGCCACTCGTATGGTTAAGGACCTGAAGACCAAGCCCTACGAGGAGAGACTAGAGAAACTGGACCTTTTCAGCCTCCGCAAGAGAAGGTTGAGAGGCGACCTTGTGGCTGCCTATAAGTTCATCACAGGGGCACAGAAGGGAATAGGTGAGTATTTATTCACCAAGGCGCCCCCGGGGGTTACAAGAAATAATGGCCACAAGCTAGCAGAGAGCAGATTTAGACTGGACATTAGGAAGAACTTCTTCACAGTTCGAGTGGCCAAGGTCTGGAACGGGCTCCCAAGGGAAGTGGTGCTCTCCCCTACCCTGGGGGTCTTCAAGAGGAGGTTAGATGAGTATCTAGCTGGGGTCATCTAGACCCAGCACTCTTTCCTGCTTACGCAGGGGGTCGGACTCGATGATCTATTGAGGTCCCTTCTGACCCTAGCATCTATGAATCTATGGATGGATGTAGTATCAGACTTAACTGATTTAGGTTAAATTGGTTTATTGAACTTCTGTTCCAGATCCCCTCTAGATTCAAATTAACTCACAGTCACCCAGCATTTCAGAATGCTTTGTACTTCCTCTGCAAACCTCCCCTCTCAGGGTAGGTGGGCTAGCCTTGGCCCAAGCTGTCTGCTCCAGCCAAGCAAGGAGGCATGGTCTAGTGCCCCTCAGCTTCTGGCCTGGGCCACTTCAGGCATGTGGCTGCATTTCCAGAACCAAACGTGAATGTCTGTTCACTTGCTCATTGGGTCAATGCAGTTTAGACTATGCTGCAAATACTGAATCAGTTCAGCCTCAGACTTCTTTACTGTCTATACTTAGCCAAGGCTTTTTTTCCTCCCATGTTGATTAGGGGGAAAAAACATCCCCTTGGCTTTGAGTAAATATCATATATCATAATGATCATCTAATATCTTCATAAACTACATAAACCTGATCTCAATAATAATATAAACAATGAATTCTTGCATCTAAACTCAACTGGCCCAGTCAAAAGCTCCTTCTATTTTCCCTCTGGTAAGTGTAGGAAGAAGGCATGCATGAGAAGTGTTTCAGTCTTAAACCATATTGTAATGAACCACAAACAGCCTCACTGGAATTTCAGTTGTTTGTGTCTCCGATGTACATTCAGCGATCCACAACAGCATGTAACTTCTAACTACTGTATACTTCAGAGATTGCCACTGCATGTGTCTGGCTTAGGGCCCTTGGTTGCATTCAAGCTTGTCAGTTTGTTTAGTAACAGATATGTTTAGTGTTCCCCTTTTAGTCTTACAGATGAATCCTTGATTTCAGAAATTAACCCAGTTCTTGAAGATATCAAGCAGGCCACATTTAGGAATGATGTCACTATCATCTTTTTCAGGAAGAAAAAGACTTAAGAGCCACATCCAGATGAGCGTGCACATACCTCTTGCCCTGTCTCAAACCCCTTTGAGATGGGGTAAGAGGTACGTAAGGCAATGAAAAAATGTTCCCTGCACTGCAAACTTGCAGCACGGGGCGAAAATTAGACCCCTGGATATCTAGGATTCTAAAAAACAAATGTTTTAAAAAGTGGAGCAAGGCATGGTCCCTGAGGAAACTGGAGGCTGGGTCCTCCAGGGAGATGCTCTGGCTGCTAGAGCATCTCCGTGGTTGGCCCCTCACCCTGGTGCTGAAGCAGTATGCTCCAGAGCTGGTGAGTAAGGGGTCGGGGGGGCTGGAGGATCAGAGAGGGGACTATGGGGGGGACCCCCTCCAGCCCCGTCTGCTCCCCCAGCCCCCCGATCCCTTCAGTGCAACTGCCCCCCCGAGGCTCCTGATCCCTGGGGATGCCTTCCCCAACCCCTCCGATCCCCATGGTGCCGGGCCCCATCCCCCTAAGGCCCCCACTCCCTGCCACCCCACCCCAGCATGCTCACTTAAAAACCCCAAACAAACAAAAAACCCTGACCTTACTGGTAGCTCCAAATGCCATCAAGATCACTTGGGGCCCCACCTGCAAAGTAGGACAGTCCCAGTGGCACCAGCCTGGGCCCTCCTGCCCTGTGCTGCCTGGGGGTGGGGGGGCTCTGTCAGAAGTCCCTGGAGCTTCCCCACCCCTGCTCTTGGGTTAAGTTGAAGGGGTTTTTTTCCGGGGGGGGGGCAGGGCGGTTTCTGTTTTTTTCTGGCTTTTTTTTTTTTTAAGTGCTGGTGCCTGGGGTTGTGGGGGCAGCCATGGGGGCCTGGGGGTGCAAGTGGGGGGTGGGGCCAGGTGGGACAACCATTGGGGGGCCTGGGAGAGTGGGGGGTTGGGGCTGGGTGGGGCAGCCATGGGGGGGCTGTAGCAGCTGGTGGGGGATGGGGCCAGGTGCGGCAGCAATTGGGGGGCTGGAGTGGGGCGTGTGGGCCTTGTGGGGGGTGGTGGTAGCCCCTGAGGGAGCCATTTGGCCCCTGTTGGGGAGCCATAATCCCTGTGTAGCCATAGCCCCCCAACAGCCAGTGCTTTAACACTATAGATCTATCAATAAAACATTGCCCAACTGATCGCTGTCTCTCTGTGTCTCACTCTCTCTCTGTCTTTATAGTGGTATTTTGTTTTAATTGTGGAGGAACATGGATTTTGGGGTATTTTACAGAGTGACTTTGGGATTTTTTTTATTAGGGATTTTTCAGTTTTCTAATAGGGGACACCAAAATTCGTGCTAGGGAGGCCAGTGGCAGGACCCTGCCTGCTCAGAGCTGTCAGCTTGGACCCAGCTGGCTGTGGCTGACCTCCTGGCCAAATGGAGCCAGGAGGACATGATTTGACAATACAAAGCAGGCCACCACACCCGGAACATCTTCTGGGCAATAGGTGGCCAGGCAGGGGGCACACATGGCAGTAGTGCCACACAGAGGCTAACCCTGCAGCCACAACCCACTGGCAGCTGGCCCAGAGGGGCAGATGCCTCATCCTGGTCTGGCAGGTGTGCAGCAGGTCACAGCCAGGCAGCAGCCCCCATTGCCGGACTGCTGCAGGGGGTAGAGGGTGCAGAGAACTCTCTGGGCTGCTTCAGCAATCCAGCTGGCACAAGGGGTATTGTCCTCAGGTACCAATAGCATGAGCCCCAGAAGATCATGAGAGCGAGTAGCCCTGAGCTATTTGCCAAGGCAGCTTTTTGCCCTGTCCTGGCCCCAGCAGTACAGCTTTTTGTATTGCTGGGAACAGCACAGGTGCTGGCCCCAGGCTCTAGCTGCCCCTGGCTGCAGATCTTGGAGGAGCCAGGTAGGGTTATTTTGCCCCAAGTGGCACAATTTGCTCCTCAACAAAGTACATGTCCAAGCACGTGTGCTGGAGCAAAAAGTCCCTGCTCAAATTTGCACCAATTCTATTTGAGCTGCTGCAAGCACACGTGAGTCCCAGTGAGTCTAATGTGGCCTGGAAGAAGCTTTGAATGCTGGACAGACAACAATATCCTTCAGAAAGCACATACAGAGCTGGCCATATTTGTGGACAGAAACAGTAGATCAGCTGCGGCTTCCAACCAGTCTCACCTAGTGAGAAGAGACCTGTTTTTTAAATACAGTTATCTGAACCTTACTCATTTAGATGACAATTTTATTTATCTCCCCTTTGTTTTCCTTGTTTTCCTCTTCTGAGACAGGTTCTCTATTCAGTAGGGGAAAATGTTCATGTATTTTCCATTATTTTCTGGAATTTGAAAAAAAAAAAGTAATCTGTTTAGGGGTTAGCCATGCTGGCAGGAATGTGTCTGGTGTTGGTAAACTCTTATTCCCTCATAAATTGCCTTGGTAGGAAGGGTGGGCCCCATTACCAGATCCTACAAAACCAGCCATTTGTTGCAAAGGTCATATTGATCTGCCAGTTTCTCATGGTCATAGAGAGATCCCCTCAGAGAATGTACTGTAGAGCGCTAGGCTGTGGCTCAAAACATAGGACTGTTTTTGTGTATTTGATCAATATATAGTTCTAGGTCATGCCCAATCTGGCCTTGTTCTATACCATGTTATAGAAACCACTCTTTTATGCTGACAGATAATTTCCTTATGGCAACAGACAGAAACAAAGCAATTCCAGTATTTCTTCATCATTTGGCAAACGTTGTAATGAAGGGGATATTTTGTTCAAAGGCATTTTTAGTTTGTTTGTATTATGATAGTGCCTAGAGGGCACAATTAGCACAAGAGCCCCATTTTGGTAGCTGACAAACAAATATAGATTGAAAGGCAATTCCTGCTCAGAAGAGTTTATAGTCTAAAATCCCAATTCTGCAAAACTACCTACATTCTGATCTGTGTGGTCTCATACATGCATAAAGCTGTCCTGTTGAGTTCAAGACCTGAATTTATAAGCTTCAACGCAACACACCATTATGGTACTGAATTACAAGTAGGTCTATGTTATGTTGGAGACTGGCTGTCTTGAAAAAGACTCGTCATAGCAACTGTATTGATCTGAGTGGCACAGTAAGACTAAGAACGCACTTATAAGCTTAAAGGGATAGGACTTAGAGTCCTTTCAATATCAGGTCCTAGATTCTGGGACACCAGTCCAAATAAATTAGTCCTGTCCATGCCATCTTCCATTCCAGTGTCATAACCTAATACTCCATAAATAATCCTAGCATAAGAGAATAGTGCGGCATACTCAAAGATAGAATACTATGTTTAAAGCATGAGCAAAATTACCAATGGTGGCAAGCGTGGCTGAAACACTTACAGAGAAGACAGATATCAGATTTGATACCGCCTGGTCAAATTGGTATAAACTGTGTGGGTTTTTGCCTTCCTCTATAGTGGGAGCTGGGGGTCCTTGTATTTCTCAAACATATTTTAACAACCTTGCAGCAGCAGGATGTTAGCCGCTGTAGTCCCCCTTCCTTACCTGTGGCAGGCTAAGGTGTTAAGTCTTGTGCTTTTATCAGGGTTGACTGTGTAGTTTTGCTAATATGTTAGACAATGGATTTGTATAAAATGTTTTGGATAGGGATGAAACTGCCTCATTTAGGGGGTTGGATTAGATGATATCTGGAGCCCTTCTTCTCTGATTTGCTATGATTCTATGATCAACACAAAGGCACATTTTCCCCTTAAATTTATCCCAAGGATTTTTTTTGTTTTTAAATCAGCCACTTTAAATATTTTCCCAACCATGAGAATAATTCATCTTCCAACACAAATATATTTGCAGGTCTGCTTGTTGCCCATGTTTGTGTTCATTAGTTTTTAAAAAGGAAGTCTTTATTATGAAAAATAGGAAAAAAAACTCTATAAAAACTTTTGGATCAGGTTGTATTTCACCCTCCATGGAAACAAAGGGAGCAAAAAGCACAAAAAAACTCCCTTCTCAAACTGCCAGGGAAAGGAGAGGCTTCTACATTTTGCCCCTCTCTGTATCAGAGGGATTACTGAATCCTCTTCAGTGATGATGTGGTGCCCATGCATCCTGGACCTCTTAGCATAATTCATCCTTCAGCTATTTTGGGATGGTGTAGCTCTCATTATTGCTAGGTGTGGGTATACTGTAAAAGTATCGTTTTCTGAATTGCAGGGGTTTAGGTTGTAGCCGTGTTGGTCTAAGGATATAGGCAGACAAGGTTCCTTGGGTGAATTTGATATCTTTTATTAGACCAACCCAAATGGATGGAGAATAGTTATTAAGCAAGCTTTCGGGTTCAAAAACCCTTCGTCAGGCTAAGGACGCTGCAGCAGTTGCTGTGTGCTCTTCCTGGATGGAATGAAAAGTAAACAAGCCAGTTTTCTGAATTGCGCATTTAGCTTTCTTGTTTGTTTGCTTGTTTTGATTAAGAGGAAGCTTGATAAGGGAGCCAGGAATTCTCTGAAAATATTACATTTACCAGGTCCTGTTTTCTTGAACTCAGGAAGAATACAACAAGAGAGAGTTTCTTTGTTCACAGTTCCAAACCTCTTCAGCCTTAAAAGCATTCTTCCTCGGTGCTTATTTTAGTTCTCAGTCTGTCTCCTTGAGTGTTTGCTTCTTTCCTGTGAAGGTTTTGTGGCATTTCTCCTTGCCTATGCCCAGATGCACTACTCAAGCTACTGTATTGTCCAGTTTTATCAATCAGAATGAGCCGCCTCCTCCCCCATCCCCTGCTTTCCTGCTAACTCCAAATCCAGTCTTGCATGTGGCTTTGCTTTAGGCAGATAGCCATATTGTTTCAGTTATCTGGAAATAAAGGAGTTCTAGTGCTTCTTACATGTATCTTGAATGAATCACCATTGTTGGTGTTTCCTCTACCAACATGTAACCTGACTCATAAAAGTACCACATTTCCATGGCAGTTTTCATTCCTGGATGTTGAAATTCTTGTGTAATTAAGAACATAAATCACAGAATAACTGCCTGTTACAACATAGTATTAGGGATAAGAGCTATATATGCACATGTGAGGAGGGCGATGTTTGACCAACAACAAAAATGCTGCTTTCAAAAGAACGTTACGAAGTTAGCAAAGAGGAGCACACGAAAGCTAGGATTTGCCAGAATGAAGGTTGCCTGTACAACTTTAATTATGTTGGGTGTATTCACAAAGATAGCATTTTAATTACTTTATCATATAGTATTTTTGTAACCTAGGAAGGTTGCCTCCTACAATCACAGGCCATCCTCACTTAATACACAACTATTCAATACTTCCTTTTCTCCTTGTTCAGTCAGGCCTTAGGCTGTCTTTAATGAACACTATTCAAACTCCTCTCCAAAGACAGAATTGTCAGTTTTCTCCTGGGCTTTTGTATGGCACTCATCACTAAAGTATCTGAATGCTTCACAGACATTAATAAATTTATAGTCACAACATCCCTGTAAGAGGACTGGGGGTATTTTAATCCTATGGAGAGGGAATCCGAGGCACAGAGCAAATATGATCAGGAATATCTACTAATTTGTGGGCCCATTTCAAGAAGCCTTAAGGCCTCCTGATTTTTCCAGAACACTTAGCATTATATAGCTGTTCATGTGTTCAAAGCACAGTTGCCATTGACTTCAGCCACAGCCATGAGTTCTCAGTACTTCTGCAAATCAGATTCCAGGGTCACAAGGCAGGCAGTCAGGCAGAAAACACAGAGCACATAATTACTGCCTGCCTGCCGAAAATTTAGGTTAAGTAGTTTGCTTAGCATCACCTCAGAAGTCTACTGGTAAGGCATGAATGCAAACCAGTTCTCTAGGTCAGCATTTAGTTGTTTTAACCATGAAAACCATGTCTCCTCCTGCAATAATCTGTTTTGTTCACTGTGCATTTTTCATCTTGTGCAACTAAAGAGGCAGGGGTCTTCCAGACAAGAACTACTTTCACAACACAGCCCTCGTTCCTCCTCAGAGTCGATCTATCCTCTGCATGGAATAAGGCAACAGTTCTGTGAAAAACATAGGGTATGATCTTTTAATCTATGATACTGAGAGCAACCCAAATTGAAACATTTATTTTTCATTCAGATTTTTAAACTCTTTTTATAATCCTTCAATCTAGATACATTTCTAAATAAAACATCTAAATAAAACATTTCATTTTTTTTTCTGTTTTTTGATCCAAATTATGTGCTGAAAGTGACACAACTCTGCACCAGAAACTCTGTGACCAAATTATTCATCTGAAAAGTTCCATCCACCTCTAATCAGTATATATGAACCTAAAGAGACCAGAATACAATTTCTCAGACAACCTCAATTTCTTGCATTTCCTATTTTTTTAATGTTTTGATTTGTTACATATGTCCTTTCAATGTCTGTTGACATCTAGTCATTTTAGTGTTGTGTTTTCTATCTCTGGATGGATCCAAGGTCATAGTGTCAGTTTGTATTGTGTGTCCATTGAAAAGTTAGTAATGTCTCTCTATGAACTGACATTTGAGCCAGATTATAACAATACATATAGGACAGATGTTTCTCAAAACGTAAACCACATTACATTGATACCTCCTTGTTGCACATAGAAATATGAATTTCTTGCTTTATGAACATTAGTTTTCTATTATTTCATTGCCAGTTATAATATAATACAAATGAAAGGTAGAAAACACACTAGGAGCCTGGTCTGGTGTACTTGCAAGTGTGCAAAGAAGAAAGTTAGACAGGGAAAATGTTTTCTTATCAACTTAAAATCTCTTACTTTATATGCCAAATGATTGTCCCGTAACAAACTTTTATACATGGCAAAATTCCTTTTTAGAGAAAGATTCTGTCAGATTCATTTTAATATGATTTTGCTGCAAAGCCTTACCTCTTGTACTAGAAGTATAATGCTACATAGTATGGTATACTCAACATCAAGCAAAGCCAAGATATGTAACAAAATATATTTATATCAAAAACCCAAGACAGACATGCGGTACTGTATAAAAGCAGATGAGAGCTTTACAGTATGCTTCTTAACTGAAAAGACTATAGTTGACTTCCAAGGATTGAATCAGGGTTTCAGGTCAAAAGAACAAAGATTTACCAGAGTGCTTTTGGCAGAAGGAATGATATACTGGGTTCTACTTGAACTTCCTAAATTATAATTACTAGTCAGGGGAATACACTGCATGCATGAAAAATAGATTTTCAATATATGGATCTGAGACCTCTCCACGTCTCTGAATTTCATCATGACTTATTTAAATGCATTTACCAGAAGGGGTAAAAGAACCCCCTACAAATAACATGAAAAATTCTTACCTACTTAATTTACCCTTTGTTTTAATTAAGCAAAATGAGCCATTTTATTAATAAAAATTGTATGGCATCCAACTTGACTCTATTACAGACTAATAAAATGATTGATCTATGCCCTGAAGAGGTTACATCTTAAATAGAAACAACCATAAAAACTAAAAATAAAGGGGATTCGAAGGAGTAAGGGCATAAGAAGACTACAAAGTTTTCCATATGCCTTTAAGTTTTTCAAGGGGTCGATACTTTTCTTTATCTGTTATTCTTGAAGGCGTCTTTTGTGCATTACCAAATAACTGTATTTGGGAAGGATTTAAATACAAAAAGTGGAAGCAAAGTGGTGAGATGGAATTGGTGGCATGGAGAAATTATCTCATAAGAATAAGGTATAAACCTACAAATAATTTTAAGTTAAGGATCTGACAGAATCCTTTAATGAATCTCAGTATTCCTGGGTACTCCTGGTCACAATGAAGACTTTCATTATGTTTCATAATTCTTCATGATGGCTAACTACTTTTTTGTGTTTTATACAGATAGGAGGGCTACAATCAAAACATATATCCCCACCCCCCAAAAATTCTACTTTACTGTCATTTAACTTTCATGTAAGGTTGAGTTATTGTATTTTCTTGCATACAACTTAAACTTTTTTCCCTCAGAAATCAGCTGCTGGAAATTGGGGTGTACACTATAATTGAGAAAATATGGTAATAAGTTTGTGTTACTTAAGATTGCCTGGGGGAAAGTGAAAATAAGGCTGCACATGCTCCATAGGGAGCAGCACAATGAATGTATTGGCCTCCCTAGTTGCTGCTATTCAATTACTTGCTGCTACTTTCTAGTATTTTTAACGATAAGGTTTTTTTCATTCTGCCTTTCAAAAACAAGGTGCATATCATAGGGTGTTTGTGTGGGGGTGTTATATATCAGAAAATTTGGTAAATTTGTAGAGCTAAATGAAATAAGGAATTGCCATACCATGGGAAATTCTGACATATCAATATGTTGCTTGCATCCCAAAATAAGAGGAAATGTTGAAACTAAAGAGTAAGTGGAAATCATTTTAATCTGAAATGACATATTATTTTGTTTAGGGGATTTCATCAAAATGAAATATTGCAAAATTTCTGAAATGAAAAGGTCCCATTTTGGTTTATTGAAATTACCCAGGATGCTTTATTTCTAGCCCCAGTCTTCATCCACTGGCCAGGTTTCTTTATCAGACTGTTATCCATACTACATCCAAAGTTATGTGATTTTTTGATGTACCGCATAGATTGGTCAGAAGAAAATCAGCTTGTTCTCTTCTGGGAAGTGCAAGAAGAACTTGGTTACAGGAGACAAGAGTTTGATCTTGGCTTAGTTGTTTTAGGATCTGGAACCAGATCCCAAGGGAAGTGATGCTCGCTCCTACCCTGGGGGTCTTCAAAAGGAGGCTAGATAATCACCTAGCCAGGGTTATTTGACCCCAGCATCCTTTCCTGCCCAGGGCAGGGGTCAGACTTGATGATCTGCTCAGGTCCCTTCTGACCCTACCTACTATGAAACTATGAGAAAGTGGCCAGATGATACTCTCACAATGCATTATACTCTACAGGGTTCCCAAAGTTTTTATGCCACAGCACAGAAGTGGCCGCGGCCTGGCAAACATGGCCCAGCAGTTACAGCCAACTGCAGCTAGAATTTCCAGCCAGAAGACAGGTAAGGATACTCCCACGCCTGGGGCTCTGGGGGGCTGCAGTTTGCCGGTCCATGGCCACTTCTGGTCTACCCTAGAAGCTTCCTCTGATGGTTCTGGTCACAGAGGACCTGAACGCACCTCATGGAATGGATGTTTTAGGGGAGACAAGAGAACTGAATTTTATTCAGTTTCCCTCTTGGTTGACACTTTTGGATGTGTACCAATGGTTGGTGGAAGGCCTGAAATGATTTTACTACTAAGTATCTTGAAGGAATAAGAGAAAATACAGAAATACATTGGAGGTGAAACCACCAAAAATTCTGTTTATGTTCTTTCTTGCAAATTTCCCATATCATTTAATATTTAAAATACCTTCCTTTCTGTTCTTTTTCAGACCCTGTCTTCAAAAAAGAGCTAAGGATAAAGAAGTGCCTCTCACGAAGGTTTTTCATTTAAGTTTCTGTGTCACAGATACATTATGAACAATATTGATTTTTCTGACCTCAGTCAAGCAGCATGAAGACTTGGCTTAGATTCATCTTTACCTTATATTTGTCATAAATCTTAGATGTGCCAATATTCTATATTTGAATGCTTTGTGCACATTAGCAATATTGTAAAATCATATTGTATTAAGTGACAAACCACTAAATTTATTGCACAATGGGTTCATCTTAGCACTACATACATTATGAATAATAAAACACTTATTGATCCTAATGACAGATTATTACAACATTCATTTTTAGTTGAGCCAGGGCATTTTCCCAATTGATATTGTACAGATATTTGCTAAAACAGCACAGCCACAGGAAGCTTTCCTTATGCTATAATGATGTTGTTCATCATAATTATGTTGTGTCAGCACACACATATAGGTCAATTTAAGTTCAGAAAGATAGGATTATATATTCTTCTCAGTGTGTGCATGCTGTTTAAATGCTTCACTGCCTCTAAAACTAACAGTAGTTACATGTATACAGTAAATAATCCCTGTTCAATGAAATGAGAATATACTTGTCATCCTTCTGGTTTAGAAAACAGAGTTGCCACAGAAAGTGCTGAGTGCAATGCTGCACAAATTTGATGATTCCAACACAGGGATTAGCATTGTTAAAATGAAATCACTGCACGATTTGAGTAATTAAATGTATTTGAAATTTTGAGTTACCTCAACGTATTAATATTGGTGGTGAATGTATGTTAGAGACATAAAACAGTTCTTAGGAAAGCTGCAGTCTTTCTGAAATTGTGCAGGAGAAAATGTCATTTTTTTACTGTATGTAGACTTGTCTAGTTACTTTTGTAATTAATTTTGATAGTTGCACTTCCTTTCAAAATATGCCATGAATAATCTGCCTGTTGGCTAAAAGATAGGAGGGTCCATCTTTAATTCAATGGATGTGATATTTGTGCATATAATTGTCACTGGTATTGAATATAAATTGTCTTGCTTCCCTGATGTGCAGACAAGTTTCCAGGGTGCATGCACATTGTTATTGAATGTGTGTGTTTAATTTTGTCCTGCATATTTTGAGGTGTGATACTTTTTCTTGGCAATTTCCAGTTTTCATAAATATACATTCATCCAAATAATTTATTATTATTATTGTTATTGAAAAGATAAAAAATAGTGATAGGTGAAAAAAAAGGGGGAAAATGAGCCTAAGAATGATTGTCATTTCTGTCATGTATTGCAGTACAATCTGCCTGCTATACAATGATTCACAATAAGAGGGTGTAGAAACAATGTAAGAGGCTTTAAATGTGCTGCAGTGATAATGATGGCAATAGATGCTTTAAACCATGAAACTGTCTTTGCATTGCTTTGAAACAGCCAATTAACTAACATTCCATATTGGCTTAAGTGAGCTGATCAAATGCCAAATCACTCCATCAATCCTTAGTTTGCACTCTGGTTCTCTAAAGGTGAATGTATTGTCTTCTTTCATTGAACTGAATGGTTTCAGTTGTTGATATGTATAAAAGAAAAAGTATAATCAAACTAGATAAGTAGATTTTAAATTAGTTCTCATTTCTTTAACAAGCAGTAGGCACTACTTTGTTTTGCAAGCAAAACTAATGAATAATTTTTGGGTGATTGGTCACTGTCACTCCTCCAAATAAGACTGATTTCTTGAAGAAAAATTATGGACACAAACCACAGTATGTTCTCTGTCTTTTTTTTCCTTTGAACTCAGTAAGATTTCATACATTCTTAGCACTCAGCGCATTAGAAAAGATCAGCATTATTTCAAACTATAAAAATCCATGGGGTGGAGATTCAATTTGCATTACTGTCTATATCCCCCACCAATACTGCCTGTAATTCAAAATGACCCTGTTTTTTTTACCCGGGAAGCTTATTTTGAAGAACAGCATTTAACTTAACAGTAGTCAGTATTTGGGAATTTTATGCATACAGGTCTCAGATAATTGTCTATACTGATGAATATCATTTTGGCTGACTCACAAGCTGATTGGACGTGTGCCCAAGGGCATAGGTGCCAGGCAAAGATGATTTTACTAGAACAGTTTGCATAACAAGCAACTGTCATCTCATTAGCAAGCATAGGCATTTTTGCCACACGCTGTTTAACACATCATCACACCTGTTCACACTCCATTGTCCTAAGGATGGAGTTAGGCAGCTTTTTGTTGACTTTATTTTTTTCATTTCTCACTGATGTTGGTCATCCTGTGCCAAAGATTCAGAAGTGTGAGATAAATGCAATTTACACTTTAGTATGTGGGTGTGAGAGAGATGCTGGGGGCAAAGGTGGGGGGTGGTAAAGGGCATGATTATGTTTGCAATAGTGACCAGCAGCAGTGGCTTGTTCTATCTTATACCTTCTCCTACCTGCTGGCTACTGTTCTTGCCATTACTGCGTCTGCTCCTTTAGCATGTAAGCTACAGATACAGCTATAGCCCAAAGATTGGGAAAATTACAATCTCACAAATAAATCTGTTATAAAGACACCCAATTGCCCCTTTTGGAGTTGGACTACATAGAAAGAAAGTTAATATGATAACATTGAGTTCAGCTCAAGGGAGGCAGCTATAGCTAGTTAACCCTTACTCAGAAAAACCAGCAATGGCTAACTGATGTGGTTCAAGTAAAGCATCGCTATGCTGTTCTGTTAACTTAGGGTTACTTTACATCTGGGTTTTTCTGGACATGTCCTCTTTTTGGGTCCTCCCATCTCTGTTCGGGCAGTTTTTTAAAATATCAGTAAATGTCCAGGATTTTACTATGTCTCTGCTTTCCTGGCACTTCCTGGCTTGCCCCAGCAAGAAGCTGCTTAGGGCTGGGGGGAACGAGGGCATCTGCTCACAAGTCCTGGCACCTGCAGCCAGGGCTTGGGGAAAGAGAGAGAGAGAGAAAGAGTGTGTGTGTGTGTGTGTGTGTGTGTGTGGCAGGCACCTGTCAGTGCCAGGGCTGCAGCAGAAGGCAGGTAGTGGGGGAGGTACCAGCCACTCCAGCAGGGGAAGTGAATGGGGGGTTCTTCGGGGGTAGCAAGGAGCTGTGTGGACAGCAGGGCTGGGGAGGGGCAGGGGGCTGGGGGTTGGGAGTGAGGGGCACTGACAGGGCTGGAGGGAGGGCTATAGCTTGGGAGTAAAGGGCATCTGCAGGGTGGGGGACTGTGGGTTGGGAGTACAGGGCACAGGCAGGGCTGGGGGCTGTGAGTTGGGAGTGAAGGATATCAGCAGAGATGGGGAGCTATGGGTTGGGAGTGAGAGGCACCAGCATGGTTTGTGGGGCAGGGTACTGTGGGTCGGGATTAATGGGCAGCTGCAGGGCTGGAGGGGAGGGGGCTGTGACTTGGGAGTGAGGGACAGGGCACGGGCATATCACTGCTCCCCCAGTCATATTATGCCCCCCTGCCCCAAGTGACCTCTTTTTTGAACCTAGAAATATGGTAACCCTGATTAACTGAACCATTTCTCATTTGTAATTTTGGTCTTTTGCATATGCAAAAAAAGGCAAAATCTTGTGCGTTCATGCTTTGTGGTGTCCCAGGAAACGGCAAACATCATGTTTAAACTTCTCATTCCGTGTTGTAAAATATATGCTATTTCTACATTTTGTCAGGTATTTATTATTGCAATTTCACACCCTACTCTTAAAATAGTTACATATCAAAAAATGATGTCCGTACAATTTGTGTAAGCCCAGATATCCCATTATCCTTGATTACGGCATGGCCTGAACATTGATCTACACTGTTAAACTGGTGACGTGGTAGGCATTTCATATTGGAATGGAAAGCAGAACTTTGATCAAATGGTTAAAATTTTAGAACAGTTACTCCGCTTAATATCTTTCTTCTCCAGAACAACTATTAAAATAGAGTTGTTTGCTGATGCAATGGCTGTACATTTGTCAAGATACATTGTGTCCACAATCGGGACTTCTAGGACTTTTAGGCTGTTTCATAGGTTTCCACTTTTTCACTTCCAGCTGAGCAAAGCTGCACTATGAACTTTTGCAAAGTTGGACCTTCAAGGGCATAACAACATTTGCGTTCTTCCAATGTTAGAGCCATGACCTTTTTCCTTTTTTGGATGTTATAAACAACAAGACTTAACTATTGCTTAGTGTAAGACCTTTGAAATGTTTTAGATCTTTAAACAAGAACCATTATGAAAGCAAAAACTCATCTTTTTTACTTCATAATTTCTTTTCAGGTTTTTTTTTTTCTCCTCTAAAGGGGAATGAATGAAATTACAGCAACAGGTAAACACAAAATACTTACTATCTGATGTAGATATGGTGATTCCATAGACTGCAGATTTTGGTGAATCTTTTAAAATAAAGTTTTGTGTATTTTTATGCTTTAACTCCAGGACAATGAATAATTCTCATTTCTTCCACGGCAGCCAAAGGGAGCAAAACATTTTAAATGTAACCTTCTATATACTGAGTAGATTCAGCACCCAGGTCACTTTTCTTGGTTATATTGGACAAACACCATCGCTACTATGATTTCTCTGGGAAATATACCCTGACACTGCAGGAAGGTAGTTGTATGTTCCAATGACCCTGAGAACTGTGCAAGCACATTTTTGTTTGCTCCTGGTAGGACTACCAACTTAAACAAGTGAAAGGGTTGGGGCAGGGTCTTGATGAAAAGCAGTCCACTGGTCCTCTAGTTTTCAGATGACGTTGTAGATCAGCTACCTGTCCTCACAAAAATAGTTAATGCAGCAAACAGCTTGCTACACAAGGAAGCAGAATGTTATTTGTACCCGAAGAAAAGTTTGATGACATGGGAAGTTTGATTTCAAATGCAGTCCCAAGAACCTGGGAAAATAGTATTTTAGTTCCATGAATATCTATTTCCCTCTTTGAGGACCTAATGTATGGATATCTAAATCCAAACCATCCTTCCCTTTCATAATGAGGAATTGAGTGAATGAAGGATAACTGGTGTTTAAGAGAGAGGATCCTGGGCTTCAGTCCAGCAGACCTGCTTGTCTGTTTCTAAAAGGAAATATCAGTATCGTCTTCAGCAGTCAAGCAGCATTTTCTGTATAGACAGATGATCATCTTTGCATTTCATTATCCTTCCACCTCCTGCCTGTCCTCACCTTCCTTAGACATGTCCTAATATTAAATGAATGCCCTTGCTCAGAGGAGAGATTTCTGTAGTCCAACTGCAGCTGTCAAAACTGTAACACTTGTTAGGAGTAACACTGCATCATTCTCTAATGTGTTAGGCCATCTATGCCATTGGGAATTGTGCATTTGACTCTTGATATTCTATATGCCTCCTAAGGCAGTTCTCTTCATTTTTTAATCCTCTACTATTTCCTTCCAGCCAACCTTCATGTGTCCTCCCAACCCCAAGAAAACCACAGGCACACTTGAAGCTCTGATCAGGAGTCTATAATTATCATTCAAAAGGCACCAAGCAAATGCTACTTGGTTTTGAAAACTCTCTCTTTCTTGAACTTTTTGATTTTTTTTTTTTGGTGTTTTATAGATATATAAATACAAACATTCTACATCTGTCTTTCAGAATGGGTGTCTTAGCTGGTCAATTTTGTATAGCAGTTGTGGCAGAAATGGGTCTTGAAAAGAGATTGGAATTAACATTTCCAATGATGAAAAATGGAGAACTGTATCTTTGAATGCAGTAACTCTGAAGAAGAATCTAGGGATCATAATGGACAAGTAATGGAACATAAGATTAGTGTGATGCTCTGCTGAAAAGGGGGGTTAATACATCTTTTTGTGCATTAACAGGGGGGAGTAGTGAAGTGATTTTACTTTTGTATGTGGCACTGGTGATACTAATACAGTTCTGGTGTCCGCATTTGAAAAGGATGTTAAGAAGCTGGAGAGGATTTAGAAAAGAGCAACAAAAATTACTTGATAACAGGAAAAAAAATCCTGTGTTGACAAACTTTAAGAGCTCAATCTGTCCAGTATATCAAAAGGAAGATTTACAGGTGCCTTCATTACAAGATAGAAGCACCTTAGCAGGAAGAAAATACTGGATACTGATGGGCTCTTTAATTTAGCAAGGAAAGGAATAACAAGAATGGCTGGAAGCCAAAGCCAGAGTAATTCAATTTAGAAATAAGGCAGAGATTTTTTTTTTAAACAGAGATGGTGATTAACCATTGGAACAAACTCTCAAGGGACGTGGTTGATTCTTCATCTATCTTCAGACATACCATCTTCAGAAAATATAAAGATTGCATATTTCAAGAAGATATAAAGACAAATTCTTCTTTACCCAAACAAGCTTTATTGGTTTCAATCCAGAGGTAATTGGGTGAAATTTAAGGGTTAGTGATATACAGGAAGCCAGGACAGATGATCTAAAGGTCCCCTCTGGCCTAAACTCTATGAACACTGTGAGTGTTTATTGACTGAACATTTTCTCTGAGTAAGGCATTCAATATTTGGCCCACAGAGTAGTATCTTCTATTCCTCCAGTGCATCATAGGGCAAGAATTTGTCTGCCATGATAGAGGGACAGAAACACTGAATCCCTTCATACAGTAAAATTTACATAGCCATTCAACTTACAAAATCATCACATGAGAATATTTCTTTTTCAAGCTACAAAGTGAAAAATGCCTGACACTTGAAAACTGCAAGAACATGATTTGAATGCTATTGGGGACTGTTCCTACACATTTTGTATTACAGCTGTTGTGTGTGTAACCTACAAATGGCACTTGCACTATGTTTGCATTAGGAAACTGTGTGTGTGTGTGTGTGTGTGTATAGCTATATATATCCCTCAGGCTCTGTATTTGCAGGCAATCTCATGTGAGACAGAAACAGCAGGGGAGAAAGTACAGCAAAGAGAACTATCTGACAGAGGATCTTCAGACAAGATTTATCAACGGATGGGAGAAATGGGCAATCTCCTTCTAGCTTCAGAGCCAAAATCATATTGCTCAGTTTGGTTGGCCAGGCCATTTTCTTTCCCACTGTGAAACACTTATAAAACTTGTGGTACTTATTTGAAGATTAGTGCGCAAAACATAGAACATCTGTCTCCAATCTTTCTGACAGGCTGTGTAAAGATTGTTTCAACAGAGTGGGTTGCAAAACTCATGATCTCAACTTGAGCCAGTTCAAGCTGCTTATGTATGTGCAGGGAGGTATAAGTTTGAGACATGAGTAATTTTCTTTTTAAGCAATCTTTGTGTTTTCAGTTAGCTTTTAAGAGCCTTGCTCTATGTACTGACATCAGTGCTCTTTCCCAACATGTTGAAATGAGTCACTGCAGAGAAAGGAAGGATTAGGGATTTATGTGAATGGAGGGAATACAGAAACTGGAGTTGGAAAAAAAACCCCTTCATATAGGTGAAATCAAGGAAAACCCATAAAGGTCTCATTGGAAAAATAGCAGAATTTCTCATTTTGAAAGAAATTGTTTTTTCTCAGACACACACATAAAATATTTATATACAGACAGTCTGTGTAACACTCTGTTTTTCCCTTTCCTCACCTTCAGTGTTGTCTATTTATCTACCTGTTGGTTATTGTGTAAATTCAAAACTATGAGGTCAGTTGCACTAAACCAAAATGTTCAAAAAATGTGAAAAAGTTTTCAAAATATGATGATTTTGGCTTAGAAATCCTGAGATGTGAAACTACTAAATTTGGGTTTCTTTTACATGTCTTTTGGGGTCTGAGCTTTCAGTTTATATTGAAAAACTTTCCCAGAATTTTTTCCCTTCACAACCCAGGGGGCTAGAAATATATTTTTATTAAAAGAAAAAAAGGGGAGCTTAAATTCTGATAAAAATCTCTTGCCACCAGGAGCTGGGGCTTGCAAAGGAATATAAAATATTGTACCATGAAAGTTGGGACAAGTAGAGCGTTCTGGAGTGGGAACTGTCTTTCTATTGTTATATGCGTATAGTACCAAGTGTAGTAGGAGCTAATTCCATCTTTGGGGTTGTAGAAGTGCTACTGCAGTTGAAGTAATATAGTATAATAATAACACATGCATTATAACACCAGAACAAAGTGTGACATCCTCACTCAGTTTTTACTTTGGCCTTATATTGGGCTCTCTGTTTGAATAAGGACAATGCAAGCACTCCAGCTTATTTATAGGTTTTACATGCCAACAGTTGTAAAGCTGCATTTTTATTATGTATTCAGTGACTGTTCTGATGATGGATTACTGGCATTGAGGGCTTTAAGAGGAGGCCTTTTTATTAATTGAGCTGCATCTCTTTAGTAGATATTCTCCACTTCTTCACTCCTTGTCTGCCTGTGAGGCAAAATATGGGGTTTTCATTGAGACACTTGCAAGCACTGTTCTTTAATCAGGTAATAGAAACCAGTAACAACATGGATTCTTCTATACAAATAGCAGAGTTCTGTTAGATTTTAGGACAGAAATTCTGTAGCCATTTTTAAAGCATGTTTTCTGCATGCTGTCATGTTGTATGGCTGGAGACCTGGGAATAGTTGGTTGGTCCATGTGTCTTCGCACTATATTTAACAATGTCTCCTCTTTTCATATTGCCAATTCATTTATTCTGATGTTTTTTCTACTTATTTAGTTTTTGTTTTTTAAATTACTTGATGAACGTGCTCTGGGGATATGTAATCACACTAGGCCTTGCTTCTGAACTATTTACTGCCATTATTTCTTCTCTAGTAGTTATTTATAATTTACTATTAGTTTTATTAATTCACTATTAGCTGTACTAATAGTTGTCGGTGCTATGGTGGTATCATTTCTGCAACATAACTGGATGAGTGAAGAACTGGAGGAGGCCTTCATTTAAGTCACTGAATATGGACATTTTTTATTAAAAATGTTTGTGATCACTTATTAGCTCTAGTGGTTGTTAAATCACCAAAGTGGTTGATATTGCTGTTTACTGGTACATTTTAAGTATGAAATAAAGAATACTGTATTTCATGGTGTATAAGTCAAGTTTTGAAGCCCAATTTTTGTGTTTTAATAATCAAACTCAACTTATACACTGTGCCATATCAAAAATCAGAGACAGGGCTGGGCTTGGGTGGGATCAGTGCTCAACTGGCATGGTCCCATCCCTGTGAGCAGTGCTGCTGGCACTGCTTACAGGGGATGAGGCTGCACCAGGCAAGCTCCAAGCCCAGCTCCGTCCCCGTCCCTTGTGAGCAGCTCTGGGCTTGCAAGGGATGAGGTTGCACTAGCCAAGAGCTGAGCCTGGCCCTCTCTGCTGCAAGCTGTGTTGCTGAATGCTGAGCCCGGTTCTGGTCACAGGGGATGGGGCTTGGCTCGATGCTCAGCTGGCACAGCCTCATCCCCTGTGAGCAGCACTGGGCTTGGCATTTGGCAGCATTGCACACAGCAGACCCATCCTCTGCAAGCCTGGTGGTGTTCTCAGGGGATGGGGATGTGGCTGGGCTGGGCTTGGCCAGGCTCAGCATTTGGCTGGTGAGGCCTCATCCCCTGTGAGTGGTGCTGCTGGCACTGCTTGCAGAGGATGAGGCTGCACCAGCCACGCGCTGAGCTTAGCCCTGTTCCTGTCCCTTGCAAGCAGCTCTGGGCTCTCAGGAGATGGGGCTCAGTGCTTGGCTGGTGCAGCCTTATCTCTGTGAGCAGCACTGGGCTCAGCATTTGGCAGCACTGTTCACAGTTTACCCATCCCCTGCAAGATAAGTGCCACTCGCAGGAGATGGGATTTGGGATGGGGCTGGGCTAGGCTGGCCTTGGTGCTTATCTGGTGTGGCCTCATCCCCTGCGAGCAGCACCAGCAGCGCCTCTTGGAGGGGATGGGGCCACACCAGCCAAGTGCTGAGCCCAGCCAAGCCCAGCCCCATCCCTGTCCCTGTCCCTGTTCCCTGAGAGCAGTACTGGACTTGGCACTGCTCGCAGGGGACAGGGACAGTGACGGGCTCAATGCTCAGGTGGTGCAGCCCTGTACGCTGCAAGTGGTGCCAACTGTGTCGCTCACAGGGGATGGGGCCAGGCCAGCCAAGTGCTGAGCCTGCCCCCACTTATATACCATGCCTATGAAAATCCTTACGTTTCAGATTGGAAAGCCAGGGATCAACCTCTACACTGTGTCAACCTATACACCATAATCTTTGGTAATTTACAGAGACTATCTCATTTGAAGCAAAGCTGTATGATCTCCTAAACTCATACACAATTCAAATTACTCTGTGTGCGTGTGTGTGAGACATTCCAATTTATGTATTTACCATTTTTTTTAGCTTAAAATAATGCCTGGTGAATAGCCTGATCATTTCTGATAGCATACGGCCAGGTCCACCTCTAATGGCATAAGCTGTACTTCCTTTAGTTAATTAGATTTAGCTGGTTACTAACTGACTCTAATGGCACCATAAACTCAACCAAGTGACAGGTGACAGTCTGCTTTGAGGTAAAATGTCTTGCCCTTGAAGCATAAAAGAGCAGAGGAAGGGAAACAAGAGGAATCCCAGTTTACAGCCTAGTCTCCCCTGCTGAAAAACCTGCAACTTCTGCAGATGTGTCTGTGGCTCAATGATTGGACTCTTAAGTCACCTCAAGACCCATCAGTGAGCCATGGTAGAGATCATCCTAGAATTGAGGGATTGCTGATGATGGATTGCTGTTCCCCACAAGGGATTCAGGATTCAAGGAGACAGGAGGTGGCATTTTCAAAACTGTAATTAAACCTGGAGAGGTTTTATCAGTTTTATTACCTGTTAGGAGCTCCATGTGCCCTCAGTATTTCTACACACCTTCTAGCCCCAGAAACTCTTGCCTTCTTCTGTGTATTTGCTGGCCACCACCCAAACATCTGGGAGAAAAGAGGTGTCTTTTTTTCCACTGGGAGCTCTCAGCTGTCATGAAACTCAGGCTGGGAGTGGGCATATGTGCTTGATATTCAGCTCAGAGTTGACTTGTATGGAAGATGATTATTATGCTTGTGAGCTTTTGGACTAGAATGATTATACTAGTGCAAAGGGTACAGAAAATACTTTCGTTCCATAATCATATTGTAGGGATGTTACTGATTTCAGAGGTTGAAAACAATGCCTTTTTGGAAAAAGATTGGTTAGTGTATTAACAAAAAGAAAGCAAAAGGAAAAAAAAAAGTAAAATGTCTAGAATTTAACTTTCCATTCCCCATCTGATTTTCCAAGGATCAGGAAAGGAGGGTAGAAATTTCAAAGCTGGCTTCATCTCTGCACATTAAAACAGCTGACAATTGACTTTAGCTGTAATTATTAGCTTCTCACCAGTATTTAGAGATGTATTGTAGAGATCAGTGCTTTGAACTTTACTTTTTAGTTCTATTTGTATTGTACCATTATTTCCTAGAGACCTTTTTTTATTTTTATTTAGATCTTGCACTGGGCTATAACTACTTGAAACTAAAAATTCTCTATGGATTGATTTCCATACATTACAAATGTGGCATGTGTTATTGTACTAGACAAAAAGGTCAACAAGTCAATTTGTTACCCTGCTAGAATATTTGCTGGAGATTGTACAGTGATCCTTTGTAAGAAGCTGGCTGTTGTAATTCTTATCTTTCCCTCTAGCTAGAATCATAGTTAAAGCTGGTCATGGAGTAGAATTCAAAGCTCTGTAAAACTTTAGATGGTCAAAATGTCTGAGCAACTCCAATGCTTATAATTGCTGAATTAAATTATTACTACCAAAATATTATTACATCAGTCTTTCTATATATTTCTATATATATATATTTCTATATAGATAGATTATATATATATAGAGAGAGAGAAATGTATGTGTATATATACATCTGCTGTACATCTCTCTCTCTCTATATATGTATGTATGTGTGTGTGCATATATATACATATATATATATATGCACATACATATACATATACATATACGTGTGTATGTGTGTGTGTATATACCCGAGATTGCCACCTCACCAATCTTAAAAAGGCTTTCACCCAACAAGATCACTCCTCCAGAGAGGTAAATTGCACCTTTGAAAGAGCCACCTGGATACCACGTGAAGAACTGCTGCAGTACAGAACCCCTCCCTCCCCCATCCCCCACAAATCGCACACCGCTGGTTATGACATATCACCCCTCCCTTGAACCTGTATGAAAAATCCTCAAACAACTGCAACCCATACTAGAAAGAGACGCTATTCTTAAAAAGATCTTCCCAGAGCCACCCATCCTAGCCTTCAACAAGCACCGAACCTTGCCAACCTCATCACCAGAAGCAAACTTCCTCAAGCCCAGAACACACCAAAAGGATCCAGACCGTGCCAGGACAAGAAATGCAAACCTGCCCCCACATCTCCACCACCCCCACAATTACTACACCCCACAACAGAGCCATCAGCATTCCTGGATCTTACAGCTGCACCTCCAGGAATGTAGTATACCTCATCCAATGCACCAAATGCCCTGATGGAAAATATGTAGGAGAGACCAAACAACAACTGCGCACCAGAACGAACGCACACCGGAAATCTATCTAAGACAGAAATACCCAATTACCGGTGGGGGCACATTTCTCACAGGAGGGACACTCTCTCTCCAATCTCTCAGTCCTGATCCTCAAGGGAAACTTACACAACATTTCCCAGAGATGAGCCTATGAACTCCATTTCATCAACCTCCTGGATACTAGAGATCATGGACTAAATATAGACATTGGATTTTTGACACATTATAATCTGCCTGGCAACTGAGTCCCCAGCCCAGCCCAGCCCCTGGCTTCTTTACTTTTCATTCCATCCAGGAAGAGCACGCACCAACTGCTGAAACTTCCTTAGCCTGACGAAGGGTTTTTGAACTCGAAAGCTTGCTTAATAACCATTCTCCAACTATTTGAGTCGGTCTAATAAAAGATATCAAATTCACCCAATGAACCTTGTCTGCCTATAAAATACACATATACTCATACATTCATACATATATATGTATAGAGAGAGAGAGATGTACAGCAGGTGTGTGTGTGTGTGTGTGTGTGTGTGTGTGTGTGTGTGTGTATTTAGAGCTGTACAGCAGCATGTGTTGATAATATGTTGAATCTATTGTATTTATTATCCCAATGCTGATACCCCAGAAAACTTGGTTCCATTGAAATGAATGGAATCATACATGCGTGTGATAATTTCAGGACTGACCTCAAAGGACATATCTACACCAGTGGTTCTCAACCTTTTTAGACTCAAGGCACCCCACATTAGAATCAAGGTGCTACTCAGAAAATGCCAGCTCTTAGCTTTTTGGGGGTTTTTTGACTATGGAAAAATAATAGAGCAATTGTTTTCATGCAAAAAAACTCAAAAAGACCACAACAGGTCAGAATGGTTCTGATGCTATGGATTCCTATATGAAATATCTGGGTTTATTTCATGAATCATGTGTAGATGTTTGCCCACCTAATAGTGCTAACACATCACAGCACCCTGCAGCACTCTTAGAAGGAACTCTTGGCATCCAAGAGTGCTGCAGCACACTGATTGAGACTCACGGGTCTATACAAGTGGCACTCAACCTTTTGGCCCCATGGGCCATGTCAGTGATGTAGGAGAGGTCTGCGGGCCAGATTAGATCCTGTGTGCCAGGATCAGGCCTTCATACCTGGATTGGGACCCCTCATGGCCTCAGCTGACCTCTACACATGAGGATGGGGTTCTGGGGCCCCACACTGCCTCTGCCCAGCCCTGTATTCTGGGATCAGGCTCTAGGGTCCTGCACACACTCTGCCTAGACCTGCATGCTAAAATTGGGTCCTGGGACCCTCTGCTGCCCCTACCTGGCCCCATGTACCAAGACTGGGCCCCACACTGCTGTGCCTACTTGATCTAGTGCAAGGCCACAGTTTTGCTTCCATTTATTGCACAATAAGAGTGCACATAGGCAGTTACTGAAGAGCAGTGAACTCTTGTCCTCCTTTATCTCACAGTAAATTGTGATACACTCATCCCTTTTGAGTAACCGTCTATCTAGTATTCCTTCTGGTGCAATGTGACCCCATAATGCCTCCTACACTGGGCTGTGACATTAAAGTCACAATCTCTAGTTCTGTACTTTCAGTAGGACAAATATGCTAAACAAAAACATAATTGATCTAACAGAGTCAACCTTCTTCTGGCATTAAAATGCATTTTAATAAATAAATTACCTAGGGAAATACACAGCATTACCTATTGATTGAAAACGGATGGGACTTTTTTCTGTTGCAAACATAGAAATTGAATGGAAAATTGCTGTATTTATTGTGGGGTAACAGTCTGGTGATGACTGTCTGTATAATTGACAGTCTTTTCTTTGAAGCTTGAATTCTGAGCTCTGGGTCTCTGAGAGCAGATCAAAGGGCCAAAATAGGCATTGGGATGAAGCTGTTCATAGTCTAAGTGCTTTAAAAGCCTTGCCTTACTCTGAGTGACAACTGATAAAAATGTTTCCTAATGCCCCAGTACCCTAGTGCTGTCAGAGGGTTAAAGGGCAGTACGGTGTTAGTCATATAGAATTCAGCACTGCCCTAGAATTACTGATGTAACAATCAAGCTGTGAGACTGCTTCAGATGCCTCTTTGTCTTCTCTGCAATTGTGAATCTTTCATGCGCTTTTCTCAGTGATTTTCCTCCCTCCTCTTGCCTTTACTAATTAAAATTCTAATCACTTTGACAGCTAGCTCTAGGAAAAAAAAACCATTCTTCCATGCTGGAGAAGGTAATTTCAAGGTGTTTTAGCTGCCAAAGAAACAAATGGAAATCAGACAAAAAAGCGAGTTGTCATCAGAGGATGAGCTACCTGCACTATCCCCTTTTTCACTATATTAAGATATTAAACTTTTAAGGAAAAAAGATGGTTCTCTCTCTCGCTTTATATTATTGCCAGATATTTGGAGACATTGTAGTCTGATTTACCTTCTGGTATTCGTAAAGGTTTTGTTTACCCTGGTTAACATCAAAATGATTTACCTTTCTTGTCATGAATTGCAGAGCAATGCAATGTCAAACATTTAACTTGGTTTGATATGTGATTGTAGATGATGCATATTGCCTGCTTTTGTGAGCTGTGGTTAGGAACATTCATTTAAATGTACAGGAGCCCACCGACACAGATTTAAAATAATACATAGTTCTTGATGCAATGTTGCAGCTTTGAAGCTAGGGATATGAGAATATTTATGTCTTATAAAACATAAAACAATGTTCAAATGTCACTAGCTAATTCATTTATGGAAGGGGCATCTAACAGGGAATTTCAAACCGGGGTATTTCTTTAAATGGATATAAAGCTGGGTTTGTGTATGATTCAGGATTGCAGGTTAATAGTAACATGCAGTTGTGTTACATTAAGCATATAGTAAATATACTGGTACATAGATAACGTTAGCATTGGTCTTGCATTTTAAAGAATAGTTCTGAATGTCAGACCTATGTCTTGGTGTTCACAAAGAAACCCTGAAATAGGCTTTGGTCCTGAGTTTGGAAAATTGGTCTTGAACAGTCCTGCTGTATAAAGTGTCCTGCTATCTCACTGCACACAGCACCATGCTGCTTGGAACAATGGGAATATGATTTAACTGCTTCCAACTTTGGGCTACCTTCTGAAGCTGGAGCAGTGTAGCCAGCTTCACTTGTCACTGAACGCAGTTCATCCATGGTGCTATGTCAATGTAATACCACAAAAAACTGGAAGTGGTGTTGACTACATTAGATTCTGAAGTTCTGTATGGTGCCTGGGACTGTATCTTGGATTTTGATCCCTAAAGTGAGGTCTTCTTTTATATTATGCATAGATGTATGTATATTAAATAAATGTGCATAATTAACCTACAAACACACACATTTACACAAAGAGAAACAGGCATACCCACACCTACAGAGCTCCAGTTCTGCCCTCAGATCTGCACCAAGTATTTCTCATGATTAAAATAAATCATGTGTTTGGAGTATTTTATAGATTTAGTTATATTTAGTTATTTTTATTTATTTCTGTGTCATTATCTCCAGGCTTCAATTTTAGGGGTGAATGAACCAGTGTGGATTGTACAAAATGACTTTTGCCAGTCTTTCAAACTAAGTCCAACATTTATTACGATTTTGAAAATCTTTGCTTGGCTTTTATGATTGATTTGTTACTTTCTGCACCCCTGAACATCTTGGTTCTGGCCCAGATGAAGAAGAATGAGATTTTTCTGCTGAAAGTGTATTCTTATGGAATCTGCAACCTACTTTTTCTATAGTGTTTGTGCACTTTTCTCTGACCTCAGGAACTGGAAGGCAGAGAGATGAGAGAGAAAGCTATCTATGGGTTGTCCATAGCATTGTGTTGTATTAATTTTGCTATGTTTTGAACAGAATCGAAAGGGGCCGTACAGCTGCAATATTGCAAACAGAATTGTATACTTTAGTAGTAGTACAGCAAGTGCAGGAACCATGCATTTCCTCTCCTTCCCCTCTTTTCCTGTCATCCCTCCCAAATTTTTAATAAAAATTTTGCTATGGGATAGCAATACTCATTTAATTTATTTGAACATTTTTAACAACTCTACTAGAAGCCATCCTTTATCTGTAACTGAAAGAAGAGGAGTGCCATCTACTTAGAGCATTTATTCTTCTCTACTTCTGTATATGGCTCCCATAGCACATTTTTCATTAATGTGAGATTCCAACACAACAGGGGTTCCCATCTTAACTTGAAAATGCCAGGCTCCTGGAGCCTTGCTTCTAGGAACAGTTAGTAGTTTACTGACGTAACATGCACTTGCTATAGCTGTTTTACAAAGGCTCTTGAAATTCCTGCCCAAATCCAGCAGTTCCACTTCAATAGGTTATTTAGTCAAATTAAATTGTACCTGCTACTACATGACTGTATTCTTAATTGGATATTATTGATCATGCGACAGCCATCATTGGACATACTTTATTTCAGGGGTGCTCAACTGCTTGATCCAGTGTGGGGGACCTGGGGATCCCCAGGGGTCTGGAAATGTGGCAGTAGGGGAATGGAACCACTGTTCCTCCTAACACATTTCTGGACATGTGGGGAGCCCCGCAGGTTGGAGGATGCAGCACTGTGAACCAGATCTGGCTTGCAAGCTGGGGGTTGAGCACCCATGCCTTATTATTTTGCCTATATTACACACATTTTTTCCCAAAGAACACCTGCTGGAAATAGTAGTGGGCATGATATGCAAGTGAGAGTAGTTTCTGTCACTTACTGGACAAAGATGAAAGTAAAATCTTCAGGGACTCGCAGGGAACAGAACAATGAACAGGTTCACATCCCTGGCTGCTGCTACTCAGTTACTTACTACAAGGAAAGATCTTTATTTCTTCATTCTGTCTTTTAGAACAAGGTGAGAATTTTATTCTGGGGTGTGTTGTATGTAACAAAATATAGTATAATGCACAATGGTACTGGAAAGGAAATAGTTTTTTCTGCCAAAATGATTAAAAGAGAAGCATTGTTTATCCCAGTAGGGCAAGGGGGGAAAAGGTGGCCCAGACAAGGAGAACTCAGACCTCAACCAGATCTTCCTTTCATAAATTTAGTCTAGTGGTCTCCCTTTCGACCTACTACTGGATATTTTTTAGGATTAAATTCTTAAAGGCAGGCCAAAAAGATGTTCAAAAGAAGGAGCTGGAAAAACAAACTGTGCACAAAAAATCTATCATATGAAATCATCCATACTGTCATGAGAACATCATATTTTATCTGTAATGTTTACCTGATTGAACTTCTAAATATTGTAAAGATTCTTTGTAAGAACTAAGTTTTGAACAAATCAAATCAATATTATGATGACTATCAAGATGTTTTTAATATCATTATATTTACTTAGGCCTCAGAAGCTGTGGTGGGCTGGGGGAGGGCTAAATATTGTAGACATTTGAAAAAAAAAACTTGTTTGGTCTGCAGAATGAACAATGGTTTAGGAAGGTGCTTCATTTGTCTAAATTACTTCATGCATAACGAGTTAAAAGTGCCTTTTACATCATGATAAAAAGTCAAGCATAAAGTAACCAAACATAATAGCCTCTGAATTTTGGTCAGTCTAGTTACCTTTGCATCTGCATACACAGAACCCACCTCATCAGCTACCAATAAGTGGTACTGTCCATGCTTTGAAAACAAAGATAAAATCCTATTTAAATAGCTTTTGTCACAGTAAATGTTTGAGTTAATAATTCTTACCATAACTGTCTGTTTAATCTCTGTAGCATGTAGAAACTGAGCACCAATGTCAATACCAAAAGCCAAATTATGTTCAACTCTCCAGTCTCTTGGATGCTGTAAATAAGGACAGACAAATACCTGTTAGTAGCAGTGGAGAAGTAAGAGAATTATATATCTCTATCAAAGTTGTAAAATAGAATGTATATTGGCTCTCTACGAAGGCCCAGAAGTTGAACGTGACCAGACTCCAAGTTAGGACAAAACAAGAAAATCCCATGAGAGCTAGTGCCCAGAGGGATCCCCAGCATTACAGACTGATAGAAAGCCCACCAGCAAGGCAGCTACATCTTAGCTGAAAACCAACCTGAGCTTATGCAGTCCTCACCACTGAAAGAGTGTGGCAAATTTCTCAGGAAAAGACGACTAGAGATAAATAACAGAAAAGAGAGGAAACGTGAGAATGGTTAAAGCAAGTGAAGGCTTGGCATAAACATGATAGTGTGGGCTTGAAATCTGGTTATTGTACCTGGCCTTGTTAAGAGACCCCAGGTTGGAGCTTACAGCAGAAGTTAGAGGCAGCCCCTTTTTCCTTCTCTTATCCACAAGGGCTACGCTACTGTTGTTTTAGAAATATTTTCCCCACTTTTCTTGTCAGCAGTCCCTGAAGCACTATTGCTGGGTCATTTTTCCTTTTCTATGTTTGTGACTTTAGCACCGGCTCCTGAGAAAAGAAATGAGAGACTTCTGCTTTTCTTCCAATTCTGCTTTTCTTCCAACCACTTGGTGCGGGGAAGTGTTTTGTTTGGGGTCAAGTGGAATGTGCTGTTTGATTTGAAACAACATTTGGAGGGCTATTATTTTCCCTTTTATTTTTAACCAAAAAAAAAGGGGGGGAGGCGGGGGGGGTTGATCCAAAGATCAATTTGATTTTCCCCAAACCCTGGTTTTTTCATTTGGCTGCTAACCTGAAAAATCAGTTATTTGTGTTGCCCTACTCAGGTTTCCTTTTATATCCAGATCCTCATAAAAATATGCAGAATGGCTATCTTAAATTCCTGCTTTTTGTGCATACTCAGCAAGTTCCTCCGAGCATCTGAAGCGATAGAAAAGCAACGTGCGCACTTACGCTGAGCGGAGATTGGAGGTGATGAGACGGGGTTTTGGCAGCGCTTCACGTCGCTGGTTCAGAATTCTCATTCCTCTCGTTTCCTTTCTCATCAGCCAGCAAAATGGGTTGACATGAGGAAAATGTCTGCCAAGGAACTTTAACAGGAGGCAGTTTTTAATTAACAGAGGCCAAAGAAGGTGATAACCCCAAGGGTAGCGAAGAGAAATTAACATGGAAAAGCAGTTCCACGCTTCCGTGGGTCCCAAAAGGCCAGTCGTATTAGTGGTGTCTGTTCTGATTGAACCTTTGCTGTGTCTTTTTATTGATTCACTTGTCAGAATCTGACAAAAACACTGCTGGCCGTCAGTTGTTTGCTCCTGGTAGCAGCTTATGGCTAGAAACAGCTTCGTTGTAAACCATTCAGCATAGCAAGGTCTGTCATTGTGGTTAGCATTTCCCAGAAATGATTAATTTTGTTCGACTTAGAACAAAAACTAAACTGCACTAAAATAAAAGCCAACCGAAATGAAAGTAAACACAGTCCATGCATTCTTTCCAAGTCACCATTTCATCCTGTTAACTGTTTGCTTGGGCTTAGAGTAAAAAATGTAATTACTAAGCTATTTTTAAAGTGAGATTTCAGACACTATGATCGTGTTGCCGAGAGATTGTAGTCATACCTGGCACTTCTGGAAAGTGTTTTAAAAAAATAATATCCTGTGGATAAATATTTCAAGTTTCCATTCCTAGGCTGAAAATGAATAATAAATGGAACTGGTGAGAGCTTGAGGAAAAATCTGCCTAGCCAGCAGTAAATAGATAAATAAATAAATGAAAATGTAAATGTAATAAATAAATTAAGATGATGCAGCGTTTATGAGCTTTAAGAAGCTGATCCAATGTCAGCTGAAGTCAACGGGCTCAGGAGCCAGTTGTAGGAGAGGTCAGTGAAACTCAAGCTGTCACTTTAAGTATGCCTTCTGCACTTTTGGTTCCAAACAAAAAAGAGCATACAGTTTAATAATATTTGAACAGCTTTATACATTGTGTCCTATGTTTTCCTTCTTGCCTCCTGCTTCCCACTGCCATGGCATTATTGTCTTTTTTTCAAATGTAAGTCTTTTCCCAATATTCCTCTAGGAATGTGAAACCCTAACCTTCGTCGCCAGTTAAGGAGTTGATATATTCAAGAGTGATCCTCCCATTTCAATTTAAGGAACGCTAGCCTCAGACTTTCATAGGTTTGAAATGTTCACATATGCACACTTCCAAGTTCTGTCCTTGGAAAAGCAGCATGAGCATTGCTTGTTGACTTCAGTGGGAATGACACCTTTATAAGATGACAGGGGCTGGCCTCCATGCAGTGCACTACTTTTTTTTCAATCCACTTCAGATAAAAACCATAAATCCAAAGATTCACAAAGTGAAATACTGATGGCTACTTATTTGCACCAAATGTAGGCAAATGTTTGCATAAGACACATCTCCAATCAGAGTGCAGCTTTTCCATGCTAATTTACTTATCTTCCTCAACACTGTTCTGGAAGAACCAGCTATAAAGGGGAATGGGTACATAGCCAACACGCCTATTCAGTCTTATGTTTCTATTGTTTTTTTCACGTGGCTCCATTTAATTCCAAAGTTGCTGATATACCTTGGAATAAAGTCACCTGTTCACTTCTAGAAAGTGGATTAAGACCCCTGGTTTATTTTTAAAAGTTCAGCAAACAGGTATCAAACATCTGTTTCCCATTAATGTGCATTGAAGATATTTTTAAAATAGCTGATTCAATTAGAGTTTTGTTACAATAATTTCCCCATCTCCATGGTAACTTTCCCACTAATATTTACCTTAATGTCATTAAAATGGTTCAGATATAAACCTCTAGAACAAGTATTTTTGTTGTTGTTGGGTTTGTTTTTTTTTATAATGGAAACGGTAACTGATTTAACAATAGAAACACTGGTAACAAATAAGATTAATACAGCTAGAGAGGCATTATGTTATTAGCCCAATTTGTACTTCTGAACCCATAAATTTTATATGTGCTGTGTATTGTTTGATTCACATCCATAATGATAACCCTTCCTGAGCCCACGGAGAAGAATGGAGTAAACATATTACAAGGAAATGGAAGGAGATTATTTTGAGTCATGGTTCTTTTCAGATCCCAAAATACAAATAAAATATGCCCCTCCCACCCCCCCACCCCCTCTTGGCTTCCAGCTGAAAAATGTAGTGCATCTATAGTGGTGTTGCTTTTTGTTATGATTTCTGTATGTCATCATTTAAGTCAAGACAATGGATGTTGAGAAAACATTTATCCCCTTTGAAAACAAGTCTTAGAGGAAATATTGACAAATGATATTTTAATTGGTTTGACCTCTAAAGTGATTAAATAATCATGAAACCTCTTCTGTTTAACAACTGCTTGTGGTACTTTATATTCTTGCCTCAGAGTGTAGCAGTTTCTAGCTAGTAACAGTGTGATTGATTTTTCCATATCAGATACAATGTTATGGTCTATTGTTTCCATAGCAAACATACAGCATCTGTCTTCAAACTCAGACTGCAGTCCTGCACTATCCAGTAATACTTTATGTGACCATATCCTTCCATTACAAGTATGAGTGGATTAATATTGATTTTTTCCTCTTGTCCAAGACTGTAGGTCCATTTTAACAGCAATAAATTACAAAGCCGAAACAGGAGGCTATGCTTGCTCCTCCTCGCTTCTCATGGCTGAGATTATTACTTTGTCTCGAAACCAATTTCTACTGTTTTTAACCCATTACAGGACTAAAAGCTCTGTTCAGGTTTAAACACTTGTTTGGATGATGTGGCCAAAAACAATTCACAGTTTCCAGTAAACCCAGAGCCCTTGGTTCCAGTAAAAGCTCTTGACTTTTTCCAGGAGTTGGCAAGAGCAAACTCCTTTAGCTTGCATGCGTCAATGTAGAAATAATGCAGGTTATGAGAAGTAAGAGGTGAGGATTCCAAGATGTAAGAATTTGCTATTCACGTAGGATGATAGAGGGAGAAAAAGGGTGAACTCCTCATGCTGCTGCCTTAGTACTTTAGATTCTGTCTGCTAAAGGGATATATTTCCTTTTGCATATGATCAGTGCTATAAGAATAAATCACAGGAGTGCCTTTGTTCTGGGCTAACAGAAACTCTGATCCTTCTTTTTTTTCCAGAGATATCTAAGCCACTCCACCCCCTACACCTGTTTATGCCAACAATCTTCTGATGGTATGTGCTGTGTGAAATACAAGTATTAAGTAAGGGATTTGCCAAGGATTTCTTAATAACTGAAACTCTTCTATTTAACATCTTGAATTATCTAAAGATATACTTGCCAATTATGTTCTTTTACAGAGTGGTAACTGTAACCTGGCAAACTGTGTCTTATAATGAAATGCCTGCTAATGCTATAAATATAAACTTAAATTTATAAAACTATAAATGTCTCTAATAAAATGTGAACAACAGAGTTTCAATCTTTTATGCTAAATATAATTTTGTAAAAAGTAGTTACATGCTAAACAGATATTAGAAAGTAGGAGTAGTGTTAGAAAAAGAGGGAGGTTTGTAAAAGTAGCTAGTATTGGAACACTGTATATTAATAATTTAAAAAACAAATTAAAAAAAGGAGTATCTGCCAATCCTAAACTTTCCCCAAATGTCACCATGGCAGTTTATGAACTTTACAAGACTGCCTTGATTTCTCTCTCTCCTCTTGTAAACTTCCTCAGATCTTTTTGACTAACTAATTCAGAGGGGCATAACCTTTCATAAACTCTCTATATTAGTTAGTGCCACTCTGCATTGCCATCTGCCTGATTTGAGATTAGCATAACTACATCTGCTTGTAAGATCTGTATGTGAAGGCCTGAAGTCAGTTAGTTTTCAGGTTGTTTGTAAGTTTGCCTTGAAACACTGAATGCATCTGGCAATAAAACTACCCATCCTAGCTTTTAAACAAGTAGCGAACCTCACCAACATTGTCAGCAGAAGCAAACTTCGCATGGCCCAAAGCACATTGAATGCATCCAGACCATGCTAGGACAAGAAATGTAAAACCTGCCAACACATGTCCAACACTCCCACAATAACTACATCCTGCAACAAAACCATCACCATTCCTGGATCTTACACCTGCATCTCCAGAAATGTAATGCGTCTCATCCAGTGCACTAAATGCCCTGATGGAAAATGTGTAGGAGAAACCAAACAACTGCGCACCAGAATGAGCACATACTGAAAATCTATCAAAGACAAAAATACCCAATTACGTGGGTGCACACTTCTTACAAGACAACCACTCTCTCTCCAATGTCTCAGTTCTAAGCCTCAAAGGGAATTTACAAAACACCTTTTGTGGATGGGCCTACAAACTTCACTTCATAAATCTACTGGATACAAAAAAATTGTGGATTAAATAGAGACATTGGATTTATAGCACATTATAACCTGCCTGCCATCCGATAATCCCCGGTAACCTCTCTACATTTTACCAGCTACATTCTATCACCAGTTTTACATTCCTCCTTCTCCCCCACCCCCCCACCTACCTGTCTCACACCTATTGTCTCCCATTCCCTCTGATCCTCACTGCCACACATTTACATTTTCACAGACCTGCATTTTGCATATTGATTTCTATTCCACCATGGAGAACACATAACACCAGCAGACTTTCCCTATGTCTGAAGAAAGGTGTTTGTGCCTTAAAGCTTGCAAAGAACAATTTTTCCAACTATTTAGTTGGTCTAATAAAAGATATGACATTTACCCATAGAACCTTGTCTGGCTATAAAATGAGGTGAGGGTTCTGCCTAACAGATCAAACACATGGCAGCAATCTGCAGTTAGGGTCAACATAGTGGATATTCCACCCCATTGATCTCTGAATCCATTTGTATATGTTATCCTAGGTATACAGGGGAGATAAACTGTGGAAATGACCATGAAGAAAAAAGAGAACAAAACTGATTACTGTCTAATTTATGAGTACTGGTTAATTTAACTATGCAAGTCTGAAAAGCTAAAGGAACACTGCAAGTGCCTTTTTCCATTGTTGTGTTAGAAAAAATTTAACGCTTTTCTAAATATATTCCTTTTAGGTGAAACTGCTGTAGTTTGTGCATTCCTAATATCTTTATGATTAAACTTGTAGAAAGAGGCCAATAAATCTCAAGAAATTAGTCCTTTTTCCTATTTACAATTTTTTTTCTTTACAAGCATCTTTCTTATTTGCTTGCTATTTGTAATTGTTCAACTAGGCATTTGTGTGTGTATTGATCTGAACATGTATTATGAATGATTTAATATTTAGGTTGTGTAATTAGCCACATAAGAAACCTGGTATTTTTTGTCGCCAGATTTGATGACCTAATCTCTATAGTGGAACAGATATTTTAATTTTCTCAGGGTAGTGGGGGAAGTGAACTCTATTCTACTCAAGGTCTTATACTTCACTCATTGTTATGACATATGAATGCCTCGCTGTAATGTAATAAAGTTAGTGGCTGATAAGCAGGACACAGGAATTTAAATTGGACTTTTAAAACGCTTTCATTTTCTCATTTCAGTTAAGACAAACACCTTGAATTTAGAAATACATGTTAAATTCTGATTGAGGGAGGAAAATAAACATTTAGTAGGTAATCAGGATTGAATCACTAATTGTACAATGACTATTACCTGTAAACTGCTTCAAGCATGGTCATTAATGTTTAGTATGGGTTAATGGAACAGTCTAAGACCATGGTGCTCAAGATTTTGGCCCTGTGCGCCAGATGAACGTCATTGGGCCAGTCTGTGAGATGGTATCAGGCTCCAGGCTGCCCTGTGTGCCAGATTTGGTGCACAGGGCCAAAGCCCTCAAGGCTCTACACAGACCTGGGGGAGCCTTGTGGGCTGGATGACATGGTGCTGGAAGCTGGATCTGGCCTGTGGGCTGGGTGTTGAGAATCCAAGGTCTAAGCTTTGCTTATTGTCTTTACTTTTAAATAAGATTTTGTTTTGTTTTGTTCTGCTGTTTTCCTGCAAAATGATGTGTTCTTCAGTTTGGTTATACAATTGTTATTAAAGCTTATTTAAAAACATGGTATTGTATGAGACCTATTTGAGAAGTGATTTGGCCATGCTTAAACATTTATAAACAGGTGATTAAATGAATGGATGATGTGGTTCTTCTATTGGATTATACTTTTTAACATATTTTTCCCTAACAGCATTGAATGTTTGACTATGATTTTTATCATGGAATATAAACTATTAATGCCATAATTATAATTTAAGAAACTAAATATTAAAGTTGCACTATGATATCAAAACCAATTTATCTGTATAATCAGATCAAAGGTTGTCATTGAGGTTATATTTAAAATGTTTAAAACAACAGTAAGTCATGCAATGTTTTAATCACTTTTTATGAGCTTCTTACCCAATCAAAGCATAGAATTCATCAAGGCTGGTTGGTATAATGTATACACTTGACTTGTATACACATTGTCCTTGAGGACAATGTGGAGCCACACCACCCAGCATGAGCATGGAAAATGATTGCTAGCATAGTGATGGAGTAAAGCAATGTTTGCACCACAAGCCTGCTTCCCCTCAACAAAAAGAGGGGGAAGGATAGTTATTCTCTTCTCCCATTTCTCTTCTCCATTGTCCCTCCTTGTTTCTATGTACCTGTGAATAAGCCAAGCCCTAAGAGAGGGTTTTGAAAAAGTGTACTGATGCTTAAGGAAAGAAGTCACCACAGTTGGTTCTGTGTTTTGTGTTGGCTTTTTTTCTTGACTGGGGCCTTGAACATATGGGAGTGACCCTATTTGGAACTCTAATACTATTCTGACACACAAAAAATGGATTAGATCTTGTATTATTATTACCAGAAAGTATTATCAACCCCTGAAACATATTTTTTTTCATATTCAAAGACTTTTGATGGTTCATAGATTTTAAGGCTAGAATATGGCATTAAATTACATACTCTGGCCATTCATTTATGGCTCAAGCCATATGATCCCTGTATAGAGCCTAGTTACTCGATGATTTTTTTTAAAACATTCTTCTTTTAAAAGAGGTAATTGCCAAAAAAAAAAAATACTTTATACCCCCTTCATGATATTTATGATCTGGCCCTCAAGCTTGAGTATTATAGTGATTTCCTCTAACCTTTCTGAAGCATGGGTGAAAACTTTGAAATTCTTGTAAGAGTAGCTGTGGTAATTGTTCCAGTATGAAACCCTAAAGCAGGCTATATTTAGTTTTCAGGTACAAAAGTCAAAACTTAACAAATGTTCATCAAAAGATTTTTAAGAGCCTCTGGCATGAGCTAATTAGAATCAGTTACCGAACTGTGAAAAGGCAAAGCTGATTGGTTAAAGCTCACCCACTGAATGACGCAGACCTCTGTCAGACTTTTGGCTCTGAGTAATTATTGAACAATATAAGAGAGGCATTCTCTGAGGCTGTAAAGGGTTACATAGTGAAGGGAATTATTTGGACTTCTGCTTCTTTTGTTCAGAAGTTGGGAAGTGTATACTGAATGAAGTATAATAAGAGAATAGCAAGAGAAACAATATGCCATGCATATGATGCGTGAACTATACCATGGAAAAATGGATTCTGTTCAAATAGTTCCTATGGAATGCTGGGCAAGTCACTTAAATAAAAAACTAGCCTATTCTACCTTCCAGTACTAGACTCTAATCTTAGTCTATATAGATTATACATTCCTGAATGTTGAGCATTTTCCCTACCTATTAGATACCTTTACCAAAAAAAGTAAACATGGATGACCATATTCAACAGTGGATAAAATCTGCCATTACTGCCTTTGAGGCTAAGTATAAACAGTCAAAAAGCCTGAGGCTGAATCAATTTAGTCTTTGTAGATTAGTCGAAACTCCAGAGATTAAACTGAGAAACAACTGGACAGACACACTTTTGATTCAAGAAATGCAGCCACTTATCTACAGTGGCTCAGGCCAGAAGCTGGGGGGTGCTAGACCACAGATCTCTGATGCATACCCAGCATGGGCTTTGTGTTCACTTCTTCTTCTTGCTCCCCCGAAGGTCTCTGGGATTTTCAGTCCATAATTACAGCAGCAGGACTCTGTAAGTTTGCTCATCGCTTTCTCTTTCTGCTTCTAGGTGCCTCTGGGATTTTTAGTCCACAGTCGGAACCAGCAGTAAGTTTTTAGCAGGGCAGGAGTGCACAACTCGGGGGGAAGGAAGTTTAATTCCCTTCCTAGCCCCAGATCCGGGCCAAGGTTTGCCTGGAGGGGAAGTCCCTCCCTCCCACCCTCCCAACCCTCCTTTACTGGTGCAGACAGCCCAGCATTTTGGAGAACTGTGATTTGACTTGAACCAGGAAGGTGTCTGGGACAGAAGTTTCATAAACCAGTTTGACCCAAATCAGTTAAGTCTGATACTACATTCAACCAAGTTTATCTTAGACCATTTTCAACCATTTTGAAACTGGTTTATGTACACTGATCTTCTGTTCTGTTACACGCTTAAACCAGATTCTGATGACTTTAACCAGTTTATGTGTAACTTCTGTCTGTAGCCTGGATGTCTTCAAAATCTTGTCTTTGATCATGACATCAGGTCTCAAACCAAACTTCTCATCTACCAGGCTGTAGCCATCCCTATATTGTTGTAGGGGTGTGAAATATATTGGAAACACCTGAAAGCTTTGGAATGTTATCATTATCAGTGTCTTTGAAAAAAATCCCCTATATCAATTTGAAAAACAGAAGAAAGTACCAGAGTTCTGGCTCAAGCAAACACCACGAGCATTGAAGCCATGTATATACAGCACCAGCTCCATAGATAGGACATGTTATATGGATGCCTGATAACTGGTGCCCAAAACAGGTCCTATACTCCCAAGCTTACTGATGGTCACCACTCTAGAGGTGGGCAAAAGAAGAGGTTCAACGATACCTTGAAAGCTAATCTGTGGCAATGTGATATTAACATCAATACCTGGGAGACTCAAGCAGTGAATAATCCCCAATGGTGCTCCAATGTATAGCAAGGCATCTATCATTTGAACAAAGTCTCATCACTATGAAGTAGATAGATGAGAGAGACAAAAGGAAAAAGCTGTGAGCCAGCATCACCAGTATCTATTCCTTTCACCTAGAACTATTTGCCATATCTGCAGTCAAATGTGGATCTCAGATTTGCTTCTTCAGTCATGTCCCTATTTATTGGAAGACTGTCATCCTAGTACTGAGCAACTGCTGACAATGAGGTTGCTTTGTATATGTTTTGTTTCTAATTTGCTGATGCCTCACTTTGTAAAGTGGCCAAAAAAAACTTCTTTAGTTTAAGACAAAAGAGTGTAAGTATCTGGTTGTTAACATGGGCATCAGCTGGCTGCCTGCTAGACATAAACAAAAAGGAACTCTACTTGCCTGGGAGGTGAGGAATGTGTATATACTTCTGCTTCTAAGGTATGGAAAAAGTTGTGCTTTTCTTCTTGAGTGGGGGATATTGTAATCAGCACCTGAGGGACTGATCCAAATCTATAAAAGTAAATGGAAAGGCTGCTATTGATTTAATTGATCTATGTATTGGGCCTGTACTCAGCATGGAGCAACAGAATTACTTAAACTGCAGGGGAAAAAGCAAACTCTTAAGAAAAGACTTCCTAGGTACTCAAGAAAAATATTGCATAGTACTACTTTGGAACATATTTAATTCTCAAGTTGCTCTTAAAGGAGACCGGCTGTTTATTTCTATCTTCTGAGGAAGTTCAGGGCACAGTGGGTAAAATGTCACCAATAAATAAGAGAAATGGTTGCTGTAAACTTTAACAAAAGACATCTGTCTTTAATAGTGACAATGGAAAGTGAGGAACATTTGTAAATGCAAAAATATTGCAGATAAGAAGTAGCTTTATGCTCAGTCATTTTATTACTTTATATAACTGCACACACAACAAGGTTTGCACTGGAAGAAAGATGTGCCATGCCATTCAGCTACGAAGTGAAGTCTTAGCCCCAGTGAAGCCCAGAGCCAATAGTAAAATAGGGTGTATATAGTTAAAAAAGAACAAAAAACAAATACACAAAAAACAGCTCAAGGATATAGAACTGATTACTTTTTTCATATTTCATTGCATTAAAATACAATTTTTTTTTCTTTTTTTTTGATGCTGCCACAGAATTCCCATTTGGGTGCTGTAGTGTGTCATAGAACTGCTGTGAAAAATGCATCACCCACTTATTTTCATTCTGTATATGAAAATTCCTTTACAGCACAGATGGGTACTTATCTAAGATGGAAAACCCAGGAGTAGAAGTAGATGTGCACTTAGTGCCACTTTAAGGCTTTCTCTGCCTCATTTCCAGGATTTGGCACTATGGATGGAGGAACAAATAGTCAGGGTGTTCATGAAACCACAGACTTGGTGCAGACTTGTCCCAAGAGAGGTAGCCACCGAACTGAGGTCCAGCTTGCTGTGGACCATAAGGGTGATGATGTTACTGGTATAAGGTTTTTTCAGACATGTCCATATATTATGATGAACAATCTTAATTTCACTGTTCAGGAGTGGAGTGTCACAGGTTGTAGCAACAGTGAGATGGCTACTTTTAATAGGGTTCATTTGATTTTATTATCATTTAGTAAAACCTCTTGGTTTGCCACTTTGCAAACTAATCCTTATGGGAAAAGCTTGAGGTGACCACAAGTTTATAGTTGAAATCCCACTGTATGTATTTGGGGAGCTGTGCCAGTTGGAGAGTTCCTGAAAATTGCCAATGTGATAAAGCCAATAGGACAAATTGCTCTAAAGTTACGACTGTCTCTTGTGCACACAAAGTAAATAGCCCAAAACGTGGAAACACTCTCACCACACTAAGTAGACAGAAATAATAAAGGTAAAATTAGTATGCTTCTGTCATCTCAGTAACCAAATTAATTGCAAAGAACAGGCCTAAGAGAATCACTTTCTATATTTGCATGTATTACAACTAAGTAGGGACAGAAAAAGCTTCTTAGTGGAACAATCAGACAGAACTTGTATGCACCTCAGAATTACACAATGGCCTAAGAATAACCAAATCACCAAAAGGCATCCAAGCTAATCAAGTTTCCTGTTCACCACTGAGCAGTAGCGATTGCTCATCAAGAATCATTTAGTTTAAAGAGGTTTTCTGGAGATGCCTTATTTAAACACATTTCCCAAATAGGCTCCAGTAAAAATGGTTTTCTGGAATAAAGACCTCAAATTTTACGTTTTGCAATGTGGCATGTGTTGGCTTAGAAATTATATTTAAAGGTATGATTTTTTGGGAATTGGCTTATAGGGATAGATATATGAATTAAAAGGGTTCAAGATGGGCAGCAGGGGTTAATTGATTTCTAAGGAGCTTGGGTCTTGCATACAAAGTTTCACCCGGCCTTGGAAGCAGACAGGCTGTCTAACACAACTAGGACACATAGCCTAGAAAACAGCCTAGGAATCCAGGAAGTATGTACTATACTGTCCCATAACATGAAACAAGTGACATCAGCTACAAGGCCTCAGAGCAGCAAGGGGGCTAAGTCCTGGTTTGGGGGGAACAGACCAAATTAGGAGAAGGCCCAGAAGGCTATGTGGATGTGTGACCACAAACAGACAATCAACCAGAGATAGCCACGGATGAAGAGTCATTAGGAGTCATCAAGAGGGAAGGAGAATACAAAAGCAGAGACTTGAGAGTAACTAGGGGTTCCTCCTTCTCTTCCTTTCTGTCCCTCCGTGTCCCCCACTTGGGTTCCTCCTTCCCCCTGAGAGGGGTCCCCATCCCTGTCTTGATTCCTATTTCTGGGACGGGTCCCTGAGGCAACCACGGACTGAGGGCATACGACCAGCCCATTACATGCATCCCACTGGAAGGGGTCTTTGGACCTTGGCATCCCACCTTCAGACTGCTGACATCTGACACCTAAGAGAATGAGCCTTAGAGTGAAGACTGCATCCTGATCAGATGCACTTTGACTGTGAAGACAGCCCTAGGATTTGGTAGATATATAGAATTGTTTGATTGCTTGTATTTATGATGGTACCACTTATGTTTGAGCTCTAGCCCCTTCTGTTTGCAATTGACCAGTCTTGGGCCCCCTGCATCATAGTCTGACTCTTGTCTGCCACGTCTTGATTATTTTATGATGTTATTAGTCGGGAGGTGTTACTTATTTTCTATTGCAGTCAGACACTGGCAATCTAAGTGGGGATTTACCTGGGTCACGACCTCTCCTGTGTCTCATCCAGACGCCACCCAAAATTTATGTCATCGATTGAATCACAGTCTTATTTGGGTTAAACAATTTTCTTTATTTTTTACAGGATTTATTTTTACATCTAGAACCAACCCACAATTAGACAGACTGGTTATTTAACCCTGTTCAGGTAAATCTTAATTTTAACTTTGGAAATATTCAGCTGGTTCCACTCTCATGTAATATACAGTTTAGGATAATTGTAACGTAACAGTTCAAACTAAACAGGGATTTTATACTTTTTTCCCCCCATTTCTGTCTTTATTGTATAGGTTGCCCTATCTCTGGGCAAGATATTATCTCACCAGATCTCTCTGTGCACTCCTGCTTCTTTAAGGGTGATGGAGTAGCCATGACTTGGGCTCTTTCTCTCATTAAACTCTCTAGAGCCCGATTGGATCCACTAGATACCCAAACACAATAAAAGAAATAACCCCCCCCAGCTTTCACTATAACTTGAAAGGCAGCCTCTTTATTCTCTTCACTGCTGTCTCAGCTGACATTCTTTCACTATTTGGAGTTTTTAAAAAAAATTCGTTTTTTTTGAAGACGAACCCTCTTTGCTGGTGACTCCCTGCTTAACAAGATCCGGTCAAGCTCTCTCCTCCAGTCAGAACCCGTCCTCAGGGTTCTCTCTTCCCCAATAGCCTTCTCGGGATTTCCTCTGCTGAGGTGTCTCTAGCTCCAGACTCTTCTGGACTCTCTCCATCCCTCCCCTCCTGGGGCTGCTCTATCTTCATGGAACAGCTGCTCTGGAAACAGAGCTCTCCCTCCATCTTCTCTTCTCCCCTCTGCTCGGTCTCGTTCCCTGAGGTAAGTATCTGATTTATAGCCAGTTCCTCTTCACAGAATTGCTTCTTTTCTGTTACCAATGTTTATCAATAAATTTGCCTATTATTGAATGGAAAGGTCATGATTGGTCTGAGGGTGGGTCCCCCTTTCCCAAACAAGGTATCTGGATCCTAAATCCAGAGCCAACAGCATGTATTGGAACATGTTGAATCATCTACATATGCAATATTAAGTAGAAAATCAGGGAAATATTTTCAGTATGTTAACTGAAGAGAGAAGTTGCCTTTTCTGACAGCAAAATGATTTTCTTCATACATGGAAAGGAAATTATATGTATTTCAATTTTAATTTCAGCCATTTGCTTCCAAATACTCATCCTTACCAGACAACTCAGAGAGGCAGTATTGACTTCTTTCTGGGATTCAATCATAATTTTAAACAGCTGAAAGAATTATACTAGAATCTTTTCCCTCCATTGTAGTCATTAGGGCATAGTTCTTGGCTCAAGTTTAGTGAAAATTTCAGTTGTTATCATTGGCAGATGGATTTTCTTGACTGTGGACTGCATTTGAGGCCCAGTGTTTATAGTGCAAAGGTTGTGTGCAAATTTGTTATGCTTCCTGGTTAACTCAACAAAATAAATTAATCTGATGAAATTCTCATGAAGTGTTTATTTTTTAGGGTTTCTCTAATATATAATAAATTGTAATTTATGAGGTGTAATTGAAGAAAATTCTAGAGGAAGTTGTGTATAAGATTAGGGGATTATTAAATCAACTTTATTGTGTTTTCAAACTTAAAAATGCTTTACAGCTGTAATAAATTGTTTGAGAGTGCTATCAAGCCATAAATTTTAATAATTTAATAAACATTCTGCTGTAAAGTTGGGCATGTGGCCAAAAGCCAGAGCTGTTTGTGTATAGTGTATTGTAACAGTAATGCACTGTTTTTAGTTTACCTGGCTAATGCAAGAATGATCTGTTCTCATGCATAACACGTGGTGACCTTCCATTAATTTTAATGAACAGCAACTAGGAACTCATAGAAGTCAGAAAGATATCTCAAGTCTCCCTCCTCCTTCCCCATCTTTGCAGGTGGTTAGATACTGCTAAGTGTAGAGGGGCAGTGCTGCTTATAACCTCTCTCCAACATGCTGATCTTTTAGGCTATTTGCCTAAAAAGAGACCCATTAGATAGGAAGGAGGAGGGCCATTGTTTTCCTTCTCAACTTGTACAGAAGTGCACAAATGTAGATTTTTCAAAGCTTAGGTAATGGATTTTGTACCTCAGAAATGAAAGGAAGTAGAGTGAAAAGAAAGAGCAACTGTTCCAGATGTTTCCAATGTTTCCTTTAATATGTTCTGACTATCCTTTTGAGTGGTGCTTAGTTTTGTTCAAGTGTAGCATCATTTATCACTTTATTTTCTTACATGTACTCTGTTAGTGGACTATATCCAGCCATTACTGAGGAGTAGATTTGATGATTGAATATATCTTTTTATCACTAGCTACTAGCTATAATGTGCAGTGTTATATGCATATACTGTAATAAAATGGTATATATGACGTTATAGATTATTTTCACTGGTTATTTTTGTTTTAGTATGATGTTTAGATAAAATTAGAAATCTGCTGTCTGAAAAACTAAGTGAATAGTATTTTTATTTTAATTAAAACAATTTCCTTTGGTTCCCTTACGCCAAAAAAGAAAATAAACACTGTTTGATGAGCTCCATTCTGTTAGTCCAAATTCTAGTCTTTGCAGTAGTTACTATGGATTTGCCCCAGTGTAACTGAGGCATAAAAAATGGCAGATCCATCTCAAAGATCATTCTGGATGGATGTGGTATCAGACTTCAGCGCTGTAGGTTAGAGCACTGTAATGAACATCTGTACCAGTGTAAGGCCCATCTCGAAGAGGCTTCTGGGAGGAGGCCAAGCTGGCAGCCCGGGGGGGGGGGGGTCAGCTTTGTGGAGCCTGGGGCCATGAGACTATGACCTAATGCATCTGCTAATCAGCCAGAATGGAGAAGAAGGAAATGCTTTAAGCAACTAACTGTTCTGGAAAGTACCAGAAATAACGGCCATGAAAAGGGAAATTGTGGCAAGTCCTGAGGTGACCCTGCTTTGCAGCAGGTGTATAAAGCTTGCCCTAATCCATAAAAGGTGATAAGGCTAGAGGCGTTGTGTGACTGGTGGGTCTTGGGAGATGAGGGACAGAAAGGTATAAAGGTTCTAAGAACAAAGCCTTGGGCGGAACTGCTTCGGGGAGGACAAGGCTGAGGACTCGATAAAGGAGGTAGTCTCGCCACCCAGGATACTGGGTGAGGTTCCTGAGACCTATCAGGTAATAATAAGGGAAAGGGTTTGGAGTGCCTTTCCTCCAACCTGACGCGCTTGCTATTCGTGCACTAGTTATAGGATTGTTCAAATATGAGTTGTCGATTGTTTTTTGCTCTCGCAATAAAAGTGAGTTATTGGATTTTACCTGGCATGTGTCTTGTGGGTTACTCACCTACCACTTGGATAGGGAGGGAGCCCCTTCAACCAGTTACCATTGCGACTTATGGTAGGTTGCATTTTGTCAGCATCCCATGGAGCACTACAGCACCCCACTCACCTGCACATGTGGGGCAGTGGTTTAGCCTAGGCCAGAGATTGTCTCCTTTGTCCGAGTGCTGGGCCAGCCCCACCCCTGGACTATCACTAACCCATGATGGCGAAGGCCTTGTCTCTAACCCCTCCCCTCACTTGTTCCCTCCAGCCAGGTATGAGCTGCTCATATTAGTGCTGAGCATTTGTAAAGATTGTAGCTTTCAATTAAATGCTGTGCTGTTTGTTGGATACCACATTCGCACCAGGGGGCTGTCCAAGATGTTTGCCTTGTGAAGTGTTGCTTTGAAGCATCCATATCCAGATTTGTTCATCTTGACACATGCTTCTCTGTTGAGGTTGTGCCCAGGGGGGACTCATTTGGTGTTGGTATAAAATGTTGTAGGAATAGAGTTCAGACCAGATAAGTCAGAATGACCATTTTGTTTCCATTATCCCACCCCTTATCTAAATTTAGTGCAATACACAGGGCCACATTACCCAACCTGCCAGGTTCTCCATAGGCCCAGAAACCTGGCAGCAGGGGAGCATTTAGGGTATGTCTTCTTCATCATACTTGGTCTAATGCCCTGTGCAGGCAGTACATCTGTGTGTAGGTTTAGAAACCTATTATGAGTCTCTGTGCACTGTTAAGTACAGTGTTAAGCTTTTTAGTGTGACAACTTCTGGATCATACAGGATCACAATATTCTGCTAGAGCATATACCATTACAAGTGTGGTGGTTCTTAGCACTTTGAAGTTGGCACCCCATGTTGTGCTGGCTAAGTGTCTTAATACAGCTAGCTGTGTAGAGACTTTACAGCTGACCTTTTGAATGTGATGTTTATAGGTGAGGGAATGGTCTAACGTGACTCCTTGGTAGCTTGCGGTATACACATGGGGAAGGATGTGGCTGCCTACTCTGATATTCAGTGTGCTCTTGGCTCGATGGCTGTCCACATGAAAGACTGATGATACTGATTTATTGATGCTCCCCACTGGCCCACTGCCTTTCAAACACCTTCCCCTCCTCCAATCCTCACACCACTGGCCTGGAGCAAAACTGAGGTGCCAATGTCAGTACACTTTTGGGAACTTATCAGTTGGTGTTACATTGAATGAGACCATAAATCTGGTTAATTGACAACTGGCCACCCCATTCCTCAGGGTTGTGTAGCTGTCCTGAGAGAGCCACTTAATGCAAACCTCATTAAACAAATCACTTAATGCAAACTGGAACCCAAACAAACACCAAAAGGGACTGAAAACAGTTTCCGAACCCCACAGCTGAGGTATAATCAACAGTTGCAACAACGGGAATGGGAAAAATTCCCCTTAGCAAAATCCTGCACTCCCTCTCTCCCTGTCCTCCCAAAGAACCAAATATGGGTCATCCCTCCAGGCCTGGATGCTTGGGTTCCCAGCCATTCAAGCTCCCATAGGGAGATGTAACCCAGGTATCTTGATTTCTCATCTAGGAAGCAGAATGCAGGCACTTCACGGCATAGTCAGTGTCAGGTTGTGAGTAGCTGCATGGCTTTCAGCCCCAGGCAGGGGAAAGGATCTGGACAGCAGACTCACCAGAGGTCCCTTGGTATCTCCCTTGTCTGCAGACTCTGTATTTGTGCATGAGAGGCCTGTTGTAGAACCCAATATGTTGGATATGGGATTGCTGATCGGATACCTGGAAAGCACTGGAGACATATGTGTAGACAGTACTGCTGAAATGAGGACCAAATGGGACCCTCTGTGTCCGGGGTGGGAATGGACAGATTGGCACCTGCTTGCATGTACACTGCCTCACCATTTGAATAAGCCATCCAGGCCCAGGAACGTGCTACAAAGGTCCAAGAATGAGGTCTACAGATGGCCAGCTGCTTTCTGAAGGAGGCCACCTATGTTGCTGCAGAGCAGAGAGCAGAGCTGAGCCAAGTCGAGCAGGCTGCAGGGCCCCACCCCAATCCTGCATGCCCTGGATGTGAAGAAGCCACTACTGCCATTGGCGGTGGTGCTGGTGGCAGGGGGAGGGGGGCTGTGAGCAGCCAGACATGAAGCCGCCAGCGGTGCAGAGTCACTATGGTCATTCTGCCCGGCTCTACAGGGCCCCCCAAAGTGCAGGGCCTGGGGCGGTTGCCCTGATTTGCCCCACCCCCCAGGGACAGCCCTGGTGGAGAACGTTGTGGCACCAAGATAAAGAGTTTATGTACAGGGTCAAAGACTGCTTGAAATCCAGATATGACACTCCTGAGTGGCATCAGCACCACCTCCTATGGAGACACTGTAGCTCTCTCAGGTAGGAGTGCTGAGACAGGCTGTTATAGTTTCCCATGGCATGACAAGCCCCAGTCCAGGGACTCTTCCTTGGGCAACAGGAGCAGGAGTCCCATGGAGGCCTGCCCTGGGGGTGGCCATGGTGGCTCCACATTGTGCATTGCTTGGGGATGCTGGTGGGAAGGTGTCTTGGAACAGGAGATGTGGCATATGGGAGCTGCTGACCCATGGTCCAAAGAGCCAGGAAGGGGTCTGGTGGGGCTTACTCCAGGGAGCAGCAGTGGGAGAGAAAGGGACCAGGGTGCCTGAGACCCAATGTCCGGGCTGGCGATGATTCCATTTGTCTTCCAGGACCAACGTGCTACCCCTGGCTTCTGGCAGTTGCCGGCATAGGTGCCAGGCCTCAAAGGTTTTCCAGGCCAGTCCTGGAAGGGCATGAGAGCAGTCAGAATGGGGGCAGGGTCCACCAGCCTGCCAGGCCAGGCTACTCCAGGCCTGGCTTTCACTTCAGGGGAACAGCGCAGCCTCTGCACGGAGAGGCAGCCCCTTGGGCTCGGGTCCAAGTTCCAGAACAGGCAAATTTCCAGTTTTCTTTATTATGTTCAAAAAATGTTTGGCAGCTGCAACATTTAATTAAACTGAGGGGCATCAGTTTTGTGCATGGCATTTTCCCTGCCTCTCAAAGGTTTTGTGCTTGTTAAGTTAACCCCCCATGACTTCCCACTCCCTTTCCCCTCCCCCTCAATGGCATAAGCACCTGGTGTAGCCAAGGTCTTTCCCCACTCTCTCAGTGTAAACTGAAAGCCATGGCCCAATGCCAGGGAGGTGGCACTTGAAGCTCTCTAGCCACACTCATCCAGGGAGGGCTCCTGGTACACACATGTGAGGAGCTACTCTGCCAGGGCTTCCTGGATCCAGACAGTCTGCCTCTGTGAGGGGCTGGAGCCACTAACATCAGCTGGGGGAGGAATACAGGCATCTGAGACATGGACACCCCTCTCCCCCCACCATACATCCAGGGCACACAGAGAACACACAAGTCTGGGACAGACAGGCAGGCAGGCAGACAGACAGATCCTCCCCCCCAGGCATCTAGGATGCACACCCACCCATCCACACAGAACTGAGGAGTCCAGGAAACAGAGATGTACACCCACACACACACACACACACACACACACACACACACACACACACACAATCCAGAAGTCCAGGACAGACAGACAGATATGCAGACACACACGTGAACACACACACACATAATTCAGGCATCTGGGATGTGCGCGCGCGCGCACACACACAATGTGCAGAACAGCCAACTGGTAGCTCATGGCCATGAAGGCACGTTATGATGAATCACTGCCACATCAGGTCCAGGTGAGTGGTTGTGATGTCCTGTAGCCTCCAGCAAGACTCACGTAGGACAACCAGCAGGACCTGCCACAGCTCCTGGGTCTCCCTGTTGTCTTGGGTGAACAGGCCAGGAAACAAAGGCACATGTAAATAACAATGGCATGGGGTTGGGGGTGTGGTGGCCCATGCCCAGCAGCCAATCAGGTGTGGCTTGGCTGTTCAGCATTGTTCAGGAGTCTTTGGCAGTCTGCAAAGCCCATCGGACAACTGGGAGGCATGTGAAGGCCCCTCCCTGCACCTGCTGAGCTCATCCCATGCAGGCAGTCTCTGAGCCCCAAGTGTATTCTGTTTGCTCCCAATCTAACCTTGGGTGCTTAGAATAAAGCTTAAAAGTTAGAGCATTTCTGCCTTGGGCTTCTTGAATGCCTCAATTTATACTGAGAGAAGAATTTTGAGCTACAGTTTTCAGGCTACCCATATTGTTTGTTTCTGGTGGAAGCATAATTTCAGAATCATTTTGAAAAGATGAGCAGGATGGTTTTAAGAAAGAAAGAACTTGGTTTCCATTTGATTGTACTGCTTTCTGATGAATGCTGCCCTCATTTACTAATAGGATTGAAAAAAAATGTATCAGTTGATTGTTGCCACCTCAAAAGTAATTTCATTTTGAGACATATACGCACACGCATGTGCACGCACACAGGCACACATGCACATATTTGCTTCAACTACATTTTGACTTAATGAAGAGCTTAATAAAAATCAGCTTTCATAGCTCCTGTGTAGTCAGATAAATTAGTTAATGCACAAACTGTGCTCTTATGTATTATGCAAAAGATTAGTTTTAATATTTGCATAATGTGCTACAAATGACCTACTGTTTCAAGCAATAGAAGCTCAGTTAAATGTGGGTTGAAAGCTGAAGTGACGTCAATAAAGTAATTACTCCTAGCATGGCATATCTCATTCATTGTCAGGAGTTCAAGACCCCCTGTCTGCTCTGCAGCATTGATAGTACAGCTGAAAGACATTGAAGGTGGGTCACAAGAAACAGCACAAATAAGAGAAGAGAATCTGCAAAGTAATTGGTTTAGCTGGGAGTCCTATTTCCACAAGGGCCTGATCCAAAACCTATTGAATTCAAGACAGTCTTTCCATTTATTTCATTAAACATTGGCCAGCCTCCCAAAATATAACTCCAGAAGCATTATGAGTTATCAAATCTTACACATATGCACTAGATGTGTTTCATTCAGAACTGGGAATCCTTAATACTGAATCTTAGGTCAGTATAATTTTAGGGGACATGATGTCCTTCCCACATCTCACTGGTAAACAGTCATGCGGCATGGGTTTTGGTTTTTTTTGGTGTGATGGGAGCAGCCTGAAATATAGAAAACTGTGATTTCAAAGTTGAACTTCTTAAGATTTGATCAGTTTGGGTTTGAATGCCGGACTGGGCATTCAAGGAACCTGTATTTGAATGTCGGTCTATGAATTTATGCTTTCAGGGTATATATATTGAACCGATCCCTAGTGTTTGTTCCAAGCTGAGGTCAGCTAAATGTCTTGAAAATGATATTGTCACAATATTCTGGCTTAGGATAACAAACAGCTCAAAAGAAGTACTGATCTTATGACATTTCCCCTATTCAATATGTCATGCCTAGATCAATACTGCCCAGGAATTGTGAACCTTTAACTCTTATTTCTTTTTATTAAAGATGGGTGTAACAGGGGGGCTGCCTACAGCCCTGGTTCCAAAAGGGAGAAAACCAAGAATAAAAGGAAAAATACTTGCCAGGATGCTGACTTGGTCATCTGTGCTCCTCCTGTGTAGCAAAGGAGATGCTGCTGGGAAAGTGGATGTGTTTTCCTGGTCCACCAGGAGGTTCATCCTGGGAGCCAATACAGATTGGCTGAATGCCCAGCAGGATGGGTAGAAAAGCTGGCCAGGGCACACTTCCTCCAGAGAGGGGGAGAAGGCCTCAGAGTCGCACAGGACTGAAGCAAGATCCATGTGGAGGCATGGAGTGGAGTTGGGGGGTCAAAAAGCCTGTGCACAGAAATGCATCTTACATCTGGGAGAAGGATCATTTGTCGAGTCTTTGCGAAGACCGGCTGGCAGTGGCTGAGTCACAAGGGGTGCTTATATCAGAAAGAAGAGGGAAGTGGGTCTGAGTTGGGATTTATAGGAAAGGGGGACAATTTAAGCCAGACCTGGTCCCCTGTTGAAGCTAAGAGGACTTTGGACAAACAAAGAGGAGACATATTAACTGAGGAGAACCTAATAGAGAGAAAAGGCCATCTTATGCCCTATGACCCAGGGGGAGGAACTGTATTGATTAAGGATGACTGAGATTCCCTCCAAGACAGGTGATGGACTTAGACTGAGACAAAGCCATTCACTTTTCTATGAGGGAATATTCATGTAAGGGCATCCAATTCTCTATGATATGTAAATTGTAATAAGTTGCTTGCTTGCCTGAGAAAAAGACTCATTGACCAAGAAAAACAACACCAACTCCAGAAGGTGGGGAGCAGACAGGGTATAGGGAAGGTAGAGCCCTGTGGCAAGGGCCAGAACATGTATATTCCAGTTGCATAACATCTGATTATTGATGTGTCTCATTTCCTTACAAACAAAGTGTGGTGGGTGAGTGATGAGGAGGACCAGGACCAGACTGGAAGAGAAGGGCGCCTGACTGGGATGCCCATTCACAATGGGCTCTCTCATAAAGTCCTTAACAACATTTCTTTCTACTTTAGGAGCAGAAATAGTTCAAAATCTAAAGGAAGAAGATGGCAGAGGCCACCTCAAATTATAATCTTTGTATAATTGGCAGTGGCAACAGCAGCTGGGCAAGCAGATTATCCCTTCTCTGTCTGCTCCCTAGGAAGAGACAGCTAAAGCAGCCACAAATAAGCAGAGGGAGGTGGCAGGGGGGAGCCTGGGGGTGGGACTGGTGGAGCCCCGGGGAGACAGGGGAAAGGAGGGAAGCCTGGAATGGGGGGAGAGGGATTCTTAGCTTTCAGTCCTCGCTGGCCTGAAGCGTGGCTGCTCCAAACCCAGGCTAGCACCAACACTGACCAACATTTGTGCAGCTCACAGTGTAAGGTGTAACAAGGCCTTAATTATAAATTGCACTGTTTACAGGCAATCAGGACTTGTAGTAGAGATGATATCTTATTAGACCAACAGGAGCTTTGCAAAAAAAAAATAATAATAATAATTGCAAGCTTTCAGGCACAAACACCCTTCATCAGGCATTGGAGAAAAAATTGTAAGAGTTTTCCCGGGTAAAAATTAAAGTTCATATTTCATAGGATTTCACAGAGGAGTCAATAGATGGAAACCTCCTCTGGGCAATCAGTTCATAGCTGGGATGGAGTCTCTCACCTCCTGTGAGGATCTGTGATGACACAGATTACCTTGAAACAAAGGCAGGAGCAGGATCTCAGGTTTCAGGTGGTCATAGTTGCTGCTTCCTGCTTGGGAAAATATGAAGATTTCATTTTTTTAAAAATCATCTACATTTACATCCTACCGTGGTGGCTCATTTCTCTCAAAATAACAAGCAACACTCACTTAAGCTGGAGAAGTCAAGGGTAGAAGTGCTGCTATTCAGTGGATCACTAGAGTACACCATGTGGATATCTTAATACAATAGGGGATTGGAGAAAAAAAAATTCCCACAGATCCTTTAAATTATATTGTTAAAAATGATTACTTCATATTTCTTCAACTCTTTTGCTAACCCCTTTACCAAAGTAGAAAATAAATTAATATATCACTTGGCTTGACTGCAATTTTTAGAGCACTTTTTCTCCTTCCAATGTTTAAAATATTTTCCAAGATTGTATTGCCTTTATGTAGAAGTTGTCAAGGGATCTGGTCAATAATATATTTTCTTTTATGTTTTTCATTCTTTAAATTGTTCATCCAATAATTTTGCACATTATCTGACATACTTCATTCATTCCTCAAATGGAATTCCTTAAAAAAAATATGTTGACTTTTTTCTATTAATACGTAATTTTGACCCTCTAGCTGGCAGTGAATACCTTTGGTGGTAACTCTTTGCACATGGCAGGTAAGAGTTTATCTAATTTTGGCTAATGATTTTGATGAGATTGGGTCCATCTAATGGGGGCCGATTTAAAAAATGCTGAGCACTGGGTAAAGGAGTTAGCTGAGTACTCACACTATAAAAGTCAGGCTCCTTCATACATCTAAAAAGTAGGCACATAAAAAGGACTGTTCACTTATAAAAATATGGCCAGTGATGCCAGGAAAATACAGAGCCAAACAAAGTGTTGATACAATTTTTTTCCTCTTGCAGAATATGGAAAAATATCAGGATCTGTGACCTTGAAGTGCAACTACAGCTTCAGTTTACATTTTATCAAATGCTTAAAAAAGCCAATTTTGACAGAAAATCCTATGGCAATGATAATTTAAAACTACACCACTGTGAAGAATGCTCCTTATACAGACCATGTTATACAAAGCATGTTTTCACAGTGTATAAACTGAATAAAAACATTTGGTTTGTGTAATGAACTACAATAGCAATAACAATCAAAGAAAATCATGATTGTCAACAATGAGAAATAATGTCTCTTAGCAACCAAGTTTCAATTACTCTTGTTTGCTAACAAGCACCAGGATATTTACTGCTGGTAGCTTTATTTCAGTAAGTAATGCATTATCAAAGACCATGATAAAGAGCTCCTGTTTTAACTGGCTCTGGTTTCCAATCAAACATCTTGCAATTAATTTTATTAGTGTTTTAGAACTAATTTACTTTGAATAAGCCATAACTATGATTTGTTATTGTCACGCAGTAAGTGGAATTGTAATGTGTAATAATTATTTGTTTAAATAATAAAATCATTGGCATACAGATGATAATCCAAGCAAGTAAAAATTTATCATCATTAATAATAAGATTAAACAAAATTGTACCAAAGAATAGATCCCAGGAGAACCCTTCAGCTATTTAGGTGAACTGGAAATAATATTACTAATTAAGACAGAATACTGGCTGTCATAAAGATGGCTCCAAACACTGCTTAATGATGAAACAATATGAATCCTGTATTGATAAAATAGAATTGACTTAAAACCAGGTGTGCCCTTGGCTGTTAGCAAGAGAATTCTAATAGCTCAACTGTAATTACATGCCCTGCTTTGTTAAACCTCTTATTCCTAGCAAGGACTTGAAATTATACCTTTTGGATTCACTATTTCTCTCCCATGATGGAGTTTTTAAATGCACGTTTAAGCAGGTGGTGTTTCTAATGGAGGGGGCAGAGCAAAACATAGCTGCAGCCCCTTCAGTAAATTTTAATTCCTCTGGATAGGTTTGTGGGTTTTTTTGAAATATCACAGAGCCTTACTCATGCTTCTGATGTTAGACAATAGATTTTTATTTAAACAGAAATTGCATATTGACTTGTGCTGTATAAAGAGCCATTAAAGCTGAAAAATTAGGGTGGGCAATACATATCTGGCACTCAGTCTAATATATGTACTGAACAGGGACAGATTAAAGCATTAACTATTAGTATTGAGAGGACAAAGAGCTTTTAAGATAGAGTTTAAATAGTTTATTAAAGCGATTATATGATGTGCTTGCCTGTGATAGCTGGGAACTGAACTTGCTAGCAGAGGAAGTGCTTTCTACTCCTATGTGCCTATAAGTCTAAAGAAGCCTGTGGCCATACATGGCTCCATGGTGGCTCTACATGCTCAGCGCAGGAATAGCATGGGGCTCTTCAGGGCTTGTGTATATCATTATACTGTCAGGTGCAAGCAAAATGGGACCTGCCCAGCAGAGTCTACAGTCATGCTCTACAGCCAGAAATTCACCAGTCTGAAGACTCAGACGAGCAGGACCTGGACAAGATACATTGGACAACTGCAATGAAGAATGAAGAAAAATTATCACAAAGAACTGTCTACTGATATGTGTGGGAGTTCACCAGTTCTCTACAAAGAGGCTGGCACCTCAGAGAAGACTGGCTGAAAAACCACGAGCTAGTTGGGTTAATTTTCTTTGCCTTTTGGATTCAAACTTTTTAGGGTACATTAAAGTAATGTTTTCAAACTTTTCCATGCAGTCAGAAGAGCTAAAACTTACTTTGTTTACAACAAGGGATAGCTGAACTTCTCATTTAATCACGGGCTTCGGATGAAACATCAAATTACAAGACATGACAAAATCACAAGAACTGGCAACACCATAATTAAGGTTCCATCTTTGTCCATTGATATGCTAACAGAAAAGAGGAATAAACTAACAAACTGGCTTGATGTTCTTCAACCATTGAATAAGAGCTCCAGGAGCTACTTAAAATTACTGTGTAACAAGGGGTAGATAGTTCTAGATAGGGGTATAATCTATAGTAGTAGTATCTAGTTCTAGATAGGGGTATAATCTATGGAATTGCTGTAGAGAGATGCCAGTAGTGACCCAGTGGGCAGGAGCATTTGCTGAGTTTTGCTGAGACTGTAAGCTCTTTGGGGCAGAAACCCTCTCTTATGTGTTATACCTTGAACAATGGGTTTTTGGTCTTGATTGGTGCTGCAGGGCACTACTGAAATGCAAACATCTGGTATTGCTATATATCAATCCTCAGTTATGCAATCAATTATGCAAACAATAATTATAATAGTTATTCCTTCTTTTTACTCTATGCACCATAACCGATTCTAACTTTAATTCTGCTTTCTTCCTCCTCATAAGGAACTGAAGCTTGTTATACACATGACTTGGATTTCACTTGGGCTAAGTAAAAATGGCAAGTATACAAGTGAGTCTTAGTCTTCCAAACATTACTGAGTTCCCAATTTGTATAGTTTGGCGTTGGATTGGTTCATATACTTTCCTCTGCTTTTAGATCAACCAATTAAAATGCCTACCTGGTTCTTTTAATCCATTCAGGAAGAGAAAAAAATAAATACTACTTCTTGAAGCAGTTTGGGAAGTTGTCTCCAGAAAATACATAAAAGGGTTGTTGATCCTTTTGTCTCAGGAAAAGCAGCACATGTAGTGCCTTTGTACTGTGCTATACGTATTAGCCAGAACAAAAACATGTATGGCAATACATACTGTTGCCACACCTTTCAATTTTTTCAGTCACAGCTTATGTCTGCAAATCATTTGTCCTCCATGTTTTCATCTCCCTCTATCCTAACCTCCAATAGGTTTGTTTTTTATAGAAGTATTGCAATTAAGAATTGCAAATTCTTGGTCTCTTATCAACCATCATTTACTTATTTAATTCCTGGCCATGTGTTTCCTTTTGATGGAAATCTAAGCAGTTGTATAACCCAGCTGCAACTACTTTTGAATGCTATTGCAAAAATGCCTATTGAATAATAGCCAGAAGCCTAGTGAAACTTTTTAAGAGACCAGTTACAAAATCAGGGAGACCTATGAGTACCCAGTGCAGAAATCAAACTTTATTCAACAAGCAGAGTAAAATTTTAATGGGTTTGGGTGCTATTTGTGTGATCTGAATCAGTTTGCTACATATTTAAAAGATCTTTTTCTGAGGGAATCAAGGCATGCTGTTGGTCTCATGAGAAATTTTGATCTCCCAAGGATTTCAACCCGATTCTATATGCACTGTGACTGTTCATTATGCAAAAATGGTGTTACAGATGCTGTAAATGTTACCAGGAGGGAATTACTGAATTTGTAAAATCACAGGCTATCAGGTGTATGGTATATTATTCATACAAGAAAAAAAGGGAATGCATTAAATCTGCTGGTATAGGAACACTGAGAGAGGACCATCTATGTATGGAGAGTGGATTATGATCAAAGTGGGTGACTTCATAACAATTATTTCAGGGTTTTCTTAGTCAAATAAAACATGTCAGGAGTTTAGCACCTTGAAAAATCCTGCTACTGCTACATAATGGGAATATGTCAATATAATACAAGGATAACAGTAATAGAAAGGGCAAACTTCTGTTTCATTTCCTTCTTGGAAGGTTCTTGTATCATGTTCACCTTGCAAGTATCCTAGCACATTTCTGCAGAATAGGAATCAGGAATGTGGCAGAAGGCCACCTCTGTTTCTCCCCAAAAACTCTGCTCTGTGACAATTTGGTTAAGATGGGCCCTGCAGAGGGTACACACCTTACTCTATCTCTTTAGGTAACCTGAGCTGGATACATTCCTGAGGGAGGGGGGCAACCTGCTCCCTCTGCCTACGTGACTGGCATCACATACCTCGGTGAGGGTCTTGGGCTTCCTGGGGAGCTAGGAACTTCCAGTCTGCCCAGCAACTAGTGATGCATTTCAAATTGGTTAGCTGACAGCCAACAGGTGCTGGCCTCCATTGGACCAGGTAAATAAGGGCTATATAAGTTAAGGACTTCCCAAGAGTAGGGGGCAGCAGCCATGAGGAAGACTCAGAGAGAGAGAAGAGCTGAACCATCTGAAACTTGCTGTCTCTCTCAAAACTCATGATCAAGGAACTGCCTGCCTCCAGAGGGAATCTGCACCTGCCTCTGGATGATACTTGTGAGTAAGCTACCTGAGATCTAACTAGATATATAGCTTGCAGTAACTCAGATGCATGATCAAAGGCTACCCAGCTATGCCAGTTTGCTGTATGGGATTTCTCTGATATTGCTCTGTCCTGTACCCTATTCCAACCCTACCCCTTGTAACTAATAAAGTTCTCCTTTGTACCTAGCATGGGAGACTTATTGGGAGTGGGTCTAGGTTATGCCTTGGGGTCCCCTTTGTTTGGCTGACTAAGGGAGACCACTACTTGTGCTTCTGACTAAGGAAAGCATCCCAAGTTCTTGAAGTGAAGCAAGTACCCTCAAGGGCTACTAGGCCTGTGTTTCTCAGGGTGCACAGAGCCAGAATCAAGCCCATCCCTGGGTGGTGGCAGTGTTACCCCCAGGCTAGCAGGTGTGGTCCAGGAAGAGGGTCGGCCAGACATGAGGTACCCCCAGGGAGGTACTTGGAGCCTGGAAGGTGGTTGGGCGCAGTGAGGTGGGTGGCTCAATGCAGAAGCACCCCCTACTGGCCCACCACATGCAACATATGACCCACTGGCTGGACCCAGCTTGAGGAGCTACTGGACTGGCTGGGTCTGTAGAAATGAAAGGATTTGCCTCAGCCAGTGTCTGTGCTGAGACCAGTCACTGCCTGTGCTGAGGAACCATGATGTGGCTGGCAGCACTGCCACCACTTGTCCTCAACCACTGTTTCCTGGGTGCACTGTGGACATGGGTGACCGGTGCCTCTCAAGTGTGGGGGGGGCACATGGGTGGGAGGTCCCCCGGTGGCTGATCGCACTGACTGGAGGGCAGGGGGGTCTCCCGCGGCTGATCACACTTGCCAAAAAGCAGCTTCACTCCCGAGCTGGTGCTCACAGGAGGGGCACCAGCACTCCTGCCTGCTCCCCTGCTTTCCAGCTAAATAGGGAGCACAGCCTGACAGGGGGTGCACTGGCACTCTCAGGGATGCACATGCACCCCTGTGTACCCCCTACATGTCACCACTGACTGTGGATGTGGCTTCCAGCCAGTGGGGAACTGAGCCAGGTCTGGGCAGCTTGCAGCTGTTCCCACACTACATATGGGATAGGGGGATGCAGGGAGAAGTGGCAGCAGTGCAGAACCAGTTTCCAGCTGCCAGGCCCCAGTACAGCTCCATACCAGCTGGAAGCCATGCCTATGCTGCATCTGGAGAGTGGGGGACTAGGGAGAGGAGGCAGCAGCAATGCGAGCTCAGTTAGCAGCTGCCCAGTCCTGGCACAGTTCCCCTTCAACTGAAAGCTGCACTTGCATCACAGGCAGGGAATGGGGGCTGGTTGAAATAGCACTGCTCCCAGATGTCTGGCCCCAACACAGGTGACAACAAACCCCATTTGCTGTTGACACACCACTGAATCCACCTGGCCTGTGATGGACTGGAGCCAGGTTGTTCTTGCTCATGGCTTGAACAGGTTGCCAGGCCATTCTGTAGAACATTCAGTGATGTGGCTAACTTCTAGCAAATATGGCTTACGTCATCTTTTATCCTCTCTCCTGGGGGAAAGAAATGGAATGCTGCATGGTATAATCTTGTTGGTATTATTTTAAAATGTTATTAGTGTTGTGTGTTGGCCTAAGAAGGGACAAGATCAAAGAAAACTACTTTGCACTTAGAGCAGAAAGAATTTTAAAGTTTCTGTTAGAATTCACTTCACAGTCTTGGATAGCACCCCCTCCAAAATTGTCTCCTGCATGAATGAACTGGTCTCTCATGGTAGATAATGCCTTTGTACCAAAAGAACAGAGATGTTATCAACAGCCCTCTTTTCAGAATTTTGGGAGATCTTTTAGTGCTAGATCCAGACTCTGGAGAGCTTTGAAAATGATTAGAAACCTGAACTTCATTAAGCATTTGACTTAAAAAGCAAATAAAAATAACACAAGCTTTGTACTAAAAGCACAAGAATTGATAACTGTGATTGTCCTTTGCTTTCTACTCTTCACAATTATTTACATCATTATAAAATGGATGTAAACTTCATCATTCTGATCAGGTACCAAGATGCACCTACTTTTGCACTTATTATGCAGAGGTGTAAATGACTATAAAAGATACAATGCAAAGAAAAATCTGGTATTTTGATAGGTCCTAAACAGCTTGTTTTTTTAAGGCCAAATGAGATATGAAGCACATGATAGAGATATGATATATCTAAACGTTGCTTGGTTTTCAACCTATTCTATTCAAACCCATGCCAAACTTCAGCTTCATACCTGAACCAGAACCTAATTCAGATGTGAACGCAACCTTCTTGTCTGTTCTTAAATGCATATAGAAGCATGATATAACCAAATGATTTTTTAGGATTTACAGTTTGTTCAATGGTCAAAATTATCCCGCATCTTTTTTCTTGACACTTGTTTACACAACACAGTGTACAGACCTGTTATGTAGTTTACTTATATTGATTTTGTTTTCCTTTGAACTCTTCCTTTTTGGAGCAGAACCTTTGGTTATTAGCCTTCGCACTGAGATAACAGTAAATCTCCAATCCTGCAACACACATGCATGAGTTTAACTTTAAAGGAAAAGATATGCTAGATGTTCATCCTGTGGTGCTGTTAAGTGTAGTCATTGTAGTGGAATCCGGTCCTTTAATTACAGATTACACAACATATTCTGGAGTAAAGCCTTATTTAAACAGGACAAATTATGAAAATCAGAAGCTTCCAAACAAAGCTTTCTATGGAATTCCAATTGGAATCGGAAACTATAGTTATAGAATATAAGACGTGTCTTCTTTATGATGTATTATAGTTCAGAAGTTCTTGTTTTTAGATAAATCCTTGTTTGGAGATTGCTTTTTCTTTTTTTTTTCTTTTTCCCCTTTGGCTGTCATTTTTCATTTGCACAACAGGATTTTCTAAAAGAATATTAATTGACCTTTTTCCTTTGAAATGTTCTCTAATTTACATTCACTGCAACCCTTTTTTTTTAATTTCTCTTTCATTCCAAGACTATTTTCTCAGGAATGCCTTGATTTATTGTTCTGGTTTTAAACAAATCCGTAAAAAGATAATTGGCACAGGCAATGCAGCTTGCTGTTTGTGTTGTTTCTGTCTAACTAAGATGGCATTAATCTTATGAGAACATGTGTGACTTAAATCAGAAACTTAGAAGAAAATAAGTTATTATGGTTTTCTTTTAAAAAATGATGTTAAAATGCCTGAAATCATATTCTGTCAATTGGTATTGTGAAATTTTTATTAGCTGGGGGCTCTTACCAGTACTGAATAAATGCCTCAAGACTAAGAGGTCAAGGACAAAGACCTCCCTCAGCTGTCAATATTCAGGCAATTGATCTTCACATTTTATTTAATCTCACCAGCTACTTCCCTTCTCCCTGCCAGCCCCCAGCCTACTTAGAGAAACTAAATGTCCCTGCTGCCAGCAGTGCTTAGTGTAAGTGTAATATTACATGAATCAAAGACCCTTTAGGCCATGGTATAGACTGGTAATTTATTACTGAAGAACAGAGGCTTTTTTTGAAATTTCCTTTAGTTCAGGCAGATCACTGTGAATTAACTAGGCAAGAGGGCAGCAGGTGCTCTCATTAAATTTACAGTCACTGGCAGCAGATAGGAAAGTATTTAAAAAAAGAATATGCAGCTGTACTGACACATGTAATACCAACCATCCACTGACATACACGATGCAGTAGTGTAGCAGCACAGTCTTTCAATCACTATACTTGAGCCATACTACACAAAAGAATTAAAATGGTAGATGTATTATTATTATTGAGTCCCTGATACGATGATGTCTTGGCACTTGGCATTCCTTTCCACAAGCAGTGTGAGAAATATGCCTCCTTCCTCTAGAAGTCATCTTAATCAAATCTCCAACTTCAGAGAAGTTTGGAGTCAGATCTAAACTTTGTGACTTAGGCACGTCTCAGCTTACAGTTGACATAACTGCAGGGTCACAACTCCAACAAATCTCTCCTCAGCTTCTCTGATGGACCCAATTTATTTTTCAAACATGTGCCTTGCTTGCAACTCTGTCACATCAAATCATTAAATGCCATCCTGTTTATATGCACACATGTATTTTCCTTAGATGAAAGGAAATCCCAGGCAAGGCTGCCTCTTCAATAATCATATTGAATTTTCCTCAGTTTTCCTTCCTCATATATTGTTCAGTCTGATATATAGTTACTAAAAACACTATGGAAAGGCTGATTTGTATGCTAAACTTGAAAAGCCAAGGTGGTTATCTGAAATCTTTGTGAAAACCTGTCAGATACTTTATTTATTAGACATTTTATAGAAGTAACCTCTTATCATTTGGAAAATATTTTACTATGAATTGAAAAAAAGTTTTGACCAGACACTAGCATGCTGGAAAATAACTAGCTTTAAAACCCCCTCCCAATATCAGGAATTTAACCTATTACATTAGATTCACATTTCATGTTGTTGGTATTTTTTTTTTTAAATCCTGGATACTCAAGGAGCTTCTTTGAGATGTCCAACCTTTAAAGGAAAATAAAGAGAAAATGATTGCTATGATTCCACAAAATTTTGTCTGAGTGTAAACTGCCTTCCAGGATTACAAATCACCAAAGACAGATATAGTCATCTATACACGGTTTGAAGAAGACATTTCCTCTCTTCTGTTTCCTATTTACAATTCCACTGGGTTCATAAAATGGTCAGATGCTACACAGCCATGAACAAACTACAATGCTTTTAATAGAGCCATTCATCTGTTCCTTGAGAAGGTTAGTGTTCAATCCCAAGAGACATTTCTCAGATAATAAGAGTAAAATGAGTGCTATTTGAGCACCTGTAATCAAATTACTCTTTATTCCCTAAACTCTTGTCAGACTGTGAACTCTTCTTACAATTTCTTAGGTGGGCATTTTACAGACCCCCATGGTGTAGCACTGCTAGTTTCTGGCACTCTTCTCTTTCCTTTTCCCCACCTACTATTCATCATTGCTTGGTAGAAACTGTCAGGATGAAAATCCCAGTATCTCAAAGGGATTAAATGTCCTGCCAACCAGGCCTCTGCACCTGTCACAACCCCGTCATCTTTACTGTAGGTGGAACGGAGCCAAAACACTGTTTAGCCTGGTGAGATATGCGTGGCCAATGAGTCGGATTGCTGAGGAGTTGGTTAACAATACTAGTAAGGCTGAGGTGCTAAGGAAAACAAGAAGATCAATGTAAGGAAAACAGAAGAAGCATCAACCTTTCAAATAGTTTTAAATCTCTCACACAATATGCCACCACTATGTTTAAGTAAGCTAAAAACTATGGACAGTTTCATCCTATGCAATTTAATTGATTTTGATTGAGTTACAGTTCGGATGCATTTTCACTAATGTTCTTCATGTAGAACTCCGCAAAAATCAACAATTTTGGTCCACAGGAGTGGGTGTGGATGTTTCCCCTGCATTTCTGATGTGTTCCTTAGAAAGAGAGGCACATGCTGCAAAACACTTTCTTCTGGAAATGTGTCTTTCTCTACCATGTCCAAGTGTCAGGTTTTTCTCCCACTGTACCCAAGGGTCCTAACTATGATATTTGGATCAATATATGAGCTTGGCTAATGGTTGATTAACTAAGGGATCTCCCCTTTGAATGAAGAATAGGCTTTTTGTTGACCATCTGAACCATGTTTAAATTTACCCGTAAACATTATGCCCTTCAATAGATTCATTCACTAGACTATTCCAAGAAAGCAAACAGAACAGAGATGAACCTGAACACAGCTGAATCAATCTTTTTTTATATATATTAGAAATTTGAGTAAATTTACTTGTTGATTTTTTTTTTTTTTTTGTGGGATTTACCTAATTGCAGGTCACAGTATATGGAGAACAGAAATCTCTAATGAAATCTTTAATGATCTAAAGAAGCCCAGAAAGAGATGAAGCCATAGCAGAAGAAACATGATGAAGATTTTGGATTCTAATCTGACTTTGTGAGAACTGCTGTCCTTGGGGTCTAAATACTCTGCTGATTCCACAGAAAATGATCCACACCTCTTTCCTTGGGTGAAATACATGAAATAGACTTAATAAATGACAACTTCATTTGGCTGGACCTGATGATCTCATGAGGTCCCTTCCAGCCCTGATGTCTATGAAACCTCCTGAGTCTTCTTCCTACTCTGTAGTTGTAGTCTGTTTAGGAAAATATAGTTCCAATTAGCATTTTATGAACACAGTTTATATGGAGTTTTGGAATCAACTCTGCTTTCCTGCCTAAAAAGCAGGATGAATGATAAGCAGGATGAGTTATGTGATTTAAGACATTTTATTCAACATATGCAGAGTGGAATATTGTGTATTACATTTCAGTTAAGTCATAGTATCATCAGATACTCCTTGGAAATCACCAAATACAAGGTAACACTCATAAGGTAACCCCTCGGGGGCGGGAGGGAGTTACCTTATGAGTGTTATCTTGTATTCAGTGATTTCCAAGGAGCATCTGATGACGCCCCCTCAATTTAATAGATCATTTTTGTGTTGCAAACTTTTTTTAATCAGCTTATTTGATTTCCTCATTATAGGAAATATACTATTTTTATTACAGAAAGTTACACCTGAAATATGCCAGAATACATCCCATTTTATGATCTGATTTTTTTTTCATTTTAGAAATAAAGCCATTTTTTTTTAAATCCAATTCATACAACATAAATCAGTCAGGAGCTAGAAAAAATCACCAGCAATGAGTTCATTTTCATAAGAATTGGCCCATTATCTTATAGGCTGCTGAATACTAATGTGGGGCTATTCTTCTGGCAAAAACAGTCCTGTAAGGAGGATTCTTCTGATCAAAAGTCACAGGAAATCTTTGATAGATTTTAAGGGAAAATACAACATTTTAAATTTCTTCTTGCTATTTTAGGCTGGTTTTTGTTTGGTTCACTTTTTCATGCATTAGCTATTATAAATTAACTACAAATAGAGAAATCATTCCAAAGGCCCTATCAATAGGATTGAATAGGTAATCCATTGGGTTGAAATACCAAGAACCACTGAATTTTAGATTATTATGTATCGTCATTGTATGATGATTTATGAAAAAGAAAATATTGTTTCATTATATTGGCTGAATTCAGATGTTTATTTAAGCAAATTAATTCTGATAAGTATTGGATCTCTAAGGTGTCATTAGTTACAGAAGTAACTAATACCAGATTCTGACACAACATTTGGCTACTGGGTAGCTGTTGTGGATATTGTAATCTTGCCTAGAAATTTCAGCTGTTGATCTGGAGACTTATCTCTTTAATAGCAAGAAAAACCATTGCCACTAAATCTTATCTGATTACCATGAAAAAATCTGCTCTAACCAACATGTTGTTACATGCCTGCTTAAACAGAGCATTTATCTTTCCAAGCCATATTTAAAATACATGACATTTAATGCACCTTCACTGCAGAGAAAGCTCATAATCTCAGTGTTTATATATCCAAATAAATATCTAGTTTATAATCAGTTTAGTTACTTTGCTACCAGATATCCCAATGTGCTCTTTTTTTCCCCCAGTGGTAAACTCTTCAAATGCACACAAATGTTAAAAATAACCACAAGTTTCATTTATGGTAAACAGAAACAATTTCTTTCCACTTGGGTCCTCATCCTTTCCATTCTCTTCAAACTAAACCTAGATTAATTAAACTTTAATTTAAAAGAGTCCTTTTGTAGTCATGTGAGTTATCTGTTTCTTTTTCTCTGAGTCAAATGTGTTTTAGAAAGGCATGCTTTCATCTCCAGTTTTTAATGTGTTGCTGAAGAAGAAAGGGAATAGATACACCATTAATGAGGTGTGATGTGACTCAACCAAGAGTATAAAGTGCCAGTTGTTCACATATCAGTCCATATCTAGAATAAATATGTGCTGGTGCAACACCTTTAAGCTTCTTTGACTGACAGCTTCTTAACACTTTGCCACCTGACTGACCTCTAATAAGGTTCTGCTCCACTAATCAGAAATCATGGTATAGCGCCTTCATTTGAACCACTGAATGCATTATCTTACACATACCACATTTGTCCCTGTACCCCACTTGTTTCTGCTAACATAATATAACAATTTTTTCTTACATTAATCATTCAGAACATGTATTCAATTTATTTCTCCTACTTGGATTTTCACTACCTAAACCATGACATTACTGTTTATGGAGGGATCTCATTATTTTACTCGGATCCTTTTTTTTTCTTCCTGTTTCCACACATGCACTTTAGGATTAGTGAAGAAAGAGAGGCTAATGATGTCATAGCTTCATAAAGCTGCCACCAGCAACTGCTGAATGGAAACCTTATATCATTTCCATTTCAACATGAAGAAAAATATTTAGTTTTAATAATACTTCAAGAAAAAAAATGAATGGCTAAAGGTGTAATTCCTCCAAATATCTCAGTTTTAATAATTTCTTATCCTGTCTTTATGGAACATCTGACAAACTCTTCGAGCATATAAATGAATAAGTCATCTCTCACTGCATCTGAAATGCAATGTTACAGCCATTTTGTTTCATCGGTAGATTTTTAGGGAAGGAAGTGAAAATTAAGAAAGGGGAAAATGTGCATCACAGTCTTGGAAGCTTTACTTATGGAAGAAGTAATTTTTCTTTAATTAACTACTTTTGTCTGAGCCAAAAACTCTTACTAATTTACCAATGGCTGTGCCAGGGTCAAACTTGTAGCTGTACAGCTGAAGCAAGAGATCAGTGAGTGCCACCAATGGGACTTTGCTTCTCCTGCCTGCAGCCTGGAAGGGGGCAGAGCCCTCAGCAGCCATGCCAGCCTCCACATGCCTCCACTCCAGAAATTAGCTTCCTCACAATGCCATAGCAGCGAAGTGTGGCACCCAGGGCAAAGCCCGCAGTGGCAGTCTGCCCTCGCCCCATGCACAGATCTGGGGGGCACATGCCCCCCCCCAGATGTGGCCAGGAGTGCATGCAGCAGCTGGAGCTGCCCTTTCCCCATCCCCGTGAATCCCGAGTTGAGCCAGTCATGGCTGCATCCTGTCCCAGCTGGGCAGCACCTGTTGGTATCCCTTTCACTTCAGCATCAAGGGCGGTCACCCTGCTCATCCCCCCTTGCTATGGCACTGTCCTCGCTTTAAACAGATACCCCAATTCTGGGGGCCAGTTTGTTGCAGGGAAAGACAGGTGCAGTAGGCAAGAAAATACAGCACTTTCCCTAAATTGCTGAAATGTAAAAAATATGTTTTGATAATTAGAAGTAAAACCTTGGGAGATGCAATTATCCCAGGGAGGTGTGGATACTGGGAGCTCAGATGCACCAGATTCTGCTGTGTTAGTATTTTTTGTAGAGAATAATAATATAGCTAGTATGCCTGCCAGATGATATGCATTAGCTCAATGTACTATTGGCCCTAATTCAGTATAGCGCTCTATATTTAACTTCCTGGGGATGTCCAAGAAGCCTCTCCCTAAAACAAAAGAAATTAGCAGGGCCTCTTACTGTTTCAGTATCCCACTTGCCATCACTGACAACACATTCATTTGCCCAATATATTTCTTTATGGCAATTTCTGCAGCAATAAATAAAAATCTCATTACAATACTTTCTCTCAAGGGATTATAATGAAAAAGGAAATGCAGCCATTTTCCTAGCGAGGCTTTTGTTAAAAAAACTTTCTAACAAAAGAAAAAACCCAAAATATTCTAATAATAGGTGTTTTTGCTTATCTGATGCTGGGTTTTTTTTGATGGAAGGAAATTTCTGCATTCAAGAATTTAAAGCTCCAGAAAATTCAAAGGGTTTTGTTCAGCAGAAAGAAGCATCCACTGTATTTTACAATCCATGGATATTTAGGGCATAGATTCACATGGCACAAACTCGAGATAGAAATTGAAGGCATTCTGTTTACAGAGAATAAATTAAAATGTCACCTGGGTTTTGAGTGCATACAGAAGCCACCACCCCAATATCCTAGGGGAGGGTGGTAGGGTGTCTAAACAGTAAAGGCTGTTTACAGAGTATCTGCAGAGATACTTTAGGTAGCTTTGAGCAGATTAGCTCAGGTAGTATAGCAAGCTTAACATGCCTTTCTGCCTGGCCAGTATATACTGTGCTTCTTCTCAGGATTAATTAGTTCACAACATAAATACAGCTATACTGCTTTCATCCTTGAGCTTCTCAGGTGTCTGTACAGAGCACTGATTTGTGTCCTTACTCTTCTAACAGTTGCAGCTTCAGTCTGAAAACTACTGATGAAGGAAAATGAGGTCAGAGCTCCACTCATTCCAGCCCTTTTTTAATTATTTAGTGGCCCAGTTATGGCAATTATTCACACCTGCTCATGTCATACAAACTACCAACATCACCCTGGCTCACTGAAAAAACTATGTGCTATCTCACATGACTGACTTACTTGCTGCTGGTGTTAGCAAAGCCAATCTAGCTTTTAACTAGCTGGTACTGCTAGCAGTGGATACTCCAAGCAGTATAGCCATGGTAGCATAGAGCTCAGGCTAGCTACCTAAGTATTTACTCAGCTGCTCAGATAGAAAAGAATTCAATGCTGGTCAAAAAGCCTATCGTAGAAGTGATTGCAGTATACGTACAGGTATATATATCCTATGTTCATTGGATCACTGTTCTAGGCAAATAATTAGAATGACATTAGTATGTATTCTTCTAAGCCATTTGCCAGTGTCTCAGTGGACTTTAAGGCCTCAATAAGAAAAGGAAAGTAAAATGTCTATTTGTTGTTGTTGTTAAATAACTTCTGCTTGGGCACTCAGTTTCCTCTGAGTTGCTCTTTCATGCTTTAATCTTGTACAAAGTCTTGTATAGTCTTTGTCGTTGATTTCGTTTTGGCAAGTGAAACTATTTCTGGTGATGTCTGGAGACTGCCTTCAACTCAGTTCTTCTGATTATGTGGCATGCTGAAGACTATTTCTGATATCTAACAGTTGCTTGACATTCTGGCTCGCTCTTATGTGCTTCTGATCAAGTCTGGGCTGTATTTTATGTGACCTGTTTGTGTCTTGTGCTCACAGAGGGTGAATGTAATTGTGAGTTTGTTCCACTATGTACACATTTACCATTATAGAGTGACCAAAGATTTATTTGTTCAACACCTGTAGTTTGAACAGATCATATGCATGATTTGTCCAGGAGGAAATACTCTGCTCCCAGCAAGGTCACTCTGGCTGTAGTTCTAAGAGGTGTTGGGTTTGCTTGTCAAAAACAAGCTTAAGCCTGGGAGAGTCTCTCCACTTTTTTGTTTGTTCTATTTTCTACCACACTTGTAGCAATATTAAGGCTATTGGTCTGAGGGTAGGTATGCATCTTGTCATCAAGTACTGTACTGGGTTGTTACAAAGTGCCTCTGGAGGGTGTTTCTCAATCCAAGAATGGTTTAGCTCTTATTTTTAGCAGTTTTAACTACCAAGTCCACTGTATCATTTGACTTGTGTGGCATGGGCATAGTATGATGTAAATGAATCCTTAGTCCTCGACAAATTGCAAAAGTGTACTGCAGGTAAACTGAAACTACAGTTTTAGATGCCAAATCTGCTTAAGAGCTTCAACATAGTAGTGGTGTTGGTGATGGTCAGTGCCTATTTCTCAGAAGCCTACATAATGGCTTCTGATAATGAAAGAGCTGGTGTGATTTGCTGTGTAGAGTTTGCAAGGGTTGCTGAGGTATGCTATATATTTTCATTCTCTTTTGGTGCCTGACTTCCATATGAATTGTATCTGCTCACCAGGTCTCTAATTACTTTAGTCATGTTTGACGAGAATACAGTGTCCATAGCCTTTCACATTCACATTCCAGAATGGTTTTGATGTATTTTTGAGAGAATATTCTATTTTTAGTGAATGCCTTCATATATTATGCCATTTTGTATGTTGATCTCACCTCATCTCAATAGTTCCTGTATTCTTGAGAGTGAATGGGGCTTCTCTCCTGGGGTTTGGTCCTCTGATAGAATGACAAATATGACCACTTGTGAATCTTTGTCTTGCACTTTCAGGTGTTTTTCTGCTTCTTCCTTGAAAATGACACATAACCAGATTACTTGGTGCTTTCTATCAGGTGGAGGATTTCATACTTGTCTTCAGTTATATGTTCACACTGCAGGACTCCTTAGTATGGTATAATATGATATTAGTAGATACATCCCACTTCCTTCATTGTACAATTCCTGCAGTTATCATTAGGTTCAATAAACACAGGCATACACAAATGAGAAACTACAGAACAAACTAAACTTTAATTGTGGTGCACAGGGCAAATGTCTGCAGACTCTCTGTCTCTCTCTACTTGGCTGTTCCCTAACTGAAGGATCATCATTTAATTCCCAACTCCACCAAACCAGGGAGTGCCTCTAGATTATAACCCTTATTATTATGTCTTCCCTCTAACAATAATTTCACAACTCAGTTAACACAACAATCCATGACTACCAGGCTATAGAGGAGAAGTTGCTAGCATGTCACACTGAAGTCAGTCTTTACCACTCAATTTCCTATTCTCCCTTTTCTTCAGCTCATTTAGCAATTCTCCATTAATCTTTCAGGATGTTTCACTTTCCTCCCAGACCAGTGAAGTATCAGATTTCATTTCCCATTCACTTCTGGTGTGAAGCTTTTCCTTTAAATCTTGATAGACCTGGGTCCTTAAAGTGGGATCCAACTGCCTCATTGGATCAGTATATTTGAGATCAGAAGTACCATTGTTCTTAATACTACATGGAACGCTATTGCTTTTTTTCTTTTTAACCAGTCCCCCTTTACTGGTAGTTAGGCAGCTGTGCTTCTGGACATGGTACAAAGTTCATTAGTTATAGACCACTGAGGTTTTTGGGATCTGCAGCTCCCAGCAAAGTGGCCCCTCTTGTCAGAGTTATAAAAGATCTTTGAAAACACAGCATAATGCTTGGGGCCAAGTTGCCTTCTACACTTGCTGTATGCCTATTTGTAGGCTCTCGCTGTCTTAGAGGTCTCTTTGCTAGTGGAAAATTTCACCCTGTGAAGAGGCTTCTTGTGAACATTTCTTTCATGCCTAATGCATAATGATTCCTCTTGATGTCCTTTGGGCCTTCACAGTTTCTGGTGTCCTGGAAATCTAGATAATCTTTTCTAGGGACATGTCTACCTCATGCTATAGCCTTTCTTGTGATTCAGTATCTACAACACCACAGATAATCCCATATCTAATCAGAGACTGTCAAGTTTCCCAAAGTACAGTTCTTATATGGTCTCTTTAGTTCAATAACATACTTATCTAGACTTGTTCCTTGTGTTTATTCTCACACACACAAAATCTGTCTTTCAAGAGTCTCAATCTTTTTTGACATGCAATACTCCTCAAGTTTGAAAATTATTATACTTAACTGCATATTTTGGCCTTCTGCAAACATAAAAGTGTTATATGGAGTCAGGGCTTCCTCCCCCAAAATATGGAAGAAGGTACCATTCAAACCTTTGTTTAAACACCGTTCAATTCCCTGCTATATTGCCTAACAACAGAAGGCAGGTGGAGATTGCAATACTTCCCTGACTAATTGTCCTTTTACTTAGACTTGTGATTCTCCACCAGGTTCCTGTTGCACCCTAAGGTGCCTTAAGGGTGATTTTCAAGGCTGCTGTGGAGTGCCACACAGCATTAGCACTAAGTTTGCAAATGTGATGTACAAGATAAATCCAGAGATCTCAATGCAATCCACTGAGCTAAAAATATTCTGAACTACTGTTATCTTTTGAGTTCTTCACAACAGAAGAATTGCTATAAAACTTTATTTTTCTGTAGTAAAAAAAGAAGTAAAAACTAAGAATTGGTATTTTCCAAGGGAGGCCTTGAATCTAATGAGGAGTCCCTTGACTCTAAAAAGGTTGAGAACCTCTACTTAGACTATCACTGTACAGGAAGATCAAGGCCTTTACAACGGCCTTTATTTTTCCATGTGGCTGTGTTCAAGGCCTTGATCTCAGTTTCCAACTTACATTTCTGTTTGAATGTCAGCTTGTTTCAAGTTCTTTCTTAGTGATCATTGGGCTCAGTAAATAAGACATACATATCTGTGAATTACACAATAAGCCCTAGTTATGGAGCACTGGGCAACCCTCTGCAGACCCTTTGTCTCTCTCAACTACCATATGTACTCAATTTCAAGATGAGGGGTTTTTTTTCCCATTCAACATAAGGAAATATGCCTTGTTTTAGAATTGAGTATCAAGTCAAAATGCAGCAGGAATCTACTTGGCAAGGCATGGGACAGCAAGGGACCCATTATGGAGGCATGGGGAAGCAAGGAACCTGGAATAGAGGTACCCAGTAGCATGGGACCCAGTGTGGAGGTATGGGGTGGACCCCAGGGCAGTGAAGGACCTGACACAAAGGCACCCATCAGCATGGCATGCAGCAGTAGGGGAGTAGGTGACAGAGGCCAGGCACTGGGCATGAAAGAAATAGGGACCAAGTCACGTGCTCCCCCCTGCTGCTGCTGTCCTCAATGCAGCAGTGTGGGTGATGAATTTAAGATGATCTTCCAAAATTCAATTTCTATACATGGAAAATTATAATAAGTTCATAATGTTTCATGAATAGAATCTCATTATTTGGGGATGGGGGTTGTCTTAAATTCTAACTCATCGTGACACAGAAGCTACTATTTGGCCCTTTGGTAGAGTGATGCCTCCAACCCAGTCTCACTAGCACCATATTATACAATTGCCAGTTCGCAGGTCATGAATGGACATGATAGATGTCTACAAATACCTGAAGGGCTGCCATACCTTTTCTCTCTTGTTGCAGAGAGTAGGAAGCAAACCAGTGGCTTGAAGTTGCAGCAAGGTAGTTTCAGATTGGATATCAGGAAAAACTTCTTCATTGTTAGAACAGTGAGGCAGTGGAACAGACTGCCTAGGGAAGCTGAGGACTCTCCATCATTGGAGGTGTTCAAGAAGAGGTTGGACAAGCATTCATCAAGTATGATCTAGGTATAGCTATGCCTATGTTTTACTCTTGGCATTTCCCCATGCTTCTGGGCTTTACTGGTTGCCACATGGGGCCAGAAAGGATATTTCTTTTCCCCTCCTGCTGCTATATCAGATTTTTTTTGTTTGGTTGTTTTGCTTTCCTGAGGAACGTTGTCTGTTGGCTGTAGCCAAAGCTGGGGATTTTGGCTGGGGATTTTGACTGAGGTATGCCAGCACCTCTGCTATGACTTAAACCTAGAGGTTTCTGGCTCCAGAGTCTTGCCCCTCCTCTCAGACTGAAACTGATCACCATATCTGGGGTCAGGAAAGAATTTTACCCCATGGTCAGATTGTACGGACTGTGGGGAATTTAGCCTTCCCCTAGCAGGGGCATCATGCATTTCCTTGGATTTCTCAAGTGTATTTTAACAACCTATGCAGCAGTAGAACATTGGCCTCTGTGCCCCCCGCCCGCCCCCCGCTTTGCTTGTGGTGGGTTAGGGGGTTATGTCTTATGTAAGACTGTAGTTTTGCTAATAAGTTAGACAATAGGTTTGGATAGGAATGATAGGGTTATTTATTTATTTATTCAATTTATATGCTACCCTTCCCAACAAAGGCTCAAGGAAACTTAAAGTAAGAGAACCAAGTAACTTATAAAACAGGAGAATGAATCAGAGAAAAAAAATAGCAGGTTGAATATCAAAATAAAACACACACCCCTAAACAGTATTGTAGCCTAGCCTTGGTTGCTAAATGTCTGACCAAACAGGAAGGTCTTACAGTGCTTTTGGTTTGACTCAGAAGTATTGGTTTTTATCATTGTGCTAAAAACATGAAAAATTCAGTTTCTATTCAATCAAATTGATTTTTTTCAGGTTGGACACCACATTGAAAATCTGTTATTTGCCTGCAGCTGAGAATATATTGTTTCTGCCAAATAAGATGATATTTCTTCAATTGTAAGCACTTGGTAACGAGGTCCTTTTAGTATTTTTAACAGCATGGCTCTCTTAAAATACACAACTTGCCTTCTCAATGGCTACAATGCTGCAGTGCTTATTCAACTCTGGGCCTTTAAAAGTGATTCTTTTCCCAGTTGCTTTATTGTTCCCATTATTTATTTCTTAGTGCAAGTGTTACTCTCCAAGGCAGGTACAATATTGGCTGAAACATTTTATCTATTTCTAGGAATAACATGCCTGGAAGATATCCCAGTCCTTCAAATATGTCTTCCTAATCTTTTAGCAATTTCACTCTAGGGATGACACAGTGTATTGTCTGATCTTGCTTTGGTTTTGCTTCTGCATCTATTGTATGAATATTTTGTCTTGGGTTTAGTGCCATAAGGTTTATGAAGTCACTTTATTGTCGCTGAAAGCAGTGACGTCTTTTCTCTCTATGCTACCTGAAATTTCACTCTGTGTATTTTAACCTTGTAGTTTGTTTGAAATTTACTTTGTCCTCATGGTACTATGATTATATCTTTATAGAATTTTAATTTGGCTTTGCTCAATTTCCATTTCAATGTCTTTCCCGCATATTGCAGAGGAAGTCATTGTAGCCTCCTGCTGTCCTTTTGGCATCCAGTTCTCTTTTTGTCACTGCCTTGTCTTGGCATCTGGAGCTAGTCTAAGCTTTGCAAACTGTTTGTTCTCACTAGTTTTACCATAGCTATGTCAGAAGTTGGGAATGACAAGCAGGAGGTTTACAGCATATAGTTTCAGATCCCATGTTTGGAGATGAGCATTTTAGTGAATGATGTGTTTGGTTAGCTTGCTTTTTATTTCTTTGTGAGGTTGCAATATTGGGGTATGGTCCCAGAACAGGCAAGCTGAGATATGCCTATTTAGGAATTAGAGGCTGTCCCCTGAGCCACGGCATGCAGTTGCTGTGGTGGAAAAAGCAGTAGCACAAGTTTGTGCCACTGCTTTTTGCCCCAGTGCAGACCCCTGCACATGGACTGGCCCCAGCAGTCTTACCTGGGGTCCTGGGAGCCTCCCAGAGCTCCCTCAGTGGCGATCCAGATATGAGGAGCCTGGCCAGCAGCTGAAGCATGGCTCTGGCCAGCTAGGCTCTGGTTTCAGGTTGTGCAAACTGCTGCCACATGAGCTGCCCTGGTTTTTTTCTGGCATGTTTTTTTTTTTACACTGGGATCTCCTGGTATCAAAACAACCCACTGCATTGCAAATTAGCTGTGCCACAAACCGCATGCGCGTGTTCATCTGGATGCACCCATAGAGGGCTGATAAGCCAAGGTGCTTGATGTTTCTAAGTGGGTGATATCCTATTAACAAGGGGGTGGAGTGTAGTAGCATTGCTTGGTATATAAGTGAGTTTCCAAGTGGATGGAAGTAACACATGGTTGAGTTTTCAAAGGACTTGATAGGAGGAGTATAAGAGGATATGCCCCCCACCTAGTCTTACCCACCAAGTACAAGTCTACCCTCAGTAACAATGATGGAAGTACCCAGCTGTTATCAAGCTTTTAGAATAGAAATGAGAGAAAATACCTGTAATGTTTCAGCTGGTTGAGTGGAATGGAAGGTCATACTAACCGCAAGATGAGTATGCCCCTGCAGAGCTGTCCAACTGTCCAAGAAATACAGATGATCCTTAGCGGGGATACCATGTTAAAAAGAATGGAAAGAACAGTCTGAAAGGAATTGGAAGATAACAGGAGGTTGGACTGTTTTCCTGAGGCCAAGTCATGTTAGATATGACTCCAAGACTAGATAGACTTCCTAATTCAGCAGACAAGAATCCACTATTGATGGTACAGATTGGTAGTAAACGCCCTGCTTCGCAGGAAATCACACAGACTATGGCTTTGTGGGACTCAAAAGGCTGCTGCAGAGAAGAAAGTCTAAGTTATGCTCTTAGAAATCCTTCCTGTCCTATGAGCCAAGGAAGAGAGAAGGCAGAAGATTTTGCATGTAGGTAATTGGTATAAGGCAGAGGATGCAAGGTGGTTATGGTTTTGTAGAACAGTTTTTTGCCTTCCATGAAAATAGGGGGCTGTTAAGTTTGGATTGCTGCCATTTTTGTAGAAGGAGGTGCAAGATTTTAGGAGACTGGCTTGCTAGGCTAATCAAGAGGGCAATAAGCAAACAACAAATGGGAGATTCAAAGAGGAAAACAGATGAGCACTCATTCAGAACAAAATCAAGATGTTGAGCACAAAATTAATCAAACCATAAGGGAATGTGAAGAATAGAAATCCTTTAACTGTCTCCCAATGCCAGAAGCTTGGTAATAAACAAGAGGACTAGAATAACTCATTTCTTATTTATAAATTCAGTCTCATTCATATGAAATCTGGTGAGAAGATTTGTGTGTGACTGGAATGTTAAAATAAATTGTAATAATCTATTTAAGAAGAATCAAGTGGGCCAAGGGGGAAAAGGAATAGTTTGCCATCCAAAATGATTTGCCTTTTTCAAATTATCCTGAATGCATCTGGATCAATGTCCTAACAGATAAGGCACAATACTGCTAGCTGTTGTCAGCCAATAACCAATGTGAACTGAGAACAAGATGACTGACTCCCTAAACAACTGTGTATAATGTGGAAAGGGAAAAACACTGTATTACCATGGAAGACTTCAATCTGAGTGACACATGCTAAAGGTCTCATGCTGCCAAAACTAAAATGTTCTAGGAATTTCTTAAAATTATAAATGACATTTTCCTAATACAAAAAGGTTGCATCCAACGTGGGAGAATTCTGTGGGAGACTTCAGTGTGACAAATAAAGAAAAATTGATCATCAGAAAAAAGAGGGAGCTTAGATGATTGTGGTTTGCTTATATTTCTTACACAAAAAATAATACATTCTAACCCATTAATATAATTACTGGTTTGGACTCTATTTGTTTTGCACATTATATGCAATATATATTTGATGTTTTAAAAAAGCCAGTTGTTCCAAAATGAGACCAGTTATGAACTATATCAGGTGAAAGAGAATTGGAAATTGCTCAGGGCCATTTTACTAGATGCTCCAAAAGCCACAAATGCATGAAAAGGCCATACTGGTAAACTACCCAATTGCATTTCATATTGTGGGTGAGCAAGGCACCTGCCCCAGGCACTGCCTGCCAGGATACTGGGTGGGGGAACTCACCCCAGGACTACTTTCTACAGCCTGTCTCACTGCTGGCTGATCTGCCTTGCTTTGCCAGCACTTTCCAGCTCTAGGGAGCAGCAGCTCTGTTCAAAGCATTCTGGGAATTATAGTTTTGTAGAGCAGCAATGGAAATAGCTGCTGCTGGGGGAGAACTGGCCTTTTTTGCTGTCAAATTCAGCTTTTTTTCCTGTCCTCTTAACATGGGGATAATCAGCAAAAAATTGGGTGAAATTTTATCTTGAGCAGTCCTTAGGACTTAGATTCTCAGAACACCTTGCACCCAGCCAGGCTCTCTTCTCTGTTCCTGACACTGAAGAAGGTAGAAAGCTGCCCAGGGTGTATTTTTTCCATGCTATGCCTCTGAAACAACCAATTGACTACCAGGTAGATTAGAAATAAAGGCAAAATAATCATAAAAATAACCCAAAAATATACAAGGCAAATTGAGAAAAGGGGAAGGGATAGAAACCTAGCAGCTGACCTTGTAGAAAAATGATGAGAGAGAAAAGAAAGCACAGAAGAATCTATGAGCAGTAGAGCTGAGGACAATAAGAAGGGGTTTATGTGTAGTTGGGATATATATGGATATCACTGAATGGTAAGGGTAGACTTGTCAGTAATAATGCAGAAAAAAGAAGTGTTCAATAAACATACCTCTTACCCATTTTGATGAAAGAGAGAGAAATTTTCTTACCAAATGATAAATAATGATGATAAAACTTTTACTTTTCTTTCCAGCAGTACCTCAAGAGGAGGTTGAGTAGTTAAAACAATATGTCTGGATAACTTGCATCTAAGAGTTTTATAAAGGAACTGGCCAACGAACTCTCTGGACCTTTAATGTTGATTTTCAAAAAGTCGTGGAACAGTAGGGAATTTATAGAGGACTAGAAGAAAGCTAATGTTATGCCAATGTTTTTAAAAGAGTAAAAGGGAAGACATAGATAATTATAGGCCTGTCAGACTAATATCAATCATGGTCAAAATAAAGATATACTTATTAAGAATTAATGGATAATTTATTTAAAAAAAAGAAAAGGAAGACATTATCAAATGTACTTGTTTCTAGTGGAGTGCCACAACTCTACACTATTTAACATTTTTTATCTGAGAACAGCATATAAAATCATTGCCGATTCAATTCTGTAGATGGGACAAAGTTTGGGAAGGTTGTAATGATGAAGATAGGTCACTGATACAGAGTGATCTGGCTCATGAAGCTAGATATAAGCAGACAATATGCATTTCAGCAGGGTTAAGTACAAAGAATAGGACCCATCTTTACAGAATAAGGGCACTCTTTTGGGTAACGCTGACTCAGAAGAAGGCTTGGGGATCATAGCTGATTTGGATGAACATGAATTCATTATAGCCAACAGGGCTAATGATATCTTTGAATACTCGATCTGGGGAATCTTGAATTAGAGTAGAGAGATTATTACCTTAATATTTGGCAGATGTGACTTCTGCTAGACAACTGTGCTGAGCTCCAATATCCACAATTGAAGTAAGAGGCTGAAAAATTGTACAAGGGTTAGAGGAAAGCAATAAGAACAATTAAAGGATTTGAAAATATGCTTTATTAGGCTAAATAGTTTGAAAGGCCTGAGTTTTTCACAACAAATAGAAAGTTTAAGGGCTGACTTAATTGCAGTCTATAAATATCTTGATTGGGAGAGGAAATCTGATGATGGAGAGCTCTTCAATCAAGAAAACAAAGCTGTAAAAAAAACAAATAAAAAACTAAATGTGAAAAAATCCAGCCACTGGAAGATGAAGCTAGACACATTTAGACTAGCTTGATATTAGGTACAAATTTTAATAGTGCAGGTAATTAACCAATGGAACGACTTATCAATGTCTCTGATGGATTCGCTGTCAGTGGAAATTTTCAAATTGAGTGGATTTTTTCCCCTAGTAAAGATATACTTAATTTCAAACAGGAATTAACAGGGAAAATTCTATGGCCTTTGTTATGAAGAAGGTCAGAGTGGATGATTACAGTGGTCCCTTCTGACCTATAACTTATGAATTCTTTGTGCCTATTATTAATTGCAGATTAGCTTATATTTAAGAAGTAGTAATTTAATGAGTCCATCATTCCATGCAATTGGGAAATATACCTATCTATTCTTTTTCTTGATTTTTGATCATGTGTGACAGTTGTCTTTCACATGTGAAATTTTTGTGGCATGAAAATGCTCTTGAGAGCTCCTAGAGTCTTCCCAGTCTGCTAATGATATATCAGGCTCTGGGGCAGTCTTTGCTTTTGCATTTTGCTTTCCTTTAACCTTGCCCTGTTGCAGATTTCATAGTTAGCCCTATATGATCTAAAGAATGTCCATCTGTTAAACATATCCCTTTCATACCCATTCCGAGACAGAAATCTGGTATAATGCCATGCTTATTATTTTTTCCCTGCCAATATACTTAGTTTTTGCTTTTATGTATGTGCAGGAGTCAGCTTATTCCTGACATTACCTTGGGTGTTTTCAAGCCTCAGACAAAGAACCAAAACAATGGAAAATTCAAGGCTTAATTCTTCCTCCATATATTCAGCTCTCTTATAAAGTAATTCCAAAAAGTGAGAATCTCCAAATCCTAGACATCATCTAAGCATGCTGTCACAAGCATAAGTATGCTATAATTCTCCGACTGGGAAACTGTCTAATTATAGAGGTGACTAGTATGTTATACAAGTTGATTGTCTCTTTAAAAAAATGTGTAGGTGCTTTGTACATCGATTGATTTTTATTGTTAAAATAGGAAAAGAATCTCGGGTTAAATCTTAGGTGTTTCAGTAGAGAAGGATCTCAGTTCCCTTTACTAATATTTGTTGTATTTTGTCCCCAGAAAAATGAGAAACCCTAAGTAGAGAATAGGGCCTTTAGAACCGTCCAGTTGCAAATGTTACCCCCCTTTTTATTTATTTTGTATTTAAAAGGACGGTCACGTGATTTGCAACAAGATTTCCTGCGGCAGGACAAGATTCTAGTGGAGCATCTCCCCACACTCAATCCTCCCATGCATTTGGAAGCCGTTTTTAAAAGTGGCTTAACTTTTCAGACTTGCTGTTTTGTTTCATTTGGAGGAGTTTGAGAAGATACTGTCAGCAGATTTTTAGGAAACAAAGCAGCAAGAAGAAGCAAAAGGATAGGTTTGAGCATTGCCAAGAATTAGTACAGCATCCTGGAACCCTATGCAAAATAACTCAGTAGGTTTTGGAATGTAATATTTAAATTAAAATTACAAATCTCCCCCCCTTTTTATTCCTGCTGTTCTTTGTCAAGTCATTTGCCAGAGTAATTCAGCTTGCAAGAAAAGAATTGACAAAATTGTGCCAGGAGCCACTAAAGTTCTTTAAGAATTCAAGTCTCAGTTTTGAGTATTAGAAATTATGCATTTAACTAGTTAGGGTTGGGGAAAAGACTATTGCAAACTGCTCTATTATAAATTCCTATACTTCCCAACTATTAGTGTTTCAAGAAATATGCCATTTGAAGAAATTTTAGAGAATATATAATCAGATAACTATTACTATTTAACTGAAATGTAAGTGTTGTTTCTCACATCTTTTCATCTGCAACATAGAACGAAGGGTGTAGAGCTCATGCATGTGAATGATGGCACTGTTTAATGACCATCAAGCCACATATAAAATGTGGAATGAAGAACCTTTTGGGTACATGCAGCTGTTATATTAAGATTGACTTAACTAGAGTTATGTCGATTTAAGTGCTGATCTGTTCAGATGTTCAGGGAGGTTAAATTGGGCAAAACATGGCGGGCCAGATTTAAATTAGTTCACCTGAGGAAGTGAACTAAGTTAAATCGGGAACAGGTTAGCCCAATCTAGTGAATGTCTGCACATGTTCAGAGCTCAGCCCTGGGGCTGGGAAAACCCAGCTGCTCACTCTAGTCTCAAGGCTGTACTTTTTCTACCCCCCACTCTGACCCAGACTGGGCTATTTAGCCCCCCAACCCCTCCATTCCCAGATGGACAACTCTCCCAATCCTTCCATCCCCCCGTCCCTCCTGCCTCTCTCCTCACCCTGAGTTACTTACACTGCAGTCCTGGCACAGCTCCCAACACATGCAAATGTGTGCACAAGCCACTCCTGATCTACAAACACATGGCTTAAACCAGATGAAGTAGATGTCTGAACGTACCCTGTGTAATTCAGCACAACAGAGGGAGGAATCCCTGGGAATGTCTAGCTTGAAAAGATAGCAAATATAGGTGTGGAAGAGAGGGAAAAAAAACAGTTATTTTTCAGATAAACTACTTTGTAAATTTTACCTGGTCTACACTGGCAAGTTGAGTGGGGGACAAGATCTTTATGCACATTAGTTTAGTTTTTATTCTTGTGTATCTGTTATTATTTTATATAGCCACACACATATGGTGTATCTGTTAACTGGGCTTTTTGTTCTGCAGTGTTTACCCTTTTATAAATATGATTTTTATTTTCCATGTGTATCCTCTGGTTAGTTTGTGACTACACAAGAAAGAGCTTCCTCCTTAACCCACACATCTTTGTATTAGAGACTAATCACACTTCTTGAGTCCAAGATAGTTTGAAACTAGTGCTGATAGTGGTGCTAAGCTCCCATAAAGGGGAAGGGGGAGGGAAGAAGGAAAGGGCAGTACGACTGCCATTGGGTTACCATGTAACAGGGCCTGGGCTGCGCTGTTGCATGGTAGCCCATGGTAGTCTTTCAGAGGGAGGAGAAGGAGACAGACCAGTGGCATTCCTGGTGGCAATGGTGCAGAATCCAGTATAAAGAGTGAAATTATGACCCTGTGAAAGTTAATGAAAAAGTTGCCGTTTCTTTGTGTGAGAACAATATTTCACCCCAGGTCTTGGTAATTCCTGCTAGGTTACTGCACCTCTGTACCCAGTATATACCCATTGCTGAGTTGTGGCTTTACAGATACAAGCTAGCCGTCAACCATAGCATGTTACGAGCCTACAAGGAATCACTGCCAGAGCTATACCATAATAATACATGTTAGCATGCCCAATAAAGTTTGCCTACATAGTCAGACTCTTATTGTATGGTGTCATTACATAAACAATTCCTGAAAGACTGTTTTCAGTTACAGATCTGTAGCAGAAGGCTAAATATGAGAGGCCCAGTAGGGTGCGATTTCAGTCTGATTTTTTTTTTCTGTCTACATTACAGCAGACTAAATATTGAGGATAATTTGGGGACTACAACATTTCAGCCAAAAACATTCTTTGCAATAAATTATTTCCGTTTTTTCACTTTAGAGACTTGGAGGCTTTTTTTTTCTATTATTATTCCTTTGTGTCTGTTCCAGCATCAGTTTCCCATATGTTAGAGGCATCTCAGGGTTTATTAGTCAGCCTAGGTCAATTGAGATTTGCTGTATTTGCTTTCATAATAGCTGTGTGTACTATATACTTCTTGAACTGGAAATCACACAATGCTCCTTATTTGCCTTCAATCACTAGCAGATGCAGAACGGTCAGATCATTTCCCTTTAAATTGACCTAAGGGATTAAAGGAATTCAAAGGAATTTCCAGCTAACTAGTGCCTCTACTTTCCCTGACTTTACTTCATGAGCCTTAAGGGTCAGAATCCCTGGTAACTTAACCTGAGTCTCCCTCCCTCTGATTTGTTCACTTCCTCCCCTTTGTTTGTCTTCAGAACAAAAACTGAGTCACTGGCCTCAACACTTGTGTTTGTTGCCATTGAAAATTGATAAAGAAATGTGTGTGTCAACGTAATGTTGGATTGAATAACTGAACACGTGAAATCCTCTACCAGACTAAGAGGTACAATACAGAAAGTGGCAATGAACATTTGTCGGTGTTCCTGAATCTTGAACTGGAACTGACAAATTTGACAGGACGATCAGTATAATAAGAAGCTGCTCAGTACAATTTACAGGATCAGGCCCTGCAACAGTCTGCTGCCAAACACAAAGGTAAAATAACAATGCTATACCACCTGCTATTTAAAAAAAAACAATGAAGAACTGAGATAAACAGGATTCCAGACTGTTTCAATGATATGAGCAGAGATGTTTCCTAAGGAAAATGCTGTAACAGAGGTAACAAATTATTTAAATAGAATCTGTCTCTGCTGGCTTTACTTTGGAATTTCTGGGATTTAGTTTTGATCAGCTGCTTTTCAACCACATGCTCATCCTTGCTGTGTACCTGAGGAGTTGAATGAAGGTTCCTCTTAGAGATCCATGATCATAGAATCATAGAAAATTAGGGTGTGGAGGGACCTCAGGAGGTCATCTAGTCCAACCCCTGCTCAAAGCAGGACCATCCCCAACTAGATCATTCTTGCCAAGGCTTTGTTAAGCCAGGCCTTAAAAACTTCCAATGATCCATTCCTTTATTTTTGATCTGCCAGCTTGATCTCCAGAATCTCAGCTCCTATTCAAAAAAGAGCTTTTAGCAACTTTGATTCGTGGTCAAAAAATGCAGAAAAGTTTCTCAGGATTTAATTTTTCTACAAATGTTCCCCTCGCTTGAAAATTTCAAATCGCAGAGTGCCCTATAAGCTGTCTGAAAATAAAAGGAAATGGAGAAGGGGATGGGGAGGGGGGTTTGTAAATCAAAACAAGAATTTGACATGAACGGGAAAGTTCACACCCAGGAGAGTTATTCTTTTAGACTTGGTGCACTGCTGAGGTGCATTTGGTTCATGCTTTAAAGAGTCTTCAACTAGAACTGGTTGGAAAAATTTGAATTTTGAACATTTAAATTGCACGTTTACCCAGATGCCTGATGATGATGATTTAAAATGCCAACATTAATTATTTTATTGTTGTTAGGAAACAGGAAAGGATCACACACAGTCTACCCTGAACATTTTTTATTTTGACCCCACAAGTGTGATTTTCTCCATTCGACCCTATGAACCCATAGATTGGTGTGCATTGTAAGGGACTGCTGAGCTTTGCTACGAGAACCATTTAATCAGAGCTCTACAAGAAATCTATAGCTAATGAAGGGGGAACCAAATTCAAAGCATAACAGAAACTACAGCAGAGGGCCAAGTCTTGAGGTTGTAGTTCATGGGTGCCTCTGAATTGACAAGAAGTAATCAAACTCAAAGAGCCTAATGGAGCAGCATCCAAATTGCACTAACAGTGAACATAGCTGCAGAACCAATTAAAATTCTATCGGTTGTGGTGTCATTTGTTAATGAAGATCATTCTTGTCTCTGCCTGTTTCATCGCTGGTAGAAAAAGAGAGAGAAAATGAGACTGCAAAGCTATTGCAGCAGTCTTTCATACTTTTCATTTTCTACTTCTATAGAAAATATATAACCTGTAGTGTTGCACCCTGTCCTTTATTTGCTGCTAGAAGAAAAGGTGGAGATAAATTACTTAAATAATTATCAAAGTTCAATTAAGCCTTAACTAAGAAAATGGTGAAGCAAACATCTCTTGTCTTAGTACACAGCCAGCGAATCCAGCAACAAAACAGCAAATTAGGTCTGTTACATCACCAGATCAAACTCAAATACCTGAATTTGTCTGAGGGCATTTGACTGCTTCCAGTGGCATGTGGAAGTCTATTTTTCCAGTTTTACTACGTCATGGATGTCACATGTTCCTAAGCCTTTTCAGCTTCCAAATAGTTCTTTCTTGATACTTGCAAGGAGCATTTGGGAGGATGGGAATACTTTTCACTGAAACTCTCAACTGGCTAGACTGCTACAACTTATATATGGCCAGGCAGGGGAGAAAGGGATACTGTAACTCTACTACTCATTTCTGTTCAGGTTTTTTGTTTAGAACAAAGAGAGAGGAGGGAGAAGTAGCACATAGGCTGGTCACCTAAAGCTACCTTTTATGAGCAATTGCAGAGGCATGGGAGGAGCTCTGGCCCTGGGCTTCATAGAAGACAAATGTGCTGTATCATGCAACAGGAGGTGGAACTAATATGCTCCTTTCCTCTGAGGTGTCTCGGCCGGGCTGAGCCGACTCGACGTGATTCAGAAATTGCTCGTTCGTCAGGGCGGGCTGGTGAATGGAGAGGCAGATGAGGTTTAACGGTTGTAAAAAACTTTACTTACATCGCGGGTGGCTGCGACGGAAACGGTTCGGTCGTCTGGACAACAATGTGAGTTGCTCCAGCTGGCGAGGCCAATGCCAGTAAATCCGTCCGTAACTCAAGCCGGCGGGAAAAGGGTACGTCTGGGATTGCGTTCGGCGACGGGAAGAAGGATCGATAGGTGATCAGTCTATCGATCAGCTAGCTGCAAGTCGGATCTCTAAGAGGCACTCTGCAGCGTGCTCAAAGCTCTTCGACTTGGGCGGAAGTCGCGCTAGTTTTTAAACGGCCAGCAAGCCAATTACCGGCCGCCACGGGTGAATAATTTAGCACTAGCCAATTGCGGGGCACGAATTTGCATCCGAATGGCGGGAACTCTTTGCACCGTGCATTTCTGTGCTGCAAAGAGAAAATGCATCCTGCAAAGACAGCTGCAAAGTAGCGGGAACTCTCTCCTGCACGCGCGTTCTTTATGCAGCAAAAACCCTCGCTGTGCAAGAGGCTCTCAGGTGACAAGAAAATTCCATAGTGCCGAGGCACCAAACTCACTAGGTTATGACATGAGGCAGGGGGAGAAGGAGAAATTGTGACCAAGGTTTTCTCTCATAGGTATAATGCACTGCTGTTCAAACAGACCTAAACTTTTTTTGAATGAACTAGCTTTCATACTGGAAGTAGTTTAATTATATTTGTGGGACACTGCTTGGGCTATTCTTCTGTCTCCAGCAGGGCTAATTAGCCTGTGAGGCGTGCTGCAGTAGTTCAGTTATACTCCTTCTGGTATCCTTGCTAGGATGGGGGGCTCTACCCTACCCTTTGCTGTGCCATGTAGACATACCCCAAGTCCCAAAGCATTCTCTGGCTTTAGTTGGGGCAGAGTGGGAGTCTACATTCAAAACTAAAGGATGTTCTTTTTTCTGCCTGTTTAAATAAATCTTTATAAACAAATCATTTTAGTAATAAAGAAGCACCCAACTTACAAAGTACAGTACAACACATAATCATAGATTCACTGGTGGGAGATGACATTCTGTTCATCCTCCTCTCAATAAAACATGTCCTATATACCATATTCTGTTCTGTTGTTGTAAGTATTTCAACAGATGGTGGTACTTTCCTTCAGTTCCTCTGGGATACTATTCAATAGGCTTAGACCTCAGCGTTAGAGTATTTTTTCTGATATTCAATCTGCATTTATCTTGGCTTATTTCCATCCTATTACTCATACTTCTACCCTCTTGGACCAAGCAGTGTTCCAAACTTTCATTCCACAGACCACCATGCAAAGAAAAATCTTTTCATAAACCAACATCTCCTACAACCTTCCCTTGCTTATTTCTTTCCATGAACAAAAAGAGTATACAACGAAAAACTACTGATAGACAATCCCTGATCAAAATCATCCTGGTGGTTCCATCCTGCAGCTAATCATATCATCCATGATATGTTATTTATCTAATTTGCACATACTTTTGTCCAGGCTTGGTCCCATTTGATCTTATGGGACTACTAAAGATTTTAGTAGAGATCAGATCAGGTGTTTTGTTTATAAATTGTCTTCCACAACCCTTAGTTGCTCTTCTAAGAATTCCTTTGAATAGTTCAACAAACTTCTGTTATTTATAAGGTGCCCAGAAAAGAATGCCAAAGTTCAAGTCTGATCATACTAATGCATTAGAGAGATGGATTATCCCATGGCCATTATAAGAAACTCCAGCTATTTGCATGGCTCTGAAAAATGCATTGGATTATTTTGTCCCCAGTTTTCTATTGCACATTCATAACCTGTTAGTAGTTTTTCATTGTTCTGACTGTTTGTCTTTTTCAGCATTACTATTTTGAAAAAGCCCCTGCCCCTCTCTGCACCTCCCCTTCTCCTCCCCCCGCCCCCCACCAAAAATCCAGTTCGGTATCTGCGCTTCAGTTTATTTTTCCCCAGACACATTAGCTTGCATTTTTTCTAGGTTGAATCTCATTTTGTTACTTCCTGCCTAGATTTCTGACCCCTCTAGGATTCTTTGTTTTATTATTAAACAAACCTGTTCATGGGCGCTATGAAAGGAGAGCTCATGCATGTGTAGGCTTATTTTTATTAAATCAGAGTGAAAATTACACCTTGAGGGAGGACTTTATTACATTTAACTACTTAGCCAGGATTTATTAAAATAAACAGTGTAGGAGTCAAGACGGATAAGACTTTCCAGGTAGGATCATTCACTAAAATGCAGTTCAAAATATTTATGGGTTCCTTGGTTATCAACCTGTGAGCAATATGATTAATGAACTTTGTTCTTCCTCCACTTCAATTAATGCCATTCATTTAATGTTCCTGTCCACCTGCAATACTATTCCTTTAAAACCTACTCATGTTGTAAATACTGGGGATCTGTTACTCTCATTCAGTGTTTCACCATGTAACCCCAAGTTTAACACAAAAGTGCATCTTTTTCTTGCCAGAAAGTTATAAGAAGTCTCTAAATATTTACCCTTGATTGCCAGGTCCAATCAAGGGCACGATTTATGCATGATCTTTTGTCATGATCTGTGTAAAATCTAAGCTCAAGCAACCAGGCTAGGTCTAGCATGCTGCCACTTGGCATAATTGGGATAATCAGGAAGGTCATATCTAATCACCTGACGCGTCTCTTCTACACATGTTTTGGAGACCGGACTGTAGAATCTTGATTTCTGTCCTTAAGGTATTTCCCCATCATTCAGATGTGAAACATCATTTCAAAGGCATTTCTTTCTGATCATATGTACACTCAACATGCTATTCTGGTTTTCACCAGCTGTTCTTTAATTTGCACATAAAATGGCTCTGTAACTGAAACCCAAACATGGTGCAAACTGATGGAGTGCTTTCTGTTTCTTCAGTTTGGTAAAACTGAGACTGCTAACAGAGGGAGAAGGTTTCCCTTTGCCATGATGTTCCTATCTGGGGATAGGAATAAACAGCGTCTGATAAAGTGAACTGTTCCATTTACAAAAGCTCATACTCTCTCTATATATATCTTATTGAGTTAGTCTATAAATGTGTACATCTACCTTGCTTTCTGATTGACTTCAGACTAACAAAGCTAAGTACCTCCCTTTGCTCATGAATAAACACTGACTCAGGCTGCAAAATTCCCACAGTTCCAATGGGCTTTGGAGCACAGGACTTGGAGAGGCCTCCTGGACCATAAAGGCCAGTATCCTGCATTTGCAGGCAAGCAAGGATTAATTCACAAGGCCATCCATTCTGACTCCATTCACATACCACAGCCTTAAAGAACCCTGTGAATTAAAAAAAATATAAAGGAAAAGAAAAATACTATTCTATAGTGTGCCATAGGTAAAGAGCAGAGGAGACAAGGGAACTGCCAATGCTGTGACATTGTAATAAAAGGGAATTAGTTAGGTTAATATATGTTCAGATAATCCTAGGAAGATGACTATGCCCCGATTAGAAAACCCCAGTGGGGTTTAGCAATCTAACCTGGGGAAAAACTTACTTTCCAATTCCAAATCTGACAAATGTGATCAAATGCTATCAGAAATGGCAAGACACAGATATTCATAGATAAAATAGCCATAGGGTTTCTCTATCAAATGGTTACTTAACCTATGTGAGGCAGTGCTATTTTGGATTTTATTTTAGCAAGCACCAAGGATCTTCAGAACAGCCGGTTGTAGAAAATTATTTTGGATTGAGTGAGATGCAAACTATACTGCAGACTATAATAGCTCTATGACTAGGGTTTTAGACTTCAGAAGGACAATTTTTGAGAAACTAAGGAAATTAATAGGGAAGGTGAACAGGATTTGGGAGTCCAAGTAAGTAATTACAGCAGAGACATTGTATAATAATTATAATTAAGATAATTTTAAAGCAAAACTGCAAATAGTAGCTGGTGCCTGCCTCCCAAGCAATTTGGTAAGAAAGGACTACAGATCTTGGAGGAATAAGCATCTTAAACAGGATGTTATATGTAAGCAGAGGATCTATTTGAGTAGAAAGAAAAGATATAATACATTAGAGAATATTCAAAGGCTTAGTTGAAATGAACTGAAAAGATTGAAACAAATTGAGGAAGAAAAAAAACTAAAGGAAACAGCAAATGGTTTTTCAGTCATATAAGCTAAACAAGAAGTAAGAGGGGAGACGTGAGCCTGATATACACAAATGTGGGATGGAGATGAAGGATAAACCAGGTGTGACACAAGTTAATGAATATGTTGCCTTGGTCTTCAATTAAGATGGAGATGTAAATGGGAATAAGGATGGAGTAATGGACATAATCACATTTGAAATGGAAGCAAAACTTAGGCTGCTTCCTGTGACAAAATTATGGGGGCTTGGATCATCTTCATCTCATAATACTGAATAAATTAGTACATTAAATAGCAACGCTTGCAGCATAGATCTTAAATCGGAATTTGGGAGTAATATTCCACGACTGAAGAATAGCAAACAGCTCTTATATTAAAAAAAGTGGAAAATACAGACCTAGGAATTTTCAGTCGTATTAGTCTGATATTATGAAATGACTTAGAACAGGTATTTTAGGAAAGAACAGTCAAGGATATGGAGCTGAACATAAAATGGGACAAAACACAATTTATCCAAGTACGATCATGTCAGACCAATCTAATATCCTTCTAGGGTAGGATAACTGACTTCTTAGAGAAGGATAATGCAGTGAAACTAATCTGTTGAGAATTAAGTAAAGCATTTGACATTGTGCCTCATAGGAAATTATTAGTTAGACTGGAGAAGATAGAGATTAATAAAATAATTATAAGGTTGATAATGAGTTGGCTAAAGGAGAGACTACAATGGGCTATGCATGAAGTGAAGTTTTCAGAATGAAGAGAAGGGTTACTGGCAGTTTTCCTTAGTGAGCAATTTTAGGAATCATTCTGTTTAACACTTCCATTCACTCTTCATGCAAAAATTGGATTTGTGCTTATAAAGTTTAAAATGACAGAGATGGAGGATATTGCCAATACAGGAGAGAATCAGATTGTGGTGCAGGAAGAGCAAGATAATCTTGTGGAGTGGAGCAGTAGAGAAGTATACATTTTAATTCTAAGTGTAAAATCATGCACCTTTTGTTATAAGATGAGAGGTCCTAGACTAGAGGCAATGGAGGAAGAGATGGACTAGAGTTTACTGGTTGATTATAGAATGATCAAAGAACATCCTTTAATCACCAGTGTGATGCAACCAGGAAAAAGGTTAATGAAAATGTAGGGTGTTTAAAGTGACTTATTTTTAGTAGAAACAAGGAGGTGTTAATGCTACTTACTAATATAATTCAGTAGTGTTCTCCACAAAGGTTAGCAGAGTCTGATGATAGTTTCTGTTAATAGTTATTTTTTTCTGGAATTCCACCCTATTCAATAAGTTTTCATTTGTGCCCTGCTGAATTCCATAGAAAACTCCTAGGTTTAAGCAAAGTAGAAGTTATGTAGTGCTGAGGGGAGTATTGTACTCTGCAATGAAAATGTATTTCTATCAGATCGTAATTTTTAATATAGTTAAGAAAATCACAAGAAACTTGTTCCATATTTTTGCCAGTACTTTGTTGAGTCCAAAAAGCTAATTCAATATAAAATAGAACCACAAGACTGGTTCTCTGCTTCAATAAAAGTGTCTTGCCATAGATTTCGCTATCTATATCTAGGAAAATAAATATGAATATACATATTCATATATCTATTAATACACATGCATATACATATGAGTTACACTGTGTTAACAACATATTTTTATCTTGAGTGTGGAAGTATAGGTCTGAAGGCTTGAGGCTTTGTGCCCCCCTCCCCCCTTGCCAGATTCACACCAGTGTAACTGAAAACAGTCTGGCCCAGTATTTTTAATAAACCCAGGGAAAAGTATTGAGGATATTTCAGGGCTTTCTGTAAAATAGATAAGGTTTTTAAGGTCTTTCTGTGTTTTTTGTATGTTTTCCCCCCACTTACGTATCAATAAGAAAATATGCTAGAAATAATAACAGCAAAAAGAAGAAATCTTGACTGCAGGGAGCTGTAGACAAAACAATTTTTTAACATCCCTGTACCAATGGAATAAAGTTTAAATAAACCTACTGCACAGGTATGAAAAAAAATCAAACTCACAACTGTATTACATCAAAAACTGGAGCTCAAGCAAGCTAAAATCAAAGCCTGTGTCAAGTATATCAAGATCACCATCAGGCTTTGTCTGCTGGCTCAAAGAGCTTACTCTTGATAAAGGAAAAAGGAGGGAGGGGGGCAAGGTTTTGCACTCATAACTCACATTCCACATCATATAACAGCTGCTCTAGGCTTTGTCTCATCTTTTAAATCTATTCTTCTTTATTGAGAAATAAAAGAAAGAAATGAGAAATCCATTGAAGGAGGTGTAAGGTATATGTGCGGAGAAGGTTATAGTGCTGACAGTCAGCTTGTTGTAATGCCATTTAAATGTAACCACCGCTAGCTAAGGAAACAGGAATATGGCATTCTGCTATGTGTGGCTTCCCCTTCCCCCTACACACTCCTGCTCATTACAGCTCTTTCTTTAAACTGCTGGCTAGACAGCTGGCAGCGCCTCAGAGGAGCATCGAGTAAGGGAGCATATAAATTACTGTTGCATTTTACAGCCAAGATAAACTGAAACTGCAGGGATATAGCCTGAACTGACACACATGCGGAAAAAAAAGAACCTAGCAGGCCTCTGAAAAGAAAGGGGAAAAGGAGGAAAGAAAGTGAATGTCAGTGGAGCCAGCAGTCGCATGGAGGCTTGGGAGGAGGGAGCGAAACTTACCCTGAATGAGCTCCTTCTTCAGGTTTATTTCTAAAGAGTTTAATACTTTGTGGTTGTGCAATATAAACCCTTTTCCCCCCCCAAAGTAGCTCTGAGCTTACTCAGACCATTTAATTGTTGGATGTTGCCAAAGATGGCAATAGATGATGAGTGATTATTTTATCATTTTAAACTTCACTAGGTATTTGGTTGATGTTTAATATAAGTCACTTTAAAGCACGTCAGAACACAGGTAGAGCTCCCCAGCAGGACACTCACCAACCAGCTGTGGACCAATAGGCTCTAAACTTCTTGCATCTGAGTCAGCTTCAGCAATGTTTTATTTCCTTTTATTTGGCACAGTTCTGCGCACAGATCTCAGTCTGTTGCCCCTTCGTGGAAGTGGTGTTGCAACTCTTGGCCCCCAAAACTAGTGCTGATAGGCCCTAATAGACATCTCTGTTGCCTGAGCTCACCCGTTCTGAGAGCTCTAACCTGGTCATTGACACATGTAGCACACAGACTGCAAAAAGTTCCAATACCCAATCATTTTTTCCTTTAGTTTGTACAAAAAATATATAAATCTAGGCAAATAAAATGCCTGAATGTAGCTTCCTTTCTCAGGTACTTCATTATGCCTATGTGTTCTGTAAATCTGGGTAAGAATCTTCTCCTCGGTAAATCACTCCCTTCCTTCTTTAGTGAATCCCTGATACAAAAGGAATCTCTCCTATGAAAGCATGTCCCTCTTTTGCTCTCTCTTAACCAAACTTCCTTTCAATTCATCCTAAGTGTCTCAGGCTCTATGGTTTTTAAGACTTAGTGCTAATGCCTGAACTTTTTTTTTTTTTTAAGGGGGAAATTGTGTTCCTTTGAGCCCCAGGTCCCTAAGCAAAGAGGTTGGAGAAAACCGATCTTACCTATCATTGGTTTTGTTTTCTTCAGGTGAGATCTTTTCAGATGCTGATAATTAGGAATTCATATAAAAAGACTCATGGGCTTATTCATGGGCAGATATGTCAGTGCCAGATATGCCCCTGGTACATTAGCTCAAGAAGCATGTGGCAAGACACAGTAAAAGTTTGTCATAGTTCATAAAATCAAGCTGGAATTCCTAAATTGTGCATGGACAGATTCTTCAAATCAACCTAACATGCACTGTAATAATTTACTGCTTAATATTATAAAATTTACCCAATGACTATGTGGAAAAAAACCCAGTTTTTATTTGTGGCTACATCTTCATTTTTTATCCACTCTATACCCTGGTCTATATTAATGTCTAAATGAAATCAGTCAACCCATGATGTGTCAGGATAAAGGGATTTAAACATAAACAAATTTGGCACTTGTAGGGATCTTGGGATTTATCAGTGAGTGCTTGTGAAACTGCATGTTCCTATTTCAATTCCTTCATCCTCTTTTCCCTCATCTCATTTTGTTCCTGCTCCACAGCTCACTGGAACCAAGGGAGCAGGACCTTAGTTTGCTCCTCTCATTTGCAGCATTTTGGTTATAAGCTGATTTCCAATTGGAATTGAATTGAATATTTCTGCCAGGTATTTGTACAGCCCCTAGCACAATGGAGCCTTGATTATCACTTATAGGTCTTAACACAAATCGTACATATCTGTAACGAGAAGCATGAAGAAAAAATTCTGCAAATATCTCTGGTGTCAAGTAATATATTCATAATATGCTAAACTGTGTGATAGTTCTCTGAGCCTATAAATTTCTTTGCAGTTAACTTTTTATGGGGAGAAAACCAATTTACGGATGCTCATTTGGATTGATGCATTTAATTCCAGCATTCAGCTGATAAATGCTGTATGGATTCTGCTTTGTTTATGGTACAGAATACACACATTTTTAATTTGAATAAAACGTGGTGTTTTTATTGCATTTATTTTACTGTTACAAGCAATGCCAGATGAACTGCATTTGGTTTGTATAGCTATTTTAGTCCCCTGTTTCAGCTTCCTTACAACACCACAATTTTCCCTAAGAGTTGTAAAACAATGAGATGCTGAGAAAATATGCAACTTAGCTCATTCCCCCAGGAAACTACTTGAGTGTCAAAAGACCCACAAATAGGTACTAGACTTACTTTCAAAATCCCAAGGATTGAAGCACAGTGTGTGGTATGTATTACTACTCGGCTGCAGGGAAACATAAAGAGAAAAACTTTATCTTTCAGCCAGAAATCCTAGAACCTCTGGGAGTGAACATTTTAAATCAAGAATCAAAACATTTCCCCAGTACAACTACAAATTGAAAATAAGGACTTGTATCATATAGGCAAAGATCTACAAGAAAAATTACTCTGAAATGCTTAAAATATACTCAGATGTAGCTTGTGCCTTATTTTAAGGGAGAACAATATTACATTTGGGGACCTCTTTTTTCCATAGTGATATTGTTAAGGGTGGAAAGGAGACTTTTTTTTCTTTAAGCAAGGCAATTATCTGTCTAATGTAACAATGACACAATGGTATACATTTTAAAACTGTTACAGTGATCACATACACAAGGAATAGAAATTCCACATATAAGTATAACTGATCAGAAACTGGTTCAAATCTGTAACGCAACAGAAGTTCAGTACACATAAACTGCTTTCTAAATGGCTAAAACTGGTTTCAGATAAACCTGGATGGATGCAATATCAGACTTAACTGATTTAGGTTAAATCAATCTATTGGACTTCTATCCCAGATCCCCTCCAGGTTCAAGTTAAATCACAGTCCCCCAGCATCCCAGGATGCTTTGCACCTCCCCTTACAAGGTGGGTGGGCTAGGCTTGGCCCATACTGTCTGCTCCAGTTGAACAGGGAGGTGTGCTCTAGTACCCCATCAGCTTTTGGCCTGGACCACTGCAGCCATGTGGCTGCATTTCCAGAATCAAAAGTGAATATTTGTTCACTTGCTTATCAGGTTAATCCAGACATATTAGACTAACCTGCAAAGATTGAATTGATTCAGCCTTGGGTTTTTTGACTATCTGTACTTAGCCATAGAGTTGCTTGACTAATGGGAATAAAATAAAGCACTCTACACAGCCTCTCATCATTGCAATGTGCTTTTCATAATGTATTGCACTATGGCTTGTAATATACATACCAAATGGATGATGCTGTAGGTGCTTTTTGGTTTACAAAACCAAAACAAAGTTGCTTCAGACCAAAGTCTCAATGTGTCCAAATCCCAAAATTTGAGGGGTGGGATTAGGAAATGTTTCTGTTGGCTGTTCAGCTTTAAAAAGACAAAAATCCCAGTATCTAAAAATGAGCATCAAGTTTTCAGCAGAAAGGTGGGGGGGGGGGATGAGAACGATTCAGACAAAAAATAAAAAGGGGCTTATTCCTGAAAACTGTGTCCACAGTAGAAATTAAAGCATTCTGCAATTCACAGGATTGGGCCTCTTTCCTCCCTCCCCCTCTCCCTGCAATAAGAACTGCCAACCTGCAGTATAATGCAAGATTGTTCAATCATAACAAAATTACAAAAATTGGTTCAAATACCAAATTGAGTTTGAAACCAGATCCAAATATTAACAGGGAAAAAGCCCTGCAGTTCTATCCTCAGCATTAAAGCTCAACACTGAGGGCTCTTGTTTCAGAGACTGGTTGTTGGCTTTCCCCTTGAACTCTTCAACAGTAGTCACTTAGCAGAGGTGAGAGCAGGGAGCTGTAGGCTAGGGTGGTTTCACTTTGAAAAAGTCCTGTCTTTGCAACTTAGCTTTTACTTTTGACATCTCCTTTGCACAAAACACTTCTGTATTTCTGCCCTGCAGCCAAAGTGAGGTGTTAAGTTTTCACAGTTAAAGATATATATTTAAATTGGTTATTTAGGTTAGACTTGTAAGATTCCCAGACAGCATGGCTTGTCTTGCGGAGTGGAATGTATCTTCTGTCTTTCTTAGAAATGTCTAGGGTGGGCACCCTGTGCTATTTAGGAATTTAATATACAGTAAGATCAAGGAGAATACATCAGTAACAGAACTGGGATGTTATGCTATACTCAGAAACAATGTTCAAAGAGCAACTCAAACTCACTTCCATGGCAACTATACTTGAATAGGGCATGGCTTGAGGTCCACTGATGTCAGTGAATTTCCAATAGGTTTTGGCTCACATGCAGGATTTCCATCATTCCTAAATGTTACTAACTGTAATATAAAAAGCAGGGTAGAGATGCACCTTATAGAGAGATTCAGTTAGTCAATAAGATGCATCTTTATCCTGCCTTCTGCCTGTCTTCAGACTGACATGGCTAACTACCTTCAGCTCTAGTTTAGCTCCACCACTGTAGCGACTTCAAGAGTTTTAGTGTATGTGGGCCACTAACATTTTAAGAACTACATTAATTAGACCTGCTCCTACAAATTAAATGCCCATTTTCAAGAAAGGGAGAAGGGACGAGCCAGGTAACTTTAGACCAGTCAGTCTTACCTCTATTCCTGGGAAAATGCTAGAGAAAATAATCAAAGAACACATTTGTGCAGGCCCAGCAGGGGAAACGATGCTGAGGGGAAACCAGCATGGGTTTGTCACAGGTAGATCCTGCCTGACAAACCTTGTAGCCTTCTATGACCAGGTCACACACTGCCTGGATGCGGGAGCCGAGGCTCATGTCATCTTCCTGGACTTTAGGAAGGCCTTCAACACAGTTTCGCACCCTATCCTCATTGGGAAGCTAGCAGACTGTGGAGTGGATGCCTACATAGTCAGGTGGGTCACCAACTGGCTTAAGGACCACACCCAGAGAGTGGTGGTGGATGGTTCCTTCTTGGCCTGGAGGGAGGTGGGCAGTGGGGTTCCGCAGGGTTTGGTCCTTGGACTGATATTGTTCAATATCTTCATCAGCAATTTGGACAAGGGCATGGAGAGCACCTTCTCCAAGTTCACTGATGATACCAAGTTATGGGGCAAAGTTAGTACAATGGAGGGCAGGGAGCAGATTCAGGCTGACCTGGACAGGTTCGATCAATGGGCAGAGAGAAATAGGATGCAATTTAATAAAGATAAATGTAAGGTACTCCACCTGGGAAGGAGGAACCCCCAGCACACCTATAGGTTAGGGAGTGTCCTTTTCAGCAGCTCAGAGGCAGAGAGGGATCTTGGAGTCATAATGGACTCCAAGATGAACATGAGCCGGCAGTGTAACGAGGCCATCAACAAGGCCAATCGCACCTTGTCGTGCATTAGCAGGTGCATGACTAATAGAACAAAGGAGGTGATGCTCCCCCTCTATGCAGCACTGGTCAGGCTGCAGTTGGAGTACTGTGTCCAGTTTTGGGTGCCACACTTCAAAAGGGACATGGGGAATCTCGAGAGGGTCCAGAGGAGGGCCACTCGCATGATTAGTGGCCTTCGTGAAAGACCCTACAGGGGGAGGTTGAGAGAGCTGAATCTCTTCAGCCTTCACAAGAGACGGCTGAGGGGAGACCTTGTGGCCGCCTATAAATTTATTAGGGGAGGTCAACAGGGAATAGAGGAAGTGGTGTTTACTAAGGCACCCCAGGGAGTGACTAGGAATAATGGGTGTAAACTAGTTGAGAGTGGATTTAGGTTAGATATTAGGAAGAAATTTTTCACAGTAAGGGTGGCCAGGATCTGGAATGAGCTTCCAAGAGAGGTGGTGCTATCATTTAGCTTGGAGGTCTTCAAGAGGAGGCTAGATAGCCATCTGGTTGGGGTCATCTGACCTCGGTCCTCTTTCCTGCCAGGGGCAGGGGGTTGGACACGATGATCCATTGTGGTCCCTTCCAACTCTACAATCTATGAATCTATGAAATTCTTAAAATTCTAACAGCCCATCTGCCATAGGACCTCCAGTATTGCTAACCCTAGTATAAACAGGAGTGAAAATTTTTTGCAATGCTTTTTTTTTTTTTTATTCATAGATTTCATAGACATTAGGGCTGGAAGGGACCTCGGAAGATCATCGAGTCCAGCCCCCTGCCCAAAGGGCAGGAAGTCAGCTGGAGTCATAGGATCCCAGCAAGAGAAGCATCCAGTTTGCTCATGAAGGTGTTCAATGTAGGCGCTTGAACCACCTCCGGCGGCAGGCTGCTCCAGACCTTGGTGGCTCGGGCAGTAAAGAAATTCTTCCTTATGTCCAGCCTGAAACGGTCTTGTAGTAGTTTATGGCCATTCAACCTAGTCGTCATCCCTTGGGGTGCTCTGGTGAACAAAAGTTCTCCCAGATACTGGTGGTCACCCCTGATAAACTTCTAGGTGGCCATCAGATCACCCCTGAGCCTGCACTTTTCCAGGCTAAAGAGCCCCAGGGCTCTCAGCCTGTCATCGTAGGGTCTGCATCCTTGACCTCTGATCATGCGCGTGGCTCTTCTCTGGACTCTCTCAAGCTTTTCCACATCCTTTTTGAATTGTGGAGCCCAGAACTGGATGCAGTACTCCAGTTGCGACCTCACTAAGGCCGAGTACAAGGGGAGAATGACGTCCCGGGATTTGCTTGAGAAACATCTATGGATGCAAGCCAGTGTTTTGGTCGCTTTACTAGCCGCAGCATCGCACTGCAGGCTCACGTTCATCTTGTGGTCAATGATGACCCCCAAGTCTCTTTCTTCCATAGTGCTAGCCAACATAGCACTGCCGAGCCTATAAGGATGCTGTGGGTTTTTCTTCCCAAGGTGGAGAACCTTGCATTTATCGGCATTGAACACCATCAGGTTCTCATCCGCCCACTTGCTGAGCCTGTCCAGGTCAGCCTGGATCACCCACCTGTCTTCTGGTGTGGATGCTTTGCCCCAAAGTTTGGTGTCATCGGCGAACTTGGCCAGTCCACTTCTGACTCCAGTGTCCACATCATTAATGAAGATGTTGAACAGTATGGGTCCAAGGACAGAGCCTTGGGGGACCCCACTGGTCACAGGACACCATGATGAGTGACTTCCATCAATTACTACCCTCTGGGTCCGACCATGGAGACAATTTTCCAGCCAGTGGATCGTGGAGGACCCAAGGTGACAATTGGCCAATTTCTCCAAGAGGTGATCATGGGAAACCAGATCAAAGGCTTTTTTGAAGTCAAGATATATGACATCAATCTCATCTCCCTTGTCCAGGTGATAGGTCACCTGGTCGTAGAAGGAAATGAGATTGGTCAAGCAAGACATACCCGCAACAAACCTGTGCTGGCTATCCCTTAAGATGTTGGCGTCAGCCAGTCCATTAAGGATGGCCTCTTTAATAAACTTTTCTAAGATCTTCCCCAGGATAGAAGTCAGGCTAATGGGCCTATAGTTAGCCGGATCCACTTTCCTCCCTTTCTTGAAGATAGGCACCACATTGGCCTTCTTCCAGTCTTCGGGCAGTACACCAGAGTGCCAAGAGTTTTCAAAGATCCATGCTAGAGGCTGGGCTATGATGCTCACCAGCTCCTTGAGTACCCTGGGGTGAAGATTGTCAGGGCCGGCTGACTTGAAGGTATCCAGCTTCTCAAGATGTTCCTTCACGAAGTCAGCATTAATAGAGGGCAGGGGATCACCCTCACCCGGACTTCCCCGTCCCGTAGCGGGCATGGGCGTCCCATGGGATGCATGAAAGACTGACACAAAGTACCTATTTAATAGGTTGGCTTTTTCCTGGGTGTCAGTTGCCCCATCTGGTTCAGCAGGGGTCCAATGTTGCCCCTGCTTTTCCTCCGGCTCCCACATATCTGAAAAAGGACTTTTTATTGTCCTTGATGCTCAAAGCTAGTTGGAGTTCAGTTACAGCCTTGGCTTTCTTGGTATGCTCCCTACAGGACCGGACCAGTGCATTTAATCTAAGATGGCTGCAAAACTAGGTTGCCCCAGTGTTTTGTTTTTTAAAAGTATGGAAAATAGCATTTAAATCTTTCAACCGCATGCACAACGGAAATGCACTTTCCTTTTAATGTATTCCTGTGTTAGTGAAAAGGTCACTATCCCCTACATACTCAAAACGGAGTGGATTGAGGAAAGAATGAAATTCATAGAATTGCCTAAGCTGAATGAAGTTTCATTTGTCACATTCACATTTGTTTCCATTATAGAAATAAAGTTTTGTCTCTGGAGTGTTCTCTCTGAGTCCAGTAGAACACCTCCAGGATGTTCTAAGCTGTCATTGATGTATGGTATCACCACTATGTGATTGGACATAAAAGCTATCTAAATGCTGTAATCTATTCTCAACCCACAATAAAACAGCACATGTGCTTTCTTTCTGCTGTCTGTCATGAATCATAATGCTGACAAGTGCAGGTAAGTGAGATCCATAATGTGGAACACAAGCAGATAGAAACAATTTTCTCTCTCCCTCTAGGAAATTGTGTATTTCTACTTCTATGGATGTGGACTCACATCCTTCCAATCATATGGATTGTAGATTGCAAACAGCCCAATTTTCTTTTGTTTAAAACCATAATGGCAATAATTCTCAGTTTTTCTTGCTCAGGTTCTTTTATTTGGATAGAATTGCTGCTCTTCCCTGGACTTTAGTTTTAATGTGAAGAAAAGTCCATAAACCCATTGTTTGGTAACCTACGAGGGATTCAAAGCATATTTCTGTTGAAGTACTAACTTCTACCTTATTTAATAGGTTTTCTTATGAAAAAAAAGACATTTCTGGTCAAAAAACCCATACTTAAATGATTAACTATTAAATGGTTAACTTTCAGCAGCAAAAGATCAAATTTACTGTTACTCCGTGCTGTTTTATTAGCAGGCAAAATTAGAATATTTTCTCAAAGAATTTTGAGAGATACAAAAGAATGGATTTTCTCAAAATGTGATGCAACAAAGCAGCATTCAAAATCACTCCAAGTTATCTCGGAGTTTAAACCATTCCTATGACTATTAGAAGAAAACGTGAATTTAAACCAAATGGAATAAAATAAATACTAATTTGACTTGGAAATAAAGAATCAACCAAATGCTTTCAAAATTTAAAAGAATTTCCCAATTAAATATCCTTTGTTCACTTCAGTTACATTGTAAGTGGAGATATGACCCATTACATTTTGTAAAGGTGAGTCTTCTCTAGAAAATACGCCACTGTCGAGATACCTACAAAGCACAGAGTGGCTAGGTAAGTGGTATGTTTTTGCTTATTAGCCAAGCTGTAAGACTAGTACTTTTTGCCCTCCATGTGCTTGACATAATTTTTTCCTTACTTGCTACTTAGACTATAGACTTTTTAGGGCAGTGACTGTCCTTTCCAGAGATGCAAATATGGTTCCTAGTACAGTGGAGATCTGCTGATTGACTGGAGCCATTATGCACTATAACAATAACAGTAAGTATAATAATAATCGTCATCATCCTTTGGTCTAAGTTCAAACTACATTAGCAATTATGTTCCCATGAGATGGAACACGAGGTGATGATAAAGGATAACAATAATAATGAATAATGCCTTGGTCTAAGTTAAACCTACATTATTGGTTGTGTTTTCTTGAGATCCTAGTTGGTAAGGCATGATGATGATCATAATATTTCCAAGGCAGTTTAGTATTTTGATGAAATGCAAAGGTTTTTTGTTTTGTTTTGTTTTATGTACTGTGATAAAGTTTAGAGCTTGGGTTTGATATTGGCCTCCAAGCAGATGTATTTTAAAGTGTAAAATGGCCACACGTTCAGGGGATTATTGGCACAATAAACTAGAAAACCGGGCACAAAGTTGTTATTCTAAATATATGTAATAACTTTGTGGCTGATTTTGATCCCGCCTTAATCTAAATGTGTGGTACGGTAGACCACACTAGGGTTTCTAACTGGCCCTGGTGAGGTTCACATCAGCTGCCAATCAGCAGATTGTCAGCACTATTAGGACTGCATTGGGCAACCCCACATGGTCATGACACTAGCAACTATCAACCCAAATTCTGGTGTAGTCCCTGCCAACTGATGGCAGATCTGGACTGCCTTAAGGCTGGAGCCCCGGTGCAGTCCTGATCCTGCTGCTGCTGAGCTGATCAGGATTGCTCTGGGACTGGAGACCTGGAACGGTCCTGATCAGTTGATTGTTGACAGACTGGGACTGCTCCAGGGCTCCAGCCCTAGGGTGTTCCTGATCAGCTGATCCTCACCAGATTGGCTGATTGGGACTGCTTCAGGGATGGATCCACAGGTCAGTCTTGATCAGCTGATTGTCAGCCAGCTCCAGGGACCACAATGGGGTTCAAACTGGGCTCATGGGACCCTGGAGACAACTGACAATCTGCTGATTGTCAGGAACTTGGCTTTCAATTTGCCAGTGTGGGGGGAATCTGGGATTATGATCCTGGGCTCCCCCCACACTAGCAAGGATGGCACAGTTGGGTTCTGATCTGTAATCCCAAAATCATGCTTTCTGCCATGCATGTGTGGCATGGCAGGAGATGTAATCGCTGTGATTGTGGATTACATTCCATTGCACAATTCAAATGAACATCTGTCAACTGCCTTAAAAAATGTCATTTATTTTTTTTGCAAAACAAAACCAACAGAAATTCCTATTTTTTTTCTAGATCACCTATACTTGCAATACTACTTAGTAAATTATATATCATATTAAGATATACATCTGGTCTTTACCACTGACCTTTAGTTAGTGTACAGTATATTAGATTTACTTGAGTTATTTAAGTGAATTTTGACTGAGACCTTCCTACATTTGCAGTACTAATCTGTAATCACAGTTGCAATTTATCCTTGTGATGAAGGAAATTCAAAGTTAAGATTAACTAGCATTAATATAATCATAAAATCCTGTCTAAATAGTCATTGTCTGACATTTGCGTGAAGTGCACAAGATAGATATGGGTACATAATTACACAGCAGTTGCCACTACAGCATTTACCAGTGATCACTAGACTATACGAGATATCACAGTTATTTCTTACTGTAAATATGAAGATAAATGTTTGCTTTGAGTGTCTTAGTGTGGCAACTATTAAGAAAAGGTATTGTATCTATATAAATAAAAGATTTTTAATTTTAAGAAAATGACAGATATACAGTAATACACATTATATTTCTGATGTGAGGTGATGGCCTTTTGAAACAAATGTGAGACTGATCTAAAATAAAACTGCAAGGGGTTAGAGCCAAAGTATGTCAATCAATACATTTCTGGCTTTTCTCTGGAAGGGAAGTAGGACAGCAAGTAGAGAATGTGGAAAAAATTACTGGAAGCAGGTTGATAAATCAATTATTCACCACTTATTACAAAATAAAATAACAAAAAAATTCATACATTTAAGGTACATTAAATGCCTTAACCATGAATACTTCAGATGGTTCATTTTTGTTATTCTCAGTTTTTGTTGTGAATAGAGCTGTCTGCAAAGAGGGATTATTTTTATGAGGGAAAAAAGTCTCCATTCCATTTTGGGTGATTTCATGCTCTTGAGATTTCACTCTTCCACAAAATTTTAGCAGGATAATGGAAATTTTTTATGTTGAAGCGTGTGAATGTTTGAAAAGCCACTTTTGTGTGAAATGTCAAGCTTTGCAACTGTGATCAGACACTGAAGAGGGACTGTGGCCACATTTTAAATTTGTACTTTGTTGGCAGATATTAGTCAAAACTGGAGAAAGGGTCTTTATCTATACCAGCAGCTGGAGTTTGAAAAGCTTCTGTGTGTTTCTAAATTGCTGCAAAACTAAAAACATAATTTTCCGTTGAAGAAAAAAATGTAAAAACTGTTTTTGATACTCCAAATAAACCTAAAATGTGTGACATATTTGAGAAAAGTGTCGGGTCATTTCACAGAATCTTGTCTATTGGTGGATCATTTGCCACTGTGCTAGTTACTGATAAATTCCATTGCTTAGAGAAAAAGAGGGACACGTTGTGATTTTGAGAATGCTATACTCCTTCTTAGCTAATGGATGCTGTGTAATGGTTAGACCAGAGGACAAAAAGTCAGAACTCCTAGCTGAGATCCCTGTTCTAATTCCAAAAACAAGTGGTCTGGAACAACATAAGGGCCCCCACAAATACCTGGTTTTGACTACAAAAGGATTGTCCTGGAACAAGCACTGCTGAGTATAGAAATAAACCAGGCTTCTGAGGTCTTTTATTTGGGGGGGGGTGGGGGGGGGCATGTAAGAGGCTAACTGGTGGCAGGAAAAGCCTGCTAGGAGTCAAACAGCTATATGAAGTGCTGTGCTCTGGAGAGTCCAGGCAGTGCTGTAGCTCATAGTAAAGTTCTAAGGGTCTGATGTAAGGTACACAGTCTATTTATATTAGCTATGGCTATTTATATTATGACTGGGCCTTCAGCCCCTAGAGCAGTCCAAGACGAAAAGGGTGCAAAGCTGCTATTACACTCTACTTCCCCTTGGCTGAAGGTCTATGTTGTGCTTCTAAAGGTATGACTATCCCACTGCCTTGGGGTATTCCTAGCCATCCCCTTGAACCAAAACCACCAAACGTCTACATCATAGAACCCTTAGCTCAGGGGTTCCCAAGCCCCAGGCCATGGCCCAGTATTGGGCTGCGAAGGGTTAGCTGCCAGTTCGCAGAAGGGTTTGCTGCCATCAGGGGCAATGTGTAGGGGCTGAATCCTGGTGCATATGCACCCCCTGAGTGGGGCTGTGCACCCCCTGCAAAAAAGCACTGCTGACACTGTTGGTGATGCCTGTGGGTGGTTGCCGGCTGCCGACACTGCTGGTGGCATCTGTGGGCAGTCCATGATCACCACCGGCTGCCGCCAATGCTGCTGGCAGTGCCTGCAGGTGGTCGCTGACCCCTGGTCGGCACTCGCCACCCCCCGCCCCTGACAGCGCTGGTGGTGTCTGCAGGAGCTCCACGCTTATCGCCGCTGCACTCCCACCACCAACAGGACAACCATGCCCCCCCAGCCACCGGGGGCACATGTCGTTCATGGCTGCCAGACCAGAAGTTACTGCAGACCAGCAGACCACAGACCGGCAAACTGCAGACTGGAAGTGACCAGCATACCCCTTTTTATCCTGATGTAGCTCAGATGCACATGGGATTTGTAATCCCATCTTCAATTGAGGGAATTATTGGCAGGGCAGTGTGCTCTGGAGGGACACAGGAGCTCAGTGGCCGCTTTCGTCCCCTATAGAGTCAGGCCCAGTCAATCAATTACTTAACTATATACAAATTTATTATTACAACAAAACCATTAAAGGGTAAGGACATATATATAATCTAAGGCACAGTCTACAAATATAACAAGCAATACTTAGACTACCTGGGTGCCCTCCATGGTAGGGCTGCCACTCCCAAGGTACCACTACAGGAAAGGAGGTGGGGGGGAAAGAAAAGAAGAGGGAGAACCGAAAGACTCCTAAGTCCCCACTATCATCCAGGAGTGGCCCACTTGGTGCCCCTTCATAACCCTGAGGGTCCCTCCCCTGTGGGGACCCTCTCTCCAGGGTAACTTACTACTTCATAGTCCCAGAGGGTTGCCTCCCATTCTCCAGGTTGAGCTCTGTTCCCCACCAGGCTTTCCTGCTGCCTGACTCTGCTGTTGCCGGCCCAGGTTAGGTCAACATCCACTGCTATGTGTAGCAGGCACTTCACCTTGTGCTAGAGGTTGGAGCCCTGGGCAGCCTTGTGCAGCACCGGGGTTTGGTCTGCTCCCTGGTCCTCTATGCAGCATTGTCTGCACTGAGCTGCTGCCTCGAGGCAGCAGCTGTAGACCTGAGCATCCTCAAGCAGCTCCCAGGGTCTCTCACCTTCCATGCAGCACCTCCTGCATTGAACTCCCAGCCTCGTGCAGAGGTTGGGGACCTGAGCCGCCCAAGGAGCTCCAAAGATCCTGCTTCATGAACCAGCCTGTGCATTGTGTCTCTGGCCACATGCCAAAGATTGCAGACCTGAGCCATCTCACGCAGCTCCCAGGGTCCAGATGCCATGTGCCCTGGTGCTCACCGAGAGCCTAACTGCTGGAGCTGTCTGCAGCTCCCTGCCAATGTAATTCTTCAGGGGCTTTTCCAGGCTACTGCTTCACCCAACTGAGCAGCTCTTCTAAGCCCCGCTCTTCTTTCTTCTCCATCCCTGACGCATCTCCCTTGTGCTGGGCACACAGCTCCTTTTATACTCTCCAGGGCTCTGAAGTTGTCCCTAAACTCTTCCAGACCTGACAGTGCTGCAGTCTACAATCAGGTCCGGGAGAGCTTTTCTTCCCCTCCCCTCAGGAAAGGGGTGTGAGTTCACTTCTCTTGCTGCCTTCTGATTGGTGGATGGGGTCCACCAATCAAAACAGCAGAATCTCAAGCCCGGGACTCAACACAAGCTCCAAAAGGTAAGCCTGCTACACTGAGTATAAAAGAGGGTTGGCTGCCTGCCCACACTATGCTGGTCACTTCCAGTCCATGGTTTGCCAGTCCGCAGTTACCTCCAGTCTGTGGTTATCTAGTTCTCAGTATAAAAATGTTGGGAACCTCTACCTTAGCTCATCCTCCCAGAGGCTTACCAGAGTGTTTGGGCTTTTCCATCCGTTATCCTTCTGTACCCCACAGTTTGTTTGTGCCCATAAGTAGAGTGAAGCACTGGAGTGTAGAGTTATGTGCACCATTGGCAACACACGGGGGTGCACGCTAGTACATGTGCACCCCCTGAGCGTAGTGGTGCACCTCCTGCAAAAAGGCGCTGTTGACAGTGTCGCCACTTACCACACATCCCCTCACCACCAACACCACCGGCAGCATCTGTGGGCGGTCTACGATCACTGCTGGCCACTGCCGGCAGTGTCTGCGGGTGCTTGCCACCCCCCCACCCACTGTTGATAGTGTTGCAGCTGCCTGCAGCAGCTCCTCACTTGCCTCTGACATGCTTCCACCACCGGCAGCACTGCTGCTGCCTGCAGGAGCTTGCCATGCCCCATGGCCTCTGGGGACACACAGCATTCATGATGTGCACAGCTCCTAGAGGGGCAACATTTGATTTTCTTGTTCTAAGATTCAGTCTGCCTAGTACTTTTCTCTTCTTCTATCCTTCCTGATGTGCTGCACCAAAGTTAAGGTGGCTGTGCAGAGGCAGTTTATGTGACAGATGGTAGTTGAGATTAAACCTTCAACTAACCCCAGATCTGAACCCTCAACTGACTAGCTGCATTAACTTCAGCAGAGACACTCACATGATTAAAATTAGCCATGTGTGGTGGTTAAGGAGCCAGAGGTGGGATGCTACCTGTGATCAAGTCCCAAAATGACAGTCATGAAAATACATTAATGTGAGAAACTTAAAATGCTACAGGATTCATTACTTTAGCATAAATAGTTATTTCTATCATCTCAGTTCCATGAGACTGTTTCTTACCCACAGAATATTAACAATAAAATTGAAGGAACACTACATTTATGTAAAATGTAGCTATGACATTTTAATCATATTTGAATCTTATAATCCCCTTAATTTCTCAGTTTCCTAATTTGTTTTGAGTTTTAACTAATGTTTATAAGGTGCTATGAATCGCTGGGTATAAATAGTTCTTCAGAGTAATAGCACATACTGTTAGGTAATGCAGCTCATGAAAGAAAAGATGCTAACAAAGTATAGTGTTATTGAACAATCATTTATTGGCTCCCATTTAAACAATGTGGGTGCATCCAGACAATCTCTCACATGCATCTTGCAGCATCCCAAACCAGTTTGAGATGCTGCAAGATGCACGCTCAGAATAAAAAAAGTTCCCTGCACTGCATATTTGCAGTGGGGGTTCAAATTTTGATACCTGGAGATCCACATATCAAAAAATACCCCGGGGGAAAAAAGCGGGGCAGTGCACAGTCCCAGACTGTGCCCTGAGGTAACTGGAGGCTCAGGTCCTCTGTAGAGACACTCTGGTAACCAGCCAGAGCATCTCTATGACTGGTCTTTACACTGGTGTTGAAGCACACTGTCTGCCCATCCAGGGCAAACAGTGGTGCAGGCCGCAGCGACCTGGACCTGGGCTTCATTCCAAGTAAGTATGGGGTCGGGGAGGCTGAAGAGGGGGACTACTGAGAGTGTGTGAGGCCATGGGGGAGCAGATCAGTAGGGGTTGATCTTCTGCCTGCCCCCTGCAGGGCCCGTATGCCTCCTGCATGGCCCCAGCTGCCCTGCCTACTCCCACATGGTCCCAGCCCCCCACCCGGCCCCAGCCCCCCAGGCATTCCCCCTGCATGGCTCCAGCTTCCTGCCCACCCTTTCATACACAGGCCCAGTCCCCCTGCAGCTCATCTGCAGCAGCAGCAGTGATTGGGGCACTCAGGGCCTGGTGGCACAGCCCCCATACCTGTGCAGTGCAGGGCAGCACAGCTCAGCGCTGGCCTCCTGGCACCCACACTGCCTCTGCCACATCACATAGGTGCAGCTTGGCTCAGTATGGTGCCATGTGCTTTTGGGCAGCTTGGGGTCACTCAGGCTGTCACCCAGGGCCCTGAGCTGCTCATGGGGAATGCCTGCTATGCTGGGCCAGGTCTTGCATGCATGGAAGTGGCCTGGCCCAATGGCGCATGGGGCCTGTGCTTGCAGAATTCAGTGTAGTACAGCAGGTGGTCCCTGTGAGTGGTACGGGGCCCTGGGTAACAGCCCAAGCTGCCTGTAACTGCGCGGCCCCATATGGTGCTGCACCCAGCCGGGCTGCACTTGGCAATTTGGCAGAGGCAGTGTGAGTGCCAGGCAACTGGTGCCAGGTTGTGCTGCTCTCTGCTGCTGTGAGCCATGCAGGGGGGGCTGTGTCACGAGGCCCCGAGCACCCCAATCACAACTGCTGCTGCTAGTAAGCTGCAGAGGGGGCAGGGTGGGTATCTGGCCCATGTAAGGGGGCTGCAGTCCCTTTGGGATGTCTGTAGTGGGGGGGGGTCTGGGCCCTGCAGGGGAACTGTAGCCCCTGGGGGGGGGGGGATTTGGCCCCTGCAGGAGGAGCTCTGGGCCCTGTGGGGGTGGCTGTAGACCCTTGGAGGGGGTCTGTAGCCCCTGTGTGGGGGCTTTGGTCCCTGTAGAGGGCTGTGGCCCTGTGGAGGTGCTGGTGACATGTGGGGGGGGCAGTCCATGTGCTGTGTGAGGGGGCTGAGCACATGGGGGGCAGAGGACTGACCCCTCCTAAACACCCCCCCCACACAATCCCCTCACACTCACTGTCCTGCCACATTCCCACCACACCTACCCACACACTGACCCAATCCCCCCACATACCTCCACAGCCACCCACACACCCACCCATATACTCCCACACCCTTTCTCTCGCCTCGCCTGCAAATCCCACATCCCCCCAGCACACACCCGTCAGGTGATAAGAACACCAAAAGCAAACAGCAAAACATAAAGATATTTGGAATTTATTTTTTTATTATGAAGATAGTGACACTCATAGGCTTCTAAATTGCTTTAAAATTGTAAATTTATCAATAAAACTTTTCCCAACTGATCTCTCTCTCTCTCTCTCTCTCTGTCTCTCTCTCTCTCTCTCTCTCTCTCTCTCTCTGTGTCTCTCTTTATATATATACATGTATGTATGTATATGTCTATGTCTATATGTATAATGGTCAATTGTTTACTTTTGTTTTAATTATGGAAGAACATGGATTTGGGCTATTTTAAAGAGTGAATTTGGGATTTTTGTAATCAGAGATTTTGCTGTTTTTAAATAGGGAACACCAGAATTCCTGCTAGTGAGGTAAGTGGCAGGACCCAGGCAGAGGTGCCTGCTCAGGTCTGCCAGTCAGCACCCAGCTGGAGGTGGCTGACTTCCTGGCTACTTGGGACCAGGGGGATATGCTTTGACAATTCAAAGCAGGCCATCACACTGAGAACATCTTCCGGGTGATAGCTGCCCAGATGGCAGGGCAGTGGCACACATGGCAGTAGTGCTGCACAAAGGCCATTTGTGCAGCCACTGTCCACTGGCAGCTGTCCCAGAGGTGCAGATGTCTCTACTGGCTGTGTAGTCTCCATCTGGGTCTGGCAGGTGTGCAACCTTGGGGCCACATGCTGTCACAGGTCACAGCCGGGCAGCAGCCCCCACTGCCAGACTGCTGCAGTGTGTAGAGGGTGCAGGGAACTCTCCAGGCTGCTTCAGCAGTCCAGCTGGCACAAGGGGTAGTGTCCTCAAATACCAACTGGCCAAGCCGCAGAAGCTCCTGAGAGCAAGCAGCCCTGAGCTGCTCACCAGGGCAGCTTTTTATACTGCTGGGACCAGCACAGGGCAGGGTTTTATACCGCTGGGGCTGGCACAGGTGCTGGCCCCAGGCTTTAACTCTCTGTGGCTGCAGATCTAGGAGGAGCTGGGCAGTGGTACAACTTGCCCTACACCAAAGTGCTTGTCTGGGCACGTGATCTGAGGCAAAAATCCCCAGCTCAAATTTGTGCTGCTCCTATTTGAGCTGCTGCAAGCACACGTGCCTGCATGTGTGGATGCACCCTGTAGGTTTTTCTTAGGTCTTATTAAAACAGCTTTTGTCTGAAAAACAGATGGGTTTAAAAAGAATTGTGCAATTATTTTCTTTGCATATTATGAGGAATCATTTAGTGTGTAGTCTGTTTACTGTGAACATGCAGAAGTATTAGTTTGGATGGTGTCAGAATTAATTTCTCAGTGTTGCTCTGAAACCCATGCTAGAACCCAGGTGCACATCGGGCAATGGCATGGAAGTGGGCAACTTTGCAACTCTTATGCTTCAGGTTTTGTTACCTTTTGGGATTTTGAATAGACAGTAAACATGGGGGTGATGCCTGAATATGTAAAAAGGAAACAATACTGGGACATGAAAGAAAGAAAGAAATTGTAAAGGGATCTTAAGAGACTTAATTATTTTTTTTCCTCAAAGGATTCCTATGATTTATGATCAAATAAGAAATTGTCAAACAATGGCACAGTCAAAGGGGCAGGTGATTGTCAACTGCAGAAATTATATTTGCATCTGCATTGTGCTCTCCCAGTAAGTCATTAGAGCTCTGATGAGCCGTTTTGCCAGAAAGAGCTTCATGTGGAAATAAGACTTTGTTAAAAGTATATGTGTTAAGCACTTCCTCTTTACATCCAATGCATGCTTCAGTGGATGTCATAATATTTAAATGGGTTGCTTACTGTTCAGTGTGTGTAAAATGCACAGCTTGGGAATGTACTTAGTCAGTTGTGCGGAACTGTGAAGACAAGGGCAAAAGGCAAGAGTGAGTTTCCAGGCTGAAGACTAAACTACTGGATGAAAAACAATGAGGATGGTATTAGATACAGGCTCTCAGCACTGCTCATACATCTTAAACAGATCTTTGTCAGGCACAAGATCACACGGTCCCCACAGTAATAACAAAGCAGCATGCCCCCTCTCCTTTCCCCCCCCCCCCCCCGCCCCTTTTAAATACACTTCTCTCCCTTTGAAGGCTTGTGGTTAGAAGCCAAGATTTTTGACAGACTTGACTAATTTTTATTAGTGCTTGTCCAGGACAATGGCCATTCTCCATATACTTGGAGCACTGTGAAAAATCTGTTTAAAAACACAGAGGTGCATTCAGCTCCAGTCAAGTGAGTTTAGTCAGTTTAGCCCTGCTGCATGGCTGCAGTCATTAATTGAGAGTCAGGGGATATCTATTCTATAGAGTACAAAGTATTTTGCAGCATGTTGCGTATAAAACATCTTTTGGATTATATTAATTTCCAATCCTTGTTAAATAGAATAATTTAAAGAGAAATGTCACATAATTTTGCCTTTGAATAATTGATAGGAGCTGAACATGAGAAATTCTCCTCTCATTTATGATAGTGTGAGTCAGGAGAAACCTCACCAAAAATCATTGGAAGCTGTGGTGGTTTGCCTCAGCCAGGTGTAGATCCATCTTGGGTATGGTGACACAATAATCCCCCTCCCCGCCACCCCTCCAACACACACACTTTTTGGACCATACTACAGGAGCAGCAGCCTGAGACTTTTTTTTTAAATCTCCAAAGCAGGCAAGAGTGGGGCACTCTCATGCCCACACTTTCCCACTATGCTTAGTGGCATGGTCCTTCCCCTACTAGTCCCCACCCCTGCTGCCCATCGTTATTGCTGTCCCCATTGTACCTAGCTGCTTTGGGGCAGGGGGAACTCCAGAGCTGCTTCTATTCCTATCCAGCTGACCTGCATGGGCAGCCTGGGACAGTGGTGGCAGTAGGTAGGTCCTTCTGCCTGGCCAGTCAACTTCAATATTCCCTGCCAGCCCAGAAGCAGGCTCAGGGAGGTGAAACCCATCAGCTACCTCCACTGCCACTAAGCTGAGTCTGGCTTCTGGCACCGTCTGGATGTAACAGGGCAGGGAGTGGCTCTGGAGCTCCCCCTGCCCTGGGGTAGCCAGGGATAGAGGTAGGTGGGGAAGGGGAGAGGAGGCAATGTGCCGCTGAGCATGGAGAGGAAGGGAGGGGTGTCAAGGGAGATGGGGGGGGGAGTCTTACCGGCTTCAGGACTTAAAAAAAAAAAAGTCACCAGCTGCCAGTCCCATGGTGTAGTCTACCCACCTAGGCTGTAGGAGAAGGTGGGGGTGCAGTCACCCCTGCAGTGCTAGTCACTGCTCCGACACCTACATCTGTCCATGGTCTTAGCATTGCTCTCCTTTTATGCCTCCTTTAGCTGGTCAGAAATTTTCATACTTTTGTTTTCTTTTAACACACATACATCTTTCTTCATATATATATATATAAATATATATATATATATGTGAAGACCCTTGCAGAAATGTTAATCCTGGATTTCTCTTGGTCTCAGGCTGCTTTAAGCACAGCAGACATGTATGGAGTGTTCAGTGTTGGCTATTATTTTATTTTATTTGCATCTTTCAATACAAAAATGTGCTCCCCTATATATGTGTGTGTGTGTGTACACACACACACACACACACATACATACATACATTCATACCTACCTACCTATATAGACACACACATGTATGCATGAATGTATACATATATATAAGCATGTATGTAGGAAGGTCTGAATATAGGTATGAATGTATGTGTGTGTACGTACACACACACACACACACACACACACACACACACACACACACACACACACATAGAGGAGTAATTTTTTGTATTGAAAGAAGCAAACAAAATAAAATCATGGCCAACGCTGAAAACACTCCACACATGTCTGTTGTGCTTAATGCAGTTTGAGACCATGAGAAATCCAGGATTAACTTTTCTGAGGGTCATTTCACAGTGGAAAAAAATCACAAAATCAGGTTACATGGGGCCAAAGAAATGTAAAAGAAAAGGAAATACATTTCTCCTTGTATGAAGTGGCAGATGGACTTCAGAAATAGAGATTATAAATAGCCAGTTCTTTTCTCTCACACGATTTTTGAGAGCAATTCATTTACAAACTTGAGAATCATTTCCTCTGATGCAAGTGTGACCTTTCTAACTTTTTGTGTTCACAAAAGACCTTATTCACAGCATGCAATTCATACAGAGCTCTGAAATTTTGCATAATGCAAGTGACACTTCTTGATCCATTTTCCTCCTCTTTTCCTTTCTTATGATTTGCAGCTGTTACATCTGTAGCAGTTTCCATAGAAACAGTCAATTTTGGACTTTAGTAAAGGGTGGGGGTGAGTAGCTTGAGAATGATTGACCAGGAAATAGGTTTAAAATGAGTAATTATTCAAAATTTTAAAGCTGCTAAAAAAAAATGAACACACAAACCATTAAAGCTCTGACCTGAGATTTGCCAACATGATTGTATGAACTTTTCCACTGTGAAGATTCTAATAAAGGAGTTGAGTATGCAATTTTAACATGAAATGATCCTATCATTTCTATTGCTGTTTTTCTTTTCTTTGAGAAGTAAATTTCCCACAGCAAAGACAGATGATTGAATCACCTGAGTAAGTGAAGCATAACTGAAGTGAAATGAGCATTGATAATTAATAATACTCAAGTATTGCTGGCTTTGTTTGGAGGAAAAAGTTTAAAAATTTAAGATGACCTTGTTTAACAAAGCAGGATTGTGTAGACTCAACCAATGTGTCGACCATCAAACAGCCCTGCTTTAAAAGGGAAAGTATGCGTATTCTATTAGAGCTAAAAGGAAGAATGGCAACATTGTGAACTCTTTGCAGAATGCTAAAGACAGTGGAAGACTGTTTCACAGTGTCTGCTAGGACCGTTTGCATAAGCTCTCCCAATAGAGTGAATACTCACTAAAAATAACTATGGCAAATAACTTCAAAAGGAAAGACAATAGAGGAAAAGGCAGGGACTTGATGGCTTAGCAGCTAAAACTCTGAACCTTTCACCTCTAGAGCCATGCTGAATGTCCAACTTGAAGTTCTCAGGAAAAGTATATTCTACTTGAAAATGGGGAGAACTTACCATACATAATTGGAAGTGATTTAGGATAAGGAACAAGAATAGGAGTTTTATGGGAGCATGACCTTTTAACCTGTGCATTTTGTCATGGGGCTTTTTAGTGCTGGTGACATTTAGTCCAGGGAACAATTTGTCTCTGCATTTTTTTTGGTTGCAATGGCATTTTATCAAACACATATATATCATGAGGTGAAATATTTAAATGCTGTATAATTACATTATTACATATTTACTCTAGGGTGAACCTTATAATCTGTGAAGGTTACCATCTAATCATTAAAAATATTTGCATCATTACTATAATGCATGTTAAAATGCATAGCTGAGAGCAGCAAGGTGCTGTTAGCGTGATGAGACTGATGTGGAACAAACTTCTCAAGCAAACTAAGCAAATTGTGTGGTGTAATGAAAGCCATTGGAATCAGTGAAGATTGATCCCTGTCATATAACCATAGTATTCACCTTTTACAAACCTGATTCAGGTCACATGAGTAAGGTAATGAAGGAAATATTCAGTGTATTGCTGGCATTTTTCTCTATCAGACCATAACTATATGCAAAAAGAAATGACAGTGTCTCAAACTGCATTGTGGGTTTATGCTATCACAGTTGGGTTTATGCTGCCATATGTAAGAGCAGTGAATACTTTGAAGCTCACACGTCTCCTATTTGCACTTTGTCTGCACTGTGGATACAGTTCAGTTAACTAACAAAGCCAGGGCTTTAATCTGCACTAGAATAAACACTGCCTTGTACACAAGATTAAAAATACTATAAATAAAAGCTACAGTTTGCAGCTTAAATATGGATTTCAGCTTTAACCTGATGTGACCTAGTTAAAATTCTCTAGAAGAACTACAATGAGGAGAAAAATAGCATCGTATGACACTTCGTATTTTGAGCAGACCTAAAGGCTTTAATTGCTAGGGCAAAAAGCAGGGAGAGAAAATACCAACAATGCAAATGAAAACCCCAATAAGTTTGCTGGCAAAAAAGAGTTAAGTGCTTCAGTACATGCTGTTTGGCAAATAGAAAAGCACAAATCATTGCAAGGGGAAAAAACATGCTTGGAAATCCCTAGAGACTGACTTCACATTGCTAATTTACAACCACATGCTGCATCTGTCACTTTTACAAATCAATGAGAGTTCCTACCCTTTAATAGCATAGGGTCACTAGTAAAGGTTGCTAGTGTCGGCCATACAGACGAGACATTTCAGGATGTCAGAAAAGAACCTTGGTGACGCACATTAACACCCACACGCTCCTTTATGTCACTTCCAATTTACTTTATCTTAAATTGTCAGCTAGCAGAACTCACTCCCATATTAATAACTAGAGGTTTGCATCCAAGCCAGGAAAAATAAACCCTGCTGATAGCTCCATGAGGCAGCTGGCTTGCTCTAAGGAACAGCCAAAAGGGAAAGATACAGCTTTCAGTCTAAGTGGAGATTCTGTGAAATATTAGAAGAAGCAAAGAGATTATATAAATTACAGCTGGCATATGTGTAGCATATAGAGAAGCATTGTATTTTGTGATGTTCAGTAGATGCTGTTCGACAAGAAAGTGATCCAGTTCATTTACTGTTTTAGACATTAAGGGCCAGACATTAATGCAAAGTGCTCCCATGAGCTAAAACAGCTTTTCCCAGTCCTGAGCCTATCTGTCTCCATTATTTGGCTAGGTATCTAATTCACTTTCTTACTCCTTTTTTCCAGTCTTTCATGAGACTCTTGAAGGGTTTGATTCACTCCTGGATTTCACCCGCAGATAAAATCCCAGCCAGCCCAACCACATTGCTGGAAAGATTACTAAGGAAGTTGCGGTAAGTTGCTTACAACACCAGCAGGCAATTTTGAAAAACACTCAGCCCTCTCTGTGAGCCCTTATATAGAGAGCGAAGGATATATGCTATTTATGCCAGTCCCCCAGGTTTTCTTTGCTAGGATTTCTCCCATAGGTTACATTTTCAATTGTATCTTAAATTTGCCATTCTTCAATGCAACATGCGAGCTCCTGTATTAGAGTGACCTACCTGGAGGTGGAAGTTACTCTCTACCCTATGACAAACAGAGTAAGTCAAGCCCGATATTTTCTTTCTGGATTCTTTGTCTTCCTAAATACTGTAGGACTCTTATGAAGGATGGTAAAAAAATACAACTTACCATTATTATTTAGCATAACCAGGATAAATACAAGATTCAGTAACTTCAATATCAGATAGGTAATAAGCCGACTGAGAGCCTCTTTCAATGGTAACAATGTGTCTCAGTGAGGATGGAGCAGTGCATGCCCTACCCACCTAAGTTTGCAGGTATATATCAGGAATTTACCACTGAGACTGCTCTGGGTTAATCTCCAGCACCTGGTTTTGAGCCTTTCTTTGGACTGAAATTTGAAAGTACCCCTCAGAGATGAGAGCCAAAGGATTCTCACAGTTGAAATCCTGGATCTAGAGAATGTCAGAGGATTTGGGTGAGCAGAACCTGGGCAGGGTCCAGTCATATTCTTCCTGGGACCAACTGTTGTCACAGATAAACAAGCTACGTAACCCATGGCAGAAAGATAATTTTCCCTCCCAGAAAGCTTATTCAAAATAAAAATATGTAAAATCTTTTGTACAGTTTGCTGAAAATAGAGAACATAATTGATTATCAATGAGTTACAAAGTCCGCATCTTCTGTTTGGAAAATTCTGTTGAAGTCAATGGAGCAGTGCTAGCAAGGAACTTAATAGAAAGATTTTTTTTTCCCCTTTCCAATCCAGAATCACAACCTGCATAGAAAAACCCAGCTATTGCAGTATGCTAGGAAATCACCTCCTCCAATCAATTATTTAAAACTAGAAAAAACTGTTACACTGGGGAAATTCCAAGCTTCCCATTAGTCTTCAAAATTGGAATCATATTGTACCTCCAGCTACACTAGCAGTACTACCTTTTGAATAATAATAGAAAGTATATAAATCCATACCAGATGTAGAGAAAATCCTTTCATGGTATTTCATGGAAAACCCTTTCATTTGTCTAAGGGTTTGTCTACTGGAAACTTCAAAAGTGAGATTGAAGCTGATGTAGCCATACGCAAAATAGCGTTAACCTTACTAGGTCAGATGCTGGGAACAGTCTAGTATTGCAATGGGGACTTCACTTTCCCCCTCAAGGGGTGCATCTTCATGAGATGCATAATGCTCATTGGACTAATTTTACTGCACATTAGCGTAGACTGGCAAAAACCATGTTAATGCGCAGTAGATTAGTCCAATGGGCATTAAGTATTCATAAAAAGTGTTCATCTGCTCTAATGTGCAGTAGCACTGATTACATTGCATTAAGTTCAATATCTGCTGTTCCAGGTACTGAACTTAATGCGCCGTAATTATGGTACATTAACGAACATGTAGATGTGCCCAAGATGTACTTAACAATTTTGGTTCAATACTTTGCAGCAGAAGCCTGTACTAGTGGGGCTACACTGATTTTTGTACCCGAGCTAGCTAGTGTAAATCTGCTTTGAATATAGCTATGTGAGTTGTACTCGTAGACTGGAGTGTAGACATAAGCTAGAATGCACACAGTTTTGTATGCAAATATGTGCTGGCATAGGGAAAAAATTAAAATAGATGCCTTTCCATGAAACATTGAGGAATTACTCAATACGTATCCATAGCGATGATGATGCATCGTATTTATTCAGTCTCCACTGAATACAAATTTTGTGTTAAGCCCTGGTTGCAATCTTGCATGCTATCGAGTTCATTGGGAGTCTTGCCTGTGAAGTGATAGTAGCATTGGGTTTCACATAATCTGAGTTATACAAATTTAATAGCAGCATATCTCAACTCTGATAGAGGGAATGTGGAAAAGAAGTGGATTGTAACCACATCTGGCAGAGATGCCTGAAAATTATGCTGTTATGGAAATGATTTATAAAATTACTATGGAAGTTCTCCCTGTGGATATGTCTCGGAGTTTATTAGGCTGGTGTAGTTTGTCTTCCTGAGCTGATAGCAGAGTAGTAAAACTTGCAGAGTGTCTTTTGCTGACAGCAAAAAACACTTTAGCTACTCTCTGGAGAAAATGTTGTGCCTCATCACTCTAGGAGTGGTTTGCAAAAGTACGGGAGATAGTAATAATGAAGAAATGTATGACTGTGAAGGACAATTAAACTACCACTGTAATCTCCAAGATTTTCTTTTATCTTTTTTTTTTTTTAGACTTTTTTAAAACGAGTTAATCACTGAAGATTATACCTCTTATCCCAGTTTTTTTTTTTAAATACTTTTCACTTCAGTGATCCAAATCCCTCAGTTCCTTTTGTGCAGATCAGCAGACCTATTCAAGGTTGCAGTAGTTTAAACAGAACATGCCTGTTTGGTCAAGCAAGAGTTTTGTAATATGGGCCAGGTACAGACATTGCACTTTTACTGCTATAAGTAATCAGAAACCGGTTTATACCCATACCAGAACAGAAGTTCAGCACACACAGGCTGGTTTAAAAATGGCAACCACCTCAAAAAAAGACCCCCCCCTCCCCCCAACTAAAGGGCAAATGTCTGTTCTGTTTACTACCGATCTTAGCTATGCTGCTTACAGAAAACCATGCAACTTAAATTGATTCCACCTTGGGCATTTTAAATGTCTGTAATATAGCTATAACGTATACACTGGGGGGGTCAACATAAGAAGGCCTTATTAGGCTTAGTAATCTCTGAGCACAGAAGCAACTCAGGAGAAATGTAAATAGCTCTATATTATCTCTTTTACATGTCATGATGTACAGGGCATGCCAGGGGTGGGACTGTGGAAAGGATGGCATGTGTCCATAATTCTCAGCACTGAAAGGTTCTTGGTTGCAATGCTGTAAATTAACCTGGGAACACGTTTGGGTCACTTTGGCAGCCCAGAATCTGGTTGATTGCATATTATATCTAAACCAATCCTTGCTTCCATCCTCCATGCTGCATCTTCTAGGCTTCTGTTCTGAAAAAGCACAGTGCAGAATCTGTCTCTGAATATGGTATAGAACAGAGGTGATCATACAGACCATACCAGCCTGCAGAGCTATATTATCTGGCCCTAGGGTTCCCTATGGATCTGAAAATTTGGCAGCAGGGGAGTGGTGGCAGCTAACTGCCATTCTCCTGCTGGCAAATTTCTGGTGCCAGAGGAGCCATGCAGGATGGATATCATGGTCCTGCATGCTAGATTGAGCATGTGGGGCCAATTGGGGAAGCATGGAATAATGCAGGGCTGAGTGAGGCCAATTGGGACAACATAGGACAGTGCAGGGCCAAATGGGGCGAATCAGGGCAGGGTGGGGCAGTGCATGGCCAAGTAAGGCCAACTGTGGTAATACAAAATCACAGGGGACCAAGCAGGGCTGGACTTGATCCTGGAATGCAGGGCCTAATCCAACTTGCAGACTGTCCCCACCCCACTTAGCCAGTCCATGGAGCTAAAAGATTGAGCACCACTGGTGCAGAACCTTTCATTTCATAGGATTGGTTTATTTCATTTTACTTCATTGTTTAATTGTTTGTTTTATAATTGTTTGGCATGTGCTACCCTTTTGCTCATAATCCTGCACCAAGGAGCTTCTAATTTAAGAGGTGGGGGGAAGAGAACAAACCCCTGAAGTAGAGAAGAAGGTGAAGAAAGAAATGCCAGTACCCCTTTCTTTGTCTAACTGTGACTAGTTTATTATTTTAATTCAGGGCAAATTTTGCACTGTATGTTTTTGTCCTGCTGGTTTCAGTTGGAGTTACTACTCAGAATGAGTAAGGCTGGCTGAAACACAGTCTTCATATACTAAGTACACATTTCTGCCCGTTGTTAAATAATAACATGTTAAATAATAAAAGCTGTTCACAATAAAAATAACTCTGCACATAATTTCTGTTGCAGGAAATGTTTGCCTCTACTCAAGACACACTGAACTACCCTCAAATACCTTTAGAAACAAATGCTAATGTTAAGAAATGAAATGACAGGAGTAGGTGTACAAAGCTCTTGATATAAGCTCTTTACCTGGAGGATGTTTTAGGCAGGGCCAGCCCTTCTGCATTAGGGTAGACCACTTTTAAGGATATGCAAACTTTTCCTAAACCACATGTGATGGAAGAAGATTGATTAGGGACCAGGGCAGGTCCCAGAATAGAGAATAAACCCTCTATATGTATCCTAGGAGCAAGGAGAACACTTGGGAAAGCACAGAGCAGTGAGTGGCGTTTCTGGATCGAGAGCTCCCTTGTGATTGACCAGAGGTGAGACCGAGCAAGTACTTCTGGCCCCAGAGAGGGGCAGCTGGGGAGCACCTCCTGAGTACAGGATGCCAGAAAAGTTCTCCAGCCAGCACCTGGCTGCTGACACTGATGGAATAGAGGCACTCAGCAGAAAGGTGGTCGGTCAAAGGATCTCCATGAAAGGAGGTATGGCCGATGAGAGTGTAAGGCTGCAGCCGGGAAGCTGGAAGGAGTGGCTAGAGAAGCAGTGGTAGGAAAGTATTGTGGAGGTTTCCGCTTCCCCAGAGGGACTGCCTGGGGTGAATAGAGGGTCTAGGGCATGTAGCCCTACATGGACAGTGTTTTCTTGGGTGTTTTTTTTTCCTGTGGTAAGATTTTTATCTTTTGTGCTTATCACCTGGTTATACCAATTAGGCTGATTGCCTTGTTGAGCTCAGAATGGCATAGGTTGATTTTGGCCCTGGTGAGGTCAGGACTGCATAGACTGGTTGACCTGTCGAGGGCCAGGACTTGTTTAAGCTACTCACCCTGTTGGGAGCAAGAACTGCCTAGGACCCTGAGGTCTAAAGGCCATAGGCAGGTGGGCTCGCAGAGCTATTTTGTCATCATAGCTTGGAAAATCTGGGAGCTGGGATAAGAGACCAGACAGACTGTTCTTGACACCCCTTTTTTTTTCCCCCTTTGTGTTTTTTCTTCTTGGACATTTAACTCCGGATTAAGGGGCCCATAAGTGTACACCCTAGCAGTGTGAAGAGGCCTGACTCATTATTTTCCTCTGTTGAAGAGTAGGGAAACACCCAGGTGGAACAACCACTAGTGTTGGTAAGGCTGGGGTGTAGGGGAGGTGGAGCCCCACAAACTGACCCTCCTCCCTGTCTCATAAGACATGCATAACTCCCCATGCATGACCAACTCCCTCAGTAGCAGAATTTCAAGTTCTGGCAGGTGAGAATCACTGAGGGAAGAAATTCCAGCATCCTCAAAGTAAGATCCAACCCAGGATAAAAACATCAACCAGATTTCATAGATTTCATAGACATTAGGGCTGGAAGGGACCTCGGAAGATCATCGAATCCAGCCCCCTGCCCAAAGGGCAGGAAGTCGATGGGGGCCAAGGCCCTGCAATATATACGCGTGACACCACACAACAAAGGGACATCCTAGTTATGTTGCTTACACTTCCACTGCTCCCCATTTTCTCTGTCACACCACTGAAGGGACTAGAGAATAGAAATTGTATCCTACTTCTAGTTCTTCCTTGTACTGGGATGTTTCTCCCAGTGCTGTTTATGCCACACAAGAGAAACAGTTTCAGACCAGTAAGTAAAGTACTGTTTGCAAATCTGCTGTCTTCAGGACTGATTCCTTTTGAATTAGGGATCTTAGGATCAGACATTCAAGATAATTATGTTTGGAATTTTTTTGATGGGGGAAGATTAGGTTTTGGGGTTTTTCTTTCTTTCTTTGTTTTTTGGTCACAGGTATCATCTGGATTTCATAGAACTCATGCCTAGAGAGAATTGTACTTTATTGTTTTAGAACAGCAAGAACTGGGTCTATTATTTTATTTTACTCAGGCTTCCAAGTTTTGTTATTATTATTATTATTTCCCTTTCCCTTCTCTTTTCAGTTTTTGATGTTCTTTGGAGAATATAGGCAGGTGAATAATATCAAGTTTTTATCTGTGTATCATCCTTGCTCATCAAGATCCCACAGAAAAAAATGGAAAGAATAATCCACACTGGTCAATGAGCTAAAAGATTAACTTGATCCATAATTAAACAATACTTTCACATGCCTGAGCAAGGAGCTATCACCAGTCTCTGATGTTCTTTTAGAAGACTCATCTCCATTTGAAAGCGTGCTTTAGAATGATTTTTTCCCCACTAGCTTCTTGTCAAATATTTTAAATTATGCCCCAGCTATCAAAATTAATTTTTTCCTTTATATTTCTTAATATTTTTTCATCTATAGATATACAATATTATAGCATAAATGCAGCAAAGAACATTCTTAATTAAAGCTAGTCATAGGATTACATAATCAAGGAAAGCAGGACTGGAAGGGACCCACAAGTTCATCTAGACCAGCCCCCTGCTCAAGACAGCATCATACCTGACTGAGGCAAAGGTGCTTCATTAATACTAATGCAGCAACTCCTGTGTCCCTGCAAGGAAGTATCAGTGAGGAATTCCCCACCAGACTGGGCCAGGTCAACTGGCTCCCATGGAGCAGGTGGCATGTCTCTCCCAGAAACTATGAAGTTCAACAGGGGTCACTGAGACTTCAAGGCCAATACTTAATGCTTCTATTTTACTAAAGGCCCCTGGCTCTCACTTCCCATCCCATCCCTAGTCCCTGACAGGAAACCTCTAGTGCAGCATTTCTCAACCCGTGGGTCACAACCCAAAAGTGGGTCACAAGAATATATGAAAGGATCATGAACAAACTTTAAAAATGGATTATCCTTTGAAGGAGAGAAATGTAGGAAACTGTGGCTTTTCCCTTGCAGGTTGGCCTTATGTGGTATGTGTGTGTCTACCTAGGGAGTTTTGCTGGTGTTAAATGTTGCCAAAAACTATGTTTCTCACTGACATTGCTGTATTGTAAAAATGTTGATGATGCACCTTGCCTTAGGCACTCTTATGGCCCCCTTTACTGTAGTGTCTGTAATAACAAATATTTAATGTATGGATCTTTTCATGATCATTTTAGCTTACTGCCTGCATGCTCTCTAGCTGGATCCCTGTATTCACAAAACACCTCCAAGAAGGTTCTTTAGGAGGTAAGGGAAGGGGACAGGAAGAAGGATAAATGAGGACAAGTTGAGAATTGCTGTACTAATGACAGAGGTGTGTGTGTGTTTTGACCATAGGCGCTACTACCCACAAACCTAGATGGGACAATTCACTTGTCATTTTGCAAGCCAATGAGAACTTTTGGCCAAGTAAAATTTCAGTAGTTTGGATTCTGTGCGCACACACAATGTATCCCTATCTCATTACCTAACGTACCCCATAGCAATTAAATAATTTTTTGTTGACCATTTACTTTAATTGTATACCTATATATTCTCTATAATATTATATGTAGAGGTGGGATTAAAAAGAGGTTATTAAAATAAAGTTTATGCTAATTATGATTTTTTACTATTTCTGTCTCAAATATATCTTTAAGGAGGTATATAAACTAGTGGAAAAAATTAAGTAGAAAAAGCTCTGGGCATGAACAAACACTTCATTTCTTAATAATTTCCACAAGATTCAGTGCTACTGTTGTATTAGCATACTGTCATTTCTGTCTGTTTCTTTTTTACTTTTAAAAAATCTATTTGCATAATTATGTAGAGTGCAATCTCTCTTTTAGGTTGTTCTTGGATGCCAACCACTTAGCATTGCATATTACTAAAGGAGATAAGCTTCAGTGCATTTGTGATTTCTTGGACCTGGAAAAAAAAGAGGAACCAATGGCATTTTCTATGCTTTTACCACTATAGTTGTGAAGAAAATAGCTTTAGGTTAAATTGATTTAGGACATTATGGCAGTGCTATGCAAAATCTATTATTGTCTTCTTTAAATTCTAAAACACATGCACACTGATACAGGCATATATATATACATACATAAACCTACACTGGCCATGATCTTTTTTCACATCTGTGGAAAAGAAAATCTGAATAAAATTTTGATTTTTGTGATTAAGTTCACATTTTGAAAATAAATGAAGTATTACTAAAACCACCATTGAAAGTTCACTAGAATCTGAACATGAAAGAAAAGGAATAAAGTAAAATGGATAATATGATCTGAAAAACAGAGTCAAATGAAAATATATCTATTAATTCAGAATAAATTGAGGAATAACTGACTAGCCTGAAGTATTGCAGAGAAGGACCTCAAGTTGAATATGAGTCAACTGTGTGATTTTGTTGTAAAAAACCCATCAATAATATGCTGGGTTGTGTTAATAGGAATGTAACCAGTAAGTCAAAGGAAGTGATTCTTATAGTCTATTCAGTGCAGGTAAGTACTCACCTGAACTACTGTGACCAGTTTCAGGCACCTCAGTTCAAGAGGTTCACTTTAAGCTGCATGGTTGAAGATTGGGCATAGCATTTGTACATATTTGCTGGTGCTCGAAGCCATGCTGGGAACCCAATCTAAGTGAATCAGGGTGGCGGGGAGGCTGGGTAGGATTTGGGAGGCTAGCAGATATGCAGAGGGGAGAGGATTGTCTGTTCAGGGCTAGAGGCGGGGGTGGTAGGGGACTAAAAATAGCCAGTCGTATCTGGGGGGAGAAGGGAGGGAAAAGCACAGGCCCAGGGCTGGAGATAGCAGCTGGCTTTTCCCAGCCCTGGACTGTGCTCTGAATGTGCACAGATGTTCATTAGATCGGGCTAACTCATTCCCAATCTAACTAAGTTTCACCCCTCAGTTAAGCTAGGTTAGATCAGGCCAGACACTTTTTCCTGGTTCTAACTGTCCCAACCATCTGTACAGATTGGCACTTACATCAACCTAACTCTTGTTAGGGCAATCTAAGTGTAACATCTGCACAAAACCCCAGTCCCAGTCTTTGCACCCTTGTCCTACTCTCCATCCCCTTTTCTGGCTCTTCATCCTAGTCCCTTCCATTGCCATATCTTGTCCAAGTCTCCTTCATTGTTATCCCTTCACTTTACCCCCTGGCATTTCTGTAAGGCAGTTTTCTCCCCCTTTTCAATAATGGGGTACTATAAGAAGCCTTGGAAGCACACGTAAAATTTTCTCCCTGCTTAGTCCTTATGATTGGTGCCACAAGGATCACCGGCAGCCAGAAACAGTCATATCAGGAAAAGCTTTGCTTAGCTACTATAACTCTGTGTGATATGCTCAGTGCAGTTTGAGTATTCTAAGAATTTACCTGCCAAACTGTAACAAATCCCTACTCAGCATATGAAAACTAAATTTTTTAGAGGTTCATGAGTTGGCTAAATTTAAGCAGATTTTCAGAGCTACAACAAAACATGCATTTCAAGCATCAGTGCCCTTCCCCTCCCAAATTTCAAGTATGTGCTTAATGAAATGGATGCACTAAACCTTCTCAATGAAAGGGTTTTCTGAATCTTTTAACACAACCGATATAGCATATTTTTTTCCTTCATGTTATTTTGATCAGTGACTAAACATTTTTGGTTTGGTCTTTTTTTATTTGTTTTGAGGTTTTGCCATCATTTGACTTCAGAAGGGAAAGCTAGAGATAGGAATGAAATAACCAGTGGTACTCATGAGAGAATACAGTGCAGACTATAGAGATTTTTTGATTAATGTGATACAAAGAGGAAAGGTTGGAAAGAAGAAGCTAAGGTAATAGGAAATAGATTTAAATCATAAGGCTTTTGTATTTGCTTAAAGGATAAACTGACCTTAATGTAATGATCTTTCTTGATTTACATTGAGTAAAAACTATGTTTTCTTCTCCTGGCACCAATGTGCATTTTACAGTTTCAGCAGTACTCTTTATTTAAATCCTATCGTTGGCTACCAGAGTAAACAACAGCTTTAACTTGATTATTTGGGATGTTCAACTTATTTAAATCTGCACTTGTTAATAAAACTATTAATACATATAGGATATTTGCCTCTTTCTAATTTTTCGGATAAAACAGATTGATATTCTTCAAATTTTTAAAGTCTATTATTCTAGACTGACAGGGTACATCTACATGTGCACTTTACTGTGGAGTTGACTAATTAACTCCACAGTAAAGCATCATCATCTACATGTGCACCTGTATTAGGGCATGGTAATTCAGTATATTATTCAGTTTATTAAGGATTCTGGCTGAAAGCCATACTCCTGGAAGCAACATGAAAAACATACAACCATAATATAAATAAATTTAGGCAAAAATAACAGAAATACAAATATAATAATAAAATAGAGCCAGCCATTATAAAAACATTATTAGTATAAATATAGTAATAAATCAAATCATGAATCTATAAAAATATTGTATATAGATCCACAATTGACACAGTACAATCGGATATAGTGTTAAAATTGATCAATCATATCAAGAAGGTGCAGTAAATTAAGTTTATTGTAGGATAATACTGTCTGGGATAAGTACTATCCTATGGCATGGTAATTTATGCCACCTCAGTGCATGTGTAGAAGGTGTCCGTGGCTGGCTAGGGCATGAGGATGCTACAGTGTGGGGTTAGCCAGCAGGCAGCCCTCGCATTGTAGCAACATCATGCCCCAGCTAGCCCCTCTGCAGCCTGATGCTGCCACCCGGAGCCTGAAGCTGACCCCCAGAGCCTGCTGCTAGTTGCTGACTTGGGCACAAATTGCACTGGAATTTATTGCTCCATGCTAATTGCACATGTAGATGCACCCATACATTTTTTCCTTAAGAGATGGTTGAATAACTATTTAGGAAAAAACAATTCAAGAAGAAACAGCTAACTAGTTGGACAAATGTATTGCTAGGAAACATCTGGAAGAAAGGGAAAACCTGCACCATACAAACTATACTTACACCATCTCTACTGTACCAGGGATTGATTAAAATGATACAATGAGCAAATTGCAGACTGTGTAACAGGGAGTGCATGGTTAATATAGGACAGAAAACAAATAGCCAGCGGAACTTGTCTAGTGCTTTAAAAAACTAGGCATTTAAATTTGGATATAGATACACTGTTGTACTTATCTTTTAATATGCTTGCCATAGATTTTTATAGAAATAAAACTAATCAAATCTCAAGATATCTGAAATGTGTTACCATAAATCACTATGATAAATATAGAATCATAGAATCAGAAAGTTAGGGTTGGAAGAGACCTCAGGAGGTCATCTAGTCCAACTCCCTGCTCATACCAGCCAAGGCTTTGTCTAGCTGGGCCTTTAAAACCTGCAAGGATGGAGAGTCCACAACCTGTCTGGGTAATCTGTTCCAGTGTTTTACTGGTGCTTGGGATTGTTCCATCCTAAGTGCAGGACTTAGCACTTGTCCTTATTGGACCTCATGAGATTTCTTTTGGTCCAATCCTCCAATTTGTCAAGGTCTCTCTGAATCCTAGCCCTACCCTCCAACATATCTACTACTCCCTCTAGCTTGGTGTCTTATTTAAACGTGCAGTCCATTTCATGTTCCAGGTCATTGATGAAAATACTGAACAAATAAGGCCCTAGAACCAAGACCTGGAGCACTCCACCTTGAGCACCAGCTGCCAACTAGACATCAAGCCATTGATTACTACCCTTTGATCCCGATGATCCAGTCAGTTTTTTGTGCATTTTAGCTCACTGAAGAGTCCCCTGATAAGCTAAGCTAGTTTTCTGCCATGCTTGTTACTCTTCCTGAGCATCAGGATGGTTCATTTTTGTGCCCTCATAAGATTAAAAATATATATATATATATATATATATATAATAAGCTCTCCTGGACTCCTTTCTCCCTCAGGCTGGCCTCCCAGGGGATCCTGCCCATGAGTTCCTAAGGGAGTCAAAGGCTGCTTTCCTGAAGCCCAGGGTCTTTACTTTGCTGCTCTCCATTCTTCCTTTTCTCAGGATCCTGAACTCAACCACCTTGTGGTCGCTGATGCCCAATTTACCATCCATTTCTACATTTCCCACCAATTCTTCCCAGTTTATGAGGAGCAGGTCAAGTAGAACATGACCTTTAGATGGCCTCTCCAACACTTGTGATGTAGTGATCCAGCATTTAATCCTATTTTAGAAGTAGCTCTGGTTTCACAAATATGATACTCCTTTCTACTCACCATGAGGAATATCACCAGAAATGGTCATCTCAGTAAGATAGAATGAACTATCCGAGTGTGCCTCCTGAGGCTAGCTAGACGCTTTACATAGCCATCGTAACCTTGTTTCACTTCTTGTACAGTTTCTAACATAGCAGCTTTTCTACGTATGTTTTCTATCTAGTTGCACTTATCTCAGTGTTTTGAGGTAGGCAGGTTTTATTACCCTTTAACACTGGCTTTTCACTAGCCTAGTTTTGACTTTAGTGGCATTACTCTCTTAGAATGAGAAGAATCAGGCCTGCTACATTAAATATCTACTTACCATTAATTTATTTGTGATTTTCTTTAAAAGCTTTGATTTATTTAAGACAACCTGTACTGAATTTGGGGCTTGGATTTAAAACACTACTGAATACCCTGGAGAGGCAGAAACTGATTTCTTACTTCAGAGGGCTTGATCACAGGTAAATGAAGTAGGAAGCTTTCCATCAAATGAAGCTCTGAGGAATTGTGTGTGGTGAGTGTGAACATGGGGAGAGTAGAAGACTGTGGGGCAAAACTTATATACAGGGAGAATGAAAACCATGTTTCCACCCCCCACCCCGCAAACATTATTTCCATATTTATTTCACAGACAACTCTAGCTGCTGTGCTGTGAGATTAGAAGTTGGCATGTAAATAGGGCCTGATTCAAAGCCCACTGGAAAAACTCATTTTCACATGGGCATGAGATCTGTCCCTTAGAGCTCACTTCAGAGTGCATCTACAATGCACTGTGTGCACTATGCATTGTAAGTAACTTTACTGGAGTTAATGTCAGTTATCAGAATTTGATGCATAGTTTTAGCAGAATCAGGACTGAGACACTTCGTTTTCATATAGCAAAATTCCTTCAACCCAAAATTGACTCTTGAAAAGGCATGGCATAGATTTTCATGTGGGAGGAACTAATTAGCTTCCATCATATTTTATTTTTAATAATTTTGCCATATACTGCACATACAAAATGGACCTGGTGTTAAACAGGCACAACATCATATTGTAACCACAGTAAAAATAAATAAATCAAAATGATTTCTTAGCCGACCCTGAACTCAGATCAAAATCCTCCCCAAAAGGAAATAGCTGACCAAAGCTATTTAAATGTACTCTTATATCAACTTTCTGGGAAAGTAACACTTTGAAACTCATTTTAGTGTTATAATTTGCATTGATTTTCTTCCTATGTATATATCTTCGGTGAACTTCTTCACCTAGCACTACCCATTAGCTATCACAGTGATTAAAGAGTGATTCACTCAAATTGAAAAGACTCTTATGAAATTTGCAATTCATAAAGTAGTAAATTTATACCTAGGGCTTCAAGTATGCACCACTTTCATTATTTGTTAACTTATAGGTAAATGTTATGAATTAAAATTGATATTTGTAACCATACAAATTGTGAAAATCAGTTTGGTTTTAAATTAGGAAATCTGCTCTATGATTTGATGAAGATGAGAGTGGGTTTTTTGTTTGTTTGTTTTGTTTTTGCTGGAGGGCTAAAGCAGGCTACTGCTGGTAAATTTCCTGGACTCTTTCAAGCTTGAAATCATAAGCTGGCATATGGTAGAGTTTGCTGCTACTTTTTCTTTTCCTAACTAAGGGTGTGTAGAACCTGGGAATTGTGCCTTTTTCAGGTTTTGTTCCTATAAACTATGAAAAATGAGTACAAGCTGTGAGCAATATATTTAAAGGCCATCCTTCATACTAGAAAAGTTGCAAACTTAAAATTACAGCTAGAATTTATATTTGATTAATAATTGAGTTCAAGTATTATTTTAGTCATTTTCAATATCAGATCATTATGAGTTTAAATAAAGAATTAATAATCCAGCAGTGCAGTCTGGATTTATCTCACACACACACACACACTGCCCCCCCCCAAACAGAGCAGTATATGTATGGGTAGACCCTGTGCCCACACAATTATGTAGGCACTGGAATCTGCCCACAGATATCACAGAACAGAATGATAGTGGTTATATACTCTAAATTGCAGGGTAGAGACAAGTGTTTTCAGGCCCAAATCTGCCCTCATTGAATTCAACAGAAGCCATACTGGGCCTTTAGTCTGGTTCTCTGACCTTTTTAGAAATTGAATCTCATTCTACTTTTTCATCTTACTTCTATATTTCAAAAACTAACTTTGGGAAGAAGTAAAAAACCCGCCATTTTTACAACTTTTTTCCTGAAAGGTGGAGTGAATTGGCTGCAATGATTTATAGAGAATTTATTTTAACGGATTCATGGCTCAAGTGGGTACTATGAATTGTGTCTCCTTAGTGCTTAATAGCTGTAATATTCAATATAACACATAAATTCAGGCATCTGTTCTGTTAAACTTTTGATTGCTTCAAAATTGTCCTTATACACCAAAAAGCCCTGTGACTAAAGTATTAGGATATCTTTAGTGCTACAGTTGTTAGCTCTAGTTTGAAATAATAGAGAATGACTGTAACGTCATTCAGAGAACATAAAATGAGGAAGTCAGTGCTGTCTTGTAAAATAGAAAATGTAAGTGTCTCTGCTATGATGTGCTAGTGGGTATAATTGAGTCTCATCAGATAATTCTGTATTCTATGCTATATCCCATTTTGCAAAACTGCATATATAAAATATCTAAGGCTCTTATTCTTATTTCAATATCTTGAAATTGTATATTGAATCATTCAGAGTCATCACTATAGCAAAAATGGTAAAAGGGTTAGATTTTGAAAAGCAAATAAAGACTTGGGTGGCCAATTTGAGCTGCTATCAAAAGACTTGATATTCACATGATAACTGCTCAAGACTTTGTGAACATCAGTCCCTTTTTTCACTTCTTTACTATGTTTTCATGTCTATAGTATACTTCTAAAAACAAAACTGCTAACAGCATCTTCCTTCCCCAGATTATCACACTTACCTCAGAATTCCTCCTTTTCTCCATAGTATCATGTTTTAGTCTGAGTTTGCTTGTTCATACTACCAGCCTACCTCACTCTGTCAATGATACCCACCTAGATAGTCATTTGCCTATTTCTGTAACCATTTCCACATTTATCCCATGCTATGCCTGACACATGAAATACCCATTCTAATTTGGTTCACAAAGCCACATTCTATCATTCATCTATCTTGATAAAAGATTAATAGGAGCAAATCATACAGCATACAGTAGTCTACATAAAGATGGGCAACTCAAAACTTACCTCAGTAAGTAAAAAGCAATAAAGTAAAAGTAAAATGAAGCTAGGCAGTGAGGACTGCCTACAGTGAGCTCCTGTAAATGTGTGGGGAGCCTGCTGTAATGCATTGAAAATACAGTGCATCAGAGCAGACTTGATTAATCACATCTGCTGGAGCATGGAAATTGATGCGCTCCAGCAGCCTTCTGTGTCATGTGTATCAGCATCCCCGTGCATCTCTACACTGGAAAAATGGTGGTGGGGTGCTATGAAATAAAATATGTTCCATGAGATTTCATTCAAGGCGCCCCGCTACCACTTTTTCAGTGTGGGGGCACTGATAAATGTGTCATGCGGGCGCTTTTAATTAACACAAGTTGCTAATTAAAGTGTCTGGTCCCAGAGCATGTGTAAAATGCCCTGAGATTTCAGATAATGCCAGTGTTCATTAGGTTTGTGCGTTTAATGTGTAAAGCTTTGAAGATGTTCAAATTACATTTACAGACAATGAAATGTCCATTACATGTCACTAAGCGATTTTCTTGCTGACTATATCAATCAATTTGAATTGTACTTTCTCTTAAGAAGTTTGCAGTATAGTCTCTGCAAAACTGTTTAGATCTTGTAAGAAATGTATAGGTGAATACAGAGAGATGTATCAGAAATAACAAATAGATACACTAGTCAGTAATTACATGTCAATTCTATTTTTCTTTATTTTCTCTCTTATTTTAATAGAAATTCTAATGTTACTCACTTGCTCTTCATATTTTCCATGTAAGTTCAGAGATGTAGGAAAGTGGAGTTCAATAGTAATGTGCCGATTCTATCAATAGTGCATACATCATAATACATGGAAGAAGCACTTTAAAGCTGTAAATGTGTAAACACTTGGGTTTAGATTCTTTGGTGGTACTAAGATGGTATCATTGTAGTTTGCATTCCAAATATTTATCATTGGATTTTTTATTAAGATTTTTAAAATTAATATCTGGAAACAGGAATTTTATTTATTTGTTAATAGTATTTAGACACAAGGCTAATGTAAAATACTTGAGTATTAAAGCAAAAAAATCCTAAATCGTAATAATAAATGTTAATATGAACCAAATCCTGGAATCCTTACTTAGGGTAGCTCATGCAGAGATACCAGAAACATTATATATATATATATATATATATATATATATATATATATTAGCAAATTGCCAGTCAAGAATGAAGGCAGGGGGGGAGGTGGATAGAGTGCCGCTACCTACCATCCTGCACCGCCACCTCCCAAGAGTGTCGGGGGAAAGCTTGCACACAGCGGCTGCTGCTGCCACCCACCATGCCATGCTGCCACTGCTCCACATCTGGCCACACACCATGCCCTCTTCTCTCTGTGTCTGGCCACCCCTCCCTGCTCCACACCCGGCCCCTCCCCATTCCATGTCCAGCCCTACGCTACCCTCCCCCAGGATATGGAGGTGGCACAGGGTGGTGAGTGGCAGTACTCCATCCCTGCCTGCCCTTCCCACCTGTCATTCTTGATAGGCATTCTTGACACAGCACTGGCTGGAGCCACGCCCCACTGGAAGCCATGCCCAAGAGCATTATGGATAGACAGACAGACATATAGACAGATGGACTAAGCCCTTTATATATATATATAGATGTGTCTGTTAGTAAAGCCTTCTGGTAGGGCTAATAAATTCTATTCTTCAAGGCAAATTACCCCAGGTAGAGTTCTGCACTAATGTAGGTACCTGAGGTCCCCTTTCCACATCTTGCAGCTGAGGGCACTCCTGGTTCTGGTTGTAAGTGAGGTGTAGCCAGGACCCAGAGCCCCATCCACTTGCAGGGCACTTGGTCCCAGCTCTGTGTGAGGTGCAACTGGGACCAAGAACCTCTTGTGGAGCTGGGGGTTTCAGGCACCCAAGGCTTGGGGATTATGGCAGCCACAATCCCCAGAGCTCAGAAGTTTCATGCTAGGCATGTCGCACCTCTGTGGTTGGGAGCCCTGTCAGCTCACTGGGCTCCCAGCCACAAGGGAGACCCTGCTACATGTACAAATTGAAGCTAGATAGCAACCAGCTATAAAGTTAGTACATAGTTTCAAAGTCTAACTTTATAGCTGGGTGGATTTTTTTATTGTGTGATAACTACTTTGCACATGTAGCTGGTCTCAAGATAATTAAGCAAGTAACTAGATAATTGTGCAATGCCTGTAATGTGTAGAGGGAGCCTGAATTAGTTCATATATCTTTGCATGGCACTGCAGTGTAGGCAGCCCCTTCCACATTGTGTTAATGAATCTTTCAGCAAAGTACAGCATATTCACACTTCAAGCAAAAAAGAAATACTTTCTCATGAATGTTAATACACTATGATCTGGAGAAGTTGAATCAGGACAAGCTGCTCAGCTTGAACTCGTACATCAACAGGACTGGCTGTGTGTGTGTGTGGGTGGGTGTGTGGGTGCTTGGTTGTGTTGGAAGGACCACCATGGAGTGGGGAAGCTGGGATGCCCTTGGTAATGAAAAACTGGCTGAAAACCTTTTTTTTGTGTGAAAAGAATAACATTATATCATAAAGTTCACTTTCAACCAACACTGTTCAAACTTGCATGTAATCTTGGTCTTAATTTTTAGGGAAAACCCTTTTTAAAGATTTTACCCAAAAAAACCAAAAATAAAGCTGCTCTCTGAGAGCGAGAGAGAGAGTGTGTCTGCACACATGCAGGGCTGTGCAAGGAAAGTTTTGAGGCCAAAAAAAAACACCTGGGTGCCCCGAGCAACTTGCATCCCGGGAAAATGAGGGGCACTGGGCTAGGGCAGTGGGTGATGCCCTTTGGGACCCTGGATCCAGGGGAGAGGCAATGCTTTAAGCACACTTGGGGGTAGCCCTAAGGGTACCCTGCACCCTCCAGCCTTAGGAGATACTTGTATACACTTGGGGAGCCCTGTGGGGCTTTGCACAGAAAGGTTTGGCTCTAAAAAAAAAAATGCCCAAGTGCCCTGTGCTTGGGGGTTAGCTTTGCACAGAAAGATTTCACACCTCAGCCCTCCGAGTACCCCATGCAACTTGTACCCAGGAAAAGAGAGTGGCAGAGGTGCTGTGGCTGGGCGTTTCTTGTCCTAAGGTACCACCTGGCAGTAAGGTAGGGCTGAAATGGCATAAGGGTAAAATTGTTCTGACATGCCCTCTAGTGCTTTTTACTAGTCATAGAATAATAAGCTCTTATGTGGCAAATCACATCTACTTTACTTATTTAGCCATCTTAAGCTAAGAAAGAAAAATTAAACCAGGAACATTTTTAGCAACTAAATGCCGAGTATGTGTACAAGGGCGCTAGAGTTTTAGGGTTTTGTACTTCTATATGTTACATACATTAATCTCAACCAAACGTGATCTCAGCTAATTAGACATTAACTGCTAAGATTTCCTTGTGTTGCAATTCAATATTTGCAATTTGCTTAAATTTTAAAATATACATATTTTCAGTGTATTTTTTAAATCAAAGTTGTACTAGGAGCTACTTCACATAGCTTTGAGTATATTTTCTTTTTTTAAATATCACATACATATGGCACAAAATACTCATAATTATTTGTTATTACATTTTGTAGCTCCATAACAAGAGATTCTTTTATAAACTACAGGCTAAACCCTATTTCACCTTTATCCACCTAGGTGGCCATGTAAATACAATTCTAGGCACTGAGGTGCTGTTTGAATTCTGTTTCCACCTGTGGTAAAATAGGATCACCCAGGTACATGTGTATCTGCTTAACTTTAAACAGAGGAGGAGGTAGACCTTTTTTGCCTAATGGTTAGGACCCTTGCTCGGAAAGCAAGAGACCCCCCTCATTGCTCAAGCAGGAATGCTCCTTCCTTCCCTCCTATCTCCCATAGCATTGACCTCAGCCCTATGGACCCTAAGCATGTGGTGTGCTAGCTAATGCTGAGAGGTGTCTCTGTGTGTGTGTGTGTCTCCAATTTCACTGGGACAGGCAGACAGAACAGTGAATGCTTAGGGCTTTTTGGAGCTAATCAACAGGTCAGCTGGTAAGCTGTTTAAGAAGAGTTCATAGATTCATAGATGTTAGGATCTGAAGGGACCTCAATAGATCATCGAGTCCGACCCCCTGCATGAATAAATACTCACCAATTCCCTTCTGTGCCCCTGTGATGAACTTATAGGCGGCCACAAGGTCACCTCTCAACCTTCTCTTGCGGAGGCTGAAAAGATCCAGTTTCTCTAGTCTCTCCTTGTAGGGCTTGGTCTGCAGGCCCTTGACCATACGAGTGGCCCTTTTCTGGACCCTCTCCAGGTTATCCGCATCCCTCTTGAATTGCGGTGCCCAGAATTGCACGCAGTACTCCAACTGCAGTCTGACCAGCGCCCGATAGAGGGGAAGTATCACCTCCTTGGACCTATTTGTCATGCATCTGCTGATGCATGATAAAGTGCCATTGGCTTTTTTGATGGCTTCGTCACACTGCCGACTCATGTTCATCTTGGAGTCCACTAGGACTCCAAGATCCCTTTCCACTTCCGTGCCACCCAGCAGGTCATTCCCTAGGCTGTAGGTGTGCTGGACATTTTTCCTCCCTAGGTGCAGCACTTTGCATTTCTCCTTGTTGAACTGCATTCTGTTGTTTTCTGCCCACTTGTCCAACCTCTCCAGGTCTGCTTGCAGCTGTTCCCTGCCCTCCGGCATGTCTACATCTCCCCATAGCTTTGTGTCATCTGCAAACTTGGACAGAGTACATTTGACTCCCTCGTCCAAGTCATTGATGAAGACATTAAAGAGTATCAGTCCAAGGACCGAACCCTGCGGAGCCCCACTGCCCACACCCTTCCAGGTTGAAACCGACCCATCCACCACGACTCTCTGGGTGCGACCCTCCAGCCAATTCGCCACCACCGGACTGTGTAGTCATCCAAGTCACAGCCTCTTAACTTGTTCACCAGTATGGGGTGGGATACCGTATCGAAGGCCTTCCCGTGCTGATTTCCCCTCAGCATAATTTGTCCTGCCAGGCTCTCGCAAATGTGAGCCTTGATAATTTCTTCAAAGACTTTGCCAAGGATGGAGGTGAGACTGACTGGCCTATAGTTGCCCGGGTCCTCCTTCCTCCCCTTTTTGAAAATGGGGACCACGTTGGCCCTTTTCCAGTCCTCCGGGACTTGGCCCGTGCACCACGAGCGTTCAAATATTCCTGCTAGTGGCTCTAAAATGATGTCGGCCAGTGCCTTCAGCACCCTCGGATGGAGCTCATCTGGGCCTGCCTACTTAAAGGCAACCAGTTCCTCCAAGTGACTCTGCACCATCTCAGGGTCTACGCAAGGAAGTCTGGCACCTTGCTGCTGCCTCTCTACAACCCCAGTGAGAGACTTGTTGTGCCCCTCACTTAGGAACACTGAGGCAAAGAACTCGTTGAGGAGTTCAGCCTTGTCTCCCCTGTCTGTCACCAATTGTTTCTGCCCATTTAGCAGGGGTCCTATTCCTCCCTGGGCCTTCCTTTTACTCCCTATATATCTAAAAAACAATTTCTTGTTGTCTTTTACTTGGGTTGCCATCCTCAGCTCCATGGTAGCTTTGGCCTGTCTAACTGCCTCCCTGAAAGCACGAGCAGAGGAGGTATATTCATCTTTGGTGATTTCTCCCTGTTTCCACTTTTTATGTGCTCCCCTTTTGTCCCTTAGGCTGCTCTGGATTTCTCTGGTCAGCCAGGGAAGCCTCCTGGCCCCTTTCCCTCTTTTGCCTCGCTCGGGGATCGTCTTGCTTTGTGCCCGAAGGATCGTTTTCTTAAGGCACAGCCACCCTTCTTGGGCTTCCATTTCTTCAAATCTCCTACTCTGCAGTGCGTCCTTAACTAATCGCCTGAGTTCATTGAAATCAGCTTTCCTAAAGTCTAGCACTTTCACCCTACTAGTTACCTTACCCACTCGACGTTTTATGGTGTATTCTATTATTAGGTGATCACTGTCCCACAGATGGCTACCGATCTGGAGGTCTGCTACCATGTCATCTCCCGTTGCCAATACCAGATCCAGTATGGCATTCCCCCTAGTGGGACCATGTACCTCCTGTGTCAGGTGGAGGTCCTGTACACAGGTTAGAAACCTGCGTGAGCGGTGGGACTTTGCTGTCTGCATCTCCCAGCAGATGTCCGGGTAGTTTAGGTCCCCCATGACAACCGCCTCTTTAGCTTTTATGGTCTCCGAGAGTTGCCTCAGGAGCCCCGAATCTCTTTCTTCCCCTTGATGTGGGGGTCTGTAGCAGACCCCTACCACCAAATCCCTTTCTCCTTGCCCCCCATGTAGCCTAACCCACAATCCTTCTACTTCCTCATCCTTGGATTCTGTCTTGATGAGGGTTGATGTATATTGCTCACTGACATAGAGCGCAACCCCTCCCCCTTTCTTCCCCACCCTGTCCTTTCTGTACAATCTATAGCCCTCAATATGTACCGCCCAGTCATGGGATGAATCCCACCAGGTTTCCGTTAGCCCCACTAAGTCATAGATGTTTTGTGCAAGCAGGAGCGCTAGTTCATCCTGCTTGTTTCCCATGCTCCTAGCATTAGTATATAGGCACTTGAGCCCTGCAACTGGTGCCTTTGCTGCCCCCCCCCGCTCCGAGTCCCAAGGGGCCCTTTGATTCTTACCTTCTCATTCCTTACCTGTGCCATCGTGCTGGCCTCCCCATGGCTTTCAGGTTCCCAATGCTCTCTTTCTCCAGGCTGGGCTGTCCTTGTGGGTGCCACATGGTTTGGTGGTCCACAGCTTCCCCCGCCTTCATCTTCCCCTCCCCCCGATAAGCCTAGTTTAAAGCCCGCCAAAGGAGATCCGCCAATCTAGAAGAAAACATACGCTTACCTTTGGGGGACAGGTGAAGCCCATCCCAGCTGAGCATGTCCCTCATCGTGATGTGCGGGTCATTGTCCAGGAAGCCGAAGCCTGCCTCGAGACACCACTGCCGAAGCCGCCAGTTGGTCTCTCGGATGCAGTTCTCCTGCCGTCTTCCGCGTCCGTTCACTGGTAGGATGGAAGAGAATACCACCTGTGCACCGAACTCCTTCAGCACGCCGCCCAGAGCACTGTAGTCCGCCATCAGGTGATCGGGGGTTCTCCTGGCCGCATCATTAGTACCCACATGGACTAGAACCATGGGGTAGTAATCGGTGGGCTTGATCCTGGCCTGGATTACCTCTGTCACATCCCGAATCTTTGCTTCAGGGAGGCAGCATACCTCTCGTGCTGAGAGGTTTGAAGTACTGGAGAGAGGCTATTGTTTTGCTGATGGAATGATAAAAACTGTTATCAGCTCCCTGCTTGCTTGTTATCAGCTTGCTGCAGCCAGTATAAAGAAGCGGGGAGAAGGAGACTGAAAAGCTCCGTATCATCAACAGATTCATGCACTGCACCCCTCCACCCCAGCCTTGCCTCAGAATACTAGCAGGGGACTGGGGGCTGGCAACACTCCTGCCCCTTGAGCAGTGAACAGGGAAAAGCCTGGGATGGTACAGGCAGACCTCCCTAATAAGAGGTCCTGCCCAGGCCTGGCCATGTCCCCCTCAGCTCAGGACTCTGGAAGGGAAGGGAGGGCTGCTTTAGTGCCCTCTGGCTTCTAGCCTGAGGCACTGCAGGCATGTACTTGAATTTACTCAGTTCAGAGAGAATGTCTGAACCAAACTGGTTCAGCCTAGCCAGGTTAGACTAACCTGCAAGAACTGAATCAACTCAGACTAAGGCTTTTTGAATGTCTGTCTCTAGCCCAGATGTTGCCTCTGTAGGCTATAATAGCATACTCTGAACTTGGCATCTAGAACTGCTGTGTATGCTAAGCTGTCCTGATAAAGTATAGAGTTCTATATGGCAGGCCTTAATCAAGCAAAACCTTCATTGTTATCCATGTCTTCAAGATCATGCCTTTGATCTCTATTATTAGATACTACTTAATATATTCATACCCAGAGTCTTTACTTATTTTATTTCTAGACAAAATTTCTTAGAATTTCTTCACACCTGGATACTTAGGGGTTATATATTGCATACTGCATAGCTTTATTTGCACTCTGCAAGCATATTTATATTGTCATTATACAAAAGATGTGTCTGATATTGGGAGTTAATGAATGTTCATTTGGTTTACCTTTTGGTTTATGAACTGTATAAGAATTTGCTGGGACACGGAGAAGTATTTTACTGATCTCTCAGGATGCAAAATAGCTGTGAGAGGATAGGAAGACATTTTAATATTATAATTTGAACACTTTCTATTTAGCTTATCCAGATTTTAACAAAACTTATTTATTTAAACAAAACCTCCCTAGAGCATTTGGTAGAGGAAAAAAAATAGAATTCTTACATTTTCATATGTAAAAAAAATTAAAAATGAACTAGGAAAAGAGCAAAATTTAGTCATATGTAGAAGTTATGTCAGATTCAGATGGGATTAAGATTGCTGATAAAACTGGGTTTTATAAATTAACATCCTTAGCTGAATGGCTCTTGTTTAATGATTTCTTAGCAATTAAAAATACCATAAAACCTTATGAGTTCTCACGTCACTAATCCCCAAACCTGATAATTTTTACAAAGGATTTTGGCAGTCTCTACCCATTTCACAGCGAAGATTTAATAACACGGAGCACAGAGGCCTCCTATTACTAAGATTTCAATGCATTTACAATGTATGTTGCGTAAATATTGCAGATGAGCTGAAAGAAAAACTTTAGCGATAGATATTTCCGAATTCCTCTTGGGATGTGAACTTGATATAGATGTATAATTTCACAATGTGCTAGATGAAAACCCAGAGCTGTGGGGAAGTAGGATCTTTCAAAAGTAGTCAGATCTTTGCAGTTCAGCATCTTCACTAATAAATACGTGACATAAATATCAACTGTGCAAATATTATCCCCATTTATACCTTCTTCATTGGTCTTTTTATTGCTTCTGTGAGGGTATCTACAGTTTCCTTAATTTCTTAAATATTCCAGAAAGCTTCACTGAGGAACAGGGGAAGATTCTGGGCCAAGTACAAACATTACACTTTTATCAGTATAAGTTATCAGAAACTGGTCTATGCTCATAACAGAAGTTCAGCACACATAGGGTGTGTCTACACATGCAACTAATGTGCATGAATAAACTCTAGAGCTTATTGCTCAGGAGTTTTTTGCTACCAGGCACACTGTTTGAATGTGTGTCCATCAGCAAAAAACTCTGTAGTGTATTGCTTCTGCGTTTATACGTGAGCAGTACATTGAGCCTGGGTGGATCAGCCCCAGCTGGCAGCAGCCCAGGGCTACTCCAACCAGGCTCAGTGTGCTGTGGAAGGGCTGGCTAGGGCACAAGGGTGCTTCAGCATGGGGCTAGCCAGCAGGCAGCCCACACACTGAACCACCCTTGTGCTTTAGCCAGCCCCGTCAGTGTCTACACGTGCACTCCTACATATGAAAAACTCTGGAGCAGGCTAGTGCTTGTATTTACAAGCACTAGCGTGCCCCGGAGTTTATTAGTTTCATGCATCCAAATAGGGGTGCATGTGTAGATGTTGAGACATTTATGACAGAGCTATTTAGACAGCTCTGCAGTAAATGTCTTGTGTAGATATGCCTATAGACTGATTTAAAAATAGTGGAAGCCAGGCTAAGATTTGCAAACCCCCCCTCACCCCCAAAGGATGAATGTGTGTTCCGGTCACTACTAATCTGAACTACACTGCTTACAGAAAACTGCATAACTTAGATGGCTTCCACCTTGGGCTTTCTGAATGTCTGTATCTAGCCCTGGAGAAAAGTTTTATCCTGATATATTATTCTAATAAGTTTTCATGGATCATATTAGAACAAAACAACTTTTACTGTGATTCTTTACCACTGCCACATGACATCCCCACTGTTTTAATTGTTGTAATCTCATCATTTGCATGTGTAATAACTTCATTTAATTCACCCTAGCCAATAAAGTACATATTAATTGTGAAGATCAGTAACTTATAACCTAGACCTAAAGATTTCAATCTCCTACCTTGACTCTAATTTCACTTACCTTATTTACAAGATAACTTTACATTCTCTGATTTTTTACCTACCCTTTTTTCATAAATTTGTTCAAATAAGAATTCTCCTGCTGAAACGTTAATTTATGTCTTCATTTCCTCTTATGCTTGTTCAGCTGGCTTTATAGAGTATGTTTGCAAGGTTCTCCACATCCTGCTTTAATCTGGTCCAGGAACCGTTGTTACCCAATAGCTCAAGGAAAGCTATTCTCACGATATTTCTGGCCTAGATGAAACCAGGAAATATTCCAATAAAGCCTGATTTTGAGTTTTTTCAAGACCAAAAGGGGACTGGATAAACATCCAGTTGGGTTAATATCTGAAACAAACCTTTATATTGCTATTAAGCTGTACAAAATTCAGTGATTATGTTTCACAAAGATTCTTCCAAATATTTTCTTTGGCTCTGTTTCATGTGGATATGTAGTCCGATTGATATATTTATCAGACTTATGTTGATCTCTAATTTCAAATGAGTTCACTTAGAAAATATTTGGTGTTTTTTTGTGTTTGTTTGCAAAAAATAGTCTAATGGAAAAAGTTTATTGGTTGTTCAAGTGTTAAAGAAAATGTTAATAAATACTCACTGAAGGCCAGTTTTGTTTTAATAAATCTGATCATGCCACAAGCATGATTTAAAAAATTATACTCATGCAGTTCAGAAACAGAAATCTTCTTTACAGCCTCTGTGTCCAATAATAAATTATTAAGAGCATTGATTTTGAATGTCAAATAAACTGAATAGCTTGTGAGTCATCTACCAGCTAATAATTACTTGCAGAACTTTTTCTATAGCAATTTAGAACATCAGTTTCATTAACTGTAATCTGTTTGTAAAAATTTATGAACAGAAAAAGAGGCAATATTTGTTAGACTTCTCACCAAAAATTATTTATTCAACTTCAAAGAATTCAAAGTGTCAGCATCAAGTATTATGTGCTTTGAATTAAACCCTTAATGAAAAGTTTTGATGTAAACCCATAAATCATCCAAAGCTCACTTGAATGCAGGCTTAGGTTTATGAACTCTAGAGAATGTTTTAATGAACTTATGTAGAATTTCAAATCTGCAACCAAACCCCAAACCAAGTTTCATGTTGTTTCAGGTTTCAAAGTAATCACTTTAGTCCTTTCACAGATTTCAGAAGAGTTGCATTTTTGTCATACAATTGCAACTCCTCCATTTTTAGGCACCAGGACAAATTCAATTTATCTGCTGCTATGGAAGGTCCCTCCACTTGCTTTCTAAAGCATAACATGGACGTGAATTTTTGTGCAGCCAAACTTTTCCAAAGCTAGTTACGCCCATTCTGACAGGTAAACACATTTATGTATGTCAGGTTAACACAATTCAACCTTGTCACACTTTGCCTTTGATTCCAACAATGTTCATTTGAAATAGTGCATTACATCGTTATCTGCCAAGTGATATCTCACTAATTAAATTACCTACATTACATTCAGCAAAAATTCATCAACAGCTAGATACAGGAGCTCCTTGCCTGTAGATGACAAAAATGTTATAAAGGCTTCAAATACATGTTCAAATGCTTATACACAAATAATTTCTTAAGCATATCTCTGGTTTTGTGCGGCAGCATTTAGCCCTAATGACATTCATGTCAGGACTGCAGATGATAAACACATTTGTTTTTATTCTATACAGATATTGCTTCTGTGTGACTGGTAAGCATGAGGAATAGAATCAAATCTACAGAAAGCAGTGTAATTTTATTTAAAATGTCACACAATTGCCTTTATTATTCCAGCTGGCTTGCAGAAAGAAAGGTCCCTCTGTTAATGAGACCAACACGTCCAGTTCCATTATAATAGCTTTAAGCTAATAAATAAGATCTTTGCACAGTTCTCCTTTTATTTTTTTTCCAGCAGTATTTTGTTCTCTTATTCTACAAAATACAGTGTGGAATAATTGTAATTGCTGGATACTTGGGGAAATGAAAATTGCATGGAAAGGCTCCTCCCTCGTTTCACTCAGCACAGCATACTAATTGAAAATATCCCAGGGGGGTCTCTCCTCCCATTGATTCTTGCACATAACTCCCATTAATGTTACCATAGCATTAAGGCATGACAGAGTATGTTTTATTTGTCCAGTAATAGGCACCTTGAGGGCCTTATGATGAAGACTATTCTGTAAATGAGATAGTTATAAGGCTGGTGCGGGCATACGCATATTTTGTGTATTTAAACAGAAATGTGACATCCCTAAAAGAGCCAAACATCAAATTAGTAAATACTGTGTTTAGTTGAATAGAAGATGACCCTGATTATAAAATGAGTCCGCAATAATTAGATTCTATATATGGGAAAATGTATAAATTTGTTATCATTTTCCATAAATAGAATCTAATCAACGTGTTTACCTTGAATGTGTGCCCCGCCCCCCTCTCCCTAGAGCAGGGAAAATAAATCTGAGGGGTCAGGTAGCCCTTTGCTCTCTGCTTCCCCCCAACTTTTTCCCTTGCAAGCCCCCACCCCCTTTTCCTTACTGTCAGATCCTGCTCTCCTTGAGAACATGGAAGTGAAGAGCAAATTCAAAAATAACTTTGAAATTAAATACAGCTATAGCAATTTGCATATAATACCCATACAATTTATTCATCCAGAATTGATGCATGTTATCTTTATTTTTTGAACTGCTGCAAGTTTTAGCACATATAAAACTTCTGAGTAGCACTTTGGAAGCAACTTATATGAATCACAAACTATGCATGATGTTAGTCCAAAACCAAAAGGGTTATGATTTACGACACAGTTCATTGGGCTGGGCCCCAGCAGAGTCTATAGCATTTTAAGCCATGGTGACCCCATATCTCAGCACTGCTCATTATGTGTGTGTACTCCAGATACTCCCCTCCCCTCCAGATTCTCCTACAAAGGAGCCATGTGCTAATTAGCCCATACTCATGAGTGGACCCAGGTGTTCTTGCCATGAGTCCTGGGATGCTCCAAAAATGTATATGCAGATAAGGCACAGGGAAACCTCATCTGGCTTCACTTCATGGAGGTTGGAACCATACTAATTCTATGTGCCAGGCTGAGAGAGGGACCAACAGAGGGATTCTAGGTCAACTATATGCAATGCTGTGGCTCACCATGACTTGAAAAAAAGTTGGCAGTGAGGGGGTCTGCACTTAATGGGTACTACCATATGTCTTATTCAGATGGGCTGTACTAATCTATTCTTGTAGTAGGTTCCCATCAGCATGTTTGCTCAATGTGAGCTGTGTGTTATAGTCGTGCTCTATGTTGGCTACGTTTAATCAGCTTCACAGTTGGGTTCCATTCTTGAACACATACTTGTTTTGGCAGCAGTTTAGTGATAGACAATGTATTCAGTGAGATTTCCTTTTTAAGCGATTATAGGATGAGGGGCTTTTTTCCCCATGTCAGTTGGGGGAAAAATCTTGTCATGTATTTGAGTAAATACAGTAAATAAGAAGAGTTAGCATCTATTTAATTTTCCATTCTTGAAGGTATGTACATGGCTGCCCTCAGTACATTCGCTTGGGTGGGAATCTTAATGAGTCTGAGACTGATAGTACTGATTTGTCCCACTGAGCAATGGACAAATCAGTAATTCTACTGATGTCAATAGAGATACAAGAGCATAGGACTGACTGTTGTTAAACTGATCAAAATCAGAGCCTACAACTATATTTTTACCATAGGGAAAATGGAGACATGCACAGAGCTTCGGTGATTAGCCAAAGGATAGATCATGAAGTTTTAGAACTGAAGCTCATGAATTCCTGGCCTTCAGGGCAGTGCTCAATCCAATCTGCTTCCTTGATTGCAGCAGCATTCGGAATGCACAAAGCTAGACTTTCAAAAGAAACCTGAAAAACTGCCAGGCTTTGCACACACAAAGTAGGTAGTTGTATGGTCACAGGCCAATTTTGTGGATACAAGTAAAAATGATATACTTCACCACCAAACCCATAATGGATTATAACTATGCATCAAAAGAAAAATTACTAAACATTAATGTAGAACCTGTGCTGTTGGGCTTAGTAGGAGAGCAGATGGGGACTTAAAGTGGGAGAGGAGAGCAAGGTTCTGAGAGGAGTTAAGAACTGTAGCATGAGAAAAAATGAGTGGTGGTTGAAAATTGAGCAGAAGCAGTCTTAAACAAAGAGAGGATGCTGCTGCTGGGAAAGGAATATAGAACTTCAGGGGTGACATTCTGGTCCTACTGAAGTCCAAAGGGATTTTGTCACTAACTTCAATAGAGCCAAAGTGAGCCAAGATTTCACTTCAGGAACTCGTATCAGGAAGGGATTTATCTGGACATGTTTTGGTATGGAGCATTTAAGTAACTTAACCCTAGTCAGACCTACAGCACATTACATTGGTCTGTCATTTGCCCTACAGTAAAATGCACAGCTTCCCTTGGATGGTGGTTCTCAACTTTTTAAAACTTATAGCACCCCTCATTAAATTGGAGACACCCCTTAGAAAATGCCAGCTCTCAGCATGGAAAAATAATGGAACATTTATTCTGATGCAAGGAATTAAGACAGACCACAACAGTCAGAATGTTTTTGACACTATAGATTCCTATTTGAAATCTGGATTTCTCTTGTGAACTGTGTTGGTGTTTGTGTACCTCATATTGCCCCACTTTGTGGCACTGTTAGGATCTCATGGCACCCCAGGGTGCTGGGGCATTTTAGCTGAGAATCACTGCCCTAGGAAATTTATCAGAAGAGGAGAGGAGCATTCCCCTTGTTCCTTTCTGTCTTCATTTCTCCTAACTACACCTTTCATGGTCTTTTCTTGCTCTGCCATATGAAGTTAGAATAAAAAGACAATGTGCTTGGCTTCAGGAAGACTGCAGCATGGCAATGGAGAAGGTAGGCTCCAAACAACATCTTCTGAACAGTCTTATTAATGTTTGGCACTCGTCTGCTCAAGGGACAGAGCCAGCAGCCTTTAGTCCTAGTGTTCAGCAGCACAGCTAATTACTAAGAAAAGATATTAGTAAGACTTCTTTGGACCTATTAACTAAATTCTGCACCGACTTGTTACTTTGCATCAGTTCAGAATTTGGCCCTTTATATTAAGTATGTTTGTGCCTATTAGGGGCTTGGCCATGCACCCACTAAAATACCCAAGGGTTTCCCTGTGGGCTGAGATAAGAAGCAGGACTAGACTCTTTAATATTTTACTTAGCTAGAAATAAGTCCTTTTTGCCTTATGCAAAAATAACGTTTTAAGACATTATACTAATTGACCCAATTTAACAAAAATAAACAAAGGGACAAGATGTAGAAAGACTTTCTATATAGAGAGAAAGGTGGGTAAAAACAATGACATTAAAGAAAGGCAATAATTAATAATAGCAATCCCCCTTTTGTTAAATTCCACAAAAAAAGCTGTTGTAAGGATAAATCACATGTCATAAGTATGGGAGTAATTATGCTAATGAGATAATGTCATACTAGTATGGAATGGGAAGGTTTGCTTATATTAAATCTCTCAATATGTCCATTATGAACAAAATAATTCCAGGAGACTAAGCTTTCTCTATAAGGCTTCTTTTTAAAGCATTATGGTATTTACACTTCATGAATAAGGTTAATTAAGAAATATGTGCCATATTTTTGGGGACACACAAAGTCAGAGACATAAACTTTTGACTGGACCATGAGGGGAGATGAAAGTACAATACTGGAAAATATTTGTTAAACACAGAGGAATTGTATTTTCTCTGTGGAGACTTCCTTGTTGAATCATGCAGAAACTATTGATTATATTTCAAAGGATGTTTTTTCTCCTTTTTTAATAGATGCCAATTACTTCATCTGTCTGAAGATGTCTAAGCTTCAAACAGATTTGGGAACTATAGTAAGAAAAGAATTAATGGGGAATGAGCATTGTCACCAAAAGAGCCTTATTTCCAAAGAAAAAAGAACCCTTTCTTCAACATAAAGCATCAACTTTGCCTTTTTTTGTTTGTTTGCTTGTTTGATAATGAAGGAGCATAGGAATAGGACAGGTTTCTTTTAATAGCATTCTAAACCTTGAAGATTATGATAATTTAAAAAGTGAGACAGGATTTTTTATACATATAAACTAGGGGTGTGCGAAACAGGCCGTATTCGATTTGGATTCGGCCCAAACTGGGGACAGTGATTCAGTTCATTGATTCGGATCACTGTTCCTAATTCAATTCGGCCGAATCTGAATCTGAAGATTCGATGCTAATTTGGAGGATCAGCGATTCGGACATAGACACAGCTTTAAATGTTTTTTCTACATACCTCGAGGCACCAGGCGCAGCTCGTGAATGCTGCGAGACTGGGGTGGATGGAGCGTCCCACAGAATACACAAGACGCTGAGGGCACTTTTAATTAGAGCGGCTCCCAAGAGCCGCTCAGATTAAAGTGCCCCCCCTGCCCCTACCTTAGCCTGTGGAAAAGATGCCTCCAAATAAAGGAAAAAGAAGTACTGCTGCTGCTGTTGCTGCTTGCTTGTAAAGCATTATCTCTTGGGGCTGTTTGCCAACCAAATGTTTCCTAAACTTCCTACGCTGCCCTTTAGTCATCCAAACAGAAGGAGAGACTTATAAAAAAATAACAGTAACATCCTATCGAGTGTGCCCTGCTATGAAGCCGTCTGTGCTGGTAGTTCCCCTGTTTATCTCACATAGTTGACTTATGATGTCTTGGCTGCGACATATTTGTCCAGTCTGGCTCTTCTCTCTGGCAGATTTGTTTTCAAGTTCTATCAGTCTTTGTGAATCTCTTTTTATATCTTTTTTTAGTGAAGCAGGTGAGGGAGAACCAACAGGCAAAACCACAGTGTTTTCAATAAAGTAGGAGTAGGTAGTACATGTTACATGAGAGACAGTACTTCAAATGCATGGTGGTTGACATGTTTAAAATGCAATGTTCATCTTCAGCCTATATCACCCTGTTTTTCTAGACTAGGGAAAAATGGTATCAATCTTATCATCAGGAATGTTTAACCTGCAATCTGGAAAAATACTGAACTTGATGTGTGCTGGAAGTGCATGGCTGGAGGGGCCTTCCACAATGCAGACAGCAGTCCTGACTGCTGATTCCAAAGTGGACAGATGGTGTGCCTCTCCCCATTTACATGCACCAGAAATACTAGAGTATTCCAAAATAGCATCAAATACTCAGCCTATGAAGTTACTAAGAGTGTTTGGCACCAGGAATGTTACCTGGCAGCCTGTGTAAGATTATATTGTTCAATATGGGCACAGGATCTTCAAGGGTAGCTCTGAAAGGTTGAAGGAAGCACGCTCTGCTTCCTGTGGCAAGTCAGCTCTGCTCGTTGATGATGAGGAAGGGCGGTGGTTAGATGGGAGGGGATTTAATCCAAGACATTTTTAGTGAAATCTCCCTGGTTTGAATTCACTTTCCCCACCTGACCTGCAAATCCTAAATTGAGTTCAGATCAAGATCCATGTTGGCATTATATCTTTGGTATATATGTCTGACCCTTCAAATTGAACATTCTATTGGCATTCCTTTAAAAGACAACTGATTGCCAACTTTCATTCAGTCTCAGCAAACATTTTGAGTGGGTTTTTTTTAAATCTATTATTGTGTTCAGGGTAGCAGACATCTTGCTTTGTGAGTGAAAAAGAGCCACTTAAAATCTGTTTATTTATAAAGCTGTCCTATGTGCAAGTAACGTGCTTTGTAAGATGTTGTGATGTCTTGTTGTTTCCTTCATTTGCTTTATTGAATATTTAAGGACTGCTTCCTTTGTGCATTCATTTCAGAGACTGGCAGGTTGTAGTGGTGAAAATGGAAAAGCTCTGTACTGAAAAGAAGTAGCAACTAAGCATATTAAGTGCATAACATTCAACATGTAAGTATTTTATATGAGGTGAGTATCAATGCATTATATCACAAGACCAATGTAACTTATATGCTATAAGTAAGTTCTCCTCCTCCTCAGGATAAAATAGAATGATCCTTTCTATATCTCTCAATAAATGCACCTCAGGTATTCTTCTTATTCAGTTTAACATCCCTCCCTTTCAAGCCTGACATGCCATTAAACTGACATGTAAAGATTTTTTAAAGGCCACAAACCATTTTAATTTATACACTCCTTAATGGTCTTATAAGGCAAAACTGCTTTTAAAAATGCAAGACTCTCCAATCATGTGAATTAAAATCCATGTCCTTAAGTGGTAGAGAATGCAGCTGATTTCTATCCATTATAGTGACTGCTTCTCTCATTAGCTGCTTTGCCTCTTGTTAGAAATGTGGTCCTTTTAACCAAGAACGTCCAAAATTCAGCCTCCCGCTCAAAGACATATGTAACTTGCAGCAGAAGGATTACAGTAAATGTTCATTTGTATAGTCACGTACATTGAAATATGGAAAGATAATGTGAACTATGCAGCTTCCATAATGGTGCCCACAATTACAGATTCAGATTATGAACTGCCTGAATTGTTGTATAAATTCCCATATTTGCACATTCATAGGACCACAGGAAAGTAGGGCTGAAAGGGACCTCATGAGGTCATCCAGTTGCTCAGTAAATAAACTTATTTATTTTTAGCAATTTGCCATGAACTAAGTTAAAGGTGACAGCCTAATAACTCACTCAGATATGTATCTATTCACCTATTCATGAGGAAAAATGAAAAAAAAACCCCTAATCTTGCCACCTACTCCTTCCTACCCTACCCTATTCACACAATTGCCTGAAAAAAATAGATGGGCCTCAGACAATTTTCTGAGGATTTGGACCTCAGACTCTGCCTGATCAGCTCAGGATGGGAATGTCAGATTCAACAAACCCCATTAGAGATTGCTGATCTTTCTGACCCTTGCATTTAAACATATGGAAAGCTGTTGGTAGCTTGAATACATAGCTTTTTCTCTTCGATTACAGCAATAAAATGCAGATCCTGTCAGGTATAACTGATATTAGAAATGCTGAATAACATTATGGTAGTTGTCTCTCTGTTTCTTCTTTCCCAACCTCTAAAAAAAAAATCAGTTTCTTAGTTAAACATTTCTTTGTTTGTATTCATGAATGTGAGTGGGTGTGTTAAGAACCCACTGAGCTAAAGCTAATTTAGTGAAATTTATTGTGTATTCATTTATTAAATTGCCTGGTTCATCAGTATTTTCTTTTTCTCTTGAAGAAATAAGCTCCACTGTCTAGGCCCACTTCATGTGAAAAATCGTGTTGGTTTCTCTCATTGCTTCCACAACTGCTTTGGTAGAACATAATCGTTTGTGGAAGGTTAAGGCCATAGAGGAGAACTTCTGCTGACCATTTCTTCAGGAGCAAGGACAAATCCTAGAGGTGGCTCTGAAAGTCATGACAGGAATAGAACTGGATTTTGCTTAAAATGGTACTGGGAGCTAACTTGTAGACAGAGGAGCACTAGTAAGATCCACTATCACAAACCTGTCCACAGGTGACCCCAGGTTGCCTTGGGATAGCTCCCAGATGCCTCAGTTCCACTACCCTTATACTAGACCTTGCAGACAGCATTTCTGGGTTGAGAAGAAATTATACTTTCCCAAAGTCACTCCTTCCACAGGCAACCAGTAAGGGGACAACCAACTACAGGATTTATTTTAAAAACACAAGCCTAATAAATCAGTAACCATATGTTGAGAGAGAGAGAGAGAGAAAAGAAAATGAACAAAACACAAAACAAAAAAACAATCACGAGAGAATTAGCAGAATATTGACCTGTTCTTACCCTGCACTGTAAATCCAAAGATACAGTACCTAGCCAGCTTCAAAGGTCTAAATGCTGCTCTTGGCTCTGACTCTGCCCATCAGGGCCTCCTGCATCTCCTTGATAGTTTGCTTTTCCCAGCCTCCTTCACTAAGGGACCTCAGCTCTTCCCTTGTTTCCATGGAAGAGTGAAGAGAAAGTCATGGTCTCTAGGCAGGCTTAAGCAGACTTGCTAATCTGACCATTAACATACCTCACCCCTTCATTCCTGGGGGTGCTCACCCTATCTCAGTAACTTACTGGAGATGTATATCTAATAGCAATAGGCAACTATAGATCCTCTGGATCATGATGTATGCATAAGACCATCTATGACCATCTCACCAAGACCTTCGATGGATACATCTCAGCAAGAGTATGGAGGAGTAGAGGCTGCCCAAGACCTACCATCTTCCCTTTAGACCAGTGAGATAGAATCTAAAGACCAGACTGAGTCCAGACATTCAGCGCCTCGATGCTTGTAGCTTTGGCCAGAGAGCAACAGATAAGAACTGCTGCTGCCTGCCTAATCCCTCAGTGAGGGTGTGTTTGTGTCAGGGTGATGTCCCTTACCTTTTCTCCAACCAAGGAGTACCTGCAAGGCAGTTTGGGTGAGAGTTTTGAGGCACCCTATACTTGCCTTACTCTCAAAGTTGCAACACTGTGGTATTTTATAGGAGTCACCCCACCCTGAGTAGCTCCACCACATTGCTACCAGGCCTTTCAGTCAGATACAGTTTACCATCTTACCCAGGACCAAGGTATATATCTACTAAACTACAAACTTGCATCCTTTTAGACATGTAGATTCATTAGGACTCTATCTACCTTGAGTGGCTAGGTGCAATTCTTTCAGCCCTTCTTTTAAAATGTAAATATATCATTGTCTGCCCAGATCCTGGCTTCACTATGCCGCCACACCAGGGGCCAGTAAACAAACCAAGTCAAATGCTAATTCTTGGCCATTGTCTTTTCCAAGTGTGAACAAATGAGGGTGCTCAAGTCAATCACTGTCTTACTGACACATCCTTGGCAGAAATATAAAGATATATCCAAATGACATTTATATCAAATACTCTAACATTTACAGATATGAAAACAATAAAATCTGAACACCGGTTCACACTAGCTACAATTAGAGACTAGCCACCAAAATAGCAAACCTAATTTGACAGAATATCCATGCATACCACACGAACCCCCAGGAGTAACTTTGTCTTGGGATGAATCTGTGACAATGGGACAGGGATCTAGTCTGTAGAAAGAAGAGCACTGGTGGGATATATTCACAGTGGCATGTGTTGCTAAATAGACAGGCTGCTATATTTTGAACCACCGGGAGTTCTTCAGGCCATGTAGCTTCATTCACAGATATAATGAGAAGAAACAACTATGAATATTATGATTGTCTGGATCAGTATGATGAATTACCTGTGGTCACATCTGGGTCTTGTAAGGGAGAGTGCAATCTTTTTGCCAGTTGCAGGTGAAATGGAATATATTTTTCTATGCTATTTGAGTATCCCTGAATCTCACAGAGCCAAAGGACTTTCCATCTTGGACTGAATTAACTGCCTAAAAACAGGGGCTTTGACAGCTGGGGATGTTATAGATATGCTGCCTTCTAACTTATTTCCAGTTCATATATATATATGAACTGGTATGTGTGTGTATATATATATATGTGTGTGTGTGTAAGTGTGTGTGTGTGTGTGTGTGTGTGTGTGTGTAGTGAGAGAGAGAGAGAGCCATTAACACACATTACCCCATATACACATAATATATGAAACCAGCTTAACTTGATATAGAAGTTGCTTTTGATTAGGTTTTTAAGAAAGGTAGGAGAGCAGCTGGTTAAACATTGACTCAGTGATGCTGATAGAAAAAGGAAAGTGGTCAAAAGAAGTCAACATCTATAGAAAGGAGATATGGAGCCAGGTGTAATCTTTGGAGATCTACATTCATTGTTCATTTCCCAGCTATAACATCCTTACAAGCGTTCTTTTTTTTTTTTTTTTTTTTTTGTGTGTGTGGTGTTGTTGCTAGCTTCAACTAAGAGGGAATTGGTAAAGAAAAAGGTTTATAAAATTTTCTTATCCAGGGAAGGTTTTTTTTTCCTCTGGGAAAGTTTCAAGCTATCCTGTGTTATGTGTGTCCCTCTAGCCGATTAGAGGCATTTGTTCAGCTGCTTCTCTCTGAATTTGTCAGATTTCTAATGCAATATATAAATCTGTTCCTGCTTGACTCCCACAGCTGGTTTTGATCAGGCTCCTATAAAAAGGAAGTTTCAATTAGCACTGATCCAAACATATTTTGGAGTTATATTTTTATGGCTGCTCAACGAATAGTACTCTTTGTCCGTGGTGGTATGAGTGACTCTTAAACAAAACACAGCCAGAATTGAGAGTCATCACCACAAGAACTGTAGTTTGTTGCAGAGGTCAGGCTCTGCCAAAACCAGAAGAATTAGCTAGCCAAATTGAATTAGCGGTTGAAACACATTAATTTATGCTACATAAATGTTATTGTGGCCCTGTGGGCAAGTACTTAGGTCATAGGCTTTATGAACTATTTGCAGCAAGAGGGCTTACCAGCCATAAATCAGCTCAGAATATACCTTTGGAAAATATTTACAGCTCCTCACTATCCCCCATCTCTAGCCGTTGTGATGGTTCAACGTTTTGCATGTTTTTGCAATATTTAATACACAAGTAGTGAATTAATGTTTTGTGCAGGCCTAGATCAGGTCTAGTTGAGACATGGCCATCCATACTACTTGTGGCCCTTTCCATGGGCAGCTGTGTGTTTATCGTTCCAGACAGCTCTCTGTGGGTAGGGTACAGAAATCTGGCTCGCCGCCAGCTTTTCGAGTCAATGCAGCTGTGCAGTAAATGGAAACCTCAAACATACACACAACCAAGCCCTCACAAGACTGTTTCTCTTCTGGGGAGGAATTAGATCCACTTAGGGCTGGATTATTTCTAGAGTAAAAAAAGTAGAAATAAGTGTTTTCTGGCTGAAAATTGTGGTAACTGAGGAAAGATGCCAAAAAAGAATTATGCATAAATGATAGTGTTTAAATGTGTTTTTATGTGTTTGGATGTGGCTCTGCCAAAAATCTGACAGGGCCTCATTGTTGGAGCTTTTTCATCATGAGGCCACTGAGTGTACACACTGAACGTTTCATAAATAATGAAATAATTGAATGGCTTGCGTGTTTAAGCAGGTGTCAACAAGTGTACACACTATACTATACCTTGCAGCCAGCCAGGTATGAACATCAGTTGTGTAAATACTGAGGAAATGTCTGTCTCAAAGGAAGTATGCTCTTTGAATCAAGTGTCCTTAATTTGGTGTTTTAAATCAATTCATTTTAGTTGATTTGGGTTCTGCTTGGCCATGTACAAAGAGGGCTTTTTTTCCCTTTTAAGTCAATTTTTGTACAGCTTAGCTGGGGCATCTAGTCCTCTGCACCAGTGAAGCTGTGACACTGCATCGTGCTGCCCATGCATCTTCTTTGACATTGTGCCACAACAAATGCTTCCTCCTGTTTTCAACTGTAGTACAGCCAGCATTTTTATCAGGCATCTCTGAGACTGCAGTTCCCAAGGACACTGCAACCCCATTTCAGATTCTAGACTGTAACTTACATTTAGCCAAGTTAACAGATATAGCTCTAGTGTTTAGGAAAGTCTGACATGCAGTCATCTGGAATAAATGACATTTTAAATGCTGAGTATTTCAGCTGGATCACAAGAGTGCTGTTATAACATAGGATACTAATAAAATTCAGGCTAAAATTGTTAATGCAATACAAAATATAGCTTTAAATAGTTTGAAGCTTTACATGCATAACCATTTTACTTTTTAATACCTTTTCATCTGTTATTTTTACTTGTTAATTTAATTAGTCTTAGTAGTATTATTTAGATCTATGTCCCATCCCATTCAGAATTGCCCAGAGCAGTTTACAATGAATGACAAAGAATGCACAAATAAAAAACTACAGTAGATTCCCCAAATGACACCCCAAAGCTAGAAAACTCCACTCGATCCTATCCATTTCAACTTCCTGGCCCTTAAGAGCAGACCATCCACCCAATACTAACTATGGTTCATATGTTACCCCACTTCCATTGTCCCAGTGTTCCTCCCAAGAACACTTGCCCTCTCCTATAGAGAATCTATGGCTTTGAAAAAAATGCATAACTCCCTCCCCCCATGACCCCCAAAAACACAATATTAAATTCAAAAGAAATGAACATAACAGAAAGCTGCTCTGTCATTTTGCCTTGGTTTTATTTTTCTGGCAACAGAAAATATGGAAAACATTACTTGGTTTTCCACCAGTGCTTATTATAAGTGAAAACATTTTTTCTGTGCTGGCTGTGTTTACCTTTGAACAATGACAAAGTTAAAGTTTGATCCTTCAACCCTTTCTCATATAAGAAACCTTTACTGGGGCCTACTTCTGGAAAGCTCCTATGAACATTACTGCTGGATCTCAGTCATACTCAAAAGGTTTGCAAGACTGAACTATTATAACTGCCAGAATTGATTTTTTCAGTGTAAATAGATCTGTGTAGAAAGCAAAAAAAAAAAATGATTTTGTCTGCAGTGGGGTTAATTCTTAGCAATCATATGTTTCCCATTATACCCGTCTTTACAAAGCTCATGATAGAAAGCAAACTCATTATCAGCGGGGGGGAAATTCTTCATCTGGTCTCAGACAAATTTCTTTATTTTTAATATGCCTTAGATTAGTTCCTGAAATCAGGGACATGTACTATAATATAGAATGTGGGAGCAAATGAATTATGTGTTTCCTAAATGCATGTTTAATCAATAAAAGGGTTGTGCTAACTATTTACTACATCTCATTAGTTAGGTTAAGGAAGTAGGGATATTTATGACAATTATTCAGAACGCTGGGTAAAAAAGATAGCCAGACAAACAAACCTCCATAATCCACTTATACCTCACAGATGCCAAAGGGTTGAACAAGCCTATTAACAAGCTCTATGCCTGTCTGTTTGGAGGAGCTGTTAAATCATGAATCTCTGCTCAACACCTGAGGCAGTGTGTTAATAAAGATCTTTTGTAGCAGATTTCTGTTCTATTAAGAATGGACATAAAACAAAATAATTTAAAGCATATCAATAACTCAAGGCAAAAATGCTGAGCACAAGATGCATCATCTTCATAGAATGAAGTCAAATATACGCCGCAGCAACCGTTCCTCATTGGTATAAAAAAACCTTTTATTTATTTATTTATTTTGGTGAATAATATTAAGAAAAGTAACTTGCAGTAAGTTACTACAGTGATGTACTTTTATGATTTAGTAACTTGAGCGTTTTTTTTTAAATAAACGTATTGGCTTTCTTTCTTATCCTAGAGGGGCCCTGAGAAGTTGGTTGCCCTGTCAGCTGCATGCATGTATAATAATGACATTTCTACATGATGGTACTCACAGGGCCCAACCCACACCTTGATTTTAGGTGAGTTTTGTATTGATATGCTTCTCTCCTTTGGTATACATTAGCCAGACTTAGTGGTGACAAGTGGAAGGTGGGGGGCGGGGGGGGTACTGCAAAAAGTTGCTGAGCTTCGATATAGGCCCAATTTCTTTACGGGTTAGCAGATCTACAGCATTAAGTGTGCTCTTTTTATAGATTGAGGCTTATATTGTTTGCTATGTTTGGATTGTCTCAGGATTCCACAGTGGTTTTAACTAAATTCACTATATTTAGTAATTTCTTGGCAGTTTTGATTGATTTATTGTGTGTTACATCTGGAATTGATTTGCTGCACTTCTTTTATACTACTGTTTTGTTTTTGCCACTTACATGCTGCATAATAGTCGTGAGTTTTTGTGGTTTGCAGTTTTCAAGTTATACTGTGCAAAACATTCACACTAAAACTTAAAACCAGGTGTTCCAACGTGAAAGCAAATCGTTCCAAGTTTTATAAAAACCTTTGGGTTAGCAACACACCAGACTTTTCAAAATGTATTTGATTATATTAGAATTGATTCCTGAAAACACTAGTGTCTGGAATTAATTTTTAAACAGGACTTTCTTAAATGTGGATGGCATTGGTATGTTATTACTTATAAGATTAAATCACAGAATGTGTTCATTTTTTAACATACCAGCCCAAGGTACTAGCCAAAATATTTGAAAAACCAAATAAAACATAAACCTACTACTCCAGGCTTCTGACTCTTTTCACCCAATATACAACTTTCATGTTGTACATAAAATATATATATATGTACTTTATTTTAATGGCATCACTGTATTTTTCATTTCCAGGTTTGAGGGACAGGTTTTAAAACAGACACCAATAAATGGGAAAACAACTTCTCTGGGTGGATTAGGCAGGATGTTGACAATGTAATGCAGCATGGTTAAAATGTAAAATGTTTAGGATCTCAAGTGTCGGAGAACTGTGCAGCTGTTTGAGAAATCAATGCACTTGTTTAGCTCAAAATGCTAGTAAATTATTATAGAGACTACTTAATAGAAAAATCATTTCGACCACGGAAGCACTGAAGTGAGATATTCTGAACCTTAATAAATGTCAGTATATTCATTGTGTCAAGCATACCCGCAAGGTCACTAAGGGCAAGTAAAGCATTGCAAATATTTTTAATATGCTTATCGGTATTGCAGGATTGTGAATATTTCAAAGATTTCTCTGAAAGGGAATAGATGGTAATTTCAGATTTAAAAAAAAAGCGCTAATTCTTTGATAACTCTGGTTCTCATAGAAGCAGTTGTTAATGGGAAGTGAAGTCTGTCTTTTTGTAGATGTGCAGGAATAACTAACTATTCGTTGGAGAATGAATATCTGTGGCTCAAGGACAAATTACCTTTCTTAGTAAAATGCTCTCGCTTTCCTACACATACTACCAAGAGACCTGAATTGGGCTGTGTTTATGCTGGTTTTTCACTGGTGTGCCACTATTTATTACAGTGATGATGCCTCTGATTTGCACAAAGCCTGCCAGGCCTTTATTGGTAAAGGAGGATGTTTTCCTTTGCTTGTTGCATGTGCACCGATCAACTATAGATATTGAAATTTTTTTTCTATAGTCAGCCTTATGAGTCTTTCATTTGCCAGTCCTTAACTTATAGCATGTTCATTTTAATTCAAATAGCTTAGCAGCCTTTTCCTTACTAAGTTTCACTTACATTACTAAGCAGGTAATCAGTGAGCAGCTGCAAGTCCAAAATGGTGTGCAATGCTGCTATGTCCCTGTCATACACCTCAAAAAAACCCTTCTGGGAAAGCACAAACCAGATGAATTGTGCTCTTGATCCTGACTATAGTGCTACAGAAGGGGTGTGTCTACATGAGATGTTTACTGAGCAGTAGACTAATTAGCTGCACCGTAAATGATGTCACACATCTACGTATACAACCCTATTAGGCTGGAGTAAACTAATTTACTCCACAGCAGGATAGTACTTGTAAACACAATTACTATCCTTCTGTGGAGTTCTTTACTTTGCAGCTGTGCCTGTGTCAATGCTGCCCCAGCTGGCTCATGCACGAGAAGCTTCAGGGCTCCTATAGATGTGCAGGGCCTATAGAAATCCAGTGCGTCAAAGCAAACTCGATTTATCGAGTCTGCTGGAGCATGAAAATTGATGTGCTCTGTCAGCCTTCCACATCATGTGCATCAGTGTCCCAGCACTGAAAAAATGGTGGCAGGGTACTTTGAAATAAAACATGTTTAATGAGCTTTAGTTCAAAGTGCCGTACTGCCATTTTTTCAGTGCAGGGATGCTGATACACATGATGCGCAGGCACTGTTAATTAGCGCAACTCACTAATTAAGGTGCCTGGCACCGTGTCCCAGAGCATGTGTAAAAATGCCCTCCGTGTGGGGGCTGCCTGCCAGCCAGCCCCACACTGAAGCACCCTCATGCCCTAGCCAGTCCCTCTGCAGCAAGTTGAGCTGGGGAAAGCAGCCTTGGGTTGGCAGGCTGACCCTCTGGCACCTCTGCAGTTCCAGGCACACTTGCAAACAGTGCATCCTGAGCAATAAACGTTAAGCACTGGAGATTATTACATTGCATTAATATGCACAAGTAGATGTACCCAACTATTATCATTGAGGTCCACTCAGAACTTTTCTTATGGATTATTCTAACACATAAACTGGCACATTTTTGTACCTTGCTCTTGTACCTTCCATGATTCAGTTTTAAAAAGTCCAAAGTAATAGGCTGAACTATTAAATGAATGTGTATTTTTGATAGCACGTAAATGTTACAAACCATTCTCTGAAGAGGAATGTTTTTTGGGAATTGTCACTGAAGTCCAAAATAATAAACTGATACTAAATTATTTGTTGCATAGATATGCCAACACTGTGGCGGCAGAGCACCGATGGCAAGGGTTATGGATGTGTGTGGAAACAATTGAAATTAATAAATTATCCAAAATACCCTCCTTCATACAAAATCCTATACACAAGTTCCCACTAATTACAGACTTATTTCAATTGTATCTACTCCAGTTAAATTATGAGACCATTTCTTTTATAAATCACATGGTATATTATTTGTTGACATACCAGTTTATTACCTTTAGGGAAAATGGGTTTCTGCTTTCTTCATTCAACCATTACAGCATTAGTATTAAAACTGACAAATTACTTCTATAGTGCTGTGGATTCAAGGGTCAGAAGCTGTAGGGCATATGATTTATCCAGGGGTTTTGATCTTGTGAACCATGGTATTTTATTTGCAAAATACTCACTTGGCTTTTCTAATTCAGAGCTGTACTGGCTGCAAATGTATTTCCTGGATATTTAGACTATGGCTTATTATTTTGCAACATAACAATATGAATTATTTCCAATGTCTCATATTCTCTGTTGGGAGGCCTTTGATATTCTTGCACTGGTTTTTGATTTTCCATATACTAGTATATGTGCATCATCTTTTGTCAACCTTTGTACAAAACAACTTTTCTAGGCAGTCCTGAAAACCCTAATTACCAAATGTGTGTTTTCCTTTTATAGACTGTTCTTGAAAATAGCCTTACACTAAAACTTTCCTTGCTCCGTTTACATAAGCAAAACTCCCCTTGACTTCAGGAGATATGTTGGTTGGCTTCAGTGAGAGATTCACCTGCATATGGGCTACAATGCCCGTCCCATTATTTTCAATTGTTAACTAGTCTAAAATAACTTCTCTGGTGTTTTCATATGAAAGTAGGCAACAGTGATTGCAGAATTATTTGCATCATTACCAAACCCTTTCTTATCATGTCCCAGGATGATTCAGTGTTAATCAGTTTGTTTAAAATTAAAAGAAAACGGACATTATGTTTCTTGGGAATAAGGTTAAACTTGAAGGGGCTGAAAATGCATTCAGGATTACAGTCTTGGATGAGAATCATTGTATTTTCAGCTGACAGCTTCAGGTATGCAAGCCTGTATTTAGATTCTGAATTTTATATTGTAAACATACTGCAATTTTAAACAAGCAACCAAATATGAAACTTGGCCAATGAAGACTTGAAAGAACTGGAGAAAGATAGGATTTTTTTTCCAGTTAGTTGCACATGTCTCGAGCGACTGGTTTTTTCAACTATTTGTGTTGGTTTAATAAAAGAGATCAGATTTACCCAAAGAATCTTGTCTGATTTATCAGATACATTCTATTTTTAAAAGTATAGCAGAGTATTTAGCGTTAGCCACAGGACAAGCCATCTATGTTTAATCCGTATTTATATTTAAGGCTGAGTAGGAACACACTGGATTAAAAACATGTATATTCCATTAACATAAATGTGTGTCACAAACACTCCAAGCCTGATCCAAAGTCCTTTTAGGACCCAGTGCTAATAATAAGAAATAATAGGCCTACCATTGTAGTCCTTATGCATATGAATCTCTCATTGAAGCCAACATATCTCCTGAAATCAAGGGGTTTTGCTTGTATTGAGCATTGAAGGTTTTAATTTGAAATCAGTTTTCAGGAATATTCTATAAAAGTCCCTTTTGGATCAGTTCCTAAACCCCTCCGTATTGTGCTAAAAATGCATCTCTTAAAATGTGGGGACATTGTGCTTTAGGTGAAGTCCTGCACTTGTGGGAACTGAGGCCTGCAGCTGGAAGTAGGATAAAATACTCAACTGAGCTTTTGACTTCCTGACTTACCAGTTACCTAGGTTGAGTAATTATGGACACTTGTGATATCCAGCTGCCACCCTATCCCTAAGAAAGGCATCACCCTGAGGCAGTGATATCTCTTGCCCACTGCTTCTCCTTTCCCTTTCTCATGAGAGAGCAGGATTGGAGTCTGCAGGGCTGAAAAGGAGTCATAACACTATGTGGGGACTTCCACAGGTGTGAATCCTGCTGAGTCACATTGTTTCCATTTTCCCAGTCAAGGTGCTCCCTTCACAACTTCTTCCACCCTGTGCCAGCCACAATGGAGCATCAGAGCCCTTAAGCCTCTGCTTGCAAATGCTATATTAAAGTCCTAGCATCTTTCCTTTGTGTGCGTTGGAAAATGAGGTCTTGTATGAGCTTTCTCTTGGTGAGTGAAAAAAAAATCTTACTGAACTGATTTAATTCTTTGTAATTGCTGTGTTATAAACAATTGGTATTAAATTCATTTGAGAGTATCATTTGACAAAAGATGTCAATGCCTAACTGTAAGCTCTTTCAAAATGCTGGAAATTGCACCCCAAGGCCTTTCTGTGTTTTTGCAGCATGGATGTAACTATGGTGACAGTTTCTTTCTTAGTGGTGTTAGTCTAGTGTTCCCTAAACTCTGAGCAGCATATTAAATCAGCTCTGATTAAATTGGGCTCCCTTGATAGAGCAGAAGATTGCTTAAACCCTTCTAATTTGTGACCTATGATTGTGCTCAGTTAAATGTGATATTAAGGTCAAGGTCTAACATAAAGTCACAGAGTACACCACAAATTCATTACTACATTTTAATTCATGTAGTGACACAGCTGAGAACATGCTCCTTTACCTTTGACCCATAGTTGTAAAGGAAATCCATCTGTTCTTACTAGGTTATGCAAACCTCTAGAGAGTATATTGCAAGGGTTGTTAAGGAAATAAAAGGTCACCATACATAGACATCTGTGTAAACACCTCATTATTAATATTCTACTCCATGATGAATATAGGTCCAATCAGTAAATAAGGACAACATTTAGCAATGACACCTTTTGAAAATAGAGGACACTTTATAAATGTCTCATATAGCTGTATCATAATATGGCTGTCATCATGCAACAAATAGTAGAAGCAAAGAAGTACAAACCATGCAATAGTAAAGTTAGAATAATGTTTAGAAATGTCTCCTTTTATGGTATGATTCCTGGTTACCAGCTGAGACAAATTCATTTGACATACATTTTATCTGGGTCATTTTGTATGTGGGTTTTTATAAGAAAATAAAAAAATGTTTTTATTGTGTTGTTTGCCGTAGCTGTTCAACTGATACAAATGTTATATAGCTGGCCATACCTTGTTCTTTAGCACTGTCAACTGCCCGTCAATCTTCATATTTGCAAAAAAAGAACCCCCCCCCCCCCTTCCCGCCAACTATCCTACTGTGCAGAGTATGACAGCATGGTAATGTCAGAGGACCAAGAGACAGGTGATGGTTTATGATAGAAATAAATCTTTTATGAGAGCAAACTTGGGAGAATTGCATGCTTTTGTAAGGGATATATCTCTGCACGGTTATCACTGACAGTCTTCTCAAATGCATCAATTCAATCAGGCAGGGTTTTTATTGCATCTAATCATGTATTGAGGCATGAAAAAAATGACAAGAGTGCATGTTTTCTGTTTATAATTTTTTTTAAAGTACCACACTCATTAGAGGATGTTTTGGTCTCCCACATCTTATGTTACAGTTCTGCATGTTTTATACAGTATGCAGCATTGATCACTCAGTGCATTAGCTTATTATTGCATTCTGAAATGAAACGCTGCCTTTTTTTGTAAAAGAAATAACTCCAGATGAGAAGGCATGGAATCTAATTTTATCTCTTAAAAATGTAAATATATGAAAAAAGCAACATGTCCACACATCATATTCAGTATGCTTGCAATAAATAGATGGCATAATCACCAGACTATAAGGATCATTATTATTTTCAGAATATGTATAAAAAGAATAACAATGTCCAAAATAAAGGCATAAACAAAAAGCTATACATACAATTGCCAGCCAAAATCAGTTGATGATAATTTTTTAATATGCACCACTCTTAAAAAGAATTTTTTTTCTCTTTGTTTCATGAGACATCATGCCTCCTGGAACATGTATGTTTACAATTAAATTTTGCAGAGTCTGGGAAATGGCCACAATGAAAATAATCAATGTATAAGATACACCTAGAAAGCCCCAATTGCACACATCTGCTTCTTCATAAAAATAGTTAGGGGCAACAATTTGTCCCTGTCCCTAGTGCCCTCACTGTCTAATGAACTAAGAAAAGAAGGCCTGAGATCCAAGCACACACCTACTGCTTGTCTGACTCTAATAATATTTTGCAGCTCTATTTTGCACAAGACACTTTACCCTTATTTAACTAGTAAATAATAAATACTATTTCCCTATTTCACAGGGGACAAAACTGGGTAGCAGAAAGATTAAATGATTTGCTTAAGAAACGACAATCAGCTACTCAATATCACAAGTGAGCTCTCACAGGAGCATGAATATATTTTTAATTATAGCCTAGATCTCTTGACTGCTTAGGTTACTTCTTTGATGCTTTTTTCCCCATGCCCATTTATCTCTGTAATCCAGTTTGCCTTAGACACTATAACTGTTGTACAATACACTTATTTTATAGTTTAGGCTAAAATATAGCTGAAAATACCAAGCAAGGTATTGTGTATGATCTTGCAGCTCAGAGCACACTCAAAGTCACGTTGTCCTTCTGCACTAGGAAGGTAAGATACGGCAGTCCTGTACTTTGGCAGATTACTGTACCTGAAAGACTAGGCAAGTGGTACTGGTTGGCATATTGGTGCCATGGCTGTTTCTTTCCTTGATCTCATACACCAGAAAACTGGCACAATCCTAGAGGCTTTTGCGCTCACATACTTCTACCCACAATGTGAATTGTGAGCAGAGGAGAGAAAAGCGATGCCTTCTAGCCTGTGAATGAGGGACCGTAACCTGACCCTACAGTGGCAAACTGTATTCTCACTACTCCAAGAAGAAAAAGCATGTTGCTCAAGGTATTCTTTTGCTGAATAATTCCCACTAGTGGACCCATTAAGCTCTGTACCTTTGGCTTCAATTTGCTTTGCAGCCTATTCAATTCAATCACCTCTCCTGTCTGTTATATTCAGTCTTGGGCACATCACTAGAGAACAATGAAAGCATAACTTTTTTATACAAAGCCATTTCCATAGATAAGTCTCTATCGCTTTATATTTTTCTCTTCCTTTGTGTGATGTATTTGTCCGGATAAAAAGCTCCACTTAAGAAATGCATATTTTTTTCATACTTTGTTTATGTATTTAATTTTGTATTTTTATTCTCTGAACCCCATCTGGGAACTAGTACAAAGTGTCTCTTCCCAAAACTCCCACTCTAGGAATGTTCTGTGATGTCAGAGCGTAGGCTGTGCTAATACGAAGCCCAGAGCTATCCTGCTTTGCAGTCACTTAATTGCCTGCCAAGCTTTACCCTCTGGAGCACAGACATATGCAATGGACAAACATCAAAGTTAATAGATTTAGTTCAGATGCGTATTCAAAGATCTGGGTGATTTTCCACATGAGGTTACCCACACTTGGTGCTCTGATCCATAACTCTATGCAGATGCGTAGAGTAAGAAAAATGCACCTGTAGCAGTACTTTTTCACCCTTCTCCCCTCTTTTCCCCCATATTTTCTGGCTTGCTGCACACAGGAACACCCGCAAACAGCACATGGGCAGTGCCATGAAGTGCAAGGTATTTTGGGACCTGTAATTCTCAGGAGTGGAGTTTGCTGTTGCTAGGAGGACAGTTTTACTCTATTGTTTGCAATCAAAGCCATGTCAGAAGGGCAAAACAATTGCTGATTTTGGCTCAAAAAATGGGGTCAATTCCCCCTCTAGCAGCAGCAATCTCCACTTCTGTTCCAGAAAACTACAATGACCAGAATGCCTTGTGCTCCATGCATATACACTACCTGTGCTGGCTGCTTTCTGTAACCCTCAGTACAGGCAGACTGTGGGGTGAGGCATCCCCTTGCCATCCATCTGGTGCCCTTCCCTTTGGGCAGTGCCTGGGGCACATGCCCTGTACACCCACCTCACATTATGCCACTGGTTCCCAACCTTTTTTATACAGTGGATTGGCACAGGAGCGGGACGGGGTGCATGGAGCCGGCTGCCTCCCTCCTCGGCTTTCTCTGCTACCCTGCTTTAACCCTGCATGTGACTGCTGGCAGGAGAAGCCGCTTTCCTGGGCGGACAGGCAAGGGCCCGAGCTGGGGGCTCATGCCATGACCCAGCAGCTGACTCTTCACAACCATGGTTGGGAACCTCTGCATTATGGCACTGGCTCTATGTATATAGCGCTATCTTCTACCCAAATAGGTGATTCCCAAAGTCTTCTCCACCTACAGGTCTCTTGCCACCTATACAATCCCCTCAGGGCTTGATTTTTCACCTGCCTTTCCCCCCACCCCTTGTTCTTGAATTTTATCTGATCAAGATATTCTAATTTTTCCACTACTGGCTATATTGGCTTTATTCAAGCAAGAAGCAATAGACTGGACTGTTAGTTCTGGTGGTCATGGTAAAGTCTACCATTTATAGACTGCATTACTTTATATATAAATGTGTGCATACATTCTTTATTTACTTAAAGCGATGTTAGTTTCTCCAGATGGTATAGTCCTTTCACATCATGAATATTTGCAGCCTATTGGTTTTTTTTAGCAAGCCTGTGAAGTTGCCACAAGATCCTATAAACAGAGTGGAGGGAGGCCAGGTTCTGTTTCTGAGTTAATGATATGGCTGCATTCAGAGCAGCTGTTTTTCCCTCCAAACATAAGTATGATTTGACCCAACAAATAGGCAAAAGGCTTGCTACTGGTGGAGGTGGCAATGGAACAATCTGGAGCTATAATAATTTGGAGCTGTAATAATACTCTTCATTTAGAAGAGTATTGGATATCATAACATGTAAGTGTGCATATAGTTATAGCTATCATAAGATAAATGCTCATGTTTCATATGACTTATTGTCAGACAGAATTTAAGAAGGAGCTGGACTGGGAAAATAGGATTAAGTTTTTATCAAAGTTTCTGTATTTAATTAATTAGAGGTGCTTTTTGGACTGCCCCTGACCCTTAATCACCCTTTAAAATGTCAGTGTTCATATTTCTGATTAATTCACACTTGATCAGCATTAGTATACACAAACCTTGTCTTTTAAAAATAAGAGTTAAAGGCAAGGTAGAGAATGCAGAATCTACCATCCTTGCATAATTCCTTAAAGTTACAATTTCACAGGGAGAAGCAATCCTTAAATGCTATAATTAAATGTACTCCACGTATAACAATAGATTTCACTTTACTTTAAATAATAAAAAAAATGAATTGTGAATGAGACCTAGTACAGTGCATTTCATGCTGTGTTTTAATTTCAGTACTGAGACCCTTATACACAGAGGCTTTATTACCTTTTATTATTTTTAAATGAACCTATTGTGATGCTGTGATACTAAAAATGGGGTAGGGGAAAACCTAATTATACAAAACCTTTTTTCTGGAGGATAACTCATGCTGTATAAGCAAAATGGATTCCTATATAATAGAAAATACTAAAAATGTACAACAAAACTAGGAAAAATGTTTCCTCCCAGACTAAAATACGGGTTAATTCTTATACATGTACACAATACCAAATCCTTGAAAATGTCCCAGAATGGCAGAGTTGAACCTGGACCCAATCTGTATCTCCACCAAACACAGTCAAATATTAAGAATGCTTTAAATAGCACTATGTAATAATATAGAGATTGTTACACTGGAACATAAAGGCAATATGTGCATATGACTTCCCTCCTGTAAAACTATCTTTCCTCGTGGTGCATATTAGCAAGGCTTTAGTGTCCCTAAAACTAGTCAATTCTAAATGTATCAAGAATTGTCCTTTAACACTAGAACATATTGTTAAATATAAACTAAAGAAACCTCACACAGCAGGGATGTAAAATGGAAAAATCTGTTTGAAGTCTAAGATATTAATTTTGCATTTTCCCTAATAAACAGCTTAGATTGATAAAATAAAACTTACTGGTGAATTAGTCCCTGTGGCTTTATATCTGGAAAATTGTGGGATTTTTAAGGATAAGTAAATCCTGGAAAAGTGAATAAACAGTATTTCAGCCCCTAGACAGATCAATGTAAAAAACAGAAGGGAGAAGGGAAGCATTAAAGACAAAACCCATTTTTGCTGAAGGGAACCATGTGTCTTATGGTTCTGTGATCTGGATTTGATTTTTAATTAATGTGTACTTTTATTATAAACCTGAGGAGAGGTTGAGGGTTTAAGAATTTCCTTGAAGTTACTTTGGGGATGGTCTTGAAGCTGGTAGGTTGAATTGTGGTAGCATCTGTGCAATACAAGGCAGAACAAAGGGAACTGTGGACATAAAGGAAGTAACAAATGCAACTATGTGAGATGGACTATACCTTGAGCCTTGAAAACAAAGATGAGCAGCATAAATTGGATGTGAAATGTTAAAATTGGGAAAGCGATTTGAAGAGGGGTTAAATATTGGAAGAGTGGCTACAAGGAGGTGATATTTTGTGTCAGTATTTTTTAACTGACTCTCCATATCTACACAAGATACGAAAGTGCAGTAACCCATGGCTGAAGCCAGAAAGGGTAAGTTTGGAAGGAGAGGAAGGTGAAATCTAGGGATCCTGCTACACATTCAGATTAAACCTGGATATAAAACAGCTATAGAGTTATTAGACATTTTCAAGCACTAACTTCATAGCTGGTTGGCTCCTTTTACAGCTGGATAGTCATTTTTATCATGTGATAATTACTTTGCATATGTGGAAAATCTAAATTTATTTTGCAATTTAATTAGTTAATTGTGTAATGTACGTAACATAGCTGGGGCCTATGAGTTGTACAGAGAGAGAGGAGAGCATTAGACAGCTGTGTAAGTGGGTGAAGAGAAGAGAAAATAACCACATGGAATAAACTTTAAAGAGAATGGGATTTTAAAGTTTTCCAAGATAAAATTATTTCATGTTCTATAGTGCAGCAGCTCTTTACAAAGTGCACCATGAAGATTGATAGTTTTCTTGTAAAATTCAGATGATAAAAAAATGCATTTTGACCTGCTCTGCAATGTCCTTGCTGCAATATTTAAAGATTTCCTGTCTGAGCTTTTTTCCCCCTTTCTATTTCTCTAAACTTTTGATGCTTGAACTTTTTTTCTCAGGCTTGTTTCCCTTTGTATACAGACTGCCTTTATCTGATTTCAAATGATTTCCTTTAAATGTTTAAGTTAAAAAGCACTTACAGTAGCTATCATATACCACAATAGGTTTTATATATCTTCACACAATCAAAACTGCCTATGCAGATGAAAGCAAGGAGTGGATATGGAGTAGTGAAATAGTACTTCACACTTCATCTAGTTTTAAAATGCTGTTTCCCTCTCAGGAGTGGAAAAAACCCACAATCCTACTTTGCTATTTCTCTCTCCAAAGCCTACATGCTAAATAATCCAGCTATCTATATCACAAAGCAAAACAGCCTTATTAAAATTCATGATAAAGTGCATTAACCACAAAAAAAAGCTTTATGTGGGAAAATACCCTCCAAAAAACAAAGTATCCAGGATACTGGCATTTTTGATACCTGGTTCTTGAGATATGTCAGATTTCAGAAACAGGTTTAAAATTTCAGTGAAACAAGCATGAAGCCCCCATTAAAACATATGAAAATAATGAATGTTTGATTCATGATCATTGATTAAGAAAGCATTGATCATATAAAATTTCAGCCTGCATCATTCACAGACAATTCAAGAAAATAAAATAAAAGATCCAGGAGACTGGCCTTTGAGGACGAAATCTGATCTGATTGAAGTTGATGTTGCCATTTATTTTAATCAGAATAGGATTGGCCATGAGTGAACGGGGTCTAACAAGGTTTGATCTGCATACAGGAGCAAAACAGGCACACAGTAATGGGGGAAAATGCCCATTTCCCTTCTGGTAACTGCTAAGTATAGAGCCATCATACACATGTTGAGTAGCTGTCCTCCATGGTAAGTAAGCACAGCCTATTTTCTATGTCTTTCACTCTCTTTTTTTGTCTGGTGAATTGGAAACAGTAGAAAAGGAAGACAATAATGCTCAAGTGAAAGGAAAAAAGAACATTTAAAAGCATATATGGAATAGAGTTTAAACTTTTAGGCACCTGTACATTTGCATCAATTACATTTGTAATTATAGTGCATCGGAGCAGACTTGACTAATCGAGTCTGCTGGAGCATGGTAATTACCGCTCCAATGTCACGTGTCACAAAATGGCGGTGGGAGCGCTTTAGCTAAAGCTCGTTCAACAAGCTTTAAAGTGCCCCTGCTGCCATTTTTCAGTGTGGGGATGCTGATACACATGATGCTCCAGGTGCCTTAATTAGATCAGCTCTAGAACCGCCCTAATTAAAGCACCCCCCACCTCCCAGAGCACACACATAAATACCCTTTGTTTCTAAAACAAAAAAAGCAGCCAAAAAAAAAAAATTCTTGTGAGATATGTTCACAAGGTTCCATATAATATAATTGTGGAAAGCAAGCCAATTTCCATTCAGTTAAAATTAAACCTAATTCAGTTAAATTCCATTAAAAAATGCAAACTATAAAGTGGAGAGGTTTTTTTTCTGCCATAAAGCTCATGTGACTAGTAAGCTCTATTAAAACAAATGCACAAATAAGGAATATATTATGAATTATAGTCAGGAGCTAAATTCATCTTTACTAATGAGGGTGTAGTAAAGTAATGAGAAAGTAGCTCACTTCTTGACTATGGCCACTTCACTCTTAGTCTCCTTATTCCCTGATTGTAGTTACATCAACCATTCTGCTTTTGGTAGAATCACACCGTAAGAAACTTGGAATCCTAACATTTTCCATTCTGTTTTAGCTAATGTCTTTGTCAGACTGAGTTAAGTGGGAGATACTTCTGAATAATAGTTTCTTCACTAGTCTCTTTCCACCTTTTTATTTTACATTCATCATGTGAGCACCTGGAGCAGGTGAGCTTGGAGTTAGGTGGGCTTTAATGGAAGGATAGATAAGGCAGACAAGGGAAACTGATAGATGATGTGGGATGCTTATTCCCTTTAAGTTTAAAGTTTGTATTAGTTAGCTAGGTAGTCAAACAACCTTAACTCACAGTTAAATAAGGGGTGGGAAGTGTGTGTTTGTTTCCTTTTATAAGAAATTGTATCTTTGGCTTCAGCATCTCTCACTTCCCCCATACAAAACTTTGCTTCTAGTTTATATTAATATTTGGATTATATGGTTTAATTTTATTTCTTATTTCAAAGAATATCCTTCAAAGCACACTTTCTTCTAAGCCAAATGATGATGATGATTGAGTTGCATTGTGGTTTGCTGGTAAACTTCTGAAGTGTTAGATATTTCCCCTTAGGCATTTAATGAGGAAGGACAGACAAGTCCTCCATCTTGCCAGTTATTTAAAGAGCTTCCCATAGCCTTACCATATGGCTTCACTAAATATTCCTTGTTCTCACACTATGAGGCTTTATACTGAGCCCTCAAGGAGCTGATGTAAGCCAGTCTTTTATTCTTGAAAAGGCTAGAATAGGGTGGGGGGTACGCTATCTGCAACCAGTAGTTTCCCCTGTACCTACTGAATGTTAAGGGGCCTGTTCTAAAGACAGGCTGGGGCTCAACTACCAAAGAGTGGAAAAAGTGAAGCAAACCATTGGCTAAAAAGTAGCTTCCTCCAGCCCTTATCATCCCTTTATTAATTTAAGAGGCTGTTAGCACTTAAAGGACCTTCCTATAGTTGTTTCTCTTTAAGCATGTCTATGCACAACGCTGTTTTATTTATATAGTATTTTAAGGTGGTTGTTGCTCTGCCTCTATGTATTTATAATGAGACAAATATAAACTTAAAACTGAATCTTTTGTAAAAAAGGGTGGGATAAAAATATGTGTCTACTTCCAGATGCAAATCCTTCCGCTCAATTAATGAATCATCAAAACTATACAACCAGACTCAGTTAACTGTATTACCCCTGAATACTTTTTACACAGAAATCACATGACTAAGGTATTTTGTTCTAGCATTGTGTTACATCACTTCAGTGCTAAATAAGTAATGTGTAGGCTTGACTATCTTTTGCATAATCTCCCAAAACATATTTCTAAATAATACTTTTCCCCCAGTGAGGGGGAATGAGAGTATGCACATGAAGGGTGCTTCAGGTCAAATTGGCATTTGACCCTCAGCATCCTTGGAATACAATTTTACCTAATTTCTATGCAAGGTGGAGAGGGTGACTACGTAATGGTCACTGCAAGGTTTCATGACCAGGAAAGGGATGTAAATAAGTGACAATCAAATTTTCTCTCTTTTTACTGTTCCTCAAACTGGACAATGGCTGCAGGAAGAGGTAGGGAAATATTTCTCTCTCTCTTCTTCCTGATACCATCAAATATGGTTTTCCTTGTCTTTTAGGTAATGGGGCTGTCCCAGAGTCATTAGCCATTCCTTTCCCCATCCTCTCATCTCCTGACACTCCAGCCAAGCATTCTTCCTTCTCTCTCACTGAGGGCTGAGAGTACTCTCACTTAAATTACCTTCACAGGCAGTGTTTGCCTAGCATATACCAGAGAAGCATTACACATGATCTTGTGTGATCATGTAACTGATGACTATTGTAATCCATACACACAGGAGGAAAGAGTTAAAGTTATGCATTCATCTTTTAACTTTGGCATTTCCGACATTTGAGTGCTTAACCATATAAATTTAATGATGTATGAACTTAGTTTCTTTTTTGCATTTAATTTCCTAAGGTGTTTCTTTTTCTAATGTAAGGTGGGAAAGTAAAAAGCTCTAGGTCTCTAAATACAGTTTGCAAAATACTAGACCTATGCAAAGTGGCAAGTATTTGCTTTGGATTCAGCTGATTTGGAGGGACAGTGATTTGATTCGGTGCTTCAAATCACTGTCCGGATTCAATTCAGCCAATTTGGATCTGAAGATTCGACCATAGACTAAACAGGCAGCAGTCCTCACCACACTGGCCACAGCTGCTTCCAGCTGGTAAGTTCATTGTGGTGGGCGGAGAGGGGAGGGAAGCAGTGTGGGGGTGGGCAGATCAATGCCACAGTGAGGGAGGGATTGGGGCTGGGACTGGAACAAGCTGCCCTGCCGGGGCAGCAGGGTGTGGGACTCAGGGAGCGTGTGCCCCCAGATCTGCACGGGGCGGGCTGAGCTGGGATGCGCTCCGGGAGGCTAGCCCCTCTGGTGGGCTGCGCTCTGCAGAGCGAGTGGAGCCAGGGCTATGCTCCAGGTGGCTATCCCCAGCTGGTGCCCATGCATCACTTCTCTCCTCCCTCCACCCACCACAACAGACTTACCAGCTGGAGGCAACTGTGTCCAGCGTGGTGAAGACTGCTGCCTGTTTAGTCTATGGCCGAATCTCCGAATCAGCACTGAATCTTTTCCAAATTGATTTGGAGGCTTCAGATTCAATTTGGACCTTTTAATGGGTCTCCCAATTCAATTTGGATTTGGAGATTTGGCCGCCAAATCGAGCTGAATCTCCTTCAAATTGAATCGCTACTGAAGCTTCACACAGCCTTACAAAATACTATTATATCACATTAATTCCATTATCGGGAATTATATGAATCCAGCCACCTTTGATGAAAGTCATCAGAACTGGGACCTCCTGAATCATAAAGAAAATATATCCCTTCATCCTTATTTTGAAACTTGCTTATGACAAGATCACCTGTGTTTATAGCACGTGTTCAACTGTCATTAAACTACTTGTTGTAAGATAAATGCATATTGTGTCAATTAAGCAGCAGGTATTACTATTCACTACCATTAAACTGAATCAGTTTCCTGGGAAATCATTTCCCATACATACCATGTCCAGATATATAACATTTAAAAAAAAATGCATAACAATGCCAATATGTAAACTACCACAGATAGTTGTGACCACTATTATGAGGGCAGCTGCTGGCAGTGAAGGAGGGAAAATTACATAGTGACACAGGGAAAACACTGGCTCTGACAAAATGCGCCATAAGCTCTTTTAACGTGCACAAACCACAAAAGAGCATTAGATTTTAAGTTCTGATGGGAAAAATCCATAGCATAAGCTGAATAGAACTGAACTCATTGCACACGGAGAATGAAGGTCTAAACTGACTCTGCTAGCAACGCTATTGGTAGCTCCAGAGAGAATAAAGATTTAAAGTCTGATTTCACTAAGCCATCCCCTCCAGCAGAGCAGGTTCTATTGCTACTGTGGATAGCTTCTCCCTTAGAAGAAAATGCATGTGTGTTCCCTCTCATACCCATCACTTATCCATCCTAAAATTATGCCACCCTCTCTAGGCTCTAAGGAAAGCTATGGATCTAGGACAAAGGAAATACTCATTTTCCCCTGTGCAGTGCTCTTTCTTCCTCTTGAAGGTGGCAGGTTAATGTTTATTCAATGCTTTATCTATTCAGAGCTGCAGATATTCCTAATTAACCCAGTCCTTGTGAACAGTTAAGTATTAGGATCACCATTATACAGATAGGGGAATTTAAATGACTCAGCCAAGATCGCATATAATGTATTTCTGACCTGAGACCAGGTCCAATTCTATACCACGGCTGCTTTGCTCTGTTACAGCAGTACAAAATAGTTAGAAAGATGGCAATATAGATAAATTTGCCTTGCATAAGGGAAATTCCTAGGTGGTGGAGATGCATGACTTCAACTATACCCTTCCTGGTCCTTTTCCTGTTCCCGAAAGAGGGCATGACTAGACCCTTTTTGCATTCTGGCTGTTTCCAGCTTCTAGACCAGCCCTTCAAGGCTGATATCCTTTCTGTTATAGTACTTGCTGGGCATAATACTTTGCACTCACTAGAAATTATTAAATCTGAAGTTCCCAGTGTTTGTCAATGTAATCTCAAAATCCCAAAATATGAAGGGCATGCTGAAACCCAGGGACTAATGCATACGAGATGCAGCTTTCCTTTTCTACAGATTACAGTTGTTTGAAGATCTGTGATGTATGTTCCATGTATGCTTAGCAAGTTGCTTAATATTTTAGAGCCTCAGTTACTCCATCTGTAAAAGAGAAAGTATTGATATGGGAACCCATACATTTGCCACAGACACCTATTATAATATGTAAACATTACCTACCACATTTTAAACACCAGTACATAACCTTGTCTAGGAACCTGTGAGTCAGTCAGTCAGTCACTGTGGAAGAAAAGCCCCATATATTGCTTTAAGACTGCAAGAGCATGTGTCACAGCAAATCTTCAAACATTCATTACTTTCTTATTTTACAACCACAGCCTCTCTCTTGCACTCTTACTCTCTCTTTTTTTTCATACTTCCCCAGGCATGTACTACTCATTTAAGGTTCCATTATTTTTTAGTTATTCCCCTAGGAAAAGAAACCATTTTTCTTGTAGACTGAGAAAAAAATATTTTATTTTCATAAATCTAAACTGTCTGAATGGATTTTTTTTTTTTTTTTTTTTTTTTTTTTTTTTTTTTTTGCTGGAACTCTTTTAAAAGAAATGCTCACCTTTGGGGAGAGACTAAGCAGGAAAATTGCAACCACAGAAGTGATTGGTCTGGAAAATGATGAGTGCACAGAAAAAAGGTTTTGAAACCTTAACTGTAGTCATGACTGGTGATTGGTATGTTTTGTGGCTTTAGTGACTGAGCACCTAGAAAATGTCAAGTATATTTTCTATAGTGTTTCACAATGATTTTATTATTCATCCAAAACATAGCCTTTGTTGTATATTTACATTCATGGCTAAGCTACCCTCAAGTATTTGAGCTGCTGCTTCTAGCCTTGATTCTAAGCATTAAACATTTGGGAAGCAGACTGATTTTGCTCAGAGCCCACATAGCCCGTAGCAGGTCTCTGCATGCAAGCACTAGTCAGCATTCTTTTCCTCTCGCTTACAGCACTTTTCAATGAGTGCTAAAGAATTGCTTTAGGAACTGGGGAAAGCTGTCAGATCCCCTGTGAGATTAAATGAACACACTTGCCAGAACAGAAAGGAAAAGGAAAACCTGCTTGTTCAGGGCATGCATGCTTTGGCTTGCAGCTGTCAGAACACAGGGTAGGTTAGGAGATAGCAGTAAAGATGGATTCAGATTTAAACACCTTAAATATTTTATTCTCCTCTATTTATTTATGTTTACATTAAATAACACTGAAGGCAAATCTTAGCCAGGAAGAATATTGGCTTGTCCCTTTCCATAGGCCACTTAAATTCCCTAGAAATGTGCATGCGTAAAGATTGTTTTCATACACAGCTGACAAAAATAGACAGCTTGGTTGTAAATCCTGATCCAAACCTTTTACTATATGAGTATACAGATTTGGCATTTTCTTTTGGTCCTTTACGAGATTAAAGCTGGGGGTGCAGTGCAAAACGGTATTCCCAGATATCCTTTCAAATAAACTGAGTTGATTTAGTTTTGTGGATATTTGTGACCTTTATGAGTTGCTTATTTGTGAACATTTAGGTTAAGTGAGTTTTTACACCAGAAATATAATAGATCACACTAATATTTATGGAAAGCAAAAACATTGTGAACAGTAGTTCTGACTGACAACGTTACGTGCAGGTATGTTTTCATGGCCATTTAAAAAAAAATTTAAAACAATAGGACCCTCAATTTCTTGCTCTCATAGAATTTTATAAAGTTTTTATTTTTCCAATCCTAAAACATAAACATTATCATGTGAACTAGGTGGCCATTAATGTCATATTATTTGGTAGGGGTGTGCAAAATGGGCCGTATTTGTTTCAAATTCAGCCTGAATTGGGGGACAGTGATTTGATTCGTTGATTCAGATCACTGTCCTGATTCAATTCAGACAAATCTGAAGATTCAGTGCTGATTCAGAGAATCAGCGATTACGCCATAGACACAGCTTTAAATGTTTTTTCTACATACCTTGAGGTACCAGGCACAGCTCGTGAATGCTGCGATGGTGGGCAGATGGAGCATCCCACAGGAACATGGGGAGCCCCTGCATGCTCGGCGATGGACCCGGTCATAGATTGGAAGTACTTCCAGTCCACTTCTGGGTCTGCCACCAAGCACGTGGGGGACCCTCCCCACCCCTCCCAGCTTGGTGATTGGCTGTGGGGGGACCCCAGATGCCCCCAGACCCAGGAGGCACCAGTCACCAAGTCATGGGGGTGGGACAAGGCAGGGTGGGGTCCCCATGTGCTCTGCAGTGGACCCAGAAGTGGACCAGAAATGCTTCTGGTCCACTTCCAGGTCTGCTGCCAAGCATGCTGGGGACCCCCCCATGCTCCCGTGGGATGCTCCATCTGTCCCAGCAGCACAGCATTCATGAGCTGCCTGGTACCTTGAGGTATGTAGAAAAAACACTTAAAGCTGTGTCTGTCTGAATCATCAAATCTCTCTGAATTGATTCGGATGGTTCTGATTTAATTTTTGAGAAATTAAAGGGTCTCCTGATTTGATTTGGATTTGGAGATTCGGCCACCGAATTGGGCCAAATCTCTGCTGAATCAAATCAGCGACTGAAACGTTGCACAGCCCTATTATTTGGCATTAATATTGAATAATTAATATCAAATACCCTTAGCAACCAATTCATAAATAAATTAGAGAGTAAAAATGTTTGCTGAAACTATCCCTCCAACAATATCACCTATAAAAAAAAAATCTGCCAACATTCAAAGACTAGGCTTGGGAGCATATGGGGAAAATTGATATTTATGTCTGCACATAATGAAAAGACTAATGTCTATGAAATGTATATGACAATATATCCTCTTTTCATCTCCCACCATTCAGTGTTGAATCTTGATAGCTTGGACCTTGCCTATTTCTGTGTGTATTGTATTGCACAGAGCAGAGCTCATTCCTGCTTGGGGTCTCTGACTGCTATAATAATAAAATGTAATTAACAAAATATTAGACATCACAACATATCTGCCAATTTATTGTGTGAATAGAGAAAAGGGCTAACTTTTTAAGGTCCACTTGTGATCTGGATTCAAATTTCAACATTGTTCAGAGACTTGAAGAAGGGTTCAGTGGTAATTGAAAAGCTTGTTGATGGGCACTGACAGACATGATGGTTTGTCCTGTATTTGGTCACTGAAAGCACTCTATAGCTGTGCAGTGACAGAAGAGCACAGCTGCAGAGTGCAGAGCACTTTAAAAATGCACGATTGCATGACAACCTGAATCCTTATTACGTGAAGATTCAGATGGAGGCACTCCACAGCACAGTGCATTCATTAACATCTGTTGGCACATGCTGGGAGCAGGGCTGGGCTGACATCTGGGGGTTGCCTAGCAAGCACTTGGAGGGTGGGGTAGGTGGATTGGAGACCCCTCAAGATATCCCCCCAGTCCAGAGCAGTCTGAGAACCCCAGAACAGATCTTCCTCCCCTTCCTTCCCATCTCCCATCCTGAGAGCACAGGAGGTTGGAGAGGGGGGAGGAATTACAGGACACACTGCAGACACGTGGAGTCTCTCCCCAGTTCATCTTCAAAGTGGAGTTCAATCACTCACCCGCTTGATCCAACACTGAACATCTGTTGGCTTGACAGGGTCAGTCTAACTCGTGGGTGTTTTCTCTGATGCACCATGAGTTTGACTAGAGAGCTGTACGTCTGTCAGCGCCCCCATGTCTTTCCAACTATACAGTTGGTCCAGTAAATGTTATCACCACAAAAATCCTTTCCTCTAATATTGTTTGAAGACATTTGAATCAGAGGTCTTGTAAAATACCTAGTGCTGATCAAATAAAGCCACTCAGCGTGAAGTGACTCCCACCTTCTAAAAGTAATTTGATGCAACTGGGCTATAGGAACTGTAAGTATCTGAATGATCTGATAAGCTGTCATTATTATCTGTTGAATACTGTATACATTAGGCAGAGATTAGGCATGTCAAAAGTAAGCTACTGGAGAGGCCATTCATTATGTTTATAATGTCTGTTGGAGGGGATGGAGCTGATTAGTAGATGTGATGTAAATAGGGAAAAGGTTACATGCAACCAGTGACAAATCAGATCTGTTCAGCATGGTTGGGAAACACAAAATAAATGGGTTTAAGTCTCTCCTTATGCCTCTGCAGCATAGTGACCAAATGTAGCTCTATATGTGAGCAAATCGCTGTGCAAAGAGGCAGCTAATTGCTGAACTTGATTGCAGCTGCTAATCAGAGTCGCAGGGAAAAAAAGTGTTAGGAATTAATTAGGCAAGGACCTTCAGAACAGCAGCAGGAAGCCTCCAAGTGACCTTTATTTACAGTCAGTTAAACAGAAGTGTGACTAAAAATGCCAAGGAGCAAATCAGATTATTAATATTGATTGCTTAAAGAAAATGAATAATTTAGAAGCAGAGTCAGAATAAATATGCAGTGACAGAGATGAAAGAGCACAATGTACTGCCTTTCCAACATTCATCTATCATGCAGCAGTGCCCCATGCTCGGAAACTGAGAATTTTCACCATCACAAAACATAATTAGTTTCATGACCCAGCATGATTGCCTTATGGCTGCTACAAGGAGTGCTCGCTCTCTCTCTCTCTCTTTTTTTCCCCCAAGCAGCAAAATGGGGAAAACACCAGTTTGCTGAACAGGAAGGAGCCTTTCTTAGAACTTTCCACAGAACTCTAATGAAGATATCATGACTTTTTACTTTCAGTTTTTGTCAACAAAATGATAGGCTCACATTTCCATGCATGACCCCTCTTTCAAAGAGACCTCATCACAATTAACTAGTTGGCATGTGTAAAACACATGGGTCATTCCTATACAGCAGATAGTACCTTAGGTTGAAATAATTTTTAAAATCCATTTTAGTTTATACAGTGTCTGTGGTCTGCTTACTTTGCTTTTCTCTCAGCTCACACAATGATTTTAGACTAGTTAATTTGTACAGTCTTTCCTAGTCGCATTTTGATTGCGTGTCCTTGCAAAATGCTGGACATTACTGCATAGACCATTTACTCTGAGGCTTTTAGTTATTTTTAACATTACTTTTTAAAGTTTTTAATAATAATAATATCATTATAAATAGTAGAGTAATTCATAGTTGGCCAATACCTGAACACCACTATAGCAGTAAGTGTTTTATAACAGCACAACATAATTGCGGGCATACAAGCAATCAGATGTAACATTGTTTGTTTCTCTAGAACCTCTCCTGGGAATGAAATGAGAAACCACCACCTCTACCTCCATCCTAAACAGCTTCCCAAATGCGAACATGGGTTTCCTTGTTAATAATCATTGTGCAAAATTCTACCCCATGCTATTGTTGTCTTTCTGCTTGCTCTTAACTTCCTCTTTGCCTTCTACTTAATAAGAGATTTATTTACAAATCTAGGCCAAAATTCCTCTTCTGACACTTGCCAGTGACCCATTTGGCAAGCTAAATGTAATGCAGAGAGACAGGATTTGTAGCAAAAGCTGCGGCTTCCACAAATTGACCAGGATCAAGCAAGGGCAACTAGCCAAATATTTATTTTCTAAAACCAGGAAGTAAAGCAAGCACGAGGAATGCTTTACTTGTTTGTTATAGCACCTTTTTGCCAGGTTTCTGCCTTCTTTATTATTGGGTTTGGAGGTGGTGGCATACATAGCTCGGGGAATTTCTTTAGCTTGGTGAAATGGCCTATGAGTAATCTGACAGTTCTTTTGTGCTGTCAGTGCTAACCCTGAAGGGGTCACAGTGAATCAGGCACTTGATGTCTACAGTACTATTTTCATTGGGACAATCCACTTTAAACATCTGTCCTGGCTGTTCTGTCATTTTGGGCAATTGAACACTTTTGTCCTGTTTTCAGTGTGGCGCCTGTGACAAGTATTTGAAAATGGGACTGTGCTAGCAAAAATGGGATATATAGTCACATATGAAATCTGGCACGCCACACTCCCCCTCACACACTTGCTTCTATGCTCCACCCTGTCTCGGCCGGGCTGAGCCAACTTGAGGTGATTTAGAAACTGCTCGTTCGTCAGGGCGGGCTGGTGAATGGAGAGGCTGACAAGGCTTAATAGTTGTAAAAAACTTTATTTACGTCGTGGGTGGCTGCGACGGAAACGGTTCGGTTGTCTGGACAACAATGTGAGTTGCTCCAGCTGGTGAGGCCAAAGCCAGTAAATCCGTCCGTAACTCAAGCCGGCGGGAAAAGGGTATGTCTGGGATTGCGTTCGGCGACGGGAAGAAGGATCGATAGGTGATCAGTCTATCGACCAGCTAGCCGCAAATCGGATCTCTTTCGAGGCACTCTGCAGCGTGCTCAAAGCTCTTCGACTTGGGTGGAAGTCGCACTAATTTTTAAACGGCCAGCAAGCCAATTACTGGCCGCCACGTGTGAATAATTTAGCGCTAGCCAATAGCGGGACACAAATTTGCATTCGAATAGCGGGAACTCTTTGCACCGTGCGTTCCCGTGCTGCAAAGGGAAAATGCATCCTGCAAAGACAGCTGCAAATTGGCGGGAACTCCCTCCTGCACACGGGTTCTTTATGCAGCAAAACCCTCGCTGTGCAAGAGGCTCTCATGTGACAAGAAAACTCCATAGTGCCGAGGCACCAAAATCACTGGGTTATGACACACCCTACATATACACCTCGCTGTCTGGTACGCTCACCTGACACTAGAACTCTGAGACAACTGTGTCTGCCAGAGTGGGCGGGGGAATTAACATGTCCCATTCTTAGACCAAGATTATATGGTTACAATACCCAATGACATGCAAGAGACTTGCAAGCAAGAAGTTTTTTTTTTCCCCGCTGAAAGACTTCTAACAGAGAGAGAGAAAAAAATAACGAGAGAGATGTTTGCTAAATGAAGATTTGCATCATTTTCTTCTAAGTTTTTTTAACGTTTCATCGCTTTGCTCATTCTTTACAGTTATTAAAAATGCTTTGCAATAGGGCTCAGATTTTTATTATTGCTTTGCTAAGTGATCCTGGGCAAGTAAGCTCCCAAAAGTTTCCTTCTTTGATACTAATCTCCTTTGAGGTATACTGAGGAGAAGAGCCATAGGTGAGGTGTATTTGTTTGTTTGGGTGAAGTTACACTTAGACCCTTCTAAGGGCACTTGGAGCGTGAGCACCTGCATGTTAAAGCTTATTAACTCATACTAAGTATCCTTTGTGTAGCTCAAAGTTATGGCACTTTAGGTGAGGGTTAACTTTGGGCTGTGTAACTAGCTCCAGTTAGGTAACTTAAGCCTGCTCCATGAAAATAAAACAAGCAGTTTTCAGTCCTCCAGCATCCTAAACTGCACTGCTCCCAGTTTCTTTGCCCGGAGCAGGGAGAGAGCCCAGGTATCTTGGCTCTTAGTCATATCCCTGCGTACCAGCTCTCTACTGGCAAGTCAGAACTGGGCAGGCAAGAAATGGTAGTAATGCTTAATGTGTAACTGCTCACAGCACATTCTTACTTTTTAACACTGCTTAACACTCCACAGATTTTGGTACTGGCTAAATATAATGTGTAACTTCACCCTTACTAGTATGTAAATGAAATCAAATCCATGGCAGTAGAACCTCCTATCTAGTTTACTGTTATATGAGGGTAGATGTTTTAGATATAAGAAACATGGCAGTTTACAATGATGATATACTCCAGGATTGTCCAACTGATGACCGGTGGGCCACATGCAACCCCTGTAGAGTTAATCTGTGGCCCCCATCCTCCTGGTCCAGGCACCACTCCTCCTATTGCTCTCCTGCTGCTGCCACCAGAGTCTTTGCCTTCCTCCTCCCTACTGCTTCTGCTTCCTTCCCCCACTTAAAAGATAAACATGTCAATGGACTTATGAATGGGGCCATGTAAATCATGAATGCTGAAATAGTTCTTACATCACCAGAAGACCTTCAGTTCTTGGAATAATAAAACTGTGCAGGGCACAGTTTTATTATTTATGTCACTGTTTTCTTTTTGGTTTTAAGTGGTGCTGATCAGAAATTTTTAACAACTGCAGTGCAGTGAATGTGCGGCTGAGGGAATCTGGGGGAAGCTTGGGAAAACCTGGTATGGTGCAGTAAGGGGGTGCCTCCATGGTGCAGTTATGGGGCAACATGGTCCACATGTGGCCCAGGGGGTATATGGCCCATGCAGTGTGTGGCCAGAGGGCTTGCAGTCCCTGGCCACTCAGAAGTTGGACAATTCAGATGTACTCCATGCCCTACACAGACCTCACAACAGTTGGTTCAGATTCTAGTAAGAGTTTTAGATAGTAAGATATGTCCAGAGATTGTGGCTGAAATTTAAAAAATTTCTTAGTTGTAAACTAGCAATTCAGGTTAGCACGTGCCCAGAGGAAAGCGTCATGAAAATCTGCACACAAGTCGAATAAAAGCAAAAGAGAGAGAAGTTTGCACAGAAAGTTTGAATGCGTCTCGAGGAACCATTTAGAAGCTCCTGCTGCTTCTGTACTAGCAAGTCTATCAAAAGACAACCTGATATGTATGAGTGAAGCAGAACTGCACTGAAGGGGGAAAAATGCACTAGTTACACCTGAAGCCTGTTAAGACCTGTAGTTGTTTTACTAAAATTACTTTTGCTTAAATAAAACTGGCTTACTATGCGTGGGAAGGCATGACCTGCAGTGAGTCGAGTCAGAATACATTACAATGTACACATTAGTAGATATAAATATTTTAGTTTTCATTTTCTCTGCTGCCACAGATATGATGACTTATGGATGGAACATTGAGTTTGCTTGTCATAAATTGCATTTGGTTCAGCAGACTTTCAATATTTGCATTTAAGTGAGAGTTTTTGGAATTCCAAAAATTATGGCAAGTTCCTTGTTTTGTTTTGTTTTTTGCTTTGGATATGCCTCAATAAAACTAATGTATGATGGCATCAGTTTAACAGAGCAAACTCAGTAACATTGTACAAGAAAATAACACTTTCAATAGGACTGTTTACATATGGTCCAGTCACGTAAACTCTTAATCATGCAAGTTGATCTTATTTCTATGAGATTATTCAAATGAAAAAGATCTTCCTACTTAAGTAAAGAGTTTCAGTACTAGACCTTTGCCATGATATGATAGAATACCTTATAATATATCATATAATATATACATAGTGTATGTGTGTGTATATACATGCATGCATACATATATGAGAATGTTTTAAATATTTGAATGCTTAATGGTTTTTCAACAAAAATATCAGAAATGCCAGGTCGTCATATGTCTCATTTACTTTGCCAGGCAGCCCTATACTGAAACACGCCATGCTGTTCCACCTACAGTAAATCCGTGCTTTTATTACACGTGGACCAAGAGGCAGTGACCTAAAGTCACTGCAATCTTCTGTGAGAACTCCAGTATCATGCCACTGGATTCCCAGCTCATTAAGGTGATTGTTTATAGTTTTACACAGCAAAGTCTAGGTCACCCTTGTTTTCTTTTTCCCATTTGGTCCACAGTCTAGTATTTGTTGTGCCAAATGGGATGTCTGTATTCTGTACAGATGCCTCAGCCAAGTGAGGAGTTTTTTTCTTCTGTTTTTATCCCTAATGATGACAGATGCTAGCGTCTTTTGCTAATGCTTTCATTTGTGTCTTTATCCTGCCATGCCACTCCAAGGATACTGCATACACACTTACTGTGTCATCTGTGACTTTTTTTTCACTGTTTTTGAGAACCCAGGTTTTAAAGCTAGCATTGATATTGCATGCTGTACCAGTGATATTGCATTGCTGTTGTACAGGTGTAGTTTTGTCTTCAAACATGCTGCTCTAAATCCATATAGTGGTGAAATTCAAGCATGCACTTCTTGCTTTGCCTTTATGATACAGTTTCCCTGTGTGTACTTCTCTTAGTCATGACGTTGCTTCCCAAGAAACAAAATGCTTGTATGGCAACTGCAGTAATATTTGTGCATCAACTCCCAGCTCATGTCGATTACCAACAAATGTAAATTAAATCTTTCTTGGGCTAATCATCAAACTCACATTTTTCTTTGCGTTTGTAAGCTACTTACCAATTCTTGAATCCAATCAGCATTGTCTGCTATCACTGCAGTGTCATCCAGATAATCAAGATCCATTCATTTCTCTTTGCTGAGTGGTCATATTTTGTGCTCCCTCCTCATTGCATACCTTAATACCCGGTCTGTAACAATTGCAATAATTAGTGGAAACAGTATACAACACTATCTAGTGACCATTTGTTGTCCATGAAAGCTCATCCCTCTCTGGACTAGTTAGCCTCTAGAATGCCATCCTGCCCTATCCATCTGCCTGATGAAGAACCGTGATACAAAGAAATTAAAGCCAAAATCCTCAAATGTCTAGCTTTGGTTACTCATATTCTGACACTTGGTCCTGACTTGATAGAATATTTCACCTCTAGTAAACTTACTTAGCATTTTACATGCTCAAAAGATAGCACTCAGTTATGTCAAGTGCATCTGTAAGTGCTCAGCACTAGTGTAAATCAGGCCATGGGTGTCTTGGGATGGTCTCTTAGGGTGCCTGTACACATGTGGAGAGGCTGCTCCAGCACGCTGTAATTACAATGTGGCAGTGCAGACTCGATTAATTGAGTTTGCTGAAGCATGCTAATTAGTGCGCTTCAGCCAACCTCCACATCTCATTTATCAGTGTCCCCTTGCTTCCAAATGGTAGTGGGACACTTTAGTTAAAGCTCATTCGACGAGCTTTAGTTAAAGTACCCCTGCTGCTGTTTGGAAGTGCAGGAATGCCAATACATGAGATGCTGCGGGTGCTTTAACTAAATTGGCTCCAAGATCCACTTTAATTAAGACATCATCCTGCCCCTCTCCCCTCCCCCCCCCCCCCCCCCGCATTTCTGGAGTACATGTAAAAATACCCTGAAATAATAAGAAATGTATTTTACTTCAAATTGGTGTAAATGAATTGATCAGGTTATGTGTGAATTCTAAGGCGGAGGCAGGGCTAGAATAGTTCTCTACAGTAACATTTAATTGCCTAACCATGAGACTCCTTGCAAGCCTCTACCTCCATTTACTATACAACTTCCAACATCTGCAACAAATCACACAACCTTAATTGAAACATTAAAGTTAGAAAATTCCACAGCCAAACACTGAAATGTCCCTTTTAAACAGCAGGTGTTTCTTAAGTTTTCTAAAGCTTTTGAAAAAGCAGACTGACAGTCTCCCCCTCTCCCCTGAAATTCCATTATATCCATTCTTTCATGGGCCAGCAGTAGGGTTGGGGCCTTCAGATCTATAGTGCTTGAGCAAGCTACTTATGGGGAGCCACAGTGAACTCTTCTGTCTATGTGGACCAGCCACTAGGGAGTGATTAGACATACTATGGTGGTTTCCATTTTTTTTTAAGAAGGAAAGAAATGTTGGGAGTCGGGAATAGTCAGCAGAAACCCAGTCTCTTCCTTTTGTCCTCTGTATTCTTATTCCATGAGTACTATAGGCTGCCTATACACATGCTCAGGGGTGGCAAGGGTGGAGGCATGTTTAATAAGAGTGGTACCCAGAGAGCTGCTCTAATTAATGCTGCAGGATCATGTGTATTAAGCCTGCACACATTTAAAAAAAATGTTGTGGGATGCTTTAACTAAAACTCATTTGATGCGCTTTAGTTAAAGCACCCCAGAAGCATTTTAAATAGTGTTTATATACGTGATGCTGTAGCGATGCTAGTGTTCTAATTAGAACACTGAGCAGACTCAATTAATCGAATCTGCTCCAACATACTATAATTAGAATGTTTCAGAGCACGTGTATAAGCACTTTGATTACATGCCACTTTTCTCACAGTGCTCTGCTTCATTCAGTGCACACTATGGACATACAAAAGTATAGACTTATGGTTGTTCATACAATCCAAAATTGGCATTTTCTAAGTTTTAGGTGCTTGATTTTTGCAACCTAAATACCTTTTTAAAATGAAGTTATTTTTGAATGAGTGTGGGTGCAAGATTTTGTTATATATAGTGAGGATTACTCAATCAAGTTCTGGGCATGAATGGGATCTGCTATAGAGCATGTTGCTTTACTATATTTATGCAATGTATATGCTTTTAGCTGTATATACCTAGATTCATGCCATCCTTGTGACACTCTAAATTTCTTGCTCCTCAGCAGAACAAAGAGATCTATGTAAGAGCAACCAGTGAGGTTTTACATGAGCTTTCCTTTTATGTAAAGGACAGAAACATGGGAAACATGCTTGTGACCATTCATCCTTTAAGAACAATCTCATTATAAAATGCACTGTACAATTTTGAAAAAAATTGACAGCTTCTAGGCATGAGAGGACCAAGAATAGAGTAGCTGACATACTGCTGTTCAGACCTGAGCTGCACTGGCAGAACTGTTTAGGAAAGCAGGCATGATGCTAGCCCACATTCTATGGGCATTTATAGACATGGTCTAGGAGGTAGGGGGCACATTAATTAGTGAGCTGTGCTAATTAAAAGTGTCCCAGCATTACATGTATCAGCCTACCCATGCTGAAAAATTGGTGGCGGGGTGCTTTGAACTAAAGTTCATTCAACAAACTTTAGTTTAAAGCGCCCCGGTGATATTTTTCAAAATGGGGACACTGATACATGTGACACTGGAGGCTGCTGGAGCACATTAATTTCCATGCTGCAGCAGACTCAATTAATCTAATGAACTGGATTTACTCTGTGTGTGTGTGTGTGTGTGTGTGTGTGTGTGTGTGTGTGTGTGTGTGTGTGTGTGTGTAAGTGCTCTGTGACACCTGCTGTACCTATACACGTATATCAAGGCTGCTCTGATGCGCTGTAATTACAGATTAATTGCGTCTGCTGGAGCATGGTAATTACCACACTCCAGTGGACTCCAATGTCATGTGTCTTGGCATCCCTCCACTGAAAAATGGTGGAGGGGGTGCTTTAACTAAAGCTCATTTGATGAGCTGTAGTTAAAGTGCCCCTGCCACCATTTTTCAGTGCAGGGACACTGATACACATGACACACTGGGTGTTTTAATTGGAGTGGCTCTCAGAGCCACTCTAATTAAAGCGCCCACCCCTCCCACCTCCCAGAATACGTGTATAAACGCCCCTGGTTATTTTCAGTTAGTGCTGTTTATTTTTCACTTTCATGCATGCCATAATTACATCAGTTGCCACTTAAATGTCAGCATTTACTAACAGTTATTACAGATTTGCTTCTGAAATGCCAGTGATTTTCAGGAAATAACAGCAGTAACTATATAATACCCAGTTTTTCCCTGGCCCCAATTTGAGGGTTGGACATACACCCTCAAATGTTTTAAAGGAATCAGTGAGAAATAGCCCTTCTTTTATCTTGCACCTCTACATTCAATTCTCTCTTGGCATAAGAAATATCTGTAACTTGAGAGAACCATAAGTGCTTTAGTGGCAATGAGACTTGTGAAGGTCCCTTTCACAAGTGAAATATCATTATTCATGAGGCATACTCTATTTCTTTTATAATAATTCATTCCAGTATATTTTAAATTAATCTGTTTTAACTTTACATTTTTTATAACTGCTATTCAAAGGAAATGACAAGAAGGAGCTACAGAGATTTAATAAAGCACAAGCTTAGAACCTTAATCACATTAGCTATCGAAGTAATACAGTTTTTACTGAGGTGTGTTAAAATGAATCCGGTAGTTGACAAATGGGTTACCATTGGTTTATAGACTGTACGGGTATTGAAAGAGCTGCTGTTTGCTTGACACTGTGTCAAGATACCTTGCCTTCTTCCCAAAAGTGGGTATTTTAATTTTTCATTATGCCACACAGTTATGCCAAGCTACATTGCATCACTTGACACAAATGAACCCACAGATAAGCAATGAGGCTTAACTGAACAAATATATTTTTTTCCCTGATGCAATGAAATGAGCCAAATTCTTTTGACAGGGAAATCCCAGCATTACATGTCAACATGCTGTCCTCCACTAACTCAAGTGGACAGAAACAGAAGCTTGTTGAACTGGGTTGGAGGGCATGGGAGTGAGGAGAACAGTGACTCCATAGAATGCTCCTCCTGCTCTCTGACCCCATGGAATGCCCTAGTCCCCAAGTCTCTGGGTTTGAACCAGGCGGGATGTGCTGAAGGCACAACCAGATCAAAGCAGTTACCTGAGTAAGAGTTATTGCTCCTACAGTCTTACTCTACACCTGACCCTTCATTAGCCCCTGGTTTATGAAAATGTTGAAGTCATGGCTACCATCAAAGACTGTGTTTAGAAGCACCTCAGTAAACCATACCAGACTTGTTCCTTGCATGCTCCACCCCAAAATGGATGTGATGTAGCCAACTTATTGCAGTGCTGAGGCATGCACCAACAAACACTCCAGAAGAAGTGAGCTTATTCGCATCTGCTCAGTTACATCAGTTTCGGGGGTTAGTGCAAACAGCGATATCCTGCTGTACTTCACTGCAGCAGTACTTCACTGCAGCAGTTCTTCATACAATGCTTTGATGTTATAGATGTGCCTTTTGGGGGCAGGCAAGTGGGGCATCGGCCCTAGGCACCATTTTAGAGGAGGCACCAGAATGCTGGCCCTTGAGAAGCCTGCACAGCAGTAGCAGCAAGGCCAGCCACCAAGGTTTGGGGAACCCATGTAATGGCAGCAGCAGCTACTGCCACCACCACTGGTGTGTAGGAAGCTTTAGCTTAATAGTGGCAGCAGTGACCCCAGTATGAAGAAACTGCTCCATGGCCATGTCAGCAGCAGTAGTAGCAGGGGGCTTTTGAGTCTCTGGTAGAATTATTTCCCCCTCCTTGCCCCTCCAACCCTTATTAATCACAAGAGTGCCAGAATTCCAACTTACACCTCTGGATGTACTCTTAGAACAGGGGTGGGCAAAATAGTGGATCCATCTGGCAGCCATACTCCATTTCCCAGCAGCCCCTGCCTGCATGGCTGGGCCCAGTCTCCATGGAGACCCCAGCTGCAGCTGCTCTGTGGCAGCAAGGCTGGGGTTGCCATGGTGACCAGCCCCAGTCACACTGGCAGGGCAGGGGGCTGCTGGGATCTTGTGGTGGGGGCACTTTGCTCAGGGCAAGGGCAGAGCTGTGATCTGCAGCCTGCACACTCTGTGCAGGGGCGCACAGGCAGCAGATCATGGCTCTGTCCTGGCTTGGGACCATGCTGCCACCACTACAAGGAGCCAGGCCAGAGCTTCAATCCACTGCCTGTATGCCCCTGCCCAGAGCATGCAAGCTGCAGATCATGGTTCTGCCCTGGCTCCAACCAAGCTGCCGCTGCCACAAGATCCCAGAGAAGCCCCCTGCCCTGCTGCACGCCCTGCCAGTCTTGCTGGGACCAGTTTCCATGGCAACCCCAGCTTTGCTATTACAGCCAGCTGCAGCTGGGGTCTCCATGGAGACCAGCCCCAGCCATGCTGGCAGAGGTTGCTGGGAAATGGATTCCACTGTCAGCTGGCTCTGACCTGTGGGCCAGACTTTGCTTCCCCTGCCTTAGGATATGTTTGCAGAGCATACTGCAGTGTCATGCAAACATACCCAAGCTAATTTAAGTACTGAAAGCAATATACCTGCATTAGTATAGTATTCCAGCTGAGCTAATTAACCCTGCTTCTCAGATGAGCTAGTGAACCAGGATAGAGCACTGCACTAATATGACTATCTACTTCTAGCAGCCAAGATAACTTATGCAGAGTTAACCTGGGTATTTGTGCATGGCACCACATTATGGCATGCAGATATCCACTTATGTACAAGCTTAAATTCCCTAGGATTTAAGCACTAGAGCTGTGCAAAATAGCACCATTTCATTTTGACTTCCATTTCAATGGGACAGTGTTTTGTTTAGAGTTTTGTTTAATTTCAAAAGCACTGTTCTGTTTTGTGTTGTAGAAACTGTTTCACTATTTAGACGTTTTGCCCATAGGCTACAATGGGGAAGCACAAAGCTGCCTATAACTTTTGTCCTTTCTGGCTTTATTTGGATGAAATGTGTAGGGATGGTAGCCCCTGCTGAGGCCATGAAGCCCACCAGTTTTCAAGGAGATAAGTGCAGGGGTTTCTGGGAAACTGCACCTCAAATTGTTCAGAGCAAAACTTGTGTCACTTGTAAGTGTGAAGGCACAGAGAGAGATCAGTTCAAATAATGTTTTTTATGCTGTTTTTCCATCCCTGCCCTGGAGCACTGGGATTGGAAGGGACTTCAAGGAAGGATCACAGTCACTGGCCAGCTACACATGTCAATATCAGAGCAGTCCTTCCCCCTCCCACTCTTTAGTTTCTCTTTAGCTGAAAGCAAGCCCAACTTTGAAACTCAAAATGTTTAGAAGTTTTTTTAACGTTTTGACTGCCTTTGTTTCATTTTGAGGCTGTTTTGAAGCCTTTCATTTCATTTCAATTTTGCTGTTTCAAACTCGAAACAAGTCAAAACAGCATCGAAATGAAACAGCCATCGAAATTTCACATAGTCCTATTAAGTATATGCTTAAAATTAAACATATGCTTAAGTATTTGTTATTTTTAGAGAGAGGAAGTTGTTGTTAGCAACAGGTATAGCCAATGGCAGCACAGTTCATTAAGGTTATCTTGTGAGGTGGCCCTGAAGCTACTTCCTCCTTTAAATTGGCCTTACTATGACTTTATACTGAGCCTTGGAGAGAGGCTGAAAGATAAAGGAGCCAATTCTATACATTCTTAAGACTGTGAAAAATAAATATAAAATATAAATATTTTATAAAAATAGTAAAAAATAAATCCTATTTATCTGAATGGAATTACTCACCTGAGTTATGTTTTGTATCTATGTAGTGTTTAAAATCAGGCCATGTTTAGGATTAATGGCCTAATACTGAGCAGTTGTTGATCATCTTCAACTTCCAATGAAATCAACATCATTATAGTGGATGATCACACAATATTTCAGTGAATTAAGTCCTTATTGGAGTGTACATATAAATAAAGGTATGGCCATGCCTAAGTGAAAGAGAAATAAAGTTGTATATAATAGCAACACAGCAGGAATCCTTTAATTTAATGTATTTTCTTGAAAGCAGGCCATAATTTTGCAATACTTCCTGACACCACATTGTAATAAAGCAGCATTCTTAAAATGGGTAAATGTGATGTTTCTATTTTATCCTTTTGTTTGTACACAGATTAAAACATGATCCCCATTGACCATAGCCTATAATTGAATCAAGGGTTCTGCTGTTGCCACGGAGTGATGCTTGAGTGGTTTATGAGCAAAAACAGCAGAACCTGAAGATTAAATTTCATCTTTGATCTTCAGTCTGTGACCATGAAGTTGTATTGATGATATAAAAAGAGCACTATGATAAATATATAGATAATTGTGAACAGAGAAGCTGTACAGGGAAAGGGGTTAATGTTGGCTGAAGAAATCATATACTATGCTATATCTGTGTGAGATTCGGGTCAGTTAAAATTTGTATAGAAGATTTTATGGAAAATGTCTTTTATATAATAGTCATAATCTGCAAAAATTATTTGGATTATAGATCATAAACTGTAATTGGTTGCGGTAAATTGCTTTGTTAGTCTTTTATCTTTTTAAGTCTCAGCACAATTTTGAATGAGGAAAATTTCTTTTCTCCTGCTCTTTGCATGCAAGTCACAGTTTTCTTACTAGGTTCCAAAGTAGCCCAGTCTCAAAGCACTAGTGCACAGCTGCCACTACATATGTTACGGCTGAAAACTAAAACTTGCTGAAATAATCATTCCCACTGTTTTAAGAGGATGTGTTTTTAGGCATTGCTTGACACTTCTCATTTCTTTAGGGAGCATGAATTCATATTGCAAAACAGCAGCAACAACAAAAATTCAGGGTTCCCATTCCCCACCCCCCTTAGACAATATTAAATACTATGAAAGAACTTTTGTATCATAAAAATTCATTCAGAGCAAGTACTTGGATTGAAGTTGCTATATTATTGCTTTTACTAATTATAGACTCTATAAGTGCTTGATTTGAAAAAGGAAAATAATATATAAATTAATATATTAAAAAATATGACTATAAGGTAAGATGCTATGTATGAAAAGGCATGAATGAAAGAAGTGAAACAGAGGCTATGTCCAGACGTTCAGGGAGGTTAATGGGAAGTTAGATTGAATTAAAAATGGCCACCCAATTTAACTTAGTTTTCCCAGGTGTGTACCTTACACTTAGATCCTTAGTTAGGTTGATCTAAGTACAAACTGTACAGAAGTTCAGGAGGGTTACATCAGTCTAAAAATGGATGACCCAATCTAAATTAACTCTATCCCAGAGGTAGTCTAACTTAGATCAGGTCTAGTGAGACTGATGTCACTGGACTTCTGTTCAGTTCCCAGTGTAGCCCCAGTTCCTCAGCCTCAGCACTGGGGCTACACTTTTTCCACACTCCCTAGTCCCTCATCCCACCCCCAGATGGACAACCCTCCCTCAGACCAGGCGGCACCCCCCAAACTTGCCAAACAAACTATTCCCAGTTCCAGTTTTACTGGTGTTTGCCAGTGTTAGGAGCTGAGGAAGTAGGTCAGGGTGGGGGGAAGGCCCTGTGGGATCAGTGGGGTTGGCTCACTGCAGGGGTTGTTCATTAGGGGGTGGGGAGGGTTGGGGAGATAAAAATAGCTCCTGGTTTTGGGGGACAGAGCCCCTGCATCCTACCAAACCCCTCTCATGGAGCTACCATTGCCCTAATCCATGCACCCCTTCAGTCAGGCTGCCAGCACTGGTGAATGCTGGTAAAACTGGCCCCAGGAGCAGTCTGTAGGATTGGGGGCAGTTTGGCATGGGGGGGTGGTGGAGGTCCAGGGAGGTTTGATGGGATTGGGGGGAGGGGGGGCCGGTGAGGGTCACTTCTTGGGAGCCACTCTAATTAAAGTGCCCACACCATCTCATGTATTCAGCATCCCACACTTCAAAATGGCAGTGTGAGTGCTTTAATTGAAGATTATTGGATGAGCTTTAGTTAAAGTGCCCCTGCTGCCATTCTGAAGCACAGAGATGCTGAATACACGAGATTCTGAGGCTGCCGGAGTGTTTTAATTAGCATGCTCCAGCAGACTCGATTAATTGAGTATGCTCTGACCTTCTGTATTACAGCACGGCGAAGCAGGCATCCTGCACATCTACAGGCACCCTTAGATTTTAGTGCAGCTGAATGTGTATGTACTGAAAAAGATAGAGTGGCTACAGAGAACCACCAGCTGCATCACGAGCAAAAAAGCAAAGGAATGAGGACGGAATCTAACCTGTGATAAAAACTTCTTGACTCTGCCCTTGGGGGAAGTGGCCCTTCTAGGGGCTCAGGGAGATTCCCTAACTAGCAGAGAAGCAATATGTCAACCCTCATATTGAAAACCTAGAGTCAGGAAACTTAAGGAGGTGGCATAATAGAAGTGCACTGCACACCAGCAAAATGAACTGCTAGATGAATCAGCATAGAGTTACATTAGTTGATGTTAGAGACTGGGCTGTCCCTGGCTGCTTCCCAAACTCCTGCATTGCAAAAGTTGGCCCTTCTGGCCTTAGGTTACTATGAGCACTTAATTGAGATCCTTGTTTTCAAACTTTTTAGTATACAGTACAGCAACCTTCATAAAATAACATAATCTAACTTTTTCAAGCCCATATACCCATGATTGAGCTACTAATATTGTATCTTGCCACCTATGGGGATGTGGTGTGATTATTTTCAAAGATGCTGTGTACTGGAAGGTCCTGAAGACCTCAGTGGAAGAAGAGGTTCTTCAGTGTCCTGTGAAAACCAAGTGACTTCAAGCTTGATGCTTAGGTATGACTATGAAGCCTGACTTTAGACAGAGTTGAAAAAGTTGACAATAAAATTGAATTCCCATGTTGTCTAGAAAACTAGATCCTGCAATTTATTTTTTTCAGACTCTTCAAATTAAAATGGAAGAATGATGTCCAAACAGGCTGTGTGTACCTTAGGCCTTCAAAATGAGGCTTCAGATGAGTTTAGGCCTAGGCCTGGTAATGTTCCACTGTGCAAGGATGAATTTAATCCAAAGAGAAAAAATGTACACGCGTGGAGCCAATTTATTCACAGTGTGCTATTAAAGAGATCAATAATAAGAGACACAATGTGTGATAGGGGAGAGAGAGAAAGATTCTTGTTTCTTTCTTTTTGGCAGACAGCAGATCTAATTTTCCTCTGGCACCAGAAAACACAGGTGTAATTTTATTGAGTTAAGTAATTTCAAATTATTCCAGAATATATTTGCAGGGTATCAGATCCAGTTTTTTAAATTGGGAAGAGTGAAAGTGGAATGAAATACAGACCCACACTTCTAACTTCATTGATATGCCAATTTATAATAACGGAGCATCTATGTCATCCTAATTATTATCAGCAAAATTCTATTCGGCAAAAATTCCAGCCCTGTGAATTCTAACTAGAGCTGAGCAAATACTTCAAAAAATGTTTTCCATGAATATTCATACATATTTTAAAAGGAAGGAACTTATCTGTGCTCACATCGTTTTTGTGTTTGCATTCTGCCAGAGTTTGAGCTTTCAAGATGCATTTTACTGAATACTCACAGAAAGCAAACCTATACTATTCTAAAACCTATACTCCAGAATTCACAATAGATAATGTATGTCTCATATACAAAGGGTATCTACTTGGTTTGAGAGGGTGACAGGGTTCTTAAAGCTTCACATTAGGCTCTTGACACTGATTCAGTTAAATGAACCAGGAAAGAATAGAGATGCACCCTATATAGCAATGACTGTATATGCATATAGAGCATCTTATTTTAGCTTTCTACATCCGCAGAGTTGGATGGAAATTTCACTGCAACATGACTTCCTTGTTTAGTTATCTTGGTTTATATGAAATTACGTGTCTGCTGTCAGTCACAGTCAGAAAAGGTAGAGTTCAAAACATTGGAGAGACTTGCAGGGGAAGCTATGAACCTTACTCAGCCTCAGGAAAAGTCTATTTTAATTTAAGGGATAAAGATCAGCGTTGGTTCCCTTATTTTACCTGAACTAATTAAGGTTTTTCCTGTTAACGTTACAAATTTTGCTCCAAACTTGTCTACTTTTATTCTCTTGGCTCTCTCAATAATCAGCTCCTGTGTTCTTGTGTCTAAGAAAACTTCCATTGAGATCAATTTACTTAGGACAAAGAGACTTTTGGCTATGAAACAACATAAAACCTGATTAAAATATAATAATTAAATTGAATAGAAAGGCTTAAATTGACTAAATTGGCTGGACTGTGAATCAAGCAGGCTAGGTAAAGACATTAAAAAAGCCTGAGGTGGAATCTGTCTAAGTTATTTAGTTTTTCTTTAGATTGGTAGTGAACAGAACACATATTGGGGTGGGGAGTGCAAATTTTAGACCAGGTTCCACTATTTTACAATCAGTCTGTGTGCACCCAACTCCTGTTCTGTTATGAGTATGGACAGGTTTCTGATCACTTACACTGATAAAAGGGTAACGTGTGATCTTAGAGCCTATCAAACGTTTACAGTCAGATCCCAAAGTTTCTTTCTATCTAAAACCTTTGAGTTGGCATGTCTATACATGCACTTGTGCATTATTGCTACTGCACAATAAGTTTAGTACCTCTAATATGCGGTACTAAATAAATGTGCAGTAGCCAGCACTAATGCACAGTAGCAACAGCGCACAGTCTTTTTGTGATGCTTAATGACCAGTAGACTAATTCTACTGCACATTAGTGCATTAGCCCGGTTTTTGCCATGACGCACTAATGCTTAGTAGAATTAGTCTACTGCTCATTAAGCGTCTTGTGTAGATGTGCCCAGCATGTGCTGAGTTTAAGGTCTATAGGCTTGTATCCTTCATAAAGGCTGTAGGATTTGACTTCATTAATATTATTCTGACAAAGAGATTAGCATTATAGTGAACAGAGATGGCCAAGTACTGAAGAGAGCATACACTAAGGTTTAACAAGAGCAAGCACTACTTTACATCCATACTCCAAGGACTATATAATGTGGATGACTTCTATTTAGAGCCATCCCTCTTTAATGGCCTGCAGCTAGAGGTGGCACTGTCCTTTGTTCCTGCTGCTGGTCAAAGAAATGCTTTCAATTTTTCATAACAAGCTATAAGCATCTGCAAGTAAAAAGGAAAGAAAAAAAAAGGGAGTGAGCAAGAAAAGTTATCTCAACAGGCAAGCTTCAATATATTCCAAGGTTACTGCTGTATAATTAATGGCATTACCAAATGGAGCTGAAAGTGTAGAGTCTGCAAATGGCTAATAACTAGGATTAGATATATGCACTTCCTTTTCCTATTCATGTTCTTATGGTTCTTTGTGAATCTAATTGAAGTCAGTAGGGTTTTTTGCACATGACATTCTCACATCCAGTCCTGATCACTGACATTTGTTGACCACCTCCCCATGTAAAGCTCTTACAATGTATTTCTTAGGGAAGGGTGAAAAAAAAATCACAGTAGTCTTCTGGATCAAAATTGCTGTAGGAGACATTATGCAGAAACTGGGAAAGGACGTTTCCAGATGGAATACTAAGCACAGTAATGTCTCTGCCTTTTTCATAGGCTGGTGTTTAATATGCTTTTTACTGCTGCAGTACAGAGCGGATTACACCTGAGAGGCATAAAACTCTCTTCAAAAGTCTGGAAAACAGGAATGTGTGGAGTAGTGTAACAAAAAGGATGCTTTTAAGTGAATCCTTCCGGCAGAAAAACCTTCTGCTACCAAAGCCTCTTCAGAAAACAGATTACAGTAAATTTGCTAAAGGAATGCATTTTGCATGCATCAAGGTTATAGTTTGAAACACTATCCTAACATTTTCTGGATTAATCACCTACCTGTCTCAGGGAAAGGTTATTTATATAGTACACTTAAAAACCCGAGCACTGAATATCTCTAATCTCCTCCTAATCTTCTACAGTAAATAGCAAAGCATTAGCTCTGTGTGCATCATAGAATCCAGAGTTTAATTATATCTTTCCCATGTTTACATGAACTTTAGTTTGCTTTTCAAAAGCCTCATGGAACAATTCCTGCAGCTGATCTGTGCGTAGTGGTGAATTTCTCCATAAAGTGAGTATTGATGAGCTGAAAAGTTCAGTGAACAGGAAAATTCTGCTGCTTTTATTGCCAGTGTGACAGGTTACTTTATTACCATGCCTTTCACAGCAATTTAACAGTTACCCTGGTAACGGATTCAGTGAGGTAATGGGATCACAGGCATTAGAGAAGAGGAAAGGCTAGCTACAAGAGAAAACCATCTGCTGGCTTATGTTCTCGGGGCTGTTTGCTCACTAAGAGCTCCTGACAATCATTGTACTTGTATGTAAATGAGGCAGGTTAAACCACAGGCCTGCCCTATTTAGCTGTACTCTGGTGATTTGTCTTTCTAATTCTATTGAAATAATAATCAGGATTTGTTTCTGATTAATTAACTAACCTTTTGGTAAAAAGATTAGATAACGAAATTGCTGCCTATTCAGAGATAATGAGATTTTTATTACTCTGTCAAAGGGAAAAAAAAAAGAACATTTATGTGTCACCAGCCGCTGTGTCAAGGGAGGAAAATAAAGATTTAAATCTTTATGTCAGACATTTATTTTCTTCCACAGATTAAGTGTGTATTTAATTCCACAGGAATGCATCGTCTTGTTTTAAAGCGTTTCTAAAGAGCTTTTAAAACAGCAAATAAAGTAATAAACACATTTAAGACCACAACGCTTTTGGGTGCTAATTTGTTTTAAAAATGTCTCCTAATAGAAGAGAAACACTTGGAGATTCAGCAACCTGCCTGTACTGTGTGGGCGTATTTGTATAAGCGTGAGAGTGTGAGGAAAGCAGTAAAATCTCAGTGTGAGCACTTTAAAATGACATATGTAAATAGGCTGCTTTATAGCTTACTGTACAGACATGCTTAACATTTGTAGTAAACTCATCTATCTGCAGGAGTGTTGCTTGCGTGTATGAAATGTTTTCTCTCTAGCAGAGTTGGAAAGACTTAAAATTATATGTTGCATTAATATGGTACCTTTCATTAAAAGAGATAATGCTTTATAAAGATGTGTGCAAATAGGAAGTGAATTACACAAGATTGTAAGAGAGTGAATAAGTGGCAGGACTGCTAATAGAAAGCAAACACCTTGAATAACAGACCTCTCTTCTAACTACTGGATATCCTACTCTTGTTCAGCTATTGCAACTAAATTAATAAAATGAAGGCAGTCAAACTTTTTAAGCTTACAGTTGCCATCAGAGAATCAAAAGTAAATTTCAAGTTGGGGGTGTGGGGAGGAGAAACTGGAGTTTATTTTACTCTAGCCTTCTTGGGCTCACTTGGTGTGTGGGGACAAACAAAACACATTCCTTTATTATGGCATTGTTATAAAATAAGTGCATTCCTAAATAAATGTCAGATCCATAACTAGGAAGCATGTTTTTTATCTTGTGGATGGCAACAGAATTTCTGACTAATATAAACTTACCTAACAGTGAATAAAATGGGAATGACTGAACGTTGCTATGCCAAATTACTTTTTTCCCTTTAACAGTCACAATTAAGTCTGTACCATGTAAACTTTAATTCAGTAATTGCAATCTTTTAATTAATAAATCACTAGAGAGCATTGTGATGAGTACATTTCCTGTCAGGCATACCAAGCAGAGGAAAATATAGGACATAGCAGAGAATTTTGTTGAAATGGAGTTAATGAATGCACTTTCAAATTTGATGCAGCATTTAGACTGGTGACATTCAGCGTGCTCTATTGCTTATACTTTTGTACATTGACATGAAAAGATTTCGTATTCTGAAAATCTGTTTTTCCACAGCAGTCTGTATGGCTGAATGCCAGTCAGAAACTCGACCCAGTTAGAAAAAATGTCTTTACTAAAGACATCTGAAGCTGAGCCTGTTTCTACCTCATTCCCCTATCTCGTGGTTTCCTCCCCAGTTGGTGGTAACTGCACATTGCAAGCATTCCTCTTTCCTAGTCCATGGTTTGTTTAATATTACAGCCCTGACAAATAATAGAAACAACAAAGCTTTCTTCTGCTAAGAGAAAATCATTCCCCCCCACAAAATTCTTACTGTAGTTTTCTGATCTTTGATAAGCAACAAACCCTTGAAAGAAAAACATGCTTTTTCTGGCTTGCTCCCAACTAAAATGCTGTGTGTCTTTTTTTTTCTCCCCTCTCTCTTTTCCCCCCACACCCCGAGGTGAAACATAAGGTTATTAGTAATTATTATTAAAATTAGCAAAATGTTATTAAATGATCTCACCAAAGAAGAATAAGTATAGTTTTCCTTTTTCCAGACAATGACATCTGCAGCTCTACATTTTCATGAAATGACTATACTTAACAAAAACATTACTTCATTTTCATGGTATTTCTTTTGTGCCTAGGAGCAACCCTGTAATTGTTCACTTCAATTACAACATTACTATTTTAAACTGAAACCCATTTTATCTGCATGCCAGCTTTTTATTTGTTTTACCAACTATATCTATTTCCATTACTGCAAGGCTGATGGTTTGTCTCAAGAGGAAATCAAATCCATTAATTCAGAAATTTCAAGCACGGCTGCCTCTGCCATAAGCAGCATTTCTTATGCTAATAGCAAATGTGCTGAGACTGAAAAGAACTGACACAGCTCTGTTTTTTATCATAACTTAAGCATTTATGTAAAAAGGCAAATCTAATAGTACTAGGAAACTGTAAGTGTTATTATATATAATTCACTTTACTGAGATCTGCACAGGGCCCTGGTTCATGTAACAATGGTTTAAATCATGCTGCCAGTGGTTTTAACTTACTTGACATTTGGGTAAGATTTTTATCTTGGTTACCCCAGTGCAAATCTGGAGTATTTCCATTGACTGCAGTGGATTTATTTCAGATTTACACCAAATAAGCTGAGATCAGACTCTTTTCCTTTTTCAGAACGCTGGCTCCCAGTCACACAGACCAAGCTAATCCCTTGTGTGTATGTGTATACAAATACACAGTGAACAGAATTTGGATTACTTTCTAGGCAGAATGGTGCTTTTCTTTCTTCTCAAGCCATGAAAATAACCATTTTAAAGGCAGTTTAGATATTTCCAGGAAACTTTGTCCTCCCAACTCCCCACAGATACAAGTTTGCCTCCTGCTCATATCCTTCTCATTTAATGCACTTAGTTCTGTTGGATCACATGGTTTGTGTTCAGTTAGATAGCTTAACAAGATAAACTCTGACTTTGACCCAGAAAAAACAAACCAGATTGTTTCTGAGTTCTGCATAAGCTTTTCCAGTCATTGTGACCTGTTTATGTCAATGCAAAGTGCAAGAGATCCCTATCATGAGGTCTGAATCAGTTTCTGAGATCTTAAAAAATATATGTGCAGAAAGTGCTCTACTATTCTTGCTTTCCATTTTAGCTGCAAAACCCTTCAGTGCTGTAAATCAGATCTCATTGGGAGCTCTTATACACTGGCCGCCGATAAGCTGTTGAGAAGTAGACAGGGCTTTTAGGAATTGCTGAACCATGAAGCTGACCTGCTTAGTGTTTTGTTGTAGGCTATTAAATCCAGGATTGGTGTTTTAAGATGATTCTGCTTTCTTCTTCCCTTGGCCTGGTTAAGCAACTTTACCCCCCCAGCTCATTATTTAGCTGATTAAAATAAAAAACCAGAATAAGAAACCTGCTGCTTGAGAATTCTACCTTCACCCATCAAATTAATGAGTGACTTACTCTGATGTAGTTTATGGGCTTTAGCAATTTGACACTAATTTTGCAGCTAAGAAAAGATTTACTAACTGTACACACAGCTCTGCTTTGTTGGCAAGGGGGATGTGATTCTTTTTTCCAAAAACACTCCTAAATCTTTTGTAAATCTGCATTATTTGGTTGACACATTGTAAATGGATCCCAGTTGTGCAGCTAACTCTCTTCACTATTAATGTCAACAATTCTACCCCAAAAAGTCTGCTTTAAATGGTAAATGAATATATTTTAACTAAAATGGCTTTGTAAGACTTGCCCAGTGCTTTAAACATAGTAACTTACTTTGCACTGCACCTATTACTAGCTAGTTAGAAATGTGCTGATTATTTGCACAAGCCCTTCATACAGGGAGAGAAGTTAAATGTGCTGTTTTATTTTTCCTGTGTTTGACGAGTGTTAACAAGATCAGCATTTGAGAAAACCCAAACCAAATAAGGCTCCTTAGCTGTTGCTGCAGAGTTAAGGAAAAGCCACCTGGTAAGTCAATTCACTGGGGTTTTATTTGTGTGTGACACGGACAAAAATGCATGTAGATCCATGCTCAAAAGTAGACCCCCAGCAAACCATACTCAACAACAAATACAGTCACAACGGGTAACCCAAGTTCACCCACCACATGTATTTGAAAAAAAGATGAATTAAAGTCTGGGGAGGAGGGAAAAAGCTGCACTTAAACCCTGAGAGAGAGAATTTTTGTAAGCCTAAATTAAATATGTGCATATTTGAATTTGGAGTTATGTTTAAGCCAACTGAAGTTAATGGGACTGTTTCCTCTGAATACACTGGGTTTTGGATTACTTTGTATATTTTGAAAATCTAAAGATTTGAATTGGTTTCTCTTAAAATCTATACCTTGGGATACATCTGGGGCTTGTCATGTTATAATGAAAACAGAATGCACTGATAGTAGTATAGCATACTGGTATATTGGTAAACCAAGTTACTAGTAAGCAGCTTGTTTTCTGAAGAAAAAATATTGCTCAGACACTTTACCCCTCCTCCTACCTGTCAAGTCTTCTTGGATTTTTTTTTAATTTATTTTTAAGAATACAAACCAAAGATCAAACTGAAAGCTAGGATCTAGGACTCAGTCGACTTGAGAAGTTTGGAGTCTCTTCATAATTTCAACAGCTGTGCATGGGACAGATTGAGTTTCCTACATCCTATGCATGTTTTGTGTCCCTCTTTATTTTATAGGCTTACGTTTCACTGCAAGCCTAATGTGTGCATTCAAGCTTGCAATGATGAACAAGCTTATAGGGCAGTAAGGCTTGGAAGGGGTTGTTTACCGGGGTTTACACAGCTCTGCTGCTCAATTTGCTGTTCTTCCTTATCTATAGAACAATAAAATAATAATGCTTTCAGAACATAATGGTATCTTACTGCTATATTTTACTGAAACTCTTTCACATTTAATAGGAAAAGGAAAAACTGTACGGAGAAAAATGTAGACTATTTTTATAGTAATTACTCATTTCTGGCAACGCAGACATGAATTGCTATACTAATATTATGTAAACCACTTGACTTATAGGAGCAATAGTTCCTTTAATTTGATTATTTCCCATCTAGTTGATATAGTTCCTCTATTAATGATCTGTCTTGTAGCTAACATTGGTAGTTTCAGAAATTGTCTTTTTAATTAGAAATGAAATTTTGATGCGTTCAAATAATTTAATATAAAGGATCATAAAAAATATTATCACTTCCTTAGTTTTATTTGATAAAATGAAAAAAAATCCTATCTCCTTTAGACATCTTTTAAAAAGCACAATTAGTTAACACACGTAGCAGCACACCTTATGCCAGATATGAGCTAGTCAAAAGAATTAACAACTAAGGCCTCATACAGTCATTCAGTTTCTCCTGGGAGAGTTTCTCCTGGGAGAGTGAATGTCTGTACATGGTTATAGTGTTCTATTCTCTTTGGAAGTAGTAGCCCGCATCTTGACAGAAGGTGTCCTGCCAGCTGGGGAGAGTGTTACAGTTTGTGTCCCCATTGATTTAATCAGGATAAATTCCTATTTGATACAATTCTGTTGCTTCTAATTGCAACATATTCTTTGGCAACCTATCTCATTGCTATGCTGACACATCATCGGCAGGCATAACTGTGAGGCTAACACTACTACACAGTAGCAATGAGTTAATGAACAATAGCTCATTGCTGCTATGCACTAGGGTTGGAAACAACCCATGTGCCTCTGGGACTGTGTAGTAATGGTGGTTACCACCCAGTCAGTCATTTAGTACTTGCTAAATGACCAGGCAGTAACAACTGTGTAGTCAGGGGCATGTGTAGATGGACCCAGTTTTGCAAAGAGCCAATGGCAAACAAAATAATAAGGTGACTAGTGCTGCATTTGGCTGCTTTTGACCCAACCCAAACAACCAGGAATGTATTGTATTTACCCAAATCCAAAATTACTTTGAATTTAAAACAACCCCCTCCCCACTAATAGTCTGTTATAATTTTCCATGTATAGAATCTAATTAGTGAAAGTTCATCTTGAATTCACCCCCCACAACAATGCTGTGGTTGGGAAAGCAACAGTGGGGGAGTGAGGAGCCAGATCCCTGTGCCTTCTTCCACTGCCAGGTGACCCCCTGCCATATGTCTCTCTGTGCCTGTCCCCCACTGCCTGCCCCCTGACTGCCTCCCTCTCCCTATGCTTCCCCCTGTAGCTTCTCCACCAGCCACTTGCACCCACCTATGCCTGCCCCCTCCCCCACTCATTGGCCACTTCCCTCCCCTTGCTGTTTGCTGTAGCTCTGATTCTTTAGGTCAGTCAGCAGCAGTGGTCACCCCAAATCAGACAGGAAGAGGTAGTGGCAGCTTCCAGATGGACTGTGTCAGGGCTGGAGTGACTGGAGCCAGAGCAGAAGGTAAGGAGATGGGTAGCAGCTGGCTGGGAGGAGTAGGGGGTGGGAAGGCAGACTGCAGGGGAAATCAGAAGATGCGGGGGAAGGCAAAGGCATGGGGGGCAGGCTGAAGGTTGCGCCCCCACTCTACAGTCTCCCCCCCTCCCCCAAGCTGTATGCCCGCCCCCCCCCCAAAAAGAGCCATATGACTCAGAACAGGCAGCAGCTCAGCTCTAACTTCTGTCTCAAGCCTGGGGCGAAACCTGGAGCTGACCCATCACCAGTCAAGGGGTGATACTCAAATCCAAGATGAGATTTCACCCTCTCTAGACTTACTGGGGAAAAACCTCTCACTTTGGATTCAAGTAAATATGGTATTTACAGTAGAGTCAGCTGCAAGGAGGGGTGGGGGTGTGAACTTTGGCATGAGTCTGGACCAGGGCTCAAATTCTTGCCTCTGGAAGTCTAGGATGACCCTTTCAACACAGCCCTACAGAGGCTTATGCATTTACTTTATGTATACACTGGAACAGGTTCCATCAAGAGCAATAAAGCCAGATCAGAACTTTGCAGTGAAACACTTTCATTGAAAGAGGTGGTTTATAGAAATTGGAATGATGGATGGAAAAGCATTGATTTTAAAGCAATTTTCTGCTTTGAGAAAAGCCTACAAAATTGTTGTATCCTCCCATGGTAACATTTTAAAATGAAAATTCCTCCTTTTTCATTTTGTCATTTAGAAAAAAAACATGATTAAAAAAATCTATTTCTGATCCATTTTTGATTCACAAAACTTTTAGTGTGTGTGTGTGTGTGTGTGTGTGTATATATATATATATATATATATATTACCCATCCCGATTCAGAATAGGAAAAACAAATTGAGCATTCTCATGAGACAAGTAAACCACTTTTTTTCAATCGCTTCCACCATGTACAGAACATAAAGTTAAAGCATGTTTCTTTACAGAATCAGAACAAGGATTAATATCACCCCAGGCAGAAGACCTGCAAACTTCTTAGGCATCATCTAAAATGTTCTACAAGAGCTTAGAATCAGTTAAATGATTCATTAGACCTCATGTGAGGTAAATTTTATCATGTATGTCGATACAGGATATTTTATTTTCCCTTATGTTGACTTGAAGAACCCTTCCCCCCCCTCGAAGGTACAATGTAGTTATGATATATAACAGCAACTTCTAATAACTAGTGCATGAGACTATCCCTTTGCTCAACTGGTCAGCAAAAGCCAATCAACTGTAAAACTATTTACACAATATAAGGTCAGTTCTCACATCAGTGCACATACAGAATTCCCATTAACCTTAATGGAAGTTATGTGCAGGCATGAAAACAAAGAGACTCCCTAATTAGAAATAATGGGAGATCATATATTTGTGGCTCATGAAAAGCAGTGGCAGCCATGTTTACTTGAAAATAAATAGAACAGTAAAAAGGATGGTAAAAGACAAAAGCCTACACAGCTGTACTCTATTTCCATTCTAACTTACAAAATAGAATTGGGCAGCACAGTTGCTTCATTTAAAAACATGGATTTTATTATTTCTCAGTAAAATGTATATACTACTTTCAAAAAATGATAGACAAGGTGTTTGGGGGAAAAATACTTGGATCTGGCTGCATTTGATTTCAGACCTTTCACATCCTGACAATTTGCTAAATCAAAACAGAAGAGAAAAAAAAAAAAGAGGGGGAAGAGACTTTTTTCTACTGAACATTTACATCAAGAATATTACGTAATTTAAAAATAAAAATACAAAATTAAAATGGATTTAAATCATAAATGAATTAAAGAAAATTAAAAAAAGAGAGAAAAATAGACAATAGGATTTTCCTCCCTAGCACCTATACAGCGTTGTTTATTAAAGCACTGTGTATACACTAATTGACTCTATACACTATTTAACTATACACTATTTTCTATACATCTATACAATATCTATCTATACACTATCTATAAATCTATACACTATTTAACTATAACACACTATCCAGTATACAATTATAATTAACAATGACACTATTATTAAATAATTTTAATGATGGGTGGATTCTGGATGCTTTTTCTTTATTGCAGGGCCAGCCCTCTATTTTTTTGGAAGGCATAGCTTTGGGGCCCCCTGACACGAAGAAGGCATTGGCAGTGTGGGGGGGGGGGGCGGCAAGTGCAGAGGCAGGTTTAGGTCATACTGGGGCCCTGGGCTAGTACAACGTTGGAGGCCTCCTCCCCACATGGGAGCTGGGCTTCAGGTGGGGGAGGGGCCCCTTCCCCTCCTAGTGCTGGTAGGGGGGGCTGGGTGGACCCTGCCAGGCTGGGGGCACATTTCTGCCACTTCTCCCTGCTCCCTGCCCCTGCTATTGCCAAATGTACACATACACATGGAAGAAGGTTCTTTGGGTAAATCTGATATCTTTTATTAGACCAACTAAATAGTTGGAAACATTTTTCTAGCAAGTTTTCAGGTTTAACAACCCTTGGTCAGGCTGAGGAAGCACCTGCAGTTGGTGTGTGCTTTTCCTGGATAGAACAAATAGTAAACAAGCCAGAGGCTGGTCTGCATGCAAGCCAGTCAGTGAAAATGTAAATTGAGGAGTTGGTGGGTGAGAGTCAGTGGGTTTCGTAGAATCAATCACACTTTTCACAGACGAACCTATGAACTTCATTTCACCAACCTCTTGGATACAAAAAATCATGGACTAAACAGAAGAAATACAAAAATGTAGAACTCTTGGTTCCAAAATGGCACCTTTCATTAGACCAACTGGGAAATCACAAGAAAAAGTTGGACCCAGAGGGACAGATTTATGTCTCCAACTTCCTCTGTGCAAAAATGAAGTTTATTTCCTACCTATGGGGACTTTTTACCATCTAAACCTTTCTCAGAGCCTGATTAAGGGTGTTTGAGCCCAAAAGCTTGCAGAAAAGGACAATTTTCTTGTGATTTCCCAGTTGGTCTAATGAAAGGTACAGTTTTGGAACCAAGAGTTCTACATTTTTGTATTTCTTCTCATCTCAGACCAACACAGCTACCAAGTACATTCCTGAAACATGTAAGATACCAAATTTTAGCTGATTTTAAACTTTATTTCAGAATGAGAGAGATTTTTTTTTACCTCCCTGCTTGCTATCTGACACCTCCAGGGAAGGAATTTTACCTAATCTACATACCAAAGAGCAACTCAGCACAACTCTCAAAGATACAGCTACTAAGTACATCCCTGGACTAAACATAGACTTTAGATTTATGACACACTATAAGCTGCCTGACATCAGACTCCCCAGGTACCTCTCCACTTTTCCCTGCTACCCCCACCCCAGGCTGCCTCACATACTGACTCCTCAATTTATATCTTCGTTGACTATCCTTCTTCCTGCAGCCCAGCCTCTGGCCTCTTTACTATTCCTTCCATCCAGGAAGAGTGCATACCATCTGAAGATGTTTCCCCAGCCTGACCAAGGGCTTTTAAGCCCAGAAGCTCGCTAAGAAAAATATTTCTAGCTATTTAGTTGGTCTAATAAAATCTCTCTCTCACACACACACACACACACACACACACACACACACACACACACACACACACACACACACACAGAGTTCCACCCCCCCCTTTGCACTCACATGCAGGGAGCTGCTGTCCAGCCATCCCAAGCAGCCCCACAGATGCAGAAGGCTGGGCTGGACTGGGCTGGGCCCGGTGAGGAGCAGGTAAAGCAGGGCTCACCTAGCCTGGCTCAGCCCCCACCCCTGCAGACATGGCACCACCTGGCCCGCAGAAGCAGTGGGGCTTTTCAGGCAAGACCCCAGCCCTGCCTCCCCTCCCCCAGCCCCATTGGTGGAAGAGGGGTCCTGCTTCCAGCTGCCAGGGAAGCAAATGTGAAAGCCACAGTTTTAAATTTGGTGACAAAAATGGGGGTGTAGTTTAAAATTGTGGCTTTCACTTCCCTGCTTGGGAGGATGCCGGCAGCACAGGGCCCCTTGGCTGCAAGGCCTCCTGCGGCCACAGGTTTTTCAGGCATGGATGGGCCGGCCCTGCCTTATTGATCCTTTTGATCCTTTGCAATTTCTCACCTTGAAAGTCTTCTGCAGGGAGAAGAAGAAAGAAGAAGAGGACGGAGTTTTGGAACACAATCCAAGCACCATCCTCTTGCTCCCCCCCTCCCCCCCCCCCCCTCCCCAGCACAAGGTGAATGGGACATTTATGATATTACCTATATATCACCTGGGATGCTGCATATCCTGGGGGGTGGGTATGGCATATAGCATCCACCTGCACTATTCCTTGTGCTTCTAGAATGAATGGCAATGTTAACTGTAAGAAATACTGAAGTGTTAAGGAGAGGTGCCACTCTCAAAACACGAGTTGCAAACTTACCACGCTGCTGACAGAAGTTATGCCACTGTGCTCAGCAGCAGCTGGAAACACCATGGTAAACACTGTAGTGGGCGCAGCAGGTGGAGGGTGTGGGATGCATGACCAGGAGCCATAAAAAAAGAAATAACAGTAGCATCTACTGACCAAATGCCCAAACAAAAAAAATAGCACAGCACCGGCTGGTGGCAAAAGAAAGGTATTACAAGTCTTTGAGTCGCTTAGTGTTTACACACCAGGAATCCATAGATATGGTGATGTAAGTGGTGGTGACACAAATGAAAAGATGTTCAAGCAGCTTTAGTTTAACATACTGAAAAGGCTTTTAAAGCAGCAGGAAATCCTGCTTGTGCAAACACAAACTCAGTTGCAGCGGCGTAAATGGGAAATCTTGTGGCACGTACAAACACCCATTGGGATCAGACTCTGTTCCTTTTTCAGAATACTGGCCCCAAGTTGCACAGACTGGGAGCCTTAGCAAGAAATGCAGGGCTGGAACAATACTCCCAGACTGATTCCAGTCCAATAGCAGGCAGCCATATCATATAATAGTAGTCTCAAAGTTGGTAGGGTCGGAAGGGACCCGAGCAGATCATCAAGTCTGACCTCCTGCCATGGGCAGGAAAGAATACTGGGGTCAAACAACCCCAGCTAGATGATTATCTAGCCTCCTTTTGAAGACCCCCAGGTTAGGAGCGAGCACCACTTCCCTTGGAAGCTGGTTCCAGATCCTACTGTGAAGTAGTGCTTCCTGATGTTTAGCCTGAACCTACTCTCAGTCAACTTATGGCTATTATTCCTAGTTACTCCTGGTAGTGCTTGGGGGAAACAGGGTCTCTCCCATTCCCTCCTGGTCCCCCTTGTAAGTTTATAGACAGTCACCAGATCCCCTCTCAGCCTTCTCTTGTTCAGGTCCCATAGCCTCTCCTCGTAGGGCCTGTCCTGCTGCCCCCTGATCATGTGAGTGGCCCTCCTTTGGACCCTCTCAATGCTGTCCAGATCCCTCCTGAAGTGCGGTGCCCAGAACTGGATGCAGTACTCCAACTGTGGCCTGACCAATGTCACATAGAGGGGGAGGATCACCTCCTTGGACCTGCTCGTGATGCATTGTGGATGCATGACAAGGTGTGGTTAGCCTTACTGACCACATCCTCACATTGGCGGCCCATCTTCATCTTGGAGTCAAAAGTGACTCCAAGTTCCTTTTCTGCCTCTGTGCTGACAAGAAGGGAGTTTCCCAGCCTGTAGGTATGCCGGTGGTTTTTCCTCCCTAGGTGCAGTACCCTGCACTTGTCAGTATTGATCACTTTCATGAACTGATTAAGTTTGATTTTAAAACCAGTGTGGTTTTTTGCTCATACTATTCCCAATAGAAAGCTGTTCCTAACCTTACTCTTCTGATAGTGAGAAACTTATTTATGGCCAGCTACCCATTTCTTGTGCACTATTGCTAATCTTTAGCTTAAATATTTCTTTTCCAGCATTGGATGTGTCTTGTTTACAGCCTCATTGACAGGTCATAGTAATCTAGTGATATATGTATATCTTCTTCCTTCTCAGTCATTTCCAACCAAAGAGCTCCCAGTTTACAATAGATTATAAATGAGACTCATTATCAGTCTCTTGTACTTTGTCCCATTTCTATACTCTAGTCTTCAAAGTCATTATTTCTTCCTGTATGATAACCCAATCCTCCTCTATTTAGACTATGTTCTTAGTTTTATGTCATCAGCAGATTTAATTAATTTACTCCTACTTTTTTGTGGAGTAGGAGTTTTTTTAATGGAAAAGTTATTCATGGCAATATTAAACAAGACCAATCCCAATACTGATCCTTGAAGAACACCACTAGTAACTGTCCTTGAAGACAATATTTTCCATTTCAACATAAACCATTGTTGTCTCTTTCTTAGCCAGTTCCTTACCCAATTTACAAGTTCTGGTACTAATTGCCATTTTAAATATTTTCTCATGTGACACCAAATCAGATCTGTCTAGACATTACTGGGCAAGTCTGCAAGAGATGATAACTGTGCAGTAGCCAAATACAGTAAAAGCCCTGTTATCTGGCATTTTACTAAGCAGAATACTCTAACTGGAATTCCACCGTGCACTGCCGCCATTCTATGACTGGCCAAAACGTTCATAGTGCACCAGCCGCCACCACCCTTCCCCTTCCCCTCTCCCATACTCTGCATCTGGCTGAAAACAGCTGGCCTCAGGTAACTGGAATTTTTAGATACCCAGCACCCCCCATTCCCCACTCGTGCTGGATAACAGGGCTTTTACTGTAATACTGTGCAGTAGCTTGTCATAGCACCAGCAGTACTAATATGCTACTGTGCCGCATTGTTAGGCTACTGTGCAGTAGTATCACTTAAAAGGCATTCGCCAGTACTACTGCACAGTAACTCGAGTTACTGCACATTTATTTAGTACTTGATTATACAAGTACTAAATAAATGCACAGTAATCACTGTGCAGTAGCATTTTGTGTAGATGTGCCCACTGAAGCATACATCGAAGAGATCTACTCCATTTCTTTTGTCTATAAAAATGAGTTATCAAAGAAAATTATCAGGAGGTGATGCTCCTTCTAGGTGACTCCCTAATCACTAGGTTAGAAAGATATGCTTCCACTCTCCCCAGTGAATATTAAATTATTCTGTACAAAATGGAATCCCATCAGGCAGAGAGCAAATTGAATCTAGATATCTCTCGCACCTAACCACTGACCTTTTGGGTAATGATGGGGGTGAACCACTTCTTCCTCTGGCTATCTTTAGAAAAATAGGGTTATAAATCCCTGAAGCCTAAATTTAAGTACCAGAGAAATACAGTGTTTCCTGTTGACTAATAGAGGCACCTTGCCCAATAATCTATAAGGGGATTAATAGATGTGCATCGTGTTCTTCATGTCTGATTGGTCTCTTGGATTGTGCAGGGAGGTTAGGTGTCTTAACTGGTTGTTGTGAATTCCACTAGACATCTAGGCAACTAAAGGTTAGGTATCACAGTGTTCAGGATAGTGAGCACTCTCTGGATCCAGACTTTAGGAACCAAAGTCCCCCCAAGTTTAATAAAGTGAAAAATATGGTGGTATTTAGGCACCTAAAGCTATAGATAGGTGACATGGAGATTTCCAAAAGCACTTAGTTTCCTATCTGCCATTGATTTAGGTTCTTTTGAAAATATTACCTATGATTTATATTATAAAACTTAAATTAAATATAAGTAGTATATTTCTGAAAAATTGGGAGAGTTTTTTTTTAATAATTTAGGCATGCTCTGGTTTCAAATCCTTCAGGTTGGTTCAGACATAGTTAACTAAGAAAGTAAGCCTGGCTGTTAATTATTATATCATTAAAGAAGTGCCTTGGAAGTTGAGCTGCTTACACAGTCTATTCATTGAATGTATTCCCTTTTTTCTATTTGTGACTTTTATACTGCTTTGAATATTAGATAGCTTTGGAAATGGAATTGTGACTGTGTTGACCAAACGTATAGACCAATGGTCACCAACCAGTGTATCTTGATCCACTGGTAGATCTTTGAGCCTCTTGAGGTAGATCTCAGAGCCTCTTGGTGTCAATCTGAGGCTGGGGTGTAGGGGCTGAGTGCCTTTGTACATGCATGTACCTGTCCCAGCCCAGCAGGTCAGTCCATGGGGGAGGGAAGAGGTGGAGGCTAGATTGAGACCCTCACAGTGAGGGAGTGCTGCAGAGGCAGGTGCAGGGGTAAGTTGAGTGGGGCCCTGCCTAGATGAAACTTACCTGCTGGGGAGGTGTGCCCCCAAATAATTATTTCTCTCTGCTTCCATTTGTCTCCCACCCCTTCCCTCCCCACAGACCTACCTGCTGGGCGGGGCGTGGGGGGGGGGAGGAGCAGGGGATGGCAGCAGTACACAGTAGATCTTGGGTTGCTTTCAAATGCCAGTAGATGTTGGGTTGCTTTTAAATGCCAACCTACTTAAAAAGGTTGGAGACCACTGATATAGGCTTAATGTTATGTCCTTTAAATGGATCAGCGGAGTCCTTAAAATCAAGTGTTCTGTGCAATTCTCACAACCACACATTTGAAAATTACCTTTCATTTTCTGACTCAGTGAATGCAACAGAAGGAAACTTGTTCACTAGAGTACCTGTCAAAAAGTAAACACAAAACAAGACTGGTAAAGAAAATCAAAGGGAATCTATTTTGAAATTGTCTGTGACTGTATGTGTAATTATAGCAGTATTTAGGAACCATTAGCTGTGAGTTTCTTTCTCTCTCTCTCTTGAAACTTTCTATTCTTGTGATAGCTGAATATGACTTGTACAAAGCTTCTGATTCTTGATGCAATTTCAGTAAGTTTTTGCCCTTGATCTAAATGCCCAAATGTCCCACTGATGTCAATAAGAGTTGAATGCACAGATCAAAGGCACAGTATGACCTGATATGAATAATTCACACAGGTTTTGTACTTGATGGCTTACAAATATTCACCTAGACTTCTCCTCCAAGTTTTGGGAGTTATTAAGCTAAAAACAACAATTGACAGTGACGTTGAATGAGAGATCACTTGTACATGCCTGTGAGAGAGCTGGCATGATGGATTAACTCGATCAAAATTGGTTTTGGAAAATGATGAAGGCAAAGAGAGAGATTTTCCCATAAAGTTTTTAAAATATATATAGTCTGGCACATAAAGAGAGAAAATGTCATAAACTGCCTGCTAGAAATACAAAACAGTTTAATATGAAAGGGGATCACCTTAATTTATACCAACTTCAGACTGCTTGAATGGTACTTCTTTTAATGATATCTTTTTTTTTTTAAATTGCATTTTTTTATTTTGGCTTTTTATCATACAACTTTCTCTGTCCTTGCTCTGCTGTTGCTGAGAACAGTCTGAATTGGAAATGAAGAATAGGTAATTGAGGTACTCGCTGTTGCTAAATCTGAGAACCTGAATTCTGACCTTGAAGGAAACTAGCTGAGTTACAAATGGAGGTGATGAGCCTTCACACCCAGTCAGAATCAAGGAAGGTGTGATTTTCCATTTCAAAAATATCACCGAAAAGGGACTGGCATAAGGAGAGCTGCTGCATAACCTAAGAGTTAAAGAGCATATGTTTACATTAGTGGTCTTTTAGCAGAAAGATAAGTATTGCTTATCAGAATATTTCTTTTATGTTTTGGTTTACGATCAAGTGGCTAACAGATACAAAATGATTTTTCCAGTTGTCTGTCACTTATGATATATCTGTATCTGCAGCATACACTGGGTAGGTCTGTTTTACTTGCTTCTCTGTATAAATTCTTTTTAAAAAGTATTATTTCCAAAGCAACTGTATACTCTGTGCAATCCAGGGAAATTGCTTCTCAAATAATTAAACCTTGTTCTTTGAAACATCAACTAAGGTTTGCTTTGATTGCTCAGAAATTAGAGCTGAACAACACTTTTATAATCCACTCAGCCACTCAGGCTCGTGGGCATCCTAATAAATAATCTGAGTCCATTTTTTTTATTATGTCAAAAAAGGAATGAGGAAAGGAACAGTTTGTCTGAAAAAGGAAGTAGGAAGAGGTTAACTGTTTCAGCAGAACACAAAAAAGTCAACATCTTCTGTTTTTGTTCTTTTTATACGTGCTATATCATACTAGTAGGCATGTTAGTAAAATTGTGCGCACTAATAAAGCAAATTTAACAAATGTGTACCTTTTTGATATCTACAATAGCTAAGGCTAGGGCTAGTGACCAGAGAATCCCAAAATGTTCAGAATTCAGGTTCAATGTGCATAAGCACCCAAGCAATATATTAGTTGTGTATTTAAATCACTTAAACTCTTTGAGAACTGAGCTTTTCCCACCAATTACCCTCATTCTGCACCAGCAGGATCTACAACTTCTCTGTTAGACATTGTTTCTGGCCCTTTAAACTTTACAAGCCTTCTGGAGCTAACTTGTTCCTAGCATTTCACCATCCCCACACTTCCTAATTGCTCTGAGCAAAAACTGTTTGCTCTGTGGTGTTCACGGCACTTTTATTGTTATGTGAGGTTAACATTTTTTTAGCCTTTGGAAGTTTTTGTTCTTCTTTACTTTCCTGACGTGTGACAATGCTAAGAGCACCCCAGATACTAAGACTTTTATATCTGGGGCTGGCTTCCTCTGAATTGATGCCTTGTGACACAACTCGGCCTTATTTCTCCTTCATTAGGACAGGTGATAATTATCTCTGCAAAGTATTTCAGAAATTATTTGTGGATATAATTGTGGGGTATATTTGTATTTGGATTCTTAATCATAAAGGGCATATTTATTTTGTGTATATATAAAAGTGACTTGAACTTCAGCTGAAGCAAAAGAATATTAATTCTAGCTCTCATGGGCCTCATCTACATGAGACACTGACTGCACAGTAGCTCATTACTACTGCACAGTAGTGTCCTGTGTCATGAAGCGACACCACCAGCATCTCATGTAGACACAGCCATGTAGATCCAAACAAGTTCTATACATTTGCTAAGGTCTCAGCCAACCTGAGTGTTGGCAGCATCCTAGGAGCCACCCAAATTTATACCAGATAGATAATGCCCTAAAATAACCCTACATGGCTATAAATTGACACAGCACAGATGCATTCTGCCCATCCACATCCCAATGCAGCTTCTCCTCCCTTTGATCACTGGCTGAAGGAGGAGACAACTAGCATAAGCACAGTCTATACTACTTTGTGTCATCTGAAAGTTGCTTTTCTGAGCTTTCTTCAAAGCTGAAGCAGTCATGGTAATTCTTAGTCAGGGTCACATTCCACTATATGATGCTTACAGAAACATGACAGAATCTGGGCCTTAAAATGTATATGTGAAGAGATCTCTCCAGCAAAGCAGGATTATCCCATGGGTTGGGTAGATTGTGCCTAGCATGGCATGTGACTGAGAGAAGATGAAAAGATCGTTCCCTTATTTGTACCATCTTGAAAAGGCCAGTTACATCTAGAACCAGGTGAAACTCAGGGGTTCTAGTTTGTGAGTGTCACAACCCAAAGTTGTGATTTTTTGTTTGTGTGTGCTTCGGCACTGCTAAATTATTTTTCCCGCTAAATTGCAGCTTCTTTGCACGGTGGAGTTTTCTGCTGCAGAAGAGAACCCCGGTGCAACGGAGAATTTCCTGCCAATTTGAAGCTTTCTTTGCATGGTGCATTTCTTTTGCATCTAAGAAATGCATGGTGCAAGGAGTTCCCGCCATTTGTATGAGAATTCGTGCCACATTATTGGCCAGTTCTAACATATGCACACGTGGCGGCTAGCGATTGGCTTGCTAGCCGTATAAAGAGCTTGAGTGGTTTCCGCCCAAGTTGGAGGACTCCACGAACACCAGGAGAGAGAGAGAGAGAAAACCTTCACCTTGAGTGAAGATCTCTAAGCGCTGCGGATCCTTACGGACCCAACGCATTTCTTAAAAGGCAATAGAGGCCTGAACAGCCTCTAGCCTCTCCCCGTCGCCGATAAATTCCTAGACGTATCCCTTCCTGTACGAGAAACTACCGAACCCATGGAGTTTCAACAACTCCGGGGAAAAGAACGAATTTGTCGTAGTCCTCTAACAAGGATTTAAGCGGAGCTGTACCTGGAAACTGTCCAGCCTACACCACGACCATCTTTGGTGTAAGTAAACAATCTTTAAATCAACCACTATGCGTCCGTGACTAATTCTAGCTCGCCCCCGGTCCTCTCCGACCCCGCGTGCCCGGACTACTGGCCAAAGCCCGCGTGCGCATAGACGGGCCACGCCTCACGCCCGGTCTGCACAGTGAGAAATTACACTGTGTGCTTTTGTTTCCCAAATGAGAAATTCCCAAAGAAAAAAAAATATTTTGCAAAAATAGATGCATTGGGTTCCCTTAATGAAATATACTTCCTAGAGTCCCAGAATCTGCTGACCGAAAATGATATTCTTCACAAGTTTCACCTGCTATGAGCTGGTTTTAGGCAATCTGGGACATCCATTGGCCTAAGGATCTCAAAGCCCCAAGAAGGTAAGTGGGGCGGAGGGACCCGGCGCAGCTGAGCCGGATCCGGGGGGGAAGCCCCCCGGGTCCCATATAGCTGAGCCGGTAGGGAGCCGTGCTCCCGAGCCGCGCGGCGCGAACAGAGCGCGCAAACAGGGAGGGCTAGGAAGGGGACTGTCCCCCCAGGCCAGGGGGCACCCCCGGGGCTAACCCTTGGGGGAGCAGGCTCCTGTGGCAGCGGATCCCCCCAGCAGGGGAGCGTAGAGGCAGAACTGCCGGCAGGCACTTCCGGGTAGACCGGGGCGCCTGATTGGCCGTTGGAGCGGGGCGGGTAATTCAAACTGCGGGCTTTAAAGCCACGGAGTGACGTAGTTCCCAGCACTCGGGAACCAGCAGCGGGAAGGAGAGGAGGCAGCACACGTGTGTCCCGCATGCACGTGTGCCCTTCTTACCAACCAACTGACCGGAGGCGGCGGCGGCAGCAGCAACAACAGAGGAATCGGCAGCGGGGGCAGCAGCAGCTGATCCCCTGAAGGTAAGTGGGGCGGAGGGACCCGGCGCAGCTGAGCCGGATCCGGAGGGGAAGCCCCCCGGGTCCCATATAGCTGAGCTGGTAGGAGCCGCGCTCCTGAGCCACGCGGCGCGAACAGAGCGCGCAAACAGGCGCGCTCTGTAAGAGCACGCTGGCGTTTGCGTGGGCATTCGCACCGGAGGGCGGGCCAGGAGGGCCAGGAGTGGGACTCCTTTAGGGGTAGGGCATAGACACCGCGCAGGTCTACAAACAGCAGCTTGTAGAATGGTGTCTACGAGGAGTACTGCTAGGGCCTCTGCCCAGGGGGACAAGGCTACCAGGGGCAGGTCTGAGGCCTACACCCAGACCGAGCCCATGGGGGAGCCGGTGTCCCCCTACCTCCTGGCCTGTGGGGTATCCCCAGCAGGGCCGGGGGGAGCAGAGATTGGGGGCCCCCACACCTGTCCAGCAGGTGCCCGTCTTAGGGCTCTGGAGGCGCAGGTGAGGGAGCTCCGGGAGGAGGTTAGCAGGCTGAGGGGGATCAGGGAGGCGGAGGATGAAATTGACAGTTATTTCCTTTCCCTGCAGGCCCAGGCACACAAGGAAGAAGCACCCCGGGGAATACCCTCCACAGCAGAGTGGCAGACGGTCACAGCCAGGACCGGAGCGGCACGCAGTGAACCGGTACCAGCTTCTCCAGTCCGACTGGTGAACAGGTACGAGGCCCTGGCGACCCTGCAGGAGATGGAAGGGGAGGAGGACACCCTTGGGCAAGAAGAAACACCACGTTCTTCACACTCCAAACAGATCAAGAGATCCACGATGACCCAGAGGAGGAGGCGACGAGTGCTCATCGTAGGAGACTCCATCCTGAGAGGTACGGAAGGACCCATCTGTCGCCAGGACCCCTCGGCACGAGAGGTATGCTGCCTCCCTGGAGCAAAGATTCGGGATGTGACGGAGGTAATCCAGGCCAGGATCAAGCCCACCGATTATTACCCCATGGTCCTAGTCCATGTGGGTACTAATGATGCGGCCAGGAGAACCCCCGATCACTTGATGGCGGACTACTGTGCTCTGGGCGGCGTGCTGAAGGAGTTCGGTGCCCAGGTGGTTTTCTCTTCCATCCTACCAGTGACCGGACGAGGAAGACGGCAGGAGAACTGCATCAGAGAGACCAACTGGCAGCTTCGGCAGTGGTGTCTCGAGGCAGGCTTCGGCTTCCTGGACCATGACCCGCACATCACGACGAGGGACATGCTCAGCTGGGATGAGCTTCACCTGTCCCCCAAAGGTAAGCGTGTGTTTTCTTCTAGGTTGGCGGATCTCCTCCGGCGGGCTTTAAACTAGGCTCATCGGGGGGAGGGGAGTACGAGGGCAGGGGAAGCTGTGGACCACCAAACCATGTGGCACCCACAAGGACAGCCCAGCCTGAAGAAGGAGAACATTGGGAACCTGAAAGCCAAGGGGAGGCCAGCACAACAGAACAGGTAAGGAACAAGAAGGTAAGAAACAATGGGCCCCATGGGACTGGGAGCGGGGGGGCAGCAAAGGCGCCAGTCGCAGGGCTCAAGTGCCTATATACTAATGCTAGGAGCATGGGGAACAAGCAGGATGAACTAGCGCTCCTGCTTGCACTAAACACCTATGACTTAGTGGGGCTAACAGAGACCTGGTGGGATTCATCCCATGACTGGGCGGTACATATTGAGGGCTATAGATTGTATAGAAAGGACAGGTCGGGGAAGAAAGGGGGGGGGTTGCACTTTATGTCAGTGAGCAATACACATCAACCCTCATCAAGACAGAATCCGAGGTTGAGGAAGTAGAAGGATTGTGGGTTAGGCTACATGGGGGGTAAGGAGAAAGGGATTTGGTGGTAGGGGTCTGCTACAGACCCCCACACCAAGGGGAAGAAATAGATGCGGGGCTCCTGAGGCAACTCTCGGAGACCATAAAAGCTAAAGAGGCGGTAGTCATGGGGGACCTAAACTACCCGGACATCTGCTGGGAGACTCAGACAGCAAGGTCCCATTGCTCACGCAGGTTTCTAACATGTGTACAGGACCTCCACCTGACACAGGAGGTGCATGGTCCCACTAGGGGGAATGCCATACTGGATCTGGTATTGGCAACGGGAGATGACATGATAGGGGACCTCCAGATCGGTAGCTATCTGGGAGACAGTGATCACCTTATAATAGAATTCAACATAAGACGGCGAGTGGGTAAGGTAACTAGTAGGGTAAAAGTGCTAGACTTTAGGAAAGCTGATCTCAATGCACTCAGGCGATTAGTCAAGGAAGCACTGCAGAGTAGGAGTTTTGATGGGATGGGTGCCCAAGAAGGGTGGCTGTGCCTAAAGGAAACGATCCTTCGGGCACAAAGCAAGACGATCCCCGAGTGAGGCAAAAGAGGGAAAGGGGCCAGGAGGCTTCCCTGGCTGACCAGAGAAATCCAGGGCAGCCTAAGGGCCAAAAGGGGAGCACATAAAAAGTGGAAACAGGGAGAGATCACCAAAGATGAATATACCTCCTCTGCTCGTGCTTGTAGGGAGGCAGTTAGGTGGGCCAAAGCTACCATGGAGCTGAGGATGGCAACCCAAGTAAAGGACAACAAGAAATTGTTTTTTAGATATATTGGGAGTAAAAGGAAGGCCCAGGGAGGAATAGGACCGCTGCTAAATGGGCAGAAACAATTGGTGACAGACAGGGGGGACAAGGCTGAACTCCTCAACGAGTTCTTTGCCTCAGTGTTCCTAAGTGAGGGGCACGACAAGTCTCTCACTGGGGTTGTAGAGAGGCAGCAGCAAGGCGCCAGACTTCCATACGTAGATCCTGAGGTGGTGCAGACTCACTTGGAAGAACTGGATGCCTTTAAGTCGGCAGGCCCGGATGGGCTCCATCCGAGGGTGCTGAAGGCACTGGCCGACATCATTGCAGAGCCACTGGCAGGAATATTCGAATGCTCGTGGTGCACGGGCCAAGTCCCGGAGGACTGGAAAAGGGCTAACGTGGTCCCCATTTTCAAAAAGGGGAGGAAGGAGGACCCGGGCAACTATAGGCCGGTCAGTCTCACCTCCATCCTTGGTAAAGTCTTTGAAAAAATTATCAAGGCTCACATTTGTGAGAGCCCGGCAGGGCAAATTATGCTGAGGGGAAACCAGCACGGGTTTGTGGCGGGCAGATCGTGCCTGACCAACCTAGTCTCCTTCTATGACCAGGTTACGAAACGCCTGGACACAGGAGGAGGGGTGGATGTCGTATACTTAGACTTCAGGAAGACCTTCGATACGGTATCCCACCCCATACTGGTGAACAAGTTAAGAGGCTGTGATGTGGATGACTGCACAGTCCGGTGGGTGGCGAATTGGCTAGAGGGTCGCACCCAGAGAGTCGTGATAGATGGGTCGGTCTCGACCTGGAAGGGTTTGGGCAGTGGGGTCCCGCAGGGCTCGGTCCTTGGACCGATACTCTTTAATGTCTTCATCAGCGACTTGGACGTGGGAGTGAAATGTACTCTGTCCAAGTTTGCAGATGACACAAAGCTATGGGGAGAAGTGGACACGCCGGAGGGCAGGGAACAGCTGCAGGCAGACCTGGATAGTTTGCACAAGTGGGCAGAAAACAATAGGATGCAGTTCAACAAGGAGAAATGCAAAGTGCTGCACCTAGGGAGGAAAAATGTCCAGCACACCTACAGCCTAGGGAATGACCTGCTGGGTGGCACAGAGGTGGAAAGGGATCTTGGAGTCCTAGTGGACTCCAAGATGAACATGAGCCGGCAGTGTGACGAAGCCATCAGAAAAGCCAATGGCACTTTATCGTGCATCAGCAGATGCATGACAAATAGGTCCAGGGAGGTGATACTTCCCCTCTATAGGGCGTTGGTCAGACCGCAGTTGGAGTACTGCGTGCAATTCTGGGCGCCACACTTCAAGAAGGATGCGGATAACCTGGAGAGGGTACAGCAAAGGGCAACTTGTATGGTCAAGGGCCTGCAGACCAAGCCCTACGAGGAGAGACTAGAGAAACTGGACCTTTTCAGCCTCCGCAAGAGAAGGTTGAGAGGCGACCTTGTAGCTGCCTATAAGTTCATCACGGGGGCACAGAAGGGAATTGGTGAGGATTTATTCACCAAGGCGCCCCCGGGGGTTACAAGAAACAATGGCCACAAGCTAGTAGAGAGCAGATTTAGACTGGACATAAGGAAGAACTTCTTCACAGTTCGAGTGGCCAAGGTCTGGAACGGGCTCCCAAGGGAGGTGGTGCTCTCCCCTACCCTGGGGGTCTTCAAGAGGAGGTTAGACGAGTATCTAGCTGGGGTCATCTAGACCCAGCACTCTTTCCTGCTTATGCAGGGGGTCGGACTTGATGATCTATTGAGGTCCCTTCCGACCCTAACATCTATGTATCTATGAATCTCTGAATCTCTGAGCTGAGGCAATCTGAACTACAGGGTAGCCCTGAAGCTACAGACCTTGGAACCTATTCTATGATTGCCAGGTTCCTGATTAAGGCCTGAAAGCCCTAAGACTTAGAGGAATGGGGGCCAGCCTTTTTGGCAGATGTGCCACAAATTAAGCCCTATGCTCCCTCCGTCCTCCTGAGTGCCGCTACAGTTCTTTTCTTCCCAATCCACTGATTTGCTTTATGCTATCTTCCCTGTGCTCCCTGCCTGATCTTTTGCTCTGCTTTATGCTGCTGTCCTTTCTGCTGCTGTGCTACCTGACCCCTTCCTAATTTGCCACGTGCTATATACAGGATATGTCTACATGTGCCACAGAGTTCATTGCTCCTGGGCACGACATTTCCATATATGCCCAGGACTGCAGCATGTTGAGCCAGATCGGAGCAGCCCCAGTTGGCAGGGGGCCCCAGCAGTCAGCTTACCAGCCTGGGGTTGCTCCTGCCCAGCGTAACGTGCTGTGAAGGGGTTGGCTGAGGCACAAGAGTGTTTCAGTGTGGGGCAAGCCAGCTGGGTCCGTGTCTACACACGCGTTGCAGTGGAATAAATAACTCCACCATAGGAGAGTACTCCTGTGGTGGAGTTAATTAGTTTACTCTGTCCTAATAGCACTGCACGTGTAGACAGTAACATTTTACTGCGGAGCTAATTGGGGAATTCCACAGTAAATGTCTTGTGTAGATACACCCACAGACTGATTGTTTGTGCCTCTTGTGACATGTGCCTTAAAGGTTTCCAGCCTTCACAATGTAGATCTTAGGGGTGCATCCTGGTTGAAGCAATACAGCCCATGGCTTTTGGGCGCTTTGCTTTGTGGCAGGAAGGCTTGAAGCTCTGGCTTGGTGGAGCTACCCACAGCCATAGACACTAGAAGCCCATTCTCCTCAGTAACCAACCAGAAAGTAACTTGTCTTAAGCTGCAAACCAGTTTGAATGCTGTGAATCATTGAAACTGCTTCATCAGAAAATTTCCAACCAGCTCTAGTTAAAACTTCCAGAAAGTGGATCTGTAAATTACCTTGTGATGAACAAATATCTGGTTCTGCTCAGAAACAATGGCACAGACACAATCTGATTCCCAACATCTATTGAGAGCCACAGAAATGCAGTCTTAGTAATGAAACTATTGCAAATCCATGTCAAATGTGTTGTTTGGACAGTTATCCCATATTTAAGAACCATCACAATAATATTGCACATGGATCAGATGCATAAATGTGTGTGTGTATGTGTGTGTAATATATATATATATATATATATATATATATATATATTACACACACATAAATTAAGGGAAAATATAGAAATGATAGAACTTTTTCTTTTAGTTTTAATATTTCTTTAATATTTCTTTAATATTTAGTTTTAATATTTCCCAAAAATTAAGGGAAAATATAGAAATGATAGAACTTTTTCTTTTAGTTTTAATATTTCCATATATATATATATATTCCAGATATAATATTCCAGATATAATATATATATATTCCAGATATATATCTGGAAATATTAAAACTAAAAGAAAAAGTTCTATCATTTCTATATTTTCCCTTAATTTTTGGGTTAGCTGAAGTAAATTGATTTACTGAACAACCACCTTAGAATTCTCTATACTATAAGAAACTACCCTTTTACTATTATCTCTAAGTACAATACTTCCCATATAAGAAATGAATATGTATTTAAATAGGATTTGCATTACTTAAAGGAAAAAAAACCCAACTTTTCCATTAAATAAATAATCCAGAAGTGCTCACAGTGGCTTGCACATCTTGATACTGTTGTTTCCTTTCCTTTCCTAGGTATTGGGTAATGTTATAATTCTTTTTTCTACTCCTCTATATATCCCAGTACTGCAGTAGATCTTGGCAGAGTCCAGATGCCTACCTCCTGGAAGATTCATTCTAGTACTGACATAAGAGCATTAGATCTTCTTCCTTGACCTTGCTGGCAGATGCCTGTAAATTTGTGTCTCAGGATCATTTAGACCCCTCTGTTACTACTGTCAGGTTTTTTTTAATTTTATCTTTTCATTGTCTGGGTCTTATCAGACATCAATAGCAGAGTACTATATGATAGGAAAATTCCTCCACAAAGTGAAATTTAGGTACCCCCTTGAAAGACTGAGCAAAAATGGTTTTGCATAGTGAAATACGTAGAAATTGTTGGGGTTGGATCAGAATTCAAAGCTGTACTCCCAGTGCCCTGAAGTCCTCAAGCCTATGGCTTATAAAAATGGCTGTTTCTTCTTTACGTCACTAAGGCAGGATTAGTTATTCAGGATATGGGAAAGTACAAATGCTCCCTTTTTGCTTCCCCTTTTTCCTTACTTAGATATTCCTGCCTTTGCTGGTGTAATTGAAAACAGAACAGAGTCTGTTTCCCAGGCACACGGCACCATTTCCCACATGCCTGGCCACTTGAAGCTTCCATGTTGCAGGAACTTGAAGTAGGCTCTATGCAAATGAAATGACCCCACTCAAGATGTATAGGACTTCATCACTCTAGTCAAAAAAAGAAGGGTGTGAGAATCTGTTAGCATACCAGTTTTATGTATAAGCAACACACATCCCTATTAATGAGCTAAGTGTACTTTCTGAACCAGAACTAAAATGTATAGCCCTCTAATGTCTCTAATGTCCAGTGAACTTGCATGTTTTACCGTGGATGCACGGAAAGCATATGAGTTCTAGCACTTTATGATATTCTGGACTGACTTCCCTCCCTAATAAAAAAATGTACCAATATGACCACTGTCAGTCAGAGTCTGAAACTGATAGAGTTTTGTCTTTAGGGTTTATGGTTTTGTTACGTTATTAAAAGAACACACCAGAATAATGTAATTATAAAACACAATATTACTAAATGCAAAAATATTTACATTATTGCTGTAGATAGTCATCTGGTAAGAGAGAAAAACCTTTTTGATATGGATATTTTCCTTGAGTTTGAAAAACGTGTATTTCAATAACTTTAAATGTGATCAATTTACCACAGGAAGGAAATTCAGCAATTTAGATATTCTTCCAAGTGTATTCACAGAATGTGGAAATTACATTGGAACGCTGAAAAAAAATCCTGAATATGGACTTTCAGAAGATTTCCAATACTTTCTTAGTGCCAAAAATCTTGTTTGAATAATCTTACTTTCATTTCAGTGCAATTGCTTGGACTGGAAGTGGAAAGGCACATTAATCAAGCAAATGTACCTTAAAACTTGAATGAAGGTACAGTTTATATTTCAAGGAAAAATCAGATTGGGCTTCCTTAGTGAAAACTTTGTTAGTCTACTGAGGTTCAGAGTATCATATGCAATATTAGGTACAGTATGAATAGCTAACATCAGAATATTAACTTTATTTCTAACGTTCCTTTAATTTTTGTGGGTTTATTTTCTTTAATAGTTCTCCAGGAAAAGCAGCTCAGCAGGCTGTACTGTCTTTGATTCAGGACTTGGAACTTGGGCTAGAACCAAAGTTTCCAACTGAAAGCAATGCTCGTGGACACTAATTTACAATCTTCTCAAAAGTGCATTTATAATGACAGTAATGACACAGGAACTGAGTTATTATCATTATGCTCTCAAGCATTGGGAGTTAAGAGTCTCAAGTAAATTCTTTGAAAGGTAACTGATATTATTTGCTACATATCATACTAATAATATAGATAGGCAGCATTATTTAAGGTCATCCTGAATGCAGTGAGTTAGTACAATCTGTGTATAGTAAAATGCCTTTGCATTAATTCTCTTATTAAGAGAATTAATGCATCTTGATAAGAGTTGAAAGTGGGGGGGGGGTGTTTTTTGTGGGGGGCGGGAGGTGGTTTGGTTTTTGGTTGAGGAGGCCAGGAGCATGATGTCAGCTAAAGCTGACATTTTATTGATGTGCCCTTTATTACATCCAGCTTTGCCTGATGACAGAAAAGGGGCAAAAATAATACTCTAACTATACACCAGTGCAGCACTAGAGGAATTGGATTTTGATTTGAGCTAGTAACAGTGTTACTGAGAAGCAAGTAAAACATTTTTGAACAAATGACATTTTCAAACATGCCAGTCTGTTGGAAAATAATGAATGATGTTGTCTCAATGATAAAAAAATAGAGAGAGATTCCAATATGGGCAATTTTAATTTGATTTTAAACACTCTGTGTATTTGTAACACTAAACCCACTTTCCTATATATTAAACTGATTTGTAACATTTGTAAGAGCCTGGCCTATTCATAGAAAATGATCATAGCATGCAAATAAAAAGCAAATCCAATATGAACTTTCTAGACCTATTAATTTGCTGAGTAGGTTTGGATGCTTTCCTAATTACTACTTAATGTTTTGCAAAAGTCATCAAAACCTGCTATTACATCTGTTGAGTGCATGATTGGGTAGATTTAATTTTAAGATACAAAGGAAATGCACAAATACAAATTATTTCACCACGCACCCCTTTGATCAGTAAGTAATCTACCTTTCTGTATGATTGCTTAAGGCTGCCAACCAACATTTGTATTAAGTTTTACAACATTTCTTGGCATTCTTTTATCATCTTTCCCTGTGCCAAAAACACATTAAAAATGGCATCTATCACTGATCTTCCATCTGTTTTTGTTGCAACTTGAGAATATTTTTCATTACTATTATTCAGTTCTTTTAAAAATCCTGTTCATATCTTATTTTTCTTACATGCAAAGTGCCTGTCTTTTCACACACATGCAAAAGCAAAAGTCTAATTCGGCCAACTGATGTGTACTGATGAAATTAAAGTAATAGGAATAGTATATTCCTCTAATGGATAAAGTCAGTTATGTGATCTGTTAGATCAGAACAAAACTTAGCTCAGTCAAAGAAAAGACAATAGTTTTTGGGGTTTTTTTTTTTTTTTTACATTTTCACTACCTTTATTTGGGGATTAATCTCCTCTGAGCTGGGGGAGACATAAGAGAGGCAGGGGAGAAGTGGAACTGTCTATAAATAAGAAAAAGTCAAGAAACTGAAGCTCAACTGGTATAAATTGGCATTGTCTTACTAGGTTCTTTAAGCTATACCTGCCTATTTATCCTACCTGAAAATCAGTTTTAGGAAGGAGGCAGTGATGAGGGGAGGGGAAGGGAGGAGAGGTTGCAGAGATGGTGCTGTAAGCCTTCTCCCTAACATTCAAAAGTAAAATTTTTTAATAATCTCCCCTTCACAACTCCCCCTTACAACTCTCCTCTCCTTAGTCCTACCCCAAACACCCAAAACAATGCTGCAAAACCTGTTAAAGGTTAAAATTATTCTGGCCAACTGTGGAACTCCTATATAATCTGATCCTATCTATCTTCAGAAACTCCTGGAAACAGTTGGAGTAATACAAGGGAGATAGAGGACCAAGACCATGGCCAAATTGGGAAGATCAAAGCTAAAACATGAAGACCTCTGGGGCCCTAAGTTACAGCAGCCTTCCCTGGGCTTCCTTAAAGAAATGCCTACACTTGTATTTAGATCTGCTGTCCTGTCCTGATCTGCCAACCAACCATCTTAGAATCCTCCAACCTTTCCCCACAGTTGCTCAGTCTACCCTAACCTTGAAGCTTTTCTGAGCATCAGCTTTGTTGGTGGCTGTGCTTCCCCCATCATCCACCCCTCTTTGCAGTGTGTTAAGTAATCATCTGAGCTAAGTAGGATTGATACACGGGAAGTTCTCTAGAGGTTCTTCTGCACCCCATTTCCTGTCTCTACTGATCTTCTCCACATAGGTGACAAGTAGGAAATCTGACTACTGAGTTTCCTCTTCCTCCACTAGAACTTTTCCTGGGAATCAGTCTGCAAATGATTCCTCTCTCCTGCTGTGCTTTGCCAAATTGAAGCAGTAAGGAAATATAGATAGGGAGGGGTAGCTTATGTACCCTGAGACAGTTAGAATCATAGAACTGGAAGGGACCTATATGATCATCAAGTCCAATCCCCTGCCATGGGTAGGAAGTATTGGGCTCAGATGAGATCAGCAAGGTGCCTGTCCAGACTCATCTTGAACACCTCCAAGGAGGGCAACTGCATCATCTCTGCTGGGAGCATGTTCCAGATTCTGGTGACCCTTGCAGAGAAGAAGTTTTACCTTATATCCAACCTGAATTCACCATCTATTACTTTATGTCCCTTGGTCCTCATCCTCCCTTGAGATGTCTTCCGAATAGTTGCTCTCCTAGTTCTTGATGCTCCCCCTGAGTTACTTGTAGGCAGCTATCAAGTCACTTCTCAGCCTGCTCTTCCTCAGGCTGAACAGACCCAGTTTCTGGAGTCTCTCCTCATAGACCCTACCTTCCATGCCCTTAATCAAATGGGTGGCCCTTCTCTGTACCCTCTTGAGCTTATCTATGTCCTTCTTGAAGTGCAGTGCCCTGACCCAGGCACAATACTCCAGCTGAGTACCAATGCTGAATAGAGAGGAAGGAGTACCTCCATGGATCTATTGGCCACACAGCAGCTGATGCACACCAGAGTTTTATTGGCCCTTTGGCAGCCTTGTCACACTTTTGGGTCATATTTATCTTCCAGTCGATCGTGATGCCCAGGTGTCATTTAGATGTTGTGCCAGCCAGTAGGCCACCACCCATTGTATAGTTGTGATAATAGTTCTTCCTATTCAGGTGAAGGACCTTGCACTTTTCCCTGTTAAACCTCATTTGATTTCATTCTGCCCATATGTCCAGTCTGTCAAGGTCCTTCTGGATTTTTGCCCTATCCTCTGGTGTGCCCGTGTTTCCCCACTGCTTGGTATCATCTGCAAACTTAATCATTGCACTTTCTACCCCTTCATCCAAAGAATGAATATATTGAATAGCAGAGGTCTGAGCACCAATCCCTGGGGGGACCCCACTGGAGATGGCCCTCCAGGATGAGGCCATCCCATCGATCACCACTCTCTGGGAGCATCCTCTGAGCCAGTTGTCTACCCACCTCACTTTAGACTGGTCCAGGCCAGTACTCTCCAGTTTGTTAGAGAGAATCCCAAGGGAGAGAGAGTTAAAGGCTTTACTGAAGTCTAAGTAGATGATGTCAACCTCATGTCCCTTACCCAGATGGTTAGTGACCTGGTTGTAGAAGGTTCATCAGGCATGATCTGCTCTCAACAAAGCCATGCTGGTTGCTGTTTAGCACCCTATCCATTACCAGCTTGCAGTTGATGGCCTCCTTAACTAATTTTTCAAAGATTTTACCCAGGACCAAGGTCACACTGACTGGCCTGTAGTCACCACATTGGCCTTCTTCCAGTCATCTGTGACCACTCCTGAGTTCCATGACTCTTCAAATAGCTTGGCCAATGGCACTGCTATACATTTGGCCAGTTCTTTCAGGACTCTTGGATACAGGTCATCTGGTCCAGAGGACTTGAAGATGTCCAAGCGTTGTAAAAAATCCTTCACTCATTCTGGGCTGATTTCATGTAGGTTGTTACCTTCCCTTTGTTCCCTGAGCCTCTAGTAAGATGAGCAGCCCCTGCTGGGTTTCAAGAATACCGATACAAAGTATGTATTCAGGAGTTCTGCCTTTTTGCATGTGTTGACTGTGGGCTGCCCCTGGGTACTCAGTAGAGGTCCCACAATGGAGCCCAATTTTTTTGTTGCTCCCTATGTATCTATAGAAAGACTTTTGTTGTCCTTTATACTGATTGCCAGTTTGATCTCCAGGCCTGTCTTGGCTTTCTGTGTCTTGTATTTGCAGACCCTGGCAATATGGGTGTATTTCTCCCTGGTTGCTAAGCCATTCCTCCATTGCATATACACTTCTTTTTTCTTTTTCAATAGCTCCCTAATGCCACTGGTGAGCCAAGTAGGTCACCTGGCTCTTTTCCTGATTTTTTCCTGTGTAGGGATGGCCTGTTTTTGAGCCATGAGAGTTCTCTCCTTAAGGAAGCACCATTGTTTCTGCACACCCAGATCATCCAAATGCCGGTTGCAGAGGCCCTCTCCAATGAGCCTCTTGAGTTTGCCAAAAATTTGCCTTGTTGAAATTCAGGACTTCTGTTCTGGTGACTAACTTCCCAGTCTTACGGTAGATGGTAAACCTTATCAGGTCATGGTCAGTGTCGCCCAGAGTACCATCAATCCTTAGGTCACCTATGATGTCCTCCCCTTTTGCCAGCACTAAGTCCAGGGTAGCCTTGCCCCTGGTAGGCTCTTCCATAACCTGTGTCAGAAGCAGATCATCTATTGTTGCCAGGAAGTTGGCTGACCTGCTAGAGGCAGTCAAATTGTCTTTCCAACAGATGTCTGGGTAGTTGAAGTCATCCATGACAATCATGTCTCTAGTGCTAGCTGCTTCTGTTAGTTCTCCTGAGAACACTTGATTGCTCACCTTGTCTTGGGAGAGTGATCTTTAGAGTCCCCCAAGTACAGGGGACTCTGTACTTTAGAGGTACATTAAAATTTGCAGCTCTGCCCTGAATCACTGCAGCACTACTTGTAGCAGTATAACCCAGACACCCTGCTCCCATCCTCAGCCCTTCCCCACCATTCCCCTTGAACTGGGCCTGGTTTTCTAAGTGGTCTGAAATGTCATGGTGTCATTGTTTCTCGGGTTTTTTAAAGCATTTAACGCCAATTCATATCAGGTATGCATCTAGTCCACATGTATTTTATCAATATATACATGGGTATCAACGAGAGGTATGCAGGTCTCGTCAAATCCAACAAGTGGCATGCATGCGTGCACCCAACAGCAGATTTTTTCCATTAGATATCAATACCCCAAAATTAATTTGTACATTAATTATAGCTTGAGGTTTGCAACAATTTTACACCCTTTGTTAAGTTTATCATAAATTCTAATCTTGATTTTCTTCTTTTTTAAATGCATTTGACAGAGGCAAAACTTTTGACCTTATATCATGATCCCCCCCTGGAAACAGCAAGAAAGAGTTCTAGTTCATTTTTTCAGTTGAAAAGTTGTGACAGAAGAATTGAAGTGAATTGAGTCTGATCATCTCTTTTTGGCTTTTAACACACGCTGCTCTTTTGCAGTGAAATTCAAAGGCTATTTAAGTATATTATGCCATTATAAATGCCTAAGAATTTCAACTAAAAAAAACCCAAAAGCAATAATGGCTTTTGAGAATGGAAAAGATGTATAATAGACAATTGCAAGTGGATTATTTATATCATTAAGGAAAACTGTTATGGTTTGTTTTTTTTTTTCAATGAGGAAACATACTGGAAAAGTGGAATTTGATGGTGAAAGAACATTTGCTTAACAGTAATGCAGGCATACATTCACAAGAAGATAGTTATTTGTACATGGCTAAATAGTCAAAAGCATTTGAAGTTGATACAAGCTAAACTGTTTCATTAGAGGATGTATATACCTGCCAGGTGCTTCTTCACATTTTTCAGTCAACATACAGTATTTCAACCATGGCCTGAATGGACTACTTTTTCAGTATTATGATGGTAATTTAATCCCCATTTTTAATCAACCATGAGCCTTGAAGCAAGTGCTACCAATTAGGTTGAATTGTACCAAACTATGTATAATTTTTGTTTCAGTCATACCAGTTCACGCTAACTTTAAATCTTACTCCTTTTTAGTATTTTGAACAAGAAACAGCCTGAATAAAAAATAAAGCATTTTGAACTGGGGGGAAGGGAAAAAAATGACAAGAAGAGTGTAAAATTTAAAGATCAGATGAAAACCAGGAACTCAGCTGTAGAACATAATGCCCAACCTTTGTAAAGAGTAGACAGAGCTAGTTTCACTGTGGTTCCCAAAGGAAGACAGGCACAGGAAAGAAACACAATATTTTGATTTAAACTAGTCTTAATCAGGGTGCCTTCCATATGTGGATTAAGGCAATCTGATTTCTTAATGCATTGTACTTGTAATTTAGCTTGTTTAGCAGTAAACCTGCATTCTCCACTTTTCTACCTAATTTGAACGTGATACACTTATGTATAGGGCTTGCTTATTCAAAAGGCTTTCCAATAGATCCTTTCAAAGAACAACATTTTGGATTTCACAATAATAAACTGGGTCATCTGAAGTGCAGTTCTTCAAGGACAACAACAAAAAAATAGTGATTTGGTTTCAGTGTAGAGTGTTTCTTATTGAGGGACTTGCAATATTCTTTTATGTTATACTATTGAACATTACTTGAGTGTGCATCAAAATGGAAACAAAATACTAACTTCCACAATAAACACACATACCCCAGGCAAAAATTGGATTAATTTTTGCACACAGCAGATGTATAATGGGTAAAACCACGGTGTTTAATATTAATCTTGAAAAGTTGAAAAAGGACATCTGTATAATTAAGTGCCTTCAGGCAAATATCTGCCACTAAAGTTAAATGAACCTAACCTGTCTGGTATCACTTGGAAAAATCATGCCAGGAAATTAGGTCTTAATCTTTTGACTGTTCAACAATAAATTATGGGGGGGGAGGGGGGGGGTTTCTAGTGTATTGAATGGCAATTTTGGAATCCAAAAAACAGTTTATAGTAATTTCTAGTAGTACGTGTAAGTTTTGTAACCGTATTAGGTTTTTTTTTCAGCAAGCAAACAAGGACACATCTGTAATTATAGAGTCTCATGGAAGAGATTCAGAAATGCAAGTTCTGTGAAATGCAAAGGAACAACGGCAGTGCATGGTGCATCAGAAGACCACAAACAAAACAAGGTCAAAGTTACATCATTTTAATCAAAACAACAAGAATTAATTACTGAAGTCACCCTTGAAACACCTTCTGCTTTACAGTTCTCTGTCTTTATTAGAGATTTTCAAAACAAATACCTAATTCAGTCCATTTCAGAGTTACCCATTCCCTGCTAATTTAGATGTAAACACCTTTTTATATTCTGGCTGCATAAAGCAGTGTGCTTTCATAGAAGTGGCTGTACCTTAATTGGCATGGTATTCAACACATACTGAACTTGTATCAATAATATCATGGTGGAACAGATTGTCATTTTGAAGTATATAACAGAGTATGAAGAAATAGATAGTGATGCTTAGTAGTTTACTAACAGGCTTTTTCGGGGGTGTTTTTTTTTTACTGAGTAGCAGTGTTCAGTTAACCTTCTCTCTCTCTCTCTCTCTCTCTCTCTCTCTCTCTTTCTTTTTTTACAACTTCTCCTTCCATTACAGACTGTTAAGCCCCAGAAACTGGATCAGCTAAGCGGCCGACTCAGTAACAGTAAATTAAGTGCTGTAAGCTTACATCAGACTAATTAGTCTGAGGGATAAAATAGGGGGAGAAACTTTTCAGGTTGCTTTGTGAAAGGCAGTTTGCTTAATTAAGCCAACCACTAATTGTTAAATATTTTTCAGGCATTAACAGAGCTACGCCGAATGTAATTAAATTTTGATTTTAGTGGTATTTGCAGGGATTAAAGTCGCAATCTGCTGAGGCGCTAGGGTTAGTTAATATTCACTTCACTGCCACAGCTGTCCTCCATTACATTACAAAGGACAGGAAAAGAGACAGCAGAATAGGGTGAAGTAATGAGAAAGCTATTCATTCATTTGAACCAGCTTCACACTATACAGTCTTGTACAAATGGATCTGATCTGCATGACACACAACTAGGCATTAAATCCGATTTAATTTGATACAATAAAGGAAAGCCTAAGCTCTAATGCATTTTTTATTTTTATACTTAAGCACTATGCAGTGTATCAAAAATATAATCATATGATTATCATATGATTCCAGTCAAGTGGTATTTCTAGACTTATTAGCTCTACAGGAGTCCACAAGGATTGTAAACCAATTCCTGCTAAGCTGTTATTTGTCCCATGTGTGTGTGAATGAACCCTTCACATCTGTGGACTGTGACTTTGAGTCCCCAGTGGAATATTTACTGGCAGGATCAATGTTTTAAGTTTTGTGGGGTTTTTTGAGCTGCAAAAAGATTGAGCCAGTGGAGGAGTCACATGGCCTGGGGACAGATGACCAATCTCCTAAAGGCTGAGGTATTCCCTAGCCACTCCCACAGGGAGAATCCATGCTAATGATTCTTAAAGCTTACTCTGTTTTCTCCGGGGTTACTATCAATGGCCTTTAGTAATCACTAACGTTGGATAGGGTTTTGATACTACATTTATCTTGCCCAGAAATGACTAATTCAGTTGTTAAGTACATTAATGTTAAATATTATAGTCCTCTCCTTCAAGTAACTTTTATACCATAATATTATATCAAATGACCAGTGTCACAGCACAATCTGCAAACAGATCTTAGAGACCCGAATCAATATTTTCAGAAAATAGTGCTGATTATTGTTTGCAAGAAAAAGCCTAGGTCCTTCCTCTGTCAGTGATTTGATAAACCAAAGTTCCCATGTTAGTATGTGCAGATAGGCCTGCAGGCCAGAGAGAGATGATTATTACTCTCTCTTTTCCCTTTTTTGTTTCGTATCCATCACTAGGAAAGTCTGTCTTGGTGTAATTTGTAAGGCCTGGACTCAGACTTAAGGGCTATGTCTGCTCTAAGTTCTTTGCTGTTGAACAGCTTGCTTGACCGGTGGCTTCTTAATTACCAAGCTTTTAACAGCACTGGAGCACACATAGTCCTTTCCTCTTACACTTCTCTGTACAATCAAGCTACAAAAATGCATTCTATATGTCAACATCTCAGCCAGGCCATCACAGGGTCTCAGCTTATCTTGTAAGTTTAATGGACCAGTTGTTTGATTTGGAACAGCCACACCATTGGAACATCAGAACACTGTCATTTTTTCCAGGTCAGAAGCACTTCAGACTTTACCAAGCATTATGAACTGGGCCCAATATTGTCATCTGGAAGAGAGGAGAGGAAGCTACTGGTAATAAAGAATCTTTCATGGTGCTCTCAGTGGCTGGACTATTCAGCAACCCAATTTTCTCATTTGCACAGCCTTTTAATTGCAACAATGGGAGGAATGATCTCTCTACCGTGATGCCACTGCTGGTGCTACATTCATAACTCATAATGGCATTACTTGCCTACTTTCATCTTCTTACTGATGTTGCTGTTGCTCTCCAGTTCTTCAGTGTTGCACTAGTGGACACAGACAGAAGTGACAGTTCTCACCTGATCTGGCCACAGAAAGTGGTCTATAGCTACAACCAAACACAAGTGTATGGCTGCAGACCACTTCAAAGATGGTTGATTGGGTGAAATTCTGAACCCTCATTGTATAAGAGATTAGATAAAGACATAGACATAACCATTTCAAAACATAGCCTCTTCTATAACTTATGTCTGTCCTGCCTCCCAGCATGTTGCAGGTTTCAGAATAGGAGAGGAGAAAGGGAGCAAAAGGAGTTCAGTCTGGGGTTTTTTTAGCCCCCATTGGAGTTTGGATGGGTGTATTGGAGCCCTCTAAGGTGGAGGGGGTTCCAGTTCACCCACCCCACACTCCAGCTCTGGCTGGGGAACCCCTAGGATGAGTTCCCTCTGCTCCCCCCCCCCCACTTCTGAAAACAGGTAAAGGCTGGGGGGGAGCAGGGGCCATTGCTAGGAGAAACTGGCTGCAGGCTGGAAGCCAGTAGCTAGATTCTCCTCCTCCAAGGAACCAACAGTGAATTTATATATAGTCCATGGAATTGTTGTAACTCAGAACACTATCTGAAAAGCGTTCTGAGTTACAATGCACTTCTGTTTGCACCCAGTGCTACTATATGTCCATGTGTAGAGAAATATGTTCAGGGAACAGTTGTAGCAGTGATTCTGCAGATCTCTACCAGTCTCAGACATCTTGTTCCATAATCTGAAAATGGAATATAAGGGAAAAGTCTTGAGTAAAAAAATCTTTCAATTGATGGAGCACCCACCTGTCTTGTCATATTATATCTGTGTAGTAGATTTGAATCTTGTATAATAACAGACTACTTTAATTTTTAAAAATATATTTATATTCAATCAATTTTTCAACTTCAGGTGATCTTGAATTACCTTTTGTGTCATCCCATATGTGGGCAGACACACTTGGGGTTATGTACACATGTGTATGGGACTCAGTCTGCAATTATGCAACTTAAACAATGCAGTGGTAGATCAGGTTCAGTTTGTGCAGATGTTTGCTGGTGCCAAAAGCTGCACTGGGAACCCATCTAAGTAAGTTAGGGTGTGGGGAAGGGTGGGCAAGATCAGGGTGGATGGCAGGTCATAGAGGCTGACAGGTCTACAGGGGCATTGGTGGGTGAGCAGGGGTTTGGGATCCATCTGGGGTTGGGGGATCAGGGGGTTAAACATAGCCCAGTCAGGATTGTAGGGGAGGGGGGTGGAAAAGCACAGCCCCCAGGCTGGGACAAGCACAGCTAAGCTTTCCTTGCTCCGGGCCTACATTCCAAACATGTACAGATGTTCATTAAATTGGGACAGTCTAGTCCCGATCTAACTTACTTCACCTCCTCAGGTGAACTAAATTACATCAGGCTGGCCATTTTTTCTCTGATCTAACCTCCCCAAACATCTGTACAGATTGGCATTTAGACCAACCTAACCATAGTTAGGTCAATCTAAATGTAACATCTTTACATACCCAATTTGAGACATGACTGTCCTTCTAGTCATGGAAGCGGAGGACAGCAATTCTGAAGTGCAATTCAAATGAGATATTAAGGACCTAAAAGAGGATACTGAATAAAGTGATTAAAATATTTGTTATTTATACCAGCAGGATCAGGTACAAAGGAAGGGGGAAAAAGCAATTGCACTTGGCTATTCTTTACATTTTCACAGTAAATAATCATATTAATGTTCCAATGCTATATTTCCATTTTTTAAGTCTGGCAATACTCACCCAGCCCCTTCTTTCTCCATCTTGGCCTCCCTTTTACTTGCAATAGTCACTTTTATTGATTTCTTATTACTTTTTCAAATAATTTTGTTTTCTGCTATTCTATCTACATATAGGTAATCATTTTATTAGAAGAATTATTTATAGGACAAATGCCTGAGCATCCCCAGAGCAGATGCACTGAGTTGTCCTTTCTGTTTATATGGTGTCTAGCACAAAGCTTCACTTTTCCTGTTCAGGACTTATGGGGCCTACTTTATAAATTTGAAATAATAAGCATATCATTTCCACATACAAAAGTATATACGCATACTTTGGGGATGTGCTTATTTCCAAAAGTACATGAAAATGAAAATTTCTTGCAGAAATATTCAGGTGGAAGTGTGGCAAGCGTAGTGAAAATGAAATGTGATTTCAAACTCATAGACTGATAACACATTTTCTCTTTCCTACTCCCATCTTTTCTTGCATATCACACTTCCTGGCAAATAAGACATAGGCCTGGTTTTGGAAAGGCCAAATGAAACAAAGATTTTTCCAGTCCTGGCTGAATACTGACTGCAGAGGATCCTGACTGCAGTTCCTGTGGCTGTAAGAGGGTTAACCCTGTAGCTCCACTTCAAGCTTCAGACCTTAAAGAATAAACTGTGACCTTAAATAATAAGTGCAGGCTGCCTGCTGGCTAGCTCTGCACTTTAGCACCCTCATGCCCCAGCCAGCCCCTCTGCAGCCTGTTGACCCCTAGGAGCCTCAGCCCCAGCTTAGCGTGCTGCAGTCCTAAGTCCTTGTATAAATGCTGCGCCCAGGAACAATAAACTCCAGTGCAAACTGCACTGTGTTTATTGTCTTGTTAACTTCATGTGTAGATGCACCCAGTAAAATCTTGCAGCAGTTTCTCCCTGCTTCTATTCCTCAAGGCTTCTATTCTGGTGAAGAAAGATCAGCTTCCCTGCTTAAGACATGCGTCCAATTTTGGAGGACTAATTTTGGGAAGAAAGGTGCATTTGGTCAGTAAGTAAGGTATTTTTGTATCCTGTAAGATAAGTAGAAGGAAAAAATGTGTTTATTTGCTTTGTACTTCTAACAAGACCACAAATACATATATTTCATCCACATCAACTGCCTGAGGTTCTGATTTTACCAACACTTATACCCACACTTAACTCCTATAAGTAGTTCCAATAACATCAGTGAAATTATGCATTATGACTGAAATTATGTGCATAAGGGCTGGAAGGTGAAAGGCCTAACAATTGATATTAAAAGCCACATATTCCATATTGTGACCACATTATGAACTAAGCAGAAAAAAACCCAAAAGATAGTAAAGATGAAAGTCCTTATTCATATTATAATTAGAGTAAAAAAACATAGCAAGTTATCCCGAAATATTTGAGAGGTAAATGGATTTATGCTTAAATATACATTTGAAAGTTTTCCCAAGTACAAAAGGCCCTTTTTAAAAAGGATCTCTTTTTTGTATCTATCTAACGAGTCATATTTGAAGAAAAAGTAATATTAGAGAATATAATTCATACCAGAACTGTATAACATAAGTAAATGAACAATAAAAATGATAAATTGGGCAATAGAAAAGATTACAGAAATAATGCTTTCACATATTGGGCATTCATTAAATTGACTTTCCAGGGTAATTACTTTAACATTTCTACCTCTGATTCAGCACAGCCTTTCGGATCATTAAACTAGATAGTAAATATTACACATTTTCAGGACTAGCTCTTAAAGACCTCTTCCCGGAAATTCGAAAGCCATGTGAAGGCTATTTGTGGGTGGGAACTACTAAAGGTTGAGTTTCTATGCAGATCCAAATTTATTGGAGTAGAAACTCAATTCACCAGGGACATTTCCCCCCTTCACAAATGGTTCTTTTTATGCAGGCTAATATTCTTCAGTCCAGTTCAGGGAGACACAAAGAACATTGTTCATGCATGTAGAATAAACCTGTTTTAAATAGTATGGTGACAAGTGGTAAGAGGTCAAACTAAAACATATGATTCTTATTAATTATTTTATTTCACTGTTTTTGTTTGTTTATGTTGTGTTAGCATCTAGAAGCCTCAAGTGAGATTGGGTAATGCACCATATAAATGCATTCTGAGAAACAATCCCTGCAATAAAGAATTTAGAAGTTGGTCTTCACCCTTAACAGGTAACATATGAACAGGTGAAATCACCTGGAATAATAATTAACACCTAAGGTGTTCAGAAAGGGTTGAAATAACTTTCCTTATATATATTTACATCTCTTTTTCTTCATAGTGTTGTATTTCTCTCTAATTTCTGATTTTAGAGGGGATTACAAATAATTGGAGGTCAGGTATTTCTAACAAAATGTTTTTTCACACAAAAATATAATTCACCGGAAAAATTTGTATTCCCATACCTCTCCCCTTGCAAAATTTGGAGGGGGAAAAACATTCTTCTTGAAGGACTCCATCTCCCATAATGCACTGCAATCTTCCTCATGATGGTGCCAGAGAATGCTCCATGGGAAGATGTAATTTAGCCAGGGAGCCTTCCAATAAAATACAAGAGGTTGCAGCTCCCCTGAGGAAATGTAGCAACATGGGTGTATGTCTCCATTGCTACTTGGGTTTAATCTGAGGGTCATTCTCAGCTGTACACATTCTGATAATCTACACTGAACACCTCTAAATCAACTACCAAATCCAGAAGCTCTGTTCTAGGCCTGAGTTGGAGCCTGCCCCAATCTCTTCTGCAGTGTGTTTGAATTTTACATAGGTGCTACAGCAGTTATTCTCAATATTTTTAGATCCCTAGTTACATTGTTTGTAAAATGTCAACTCTTACTTCTAACTCATTTTTTCGAATACAGGTAAATAATGGAGTAATTATTTTGTTGCAAAGAACTCAAAAAGACCCCAGCAGGTCAGAAGGTGATCCTATGGATTCCTATTCAAAATCTCTGGGGTTATTTTATAAAATGTGACGGTAGTGGTACACTTAACAGCGGTCGTATTGCAGGATACCCCATTGCACCCTTAAAAGGATCTCAAGGCACTCAGGTTGAGAATCATTGCAAGCACAGGATATCTACCAACAGTAATCCTGTGGCTTCCTATTTCTGACTTTCTTTCTTTCTTCATCCTACTTCCTGTCTCTACAGGATAGTTGACTGATTTCTCCAGGAAAAAGTAGTACAATGGCAATGGCTACAAGGTAAGATATAGAAATGAAGGAATGGGTTATTTGGCTTGGGTTAATGGAAGGTGAACCTAAATAACAGAGGACATGCCCATAGGGAAATTAAGTTTAATGTGAACTGACCTAAAAATAGAAAAAGTAAAAACAAAATTAAAAAATGCAGGTCAGTCCAACAAACTAAAATGTAACAGTGTTTTTAATTGTGAATATTGATTAGGCAAGTGTACCCCTATTGATTTCAAAGGACTTTTCACAACATTTAGAGGTAATCACGGGCATAGATGTTTTGCTAGGTCAAGGCTCTAAGTCCCATTTGTGTTGCTATTATCCATGATGAGTGGACCCTTAGGACCTGTTTCTACAAAGTTAGGCACATGACTAAGCTCTCAGGAGATCAACTGGTTCCTTTTGAAGCTATTAAAACAGAATTCCTTTATAAGTTATTTTAAGAGCATTTTTCCCAATGTCCTATTACTACTGTCACTTTTTTTATGGGGTAGCTAATTTTTAATAAGTGCATGTATACTACCATAGCTTAATTGTCATGTACTAGAGTAAAGGTTTTTAGCAGCAATGTAGAGTAACTCATTATAAATAAGGATGGTAGAATTAGGCCCTCAGTAAACAAATTAGCAGTTAACAATTACCTATTGTGAGTGTTAAGTTCCATCTGACGTGCCGTTTTATGTGACTACATAAAGAATGTAATTCATCCAACAGAGTACTGGCCCTAAAATACATTCCAAAGGAATATTCTGCCTTTAATTTAATAGTCACGGAAATGCATTTCAGAATGTCAAAAATGTATATAGGAAGAGTGATAGGGAGCTATGACAAAATATGTATTTAGGTCATCTGTATTTGCATGAGTTTGGTTTGAGGCAGATGGTTCTGCATTCTGAATGCCGTATTTTTCAATGTATATTTTTCGTTCCTTCCGGAGATCATATTTTAATAAGACCAAAAACCTGCCTCAGAACAGCTAGGGAACGGTATCTCTGTGCAATTCTCGGTCTGTGATAAATCTGAATGTTTCAGATTTCTGCCACCAAAGGAAATGGTTACCACTGCCACAGAGTTGAGTATTACCTTTTATGGTAAAGGGGTATATTTCAATTATTTAATCTTGCCTCTCTCCCACCATTTTATTTATGTCCTGCTAGAATAAATTAATAAAACTGCTTTTAACTCCACTAGTTGGTGAAATAAAAAATGGTTGTATGGCATCACAAACCCATGTTGATAAACTGTAGATTACAAATAGCAAAGTGAAGACCCATCACAACATATCATCATAGGCAGGTTACCTATGTTGCCCATGATATTAGAAATTTGTGAAATATTACCAAGGGCTACTGTATTCTTTCTAGAAGTTAAAAAAGAGAAAGTGCTGAGTTTGCACTGAATTGTTGATATGCTTATGTAAAGTGCATTCACTCAAGTACCTAGACCACCCAAACTTTGGACAGCTCAGCCCTTTTAAGCAATAAAATCAATCATATTCCCCCTGTGGTAGAAAAGGCCTTCATAAAATAACTGCTCAATCAGAGTAGATTAATTAGTTCTTCATAATATGATGCTGTCTCTCCTTTTTTATATATTCAGAGCAGTGAAATAGTTAACATTGCTGACATTTAAAATAGCACTTCTGTTGTCATTTAGCATCCTCCTTATTTTGGCTATCATTTCAGGGTGTAGAAATACTCTGGAAAAGATCTACATTTCAGTAACACTGGAGTCATGCAATTAAGATTTCTCTTTGTATTCCTTAGACCCAGTGATTATAGGCCAGAGCTGAACTACCCCAGCTCCACTTCACCAAAAAACAGAATTCGCCCTTTGATTTCAATGGGAGGTTAAGTATTTAAATACCTTTTTGGATCTGGCCCTAACCATTTTTAAATGGAAGCTAGGACTCTTTGTAATGAGGGCTCCTACACATATGTAGGGAGGCTGCTCCATCTAACATTCTGCAATTTACAGCATGTTGGAGCAGACTCGATTAATTGAGTACGCTGGAGCGTGGTAATTACTGTGCTCCAGCAGACTCCAATGTCGCGAGTATCAGTGTCCTTGAATTAAAAAATAGTGGCGGGGTGCTTTAAAGTTCTCCACCGCCATTTTTCAGTGCGGAGACACTGATATATGTGACACTCCAGGCGCTTTTAATTAGCACAGCTCTCGGAGTTGCACTAATTATAACATCCCCCCACCTTATGGAGCACATCTATAAATGCCCTGAGAGTCCTGCTGCTGTGCTTCTCTTCCCCCATCCCCTCAACACACACTTTTTTGGTCCCTATGTCTATTTTTGTGCTCCCTAAAATGGCAGAGTGCCTTATATTGAGACAGAGGGTGAGCAGGGTTTAGGTGAGCAAAGCAATAACTATAAAAATCACAACAGGATAGAGGGAAATGCCCTCCTGCCCCTAGAAAGGCTCATTATAATCTCAACAGCAGGAATTTACATAGATCCTCATTCAATTAAAGTTTAGAAGCCTTTGTGTCATTGCGTTGCTCCAGCAACAACATCCTAATGAAAAAGCAGAAAACTGCCAAATGCAATCAGGGTTTGTGTTTTTTTGGTTTTTTTTTTAACAAAAGAAAAGGGACCTGCTGGGAAAGGGATGAGGATATTTAGAGGAGCAGGGTCAGATGCTTAGCTGGTGTAAATCTACATGAGGTTTGAAGCCAATTGCAATCATATTGGCTTATGCTAGCTGAGTGTCTGGTCCAGAATCCTGTTTTTAAAATGAATTGGGAAACTTAGGAAATGATTTGCTAGGGCATAACACATGTTTTCCCTTTTAAAACACTGTATAATGTAACAAAAAAAACCCTGAGACAGAGTGCTGGTAAGTGTTCTTGGTGCAGAGTGCTCTGTCTCTCCAAAGTGCAGCATGAGTAATGCAAGGTTACTGCAGTAAGTACACATTTCTTATTGGATATCAGAGAAAATAGGTGTGTAAAACCCATGTAATTTGATAGCACATACATCACTGCTGCCCCTGGGAGTATTGAATCATAAAGCTACATATTTAGCACTGTAAAAGAATATTCCTCATCTTTTCACTGGGAAAATTCTATGTAAATGAGTGGGGGAAGGGGAAAGAATCTTATAAATCAAGCATTAAAACAACAGGCAAACTGTAGTGTTGCTGCTGAGACGCAATGCATATCCTTTTTTTTTTATAGTGACATTTTATTTTAAGTGCCCCTCTCCCCTCAGTGTTTTTAGTACCGGTGTTAAATTACAGTAGCACTCTTATGGAAATACATGCAAGATTCACATGAATACCAAATACATTCATTATGATCAGTGCTGAATTCCAAATGAGAATAGCTTCCTCCAATCCCCCCCATGTTAACCTTCAAGACAAGTCAACACATTTCAAACATTCTAGTCTTATTTTAATTTGGAAAAACAGACTTAAATATACCACAGACAAGTAAGAGCTATTCAAAGCTGTGGGGGATGGGGGTGGGACTGTCACAGCAAGGAGACACAGAGAGAAAGAGGTGAAAAAGAGAGCCAACATCAGCTCCCCTGGGGTCTGCTGTAATCAGCAGACAAATGGTCTATGCTCATTGTAAGTATTCATTCTGCAGCAAGAGGCTGCCAACAAGAGCCTTCCTATATCTGTTTGGAAATACAGTACTAGCTTTCCTCTATTCAAATGCTTTGAAATAAAAAAGAACTGCTGACAAACACTGCTTTGGGCATTTGACACTGCTTTTTGATCTAGTTACTCAGACAGTGTAAAACGAACAAATTAGGAATTTACTACAAAAGAGTCTCAGTTCTAGCCTGCTAACATGTCAGGATATATAAAAACAAGACTGTTAAAAACAAAACCCCTTCCTTTTGTGTCTTCCATGGGTAAATTGAGGTTTTGTATCAGTTACTGGTTCCCATGCAGTAAGTAATATGAAACAAACTCAGTGGTTTAGACACACGTCCACCGGCATGTAATATATTGCTGTACCTTAGACATACAAAGTTTATATACACTTTTATGTAGCTGCACTTGAGAGTATACATATATAAATATATATATTTTTAAAATGTGTCAGTGTCTTGTAAAAAAAAAAAAAATCTGTTTCCCATGAGGATGTGATTTGTTAATTAACCTTTTCTTTTTCTTGCTAAGGCTAAAATATCTGTCTGTCATTGAACTATAAGTTAATAGAGTTACCAGTTAATCTGCCACCTAGAATCATTCTAATTCCAAATATTTCATAGTGTCATTCAAAATATACTTTCATACATGACTTATTGTATAGAGGGCATTACCCAAGCTGATTTGTGCCGCAAGGCAACGTCACGTGCTTTGAAGTATGTGATATGTGCATATGGAAAATATTGAAAAGCAGCTCCTTTGAAACCACATCTCATTTTAGAAGGAGTGAATGAGTGCAAATGAGGTAGGCTGTTAACACAGAGCCAAAGAGCAGACATTACACAATGGTCCCCAAGATGCATAATGAAATTAGATTTTTTTTAATTCAATGATCCAGATGGATTCATTGATGGATAGTGAACCATTTTTGAAATCTGTAATAACCTGATATATAATTGCAGGATAGCAGCTACTTATCCATTCAGCTATTCTGTCAGCATTCCTGAGTTTAATTATCAGATGGCCCTAGAAAATCCATTTCTCTCCTCTTTTTGGAAAAAAAAATCAAGTGTCAATCACAGTTTGCATTTTTATACCTTGTCATGTCATGTTCAGAATGCATGATTACAGTGATACTGATAGAAAAAATTTACAATCAGCAACTGTGTCCCAGTTGTACACTTAGAATAATGTTGTAGCCATGATGGTCCAGAAATTCTGGGAAAGACAAAGATTTCTTAGGGTGATATTTTGTTTTATTGAAGCACGTGCATAGTTGGGACAAAGTTAGACATGCTTTCAAATGCAAGTCTTTGTCATGCTGGGTCATGGGCAGCCAGGCCTGGATTTCCTCAGGTATCAAGGTACTGACTGAGGTCAGGAGTTAGCTAGGTCAAGAAGCCAGGAGGTCAATCCAAGAGCAAGGTCTAGAAACAAGCAAAGTCAGGATGACAGCAGATCAGGTAGGAAGTGGAGTCAGAGAGCAATCCAAGTTGGGAAACAGGGAGATCAAGCAGAGAGTGGAGTCAGAGAGCACAAGCCAGAGGGGAACAGCATTTTGTCTGAGATCATCCTGAGTCCTGTTGCCGAGACCCTGCCTGCTTTGGGTCAGGGGTTTATACGGGGGAACTGGAGGGCCAGCTGACCTTGTCCAGTCACTCCACTGTAAGTGACTGGCCACAGCTGGGTCCAGCTGGAGGCTTCAGGATGTCCTTGACCAGCCTTGGTGACCAGCTGTAGGGTGGCAGGCTGGGATAATCAGGTGTACTGATCGGGCTGAGGCCCCAGGTTTGTGGTTGTGTCCTGGCAGTCTTGCATTTGAAAGCAGCTGGTCCAATAAAAGATATCCCCCTAAGAAATCCTTGCCTCTCTCAGTAACAGAAGAACCTTTACAAACTGGGGGGTTCACCACATTTCTTGATCAGGCTTGTGGTAGACAGATCTAAAAACAGTCTGCTGTTCACTAACTAGGATCCCCTTGAAGAGGGAGTCTTAATACTTGGTAATAATATTACCACAAAGTTGATGAGGATTTCAGAAATGTTCCCAGTGATGAGTCAATGGGAGCTGCATTTTAATGAAGAATGTCCTGGCTTGGCTCTACCTCCTCACTCTCTTAAATGAACAAGTCTCTGCTGATACACATTCACAACGGAAAGGAGCTTGTTCTGGATGTGGTTCTTTTATGTGGTGCATGTATACGAACATAAGGTTGCTCCTCAGGGGCAGTGAGGAGGAAGGGCAGAGCAGCAATTACACATCAAAGGAGAACTTTCTTTTTTTCATTTTTAAGTGAATGTTGTGATAGGTGCCTGATTGACAGTTCTAGAGATTTTATTCCTATCTATACCAAGCTTAAGTACAAGCTTCATTTGCCAATGTGCCCCAGTCCTGAGAGGTCTCTAAGGCTGAAAGCATAGTTTATATAGGGAATTCATATTTGTATATAGGCATATCTGTAGGAAGCTAACAGAAAGCTAACAAAAAGCTGCCAGATCAGTCTAAACTGGAGTCAGACAAATGACTTGGAGACAAATTTTTTTGGTCTCCCATTAACAATCACCTTTATCTTTCAGTCTGTCATCCATTCATTCCTCAAAGCCTTATTTTACAATAGGGATTAAATAGAATAGAGATCGCTGATATTTCTAGACACCCTCCCTCCTCCCACCCATTACAGAAACTCAGTTCCTGTGGTGACCAGTTTTGATACATCTGGAAGCAGAAGTGATAGAGAACATTTCAATGTTGCCTAAGTAATAGGACAACACTGATTTATCATATTCTGGGTTAGGTAGTTCTTCAAATGAGATTCCTAAATGGAATCAGTAAATAGGCAAAATATTTGCCTTAAGCGTATACAATCAAAACAAACAAATGATTATCAAGGTTATTGGGAACAGCAAAAAATTAAGTGAGGAGCTAGAACAGATTGCCAACTCGGCCATATTCTCTGATCCCCATTGCACTACACCTGCACTTTGTTAGACATGGACTAGATCACCAGGTGTATCATAGCTGACTTGTTAGATTACCTGGGGAAAGGGTACATGTAGCTTTTCATCACTTTCCTATCCCCACAATTAGATTTTATTAAATGAACCATAGCACAATTAGAGCAGCCTCATATTTGCTCTAATTTGAACTGGTGAATAAATGCTTCAGTTCACAAAGAGCTACTCTAGTAGCCAAAATCACAGCTGCATATTATACTTTGGTTCTGTTCTCTTGAGGCCTGTGGCTGTCTCAGAATGCCTCTACCAGGCTTGTTCATAAGAGACAGTGAAGAGAAAAGGGGAAGTGTGGGGTAAAGTTGGAGAAAAAAAACAGGCATAAACCTTCAACAACTGAGGATTTATCCCATGACTCATAGGGAGATTATGAGGAGCAAAGGGTGAGACTTTTTGGGACATTCATACCAACTAATATTATGCTAATTGGCTATACACTTGAATATGTGAATGTGGTAGTTCACAGAGTGACATTTCAGAACAGAACTCCTGAGTCCTCCACCGCTGGTTTCTTTTCAGAACAAACTACACTTTGTGGCTTTAGGTTTAACAAAGATCACTTTTTGTTTGGAGCTTCCCTGGAAGCTGGACCACAAAGAGCATAGAGAAGTTCTGAAAGCCCAGGATCTATTACACTTCAAGAGCATGCAGTGCACTTTGAGGATAAAAGGAGCAAAATATCAGAAATTACAGAGTGGTGGTAATTTGAAAGACCAGATCAGCAGAGAAGTTGGTCATCCAAGTCATACCCAAAAAAACATTTGCAACCAGTGGAGACTGCATAAGCTACCCACATATACCCCAAAGCCTAGCTAGCTATCCTGATTAAAGATAAGCATATCTTCCTGTTTAAGGGCTTTTGCATGTGATATTTGAATAAAGCTCTATTGCTGCTGATGAGAGAGAGATTCCATCTATAACCAACCATCTTTCTCTGCCTCCTACATATCTCCTTTCACCTAAGTCAAGCATCAGAGAAATGCTGTCATCTTTCAACCTCCACTGAAAAGGTCCATTATCACCAGCCTCTCCATACAAGAAGTAAAAGGTAAATCACAATGAAGTAATTTATCAGTGTAGGAAGAATCCCACTGAGAATTGACTTATAAAATGAAAACTGAAGACTACTTTGACTACAGCTACTCTTCCGTATTTAAATTGTCCTTGCATCATTTATTCTGAGCACATTTTCAAGGCAGATGGAAACTAACTGATGAGTAGGTCTACGAGTATCAAGAGGGTAGAAGGATTGACATTTTAAAGGTAAACATCAAGACTTTTCATCCGGAAGATGCAACGGCTGCTACAGATGCTGATATAACTTCTGACAGATAGTGACGAGTGGTATGTAATGTCAGTTCAAGATGAGAAGCTACAACACAGTGAAAAGCAATTCACTGAATGTGAGTCCTGGAGTACCAAGACTATACCCAAGAGCCCTGATCTTCCTATTTGGATGATGACTGACTTAAATGCCACAAATGATGCTATATGATCAAACTGGTAATAAGCATTAAACAAAGGAGTTGCTTCATAAGTTATAGGAGCTGATTTAAACTCCAGGTAGCTAGTAACAGCCCCCAAGAAACTATCTACTGCCTGGAGAAAACTGGAGTGCATTATACTCCAGCCAACTATCAAACATAAACTCTTCTACATCAGAACTACTTGGTGGGAAGGGAATAATGTAGGAGCTGCTTTTGTTGGCTGTATGCCTGCTAGAAAGTTACCACACCTGGGGAATATCCAGTTAAGGAACTGTGGACAGCCTGTGCTCTCTTTTTTTACCAGTGGAGAAGAGAAGCAAGGTGCTATATTAGTAAGAAGGACACTTTAATCTTGTAGTTTGGTTCCATTATGTCTATTTCTGTACTACAAGTATGACAACTTTCTTTGACAAGTTCAAGAATAGGTATCTGGTTAGTGTAACCTTGAATAAGACATGTAACATCAACTGCTGCATTGATCTTCCACCACTATCAGCTGATTAACCAGCCAAAACTTTGGTTTGAAATAAGCCCCCAAGATTTCCAAAGGTTTGACCCATATCTAAATAGAATAGTTTACATTCGTGGTACTTTCATGCCAGGCAAATCCAGGAAATTCAGAGACACAGAAGTAAAACAAAATCAAAACAAAGGGAACTGAATTCTCATGAGTTATTTGAAAGAGAGTCTAGATTTTGTCCAGTTTCAAAGCTCAAATAAGTTCCTAATTTATATGCATTATTTTCTCCATCCCAATAAATACATAAACATACTCTTTTGATTTATAAGCACTGTTGACTTTAGCTCACTAAACAGTAAAATGTGAACACTTCACTATATCAAAAGTAAAGGGAAATAAGTAACAAGCGGTGTTACATATAAATCAAAGGTGAGTTGATGCACAGCAGTTGTAAAGTTTAAATTTTAATTCTGGTCACATTCATTCTGTCTCTTTGTCTCTCTCTCTCTCTCTCATTTTACAGATTTAAAATTTTTATTCTCTGTTAACCTCATTTGACTTTCCTAATCTTGGTAGTCAGGGGTGTCTTTTCCTTCAGAATGAGTCAAAGCTCTAGCTATTATCAACATAGACATAAATTAATAATTTAAAGAGGGCTACTTAAATACATAACTTATCCAGCTCATTGGGGTGTTTCTATAACCTTTGACATCAAGTGTTTAACATCAAGTGTTGAACAAGAGCTTCCAAAAGAAAAATCAGACACCATTAAATGCCTCTGGTCTTAGAAAATATGGCCTTAGGATAGCAGCACTTAAATGATAAGTAGTATTTTAAATCATTAGCCAGAGCATGTTTTAGCAGGGAATTTCTTTTTTATGTTAATATTAGCCATTTCATCAGGTTTTTCAGGCTTCTATGTCTGCCTCCCAAATGTTTTTACTTACATACTTCAAGAACAAATACATCTCACTCATGCACAAGCAATAGATGCTGATGCTGCTATTTTATTTAAAGTCTTCAAACTATGATTCTTATTTTTCTGTGGTAAGTCTCTTGCAAATGAATGACTTCATCTTCCCAAGAAGGTTCCTGTGACGGGATGGCTTTGCTGTATTTTTTCAATGTTCTTTTATAATAAGTATTACACAGATAATAAGGCAATGTTGGTATCTTCTCAAAGAGTTAAAAGATTTAAATTTTCCCCAAGGAGTCTATAGCTAGTGACTACAAGAGTGTTCTGATATTTTGATTGATTAAGAAAAAAATGAGACTTTAGCAGCAGAAGGAAAAAGACTGTTATTTGGAGGGAGTAATATTTTCAGATCTGTCCCCCCACCCCACCCCTGTCTCTCTCTCTCTCTTTTAATACCCACGCAGCTGAGTCAAGGTTAAAGAGCAGCTGGCATCATCAGGGCTTTTCAGTCTCATTTTGTAAGTCCCCCCCCTTCCTCCACTCCTGACATTGATCAGTGCATCAAATGTTTGGTTGTGGAACAACCATAATGGGTTTTGAACTGTGTGCAGTCATGGGGATTTCTCCAGAGGGCAAAACTCATTCTGTTCATGTGAGTGCTTTCCCCCCCAGTCCTTTGGCTGCACATTCAGATTGATGCACTGGAAGAATCATTTAAAAATACATTTGATAAAATAATATATTACTTCAGTACCTTTGTGTTATCCAATTAAAGCACCAACTCTGTAAATCTTGCCAGGAGAGGAATATAGTATTTTCTCAGATACTAATTTAGCATGAAGTATAGCACTGAAAATGTGCTGTTCTCTATAGGCTCTGGAATTTGGTGAATTTGTATTCAAATATCTACAGTAGCATGGACTGTGCAGTTTCTCCATTGTACCCAAAGAGTTATTTAAATTCAGAGTTAAGCAATCGGAGCTAAAAAATTCACAGCTAAACAATCATTTCAATTCAGAGATCAGTCATGCTGACGGGAAGCTATTTTAAACATAATGGCTCTACTCACACGTGTAAAGTTACTTAAGTATGTCAGTACATGCAGGTGAAAGGCTCTAAGCTTGATCCTGCATTGCTGTACTCTGTAGAAGTTTTGAGCTATAGCTTTCAGTGGAACAGGATTGGAGCCTGGTTGGATGGGGTTCCTCTTGTAGTTCTTTCTGTGTCTACTACAGTAAATATTGAATAATGTAAGATGGTTTTTAAATACAGAGAATTCTAGTGAGTACCAACACATCCTTCACCTAGAATATTTCACATATACAGGGTGCATCTACACATGCGCTTTACTGCGGAGTTGACTAATTAGCTCCACGGTATAGTAACAGCCGAGATGCACACCATGGTGTGTTAGGGCACAGTAAAATAATTAACTCTGCCATAGGATAGTACTGTACTGTTGGGGCATGAGACTGCTGAAGTGAAGGGGCTGCCTGCCACCTAGCCCTGCACTTTAACACCCTCATGCCCCAGCCAGCCCCTCTGCTGCTTGATGCTGCCACATGGAGCCTGGGGCTGATGCCTCTGACCCCTGCCAGCCTAGGGCTGCTCTATCCTGGCTCAAACTGCTATGGTCCCAGACGTACGTGTAAATGCTGCACCCAGGAACAGTTTTCTCCAGCGCAAACTGTGCTGGAATTTATCATGTCACCTTTAATGGCATGTGTAGAGCAGTCATCTACAAACTATAAATTCCAGAAGGCTAAGACTACGTGGAGGTTGGGGAGGTCACAGATATCACACTAGCTTGGAAAACTAGGAGCCAGTCATCTCTTGGGGTAAATCAGGACAACTCTACTGAAATTAATGGGCGTGTGCTCATTTACATCAGCTGAAGATTGGGTCCTTTAATTTATCTGTGTCATTAGATCATTTCACACCATTCATCCTGTTCTATTAAACCATGTGTGGCAGGCTGGCCAGTGGCAGCCCTGCTTGATGGCTTGAGCTGGATGGCTCAGGCCGATTGGTGGGGGCATTTCCCTTCCCCACCAATTAGAAGAAAGCAGGAAGAAGGCTTGCCCTGCCCCGACCTTGGGTCAAGGTAAAGAAGAGAACCCGAAGGGGAATTAACCCCTCAGGCTTTTTCATTGGTCTGTTTCCAATCTGGGGTGGAACCTCCAGAGGGGATAAAAGCCTGTGTGCCCAGCACATGGGTGGCTTCGATGAGGGATGATGAAGGGAGCTGCAGAAGACCTGGTGGAGCAGTTGCCCCAGAAGCAGTTGCCCCAGAGCAGTTGTTCCAGGAGTGCTCAGGTCTCTGCCAAGCAGAAAGCAGCAAGTGGCTGCATCCCATCCCTGCCACGGAGGGAGCCACAGCATCCATGCACAGAGGGTCCGCGAGCAGACTGAACCTCAGTGGCTGCATGGGTCCCCAATCCTGCACGAGGCAGGAGCCCTCAGTGCATGGATTGGTGCACAGGGCTGTGGAGATGAAGGGATTGCTGCAGGCTGCACAAGGCAGTGTGGGTCCCCAGCTCTGCACAAGGTAGGAGCCCTTGTTGCACAGATCGGTGCACAGGGTTAGTGAAGGTCCAAGAACAGACGGGACCTCAATGGCTACATGAGGTAGCGTGGGTCACCAACCCTGCATGAGGCAGAAGCCCTTGGTGCATGGTTCGGTGCACAGGGCGGTGCATGGGGCAGAGAGAGCAGAGCTGATGGAACGCCACTGTTGCACGAGGCAGTGCAAGGCCCCATCCCTGCATGAGGCAGGCACCCCTTTAGTGCAAAGGGTGGTGCATTGTGGGGGCCAAGAGAGGGCTGACAGGCCACAGTGACTGCATGAGGCAGCTCAGGCCTTCCTGTAGTAAGCAGCGACTGGGCAGGTAAACCACCCTAGTGAGGGATGATGCCCCGCGTCCAACCCACAGATAGAGACGAGCCTAATCCTCCAAAGCTGCTGGGAGTCATGAGTTACCTCAGAAGGGGATTCTTCCACAGGGGAGAAGGAGCTCTCCTCCCCCCCCCCCATTGTGTAATCAAAGGGAAGTCGCTGATTAGGAGGGGGAATGACTTCCTTTTGGGAATAGAGAGAGACCTAGGGCCCGCCCCCCTTTTTTAAGGGTGGTTTCCATGGTTACGGGGCCCCTCCTAGCCATGGCCTAGGGGAGGGTGATGGCGTTCCTTTAAGGTAGCAGGTTCCTTCCCCCGATACCATTTCTTCTTTGGGCACAGCTGCTGTGCCATTGTTGTGTTCTGGTTCCTCATGTTGTTGGGATTTTCATTGTAAACTTGTGTCTTTAATGTTGCATTATGGAAGAATTGTAAGTTGCTCTATTTAGCCTGCTAGCAGGGTCTGCCAGCGCAACCCTGAGTCTATACCAATATATATTGTATTGGTTATTGTTGTGTATTGGTATCCCATTTGATGTAATATCACTGTATATGTTCTGTTATTGTTCCATCACTGCCAGATTTTCCTTTGTTGATTTGCTGTCCAACCTGTGTTTTATCATTGAGTGTCCCCACTCTTGCTGCCTGGAGGGCCCTGTTGAGGGCAGGGGCTGCATACTAACTGGATGGCCACAGAGGATCAAGGCCTGTGCCTGAGTTCAGGGTTGACAAGAGTTATTGTCTTTGTAAAACTATATTTGTAAATAACATATGTGTGTAAGTATATATATATATATCTATACATGGATATAGATATGTACGTGTGTATATAGATATGTGTGTGTGTATACACACATATACATACATATACACATACATACGCATGTGTGTATATATATATTTGTATGTATATATACATATGTTTATAAGTTTCACACAATGTTGTATAATTAAACCTGTAAATAGTTAAGTATCACTGGGTGTCCCTGGTCTCTCCTATCCTCTATAGGGAAAGGAGGTGAGCTGGCCTGCTGCTAGGCTGTCACACTCCCACAGCATACGTGCACCCGCTGACATCCCTTCAGTTGAAGAGGGGGTACCAGCTGCGTACCATTCAGGTTACACATGTTTGAATGGAATTAAACTATATTAGTTTAGAAGTAGACTAGATGTTTAGTAATACTGCAACCATGGATCAAGGCCTAATACAAGTGAGGCCAAAGATAACTGAATCAAAATTAGAAATTGCCCAGAGGCTCTGATGCTGCATGGTTGTGCATGTTACAGAGAGAGAGAGAGAGAAGGTGAACTTAAAATGATACATCTAAGGTTTCCACCATCAATAATTATGATCTTTCATCATCAGGGAGAGAGAAACCTGAATAATTTTTTAAAACAAATTATCCACTGTTTTGTTCACAGCAGACAGTGCCAATGTGAACATTGTCTTGTTAAAGGCTACTTGTGAAGAAAGCAGGAAGTGGAAAATCAATTTTATAGGTAGGAGAGATTATCTAGAGGAAAAGTTCCATAAAAAATAAAGATTATCTCATCAAAATGCGGACAAATTACAGGATATGGAAAAGCCAATGCCTCCTTCACTAGTCCATCAGCCTCTCTCAATTTTTTAGTCTTTTGTTTCTTTCTTAATCAGGAAGTACTTAGTCTCAGAGAGTGGTGAAAATAGCAAGCAAATTGACATATTTCCCAGTATGAAATTTTCATTATCAGTGTCTGGACTTAAAGGTGAACAGAATTGCATTTATTTTTCATTTAATGCTTGCTTTAATGAATGTAGATGGTGCCAGACTAACAGCCCTGGAAAACAAAGCCCCCACACTTCTCTCCCCACATAAAAATTGAATAGGGGCAACAGTGCAAATCACCTAATATGACCTACCCATATCCCTGAGCTCTGACCTGAAGTGATGACCTCCACTAGTTAAATCATAAGTTGCTCATTCAGTTTCTTCTGCTGAGACAGCCACACAAATATGTCATTTGTGAAGGTGGGTAACCCTGGTTGGCCAAAAGGAACTTGACTCAGACCACCAACTCATTATACAATGAGCACAGAACTACCACCAGATGGTAATGTCTCTTGGCTCACTGCTGACTTAGACTTGATTCAAATCAGTGACCCAGAGTGAAAAGCTTCATAAACCTTTAGCAACTCACTGAGCCATTCAGGGCTTAAGGGGGAAGGGGGAGGGAATAAAGGAAGTCTTAAAGGAGATCTACAATCCCATGTAATCTACAAAATGGAGACCAAAATCTATTCTGGCATAGGCATGCAAAAGTCATGTTCTACTTTTGGTTACTTAGGAGCTGTTCCAATGGCTTCAATCAGGTGCTTAGCTGGAGATGAGCCTAGCACTGGCTCTTTGAAAATGCAAATGTTAAAATTTAAATATTTTTGCTTTAAAAATATTTAAATTGCTTTTCTTTGTTTACTTTCCAAGACTTGAATGCTGAAAACCTAGAACTCAACATTTAATATAAAAGGAACCTTGTAAATAATTTATTTTATAATGTAGGAATATTTTTATCCCTTTCTATATTATATTCCACAACTAAGATCTTAGGTTTTTCATCTGCTGCCAAGTAGACTTGCCTGAGTTTTGAATGTTTGTGTGTGTGCATTTGTGTGTGTGTAATATGCTGATGGAAATACCATTAGCAATTTTATCAATCTTGTAAATAATAGTAATAATGTGTAAATTATGGTGTATTCCTTTTTATTGCTAATATGAAATAATTTTCCTTCTTCCGCTGTTACTAGATATGATGTTTCTTACTGAACTTTTAGGCATTTATTACCATCTCTCTTTTAGTAGTTCTTTTTAGTTTTTTCAAACAGTCTTCAGAATTTCTCCATTGATAGCAGTGTCTTTTGTTCCTTTGTTTCCTCAATACATAACCCTAACATTATCTTGTAATTTCATAGGACTTTTCAGAATTTCACTTTTGCTAAGTATTTAATTAGGGCTTTTAGACTTTTAAATTTGATATTATTTTTAATTTCAGCATTGATTTTTTTTTCATTTACAACATTACATTGATTGATACAAAATTGATGTTAGCAATTAGTGTTCTTTCTCAGATTTATCTGTCCCTCTTTATTGAAAATTAAACATTCCACCATTTTTTGGACTTCAGAACCTTGTGCTAGATTACCAAGATAATTGCTAAATTAATCATACTTGCCAAGGCCCCATAAAAATACAGTTGTACTTTGGTTTTAGCTGAAAAATGAATAAATTAGTTCAGAAGACATGTACATAAAGATTGGTTCCCACTGGATATTAAGGCATTGAATCCAAAAGGTTCCTTTTTTTAACAGAAATGCTCTTCAGTGCCCTTTAAAATTGCAATTCTTGTTTTACAGTCAGAGGTAACAAAGGAAATCAAACAATTCACTTGGTATTTATTTTAGTAAAAGTAAACTACTGACCTCCCTACCTGTTCTATAGACTACTATTAACCTTGTCTGCAGGAGGGTGGTGATTTTAAGAGTTATGATTGTTAATGGTCTTTGAATGCAGCCAGCTTAGGCTACTTACTCCCCAGCGTACAGCATGCCTCAGCCTTTTCCAGATGGGAAAATGATAAGGAGACTAGGAAGATAGCAGGTCATTCTTGGGCAGCCACGAGAAAATTGCTGCAAAATGAATCATGCAGGTCTGAGGTGCCTTACCCAGCATTTTTCTGTTTTAATTTATCAAGACGAAGCTTGTTGACATGAAAGTGAATGAAATGCTTGTACAGTGTACTCTAAAAAGCCAGCTCAAAGGTTTACTGCAACAGAGCTCTAGCAGTAAATAACAAAACGGAGCCAGGGAATAGCCATGCTTGCTGCACCTGCCCTATTGTTTTACATTATCTGCAGTTTGCTGAAATCCCACTATCAGCATCAAATGAAGAGAAATTTGACACAGACGCAACAATCTGTTGTGAACTCTTATCAAAGAAAGTAATCCTCCCACTGGCAATGTACTTTTCTGGACATCTAGGGCTATGTGTTGTTTATATTATTAAAAAAAAAAGTATTAAGTGGAGTAAAAAATTGTTAATACTACTGGAGGAAGTACATTCGCATTGTAGTTAGCTTAATCAGGACAGTTTAACATCACAGTTAAGATCTTCCTTTCCAAGGGAAAAGATGAGAAGAAGGGACAGGCATTAGGAAGAATTCATAAGTTTCCTTCTGCAGCTCTTTTTTAAGCTATGTATTTTATGGAGGTGAGTTTTGAAACCAACCCCTAGAAATTTCGGAGGCCTCAATATCTACAAGAGGCTCAGACAGCCTACACAGGGGTCCTAGGCCCCTTTTTCTCCCTGCGCTTGGTGTCAGTGCTGGACACAACATGGCTTCTATAACACTGGTCTGGCAGGTGTCAAGCCTTACAGTTTCTTTAAACAATCCTGCCAAACCCAATCATGTGTATGGCTCTTAAAATTGAGGGCACATCTCTATGTGCGCTTTAATGTGCCTTAGCCTATTTTAATGTGTATTAAAGTGTCACCAAAAAAAGTGCACTTTCACTAACGTGTTATTAAAATAAGCTAATACACCTTTTTTCGAGAACCTCACAATGGAGATACTAAATTTAATGCACATTAGCAAAAACACATTAATGAACATGTAGGCACACCCTGAGAGATTAGTTTAGGATCATGAGAGTTGTGGGCAGGAGGTTGCTTCTCAGTTTTCTATCCAGATGCTGCATATGGACAGTATAGGCTTGTGTAATGTGAGAAACTATGAAATAAAGAATTAAGTCACACTCAGAAATGGAATAGAATCAGGGTTGTAAACTGAAGCTTATACACCACATTTTTACTGACTTCATTAGAGTTATAATAGTATGCCTAAAAGCAAGGCCATTTTGGGAACTTTCTGGCCCTGCAAGCTTGCTCTAAATGTTATATCATGTACTAGGTACTAATATGTGAGAAACCCTGTTTTGCGCTTAGCACTATCATCTTTGTATGAGATCAAAGCTGTTGTTTCACCCACATAGAGGATAGAAAGACACAATATTTCCTTCTTTCTTTTTTCCCATTGCTTTTTCTTTCCTCCTTCCCTACTCTCCCTTTGTATATACTAAGATCGAAAGCTCTTTGAAATAAGACTTTGTCCTATTATGTGTTTGTACAACGCCTAGACCAATGAAATATTGTTCCATGATTGAAACTTCTAGACACTATAATATAAATAATAAAGAATATAGTTCCTGCAGGATTTCCATAGTCCTATCAAATAGGTAATTTGTCCATCTCCTCTCTGAAATCAGGGTTCTTCTTCTTGTATTTCTTATTTTGTACCAACTTTCATTTTAGAAGCCAGGTAGTCACATTGGTTTGTCGTGTATAAAATTAAGGGATAATTTTACCCCCAATTACCAAGGCAATCCCATTGACTTCAAAGGTGTCACACTGGATTAGGAGAAAACTTTTGACTTCAATTTTAAGGTAATGATCTTATAAGTTCCATTGTATAATTGAACAAAGTTTAGTACATAGCCTGAGAAAGATACTCTTCTAATTCCTTGATCAGCTTTAACAGATAGTCATGAATCTAACTTGCTTCTCAGCATGCAGAAGAGTCTTAATTTTTTTAATGTTTAGTTTTTTAATAGTTCACTTTTACGAAGTCTTTCATACATCCCAGCATATGATTTCAGTGGATGGACAGCATTCATTTAACAGGTGTATTTCCCTACAAGATATTGACTTATAAAGCAGCTAATGCCTCAAGGAAAATCATTCATTTAGAGACAGTTCAGCTCATGTGCCATATACATGCTGTATTTTTCTTCCTTCATTCATTATATTTCCATAAGAATGGGATCTTAATTTATTAGGGAATTATCTGTCTTTGCTGCTTTTTCCCTGCTGGTATTCATATTCCCTTAGGTCTTAGGATATCATGTGTTTACTAAGGAAATTTATTATAATGTTGCAGATAGAGACCTGTGCTGGGGTCTGAATGGAAATCTTAGATGAAGCCCCAACAGCAGGTAAAAATAACTGGATTTTGAGTTTTAGAGTTTTAAAGCAAAAATATAGCTTTTTATGCATTGTGCTCTTCTTTTTTTCCTCTGTGTCATTCTGATTTGATTTACCCTGGTGTAAATCAGGAATAATAACATAGAAATAATTGGCTAAATACTCAGCTGCTATAAATCAAGATAACTATGTAGCAACTCACTGATTTACAATGACTTAGAATCCATCGTGTTATTTAATTATCTAAAAATGTAAAAATACACCACAAAGCACAGCAAAGCACCTGTTTTAGAGGTCCTGTCCATAGCTTACAAAATTAGTGTGGCAAACAAGGCTGTTTGCACAAAAAATGGGAGTGTGTAAAGATGATCAATATTTTTTATTGTTATTATTTTACTCATCCATATTTTTTGTAGATTTTGTGGCACTGGCTATTTTGTGTGAGGTTAATAAGGCAGCTCCTCAGCTGCTATAAACCAGCGTGGTGCTATGGAAGTCAGTGGAGGTACATCAGTTTACATGAGCTGAAGTTTAGGTCTAGGATATTTTTTTCTTTAGTGGTATTCCTGTCTTATGTTCCTGGATTTAGGAGGGGGGAAAGTATGAACAGTTCAGTTCCTTTCTAATATCCACTATCTTGTAACACAACCACAGATCTAGGAATATATTAAGACAAATCTACCATGCAGCATCTGTATTGGTATAGAATTCAGTAATACAGACCAAACATATATATTTTTTTAGTTTTCAGTGTTTACAGGTGTACCTATTATAAATGGCTGTACCTGTATGAACAATCATTAGGGATGGTTTGCATGGTCTAATCTGTCTTTCCCTTGTTTTGACTCTATGATGCAATTAAAAAAAATAAACACAATTCCAAATAGCACTGATATTATGAATTGTAATTTTTGGAGCTTTCCATTCTGCAAAAGACACTGATATTTCATTTTGTCATCCTAATTTGAGACTAAAACAAATTTAGAATTTTCCACAGGACAGAAATTTCATTTTTGGATCATCTCTAGTAGAAATCTAGTTCCTACAACAACAAATCAGCAACAGCGAATTGAAGACAAATAGGGAGTATAGGGGGGAGGAAGGGGCACACAGGGCAGACTGCACTAGACAATCTCAGCACAGTGGGAGCTAGATGAATGTGCATGAAGTCAGCCTAATTATCTGAGAGTGAAAGGTCATCAAAATCAATTTGCAGCATGATGTACAAAGGTCATTATCAGACTCAGATTTTCTATGCCCATTTAAAACACAATAAAAAATAAAGTGGTTGCTTTAATAACTATGATTAGTAAAGAAAAAGGCATATCATTCAGCCATCTGTTTAAACATTTGTGCTACCTTACTTTTTATTCAAAACACTGCAAATAATGAGAGGTGGTATTTTTGTAAGACTTATTCTTCTTCTTTCCTTTTTTTTTTTTGGTTTTAATCCTGAAATGTTCTCTGGTTTTCAGGATTTATAGCACTGACAGAATTGAGAGCACCTCTCTAAAATTATAGCCCTTTGAAATCAATAGTGTAATATTTGTAATTTGTTTCTTTTTTATTAGAGACCTCTTCATTATTATTTTTATTTTCAGTTTATGGAATGAGATAGGCTAGAATTCATCATTCTCTTATCTGCAGTTTAAGTTGCTTACTTGGTAACATAGATTGCCTGAGCTGACCTGATGTTTTATAATAATGTCTCACTGAAACTTCCTTAGTGCAAACGAATGTGTAAATAACTGATCAGTAGGCAAAAACTAGCCAGTAAAACCTAAGTCCAAAGGGGGTTTCCAACCTACTGGTGTTGATCTGAACACACATTTTTTACCTTTGTGTAGGAATTGCGCCTTCCACTGAAAATTGGGGATGAGTGATTTGAGAGGTTGAGGAGAAACCATAGTGTTTTCATTTGACATGTCATTTAAATTCTTGAGGTAGAGACATGGGCAGGTAAGACCAAACTGGAAACTACCTTTGAGACATCCTAGAAGGAAGAATTATTCAAGTTACAGGTGTTTCTGCTGGGAATTTTCCCCATCCCTGCCTAATATGTGGATCTGTGGAACTGAAAAGGGTCTTCCACAGGCTCCATAAAGAGAAACCATTCCAAGTGTTTCAACTGCATGTGAACTCTGGAGAATGCCCAGGGCCTTATTAACCAAGTTTTGTTTCAAGCTTGTGTGGACTAGATTGTATTTCACTTTGTATCACCTTCCCATCTTACCTGTATCTCATCTCTCAATAACAAAAGCAAACAGATATCAGGTCAGATTTTCAGAGATTCTTTAGGCCGGGGTGCTCAACCTCTGGTCCACGGGCCAGATACAGCCCCTAGCATCCTGTCATCTGGCCTGCAGGGCTCCAAATGCATCCATGGGGAGCCCCACAGACTGTGGTCCTGCACACTAGACTGGGCACATGGGGAAGTGCAGAGCCCAATCCTGGGGCACAGAGGCGGGCTATAGGTAGTGCATGACCCTCAGAGCTGGGTCCCAGTACACAGAGACAGTGTGGGACCCAATCTGTCCCACAGACATTGGTGACACACAGGGGGTGCATGCGGGTGCACTTGCACCACCTGAGATCAGCCGTGCACGCCCTGGAAGCACCAGCCACAAAACCGGAAGTGCGATCGGACACTGGGGGATACCTCTGGTTGGCGACTGACTGCTGGGGAACTCCCCTGGTTGGCAATCAGCTGCTGGGGGACCGCCCCTGTCGGTGATCTGGTGCCCCTCCAGACTCAGGAGGCACCAGTTGCCCATGCCCGCGGACCAGCCCCGCACCATTGTTCTAGCCCACTGCTGTAGGCTGTTTTGCCTTATAACTTGCCATGTTAGGAAGCAATTATTTTATTCCAATAGTTGAAAGTATCTAGTCTTAAATATTAAGGAAAAGAAATTTCCCTTTCCTTGCATCCTCTTCTTACTTTTGTACAGGGTAACCAAATGAAAGTGCAAGTATTTATTATAAATAGATTTTAATATTAAATTCCAAAACATTATTGTCATTATTATAATTAAAACTGTTATTTCATGACACTTCCGGCACAACAGGATCTTATGTGGATGGTATGTGTACCTCAAAACACTTTCTTTCTGTGCTATACATTAACATCTTCATGCCAGAGAAATGAGATCCTGTGTTGTTAATGCGAAGAGAAAAAATTGCCAGTTTTTGTTTTAGAACTTGCTGATAACAAAGCAGATTGAGAGAATGATTGGCTGAACACATTTGAAATAATAATAAAGGGCAGGGCAGATGCAGAATGATTTCTTCATATATCTCCTACTAATTAATGTTTGTTTCTTGTGTCTTTTGTGTACAGTTTTGAAGTAATTTGTGAAGTGCAATTTTTAGATCCTCTTTGGATAAAATCAGGGATTTTTTAGCAATTAGATTTTAACTGGAAAGTCACAATAGGAGCCTGATTCAACCCCTAGAATCAATATGAGTCTTTCCTTTGATTTAATGGGAGTCATATGGTGCCCTGTAACTACAAGCAAATGTTTTGTATTGTGATGCATTAAAGCTATCTGAGATTTTCATTCAATTTCATCATAAACAGAATTTCATTATGTATATGATTCAGGCCCCATTGTGATCTACAGGAGATTTGCCATTGACTTCAGTGTGGGAAACTAAGAGTTCTACATGCAGTAACACCAATTGCAAACAACATTAAATACAATTTTACTATTGATAGCTTTGAGCAGTGATTATAAATCTAAATGCTATGGTGTCCTGGACTGCCATAAGATCCTTTGAAGGGTGCCATGGGGTACTACACAATTGTATCACTATTAGGTGTGCAAACACCCACAAATGATTCTCAAGATAAACCCACAGGGTGCATCCAGCCGAGTGCACATGTGCAGTTTGCTGTACCCCAGCTAATTTGCAGTGTGGTTTTTTTGGCACCAAGAGATCCCAGCAGCAAAAAAAACCTGCACCAGAAAAAAAGCAGGATTATGCACATGGCATCAGCAGCATGCACCACCCAAAATCAGAGCCTGGCTGGCCAGAGCCACACTCCAGCTTCTGGACAGGCTTCACACACCCAGATCACTGCTGCTGGAGCTCCAGAAGGCCCCCAGGATCCCAGGTGAGGTTGCTGGGACCAGGTGCTGGCCCCACGCTTCCCTACCCCATGCAGGGCAACTTATTGCCCACTATATTTTTTTTGTGCAGGGGCATTCCCCCAGGGACAACTAGCAGCAGCACAAATATGTGCTGCTGGCTAGTTATCCCTGTAGAACACAAGTTCTTGCTCATGAGGACACACCCAGAGCTTTCATATAAGAATCTATAGTGTCAAAAATACTCTGACCTGTTGTGGGCTTTCTGAGATTTTGCAACAGAAGAAATTTTCTATTATTTTTCCATAGTTAAAAATTGAGTTGAAGCTAAAAGTTGGTATTTCACAAGTCTTGAAATTAGCGAGGAATGCCTTGAATCTAATGATGTAAAGAACTACTTTCTTGGAGACTAAAACTCCTTTCAAAACTTAAAACTTCCCTGCTTGTCTCCAGATCTCACCTCTGTCCTCCCCTTTATGAATAGAACTAGCAAATTGCCCATCAAGAATGATGGGGGGGAGGAGGGAGACAGAGGCCTGTGTCCAGCCACCTTGGGCTGTGGCCATAGCCGCTTCCCACCTCCCCACCACTGCTTTGGGCTGGGGCTGGGCCCAGGGCTAGAGATGTTTCTCCTCCACCCCATCACTTTGGGATGAGGCTGTGGCCACTCCCCACCTCCCCCCCTGTCACTTTGGGCCAGGGCTACTCCCCGCCTCCCCCCCACCACTTCAGGCTGGGGCCTGGGGCCTGGGCCATTTCCCCCAATCCCCTGCTGCTTCAGGCCAGGGTTGGGGCCCACAACCACAATGGTGGTGGTGGTGGCAGTGGGGTGCAGCCACCAGTAGCCCCTCTTCCCCTTCCCACTCCCCTCCTTCCCTCCCCGCCAGCTGTTGATGGGGGGTGTGTTCCAGCCCCTGGCTCCAAGGAGCAGGGCGGGGGTGGGTAAAGGACAGCACTGCTGGCCTCGCCCCCCCCCCCCCTCCATCCTCTCCAACATGGTGGCACTCCGTTCCCCATCTTCCCTCTATGCCTTCAAGGAGCAGGCACCCCCCCCACCCCCAGCTCTGGCTTCTCAGTCCCCGCTGTCCTGGCAGTGTTCCGCCATGTGCCTCTGTCTGCCTAGAGCACTCTGATTGGCTGCTAAGGCAACCAATCAGAGTGCAACTAAGACGTTACTGACAGACAAACTAAGGCTTTTATAATATTATAATGATCTATGAAATATGCCCTGAAAGATAACAGATAAGGGCTTTTTCATACAAGAGGACAGAACTTATTTCAGGGGTGTAGGTTGTAGCCGTGTTGGTCTAAGGACATAGGCAGAACTTATTTCAGAACTTATTTCAGAACTCAAGGACCCCCCAGGGCTAAGTGTGGACAGAGTACTTACCCTTTTGTGGCACAGTGCCACACACATAGGCTTAACTGTGCTCCTTTCCTGGGTAGATCTTCTACTGGCAGTATACTTACAGAAGATAACGTTTAGTATAATCATGGATGTTCTTTATATGATATTTCTGTCCTATGCACAGATCATGATGCTCATTTCTCTATATGAAGGGTGAAATTAAACTGTCGGAAATTGTCAGCGTTTCTCCGCCCCACTGACGGGATGAATTAACCAAAAGTCCTACATTCTATTACACTGAATTCTACAATGCAATTCTGAACAGCCTTTAACTGTACACACCTGCAGTTAAATATCCTTCTACTTCCTCCTCCCACTCTGTTTATATCTCACCAAGAACTCTGACAACCAGAAAAGAAAAAAAAAACATCTTTACATTCACTTGTGAAAGTATGTGCATTGGAAAAATAAATCACTGGATGTTATGTGCCAATCTGTTATGTCCCATTTGCAGTTATTTCCAGTGACATTTTCTCTGGCAAGCATAGGTACTGACATTTAGTCTGAGGAGCAGTTAGTCTGTAGACATTTGCCATACTCACATACATTTATTTCACTCCCTATATTTCAATTCATGTTCTAAATATATAAATATTTTATCATAAAATTCAGAACTTTTTAGTGAAATTATCTCCAGGGTATAAGCCCATAAATAACATTTAATTTTTCAACCATATGGCTCTGCATTGGTGAAGAGGTCCATCCACATAGATCAGACAATACGATAGGGAATTAAATGTGAAGGACATTGTTGCCCTTCCTAAGCAATATCAAAATTTAAGGCTCCTTATTCAGTTACTTACACCAGAAGTCTCATTAACTCTAGTGAGACTACATGGGAGAGGAACTTTACAATATAAATAAAGGCATTCATAATTTAGCCTTTAATTATTTTTACAAGCTGCTGCCTTTCTGAAGCTGGAGGTACTGAGGGGCTCCTCTGGGATGGTTGAACACCCCCACTTCCCACTGACATGGAGTGCTTTAATTGCCACTTAGAGCAAGAGTGACGAAACAAAATCAAGGGAAGTAAAACATCACTAGTTTACTATGAGCTTACTTATTACCTGTTCCTTTAAATAAATGCATGCACAGAACTTTTAGATTGCATGTTAAAGCATTTAAAGGCAGGGAATACAAAAGTTGGGTTTGCTCAGTAAGCTTTAGCTTGGCCCCCCTCTGTATATGCATTACAATTCAAAATTTGATTGCAAGATTGCATGCTATTTCTCACAAAATGCTATATGCTATCATATATCCTTTCCCATTTTAGACATCCTAAACAATCCTAATTCTCTTCGTTACTTTTATCTCCTGTTTAAAAAATCTTCTTCCATTCAGTAGGGGATACATTCTGTATCTACTGAAACTGTTTCTAAATTTTATCAGTCTGCCAGCAGTCCAGTGTTTTTCTCGCTTATGGTATGAGCTTTGATTTTACGCAGATCATATCAAGGTTTAATACCAGCACTGACAAAAACAAAGCATTCTGTAAATATTATCTTAAGATTTTACATCCATCTTCCTGTTTGAAGAGACGCCAGGATTGCCAATGTCCTTGCACTTTTGTGAAGGCTAATTTAACTGGCTTGCTGCCTTTTAGCTAAGGTCACTGTGTCATTTCCCGTATCCTGTTTTCTGGTCCATTTCAAACTTTCTATCAGTCATTGACACAGAGTTTGTTGATGAACATACCCTGAGAGGACCATAAACCAATTTGTGGATCAAATAGGAAGATTATGAAAGCAATGTCATACCCTGTGATTTTCCACTGAGTGTCATGTGTATGTATCTTAATTTTCAGAGAGTTGAATCACAAACCAAGAAGAATTAATAACATTCTTGTGATTTTCATCATTCTTCCCCTTTTTCTGCTATGTTTCAGTGGACGCACATTCAATAAAAGGATAAAGAAACACTATTCACTAGAAAACAGTTATTTAGGTACAATAATTTGTACTTTATGTCATATTATAATGGTGAGTGTAAATTTTCCTTTGAACCATGTTTTATTAACGTTTTTTTTCCACAGAGTTACATCAAAAGACTATAAATAAGTGATGTGCTCAGCCTGCCAGCTCTTACATGCATACCAATTACCTCTATTGGTTTCAGAACACGTAGTCAGTACTTTAAACAACCCAGATAATATTGCAAACTGAAATATTCAACATCTCCATCTTGGTATGCTGTCACCATGCAGAGAACGATTATAATTGGTAATCAGTTTCACTGCTGGTAAGTTGAGTGGCATGATGCATTTTATATCCTTGCTTATGTCAAACTCAATTAACATTCGAACACAGTGTATTTCAAAGACATAGGCCTAATCTTAGGAAACAACACATTTATTTATTTATTTATTTTTGATGTTGAAAATTCTTATATTCCATGAAGGGATCTTGAAGCACAAATACAGTTATTAATACAATAAGTTTCTCTGTTTTAATTTCCAGAAGAAAAAAAAAAAGATGAACATATACCTTCACTTTCAGATTCCCATTATAAGTGGGGCATACAGACACTTTCAGGCATACAAAATGATCAGAGTTTTATTCCTTGAGATTATATGCAACTGTATCAAGATACAATGTGCCTTTATGCCCATTTCTGAACTAAACAGGGATTAATTCTCTATTTTTAAGAAGTCCATTATTAGGTTGAACAATTAAAGCCACCAGTTTTATGTATTAATTTATCTAATAGTGTCATCTATGACTACCGCATCCTGGAAATGATGTATATGGTGCTGAAATATCATACATTCTCCCTCACAAATTTGGTTCCCACCTCACTCAACCCTTCTTTGAAGGTCTGTGATTCTCTTGGAATTCTTGATTTCTGTTTGTGAAGTCCATCAATCCCCAGAGGATAGATGGAAGTGGAAAAGCTGAATGATTTTCAGGCCACATTTCTTGTCCAGAATTGTAAATCTTCACCAACTGTTGGTTTCCTGTAATATTGCATAACTGGTCAGTACCTGGTGAGCTGCATGTCCTGATGAAAATGACAGCATTCCCATAGCATCTCTTCTCTGCATGTGCCCTATTGTAAACACCCACAACATAGTTTTCTTCTCTTGTTACAAACTCCCCTCTATATGGCATGGTGGCATTTGGCCTAGAGTTAAGTGAGAAAGGAACTCAGATGAGCTATTGTTCTGGTTCTGTTTCTTGCAATAGCTTGTTAAGCACACTATTAAACATCTTAAACTATTAAGAAGCAACTGTTGATCCTTTGGATCTTTGGATCACAGTGTATATGTAAGAGGTCTAGTCAGGTGCCTGATGAATCTGTTTGTATGAAGTCCTGCTGCCATCACACCAAGACCAGAAAGGAATGGGGCCTGCCATGGAAACTGGGGCCTCTGGGCTCTGATCAACATGGACCTTGGCAGCAGAAGGGTACCACTGTGCCCATAGAGCCCCACTGTGCCCCACTTGGCATATTGCCACAGGCTCCATCACTGTCACAGCTGCCATTGCTGCCACCCCTACTGCTTCTGTTGCTGGCTCCAACAGTCCCACTGTAGTCACTGCCCACTCTACTGACCCCACTGTCTCCACACAGCTGATCCTACCACTCCATTTGTAGCTGCCCCATTCCTCAAGCCAGATGTGGTCTTCAAGAAGCTCCAGTGTCTGAATCCAGCACTGGGCATTGGGTAAGGTTTGACTCTCCTCACTCCCCCCAGCCCCACCTCAGTCTTAAACTGTTTACTGCGACTAATCCTACGAGAGTTCCATAATTTGGTATTAAAGGTACAAATACATGAGTCAGCTGTTATTGTTTGAGTTAGATGGCCTCATCTCTACAGTTCTTGAATGAATTTCTTTTTTGTCATTTCAGTACTTTTTATTACAGTTCCACAAGCATTCACATTTAAAAACATTTAAAAGCAAGATTTAATACCCTCTGCTCCTTTTTTTTTTGGAGCGTTTGTGTTATAAGCTGTCTGACTGAAATCTATTGACAGTAAATTAATGCTGATGTCAGAGAAATGGCAGAAGAACCCCATGTCCACAAAAATACTTTTCTCAGTGTTAAGCCAGTTGTTAAGAATAGCTAATAATCTTTTCATGGAAATTGCTGTATTTCCATGAAAAACAATGTTTTCAACATGATAAGAACATTGTTTTAAGTAGTACCATTCATGCAGACTATACTTTTATTTATCACATGACTAACTTGTAACAGCAGCAGTACATGGTGTTCTGACCACAAGGCTGATTACTATAATATACGCTTAGCAGGACTTCAAGCAGTATAGCTTAATTGCTTGAAGCTTCTTCAGAATGCAGTAGTTTATTTGTTCATAAGTAGCGAACAAAGACTCCTTGGCTGGGGACAGACTGACTTTTATTAATAAATGTTTAGGATTGTGAATCCAAAAAAGCTGACAAAGCCGGTAGGGAAATACATGGTGCCCAAGCGAGGAACTAACAATAGAAGGATGGGGGTGAGGAGGGGAACGCAACTAGGTTATAGGAGATACAATGTTAGCCAACTAAGCCCAGGGGTAGGAGGGAGGAAGGAAGGGGGGAAGGGGGAAGGGGAGGGAGGGGGTTCACAATGCTGAGAGAGAAAGAAGATAGATGCACACAAATGTTCAGTGTACATATACCAGTTTGAGAATGGCTGAAACCAGTTTGAGATAAATCTGGTTGAATGTAGCATCAAACATAACTGGTTTGGCTCAAACTGGTTTATGCAATGTCTGTTCCAGACCCCTTGCTGGTTTAAGATGAACCAGACAGCCCCAGCATCCTGGCATGTTCTCTGGCCTGGGTAGGGCTCTCTGCTCCACAGCAGCGCTGGCCCCTCCCCTCTGCTCCCTGGCTGCAAGTTGGGCAAGACTGTGGGCTGCTCCCCACCCCGCCCCATCACTCCCTGCTAAGCAGGAATTCCCCCCTCCCTTCTGATTTGCTGAGAGGTGTCTGTGTATTAGCTAGTAGACCACATGCTGGCTATGGGCCATGTGGAAACAACAGGCAGAATCAACAAGTAGCTGGTAATGTCCCTCTGTTGCTTTCTTAACTGGGTGATAAACACTGTGTTTTCAGTTCCCTGCTGGGCTAATCACAGTGTCCTGCCAGAGCCTGGTCACATCCCCCCCAGCTCCATGCTGTGGAAGAAAAGTTGGGCTGCTCTAGTGCCCCCTGGCTTCTAGCCTGCGCCACTGCAGGCATGTGCCTGCATGTCTGGGATGTCTGTTCAGTTACAAAACAGATTTAGCCTAGCCAGGTTAGATTAACTGCAAAGATTGAATCAATTCAGGGTCAGGCTTTTTGAATGTCTGTCCCTAGCCCATGGGTGCATCTACATGTGCAATTAGCACATAACACTAAACTCTGGTACAGAAGTTTACTTCTCCCAGGCACCACTTTTACACATGTGCCTGGGACCTCAGCACACTGAGCCAGGGTGGAGCAGCCATAGGCTGTCAGGGGGTACCTGGGGGTCACCCTGCTCACTTGGGGCTGCTCTACCCTAGGTCAATGTGCTGTGGAGAGGCTGGCTGGGGCATGAGAGTGCTACCATGCAAGCAGCCCCTGCACAGCCCCCCCCCCCCCCCCCCGGCCCCAGCCAGCACTGGTCACTGTCTACACATGTGTTTTGGCACATTAAATGACTCCGCTATAGGATAATATTTGTCCCTGACAATACTATCCTACAATGGAGTTAATTAATATACTGTACCCTAATATGGGTGCATGTATACATGGTGATGCTTCACTGCAGAGCTAATTAGTCAGCTTCTCAGTAAAGTGCACATGTGGATACACCCTATGTTCTGTAATTTAGCTTCCAGTTTAATAGCAGATTAAATGTAATTTGGCAATTCTGGTTTCTTAAGGTCATAAACAATTTAGGTTCTTGCTACATATAAAAATGTTCTATAACTTTTTGATATGATTCAGTCACAATTCAATCTCAACACCTGATGTATGCTGATTTTCAACATGTCTTTATAAATGCAGTTCAAAAGTAGGTAGCAGCCACAGCAGGATGGTCTCTTTCAGACTAACTTGTTCAGAGAGTCTATAAGGAACCACGCTGCCCAGCCTTCTGCCTCTCTCCAGACTAACACAGCTAACTACCTCACTTAGTTCAAAAAGTAATTAACATTCACATGTATCAAAATATCCCTTATTTTAAATTTAGTGCACCAGAATCTGACGTATACATTCAATCTGAATAATACCTTACTCCATGAATTGCTTTGCTGAAGTCAGTGAGATTGCTCATAAAGTAATGTGCTACGTAGTATGAGTGTGAAAAGGTCAGAATATGGTATATGTAATATTTGTGACTATTGTTTTCATATGAGTTGGGTGAAAAGTAAAACCATAAAGCTCTCCGTGGTGATCACTTTATCCACACTCAAACAATATTTGCCTTTAAACCATCCCCCACTGTAAGTTGCAAATGATTTTTTTTTGACTATGAATAACTGCTGTTGGCATCATGTTCTTACTAACAACCTCTTGTACACCCTTTCCCCATTTACAATCCCATTCTACCATTTAAATCAGAATTTTTGTCCTGGGTTTAAATCTGCTTCATACTTACAAACCACCCTTGTGAATGGGGTTATGATACTATTTACAATTAAAATGATTATAAACATTATGAACCAGTAGCATCTCTGACATCATATCCCTTAGTCCTTGAATTGAAATTGTTTTTCCTATTGTGTAAGAAACCTGCAGCCCCATCCATCATCTTCAACTTTCATTTCCTTTTTACTTTTATCACTGTCTAAATTTACAGAAAATCTACAAAATAATAGTTCCTATTAAAACAATGAAAAGAAAGAACCCCAGTGTCATCTGTGTGCCTTTGATGTTCACATGATTTATTATTCACACATCTATTTCAAATCTCTGAAGTTACAAGACATTGATCTATTCCCTTAGTGTCATGATATCTGAATTTTGAAAGGGCATAACATAGATCTGATGTCTTTTGCAGCTAGAGAAAGCATGCAAGGAAAGTACTCACTTTCCACAAATATTTGTGTAATAAAGTTTTACTGCTGCAAATATTTATTAAAAAAAATAATTTCAAAGTGCATTTGGAAGTATTTATCATTGAATTTTCAATGAACATGTTTGAGAATTGATACTAAGACATTAATCCAACCAGAATACAGAAACAAAACTATGTCTTTTTAATGAAAAACAATTAAGCAAAGCAACTCAAATTTTCAACCCCGTTGTCAAATAGTACAAGCTACTTATGATTCAGTCATAAAATAAGTATTTTTAATTCGTGAAATAATTTCAGGTGACAGATGATTTTAGGAAATAGCAGTTTAATCACAGAAATTTCATAAGCAGTGACAGAAGTTAATTTCATCTCCCATACTGCATATTGTAATGTCCTCTTATCAGATTTCTTTAATACATCATCTCATTCTCCAGTCTACTCAAAATGTTTCTACTAAGATATTCTTCCTTGTCTACTAATGTAGTCAACTTGCTCCCTGTCTGAAACTCTCTATTTGTTCCTTCTTCTTTTACCTCATAAAGTTTAAGCTAAAGTCCCAATTTTCAGGGCACTTTCCAGTTGTGCACCAACATATTTATCAGTTTTGTCTCTTACTGCATCGTGAGCCATTCCTCTTCTCCCCTGTGCTGTGGCAGCTTTGCCTATCTATCTACTTGTCTGCTTTCCTCTCAACTTTCTTCATGCCTTCTTCTGCATGCAGAATGCCCTCTCTGAACTTGTCCTCTCTTTAAAAATAGCTGTGCAAGTTCCACCTCTTCCATGACACCAATAAGTGGATATCCAGGAGACTGGCTGACACCAGGCTCCTCCCCATCACATAGGGATTTCTGGTTTTAATTTATGGCTTTTATGTGTAGAAATGTGTATAACATGCATTTCAGTCTTATTTGGTTTGGCTGTATCCATCCTGTGTTTTATCTGTCATTTTTGGGTGCGTCTTAATTCACCCTTTGTATGTTACTTGTTTTTTCATATTCCAGACTCTTTGGAGAAGGGATTGTGTCACTTCAAGTTTGTAGATCATCTTTCAGCTGCAGTCTTGTCTTGAGTCCTCTGGGCACTACCACAATAAAAATAATAATAAAAGTTATGAATTGCACTAGATGCATTATTTTTTGTTAAATAATTATTTAAACAGCCCTAGAAAAAATACAAAGATGAAATAACAGCAAAGATTTTGGAGTACATTTAATGCTGTGAGATCCCTAGAGATTTAAATTATCTGTTTGTTCACAAAAGGTAAAATTTGCACCTTCACAAAATGCCTTAGTTTTGTAAACTTAGGAATTGGAGTATGCTCCTCAAATATTGAGTCCCGCTGTAGGGGCTCAGTGCAGCCACTCTGGGGACCCTGATTTATCCCAGAGGTCGAAATGACACTGTTAGGTCTGTCACAACCCAAGGGTGTGATTTTTGTTTGTGAGTGCTTCGGCACTGCTAAATTGTTCCCGCTAAATTGCAGCTTCTTTGCACGGTGGAGTTTTCTGCTGCAGAGGAGAACCCCGGTGCAAAAGAATTCCCACCACCAGTAGCTTTTTTTGCAGGGTGCATTTCTTTGTTGCAGCACAGAAATGCTCGTTGCAAAGAGTTCCCACCATTTGTATGATAATTCGAGCCCCATTATTGGCTTGCGTGAAATTATGCACACGTGGTGGCTAGTGATTGGCTTGCTAGCCGTATAAAAAGCTTGACTGGTTTCCGCCCAAGTTGGAGGACTCCACGAACACCAGGAGGAGGGATCTTCACGCTGTGTGAAGATCTCTAAGCGCTGTGGAGACTTTTGTACCCAGCGCATTTCAAGCAGGCAACAGGGGTCTGATCAGCCTCTAGCCTCTCCCCGTCGCCGTTCGCAATCCTCGACGTATCCCTCTCCCTGCGCGCAAAAGGATCCACGGAGCCTAGCAAACTTCATGTGAGTCTATTCAGAGCTCTTCACTTCGAGTACTTTCTTTGGTTGGCGCAACGGGCTCGCAGTTTACAGCCTCCAACCGGATGGGCTAGAAGAATGTTCACGGGAAGGAACTCTAGTCCGCCTCTCTTCTTTTCTATCTGTAACCGCAACTCAAGCAAGTTTTCCTGCCTGCACCGTGACCATCTTCGGTATAAGTAAAATAATCTTAAATTAACCACTAAGAGTCCGTGACTAATTCTAGCGTGTTGCCTGTTTTCTCCGACCCCGCGTGCCTGGGCTGCTGGCCACAGCCCGTGCGCACAAAAGGGCCCCAGATCGCTCCCAGCCCACACAAGGTCCAGTGCCTATATATCTGATGTATGATTTAAATGTCTCTTTTAGCATATTTATCTCTACAGGATGCGTCTTGGGTAGGGAAGTACCATTTCAGTGGAGAAGTGAGTCAGAAATAAACTAATTGACTTGTCTAAAGTCACAGAAGACTTATGTGGTGGAGCAGGAAGTTGAACAAAAGTCTCTCAAGTCCCAAGGTAGCACTCTAATCTAGCAGGAATTTCCAAGCAGCAAAATCAGTTTGCCTTACTAGCCTGGAAATGCCCTTTGGAGGGTACAGTACTCGCTTAATGTATTAGATTCATTCTAGCATTAAAAATAAGGTTGTTTGATTTAAAAATTAACTTATGTAGCTGCCTGTTCAGCAGCCAGCCACATGGTCTTGAATGAACAAGACACACTGAAAGGGTTTTAGAGCCCATCCTATAACATACTATGATATACCTGACCATATAATTAACTGTGAACAGAGGCATTGACTACAAGCGCTTCTGAAGCACTGCTGCCAAAGAGTGCATAGGGAATACAGTAGTCATTATAACCAGGCAGTGGCATCTCTGGGACTACAAAGCTTTGCTGAACACTAGGAAGTCAGTTATATCAACCTGCTAAGCAGTTAATGTCCTGTCACACACATCTGTGTTTACTACCATCAGATACTCCCAGCTGTTCATCTTGCCTATGTTTGATGGTCATTCTGGGACCCTCATGATGTTGAGAAGCCTGTTACAGAGAAGTACAATTTCTCACTAAAGATAGATGGAGTATCTCTAAAATTGAAGCAATATTATGTAAGTGACTGCACACAAACAATTATAAATGGTAAATTAATTTGGCATTCTTAATTATTCCTTTTTATATGTCCCTTCTCTCTATTCTTATTTTCACAGATACCATGACATTTTTTAAATGTGAACTTTAATACTCATGGAAATGAGGGACTGATTTCAAGGCCTGAAACTAGGCAAAGGATTTCAGGAACTATTTAAGCTTCCATACACAACCTCTTCTAATTAATAAACCATAGTCCTGACCCCAAGTATCTAATCCCTGAGCTTCTCCTGGACCAACACTACCAACAGTGCTTGCTTGTACAGAGTGTTTTTGGCAAGTCAAATGAAAGTACTAAACACATTTTAAAGAGTTTTGAAATGCTTTCTTCCATAAGTTGAGATGCTGGGAAAAGCTTATGCTCTGCTCTACTAAGCCCCCACCATGCAATCACCACTTGAGGGGCCTTGCACTGAACGAGATGCGAAGTCTCATGTATATGAAGTTGTGCATGTGTATAGCTTTTATATCACAAATGTTAGAGGCAAGCTAATTAAATATTGACACAGAGAACATGTGTATTAAAATGTCTTTTTATTTAAAAAATATTACAAAGGAGGAAATTATCAACATATACCCGCAAAAGACAATTGGAGAAGTTCCCTAGCAGTGACATCACAAAGAAGCATTAAAGCTTTTCCTTCAGACCTTATGGCAAGACCATAGCTCTTGCCTTCTCCAGAAGCATCTGGGCTGGGCTGCTCCCAGCTTCTCGACTCCCTCTCACCCAGAATTTCCTCTTAACTAAAAAAAAATATCCTGTGATTCAAACTGGCCACAACATTGTCAAGTCTACTGCTTTTTCCCCATAGGAGAAGCATATATTCTGTTCCCTTCACAATATAGAAGAGACAGAAATCAGGTGTAGTAAACACAAAGGGAATTGTTTATTCAGGATGCAGGACACATGCATGCTCACTCTCCTTGTCTCTCTAGCCTGCAGACTGTAGAGCATAGCATATGTTGAACAGTATCATTACACAAGATCTGTCTAATTCCTGGCCCAGATTATGAAGTCATGGAATGGGTTGCTAATTATATTACTTTAACAAATCCCTTTGCTTCTGCTTTTGGGAAATACTGAAGTACAGTTTCTGCAAGAAACTGAGACATAAGCATGCTGCTTAGGTCAAAATGCAGCTGACACCCATCACAGGACAAGTAAATTAGGCCTAAATAAATGTGGGAACAGCAGAGTAACTCATCACCTCAACTAAAGATGTTATGATCACAGACTGCCACACCTGAAAGCAATATGGCTCTCATACCTGAATTCCATTTCCTGAACATCACAAACTTCGAGCCAAAGGGTTTGAACCCCTTCTCAGGTTTAAACAACGCAGTCTGTGATAAGCTGCATTGCATCCCACTGTAAGATACATATTAAGGATTGATAATATTTGTGTGTCTCCTGGTCACTTTGCAATACAAAATCTTTTCACTTTATAGTCTAAATAGAAGCTGATAACTTTCTGATGATCCCTGTATAGTTTCTGACAGATTTTTGTTCCATAGTGTACACACTCAAGAATGCTATATTGTAAAAATTGAAGCCTTGAATCCTACACTATTTATGGGAAATAAAATGAAAGTGATGCTAAGGTTATTATCCTTCTTTCTTCTCAACTGTGTACTTGAAAAGGCCCAATTCTGTAACTGTTGCAATGCAAGACCCACATTAGGTTTAATTCTACTCTCACCCCAGAATAAATTAAGAGTAACTCTACTGAAATCATAGAAGTTAAGTTTATGCAAAAAAATAACTAGATGCTGCTTGAAATCTGTCACAGGAGAAGCAAGATCCAATATCAACTTTAGATTGACTACTTATCTGCATAAGAACTATTCATAGAAGTAGAAACATTTAAGATTGGGCCCAATTTTGAATATTAATATTATAGACTGCTCTGGTCTTGCTAAATCTTTTCTTGGCCACCTCATTTACATTTTTGTAGTATGTGATATTCTGACCCTTAGTGCATTGAATGAGAAGTATATATTGTCTGTTAGAATCCCTGAGTCTATTGCTAAAAGTACTTCCTCATTTGATGTCTGTGCGTTTATTATTATGCACAGATCTTCCCCCTCACACCCCAAAAAAGGAATTGGGCATTTTCTTAGGCCTTTATTCTTTGCAGAAAAAAGATGAAAATGCATTTTTGATTTTTCACTTCTGTTTGAAAGTATGCTTTTCTCTAGTATACTTATTTTTTATATAGGCCTGGTTTTACCCAGTTGGAGCAAATTTTGGAATAGTCTTTCAGGAAAAATAGTGGGGGCAAAACAACCTGAAATGCTTTAATATCGAACTGAATAATTTCAGGGAATGGTTATTATGATGAAAGAGTTCTGGCTCAATCAGTATGTGTAATATATGGAGTCATGTGTTTGTGGTCCCTAGGCTGGGGTATAAACAGACCTTTTGTAATGTGCAAGGTGTCTAGTAATCCTGCCAGGGCTTTATCTGGGTGCCAAGTAGGGCTAGATCAGAATTGTCTGCTGATGGTTTCTGGGGTTCACTTTCACCTTCCTATGAAGCATGGGAATATAGGTCATAGCTAAGGCTTGAGGGGAGTGGGGGCAGGAGAGGGATGTTTACTATGATGTGTTGATGGGTCTACTAGAAAGCCCGGAAATTTCTGGCTACAGGGTCTTGCTCCTCCACTCAGGATTACACTGATTGCCAAATCGGGAGTTAGGAAGGTGAAGGGTTTTGCCTTCCATGGTAGCATGGGGCATGGTCCTTTTTCCTAGGATTTTTTGATCATATGTTATTTATTAATTCATTCAATTTATATGTCACCCTTCCCAACAGGGTAGAGCCTTTTGCAACCCAAAATATAATTTAAAACTTAGATTGAAAAATGATTAGCTTGTCTGAAATGAATTTACATGTATATGCCATAATTTCATGCACAGGCACAGACACACTTTCAATCAGGCCTTGAGGACTGCCTTGAAAATATTAACTAACCAACTCCTTCCCTGTTGTTAGTGGGGGGACATCAGCAGTGCTTTGTACTCCCCTGCTTTATGTATGGCATGCTATAAGGTGGTGGTAGTGTCAGGTATTGAGTCCCGTAGCTGCGGATACGAGTTTGAAATAGTGATTTTAGCAATTCCTTGGATAAGCAATTACCTGAAAATACAGAAGACTGGACTCAGTGGTCCAGGAGGCCCTTTTCAGTCCTATGTTCTTAAGCCATTGATCACTAATAAGTCATCTTCTTACTACATATGCATAAGTGACAGTATCCATACCACATTATGGAAGAGTAAGAGTGATGATTGCAAGTCTGTATTTATTGATAAGTGCTTTTCATTTATTTTTTACCTTTTCTCCTTACATATTTCTCTGAGGGTAACCAGAGCTGTTACTCTTTTCCCCTTTGTTTCATATTGTGTATATGCTGTGGAAAGAGATGAAAAAGTTGTTTACAGCACCTTGTGTGACAGTGAGACATTGCTTGTTTTGACATCTAGGTGAAGATATAAATACATTTATAAAATAATTTTTAAAAATGGGTTGTCAGTGAAAACAGTGATGGCTGAGTAATGACAAATGGCTGCTAGCTTGGCAAGTGTTAAAATAATAAATATGTTTATCACCAACTCATTTCACTGTTACTGACCAAAACTAGTGGGTTACTTTATGGGGATCAAGTGAAGAGCTACATCTGTAGCAGAACGATCTTTCCCCTGTGTCGTGTGAAGACTGGGTAATGCTTTCAAAACACCCCACGATGACACCACTTACAAGTGTACTTAACCTCATACTTTATTGTTTTACTTTACTGAGCTCATTCATGGTAGGAAAGTTAATAATCAGCATTCTTCTATTGCACTTTCCATTTGTAGATCTTCAGGGCTTTACAAGAGTAGCAAGTAGATTTTCCCCTGTTTTAAAGATGAGGAGAAACTGAGGCATATTAAGAAGACCTCTTTGCCCAAGGTAAGTCTGCAGAGGGTTGTTGGAGCCACAAATTGACCCTTTGCCTCCTGAGTTCCACTCCAGTGTTGTTCGATCACACTGTCTCTATTCATTAACCCAGGCAGATGTGTTTGTAGGCATATCCAATAGTATGCCTATACTGCTTCTGATTGCACTTAAGCACATCTACCCACCTGTTTGTGCTTGTATTTTTACCAAACCCAGAACTGTGGCAAGGGAGCTGTTCTATGGCAGCTTTCAAGCATATCAGAAACTGGTCTCTAGAGCAGCTCGAGGGGGGGATGCTCCTGGAGCATCCCCACCACCACATTTGGCATATGTAAGCTGGAGGAGGTGAATGGGGAGTACCGAAGCATCGGTCTTGAAGAGCACAATGCAAGCAGCATAGGCAGCCACTTAGTAGGCAATGTTCTTCAGTCAGTAGGTGCTTTTGAAAATTGTACCCTCTGCCACTAAGTAAGGTCCATTTGTCATTCACACAGGCAGATACTTTTTGCTCATGTGGAGGCACACTGATTTCAACAATGCACCTCAGCAGGTCTGAGTGCAGGTTTGGAGTGCAATATGCCACTGCAGAGGAAAGTGCATCATGCTGGTTTAAAAGATTTTATTTTAAATATATGACAGGCTCGTTTACTGTTAAGTATTAGACCTGTATTTAAGAACAATGTTGCTATTAAGAAGTCCTTTCTGCTGATGAAGTGATGATATGCTTCTGTTCATTGACTTTACTAACATTTAGCAAGTAGAAAAGCAGAATTTCATTTCAGAGAATAGCTCCATAATTTCATGCACCTACCATAAAAACAAGCAAATTGACACCCTGCCAGGAGTAGCCAGAGGAGATCTTAGAAGAGAGTTCATAATGATACTGTTGCCATATTGCATGCCTGTAAATAATTCATTAAGTCAACCACCCTTTTGTTTTAAGCAAACATGAGCAGATGCCTTTTTAAATTGGATACAGACAACGGTTTTCAGCAAAACATTATTGTAATATGACACTTAAAAAGAGTAACATTTTTCTCATATTGATTTTTGTACTATTACTGACTCTGATAATTCACAGTGATTATTTGTTACTCGCCAAATCTGTTGTGTTGGGTTTCCTTCCCGCGCACCCCCAAACGTTTTTTAGACTCATGTTTTGTGCTAGGTTTTGTAGTTTCCGTGATGCTGTAACTATCTAACAAATTCAATGCAATAAACAATATATGAAGCAATATGTTTTATGACCCTGAAATATTAACATTTTTTGTATAATATGAAAGTGCTGTTCAGTCATTTTTAGCCCTGGTTCCTGAAGCTATCTGCTTTTCTGTTTGGAAAAGGAGTAGTCAAGTAATTAAAAGACATGAAACAATAACATTTGTGGGGGGTGGAATAAAAGGGTAGTGTCTACATAGCAGATGATCATTATTTTAATTTATAACATTTAGTTCATAAAATCAAATCATATATTTGAAAATATCATGATCATAAAGTGTGGAGGTGTGTGTTAAAAAAACCAACAAAAACAAAAACCCCTTTCTTATTTCTAACCTTGTTCTATTCCCTTCATCTCCCCAGCAGTGTGGGAAAGACCTTCATAGTGCACTATTACTCTTAATCCTACTTGTTATTTCTAGTTTGGATTTTACAACCCCCTTTTTATGTTAGCACTTTTCTGTTTACATGGTCACACAGCATGAACTTGACAAAATTTTGATTCCATCCATCTTTTAATCAGCGGAACCATAATGAAAGCTTTAAATTTCAACAAGGGCATCATGTGTATACAAAATTAAGCATAGATGGAAGCATAGATGATAAAATTGCAAAAGGATGGTGGTCCTGTAATAGACAAGTATGTTGTAACCATTTAAAAACAAATCTAACTCTCTCATGTTGGGCAAAACTTGTTACATTTCAAGCAGTAAATAAGTGTTCATTTCAAGTATGTGGTTTTACTGTGATAGCTTCTTGCCCTTCAGACATTGCTTTAAGAGCAAACCCCAAACAGTTGTTCTGAGTATTATTAACTAGTAAATAAAATGGAATGTATAAGCATGTTTTATTGATCCATCTAATGTTTCAGAAGGGCTACAGTGGGCTTTTACACATTTTGTAAGACTTTACAAGCTATAAACCACAAATCCTTTGCATGTGAATTATACAACTTTCATGCTGTAATGAAGTACTTAAAAATGTGTTTTAAGAAAAACACTGCATAAGATTTTATTGCTATTATTATTAGTATTGAGCCTGTTGACCACTGCATTATTTCAGTTTTATATTGGCCTGGCTGGAGTTAGTGGTGAATTGGACTCATTATTTCTATTTACCTTCTTTTAGGTTTCCTTATTATGGCGTATGCTTCCCTCCTCCCCTCCCCCCAACCAAAATCTATAGTGGAATATACCATTTTGTCTCTGAAAAGTATTATGAACAAACAGAACATATGTGCAGTAAAAATATAAATAACAGATTCTAAGTCCAGAAGGCATCACCATGTTAACTATTCTATGTATACCCTGTAATCACAGAATTTACCCTTCTTCTTGGGTAAGTTAGCCTGCACTAAGCTCTGGCCATAGGTGACTGGTAGGGGTTGCATGGAGGTGCACGTGCCCCCCTCATGAGGCTGGTGCCCCCCCTGACAGCCAACACCGATGCTGTTGGTAGGGCTTGTGCCTCCCCCCCCCCCACCCCACAGGGCCGTTGCTATTGGCAGCTTCTGTGGGTGCCCCCCCTCCAGATTCGGAAGGCACCACTCACTCGTGGCTCTGGCTACTATCACTAAACTGCTACTCCTAATCAGCTTGGCTCACTTCAAGCTTGTCTGGCTGTCTCTGTAGTAACTCATTCAATACCTATATAGAAATGCCCTTAGTCTGAATTTCCCCACCACAAGCCATACAACCTCATCAGAAGACCTCATCTGGAAACAACTCAAATGAGGTGTCAATATAACAACATCAGTGACAATAAAATGAAAACATTTATACCCAGAACTTTCAGTCCTAGTTACAGCTAGGTACAGACACTACGCATAAACTGGTTTAAGTGATTGGAAATCAACCTATACCCATAACAGAAGTTCAGTGCACATAGACTAGTCTAAAAATGGCAGAACCTGGGCTAAGATAGACCTGGATCAATGTGCAGGGAGGTACACTAACACTCAGCCCATGCTTGGTGGCTCTGGCCAAGCACCTGGGGACCCTGCCCCTGAGCTCTCCCAGAATTGAGCCAGCAAAGCCTTTCTCCCCATCCCCACTTCCTGCCTCTGGCCATTTGTTAGCCACAGTCACAGGGAGGGGGGGAGGGGTAAGGGAGGCATTTGTGTCCCTTGCATGAGCCCTGGCACCTGGGCACTTGAGTCCCTGGGTTGTGCCCCCACAACCCACCATGAAGTACCCCATGATATACACACAGACCTGATAATGAGCCTAAGAGAACTCCTGAACAGCCCCATAGACACTGACCCTGGCTCCTGCACACCCAGCCACAGACACCCCCCACCCTCATGGCCCTCTGCTTGGACATAGCCCCATGGACGCCACTCCTGAGCTCTCCTAGAGCCATGCCAGAAAAGCCACACTCCCCAGCCCTGCCTCCTGACTCTGGCCATCTGTTAGTTGCAGGCAGGTCGGGGGGCAGTGGTAGAGGGGAGGGAGTGGTAGAGGGGCAGAAGGCATTTGTCCCCTATTCAAACTCAGGTACTCACACTGCATCATGAAGCCCCCCGTGATGTACACATAGATCTGACACTGAGCCCATAGACTTTAACCCTGGCTCCTGCATACCCAGCCAGAGATTCCTATGGCCACACACATGGTCACAGCACCACTGACCCCAACCCTGGCTTCCACATACCACATCTCAGAAGCCAGAAACTCTTTTCAGGCCTGCAGCTACAGTGTCCTGGAGTACTAGGGTGGGGGTATGTGGGAGAGGCACTGAGTATCCAAGCCAGGTCAAGCAAGTGGATGCCCCTGGAAAATTCAGGAGCAGGTGGGGCATGCCCAGCTGCCTTCATGTTGCAGGTAGGTAGAGGACACTAGAAATTTCTAGACCAGGACTTGGGGCATTGCCAGAATCACAGGATATCTGCTGGAAACCCCTAGAAAGTTTGAGGTTATTGGTGTTTCCTCACCAGTGGAGCCCTGGTCACTCTGGAGCAGAGGCTGCAACCAGCTGCAGTGAGAGGGAGAGCCATGTGCTAGGACCCACACCTTTGTGCATCCTTCTCTCTTTCCATCCATCCACACTTCCAGCCTTTCTGGCCTCCTTCCAGCCTTCTGTTCACCCCCTTTCAGCTAGACCCTCACTCCCATGGACACTAAGGCACCACAGGCACCATGGACAACTCCACCCCATCCTCCTCCACTACCCAACCCCAGTCACACAACTGGGACTAGGGGGAGATAATGAATCTTGTCACTATCTGCAGGGAGGAGACCCAGCACCAGCTCCAGAAAGGGCACTGGAACAGGGGTGTCTTCAAGTATGTCACCCAGCATATGCAGGTGTGGGATCACAAAAGGGACTGGGAACAGTGCTATGTCAAGACCAAATGGATAAAGATGCAGTATAGGTGTGTTCATGATGCCAACAAAAAAGTCCAGGGCCTGAAGGCATATCATACTCTTCTATGAGGAGATGTCCCACGTCCTCACCAAGGACAGGGCTATCAAGACCCCACACACCTATGGCAGCCCTGGGGGGCAGGAGGAGTTGATGGCAGGGACTCCACTGGGGGAGGAGGTACAGGCAGGGTCCGGGACAATAGGACAATTGGGTTCTTGGAGCAGGTCCCCAGGGGGTACAGGGCAAAAGGACAGCTGCTGGATCCAGTCTATGAGTCTACTCCATTGGTGCTAGTCCCTGCATCATCACAGGATGTGGGACCTGATGTGCACCTGCAACTGGATATGAGCTCCCTTGATATCTTCTTGGCATGGCCAAAAGCAGGGAGCACAGCACACTGGAAAGTGGGGAAAGCTCTGATACCACAGAAAAATTTGGATCCAGGACCTGGAGTCCAAGCCTGTGCCCTTCACCTTACAGGAACCCCCCACCTCAGGTCCTCAACCCCAAAAGACCACAGCTGAGCATGTGGATCTCAGTACATTTTTCCCTGCACTGCTGCTATGGGTCTTCTAGACCCCCTCCTCCAACACCTCACTGCCCTCCTCCCAGACATGCAGTCCTGAAACTATTAAAAAAAGTGTTCACAGAAGGCATGTTTCATAGAAGTATAGGTGAAAATTTTAAACATATTTAAATACTTTGGTTTGGTTTGATTTGGTTGCATTGATCAGTTGAGTAGATCAGTAGGTGTCAGCCTTTTTGGCAGGCATACCACAAATTAGTTCCTCCTCCTCCTTGAGTGCCACTCTGATCACCTTCCTCTGCCTGATCTACAGGTCTGCTTCCTGCTCTGTCTCTGCCTCATCTACATCTCTGTTTTCTGCTCCCTGCCCTATCTGCCACTGTTTTCTTGTCTCTCTCATATGTAGGTTGCCCCTGGAATAAATAATGTACAGTATCTAAAAAGCTGGGTCAATGAATAAGAAGTCTTTTATCACCTGTTTTTTTCCTAACCATTACTAAAGACTGTCTAGTTTATTTCATAGATTCAAATGGACACTTTAGTGCACAGTTAAATTTGCATATTTAAAATACCTTTGAAATTTTAATCACAATATTATTGCTCATTCATTATAAGACTTTCAAGAAATAATAGCAAAGTGGACTTGCTGTTTCATGTCCATAATCAGTCTGAACATTAACATTTTAAAAGATGAGTAAAAATTGATCTGTTTGTGACCCAGTGGCTAAGGTACTGAATTAGGAGATGAAAGACCTTGGTTCTGTTCCTGACTCAGGGTGCTGACAGAAGGGATGGTTTGGCATGTGATTGGGCCCCTGAAGTGCTCTACAGCCATGCACTGACAGAAGTCCATGGCTGTACAGTCGAGCAAAAATCTGAACTGTCATTACCCGAGGGTTCAGATGAAGGCATGTCAAAGCAGAGCACCTTCATTAACACCTGTCAGTGTCTACATACACTACACAGCCCAGTCCTGCCCCTGGTGCTATCTTCAGGATGGGAGGGGGAGAAGGGAGAGGAGTGAGTTCCATATAGGGATTGCTCAGCCTCTGCTGGAGGGTGAGGTTCATGGATTGGAGCCCCCCTACAGTGGGGAAGGGCTCCAATCCACCTGCCCCCCCCCCCCCTCTAGCTAAGGCTGGGAAAACCCCAGACCAAGCTCCCTCCACTCCCTTTCCCCTCTCCCTTTCTGAAGGCAGCACTGGAGCTGGGAAGGGGGAGGGGCTGGGGAGAGCGGATGCAGACATGCAGCCACTTCAAACTGGAGCTTGATCCTTCAGCCCCTGGGACCCAACAGACAATGTATTTTGGGTCTAGGGAACACTGTAACTCATGGCACTTCCTGAGAAGTGCTGTGAGTTATAGAATCACAGAATCATAGAAAATTAGGGTTGGGAAGGACCTCAGGAGGTCATCTAGTCCAAACCCTTGCTCAAAGCAGAACCATCTCCAACTAGATTATCCCAGCCAAGGCCTTGTCTAGCTGGGACTTAAAACTTTCCAAGGATGGAGAATCCACAACCTCTCTGGGTAACCTGTTCCAGTATTTTACTACCCTCCTGGTGAGAAAGTTCTTCCTAATATCTAAGCTAAACTTGCCTTGCTGCAACTTGATACTGTTGCTCCTTGTTCTATGTCTGACACCACTGAGAACAGTCTAGCTCTTTTGAACCTCCATTTATGTAGTTGAAGGCTGCTATTAAATCCCCTCTCAGTCTTCTCTTCTCCAAACTACATAAGCTCAGTTCCCTCGGCCTCTCCTCATAAGTGATGTGATTCAGCCTCCTCACCGCTTTTGCTGCCCTCTACTGGACTCTCTCCAATTTGTCCACATACTTTCTGCTAGGGTGGGGAGGGGGCAAAACTGAACATAGTACTCCAGATGTGGCCTCAGCAGTGCTCAATAGAGGGAAATAATCACTTCCCTTGATCTGCTGGAAATGCTGCTACCAATTCAGTCCAGTATGCCATTATGCTTCTTGGCCAGGGACCAAAGTTACACATAAACCAGTTTAAGTGATCAGAAACTGGTTTAAACCTGTAACAGAACAGAAGTTCAGTGCACATAAACCAGTTTCAAAATGGCCAAAACTGATTTAAAATAAACCTCATTGATTGTAGTATCAGACTGAGTTGATTTGTATCGAACCAGTTTATGAAACTTCTGTAACAGACCCCTTCCTGGATTAAGTTAAATCAGAGTCTCCCGACATGCTTTTCAACCTTGGGTTGGGCTATGCTTTCTGCTCCAGAGAGAAGGGTTGGCCTCACCCCTCTGCTCTCTAGCCCGAGCAGGGGCAGAGGCATGGCCAGATACCAGCCAGCAAGGCCCCCTGAGGCAAAGGGGGCAAGGAGGAAGTTTATTTTCCCCTCCCTCCCCTCTCCCCCTGGGGAACCCCAGCTGGGGTCTGCTTGGCCAGGCATGCATGGCAGAGGCAGTGGCCAGGGCTGCTGACAGAGCTGGCTGTGCTGCTCCTCCCCCCCGCCCCCCTGCCTAAGTGGTTGTGAGGGGAAATGCCTGACAGGGGTTGCTCCACCCTGGCCTGGCAGACCCCAGCTGGGGTTTCTGAGGGGGAGGGGGGGAATAAACTCCCTTCTTGCCCCCTTTGCCTCAGGAGGGCATGTTGGCTGGTGTCTGGCCATGTGCCTGCCTTTGCCACTGGTCATTGATGAAGACATTGAACAAAACCAGCCCTAGGACTGACTCCTGAGGCACTCCACTTGATACTGGCTGCCAACTAGACATAGAGCCATTGATTACTACCCTCTAAGCTCAATGATGCAATAAGTTGCCATCTACTAGTACATTCCCCACAAATTCTTCAATTTTTTTGAGTTACAGTGAGGAGTTTTCATCCTTGTTTGAGTTACAGTGGGGAGCTGCCTGATGTCTGTCAGTGCCTTCAGTCTTTGAGCTGAGTAGGAAAGTCTCTTCCTTTCTTTCGGCCTGTACTTCCTCTTCCACTCTTTTGTCTCTCAGCCATTTAAATTGCAAGCTGTTTGAGGCAGGATCTCTCACTATATGTTCGTACAGCACCAAAGTTAGTTAGGGACTCTAGGTACTGTTGCAATACATATAATATTTATTGAGCAGAACTGCACTGTTACAAGTTTAGGGGTGTTTTTTGTTAGTTGTCCCAAATATGGCCTCCAAATGTTAAGCCTGCATCTCTCCTAATGCTACCGTGTAAAATCATTAGAGAGAAAAACAGTTTTTGCAGCTATAACCAATGGGTTCAAGTTTCATAGCTACTAAAACTTAAAGTGAGATTTTTCTCTTATGCAAAAGTAAACCTTAGCCTGGGAAGCAAGACTTAGGAGGAAAGTTTGAAAGAATTAGGGTTATTTCATGTGAAAAAGAGAAGACATGAGGGGTGATTACAGAGAGGATGGGGATAGACTATTCTCTGTGGCTCTAGGGGACAGGGGTAGGAGCCATGGCTTCAAACTATAGCAGAGGAAATTTAGGTTGGAGATTAGGAGGAACTTTGTGACTGTGAGGGCGGTCAGTCATTGGAACAGGCTATCTAAAGAACTTGTAGAATCGCTATCCTTGGAAGTTTTCAAGACAAGGTTAGACAGACACTTGCCTGGGATGGTTCAGTTACAGATGATCCCAGCTTGAATGGGGTGCTACACTAGATGACCTTAGGTGACCGATTTAACCTACTTTCCTATCATCCTAATACTGAAGCTAAGACCAGCTTATTATGTAGCTCAGTATTTTTCTCTAAACAAACTGGCTACAGCAAATGTTGTCAGTGTGTCTATTTAGAGCACATAACGAGTTGGCAGAATGACTGTCCTGGGGCCTGATCTGTTTATCTGAATGGATACAGAGTAAACAGCAGTGGTATAATAATCTCTAGTTTTTATCACCAGAAAGTACAAATAAAAAGTAGCTAAACAGTGATGCGCCCAGTTTCTGCAATGTTGGGACAACCTGAGAAAACATTTGTCTTATAGCTACAGCATGCAAATTTCAGAGTAACTCTAGATACTAGTAAAAGGCTAGATGCAAAGCTATTCTGTCTTTATATGATATCCTTAGGCCTGTGAGCACTTGAGAAACTACTGAAGGAAGGATGGTTTGCGGTAGCTGCCGTGTGACCCTGGTAGTTTAGCCAGTGGGGGCGGATACTCCATAGGAGGAAGTATCAGGCCTCTTGGAGCTCTGGCACAAGTGGCACCCAGTGGCAGGAGGTGCCCAGCAGCCCAGGAGGCTCATGCCAGGCAGTAGGGAAAGGGAAGCTTTGCCAAGGGAAGGAATGGGCCCCTCAGAGCTATGCTGAATGGCAGGTGGTGGCAGGAAGTGCCCAGCACCCGCTCTACCCAGGGAAGGATCTGGCTCCTTGGGGCTCAGGCAGCACCCCCTCATCCCCACTGCTGCTAGCTGGGCTAGCAGGCTCCTGGATGCGTCATGGTAACTTACTGCCACATCGTGTCCAGGTGGGCACAGCCTCCAGTGAGAGTCACGCAGGGCAACAAGCAGGACATGCTGCAGCTCTTGAGCCTCCATGCTTGAGTGTGGGTGGTGGGATGCCCTGGCAGGGTGCAGGCAAGCTGGGACACAGGCACATGCAACTCATGACAGAGGGTGCTCACTCTGGGGCTTTTCTGGAAGCCTAGTACTGGGTGTGGGGGAGGGTCTGCAGGGACACAGCAGGGGGTTGCAGGCACGCTTGACCATGCCCAGCAGCCAATCAGGGGTGACCCAAGTGCTCAGCGGTCTCTGGCAGCCCAGGGAGCCCAAAGGGCCTGCTGGGAGGCATGCAGGAGTGCCCCCAACCTGCAGGCCTCAGCCAGTGCAGGCAGCCTGCGTGCCCACCCCTCCCAACCAGAGCGAGAATATGTGTTCTCTTCACTACCGATCTAACCTAGGCCATGTACAGAAAACTGAGTAACTTGGATCAATTCTACCGCCAGCTTTTAGAATATCTGTACTTAGCCATAGATTATTGGTATCAATAGCATAGCAAAAGGGTCATTTTTAAAATACTGCCCCAATTCTTTAAAATCCCTCATGCATGACCTAATTATACTTCACAAGTGATGAGCTTGAAGCGGGACCTGCTCACATGTGTAAAGTTCATCATGCTTATAAGTGTTTCTAGTTATGGGGCTTTAGTTAAAAATGAAAAGTAGATGTATAATGTTAACTGATGCTAATTATTCAGTTAAATTGCACAAATGATATAAACCAATCTCAGTTCATCCATAAAAGTCTCCTGACAAGAATAGTCTCCTTCTTGGTATATTGATAATAATGTCCCAGTAGTCATTTTCACTCAGATAGATAAATCCAGGCTACCAGATTTATGAGGACTTGATTTGATACCGACCAACTTGCATTGATAGATTTTGCTTAATTAAATTAAAATATTCTTTTTTTTTTTTAATATAAAGAAGCACCCTCTTAACTTCGGATATAACAAATTACTCATTTTTTTTCCAGCATAGCTTGAAATTGTGTCACTTATACAAGATCCATAATATGCTGATTTTTCTGAGTGCACTGAAATCTCAGAAAGATTTACAGTATTAATAACTTCAGGCTGGTTTAAGTCAATCTTTAGGAAACAACACAGATTATATAGTAATTATTTTTTTTCCCTGTGACTGAAACCCAATATTATAAATGCAAGCTGTTTGAAGAAAATAGTACTTTATGTTCACACATTGAGAATGCTTACAAGGTTGTGACTTTATTCTTTTTTTCTTTGCTAGAACATTAGGTGAAGAAGAAAGACTGATACCTCATGTCAGTCAAAACTGAACAAATGGCTTTAGGTTAAACGGATTCAATTGGGAATCATTCTGTTACAACTAGATTTCACTTTGTGTAAGTTTAGCACACAGTCCTAAGAGGTCATCCTGAAGTACCATTGGGAGGGAGGGAGGGAGTGTGTGTGTGTGTGTGTGTATATATGAGAGAGTGAGAAAATTTATAAGAAATACTTCAATAGTTATCTTTAGCATTTATAAGGAGTGTAGGCTGCAATCCTCCAAACACACGCACCTAAGGAAACCTGTGAGTCATCCCAATGAAGTTAAATGGAGTAGTTGTATCTTAAGGATAATCAAAGTATAACTATTTGTAGGATCAGTGCAAAGCTTGTGCAGCCTTAAGCATCTGAGATATGGGGTCAGTTATTCTAGTCAGCGATCACGAGACTCTCTTTGATTTCAACTGAACTACTATATCCCCGCTGTACAAAATAGTTCTAAAATATAAAATCCTTCAGAAATAGATTTTCCCCATACATGAGTTAAAGCAGCTGGAGAAAAGGAAGTTGTCTCCTTGCCATACCTAATATTAGAAGTCCCAACCCTACACTCTAGGGAGATGCCTTCTCCTAATCCATTGCTAACTTCAACTGATTCATGAATTCTGCCAAGTTACAACATGAATTTTACAACCTAACATATCCCTTGGGTCCCTGGGATACTGAAAGGCAGATGGAAAAAAACCTATGCTGCCCAGATCAGTCTAACAATGTAAGGATTTATTTTCCCCCCAGTTCCAAAATGTAACCACTGGGAGGCCTCTGCAAGGTCCCAAGCAATGATCTTAACTGTCACCTTAAAAAGGGAGGATTTTTTTTTTTTTTAATGGATCATTCGTTTGGTTTTGTAGAAGCCAGTAACCTTGTGATGACATCCACCTGTCCAAAATAGTCACAGGCCCCTTCTTCAATTATGTGAAGAGGAAGAAGTGTATAAGAGGTACAGTCAGTAAAAGGCCTGTGAATTTTTTCCCCCATTTAGTCCTCTGGGTGAAGGATATTTTTTCCCCCAATAGAAACACTTTTCTTGCTTCACGTTTTGCTAAATTCACATCTGTCTTAGAAGTAAAGGCGGTAACACTTATCCCTAAGTGTCACAGGTTCCAATGCTTGTTAAGACATCTGGTAACCAGGTTGTCCAAGACTGACCAGAGGAACTGGTGCTGATTTGTCTGAAGCATGGTTTGTCTCAACACGACTCCCTCAAACACTTCATTATTACAAAGCTGTTATTTAGTTTCCTGGAGGCTGTTGCCATCTGCAATTTTCATAGCATATGCAAACTGAAGGGTGGTCTCTATGTGGGACCTGCTATAATAGATAAAAAAGTCATATTTTTTGCAGAGTTTGTGACAAGACTGACAGCTCTCTTGAGGTTTCATTCAATGTGAAACAATTTTAGCAAATTTAGTATTTACCAAATGTTTTTTGACCTACATTTTTTGTTGTTGTTGCTCATTAAATTATCTTTCCATATTGTCAGATGCAAATGTGAAAACTTTGTGAAATATGAATGACCTAAAAAGCAACTTTAACTGTAGTATTTTTGGCATTCTGATAACTGTTGGACTTGTCTGTCTGTAGGAATAATGGTAATGCCTATTGTACATTAAGCTAGTTTACACTCTCATCAACTGACTAAGAGTGCCCACAGAAACTTTCAAATGACTGATTTCAGCAGTATCCGAGAGCCATGCATCTCCATTGGCTAATTCAAGTTGGGAAATGCAGAGTTGAAACGCACACACCAAAGGCAAATTTTTTTAATAATGTATACAGTCTCCTCTCCTTTCAAGTGACTGCAGGTGCCTCATCTGTCCAGTCATTTTGATGTTTAAATCATTCATCATCAGCCATCCAGTCACCCTCAGTGACAATAGTATTGAGTGTTGCCTTTTCTGTATGTTTCTATTGCTTCAGGAAGAACAAAAAAAGTTGATGTCTCTACTTTCAGTTTCTGCTCAACAATAAAGTATTATGGCTGTATTTTTTTTTCCAAGAGAGGAGCCAACTATGAGAAAGAGATGGCATTACATAAAAGAGCTGCTAATTTCTTTTCCATTTCAGTGGCAACATGGTATGTGATCTGATGTTGAAACAGCTGTGATGAGAAGAGTGAATCTTTTCAACCTGTGCTCCATTTAATCTCTTGATTCAGCAAATGTATTGCATAGAAAAGAAAGCCTTTTTTTTGGCAAAAAGACATACAAAAAACTAGAACTCTTGGTTCCAAAATGATACCTTTTATTAGACCAACTGGAAAATTGCAAGAAAATTGTCCTTTTCTGCGAGCTTTCGGGATCAAAGTCCCTTTGTCAGGATCCGGGAAAAGTATAGATGGTACAAGATGATAAAAAGTCCCCATAGGTAGCAAATAAACTCATTTTTTTTGGCAAATACTATCTAGCATTTAAGTTGTCCTAAAGCAGCATTTGCTTTCTGCAAACAGCTTGGCGCTTGTGTCTAGCCCAAAGCTCCCAAAATGTTTCTCCTTTCTTTTCTGATAAGCTCCATAGAACTGTGTGTTGGAGTCTCAATCCTAGATACTTTCTTTCTCAGGATCTAGTTTTGAAGTTGCTGACTTTATCTATGATGTACAACTATGAAACTCAGCTGACTTGCATACTATTTTTATGGACCTGATTCTTTAGTGCTGTATTTATGCTTGCTTTGGGGTAAACAAAATGTTACAAGTGCAACACAACTGCCTCAATACAAGCATGATCATCTACAACAGTTGTTCTCAACTTTTTTTGGCCTCAAGGGCCCATACATTTTGTGACTTAAGTGGCACCCAATTTCAAAAACTAATTTATGCATTACAATGTTTACTTCCTTACAGAGGGGCTGGGAAATGCTGATGGGGGATTGTTCAGGTAGGGCTTATCTACTTAGCTTATCTCCTCACACCTCCGGGCACCCTGGTTGAGAATCACTGATCTACAAGTATACAAGTTTTCCAGAACTCCTTGCTGCACCAAGGAAAAGGTATGCAGGTGGAAGAAAACTGCGTTGTCCATGAAGCTTCTTAGCTATACTGATTTTGGCTGCCATTTCAGCCTTTTGGGATAGTTGTGAGCAATGCAAGTTAAAGCAGTCATCAGATTAATAACTTACTGTATGTGAGCAGCTTTGCATTGGGCTGGTGTTAGTTTCAAGACAGTGTGGTGGGAAGCTTTATCTCACCTCATGTTCACATAACCCTGACCTATACTATATGCAATTTGACTACACCCCAAATTCTGGCCCTGTCTGAATAGATTGTATGCTGTGTTCCTTCAGTGCATTTTTTGTCAATTAGCCATCTACCCTGGCTTTTCAGTCTTTATACAGGAAAGTACACCAAGAATATATTTTCTCTGCATGTTAGCTTTGTCACATATTTTTACTCTTTAAGAGCCTTTTATTTATCATTTGATATTTATTTTATTTAATAAAATGCTTTGTTTGGGACATGGAAATTAGGGATGGTCAGGCTTCTTTCTTATAGCAACATCTAGGACTTTGTTTATATTCTCAAAGTCTTCAGAGCAAAACCAGCCAATGACTGACATACCCTCTGGACCAGGAAGCTCATACCATTCTTTTATGAGGAGGTGAGCTGTCTAACCAGTTACGGATAGATGTAACAATGGTATTAATATCAGGTTACAGAAACAAGCTGTTGGGTCTCCCTGATTCTGTAAGGGGTACAAGTGTCTCAAAGCTGCTCCAACTTTAGCCTTGTTTTATTCAGGGTCAATGTTAAAACTATATAGCTAACATGTCACTACAAGGTCATGAAGACAGAACAATTCAGTTGTGTGCCCTGCGTACTCTGGAGCAGTGACAGCTCCTCTTCCCCTTTAAAAACAGCCGAAAAGTATGTGTGTTCATATGTGGAAAGGAGTAGATCAAACTTGCAAGAGCACAGCTGACTTAAGTATTATAAGCCTTTATGTTCCAGAGTTGTCGACAATAGTTAAGACCCCATGTTAGCAGTGCAGTAACTATGCAAGATCCTTAACCATGTTCTCTTTTATTTTCTGCATACTGCATCTACTGTATTTTAGTGTGGGTGGGAGACAAGATAAAATAAATATCCTCTCTGGTTTTGAACCTATCGGAGCACATGTTGGCTTTGTAGCTCTTGAAAAGTTTACTTTGTTAGGTCTGGAATAGGCAATAGAGAAAAGGGCAGTTCATTGTAGGAGATTCTCTGAATCATACTGACCTCACTTCCAAGAAAAAAAATCTGGTTTGTCATTGGAGTAGAATAGGGGAGGCATTATGAAAGGTAAATATAATATACATTTAATATAATGGGGGGAAAGAAAGATAGTCTTGTTTCCTTATAAAAGGCTTCCTAGTCCACTTCCATGTATTCTGGAATGTTTACAATGTTCTGTATATTCCATGATGATAAATCCTGCCAGTTCCTTGTGTTGTCGCCTTATAGTCTTTGTTAACTCTTCTCTTTTTATTGTCTTTTGGGCATAGATTCTCACCTTCTTAAATAACTCTAAAGCTTCTAGTAAAAACAATACCAAATATATAACAGATGCACAAGTGTACCTTGGGGATGAATGTCTTATGGACACAGAACTGTCAGCACACTTCCATAAGCACATTTTTACTGTCTCATTCATCATGCACATGTGGCTTTTGGCAATACACTTGGTCTCAATGGGATAAGCTCCTATTGTAAGTTCAGACTAGCCAGGTATATCTTTTTTTTTCCTCACATGTTAACTTTTCTACAGATCTTTGAGGCTTCAGTTGTATTCTTCTTTTAAATGGCAGAAGAAGCACTTGATTCACCCCTAGATATGCTAATGTAAATGTAATAACAAAGAATTTTATTGTTCCTAGATGAGCAGGAAGTTCATGTACACTTAAGGAAAAAAAGTTCATAAATATGTTTGATAAGCCCATATCACAATTCATGGAAGTAGAAAGAGAATCTTGAAGCCTGTTTTCACTAAATAAACATTAGGGCTGTGCAAAATTTCAATGAGTGTTTCGTTTCAAAGCTGTTTTGATGTGTTTCAAGATTGAAACAGCGAAATTGAAATGAAACAAAAGGCTTTGAAACAGCTTCAAAACAAAATGAGAGCATTCGAAATGTTCTGAAAGTTTCAAAATGTTTCAAGTTTCAAAGCAGCCCAGTGGTGAGAGGTGGGGGAGAGCCAGAGCTGCGCTCCACCTCCCGTCACCAAGATGAGCTCTGTGGGGCTGGTGGAGGCACGCGGAGTGCAGCCATGGCTCTCCCCTGCCTTCTGCAACCAGGATGCATTCCGATCAGCTCCACCAGCCCCATTGAGCTGATCCTGGCAGTGGGAGGTGGGGGAGAGCCACTGGCCAGGGCTGTGCTCCAAGCGGCTCTGCCACTGGCTCTCCTGGTGCTGGGCTGAGGTCTGTGGGACTGGCAGAGCTGGTGGTGACAGATGGGGGAGAGCCAGGGCTGTGCTCTGCCTCCTGCTGCTGGGCTGAGCTCCATGGTGCTGGCAGAGCCACTTGGAGCATGGCCCTGGCTCTCCCCTGCCTCCCACCACTGGGCTGCACTTTGAGTGGCTCCGCCAGCCCCACGGAGCTCAGCCCAGTGACGGGAGGTAGGAGAGAGCCACTGGCCAGGGCTGTGCTCCGAGTGGCTCCGCCACTGCCTCTCTCACCACCAGGCTGAGCTCTACAGGGCTGGCAGAGATGCTTGGAGTGCAGCCCTGGCCAGTGGCTCTCCCCGACCTCCCACTGTCAGGCTCAGCTCCATGGGGCTGGCAGAGCCACTCTGAGTGCAGCCATGGAAAGCCATGACTGTGTTCCAAGTAGCTCCGCCAGCCCCATAGAGCTCAACCTGCCCTCCCAGTGCTGCCGGACTCCTTCTGGGGGTGCAGACCCCCAGATCTACATGTGGTATGATAGGAGGCTGCCACTGCTGCCTGGGGCCAGCGGCAACACTAGTCTTCCTGCTGCTGGGTGTGGGATGTGCCCAGCACCAGTCCCAGATAGCAGTGGCAGCCTCCTGTTATTCCAAGCACAGGTCCAGGGGCCTGCACCCCTGGGAGGAGTCTGACACAACCCCACAGCCCTCCTGGGGTTGCAGGACCCCAGATCTGTGAATGGGATGACAGGAAACTGCCGCTGCCGGCAAGTCGCATGAGTAGTGCTCGTCAGTACCTTGATGTGCAGTTTCCCAGAAACCCCTGCACCTATCTTCTTAAAACTTGGCAGACTTCATTCCCTCAGAAGGGGCTACCATCTCTGGAATTTTCATCTGAAACAGGCAAGAAATGATAGTTATAGGCATTTTCATGTTTTCCCATGATAGCCTATGGGTGAAATGTCGAAATGCATCTAACCAGCGAAACAGTTTTGATGAAATGAAACAGAACAGTGCTTCAAAACAAAATGAAACAAGGAAATGAAACACTGTCCTTTGAAATGGGGAAACAAAAGTTAAAACAAAACTGGTGTTTCTCACAGCCTATGCACCTATAATTGCATACACAGTTACTGCAAATGAGTGTACAGGTTGTTTGCCCAAATGGCCAGTTATGGACCAGAACTAAGCATAAAAGAATGATAGCAAACCTTCTTAAACTGACTGAATTTAGAAAAACAGCATGCAAACACCTATATAACCCAAGTCTATGATGATCAATTATGTAATCCCCTACTTTCCACCATTTTCCTGAGATTGCTTTCACTCACACATTTTAGCAAGTGGATATGGAAAGGTCAGGGGTTTTTATTATATATGTATGATTGTGGACTCCTTGTAGGGCATTATAAATCTCATCACAACTTTGTCCTCATGGTTATTTTTAGGGTTCTGAAGTCTCTTAGCTTCATTTCTTTATTAGAATCATTCTCATCTTCCAATTTAAAATAAAGGCAAAAAAATCTCTTTAATAGTCAAGGTAATATGTTACAGGGCTACAAGGCATGGTTGAATGTAATCTGACCACTTTACAAGCACATTTTTGTTTTTGCTGACTGAATTTGTGTAACTGCCATACAACCATGACTGAAGCACCACAAAGTTTTATCATTCTGATGCATATTGAAATACTTTTAGTGCTGTAGCTATTCTGAGTTCATAGAATCATAGAAAATTAGGGTTGGAAGGGACCTCAGAAAGTCATCTAGTCCAACCCCTTGCTCAAAGCAGGACCATCACCAACTAAATCATTCCAGCCAGGGCTTTGTCAAGCCAAGCCTTAAAAACCTCCAAGGATAGAGATTCCATCATGTCTCTAAGTAAGCTATTCCAGTGCTTCACCACCCTCTGAGTAAGAAAGTTTTTCCTAATATCCAATTTAAATCTCTCTTGCTCCAAAGTAATATTCCAGATGATAGTGCAGAGGAGGTTTTACTGTCTGAAGGGGGAAAAATCTTTTCCTTGGTATCACAGTGAGATTTCTTCATTGGAAAAGGAAACATTTAATACTTGGGATTTTTCTCAATAAGTCTTCAGTAGAATTACTCTACAGTCAAGCCTTGTTTCTTCATCTTTGAAATAGAAAACAGGACAAAGGTGCAAAATAAAAAACAAAATGGCACTTCTGGTCCCCGGAGGTGGCTACACTGGACCTTCCAACACACTCGTGGATCACACTCTATAAAGGGCAAGCTCAGTTTGCCTTCCCTGATTCTACTCCATGCAACCTCAGAGGAAAGGACAACAATTAATTTCTTGCACTAACTTCCTCAAACTCCAAATGCTAAATTTCATTTGAGCTCCATCTCTGGGCTTCTTAATTTAACACAAATATTGGATTGATGAGAGCCCACAAAGTGCACTAAAATAACACTTGTCTTCCTGGTTTATAGGGTTGAGGATTGGATGACCATGGAAGATGTTGGCTGGTGCTCTATAGTTGCCTTCTATAACAGCATTTCTCAACCTGTGGGTTGCGACCCAAAAGTGGGTTACAAGAATATATGAAAGGGTTGTGAACAAATTTAAAAACTGGATCAACAAACTTGTAAAAACAAATTCTCCTTTAAAGGAAAAAAACAGAATTTCAGCCTGCAGGGGGCTGCTTGGGCCCCCACATGCCCACCCCCTCCTCCTTGCCCCATATTGTGGGGCTGGAGGCAGGGTACAGAGGGTCAGGAGTGAAGGGCACTGGGTCAGGAGGCACTGAATGGCACTAGCCATCCATGTTTACAAATGGATCCCGGTAAAAAGAAGTTTGAAAACCACTGTTCTGTAACGCACAATTTCTGTCTACATAGGACACTTTTGCTAAAATGTTCTGCTATTATTATCATTAGCTCATAGTACCAGTATAAAGGAAGATGAAGAGTAAAAACAGGTTTCCATTAGCTTGTTGATATTCAATATACAATGGTGTGTGATCTTGCTTTCCTTTCCTCTCCAATATAAAATTGTATTAAGAAAATTGACATTTTTAGGGTAAAAAGGAACTTTCTAAAGGCAACAAAGACTGTATGGTAGTTATCAGTGGCATAGGACCTCAAAGTATTCATAACTGTCTACGCAACAGAAAATTGTACTAATGGTCCCATCATCAAGAGAATATATATTGTGACAGTGATAAGATGAGAGTTTTTTTTTATTTGAAGAATCTGATTTCAAAAGCACATTTCCAATATCCTAAGGCCACATGGTCAAAAACTGAGCTTCCTTCTTTTTATGCATGTAAATTTCAGTCCTGGAAGAGAGGAATGAAGGAAAATGGAAACTAATCATTTATATGGAGGAGAGCGAGCTGATGATTGAAAAGTGGGGGTGGGTGGGCTTCTTCGTAGCACTTGTATGCCTGCAGAATAATTTATTTCTGTACACGTGTATTGGTAAGCTGCAGTAGAATCCCAGCTGAAAATCTACCATAGTCAGATGTTTCAAATTACACAGTTACAGTATTTTTTGTTAAAATTTCAATTAAAAGGATGAATTTTAACATTGCTTTTTTTTTCACCAGCTTTACTTATACATTTACTAATTTGACAATTAAACTATATTACATTTTTTTTTAATCTTGTGTCTTCTGCAGTAAGAGGCCCAGGATTTCTACTGAAACAAAAGTATGTTGCACTATAACATAGGCAAAAAATAAATGAAAATCTTCAACTTTTGCAGTGTGTCACAGTCGTAGCCATCTTGAGAAAAATCCCTTTTGTATCAAGCTATATCTTGGCTACCCAGTTGCTAGTGTTTAAGGATACAGCCTGTCAATCACAGTAGAAATGCAGAACTCTTAAATGGAAAATTAATTTGAGTACGGAACAGGACATCAGCTTCAACATTGTGGCCCCTACAAAGGGGAGATCAAGCTGTAATAGAAGCCATCAACCCCACATGAACCACTTAATCATGTTTATATATAACTTGCATATTAAAAAGTAATATCCAATGTCAATGACTCGGATATAAAAATATCTTAATAGTCAGTAACTGACTAATGAATACTATAGTAATAACAGTTTAATTTGAAGAATTCTGACAGCTGGTTGCCTTGATGAGAGCTGTTACCAAGGAGCCCTAGTCCCATGCTGAGAACATCCACAGCATGCTGATTTATAGCAGCAGTGCAGAACTGTTTAATGTCAGCACCTCTCAGCTAAAGTAATAATAAACAGGAATGTTATGGTTTATTTTTCTGTATGAATTGTTCAGGCTCTGTATGGTAAGCACCAACTCAATAGGGGATAATAGCTGCCATTCCCCAGGGAGTTGTAACTGAGGTTTAAGCATTTTTATTGGCAAGGTTAGTATATCAAAATGAATCCAGAAGTTGTTTTTCTATTCTCTCTCTCCTCCTTCCCCCTGCCACCCTCTCCCCTTATTCTGGAAAGCAAATATAATTTTTGTACTTATGAAAGCTCACTTTAAGTTCCTATTATATATCTCTTCTTGTAATAGTTAACTGCCCTAACTTATTTTAGTGCATGCTGTGAAATGTAGAACAAACACTCCTGTATGAGTATGTGGTTGATGTTTTAAATCTACTGTACAACTTCAGGTCATTCAATATCAGAGATATTTTTGGACCACAGAACATAGAATATCATCACCTTTGTTCTTATCCAACATTTCCAACATGTATACTCCTGAAAAGCAAGTGTCCAGGATCAATTTTATTTCAAAGGTGCCATCTGAATATTTAGATTTGCAGCCTGCTTCTGATTCTACAGCATGTTATTAATATCTAAAAAGGGGTTCTTCACAGAAGCATTAAGGTTTTGGTCTTTCAGATGGCATCTTATCTTTCCAAAGTACAGTACATTTGATTACATATGGGCAGGCATTAGCTAGAATACCTCATCTTACTCATTTTGCTGTATGATTATTGGTTAAAGATTAAAACTGCAATTTAACGAGTAGCTTATGTGCAGATGAATTCAAAATGTGTTTTCTTGTCTATAGAAACGGATGCGTCTCATGCCTACTTTGCTGAAATTATGCCAGGGCCCATTAGGACAGTCCCAATAGCTTGGGTTAGAGGCCCAGAGGCTTTGATTTTTTTTTTTTAACGAAACAAAACAAGAAGTCCTTGATTAAGCCAGCTCTTTTGTTTTACTGCTGTTTCACATTCTTTGCTGAGTCACTAACTTCACTGATGTGACAAACTTCCACAGTAGGTATTTGTGGATGTTTGGTACCCCTCTTTTATCATACAAATGCATGGAGACAAGAATATCAAACACCAGTCAAAGGCACATCCATCCTAATGCTAAAGCTGGGTGCTTCTAGCCCTTGCAAAACCAGTCTTTGTTGATTGCATGAAGCATACCATCTGTTCTGTAGGATAACTGTGGAGTAAGCACAAAGACCAAGAAAAGCAAAAGATGCAGAAATCTATAAACAGGGAAGGAAGGGATGTGTTAGAAGGAAATGAGTATTAAGTGGCACAAAGACAGGAAAATAAGTCTGTTCACTTTTTAAAGAATGACTAACCAGGTTTTTTTTAAGGGTGTGTGTGTATAAACATACACAATACATATACGTATAGCACGTGTGTGTATACATATATATGTGTGTGTGTGTCTACACACATATAAACATATGTGTGTGTGTATGTATATACATACACACACGTATATGAATTTTGCGTGTTTACACACACACACACACTTAAAAAAACTGGGTTAGTCATTCTTTAAAAAGTGAACAGAGTTATTTTCCTGTCCTTGTATATATTGTGTGTAGGTGGGTGTGTGTATTTTACATACCTTTCTCCCAAGATTATCTTCTCTTTGGAACCACATTCCTTCTCTTTTGTTATGGGTGAGAGTTGCAGATGACATGAATACAGATGGTATGACACAACTTTGGCCTCCAGTCAGGAAAGGCTATAAGCATACCCCTATTCAGGAAATCACTTAAGCACATGCTTAATTGTTTTCCTGAATCAGAATGTTTTCCCTTATTGAGCTTCTGTGCTTGAACTACTTGGAACTACACAGCAGTATATATTTCACATGTGCTTCAAAAATAAATTGCATGGGTTGTTTTTAGATAAGATTTGGCCAATATTCTCAAAGGGAGCAACCAAGTCTGACCTGAATCAAGGGATGCTGGGAGCTCTGTATGTCTCCCGTCCTCAGGTGGGTCCAATCCAGAGCATTGCATTGAAGCTCTGGATCCCCAGTCCCAGGCAGTGTAGTGATGGGTCTGCCCCAGGGCCAGGGACCTGAGCTGGCAGCTGTTCACTGAAACTGATATTTTGTCAGTTTACTGCTTTCTCAATATTGTCAATGTTGCTGCCAAAGTTAATTTAATTGATAAGCTGCTGGGCTTATGGTGGAGCCCTAGGTTTCTGGAAAACTTTAAAGTTTCTGTGTGAATTAGACTAAAACCACATTTTGAAGAAACACAAAATGTTCCTAAGAACCCATGAGTGGGATGTAAACATTATATGTTGTATATTGTGATGTAACATTATATATTGTATGATTGTACTATAATATTATATGATGGCCTTTTTTTTTCATAGTTATCATGACTTCTTTATTTTTAACCAATACATATATTATCTCATTTCCAAGACCTTGTTTGGACTCTTTTTCTCTAGACCTTACTTTTCCTATGTAGCTTTTAAAGATATATTTTCACTGAAATGCTTTAAAGAGAAGAACAAAACATAAAAGCTTTATTTTTAGATATTGTTCAACAGGCACCTTTGTTAAAGGGTCAACAAATATGCAACATGTTTTAATAAGTGATTGCTCAGCTGATAGACTATTAGTCCAGTGAATCAACTAGTTACTTATAACTATCTTTAAAACCTCTGCTGGCTTGCAAAGAAGTAAAATGCATGCTAATCCTGGTCTGCAACTTGTTTAGTGCATCTATTCATTGTTAACCATTTATATAACATTTTAAATTTGAATTTTAATATGAAGCAGACCTTTTAATGTCAGAGGCTGAATTCAAGACTGTTATGAAGAGCTTATTATTAGGTGAGGGGATTACAACATCATAGATAATTTAGCCAATTATGGCATCATACAGTTGACTTTTTTATATTGCAGTCCTCTTGTCTGAAATAATGTAAAGCTTGTCTTGAGCTCTTCTAACATTTAAAAGGTGTCTTATTCACAGCCCTGGTATTTCATAATCATAAAATATAGCTCACAAAATACAACATACCCGTGAATGTAATATGACCTTTTATCTCCAGCTGGCAACTAGCATACACATACAAAAAAAATCCCCTGGCTATGATTAATCTGATGGCTATACCAAAAATATGAGGAACAAGCCCAGTCAATGTTAAAGCATTTTTCTTTAATAATTCCAAAGTATGATACTGGTGATTGATTTGTTTCTGAAATTGCAGTCTTTTTTGCCGAAAAAAGCAATTCGAGGCTCTCAAAGTCAAATTAAAGGAGTAAAAACAAAACTTTTAAGGGAGGTTTGTATCACATTACCCTTATAATCTTTGCATCTTGCATCTGTATAATGGGAAAGCATTGACCGTTTTGTTGTTCCCCTCCCCTCTCCCCCACCATTTCTTTTATAAATATATTTGCCAAAATACTTATCTCAACAGAAGATCAAAGACAATAAATATATTTTAGTACTTTTCCAATGTATTAAATGCAGCCAAACTAACAACTTCTGGATTATCTTTCTTAAATTGAGCCTCTGCTTTCAAAGAAATGATCTAATTAAGGAAGGTGGTATTTTGTCTATTTTCTGATTGTCCTGTGAGCAGTATCTTAATCACATTAAAAATTCAAAGAAGACACTAGACTTCCTCTAATCCATTCCTACACCAAGACCTAATACATTTTTTTCCAAAGTTATAAATTGCTTGCAAATGTATAACTTGCCACTTTAATTGAAGGACATCAAACTGCAGAAAAATAGTGTAAATTAACTTTCACCCACTCCTGCCATTCTTAACTATTGGCAAAAGGCTTATAAATATGAAAAGACAAAGGACAACATGCTCTGGTAAATAGCATGCAGTAACAGTAAAAAAGTAGGCAACTTTTTTTCTTTCTTTTTCAGGAAGATTGTTTTGGTTAGGATGTCAAAAAATGCCCAGGGGCTTAACTCATGCTGAATGGACTTTACCATCTGTTTGTGCAAGGAGCGACTTGGTATGCATAAACTGTTATCTAGGTGGTAGGCCTCAGTCTGTCAGCTCTGTTGTCAACTGCTGTCCTTGTTGGAACCATGACCCCTAAAGGAATTAGTTGCATGATTGACTGACTGATGATGATTGACAGACACAATTAACTCTTTAGTCGCAGGAGCCTATCAGCCATAGAATGAGATCCATATGATTGGAATCTATGGTACAAAGTACACTCCTTTTTTTCTACCCCAAGAAACCTTCACAAGGTAAACAAAATGAAGCTAGCAAAAATCAGTGAACTCTTTCTGGATTTGGTCTCAAATTTATTTATTTCCAATCATATGTAGCAAGACTACTTTTCATATATTTTTTCACAAGGAAAAATGACCGCCGAGGATAGAGCAAAACTGAGTTAAGATCAAATCTGCTGAAAATGTATGGGCAAGGAGGTTGTGCAGCAAAAGTTCCTAAACCCAGAATGAGTTCTTTCAGAGTCTGCCTTTTTTTTTTTTTTTTGGGGGGGGGGGGGGGGGGGATGATCAGGGAAATGCATCCAGTGCGGGTAGTTTTGCCTTGCTCTGTAGTTGGGCAGTCCAGAGACATGCCTTATTTACCCTTTTTGGAAACTTAGTAGCTATGCTTCTTCTCATCATGACTGTGTTAAGCCTCTACACTGGTTGGAATGAATCATTTTGGGCCAGGCTTTTAAGGTGTTTAGGTGCCTACAGAAGTAAAGCAACATCTAGCAAGACTGTCATCCTCTGAGGTACTTCCAAAAATTCCTTACAGTGCCTATGTTTCTGTGGCATTGGTTGTAGCCATGTTGGTCTAAGGACATAGGCAGACAAAACTCTTCAGGTAGAGGTGATATCTTTTATTAGATCAACTAAATATTTGCAACAAAAATTTTCTTTGCAAGCTTTCAGGCTCATACACCCTTCATTAGGCCAAAGAGAAATTACAGATGGTAAGAGTTCCCCCAGATAGAAAAGCCAGTTTGTAAAAAGCTGCTCTGTGAGAATGTAGATGAGGATGGAGACAATGGCTGGAGCAGGCAAGGTACCTGGGGTTTTCAGATGGCGGGCAGGATGTGGGGTGCCATAAATCCATTGTCAATATTTAGTCCAGGCTTGAATATGGTTTTTTCTTCTTTGTGTTGTGAGGTTTCCATTTCAAAGGGCAAAATATATCTTCCATGTTTCCAGAGATGTTGGCTGTAGCAGTGTTAGTCTAAGGACATAGGCAGACAAAACTCTTTGGGTAGAGGTGATATATGTTATGTCAACATAATATCATAGAAAGAAGTTACTATGTGGGATGGAAATTTCCCTCTGGGCCAATATGTTTATCCTGCATCTGCTCTTTTTGCTGTTGTAGATTGTTTCCACATCTACTTCTACAAGCCTGTCCTTTTTTTTTTTTTGCCTAAATTAATTTGAAAGGAAAGGAAAATATCTGCTCCTATACTGATGGTCTAGTGGTTATTGGGAAAGACAAGTAATCAGAAATTCCAGCTTGTCTGTTTACCCCTGTTAATGAATTGCTGTCTGACATTAGAAAAGTTGCTTATTTCCGAAGTCCAGGTAAGTTTCTGTAAAGAGGGATGTTGCACCTAAGAGGCTTAATTCCTGTTTCTTAAGGTTTTTTTTTAAAACCTCAGGCTAAATATGCTATTAAAAAGCAGGTCATTATTACATTATTCTTTAGGGATGTGCAGCATAGCTCCAGTTTTTTTTCGTGTATTGTAAACAGAAATGTGTTCTATCTGAGACTGGGCCCTAATTGTCATCAGCTCACTGATGAGAAAATACATAAGCAAAATACAAATGGAGAGAGGATGACTAGACTGCCATAACAGCAAACTAAAAAGTCTACATCCATTCTCATTTTCAAGTTGTTTGGACAGGTATAGAATGGAACTTAACTTTTTATTCTTCTCTTCTCACATTAGAGTTAGTGTGTGTATACCTATGTACATTCAGAGCCATCTGAAAAGGGGAAAAGCTATTATGTTCTAATTGTTACGTGTGGACTAAGCAGGAATCAAATAAACATAGCAAAATCACTCATAACTAACATTGGTCGTGTACAGGCATTACAGTTCTACTAGAAGAATCACCATTCTTCTGGTAGAAACTAGGTGTGCATTCATTCGTTCATGCAATTCTCTTGGGGGGGGGAGGGGGGAACATGCCCCTTCTTGGAGATATATCTTCCAGCTGTTAGTACTTGTACACTTCCTTCCCAATCTGGTCTAGAAGGAAGGGGACCAGCAGCTACTGTGTTTTTTCTCCAAACATGGGATTGCCCCCTGTAGGAGTCTGGATCCCAGCTTTCGGAGGAATGTAGGGAAGGGAACCATCCCAAAGGCTGATAAGGGCCAGTTGTGCTCCCTACCTTCTGGCAGGAATGCCAGTGACAGCAGCAGAGTGGCAGAAGCAGCAGACAGAGCAGTGACCATGCTTTAGAAGTGTGTGCTCACTGTACATAGGCAACAATGCCGTGGCTTCTGGTATAACTGGAAATCTGATCTCAGCTGGGGAAGAGAGCTGGTGCAGTGAGGAGGTAGCTCACAGCAGAAGTGGAGCTGCCATGGAGCCACATAGTCAAGAGTCCTGAGGATGCACCCTACACCAGAGAGGGAGAAAGCCTAAGGCCCAGGCACTCGGAGGAGTACCCGGCACCTGGTGCCCAGAGCCTTGAGCAGCCAATGGGGATCCATCGAGGCCAGGAGCAGTGGAGAGAGATGTGAGCCTGAGGGGGAAAGAAGGTCCAACAGTATCTTTCCGGATTCCATATGTGAGTTAATGACCCTGGGGGCTCCACTTGCTTTATGTTATTTATCTTCATTTCTTCATTGATTTTTGAGTTGAATCATTGCCAGCAGTGAAAGTCCACGGGTGGGCCGAACTGAAATATTGTTGGACTTGATTTAAAGAGTTACAGGGAGCTTCTGCACCATACAGGACTTATCATTTTTTCACAAGCCCATGAGGGGGCTTGAGCAGGGACAGCATTGAGCCAAAATCTGAGACTCCAAACCCCATACTAAGACACTGCAGTGACCCTGACCCATTGTCAGGTATACAGATATGTTCCTTTTTCCTTTTTTGTTGATTTAAGATCATCTTTAACACCTTGACCAACTGGTTGGCATATGGATAGGGTGAAGGGGAAGAAGAAGCCTGATCAGGAACATCCATGGTCCCACACATATAGCCCCACAACCACCAGGAGCCTTCTGTTTACTTAATAATATCGAGATGTGGTGGGCGAGAACAGAAGGGCAGCTTATGGATGTGGGTACATGTTCAGGCCAAGTTGCTGACCCATGAAACCAAGTACATAGAGAGTGTTGGCTCTTGTGCCCGGCAATATCAGACTTACCTCTGGTGCCAAATACACCCAGTTTGGAGGAAAAGGCTGGGGGCTTTACTCTACTACCACTCCAGTCCCTCAGACTACTCTGACCAATGGTCTGTGGAAGGTGGGAAGATAGGGCAGGTGCAGGCAGAATGCCTGTACCACTCTCGCTTTTAGAAAGTTTTCTAGACTGTTTGACACCACTGCTTCATCCAGCTTCATTACTGGCCAGTGATGAGAATTGGGGGAAAATATTAAGGCCAACTTTGTCACACCTGAACACTTCGAGTTAGGTTCCTAACTGATTTTTTTCAAAGATCCAGCAACTCCCATTAAAGTCTAAAAATTTTGGCTTGAAAAAATGTAACATTCTCATGAGCAAACAATATGATCAATAACTGATTGCTCATTATTTAACTATAAAGCTGTCAACAAGGGCATTGCATTAAGCTACCATTAACATATTGTATGTAAATAACTTGGAAGAAAAATGAAATAGAATGTGTATCTGCAGCAATTCTTGCTAGTGAAATACTTTTTTTTTATTATCCCTTAATGATGAGGAATTTTATGTTAATTTTGTTCTTGTTCTGAGATGAGGTGTGTGTATGTAGTACTACTGTATGCTATCTTAATAATATAACTTTGTTGACAGAAGGCTTCTTGCTAAAATTCTGTCAGCAAACTGAAAGGAAGATGGGACTAATTTCCCTGACTTTAAGGATATTCCATGCTTCTTTGGATACTGATAAATCCTGTCAGAAATGATTTTACTCTGGGTTTTATAAAAATACTTCTGAAGAGCAACAGTTCTGTCTAGACAGGATTTCAGGATTTCAGACAGGATTTCACTAAAGGTACTTCAATAAATGCTTGCTTTTGAAAACAAGCATTCCCTTTTAAAATTATACAAGTTCATCATTGGCGGTCCCTCAGAATTGAGGATGATGTCCGTCAGGCTTGATGGGTCCTTGGGTGACTGAGGAGCCCGATTTTGGATACACACATTCTTCAGCAATGGGGACATGTTGTTGAACAGGAGAGTGGGATACACAGCCTCAGGTTGTTATCCTTCCCCTTCCTCCACCACCACCATTCTGCCTCAGTATCAAGTCATTGGGCCTCCAAGTAGTGCACACCTTGGTGAACCCGGTGGCACCACTCCGAATGGTCAGCAGCTTGCCCCTCCTAGCTGTTGGTGTCAATGCCTCTGTGCTTGAGGGTAACCTTGGGTGTGTCTTTGTACCATTTCCTTTGGCTGCCCTTTGAGCATTGGCCAATGGAGAGCTGGGAAAAGAGAATCTGGTGAGGGAGGCAGGTCTCAGACATCTGGATGCAGTGACCCATCCATCAGAGTTGATTTCCCAAGAGTAAAGCTTCAATGCTGGTGGACGCAACTTCATAGAGGATGCTCGCATTGGTCCGGTGGTCCTCCCATTTGATCCCCAGGATTCAACGCAAGCACCGCTGGTGAAAACTCTCGAGGGTCTTAATGTGGCATCAGTAGGCAGTACAGGTTTCACTGCAGTAGAGGAGAGTGGTCAGCATGACAGCCTTGTAAACCAGGACCTTTGTCAACTCCTGAAGGTCTCTATTTTCGAAGACACATTGTCGCAGCTTGAAGAAGGCCGAGCGCTGGGCTTCTTCATCGATGGTAGCCTGTTGAGAGAGGAGGCTGCTGAAATATGGAACATGCTCCACATACTCCAGAGCTTCCCCGTCTATGTAGATAGTGTGAGGGATGTTCAGCTGGCCTAGGGAGGGTTGGTGGAGAACCTTCATCTTGACACCATTCAAAGACAGGTCAAGTCTCTTATATGAAATGTTGAAGAGATCTAAGGTGCCTGCACATCCTGTGCAGAGTGAACCATCACGCAGCAATCATCTGCAAACTGATGGTCGTGGATGTCCTTGGTGTGGTGAGTTTTGTTTTAGTCTGGAAGTTTAAAAAGCTTCCCATCCAGTCGATACTGGATACTGACGCTGGATGGTAGATCATCTTGGATGAGGTGGATGATGATGGTCAGGTAGATGGTAAACAGGGTGGGGGTGATATAAAAGTTCAAGACTCTCCTAAAGCAAGTCATTTTTTTAGTAACTAGGAACTATGAGCTTGTAGATAGGGAAATCACAGGTTTACAGAGAATTCTGTATTAATGTAACCAATTCAGATAGCGTTGCTTTGTTTTGTTTAGTTTTTAAATAAAAGGTATTATATGAATATGTTTTATTGGTATAAATAAGTCTGTTGCTGATATAGCTTACTGCATTAACTTTAAAGAGATGAACAGTACCATATGCACTTCTTTATTTCAATATACCAGTACCCGTATTAGAGCCTTATACTGTGTAAGCACTTTGAGGTAGGGGCTGTCTTTTGTCCTGTGTTTACATGGCAATTTCTACAGTGGAGTCCTGGTCTGTAATTGGGGATCCTAGGCACTACTGCACTACACAAATAATCATAATAATTTCTATTTCAAACTCATATAGCTAACGCAAGAGAACAAGTATGTAGACAAGCCTTACAATACAGCTGTAATAAAGCAAAGCATCAACATGACCTTGCTTTTTTAACCCTTACCCCTGCCTTCACTATTTCCATAAAAAAAAAATTATAAGAGTTTGGAGGCAGTGGATATATCTCTTATTTTATTGTAATGTGTCATTTTTGGAGCCTTTCCAAAAGTACATGATATTCAGCTGTTAATAAAACTAATGTGTTTTTCAGGAGCAATGAGATTTCTAGTGTATGGTACCTCTTTATTCTTTGAAAGTGATAATGTCTCTTTCCTTAATTGAGGTTATAAGAATAGATGGAAAAACAAATGCCTAGCTAGCCCTCCTCCCACACCCTCTCTTCGTAAGTACATATGCATGTGGTTCATGAAGGGATTTTTTAAGGACATAGAAAAAACTATTGTGGCAGCCCCCTCATTTTGGTAAGCAGACAAATGGTTGAGGTATAGAAGAGAAAAAGGGGGAAAGAAAGAACAAAGAAAGAAAAAGAGAAATGGGAAAGGAGGTTGGATTCTTGTTAAATTATTTTATTTTGGTGGGGGACAGGGAATTAATAGCATAGTCAAAACCAGTTCAGAGACCTGTGTTCACATTCTGGGTAGCACAACATGGAAATGCTAGAGAGAGACACATTAGCAGAACTCTCCACCTGAACTAATGTACTCTAATTCTTAGCTGCCTCTTCTCACCAGGGCAAATTAGTCATGTTAACACAACTATACTGCTGTTGGTACTCATTAAGAGTAGCTTGGGTATCTCTATAGAGCACAGAATTGTACTGGGAGGCATACCTTCTTATTGAGTTTGAGTGGCTTATTTTTTTAAAACCAAGATAAACTGACTTAAAAATGAAATAGGAACACCACATGGCTACTTGCATGAGTCTAATTAAATTGGTTTAAAGTGACATGATAAATTAAACAGAGTCAATCTTCATGTAGATAGTAAACCCCAAATAAATGATGCAAGAGGAGAATAAGGGATGCCAAAATTAATGCAATGGGGGGAGGTGGGGGATGGAGAGGGATTAACTAAAATGCTGGCATGGAAAGAAATCCAAGAGAAATGAAAGGAGGATAAAACTTGAAATGAAGACAGCAGTGAATGCAAAGCACACCTGTCCTGGGGCATACTTCCAGCGAGTATGAATATGTGAATATAGTTATATATAAATACTGAATTAAGGTTTAGATCATTATTGCACTGATTCTGCAGAACATTCCTTTTGAAAGCATATTGAAAGTGTATTTGTTTACAGTGATAGCTTTATGAACCTAAACACAAACTGACAGTAATGAGAAAATGGTGTTGCTAAATCTATTTTTATGTAAATTACCATATTTAAAATATTCTGAAAGCTGTAAGGGCGGTTAATGAACCTTACTGATATTCTTGTTAGAAATGCCTGACTTAGACCCTGATCTTCTCTCTAAGTTTTGATAATGATCATTCCTCCACACTTAAATGTGTTTGTTTCCCTTTATGATACTATAATTATAACAGTTTATATCCCCCCCCCCCCCAAGTGTCTGGTAAACCTGGTTTGAATTAAAAATGAACAAATCTTGTGGTATTAAAAATAAACCTTTCTCTAAGGCTGCTGCTTGTTGAGCACATAGCAGGGGGAAAATGATGATGATGATGTAATAGGCATAATTACAGCTGTACCTCCCAGTGCCAGACTAGAGACGGTTTTGACAGCATCTCCACAGTGAATAATGATATCACTGCACTATTCACATTAAACAATTTTGTAGAGCATTTCCCTTCAGAACAGTTTTAGGTATAAGAATCAAAACTGCGTTATGAACTGCAGGTAAAAGGGAACATAAAATAAAATGAGAAGTAGGGGAAGTGAATTAAGTCTTTTGTGATGACATGAAAATTATGCAGAAGCAATAACTGATTCCTAACTCTAAATACAGTCTTGATACTGCAGATACTAATGTGTGATTAGAAACATACAGTCACCTTTGAAACTGGAGGCCATATGGTCTAGCAAATTAGTACTCTAGAGGCCTGGACTGTACTTCCAGCTCTGTCTCAGGCCTGCATGGAGACTTTGGAGAAGTCCCTCCCACGCTCTGAACCTCAGTTCTTGCATCTATAAAATGGTGATAATAGGACAGGCTGCCTTGGTAAAAATGCTTTGAGATCTACAGATGCAAAATCCTGTATAAGAGCTATGTGCTATTACTCTGCAATTGTTTTCATGCTTCCATTTAAGCACATCTAAAATTGTTTTCAGGATAGGCAAGAACCTACATACACATGGATATTTTTATCATCAGATTTGTTTTGCCTATCCTGAATTTGTTCTTATGTTTTTATCAAAATAAATGGCATTCTCACATTTTCAGCTGGAGGCATACCTGTGTAGATACATTAATACTGTTTATGAAGAATTAATTGCTCTTCTAAGAAGATCCAAACTCAAATCCAGACACTAGCCTGAAGAGAGGATGATCATTTAAAACAGGTTTTTAATTACTTCTGGTTATTTGTACTTACCGGTTCCTTGGCTGAGAAATCCTTTCTCTGAGTTTCCCCTGGCTTTATACTGTCTCAATTTCATATCTAGCCAGACAGCTAAGGTACAGTAAGTTATTTAAAATGGAATAGGCAGCTGTAATTTTTTTTCTTTCTGATTCAATAAAACTTCTACTTCCTTTCAGTTCATTGAGAACGTACTGGGATAGAGTCCAATACAACCCCTTTCTACTCCCAGGCCTGGGAAGAACCCAGTTTGGTGGGGGAGGGGTACATGGGCACTGAAACATTCCCTATGCATAATCGTACAGAAACTCCAGAGTGGTTGTACAACAACGTTAAGCACGCGCTGGCTGAAGGATTGTAATCAATTGCTATTCACCTAAGTAAAGTAATGCAGGCAAAAGCAGGATTATCTCATATTATCTCCCCCTTCCTTTGGTCTGTAAAACTTGCTCCTTATAAAAGCTCAAATGTATCTTTCAATGGGCACAGAATGAGAACACCTAAGATACAGACAGATATAAAACTTAAAATGTTCTAAATCAATGTTTAAATCCCAAAGCCAGGTACAGACATTACACTTTTACTGATATAAGTGATAGGAAACCAGTCTATACCCAAACAGAAGAGAAGTTCAGCATACGTAGACTAGTTTAAAATGGCAGGACCCAATCTAGGATTTGCCTTCCCCTCCCACTCCCACCAAAGGGTTAATGTGTGGTCTGTTCGCTACTAATCTAAATTCATGCCACTTACAGAAAACCGCGTAACTTAGATTGATTCTTCCTTGGGCTTTTTGAATGTCTGTACCTAGCCCAAGATTTTAACATGTAGGTTCACTTAAGACCAATTGAAACTTCGTGGAATATTTCAAAAGCACAGCAAGAAAATCAAGTACTGTTTTGAGCCAGATAAATGTTATATGGGAAAATATACCCATTCTATACCTAGTGTCTGGTCAGTCCTCCAGATATCCAAAACTGCATTGCTTCTCACCCATCCCCAAGGACATGCAGGGAAATGGGGCTGCTCTGGAATGCAGCCAGGACTACCATGGAATGACAGACAGCAGTCCGCATGACTAAGGAAGCATCTGTGTCAGTTTGTTTTCCTACTTTAGACACTGGCTAGGGGAGGTCCCAGGTTCATTTGGGGTGGAGAGTGGGAGTGGAGGGGTTGCCAAGTCCAGAGGGGCTGTGTGCTCCCATGCTTGAGGTTCCCAGGGGCCTAGATGAATCCCTGCATTGGAAAGTGGCTTGTCAACTTCGGCTCCCTGGTAGAGCATTGCGCTCTGGGGTTTGTAGGCTAATTTGCGGCTGGGATGGCAGTGGAGGGTTACCAGGTGTTGGAGAGGCTGTGTGGTCCCCTACTTGTGGTTCCTAGGGTGCTGATTGCTCAGAAGGGTCAATTGAGGGAGGGAGGGGTCTGAAACTTGTATTCATGCAATAGCATGAAGATGTATTTGCAGGATGGAAGCTGCAAGGCAGGCCATGGGTTGGTGGGTGGAGGGGGATGAACAATTAATTAATTGGTCATTTCTCACTGAGGGAACCATTGCACACACACACCCCTCCAACACCTGGCAAACCCTCTACTCTGAGTCCTCTCTTAAATTAGCTTGTAGACCTCTAAGCCAGTAGTTTTCAAAATTTTTCATTTGTAGACCCCCTAAAATTTTTTGAATGGAGTTGCAGACCCCTTTGAATTGTAAGGGTGGGTATTCACATACTTTTGGTTGATGATACCCATCTTTTGCAGACACCTTATATGTAGTCTGCAAACCACCGGTTGAAAACCACTGTCCTAAATTCAGCGCTGTAGTGGACAGGTGAAACTGACAAGCTGCTTTACAATGCAGCCATACAGAAATTTAAGGGAGGAAGGGGCACAGAGGACCCAACCCTCTTGGAAACACAAATGGGGGGGGGCACACAGCCTCCCTTAGCACCTGCCAACCCTTCCACTTCCACTCCTACCCCACATGAACTTGGGATCCGGCTGGGTGGGGTCTCTTTCCTGTCATGGAGCTCAGGCTGCTCTTCCCTGCCCCCCCCCCCCCACAACTCATACACACACGCCTGTGCAATGCATCCCAAGTGTGGGTGACACTACATAGCTATTGTAAAGTGTAATTATATTCTTTATTAAGCTCAATCCATTTCTTAATTTTTTTTTATTGAGAAGGAGGAGCAGAAATTGCAACTGTCAGCCATGACATCTTCCTCTTTCTTGGCAACCAGACAATCTGAGACATCCTCCCCGTCTAGTGGAATCCTGGGAAAACTCTGGGCACTGGAAGGTCTGGATACTCTACCACACCCCAGTGGTATTTTGGCAGCAGTGTAATCCCTAAGATTTGAAGGTTCCACTTTAGAAACCTTAGCAGTGTATGTGCGAGCACTTTTGTCCTGGGGCGATTGTGAACTGGTTTCCAATCAGTGACATTTTTGGAATGGGTGAAGTGTTGTGTGTGTCTGTACCCCCAGATGCATGATATGTAGGCTATGTGTGCTGTGCACTGATCTTGCTCCCTGAGGGTGTCTTGAGCAATGCCTGTTATCTGAGGACATCTGTGAGTTTGAAGAGTCTACCCCCTTGCCAGTTCTGAGAAAGAGCAAATACATGTGCATGCATACAGACAATTCAGCAGAAATGCCAAGTAATGTTCTCAGTATTTCCTCTGGGATATCTTCCATCCATGGTTGTCTCTGTGGAAGGGGCCACTATTGCTGCTTATTTGTATTCAAAGCAAAACCAATATAGCTAAACCACCTTTGCCCATGAGCATATTTTCTCCCTCATAAACACAAGAGTGCACCTTTGAATTCCCCAGTCCTTTTGATTTCTGTTCATTCAGCAAAGTGTATTATCATTCAGGTTAATTGAGGACATGGGCTGTAGTTGACACAAGAATTGGTTTAATAAGATTATGTTTATTAAATTGATTAAAGAACTGTTTGCCCCTATAACTGACTATGAGGATGTTGTTTGTAGAATTAGAAATGGATTAAGATACTCAGCCAAATTAAATTTTTTGTATAACAAGTTTTGTTTGTAGAAGGCGGTGATGCTGTTGCGTGTTTTTTTTTTCCCCTTCACTTGCACCACTGCATATTACAGAGCAGGGTGCGCTGGATCTCATTTACTTAAAAGGTTACAGTGTCATTGTCAAGCTCTAATCTTTCAGGCTGGCAAGTGCCTGGTCTCTAGTAGTGTGGCAGCACTATTCCATGCTAAGTAACAGAATTGCATCAGGAAACCTGGCATGGATTCTCCAGTCCTCTGCAGAATAGAGGGTAAATAAGCACATCATAGAGATGGCTGCTATGTGCTTTATGAAGCTGTTATGACTGGCTTTGTCTGCAGAACATGTAGGATCAGACTCTGTTCTCAGTTCCATGTTTTGTTTTAAATTGTCCAATTCCTTTTCTAAACCTGAAATCTATTTTGAGCAGGGGAGTTTTTAATTACCGTTTCGTCTCTGTACATTTTATATATATATATATATATATGCAAACACGGAGGGTAAACTGAATCACTCCTATGAAAGCCTAGGATATTGATAACCATAGAGGGGCAATTCATCTACTTTTATCTCCTGCCTAAAAGCTTTTTAAAATGCTATAGCAACCAGGTGAGGATAAACCAACAAAAGGAGAATGAAAAGTTAAAGGGAAAAGTTATCAAAACAGGTTTTTAATGATTTTTGCTTACCAGTTCTTGTGCAAAAATTTCATTTCTCTGGGTTTCCCCCAGTTGGGGGTTTTTCTGTTGCATAAAAAGCCATGAGTTTTTGTTCTTAAGATAAAGGGATACATTTAAAAGTCAAAAGGGAACTGTAATTCCCCCCCCCCGCCCCAATCTACATTCAGTACAACAGAAACCCAATACTTCTGTGATGTAGAAAGGCGACAGCAAATCATTTAATGGGACATTTTTATTCAGATTGTATAATCAGCCTTAATGAGCCAAATCCCACAGACAGGAAAAGGGAGTAAAGGCTCCTGTCTATTTAACTTTCAGCAAGCAGGCAGCTGTGGAGCCACAGCCAGATTTGGGGGGGGGGGGGGGGAGGCAGGGAGATTGCACCCAGGCTTTCCCTGCCCTGAGTCCCAGCTGCCTGTTCAATAGGGAGAAAGTGAAGCTAAAACAATCTTTGAATTCTCCGCAGATGGATTTTTACGTGGAAATACCTTCCAGGAAACGTTGAGGGGTGGTGGTGGTAGTGATGGTTGTTGTTGTTTTCTTCTCTTATTCCCAATCTGGGATAGAATTTTCTTTTAAAACTGTGGAAATAGATTTTCATTTTTATTTGTGGGACAAAAATAAGTCAAATGGAGGGAAAGACCTGAAAATATTAAAGGAGAGCTGGTCTTAAAGTCCAATTTTTTCCCCACAGAAAAACTGGGGCACAGAAGAGGCAAAATTGCATGTGAAAGTCTACTTCCACATGCTTTCTCACTTGTTTCCCCAGATGGATAACAGTAAAAACTGTGAAAATGTTTTTTTTCACTACTTTTGTAGGGGGGTGGTTCACCTCACCACACATCCTTTGCTTCTAATGGGGATGGGAAGAAAAGTAAATGGAATAAAAAAAAAACAAGATGGAGAGGAAGAAAGGAAGTACCCTCCCCTTCTGCCCTCCCCCCCCCCCCGCCTCCCCTCCAGAAAAGGAAAAGAAAAACATTTCATTTTTCAAAAAAATCCATAAAGAAATAACATAGAATTTTAGGTTAAAACCAAATGAGAAAAAAATTGTTTTCTGTTTCAATGTCTGTCTTGCTAAAGCCATATTTTCTGATGAGATTTTTTTTTTTTTCAGAATAAAGTTTTCATCCAGCATACGTGCAGACGCCTTGGCCCAAAGAATATAGACTATAGGAGAAAAATATGCTATGTTTCTCTGCTCGTTTCCCCACACAGTTCAATACTTGTAATAATAAATATAGTGTAGCAGGGACATAAATTGATACTGTGACTAGAATTGCTGACTATGCTCTTGGCCCAATCATGCTATCTTTGTCCCCACTCCAGCCTGAGTACTACTTCATTGACCTGCCCAAGTAACCATGTGCACTATTGCTTATAAAAAGAACCTCATGGTTGAGTCTGTAACTATTCTACCCTTTTGTCATGGCAATAGCCATTATTTTGGGTTTTGATTTGATTTGCCTAGCAAAGAGGGTTGTTTCCCTGTTTGCCAAAAAATGGTTATATTCTGATCAACAGCTATGTTAAAACATCTTATAGGGGGCATTCTTTAGCAGGAAGTAAGCACTCATCACCTCATTTGTGTATGACTGAATACGTTGAATAAGCAAGTATGTGCTTGCTCATTTTGACTATGCTGGGAAAGTCTTAAACAATAAAAATATAAAATACAAATGCTTGCATGTAGAACATGTCTATTAAAAAACTGAAAAGCTAACCAGAATTAAAGTAACATAGACAAATTGGTAATCAAGGACTTTTGTGTGACTAAGGGCTATTGTGAGCCTTTTCAATCAAGCAAAGAAGTAAAAAATCTTATTCCTAAAAACTCTTCTCCACACTTTGAATATTTGCTTGATTAAAAAGAGAAACTCTTTAAAAAAAATTCATATTCTACAGTCTTATGGAGGAGGGAAAAATCACCATTTTTTTCTTAAAGAAGATCAAGATGAAATAAAGTACTGAATGACTGTGGGTTAATGGAAATGTTGAAGTGTGTGTGTGTGTTCAATATCCTTTTGTCTTTGAAAAGGTCGTATCATCAGACCTTCATGTAGTGACTCCCATTGACTTAAGTACTTGTTTTGTATGTCAGCTTCCAGAGTTAGAATAATTATGTTCCTACACACAAATCTGTAAACTCTTAATAAATGTGATAATGGCTTTAATTAAAACCATACCATGTATATAAGGTTTCTGGTGTAAGTTGTTAGTGGCACACGTGACTTGTGACTGGGCCACTGGATCATTAGGTCGCAACTATAAGACTTAAGAGATGTATACACTTCCCAATATTTGAAGCTTAGAATGCTATATGTTGATGTTCTGTTCATTTTAACATGATCCCCATGTATTATCTGAATCATGATGTAAGTCTTACAGTAGGCCAGTACCATATCCTGGGCAGGGGTGGTGAATGCTGCCTGTGCTGTGGCTGGGGGTTCACTGCTACTGGGGGAGCTGTCTCCTCCTTTTTGGCTGGAAATGTGTCAAGCAGCCAAAAAACCCACCAGTTATCAACAGCAAAAAAGGGGAAACATCCTCTCCCAGCAGCAGCAACATGCACTGCGAGCAGCTGCTGCTTCTCTGCCATCCCAGCTGTCAGAGCCAGAGTTGCTTCCAGGAAAGTGCAGGATGTTGTGTTGAAACAGGAATAAGGGATCAGAAGTGGAGGCAGCTTCTAGTTCCATTCTGTTGCCCCTCAACCTTAAGTAGCACCTGGGGCTCATGCCCAGATTTCCCATCCATCGTTACTGCACTAGAAGCCATTGTACATTTGCTACTCCCTATAAGTCAACTCTAATAACTTCTAACTAATAGAGAAGCTGTGGTATCTAAGATAACAGTATAGTAGCTGTAGGGAAATGTTGATGGTTATTTAAATGACAACTATTTTAACAAACAAGTCTTTTAAAAGTTAAAAGTTCAGAGCCAGTGTAAATGCTTCCAAAATGTTATAGTAGGAAGTATAGTCAGTCAAAATCTAGTAGGGTGCAAATCTGATGATTGAATGCCTCCAACAAGTTTTATTCACTGGCTCTTTATCTTCTAGTTTATCTTGCCTTCTCCCTGGTACTCAGCCCTAAACTTTGAGAAATCTCTTCTTTCCATTTCAGTGCTTTTTTCTCCATTTCTAATACCTTATCATCTCCTTATATGCAGCTCTGAATTACTGTAGCATATTTGAAATGTGTCATGGCCTGGTGTCTTTTTCTGAACCCCCATTCCTTGAACTCAGAACTTTAGGTCATGTACTTCTGGAGAAATACTAGCACTGCCCCCACAATGCATTGCATTCCTATTTTTTTCCTTTTTCCTTTTAATGCCATTTATTGTACAATTTCTATTCTTGCTTTTCAGTGCTACAATGTCATTTATTCATTTACACATCCATAATCTGGGCTGTGTGCTCCTACTCATATTTCTTTCTGCACAAAAAGAAAGGGATCAACTTGTCTATGAGTTCTCAGATCTAACTGGTTTCACTGCATGGGAAAAATCTGGAGTTTGTGATGTCCAAATATACTTCAACATTTCTTTCATATGGTATTTTCATCTTTAAGATGTATCATTCTGTTATTTTATGTAAGAATAAATTCAAGTTGTAAGGTTCCTGTTGTCTGTGATGCTTAGATTGTGCCTAGAAAAGGAAGGAAACTCAAAACATTTCCATTTACTTGTTCCTGTGAAACACATACAAAACATATGCTCATTAGTTACAGGAACTAATTTAAATGATAATGTTTTCAAATGGCCAACATCAAATAAACTTACGGAGTAAACATCATTGCAACATGGTAAACAAGCTATGAAGTGCAGCTGAGTGTGAAGATGATTATCAAGGGATAGGGTTTGTGAGTGCAGGGCAAGTAAACCAATCTACTTTCAGATAATAATGTAATTTTCTCATGCAATATGCCAGATTACTTCTCCCTCAGTTCTGTTCTTGCTGCTCTCTATTTTAGGAATATCATCCATTTGGTACACTTGATTCCTGAGCTACTACTGGTAGTTTGAAGTCAATCAAGTTGTGTGTGTCCTATACACATATGCATGCTTCTGACTATTTTAGATACATAAATATATATAATATATTATATGAATATATAAATATTTTATATAATATATGTGTGTGTGTGTGTGTATAAATATGTTATATATTTAATGTTCTTGGCTACTGTAAGATGTTCAGAAACTCCAGAATCCTCATTGATTTGTTTCAGCAAGCAGAAGCTACAGAAGTGCTTGTAAACCAGAGCACATGAAATGTAATTAATCCTTCTCCTGGTAGAACAGATATAAATATTGCCATAGTGCTTAATCAGAGCAACTTTATTGTATTTGTCTCCTTGTTTTAGTTTAATATTTTGCAGCCATGCACTTAATAATTAGACAATTAGAAGACACTTCACTTCATTTACAGTACTGTTTATGACTTCTGTAGTGTCAAGTTTTGTAGCAAAATGTAAATGCATAGTAGGATGCTACCAAATGCATTTATCAATTTTTCTTCAGAGTGTAATGCTGGAATGTTAACCTTTAGCCACATTTTAAAGATCATTTTAAAAATAAAGTAGGGAGAAGGGCATATTCAATAAGCCAGATTTTAGGGATGGAGCTGTATGAGGTCTTGGCTGTCTTAATACTCAACTATGCTGAGTCAAGGAAAAGATAATGGGAGGTGCGCAAGACTTTCTTTAGCTTAGAGATGCAGAATATGCCAATACCCACCATTTACAATCTGTGAACCTACAAGGACCTTCCTCACTGAGCTGCACTCACATTATTCCAACATAACCTAACAGCCTATAAAAATGTTGCTTTCTCATTCCCTGATTACAAATATACATGGAGCAGAAGCTGCAGCTCCAAATGAAGGGCACAATGGAAAGTAGAGAAGATGTCTCTCAATTCCAGAGATGTGTGTTCAAGCCTCTTGCCAAAGATCTGCTCCGGATTCATACCAGACACAGCCCCCCATTCATTTGTAAATGAATACCTGATCATCTGGTTTATCATTGACTCCGCAGCTCACATGTGATGTTCAGTCATACCACTTGGTTGTGTGCTGTTTGTTACAGAAACTGGTGTGCCCTAAGCACAATAGTTCAGTAACTGGCAAGTTCAGGTGGACTTTAACTTTAGGACCGCATAGGGTTATAGGCAGTTCTAGACCATTGAGAGGGTTGAGGTCTGACACATGATGACCTGGTTAAGAGTAGAAAAAGAAGGGTAGAAATTCCCTCGAGTTAGAAAACCAGCTGTGATATGCTGAAACATTAGAAGCAGATACAAACATTATACTTTTACTGGTATAAGTGATCAGAAGCCAGTCTATACCCTTAACAGAACAGAAGTTTGGCACACAAAACTGGTTTATACCCATAACAGAACAGACGTTCAGCACCAGCACTCTCAGACTGGCTTAAAAATGATGGAACCTAGCCTAAGATTTGCCTCCCCACCCCCCCAAGCAATATATATTCTGTTTGCTACTGATCTAAATTACGCTGCTTACCGAAAACTGTGCAACTTAGCTTGATTCTGCCTCAGGCTTTTTGAATGTCTTTACCTAGCCTAAATCTTTAAAAATAGTGTTGTTAGAGAAGGGAGAAGCTTATCTTTCATTATTTTTTTTCATGGATTCTAAAATGCATCAAGTACAGTTCTTGTCAATCTGAGGCCAGCACTGAGAGACTCACATGGCTCAGTGAGTCTGAATTTATAAGCAGAAGGATTTTAAAGATGGTACCAATAATTTTTTTAATTATGCTTAGAGGCATTTCTAAAATACTTCTATAAAATATGTGGAATATGCAAACCACAAGATGGCAAACAACAGAGTATAGATTTGATTGGTGCCCTTTTGAGAAGACATGTGGTTTCATCACTCATTAGCAAAGCAACATTCCCAACCCATGCTGATTTTTTTAAAAATGTATATCATGCTATAAATGGTGTTTAACTTCAGTGGGGGGAGAGGGAAGCAGATGATAAACCATCAGAAAAACTGAACTTTTGGGTCTGATTTTGCTTTTCATTGCTGTTATAACTACAAATCTACAACACCTTTTGCTAAGCAGTGCTCTCTATCAGTGGTCAACTGATCAATTCTCAACCTTTTTCACACTGGGACCATTAGCATAACTATCAGGTTGCTGTGACCCACACCCTCCTGGTCCTCAACCCACAGAGAGTGTGTCTCTGTCTCTCTTCCCCTCCAGCTGCTGCATCCGGCCCCCTCCATCCCTCTCCTGCTGCTTTTGGCAGCAGTGTGCTCGCCGCGACCCCAGCTGTGTGTTGGCTCCATGCAGCCTTGCAGCATTTTCCCGGACCTTCCCGCAGCCCTTTACAATCTTCTTGCAACCTACTTTTTGGTTGGGACCTATGGGTTGAGAAGCACTGCTCTATATGAGCTAGAATTTAGAGAAATTAAATGCCACAGCATTCTAGGGGCATAGATAGAGTCCCTAATAACAAGCAGCAGAGGATATAAATATGAATGTGCAACTTCTTTTGGCTGCAGAGTAGAATGACCCATCTTGAGTCAGAGGCAGGTGGGAAGGTAGGTAATAGGACCCAAATGCAGCTGGTGCTTATCCACATGGTAGCATGGAGAGAATGTCCATTGTCAGAGGCCCACAGGATGAATCCTAATGGCTCTACCAGTCAGATCTAGCCTGCAAGTTGTAGGGTGCCAACCCTGCTTTAGGTAACTTTCCAGGATAGCTCTCTTATTAGGCCATATCTGACCAGCACCAAATAAATCAAATTCAAAATCTTGTTGGCACTGTCTAAGCAGTTAGCATTCTTTTTTTTTCTTCTTAATGCAAACAAAATTGCACCTGACGTGAAAAATCTGGACATAACAGAACAAATATCAGCATGGAAAGGTTCACTTCTTTTATACCCACAGTTCATTTCTGTAAACAGGCTATTGTCTCTTTAGCACTCCTGAAAGGTCTGTTCCGCAGCTTCTTGCAAACATTGAATTTTACTTAATCTACAATAGTATGATTGTTCCATCCTATAAAAAGTCACCAAGATGTAAACTGGAGCTTATGGCATTTACTTAGCTTGTCGTTCTTTACCACTTATCCTTTTGGGATCACCAGTTACTTTTGTAAATCTCAGGGGATTATTTTTTATGGTGAGACCTGCACAGGATTTGTTTTGAATTCATTCACCTCGGGTTTCACTTGCCTTTGGGCTATAGATTGCATAGTTTTAATTTTGAACTTTCTGTTCCTGCAGGAGCATGTCAAAAGGCAATCTAGTTCAGGATACATTTAAAGTGGAAAAGATCCTTATATGTATAAAAAGGGTAAATCTTGTAGAGTCTGCAGACTGAGCAGCTAATATTTCATGTATTAACTCTTCCAGAGAGTGCTAGGTAGGCAATACTGGTCCTACATTACATAGTGGCATATGGTTTCACTTCATTAGGCAAGATTCCTTTATTCCAAGCTCTACAAACCAAACTCAGTCAGTCCTCGGTCACTATGGAGATGTTTGTTCACCTTGTTCTTCATTCATTTTGACTGTGAAAAATAAGTCTGTTTGAGAGCGCACAGCAGTGTAATTGACTCTATGGAGCAGCTGTCATAGGAGTTTTGCTAAAAGAAATCATATTAGCCTTCCTTTTAAACTTGCTCAGGGTAATAAGTCATCCTTGACATTCACAATTCATACAATAAAATGTCTCTGTTTAAAAATACACATACACACAACACTGAGCATGGCAAATAATTAATACTGGACATATAAAAAAACACAAATGACATCATTTTAAAGGTGACCTATATAGCAAAAAGAAATGGTGGGGTTTTTTTTACTTTAGTTTCTGTTTTGTAAGTATTTTTCCCTCTATAAAAGAAGGCTAAAAGTTACAGGCAGGGGTTGCTATTTAAGTGTGCATGTGTATGTATGTGGAGCAGTTGGGAAGGGAATTTTGTTTGGTTTTTACATTAGAAATGGAGGTACCATCCTCTCTGGCAAACATTATGGCTGAAAATGATGACAGCTGAGAAGAAAATTATTGGAAATGCTGACCTGACAGGTGTGAAAGCTGAGAAACTGAGCAGGGAAGAGATTTTTAGTCAGACTGTTTACATTTCTTTTTGTGCTTGCTAACACCTACAGTTCAGCCATAATTAAGCACAATTCTCATAAATACAGACGACAACCCCAGGAAAACCTGGGAAGATCTTACTCTTGCTTTTGACCTATAATTCACTCAATGACTTAGAATAGGACATCTCTATTGGAGAGACTCTTTTTACACATAATGTGCTGCTGCAGACAGGGGTGGGTCTGGGGTAGGGGTTTGGCCTGCTTTGGCTTTGCCTAGGGACAGACATTACACATAAACTGGTTTAAGTGATCAAAAACTGGTTTGAACCTGTAACAGAACAGATGTTCAGTGCACATAAACCAGTTTGAAAATGGCTGAAACTAGTCTGAGATAAACCTGGTTGTATGTAGTATGAGACTTAACTGATTTGCATCAAACTGGTTTATGCAATGTCTGTCCCAGACCCCTGGCTAGTTTAAGATAAACCAGACTCCCCCAGCATCCTGGCATGCTCTCTGGGGTGGGTGGGGCTCTCTGCTCCACAGCAGGGCTGGCCCCTCTCCTCTGCTTCCTGGTTGGAACTCTGGCAGAGACTGAAGGTATAGTAGGGTCTGCCTGGCTTCCCTCCACCCCGCTCAAGCAGGAATCTCCCCTCCCCCTCCTCCATCTCCCGGCCCCATGGACCCTAAGCATGTGGTCTGCTAGCTAATGCCAAGAGGTATGTGTGTGTGTGTGTGTGCGCGCGCGTACCCAATTTCACTGGGACAGGAAGACAGGGCAGTGACCGCTTAGTGCTTTTTGGAGTTAATCAACAGGTCAGTTGGTAAGGTGTTTAAGAAGAGTCTGAATTAATGGAGAGAGGCTATTGTTTTGCTGATGGGGTGATAAACACTGTTATGAGCCCCCTGCTGGCTTGCTTGCCTGTCAGTTTTCTGCAGACAGTATAAAGAAGCAGGGAGGGAGATTGAAAAATCCATTAGGGGCTGGACTTAATGATCCTTTGGGGTCCCTTCCAGCCTGAATGTCTATGAATATCATCAACAGATGCATGCACTGCACACCCCTCCTTCCCTTGCCTCAGAGTGCTATTAGGGGCCTGGGGTTTGGCAACACTCCCCACCCCTTGAGCAGTCAGTGGGGAAAAGCCTTGGACCATGCAGGCAGACCTCCCTAATCAAAGCATCCTGCTGGGGCCTGGCCATGTCCCCTTCCGCTCAGCATTGTGCAAGGGAAGGTGGGGCTGCTCTAGCACCCTCTGGCTTCTAGCCTGAGCCACTGCAGGCATGTGCCTGAATTTCCTTCATCCAGAGAGAATATCTGTCCAGTTACAAACTAGTTCAGCCTAGCCAGGTTAGACTAACCTGCAAAGATTGAATCAATTCAGGCTCAGGCTGTTTGAATGTCTGTCCCTAGCCTTTGTGTCACATGCACAATGAGCTCTGAGTTCACCTGTGTGTCAGCAGAGCTCTTACTGGGAGCACTGCATGTTCTGTGAATTCCATGATCCCACGACCTGGTCAGCCCAGAACCCCTGCTTTCAAGGAGCTCTGGAACCTGCTGCTGTTTGCTCTTCCCCTTGTCCCCCACACCTGTATCCAGTGGCAGAGGAATGGAGGGGACAAGCAGCAGCAGCAGTGATATTCAGTCCCTGCTTTCACAGACCTCAGGGGATGTGCACTACCGCTGCTCCCTTCTTTCTTTTGAATTGGAGTGGGGAGAGGAGGGGAAGAGCAAACAGGAGCAGGCTCTAGAGCTGAAGGCAGGGACTCCAGACAGGCCAGTTGGTGAGCTCTGTTGACACACAAGTGAGCTCTGAGAGCTCAGTGGCATCCTAAACCAGAGCAAGAGGTTATGGCCATACCTCTTCTGACTGTGGCATATGAACAATGAATTGTTTTCACTACACACTCATCACACAGCCAAATAGTATGTACAACCTTTAGATGGGTATTTAGGTGACTAGAGTTAGGTCAATCTAAATGCCCATCAGTGCAGGCATGTAGAGGGATGAAATCAGGCAAAAAATGGCATGCCCAATCTAACTTAGTAGTCAGTGTACTAACTTAGATTGAGATAGAGTTAACACAATCTAGGAAAGATTGGACTCTATCTTGTGAATGCCTGTATGCATTCACATTGTGGCCCTGGGGGCTGGGAAAGCCCAGTTGCTTGCTGCAGCCATGGGGCTGTGCTAATCCAACCCTCCTGACCCCAACTGGGTAATTCCCCCTTCCCACCAAAGTACTTTATGCAACCTATACCTAGGTAAGGAACGGTGAGATCTTGTTCATGCTCAAGTATCCCCATTACTGCAATCCTGCATCTGTCCATTGCTGCAAAGGAGAATACCAGAAGCACTTGAGCTGAACCCCTCTGGTGTAATGTATAGGGCCTGCCTGTAGAACATTCTCCATTAAAGTTGAAGTACTCTTAAATGCTCTCCTGCACTAGACAGAAGTTACCAGAATGTGTTGGCCTTCTAAATACACCATAAACACCATGTCTTGGAGTAGTAATTGGTAAAGGCCAAAAGGGGAGCACATAAAAAGTGGAAACAGGGAGAGATCACCAAAGACGAATATACCTCCTCTGCTCACGCTTGTAGGGAGGCAGTTAGATGGGCCAAAGCTACCATGGAGCTGAGGATGGCATCCCAAGTAAAAGACAACAAGAAATTGTTTTTTAGATATATAGGGACTAACAGGAAGGCCCGGGGAGGAATAGGACCCCTGCTAAATGGGCAGAAACTATTGCTGACGGACAGAGGGGACAAGGCTGAACTCCTCAACAAGTTCTTTGTCTCAGTGTTCCTAAGCGAGGGGCACGACAAGTCTCTCACTGGGGTTGTAGAGAGGCAGCAGCAAGGCACCAGACTACCATGTGTAGACCCTGAGATGGTGCAGGGTTACTTGGAAGAACTGGATGCCTTTAAGTCGGCGGGCCCGGATAAGCTCCATCCGAGGGTGCTGAAGGCCCTGGCCGACATCATTGCAGAGCTACTGGCGGGAATATATGAACGCTCGTGGTGCACGGGCCAAGTCCTGGAGGACTGGAAAAGGGCCAATGTGGTCCCCATTTTCAAGAAGGGGAGGAAGGAGGACCCAGGCAACTATAGGCCAGTCAGTCTCACCTCCATGCTTGGCAAAATCTTTGAAAAAATTATCAAGGCTCACATTTGTGAGAGCCCGGCAGGACAAATTATGCTGAGGGGAAACCAGCACAGGTTCATAGCAGGCAGATCATGCCTGACTAAACTAGTCTCTTTTTATGACCAGGTTACAAAACGCCTGGACACAGGAGGAGGGGTGGATGTCGTATACTTAGACTTCAGGAAGGCCTTCGATACGGTATCCCACCCCATACTGGTGAACAAGTTAAGAGGCTGTGACTTGGATGACCACACAGTCCGGTGGGTGGCGAATTGGTTGGAGGGTCGCACCCAGAGCGTCGTGGTGGATGGGTCGGTTTCGACCTGGAAGGGTGTGGGCAGTGGGGTCCTGCAGGGCTCGGTCCTTGGACCGATACTCTTTAATGTCTTCATCAGCGACTTGGACGAGGGAGTGAAATGTACTCTGTCCAAGTTTGCAGATGACACAAAGCTATGGGGAGAAGTGGACACGCTGGAGGGCAGGGAACAGCTGCAAGCAGACCTGGACAGGTTGAACATATGGGCAGAAAACAACAGAATGCAGTTCAACAAGGAGAAATGCAAAGTGCTGCACCTAGGGAGGAAAAATGTCCAGCACATCTACTGCCTAGGGAATGACCTGCTTGGTGGAACGGAAGCGGAAAGGGATCATGAGTCGGCAGTGTGACGAAGCCATCAGAAAAGACAATGGCACTTTATTGTGCATCAGCAGATGCATGACGAATAGATCCAAGGAGGTGATACTTCCCCTCTATTGGGCGCTGGTCAGACCGCAGTTGGCGTACTGCGTGCAATTCTGGGCGTCGCACTTCAAGAGGGATGCGGATAACCTGGACAGGGTCCAGAGAAGGGCCACTCGTATGGTTAAGGACCTGCAGACCAAGCCCTACGAGGAGAGACTAGAGAACCTGTACCTTTTCAGCCTCCGCAAGAGAAGGTTGAGAAGCGACCTTGTGGCTGCCTATAAGTTCATCATGGGGGCACAGAAGGGAATTGGTGAGGTTTTATTCACCAAGGCTCCCCTGGGGGTTACAAGAAATGATGGCCCCAAGCTAGCAGAGAGCAGATTTAGACTGGACATTAGGAAGAACTTCTTCACAGTTAGAGTGGCCAAGGTCTGGAATGGGCTCCCAAGGGAGGTGGTGCTCTCCCCTACCCTGGGGGTCTTCAAGAGGAGGTTAGATAACCATCTAGCTGGGGTCATCTAAACCCAGCACTCTTTCCTGCCTATGCAGGAGGTCGGACTTGATGATCTATTGAGGTCCCTTCCAACCCTAACATCTATGAATCTATGAAAAGGGCTGAGGCACTGGAGGGTGTGACATCTGCCTGGTGGGAATGTACAGTGAATGGTAGACACATTGATTTGAGGAAAGGAGGATGGAGTTGGGAGGAAAATAAATGTTTCTGCTCTAGATACTTTAAATTGTGTGGTATTGTGTGACAAATCCATATAAAAAATGCCATGGCCCTGGATAGAAAAAGTCTTCAGCTGTCAAGTGTAATTTAGACAGAAATCCACCATTTGAAATCTGAAATAAACATTAAAAAAAAAATAACACTGAAGAAGGATTCAAGCTCAATTAGAAAAACAACCAAATTATTTGCTGGTTATCATTGTCATTAGGTTTCAAGCCCACTAAGTCCTTCACTTTCATTTCAGCTTCATCTATTGTATCCTACAACAGAGCTAGGGGTTACAATGTATTTATACCTGATCTATCTGCAGCATGGCAAAAAATAGCATTAAGGTATACAGGACCTAAATGTATCCTTGCAGTTCCACGTAGTCAAAGTTAAATATTGACATGAGCAGGAATGAATCTCAGCTGACTGTCACAAAACTGAACATGACTTGTCCTTCTCTGTGTTGACTGGCCAGGCACGGTCAGCCTTCTCTTAGTTTATTTGCTTCTATCCATTCCTAACAAGGGTGTGCTTTTATGTACATTTTGTTAAATTGCCTAAGATTATATCTAAATTTAGGTGTGGGTTATGTGTATTTTTCCATAAACAACCTTAAATTTTACCTAAATTACATCACTAACCAAGAGGCAAGAATTTTTGTGGGCAATATCTTTAATCTTCCCAAAATATTTTCTTATAGTTTTTCAGATTTTCTTTTTAAAACTTCCCACTCATTCAGGGCTCTGTCTTAAAATGTCCCCACTGACAAAATACTGTTGTAACTTGCCAGTCAGTAGATTTAAACTCTCTACCCTTTTTATGACCACACCTTAAAATACTCATGACATCAGGCTGTCACAGTTAAGTTTGTGAAGAGTGCAGGGTGGAACGTATCATTGAAAGTCTAATTCTGCCCATTATAATCTTGCCTCCTGGTTTATACTATTTTAGAAATGTTATTTGATCTGGAAGATCATTCTGTAACCTTCAGATTACTGCTGGGTGGCTTCTGCAGAAAAGGAATTACCAATGCATTAAATTTGAATTAGCTCTGAGAAATCATGCAGATATATGCACAGAACATTATAGCAATGCTGTCTCCAAGGCACAGCAGAATTGCCTTTATGCAGTTTTAAAGAATCACTTGAGCAACCCTTAAATTGCACACATGATGAAGCTGAGCCAGCATCTTTACTTAAAAAAAATACAGGGCAAATGCAGCATTGAGAGTTGTCTTTCAGGGAAACCTGATCACAAACTGACTGCTGCTGAGTGGGCCATTTGGGCTCAGACCTGTCGTATTGGAGAGCACAGGCTCACATACTGCAGAAGTGTCACTTAGACTAATGATTATGAATTATGCAGAGGGTCACATCCTCTTAGTTACAAGTCATTTCCACAGTTTCCCTCCAGACTGCCTACCCTAGTTCCAATGTTTTTCCTTTTGTGCTGCTAGCAAACACATAGAGAGGATACTGAAACAGGCATTTATTGACACTTTTTTTCCTCCTGTAACTTCAAGCTGGCAAAAGGACTAAGCAATTAAAAACTGATCTTAGTGGATTAGTAAAAGATTTCCAAATTCAATGGATGATTTAGAGAAATAGGACAACAGGAATACAAAGAAGCTGGAAAGCCAGGGCTGAGGGAAGGGGGAGAAAGAGATTGCAGAATTTTTAACTTCCAAGCCTTTGTAGAAAAAGCTGAATTCTTAGATCCTTCCAATCAGAAATGGTTGAGTTTAAAAGATAAATCAAGATATGGTTCCAAAATGGCAACAGTTAAAATAGTAGTAATGACATGTGTGCATTTCTTTCCCCATCTTAATAAGGTAGAAATGCGGAAGTCTTAAGTCATAGTAATCATGTTCTATTGAAACGGCTTCACTTTTAACGGATCCATCGCTAAGCGTCATGCATGAAATATACAGCAAATAAAGCTAGCAATGCTGGATAAATACTTCTGGAATGCCATGGTTTGCAATTGGGAACATACCATGTTATGACACCCTTAGCTAAGCAATTAGCTATGATTATCGGACAGTTCAAAAAACACTGGAAGGTTAAGAGTAAGCAAGAAGCCCTTTTACTGCTGCAAGATGTAGTCTGTTTCTCAGCGATGAAGAGCACAAATGAGAAAGGACAACAGCATGCCTTATTGCACTGACTGGAGACAGGTGAAGCATTTATATATGGGACTATATGTTTGCTCCTTAACATCTTCTGGTGAAAACAGATTTTGCTAAAAGGGCAAGACCCTCCTTGCCTGTCCCCGCTTCACCACACATTTGAAAGGCATAAAATCTTCTAGCTCAGAAAAGAAAAAGCCATGTTTAGCTAAAGGCCCAATGAGTTGTTTTGTTTTCAAGGAAAGCTGATCCAAATCCTGTGAAGTGGTATAATATATTTTTTTCTCCTGAATGTTCCTATTCACTCAGTTTCCATTTACAACTTTCATTGTACTGTGCAGTAATTTTTTAAATGAATATCTGTTTCTTGCCTTCAGAAGGGAAGGAGGAAAATTCTCCTCCCTGCTTCCTTGGAAGTTTGCATGTTTCAAATAAGCCCCCCCTGACAAATGTATAGAGTTTGGAAATAAATAGTTGGAGACTTTGGTAAAATTTACTTCATGTACATATCAATTAATGTACAAGAGGTGAAGATACTTTGTGATATCCTTTACTGGACCAACTGTATTGTTGGGAGAGCTGCTGAACAAGCTTTTGGGAATCGAGTACCCTTCCTCAGGTCTAAGCTTAGATCTGAGAAAGAACATTTGAAAGAACATATATATACACACATGAATGCACACTACATATACATATCAAGGAGATGAATTGGAGGCTGGCACAGATCAGGGAATAAAAATGTCCTCTTTTTAGGGAAAAATGCAACTAAGTAATCTGGCACTTGCATTAACATTCTGTTTTTTCTTGTCTTTAGTTATAAGCTGAACAGAGGATACTAAGAAAAAATATAACTGCAGAGAGGTCCATATTCAAGGCCTGTCACTCAACTACTAGGGCTCCTTGACAAAATTATCTGAGAAATCATCAAAGCTACCTTCTCCTCCTACATTATACAAGTTACTCATGTTAAGTGGACAAAAAAATTCTTCTGCCATGAAAACAGATATAATTTCTCATTTCTGCCAGATATTTCCCTAACCAACATCAGATCTATTTACTCTAGACTGAAAGACTCATCAGATGAAGAGTGCAATCAACATATTGATGGCACTGCTGCCTATACGAGTATATATAATGATCCAGAAAGGGTTAACTTTGGTTACAGAATGACAACCAGCCTATATAAGTATGTATGCTCTATTGGCAGGGATGGTGAGATGACGGCTATTTTTTTCATAACAGCTAGTCAAAGTAGGGTTTCGCTACTTAGAGGAGAGAGAGTCTTTCCTTCAAAGTAAGGTTTGCATTTGGTTTTGTAATGCTTTGCATACTAACTTACTCTGATGCTCTATTTTATTCTGCTATAATGAGTTGTGTATCCAGTAAAGGAACTCAAATCACCAAGGAACTTGGTGATTTAATTAAGAATTAAAAGCAGAATTCTGCTATTATTCTGATAGTAAGTTTGAACATTTTTTTTGAAAGAGAAGTCACATTATGGGAAAAATACAAAATTCTTTTTTAAATCCAGATTATTGTGCTCTATATGATACTGATGCATTGTCAAAGTGTTTGATCATGTGTTTTCAGAGAGATGAAACCAATGGTCTGGCAGAACTTTCAAGTTCCACTCCTTAGTGATTATATATATGCACTACACAGCATAGGTTATGTTTAAAAGTTAGTTCTGGTTTGAATGTTCACAGTCCTCTACTAGGCGTCCATACAAAATAGTCCTGTACCTGGGTGTTAATTTATGATAGGCCAGTTTTTCAAGGAAAAGACTTATCTTCCCTTTATTTCAGCACACAGGGACTACAAACAGTCACAGCTTTTGCATGCACAGAGCACAAGGGCTGGGCAAGTCTAGCACTGGGAATAGAGTTAAACTCCCACAAAGGAAGCAAAGCATAGGCCAGCAGAACTGAGCTGTTCCATTTTAAGTATACATTGTGTCTCATTATTGGATTACTCTGTTTATGGTCTCAAATGAAGTACTTTGACTGAGTCTATTGGGTCTATGATTGGTATGTGAATTCAATCTGTGGCATAGCTCCCACAAGGGAGCTGTACAAAGTTATTCAAGGGTGAGAGAAATATTGCATAGTGCCTGCATCTTGGAGGACAAGTCTAAGCAGGTGGACATGGCAGCTGGAGCCCAATCCCAGACAGTCAGCGGGTGGATGGAGCAGCAGGAGGGCAACACCAGATGGTCAGCAGGTGGAGAGGGAAGCAGAAGAGCAACATCACTTTATACTTTATTTGACGTTAATTACATTTGTTGGAATCCCACATGCCTTTAAAAAGTCACAAAAAGTATTAAATTACAAATGGCAAGGATTTCTTAGGGTGGTAGCTTTTATTGGACCAACTGCATAGTTGGCATAGAGTTAGATGAGCTTTCAAATGCAAGACATTCTTCAGCAGATCACTGCTACATCAATCTAACACTACCTTAAATTACAAATGACCTTTTGTTTAAATTCTGGCATAGGTATTTTTTTAAGAAGTGATGATATGGACTGAAAGTAAACAGAAAATGTAAAACCAGCCCCCCATTACAAAGCAGTAAAATAAGCTTTGTATCTAGGTTTCTGTAAAGGTGTCGGCTTTTTATTTAATTTGCCTTTCCCACTCCTCCTAGAAAAGCCCTTAGATACTGTGATGGACTTTGGGTAATGTCTCTGTTTTAAATATTCAGGTTGGTATAATGTTGCATGCCTAAATTATCTCATTAGCCTGGACACAGGGAATGAAGGATTAAGAGCTGTCTTCTTGTGGGATGAGATAAAATGGAATCCTAGCATCAGTAGAGATTTGAATAGCTTTTTTGACACATCATCAAAGGTGTGACTTGCTGGTGACACCCAGGAGGCTCTGAGAAAGCTGAATGAGATGAGCATGACAATAGGAAAGCAGGCTAGACACTGGGACTGTTGACTACTGACTAAGGGCGTCTGAAGACAGAGATCAGCTTTGGAAAGAGAGTAGCTGAGTAGTTTTGGTGTGCTGGATATAGGATATAACCTTTTGGAGGGGGCAGAGAGACTCTGGCTGAGTGGCCCTTAACCCCAATAATAGTTATTGAAGGGGAGCTGTCTGCTTTGCAGCTTGGAGCTTTGGGTTGCACTTGTTCTCACCAACAAGAAGAAATGTCCTTCCCAGAAAATGAATTTGAGTCAAGGCCATGGAAGTCTAGGAATGATAAAGAATTGAAAGGCCAGGGTCTCAGAGTGGGAAGGAGCCAGGGCTGCCTGCCCTGCTCTAGATGCTATGTCTGGGCTGGCTTCAAGGCATACGCTGAGACCAGACAAGGCCATAGTAGTACCAGGCAAGCACCCCTTTGAGGGGACTCTGTGACATACATTAAAAAAAATGTTTGGTTTTCCATTTGTTTCTTTTCACTGAGGTTTACACTGGAGGGAGAGGTTGACAGTGACACCCAAGTGGCATTTAGTATTTTTAATAATTTAGTGTGTGTAGTCCCTTCTATCTATGCCTTTTATTTCTTCCTATTTGACTTGCCTTGCATTTGTCATATTATTATTACTATTGTCATGTTATTCATCTAGTTCTGTGAAGTGATTAACCTAAACAGTATGTCTTTCAAGAATTTTCCCACCAAACTGTTCACATCTTCTGCTAATCTTTAATAACTAAAGTAGATGCTTCTCCTTGTATAGAGATTTGGAGATTCTTCTCTTGTGTGGCATGTGTTTGGGGATCTTTTAAAGGTAATTTAGTCCCACTTTGTTTTCAGTCTGTGAAATGGTTTGTACTTTATGATGGTACTTTCTGTAATTCTTATCCTATAATTAGCCAGTTTCCCCAGTTACCTCTTTTAAGGGAATTTGGACTTCGAAAAAACCCTTGTCTAGTGCATTTTAGCTATAACTTTTTATGAGATATTGTTGCCGCACTCAGACAGTTCTAGAAGATGAAATAGAGTTTCCTTCAGGAAAGAAAATTTTCCCCATCATGCCTTGCTCAGTCAGATGTTCTACAGTACTAGTGAACCCATGCTGCTCTGTGGAAGATCAATTTGATTTTTTTATTTTTTATAATCTTTTGTCATAATCACCATCATCATTTTCACTTTATGGTTTAGGCATCATTGCAACATTGAATCTTGAGTGACACGTTTACTGAATGGCCCTTCATAATTATATCACTATGAGTTGCACATAAGCCGATAGATCTGGCCTCTAGTATAAGAGATTTAGTTTATATAGATTGTTGCCTGGTGCTAAAGGTGAGATTTGTTTGTAATTTTGAGGACTATCTAGCAACTCTGTTAAAAAGGGAGAAAGCCTTGCAGTTTTTTCTAACTTTGAGAGGGAAAAACCTGGAGCCTCACTGGGGGACCACCTGTTTCATTGATTCCAGAGTCTTTAGTGCCACTTTTTTGAGTCCTAGGCAATTCCTCAGAACAGCTTTTTTCTAACTGTTGGAAATGGCTCTTCAAGCCAAGCCCAACTGCTCTGAGTTGTTAGCTATCTCCCAAAGGGAGGTAAAAGAAAGAGACATAAATTTAATGCTGGAACTACTAATTACTCTGAAATCTTCTCCCAGAAAATCTAAAGGGTCTGGAGGGAAAGATGCTTTGAAACAATGGTAAATCAGGGCCTATGAAGCTGTGAAGTTCGGACATACACATTACCATTTATGCAATTTACTGGCAACAACTTTTTCCTCCAAAGGTTCAATCTTATTTTGGTTCAATGTCGCCAAACAGAACACATGCCTGATGGGTTTTTTTTTCTTCCTTCCTCACTACTTAAAGATTGCATTCACTTCTTGGCTCATCACTTAGGGGTCTACTGAACTCAAGGAGGTGGCTAGCTGATTTCATAGGCAGATCCTGGGGCCAGCTCTGTTTTCAAAGACAGAGCATGATGGGCCCCTCCCCGCCCACTCTGATTGGCTATGGGGCCCAAGCAGTCCTGCCCCTGCTCACAGATTTCCAGATGGCCCCAAACCACAACTTAATTACCCTAATTAAACCCAGGGAAAGCCATTAATCCACACATTATAAAGCATAGATTAATGACTTATTTGGGCTTAATCAGGTTAATTAAGCCATGGTTTTGGGCCATCCCCAAATGGAGAGGCTGCAGGCAGCTGCACTGGTGTCCCAGGCCAACTGGGAGGCTGCAAGTGGCTGAACCAGCATCTGTGGAGCCCTGGTCTGGCTTGTTGCCAGCGGTGGGTGCACACATACAATGAGCTGAGCCAGAGCTCTGCAGACCTCAGCACAGTCACTTGCAGCCTTCCTGCCACAGCCAGCTTGGGCTCCATGACTGGCAGCAGGGACAGCAGGGGCTTGCAGGACTGGGGAGAGTCTGTAGCCTTCCCGGCCAAGAGTGACAGGAGAGGGTACTGCCCAGCCACCAAGCGGCATGCTGTCCCCTGATGCTGGGTCAGCATCCTGTACACCCAGGGGTGACAGGAGCAGGGGTCCTAACAGACGCTGGATGCTGACTAGGGGGAAACAGTCCCTTCTATGCCTTGACTGGGAGCTACCATAGTGGGACGGGACCCTGGGATATGAGTGGTATGAAAGAGATGGTAACCTGTGGGACAGAAAAGCAGAAAGGCCTGAGGCAGGACCCAATTTTGCAGGCAGTGGTAGGTGAGGGGAGTGCAGCCCGGCGGCAGATGACTGGGGCTAGCCTGTCAGAGCGCAGCCTGGCCCAGGCCAGCATGCAGCTGCTCCCATGCCCTCCCAGACTGGTGGCAAGAGCCACCAGAGGAGCTACCAAAAGAGGAGCTTCCAGACCAGCGGTGTGCAGTGGCAGGAGCCCCCTCCCCAAGTCCCACGCCTCTCCCCCCCCCCCCCGGCCTGGCTGGGCAGCTTGTCCCAGCCCCAGCCCCAATTCCTCCCTTGCTATGGAGACATTGATCTGCACCCCCCCCCCCATGCCCCTTTCCTCCCCACTCTGCCCACCACAACAGACTTACCATCTAGTGGCAGCTGGTGTACAGTGTCATCAAGGACTCCCTGTATAGTTTATGGCCAAATCTCTCTGAATCGATTCAGAGGCTTCTGATTCAATTTGAACCTTTTAATGGGTCTCCTGATTTGATTCAGATTCAGAGATTTGGCCCCTGAATCGGGCCAAATCTCCTCTGAATTGAATTGTCTCCTGAAGCTTCGCATAGCCCTAGTTTGCTTAAAAGTTAGATAAGCATGTGTGTGAGTGTGTGCATACATGCACACACACAATACTTCTCCATTCCTCCCGCCCCCACTAAGGCCGTCCCTGCATAGATAGTAGACATTCCCATCCCTGCTTTACCTAGGCCATGCCCTGTACCAAATCACAAAACGCTGAGCTCTAGAAAGGGTCCTATAGAGGTTCCAAGTAAGTAGGTGCTTGAAGCATACTAATAGCTTCCCCTTTCTGGGCCATCTGTCCTATTTCTCTTGTTTTCCTTTGTTAATCTACAAAGGAGGAAACATACTCATGATATTGGTACTGGAAGTTAAGAAAGGAAGCAGCATTTCATGCCATTTGGATAATTATTTTATTTTTTTCTTGTCTAGATATGGCCCTTTGTTTGCTTTTACCTTAGACCTTTGTCCTGAAGCACTATCTCTTTTCCATTTGCCTTTGGTAAAAAGCAATGCTGCATGTTTCCCTTTTCCAATCAATACTCATGATCTGAGCAGAAAAATCCTAACAATATCCTTTTCAAAACAATTTGGAGGAGGGATGTTTCATGATCCTTGTGTGTACAGTATATGGATGTACCCAATTTTCTAAATCAACTTACCCCCTTTATTAAGACCATTAAAAATGAGCCTTGTTACTAGCCAGTATTGCTTGACAGTACACACATGGAGAGATCTAAATCTGCTTGCCTGCCTGATACAAAATGGACATAATTTCATTTAGCACTTCTAAAACATCTTTCATCCAAGGATTTCAAATGTTTTATTCTCGAAGCTTCAAATACAGCATGTGTGGTAGGTAACAGACAGGTCACATCCAATACAGCTACTTCTAGAATGCATTACAGCACACTTTAGGGCAGGTGGATTAAAAAGTCCATATACAATTAAAGCTAAATTGCAGGGAGCAATTTAAGTAGGTGCTCTGAAAATGAAGGCAATCAAGCTGATGTGTAGTCAGGATATGAGAATTAACAACACCCAAGAGAGAGATTAAGGCTGTATCTACCAAAATTTTAGTCTTATAAAGAACTTTGGTAAAACTCTCGGGCATTTCTTCATCCCAGTCCCACCAAAAAAGACTCTTGCTGTATTTCTGTCACTCCTGAGCATAATTGCATTTCCTATCTGAGACACCTCAACCAAGTTCAAGAAAAAAAACTCACCTCTATGTTGAAGCATAATACCATACTTTGACATGCCTAATGTCTGATTGCTAATCATGGGACCATAACCAAATATACACTAGTGAAAGTAAAGTAATATCACTCCACTTGTCATATACATAAGGCTAACAGATCACCAGTGACCACCAGTAGACAAAACATCACTTTTATGGACAAGTAACTTGGGGCAAAAATTGTATGTTTGATAATAACCAATATACTTTTGGTGTATATCAAAGAAGACCAAATATAGGTCAGCTTATGACCATGAGGAGGTCCTTTCTACATGTATCTAAACACAGATGTGTAGAAATGGCAATCAGCTGCCTCTACATCATTGTTGTACTGTATTTGGGCTAAAGGAGCACTCTTCATTGCTATAGGGAACATGTGATTAGAGTATTGGGAAGGTGAAATAAGGCCATACACTAACCCCTTGGTAATTTGTTCCTCACTTCAGTTACAGTATGGATAAAGTCTTTGACAAATCATTCTAAGGTCCCTTGCACATTGCAGGTATCTTGCAATTAACTGGTTAATTGAGCAATTGCCCTGAGACCAGCTACATGTGCAAGGTAGATATTTTGCCTTAAAGAGCTCTACCCAGCTATAAAGTTAGATCACGGAAATGTGTAGTACCTTTATAGCTGGTTGCTATTGAACTTTAATTTGTACATGAAGCAGGGCTCCCAGCCACAGGGGTTCACCATGCCCAACTGGGGCTGAGAGTCTCATATTTGAGGGAACTCTCAGCCCCAGCACCTGCTGACTGGATCCCAGCAGCACAGGGATCCAGAGTCCTGCAACTGTGGACACTGGGTGCTGGGACTCAGCTGGCAATAAGGTGCAGTGGGATATAATGCACAATTCTGCAATTATGCCTCCTGCCATGTATGCATGGCGTGGCAGGAGGCGCAATTGTGTGAAACATGCATTAGATCCCATTGCATCTTTACCTACGGGTGTAGAGAGCCACTAAAAGTCCAACATAAGGAATGCTCTCTCAGTTTGGAAGGTCACAGGTAATTCTGCTTTTAGTCTGACTCCAATAACTTATTTATCTGAAACCTATATTTAAGTCATAAACCAACTCATTAAAGCAGTGCCTAGTGGTACAGCTATTTTCTACTGAAACACTGAACCCCATGTGATAAATTATATCTGCAAGATTTGTTTCGTATGTCAAGCACACATTACTTCTAAATCAAATGCTAAAACATGCCTTATTTAGTCAAAAGTAAGCAGAATGCTGTAATTTATAATCGTCTTGAAAGCCCACTGCAGTGAAAATGAAAGCAGACTGTTAAAATTTAATGCCTCTTCGGTACTCTGACCATCTTTGAAGCGGTGTAGTTTTCTCACACCACTGTGTTTGCACAAAAAGTCAGTTTATGTTTGCCAACCTTTGTGGAAACTAATTGAAAAAATGATTTAGCTGTTAAAAGCTGCCATCAGGTTGGAGAATTATTATGAGCCCAGACACTGATGGCAGAGGTACTTTTTCTCTCCTCTCACCCCCACCCATTTGCTTTTAACAATTGTCTGTTCTTCCAGCCGGCTCCCTGCAGTACAGTTGCTAGCAAATATTCATTGGGGTGTCATCTCTGTTTAAAGTCTCATCCTACACACCTATTCATCTGTGTTAAGTGAACAGCAGCATCAGCTCAAATTAAGCTGGCATGAAAACAGCCACTGTTAATAATTTCTGCTGTGATTCAACTTAGCTTTGGATAACAGGTGAAGATGTTTCATAACGGAGGCAATTACAGCTCTGTAAGCTTTTTCCGGCTGCCTGTTTAATCAGAGGAATGGAATACTATAGCTCCTGGTGCATGTGGAACGGCCAGGCCCAACTGCCATCAGACCACATTTGTTATCTGCTAGATTGAACAGGCTGCCTGTCAGGGACAGATGCTTAGTGCAGTGATTAGAATGTAAAGTGTTTGGAAAGGCTGAGGGGACTGAAGTCAATGTACTTTATCTAAACTTATTACAAACCTTTCCAGTCAGATAAAAATCTCATATACCAATGTTCTCTTGATTAGAATAGAAACCACATGTATATTTACACACACATGCACACACTATATCTACACCAGTGTACATACATCTCTAAAGCTGCAGTAAATCAGCTCTATTAAACCAGTAGACAAGTTCTATTTCTCATAGGAGAAAATTTGTGTTTACAAAATATCCACAAAAAGTTTCTTTTGAGATTACAATCAGGCCTGCTAATTTAATACACCTCCTTAACATACGGTAGTTAAAATACAGAAGACAAAAGATGTAGTAAGATGGGTGAAAATTAATAACTAGCAAATATCTAGACAGAGTTTGTACTTTCATAACAGAAGTGATATATTACTCTGATGGATCTGGGGTAATTTTTTTTTTAATTAAAGAACAATGTGTTTCTCTAGAGCAGAATCTCAGTTGTTCTATTCATCTTCCATGTCAATATGACTTTTTGCAAACTATGTAAAAAACATAGTTACATACTTAATTGTATGGATTTTCAGGTGGTTCATTTTCAGCCAAATATTTTTTTCCTTCAGAGCTGGAAAGAGAATCAAGCAGCCTAAATTGAATTTTTATACATTATGATTTCCAGAAATGTAGTTCTTAATAGATTCTGATGTGCCTAAAGGCATGAATCTTAAAATGCTTTTTTAGATATGGACTTGGGGAGGGCAGGGGGCTTGAAAATGTGTAGGGTTTTTTTTTTTTCTTTCTGGTTTCAAATATTGAATTTCTATTGTATACATTAACCTACTTTGAGTGTATTGCTGTAGTGATTTAATAAGAATGCTTGTAATAATCAGACTATAGGAGAGAGATATTACAAAAACATGTGATTATAGTTCCACCATATCTGCAGAATGTGTACAAGATACAGGTTTCCAGAAAAAAAAAGCATATCCGCTTGCTTTCCAAAGGAGACTGTTAATGGATTTGAAATATGTGTGGTTATCTTGCACAGAAGGTAAGACTAAGATTGACCTATTTCCATATTTCATTTTTTTTTCAGGGCAGTCCACAGAAATAGCCTTTATTTTAAAGACGGGAATGTATTTTTTACACTTATTTGAAAAGGCCTGAAAGATTCGAGTCGTTGTGGGGTTTGATCCATATTCATATTCTAATCTCACAAGCAAGTAATTGTTTTATTTAGTTTTGACATTCCTCCATCTACTGTCATCTTGGAATATACTCTGCATACTGTATCTTCCCTTGACAATTACTACCGCTCCTTATCCTTGAAGCTTTTAAAGCTCTGTGTAACATTAGCCTATCTAGCCTAGTGAAAATGTCTTTACAGATTAGTGTAATGTTAATACTACTGGCTCCCTGCTTTTGACCTGAAGTGGAATATATTGCACTGTTGGAGCAGATGGAATCAGAGCTTCATTGGGAAACAGAGATTGGTTGGCTGCCTGCCAAAAGCCCAGTGCTGCAGGCTGTATGAGCTACAGCTAAGGAAAGCAGCCTTGAATCTATTCTGTTCTCTTGGAAAGGGGGGTGGGGGAAAACATCACATAAGTTTGCATTGAGTCGAAATATATTTAAGGTTGTGCGTCTCCAGATGTTTACACAACGTTCAAAAGGTAATTGAATCTCGCTGTGTAAAATGGAGGCCGGATTCCTCTGCTTGGCTGAAAGGGCTGAGACAAAAGCACAACCAAGGAAAAGTTCTGAACTCTGACAAACCCCCTGAATGAAACCAGATGTACCAATCAGGACAATACAAATCCTATTCCTCGTACTTCTCAAATTAATACTCCCTCCTGGTTGTGCCGAAATGCATTGAGCCGCCAATGAATTTCCCTAAAATATTCAATTATCCATAGGTAATATACTTTTTCATAGGATAGAAATTTTATAAAGGGATAAATCATCATGGAATATACTATGTGCTGCATAAAACTCAAAGTGGGAACACACTAAAAATCTCAAATGGGCGGCTTTTTATTTCAAGGATTTTAGTAAATCAAACAGAACTCTGGCTTTTGTATTTAATATTAATCAGTCACATCACATTTCTACATTTGTTGCACTCATATTTTTTCTCTCAAGTAATGCATTTCCACAGCAGTAAAACATATGCTGTTTTCTGACTAAGTAGATGGGTAATATAAGCTGTGATGTGGAGAGTAGTTTTTTTCTTATCATTTTCTTTTTGAGGGTGTAGTTACAGAAACATATATGTGCTTTTATCTGTGATAAGAACTACCATCTGGTAGCAAAATGTGCAGAGCTTATTGCTTGAAGTGCTTATACATATTGTGAAAACACACAGCTTTTGTGTATATTAGGATACTGCCTATATGTATTCTTAATAAACCCACGTATTAGATATTTGAGTATGTCAAATGGATGTAAAATATAACAGTAATTCCAGACAGGAGGGATTAGGATGGGCACAGTGCCAGATGTGTATTAATGCCAGCAGTACTACTGTGACCTTTTAATATCACATTGTTTGCAACCTCTTCCAGCAGATAATTGTTTAAAAGAATGGAACCTCTTTGACAAGGAAAAGGCCATTGTTCCATTCAAGGAGTTGAAGCTTTCATCCCTAGTATACCAATTCACAAAGATGTGTGGTGCATGTGTGTGAGCAGCAAGAGAGACAGAACATATACATTTGAGTTACTTTGACCTTTAATCCAGGAGACCAAGAAGAGAAATGCACTAGGAAGGCTGGTTTGTTGCTGTCTAGAGACTGATAAGCTGTAATAAAGGTGCACTCAGTTGCAATTCATCTAAAGCTTCCATTGCTATCATCCTCTTTTTTCGATTTTTGTTACCTCAAGTACTTATCTAAATCCCTTTCAATGCCAGCTTGAATGCACTTTGTATTCTCTCCAACTGTGACTGGTGCTGTCTGTGTGCGTCAGTGTGTTTCAGCATATACTCTTTCCCCTTGTTTGACAAGAACCAGTGCCAACACCTAATTAAGGATAAGCCACGGAGCTTTCTGCTCTATCTTTGTCAGTACTACATTCCTAGCTTTCTGCCTAGTTGAGCTTTTATGACATGAACAACATTTCAGGTTCAGCCTACTTTAGGCCCATTGATTCCCCACCCAGAACTAAATGCAGCATAATGTCTGGTGGTTAATTTTAGAAAGAAGTCTCCTAGAAATATGCATGTGTGTACATGTGCATGCACACATGTACATATACATGCAAATATGAATATACACAAACAGATTTAATTTAAATTAGTCACTTCTCAAATTACTTTCTTTGTGTGATTTTTCTCAAACTGTTTCCTAGGAGATGGCCAAAGAGGTTGGAAGTGTTGAGGGGTTTTTTCCTCCTTGAAAGTACTGTATCTTAAAATACATCTGAAGTCTAATTTATAAAGCAAAGCACCTCTGGCTCAATCTCCTGTTGTGCTGTATTAAGTATTCTGTCTCAATTATACAAATGTGTTTAGGCCATAAAACAACAGTTCTTTCAAAGGGTTAATAATTCTATAAACTGAGAGAAAATCAGATTAAAATGATTGATATCTGAATGCCAGACAGCCAATTAAGTGAGCATACATTCAAACTTGTTTTTACAGTTAAGTATATCAAGACTTATTTTCTGCTACCTACATGTAAGTGAAATTTCTTGAGATAATTTAGTGTGTGTGTGTGTGTGTGTGTGTGTGTGTGTGTGTGTGTGTACCAGATTTACATCAGTAAATCAGGGCCACACGTGAAGACATGGAGACTTTACTGTGGAGCTAATTACGTGGCTCCCCAGTAAATGTCATGTATAAAAGTGCCCAGTTGCATCAAAAGACATCAAAATCTAATAGAAATATTATGGAGTTATTCCAGATTTGCATTAGGCTCAGACCAGAATTTGGATCTAAAAATCCAAAATGGAGGCGACATGTTTAAAAATAATATGTGTGCGCATGCGCGCACACATACTTTTTAATCATGTCCGCTCCATTTTCCCATGTATCTTTTACCTTCGCTGGATGATTGGATTTCTTTTGATGTAACTGGGCACGTCTATACTTGATGTTTACTACACAGCTGCCTAATTAGCTCCACAGTAAAGTCTGTATGTGTGGCTGTTAGGCTGTAGTAAACTAACTAAATACAAGTACTACCCTGTGGTGGAATTCTTTAGTGTGCGGCAACACTTGTGTAGACACTGACAGGGCTGGCTGGGGCGTGAAGGTACTTTAGTGGCTGCTGACTAGCCCTGCATGGGAGCACTTTTGTGCCCCAGGCTGCCCTTCAACAGTATGCTGAGCCAGGTCAGAGCAGCCCTGGCCTGGCAGGCTGACTCCTGGAGCCCCTTGCCAGCCAGGGCTGCACTGACCCAGCCCAAAGTGCTGCAGTCCTGGGCACACAGCGAAATGCAGCACCCAGGAGCAATAAACTCCAGCGTGATATGTACCAGAGTTTATTGCATTGCATTAATTGTACATGCAGATGCACCAACTGAAAGCAGAATTCAGACTAAAGGATTTTTTTTTTATTTGGTTTACTAAGTGACAGTAAAATAAATCACCAGTAGAAACTTCAAGCAAAGGAATGGGAATATTCTGAAATAACAAACTTCCAGTAGTCAGTGAAGGTAAGATGTGTTTTCAGTGGCTTGAATATTCAAGGACCTTATTATGCTGCACTTAAGCTCTTAAGGAGAATTCATGTCGAATAAGAACTGCAGTGTGAAGTTCTGAATCCAAAGCAAATACCGTCACTAACTTTCAGGTATTGAAAAGTACCTGAAACGGACCATTGAAGTCCTTCCTAGATACTCTGTTCCCAGATAGAAAGCTGCTCTTGAACACTGGTTAACTGTGGGATTCCATATACCAATAATGGAATCGGGAGAGTTTTGACAAAGAATGAGTGAAATGTGCTTTATAGGCCATTTGTTAGATCTGTCTGGGGTCTGCATATCTAACTTTCCTAGTTAATAGATACCTACTCCTCTAGAGACGTTTTGATTGTAGTGGTAGTCTCGGACAAGTGGGACCACTGTTTCCACCAGGGCATCCAAGTCCACAACAGAAATTGTCTCCAACAACTTGAAGAGAAAAGAGTCCGTAAGAAGCGAGCAGCTCCTGAACCACCCAACCATGACCCATACACTTGCAACCACTGCCACAGATCATGCAAATCTCTGATTGGACTATTCAGTCACATAAACACTGTAAATCATCTATGTCACAGGTTGCAATATCCACCATCTTTCGCAGATGAAAGGATGCCAACAAACAAGGAACAGTAGTTTCAGGACTGCTCCCACATTTGTTCTTCCATATGCACATTGTCTTTTTCATTGCTGTTACACCCTTCTGCAAAGGGAGGGTGAAGAAGATGACACATTGCAACCAGCCATCTGGGGCATCCTTTGTACAAGGAGAACTTTCAGTTGGCTGACTAGAAGAACTTCATCCCCACCAAATTGCTGTATAATATTTAGGCAGGGTTTTTTGAGCAGATGTGATATCTTTTATTAGATCAACTGAATAGTTGGAAAAAAGTTCTTGGCAAGTTTTCAAGTGCAGTCACGCTTCTTCAAGCATAGGGAGTCTGCTGGTGTCTGCCTTAGCCTTTTGTTTCCCCTCCTTTATTCCCCCTCCCCTCTCTGCTTTACCTCTCTGGTTTACCTTTTGTCTTTTTTATTTCTACCTCTTCACATTCTCACTGACATCTTACCACACTTTTAGCTTCTAACATTTCTAGGAGTCTCAATACAGCAGAAACTCCCTATGCCTACAGATGCGCCCAAAAGATTGCCAAGAACTTTTTTCCAACTATTCAGTTGGTCTAATAAAGGATATCACATCTACTCAAAGAACCCTGCCTCCCTAGGCCAAATTTAGTCCATAAAACCACGTCATCCAGTCCATGGAGTCCCCCATGAGTCTGGAAATTTGGTGGTGGGAAATCACTGGCAGCATTAATTGCTGGGGCTCTGTAAGCACTGCTGCCACTGCTCCCCTACTTCCAAATGTCCAGACTAGAGGAAGGCCCATCAAGCCAGACAAGATGCTCCTGCATGCTGGATCAGGTCAGCACACAGGGTTTGTCTGTAGGGCTGGTCCAAAGCCCAGTCTGGTATACAGGGTAAGATGGGCTGAGCACCACCGACCTAAACAAAATCCCAGCCTTACCTGCTCAAATATTCTTCCAGTACTTCCAGAAGATATCCAGGCTCAGGCTCTGATAGGCCTCAAGGGGGAAGGAACATCAGAGCTGAGGGGTGACTACTGAGAATGACCTTCCATGTAGTATCACCAAGCAAACTGGGCACAGTGACACTTACTTGCAGGAAGTTGTGCTTGGCTGACCTTAACAATTATGATGGGGCATAAAACAGATGGTGATATCTTAAGTTGGTATGGCGTTGGTCATTTACAGCCTTATAGGTTAAAACAAGCCCCTTGTATTGTACCTGGTACAAAGATGATGTCTTTGGTCTAGAGACTTACTGTCACTAAAGAATATGTGTGCCCAGGTGGTGGGGGGCAGGGAGTCGAACAAAGATGCACTTCCCTCTTTATCTTAAAAAATCTTGCCTTTCTTTGAGTTTTGGGGGTTTGGTTTTGTTTTGGTTTTGTGTTACTCCAGTACTAGAACAGCTGGAAACTGAACGTTGAAATCTAGCAAAGAAATAGACCTCAGTGAGCAGAAATGCCCTTTGTATATTCCAAAGAAAAATGAGTTTGATTTGGCTAGGTTATGAGCCTTGGAAAACCACTTTTCATACAAGCCCAGTACATTTAACAAAGATAGTAAAATTAACTTCAATCATGTTAAGTTCTGTAAGTAATATAAATGAATTTCAAAGACTCCGATCATTGAGCACATATAAAGAAGTAAGTATGGGGTGTTATAATATTCTGCACATGTATTTCTGGCTGTCAAAAAAGCTGCTGTATTTGAGAAATAATAATTTGGACACACCTCTAAATTTGTTAATTTTGTTCATCCAATTGATTACAAAGAAAATCATGCTCATTGATTTTTCTGGTGCCTTATTCTAATTGATGCAATCTTTTACTGCTTCTTTTGGGGAGGGGGTTTCTCCTTGAACAGTAGGTGTGCATCACGCTTCCTCTTCTTACTAAAAATATTAGCTGTCTTTTATATTTTTTTTGTCTAAATTATGCCAGGTTTACTATAGCAACCAGTTGTGTACAGCAGGAAGCAGCCATGTTTATCCATTTTTTTTCATCCTACAGCTCAGAGCTTATACAATGGCCTATTTCCTAAGACAAATAATTACTCACAAAGGTAAAAAATTCCAAGGCTCTTCAGTAGCAATTTAAAAATGTTTTTTAAGTAGGTGAGGTGCCTTTCTAATACAGATGCCAGTTGTTTTACTTTTAGGTTCCAAAGTGCCTTAGAAATTTAAGTCAATAAGCTAGTTATTTAAAGGTATACCGATATATAAATTCCCTTGACTTCTAGTAGTAGGCATCTTCTGTCTCACAGGACAACAGAATTATGCCAAATGAGACATCAGCTTGCTAAATGTAATCTTTGCTTGAAAGATAAAGCAAAGCTGGAGTGACCTCTCTAGGGTGCAAAAGCCTGGGCAGTGTATATGGAAACACTGACCTGCCCACACACCAATGTACCCTTCTCAGCCTCGGTAGTTTAATCCAGAGGAAAGGCAGCTGCCAATACATTTAGAACCAGCTTGGCAGCAGGAGCTGCCAAAGCAAAGATCATCCACTTGTCTGTCAATTGGGGCTGCACTCCTAGACTGGCAGCTAACCAGGGTTGAAGAGCCCAATTGACTTCTAGGAGTTAGGCATGTCAATGCCTAACTAACCTAGAGCCAGCTTTTTAACGGCACCTAGGGAGGTTTGTTTAATATATCTATGCATCAACCTTCTATTGAAATCAATGTAATTGAGTTCCTAGGTAAATCTAGAGCCTCCTAGGTACCTAGAAATGCAGGTGGGTGCTAGCTCTCATCTTTAGGTTTCTAAACATATTAAAGAAAAACTATCTTGGGAGGCTAAGTCATATTTTCAAAAGTAACTTAAGCATTGAGCTATGTAAGTCGCATTCACTAGCAGTGAGACATCACCTTTGGAGCCTACAGACACCCCTGCTCCTACTCCCCACATGCCAAATGTGGGAATTAACTTGTGTAATAGTCTTATTTGCATGCCTGAGACTGGCAGCAAGGGGCTCCCTCAGATTGGCCTTACACCTTAATTTCCAGACCTGGCATGTATGGAGTAGCAATGAAGGGGCAGGGTTACTTTACAGCAGCGCCTCTGGGACTGCTACAGAAAAGGCACAGGCCATCCCTTAGTGTCTTAAGCCAGCAATTCACAACCAGGGTGCCATGTGCTGTTAAGTATGCCAACATTTACACATAATTCACAAGATAAAAGCAAAGATTTCAAATAGGAATCCATATTATCAGAACTACAATCCTTTCATGATCGGTTCTGGAGTTGGGAGAAAAATATATAGATTGTACCACTTTGCAGTCTACCCCAGTTTAGCAGTTGTTAAGCAGTCTACACCACTTTAGTGTAGTTGAGCAGTCTACACCAACTGAGCAGCACTACGAAGCTGCCCTCTGGAAGCTGCTGGAGGGGTGGGGGGAGTGCACCATTGAACACGAGCAGTGCTTAACCCCACGCAACTTTAAAAAAGTGGCCAGGACAAAAGAAGAGAAGGGATGTGAACACACATTCAGAAAATGGCTTTCCCACCCGGCTCCTAATGTAATGCATGCATGCACGCACTGGACAGGATCCAAACGTACTCCTTTCCTGTGGTTTCCTTTGTAGTTAACTTAAATAACAGCACAAATGCCTGCCAAAGCTTGCTCCAGAGCTTGACTGTTTCTTGAGTTGCTCCCTACAGGAACTCCTTTGTCCCAGTCACTGGTTTCCTGTGCCCCAGAGAGGCATTCAGAAACAATTCTATATCCTGGCCTGGAGCCAAAGGGATTCACCTGCTTTGGGTGTTGACAGCATAAATATCTTTTGCATCTTTATACAGAGCCCTATGGCTTGATTCCAGAGTGAGCTAGCAGAATAACTTGGCAGTAGTACGCAAGGTTCTAGATCCCAATGCCTTGTTTATGAGGTTCTGGGACAGTATAAAATAGCCTTCTGGTTGCACAGTGCAAATTATCCACACTTGCAAATAACGCTGCGAAGCCTGAAAGTGATACTGCATTGTTGCGCATGGACTTCTAGAAGCGCAAATGAGTTGCATGCTTCTGCAGTCAAGGGCTTCAGTTCTGTAGTCTTGTTCACTTCCTCATAATTTCCAATAAGCAGCGCTCCTAACTTCCACTGTGTATACCCATCTCTTTTGTAGGTCACTTCAGGTTTTCTACCATTATCTGCCCAATGGGCAAGTTGTGCATCTTGTTCTGGTTACATGCAATTGCCTTATTCTGCTGTTTTACATTATAGGAGATTAATAGGACCACTGATATAAAGAGATTACTTTTAAAAATACCTACTGTTGTAATGCAGTATTTATTGGCAATTGCTATTAACTATAACAGAACAATTTTAGATAACCCTGTAGAAGTTAAAACAGTTAGAAAGAACTGCCTGTGTAAATGATATGTAAACTAGGAAAGAACCTTGCTTTACAACAGTGGCTGTCACTGATTTTGTTTTTCATAGTACATCTTTTGGGGCTGGGCAAAGGTGAGATTTCATTTTTTCAAAACTGAGGCATAAAAGATTTATTTGTTTTGCATTTGGGTATTGTTGCTTGGCGTTTTGTGACTGAAGATATGAGGGGAAAAACACAGGTACTGTTTTGGCCCTTCCTGCATTTTTAATTGATGCCTGGCGAGGGAGACCAGAGGTCAGTCACAATATGTTTATTGTGACCATATTATGGCTAATTTGGAATACAAAGGAACTCCACTAAGTCCAACACTTTTAAAGTGCTTTAAAACCAAGTGCAGTCCAACTTCTTTTTTCTTAACATATATTTGCCTCAGTACTGCTTTTGCAAAAAATCATGAGCACTTAGAGAACATCCCAGGTTAGTATTTCAATCTCTTTGTAATCAGTGTTAAGTACTCTTTGCTTAAGTACATGCAACTTTATATTAAAATTCAGTCTGTGTAGCTAAGAATACAGAATGCTAACCTGGCCTTTGGTAAGAAAGATGCAGGCATCTCATTACGTTAACCTGGCTGGGGAGATGTAAGTTAGTTTCACCTATTGCAGAATCTGATGTCAGCGTGGTAATTACTAGGCACAGTCAATAATACCTCTCCTCAGTATAATTGCAAATCCAGTACAACCATGACCAGAACTAAATTGCTTCAGAACAATCGATAAGAATCTCCTGATTGCATTCCCTGGTGTATGCATCAAATATTAAAGAGGAAAACTGTCCATCCAAGCAAAAGGTCAATTTTACAAAGAAAAACTACACTATAAGGTTAAAAAGTCTGTTAGGTTTCTTCCAGATAGAAACTTTTTGGCTTGCTGTGACCAGAGGTGAAAGTACTGAAAGGGAAGGTGTATAATGAAAAAATATTTTTTGAATGATAAGAGATTTGCTTAAGAAACCAAACCTTTGGTCTTAAAAGCTTTGGGCTTTGTTTTGCAGCTTTTTTTGCACATTCAAGATCATTTACTCCTCCGTAAGGGCACAGACAGAAGTGTAGCTCACCGCAGTAAGTGAGAATGCTTTGCAGGAATCATTCTGAGTCACAGGATCCCCCGGACCAAACAGAAGTTCATTGTTGGTTCCAGGGAGGACAGAAATTTAGCTGGCTGGGAGCCTGCAGTTGATTTCCCCTGAGATGGCCTCTCTTCTCTCCCAGCCTGTCCCTGTTTCAGAATGGGAGGGAGGAAAGGGAGCAGAGGGAGCTCATTCTAGGAGTTCCCCAGCCAGCACTGGAGGGTGTGGTGGGTGAATTGGAGCTCCCCACTCCCCCCATGGCTCGGGTGCCATTTGCCTCCAACTCCACAAGCTTTTTCTTCAAATGTCAAAATGTTAAAGACAGAGATAGCTAAACATTTTCTAGAATATGTGACTAACTGGTAAAGAACATGACTCAAGTAGTTCTTCAGACACAGACAATGATACAGTATGAAAAGTAAGGGACTTAAGTTATGCTCCTACATGCATAGTTAGGTATCTAAATAAGAGGCATGATTTTGAAAAGTGTAGAGCACCTAGCCACTCCCATAACATTTCCATAAGGGAATGACAAAGGTACTCATTCGCCATTCAGTGGAAGTCGTGTTCCTAATTGCCCTATTTGCCTTTAAACCTCTCGCCAAGTGCTGAAGTGAGGATTTAAGAGTATAATGTTAGAAATCCATTTGGAAAATATTGACCATTGTGTGCTTCTAACTTCTATTACATGGTCTTTATTCTGGTTTTTTTCCCTTTATAACTCTTTCTGTTTTGTTGACTGGGCATTTTAAAATTTAGGAATTTTTAGATAAATTTGCTTTAGCATAAAATTGTTAGTTTTTTAAATGCTTCAAATTATGCTGCCCACACAAATACACAAGGCAAGATAAACAAACACACACTGTGCGGTGGTGTGAAACATCAAGTATACTTTTGCTGAGATTGTGCTGACAGAAAATGTTTTCTTTCCAATGTAACTCTATCGTTGGTTTGACACATCCTTTGTTATAGACTTCTGAGCCAAATATTTTTAACAGGTGCTAGATTAAAAAAAAATATATTTTCAGATGCCTTCGTAATTTTAGAATAGCAGAAAACAGCCCTTATCCCATGAGACTGCATTTTGTATAAATCACTTGGTATAAAATTCTACTCCTCATAGCACTTAAAAAAAATATGACAAGCATTTGCATTATGGTATGGATTAAAGTACTTCAGTCAAAATAGCATAAAAAGGCTATTAAATAGCTGATAATTTTGTCGTGTTGGAAGTGAATATAGAAGTACAATGCAGTTGCATTAGTACTGTAATGCTATGAATATTTTCAATTACCATGCTCAACTTTGCTAAGAAGCTAAAATGAATACTATCAATACAGTGCTGCATAAAGTAGCACAATAGCAGCACACTCTTCTCTCTTGCTTTCTCTCACTCCCATTTCCTTTCCCACCTCATCCTCCCCACCATCCAGGAATGGAAATGTGTGGACTGTTGCCCGTACCATGTTTAAATTGCTCAAGCAATTGTATCCTGTAGATTAATTTGTAATTCTAAATCTTGAGAAGAATGAAATTTGAGCACGTCCCTCCCTCAGGCCATTTACAGAGATGGAGTTTTAGTGTAATCGAAAGCAGAGACTGAAGATCTGCACTGGAAGGAGGAAAAATAGGGAGAAAGGCAAGGGCAAGGTTGTCTGGATGTTTCTCCAGTGAGGGCTTGTATTTGCCAGCCAAATTCAAATTGCTTGCACTAGCTAATGCTGACAGTTCTCTTCTCTCACCTAAAACAATCTTGCATAAACAAGTCCCGTGAAGGGGTGGGTGTACACTAGCACATGCGAACTAGACATGCAAGGCTATATTTCAGAGAGGCTTCTATGCAAATGCATTCCTTGTTTCCACATAGTTGTTCCAAAGATAAGGGATCATTACATTAAAATTAATACAAAATAATATTAGAAGAATCAAAATCCTTCCCTAGCCAAACTGGTTAAATATTTGTCACTGCTTTATGTCCACCTGACAGCAGAAGCTAGATTTGTAAAGGTATTTTGGTACCAAAAGATATGGCCAGCCAGGTCCTTGGGTGGATTTCAGTGGGATCCCTTTTAATAATTTGGCCTTAGATGTCTAGGTGCATTTGCATCATTTAGTGCTTAAACAGCTTTAAAACTGGCCTGTTGCAAGTTTCTGAGACTCTCAAAACTTCCTTATCCCATGATACTTTATTTCTTAGCCATGAACATGGCTCTAAGTTGTATAATTAAGCTGATCAAACCATAACACAGAACACAGGAAGGAGAACCATGGGATATGTAATGGAATCCAGGCAGTGATATTAGAAACAGCATTCACTAAAATGTTTCACTGAGATTTCCAAAGGCTATGTGAGGTGGTTTTGTTTGAGATGACTTTGGTTCAGTTTCATAGATTCATAGATGTTAGGGTCGGAAGGGACCTCAATAGATCATCAAGTCCGACCCCCTGCATAAGCAGGAAAGAGTGCTGGGTCTAGATGACCCCAGCTAGATACTCGTCTAACCTCTTCTTGAAGACCCCCAGGGTAGGGGAGAGCACCACCTCCCTTGGGAGCCCGTTCCAGACCTTGGCCACTCGAACTGTGAAGAAGTTCTTCCTTATGTCCAGTCTAAATCTGCTCTCTACTAGCTTGTGGCCATTGTTTCTTGTAACCCCCGGGGGCGCCTTGGTGAATAAATCCTCACCGATTCCCTTCTGTGCCCCCGTGATGAACTTATAGGCAGCTACAAGGTCGCCTCTCAACCTTCTCTTGCGGAGGCTGAAAAGGTCCAGTTTCTCTAGTCTCTCCTCGTAGGGCTTGGTCTGCAGGCCCTTGACCATACAAGTTGCCCTTTGCTGTACCCTCTCCAGGTTATCCGCATCCTTCTTGAAGTGTGGCGCCCAGAATTGCACGCAGTACTCCAACTGCGGTCTGACCAACACCCTATAGAGGGGAAGTATCACCTCCCTGGACCTATTTGTCATGCATCTGCTGATGCACGATAAAGTGCCATTGGCTTTTCTGATGGCTTCGTCACACTGCCGGCTCATGTTCATCTTGGAGTCCACTAGGACTCCAAGATCCCTTTCCACCTCTGTGCCACCCAGCAGGTCATTCCCTAGGCTGTAGGTGTGCTGGACATTTTTCCTCCCTAGGTGCAGCACTTTGCATTTCTCCTTGTTGAACTGCATCCTATTGTTTTCTGCCCACTTGTGCAACCTATCCAGGTCTGCCTGCAGCTGTTCCCTGCCCTCCGGCGTGTCCACTTCTCCCCATAGCTTTGTGTCATCTGCAAACTTGGACAGAGTACATTTCACTCCCACGTCCAAGTCGCTGATGAAGACATTAAAGAGTATCGGTCCAAGGACCGAACCCTGCGGGACCCCACTGCCCAAACCCTTCCAGGTCGAGACTGACCCATCTACCACGACTCTTTGGGTGCGACCCTCTAGCCAATTCGCCACCCACCGGACCGTGCAGTCATCCACATCACAGCCTCTTAACTTGTTCACCAGTATGGGGTGGGATACCGTATCGAAGGCCTTCCTGAAGTCTAAGTATACGACATCCACCCCACCTCCTGTGTCCAGGTGTTTCGTGACCTGGTCATAGAAAGAGACTAGGTTGGTCAGGCACGATCTGCCCGCCACAAACCCATGCTGGTTTCCCCTCAGCATAATTTGCCCTTCCAGGCTCTCACAAATGTGAGCCTTGATAATTTTTTCAAATACTTTACCAAGGATGGAGGTGAGACTGACCGGCCTATAGTTGCCCAGGTCCTCCTTCCTCCCCTTTTTGAAAATGGGGACCACGTTAGCCCTTTTCCAGTCCTCCGAGACTTGGCCCGTGCGCCACGAGCATTCGAATATTCCCGCCAGTGGCTCTGCAATGATGTCAGCCAGTGCCTTCAGCACCCTCGGATGGAGCCCATCCGGGCCTGCCGACTTAAAGGCATCCAGTTCTTCCAAGTGACTCTGCACCACCTCAGGATCTACGTATGGAAGTCTGGCGCCTTGCTGCTGCCTCTCTACAACCCCAGTGAGAGACTTGTTGTGCCCCTCACTTAGGAACACTATGCCTCTCACTTAGGAACATTAATTAGGAACACTAATAACACTAGTTCCGGGAGACTTTATGACAACTGACAGTGGTTAGGTTCCACTGAACAGGGGCATAACTCCATTTTCCCCCTCTTCTGGATTAATCTCATATTCAATAGAAAGTATTGAATGGTTGTCTCTCGGTACTCTAGAAAAGTCACATCATGGTGGAAAGGGAAGGTGGGAAATCAAATGCCCCCCTCATTTATTTTTTTGTCAAGGAGTTACGGGTAGGTCTGAAGTCTCAGTGAGCAGCTGGAGAGTAAGCAGGACTCTGACAATTTCCAAAAAAACTATTTTAGGTGGGGGTAGAGTCATTTAGAAAGCTGGTATTTGTAATATTATTTCAAGGACTAAAGCCAAAATCTTTTACTTATATACTGGCAAGAGCTTATAGTGATTTCTGTCTGCTTAGTAAAATTGTTTTCATTGGAAACTTGCAGGAGCATTGTTAAATAAATGTTTAATACTTTTTGTGACTCTACAGGAAGTGTGTGCTTTGCATTTTTCACTGCAGTGTTAAATTTCCAACCATTCTATTGCAAGGCTGAGGGGGTTGGTGAGACTATCTTTGTTCTCTACATGGCAGAAATATTCCTGCCAAATTCTTTTTGCTTAAGCAGTGATGTCAAAGCTCATACTACCCTGTTGTAAAGCAGAGAGGGTATAGCATTGAGCAAAGAGGCCTGTGAGTAGGAGAGGGGGGTCAAGGAAGGGGCTGGTTCAGGAAGAGAGGAGGTGTATCTACATGAGATGCTTTACTGCACAGTAGACTAATCTACTATGCAGCAAAATGTCACTGTCTATGTGTGCGCACATTTACTGTGTGGTAAATTAGTCTACTGAGCAATTACTATCCATAAATACAGGTAGTAAAATTACTGCACAGTAGCACATGTGTAGATTCTGGCCAGGAGCAAATTTGCTCCCGGTCAGCCCCTACAATAGGGGTCGACAGGGAATGGGAGAACTTGCCCAGTCCTGGCACTACCCAGCTCCCAGCTCCCCTCAGGATCTGGGAGCCAAGCAGTGCCTGGACAGGGTAGTTCTCTATCTCTGCCCCCCCGCCCCTACACACCTGTCCCAATACTACTGGGCTCCCAGCTTTCCATAGGAGCTGGGAGCCAAGCAGAACTGGGACTCAGGAGCTCTCTGTTTCCCCGCCCAGCTCGGGGTTGGCCAGGAACTGTCCTAGTCTGAGGCAAATCCCATCCAGCTCTGGGCTGTTTGGAGCCCTTTCAGTGTAGCCCAGAGCTGGCTGGGACCTGCTATAGACTGGGACAGTTCCCAGCCAGTCCCAGGCTGCACGGGGAAGCCCCACGGGGCACAAGCTGCACAGGGTGGGAGAGCTCTGCAGCTGCAGCTGTCTCCCAGCCCCATGCACATCATGACCACTCCCAATGTGTCTGGGGCCAGAAGACAGTGACCACTGCAGCTGGCAGAGCTCCTTTGGCCTTATACAGTTGGGAACCAGCCCCATGCTCCTTGCTAGCCCCCAGGCTAGCACCCAGGGGGTAGAGCAGGGCAGGAGCAGCCCTGTTTCAGGCTGCTCCCATTGGCAGCAAGTCTGCTCCCAAGAGGGAGCATGTGTAGACCTGCTCCTAGGTAGACTTACTGTGCATTATTTTTACTGCAGAGTAAAAATTTTAATTTTATTTCAAATTAACAGCAAATTAATGTGTTAGATGTACCCCACTGACTCTCAAATAGAATGGCTCTTCAAGAAATATCTCCTGAAGGAAGAACATTTTTTTCTATAATGTCCCAAGCATAGTGCAGACACCTAAAATCTACTCTTTAGCCTCTTCCCTGCTGACTTACATCAATCTTAAATGGAAATTACATTAGTCAAATTTCTACCCATTTCCTACATTCTACTTTCACTCCTAACTTTTAAGATAGCCTTCAAAGCTGTGAAATTACGTTTTTCAGAGATAGCTCTGCCATAGTTCTCTAAGGCATCACACAGAATGGCATCCATATGGCAAGATCACTGAGTTTTGACCCTTTGCTTATGATAATCCCTCTATGCCAGTCAAAGAATGCAGTAGCAGGAAGCCACAGTGGGGCTTAAGAGGCACTTAATCAGGTATAAAGATGTTATATGGAGCCAAAAATTGCCACGTTAAACCAGTTTCCTTTGTTTCTTATTGAGAAAATTGAACACCTAGATTTATATTAAAGATTATATTTAGAAAAAAAGAACTCTAGAAATTATACTATAGTTGCCTGATGTCTTGAAATACAAAATGACCCAATTCTTCCATTTAGGTTTTTAGACTAGTTGCTAGGTGGTATTTAGCATTTCAGCACAGTGCTCAATGCCTTGCCATACAATTCACTTCCCTTCCCCCTCTTTCCACCTCCTTTAAATTTCTTTTGTCTGGCAACTCTGTGCAATCTAACTTCAAGCAGACTTCATAGGCTTCTGATTGTTGAAAGCATTCAACTCCCTCTCCTCAGCATGTTCACTCCACTTCACCTGCCCTATAGACTTGTTTTATTGTTGTCAAACATTGCTGCTGCAGAGTTTCAATATAGTTCTAAGACTGATTTTTCAGCTGCACTGGATCCTTGAAAGCTGGCAGGATGAATTGCTTGCTTTCCAGCCCTTAATGTTTATCTCCCTTTAGATCTCACCATCTGCTGTGATTTGGCAGCTCAGGTAAATGAATTTTTTCAACTTCCTTTAATAGTTCCATTTCCTGAGATAAAACCTTGCCTGCTTCCTCCCTCTCTCTAGACATCATCAGCTTGTGTTTGATGGCATTTATTGAAGCTGATGGATCTGACTAGTATTCCTATGCTGTTATGTCATTCTTTGCATTTGGTGTGAAGCATGCTAGTGAAGAACAGTGCAAAGACTTATGTGAAGACAAGATTGGTTACAATTTGTGGAGACAGCACAGTTCATTTCAGTTCATGCCTCTTAACTTACATTTCTAGATGCATTTTCAGTACCTGATCTCTGGACATAGTAATGAACTGACCCCTTCTCCCATTATTCTGCTTCTGGCTTGTGTACACTTGATCCTTTTAAAGTAGCATAGCAGAGCAATCAGACAGGTATTGGTCTCTTAGGACATCTTGTCCTTCACCTATGCTGTCAAGCATGTGTCATGGTGACTGTATCACCTTTAAGTCTAATCTCAAACTTTAGGTTTCCATGTAATGATCTACATTGGGATGACATGATTTTTTATATACCCATTTATTTTAGACTGCAAGGTTTTAAGGTGAGGAAATCCCAAATCCACTGATACAAAAGGGAACAAAAAGAAGCCAGGCTAAAGACATAAGGCATGGAAGAAGTGACCATTTATCTATGTAACTTTTAACAGCCTCCCCCATTGCTTGAGCACGCTCCCTTCTACTGTGAAATATTTGCATTTGTAAATATTTTTGCATGCAATTGCTACCTCTTATATAGCTCTGAGGCTAAGTGCAGGGATTTTAAAGGGAGGTTAAATTGGGTTCAAAATGGCTACCTGATATAAGGTTAGTCGGGGATGCAGGGGCAAGTAGGCTGGTGGGTATCGGGAGTCTTCTGGGGGATGGAAGGGCAGGCACAATCTGTGGGTAGGTGGGGATGTGGAAGCAACCCATGGGTGGTTGGGGGGGCAGGTGTGACCTTTGGGTGGGGTGGGGTGGGGAGGCAGGTGTGACCCACAGAAGCAATCAAGGTCATGGGGGTACAGGTGGGGTCTGCTGGGGGGGGGGAGGCCATGGCTATGTTTAGCCCCCTGAGTCCCCCAGAGAAGCTACACCCCTATCCCTCTCACTTCTCCACCCACCGGGTCTTGCTTGCTTGGCTCCAGCAGTGGCACCTGGGATCGGTGTTGAAGGTGCTGGCTGGTCCTTGGGGAGGAGGCTAGGGGCTGGGAGTCTAAGAAAAGCCCAGTGCTGGGCAGAGGAGTGTAAAAAGTGCAGCCCCAGGGCTGGGACTGGCAGCTGAGTTTTCTCAGCCCCAGGGCTGCACAGGGAATGGTGGAGAAGTTCCATGTACTGGTTTGACCTAAATTTGTTAAATTTGATAGTCCTTCAATTCAAGTTTGTCTTAGACCAGGTTCTGCAGTCAGTCTATGTACATGGAACTTCTGTACGGTTACAAGTTGACACTGATTTCCAGTCACTGAGACCAGGTTTGTAAGTGTAAGGTCGGGACAAACCAAGTTTAGATTGGGCAGCCATTTGAACCCAATTTAACCTCCCCCTAACATCCCAAATGTCTGTACTTAGCCAAAGAGACTTGCTTAAAACAAATGGTCATCTGAGGCCTTTGGTAATTTTCTCTGTATTATATCTATTTGTATTTGGTTTGTATCTATGTATTTTTATTATTCTGAGGCCTGGCACTGAAATCAAACAAACAGCTTTTGGTATATGCCAAGTCAGTCATAGACAATGAGTTACTGAAGGGTGGTTAAGGATCTGCTCTATGAAAGGATTAATTTGAATGAAAACCCATCTGCTGTTCTCTTTGTTGTTTGTCAACTGTCCTCAGATTCTTTTTTAGGTCAGGTCTGTGTTATAATTTGCCAGTTGTTGCAGTCTGTCAAGAGTGACTGTTGACCAAAAGTCATTTCCATATGGCAGCTGTTCTGTAGCTTATGTGAAGTTAAGTGACTCAGCCCAAAAGATGTCTACAGTACCAAAACCATCATTCCATTGTGAGAGACTTAGGCCAGGTACGGACATTACACTTTTAGTGGTATAAGTGATTGGAAACCAGGGTAAACCCATAACAGAATAGAAGTTCAGCACATACAGGCTGGTTTAAAAGTGGTGGAACCCAGTCTAAGATTTCTTCCCCCCACCACCAGGGGTGAATGTATGTTCTGTTAACTACTGACCTAAACTATACTGCTTACAGGAAACCATGCAACTTAGATCAATTCTGCCTTGGGCTTTTTGAATGTCTTTACCTAGCCATAGTGACAAGCCTAAGGTCTGAACTGGAATCTGTGCCAAACGACCCTCTAACCTGTAAAGTCAGTACCCTCTTTACTCTTTTCTGATTTAACTGACCTCTATGAATCTCATTAGCTAGGTACTGAAGTTACACTTGAACTGGTTTAAGTCATCAGAAACTGGTTTAAACCTGTAACAGAACAGAAGTTCAGTGCCCATAAACCAGTTTCAAAATGGCTGAAACTGGTTTAAGATAAACCTGGTTGAATGTAGTATCAGACTTATCTGATTTGGATCAAACCATTGTGGTTATGACATTTCTGTCCCAGACCCCTTCTTGGTTCAAGTTAAATCACAGGTCCCCCAGCATCCCAGCATGCTTTTCAGCTCTGGGCTGGCTGTCTTCTCCAGCAGAGAAGGGCTGGGGGTGGGAGGCAGGGCAGGGGCTGCCCCCCCCCAAGCAAACCCCGGTTGGAGTCTGGGGCCAGGGAGGGGGGTTAAACTTCCCTTCCCCCAGTACATCGTTGCCCTGCTAAAAACTGACTATTGACTGTGACTGTGGACTACAAATGCCAAAGGAACCTCTAAGCAGGAAGAGGATATGATGAGCAACCCTGCAGAGTTCTGCTGCTGTAATTCTGGACTACAAATCCCAGAGACCTCAGGGGCAGCAGGAAGAGGAAGTGAACACAAAGCCCATTCTGGCTACATGCCAGAGAGCCCTGCTCTAGTGCCCCCTGGCTTCTGGCCTGAGCCACTGCAGGTATGTGGCTGCATTTCCTGAATCAAAAGTGAATGTGTGTCCAGTTGTTTCTCAGTTTAATCTCTGTATTTTAGACTAACTTGCAAAGACTGAATCAATTCAGCCTCAGGCTTTTTGGCTGTCTGTACTTAGCCATTAGGTCTGGATTTGGATACATTGGGAGGGAATTAAGGGGTAGGATCTTTGCATTGCTACTGTCAGAGTTTTATATGTTGTCTGGCTAAACTGAGGACTTCAAGTTCCAGTACTGCCAACTGGGCATCTTTCATAGATACTAAATTAATTTATAAATGATGTTGGGAGGCACTTTTACAATGATCTGGTGTTTCTTTCTGGGTATTTGCTCTCCAACAATTTTTGGCAGCTTTCTTTTAACTGCACATGGCACAGTTCACTAGCTCCTTTCAGCAGATGAGCAAGAGGTGATCACGTGTCCTGAGTTGCTGTCAAGAAGTTGTGCTAAATGCTGTACAGAAACATTTTGGCTAATGACATTGCCAATTTTGGGGATGATGGATAGCTTTGGAAAACATTTCACTCTGTGGCAGTGCTGTTTCTTCACCTACTTTTTATTCATTACCTTTCTGGTAACAATTTTGCAAGCAGTTATAATATATCCTAGATATTAGGAAAGCAAAGGACCATCTCTAATCTTTAAATTGCCCTACTTCTTTTGGTTACAGGCTGTGTTTAAAATATATATTACTGAGGGCCTTCTTATTTGGTAATTTGGCCTTGTTTGTTTGTTTGATTCATTAAAGCTTGTCTGGGGAAAATAAAAACAGACTAGACAAATGGCTCTGCTTGTTGGTTTACCTAGCAAACTGTTCTACTATTTTTCAGCCTCTGTGGAAAATTCTGTTGTCAGGGCATTATATGGTGCCAAGAAGCAAGATGATACAACCTTAACCCTGCTTAGCAGTGGTAATCCATGAAACAAGAGATTTCAGGACTGATATTAATCTAGAATGCCCTTATCATCATCTCCTCCAACTTGGATCTCAATTCTACACCAAGGAAGCAATATATTATTACACTTCTTGTTGTCAGTAGCTGAAATAAAGTGACTGTTTAAGTCATATCGTACTCTCTTGTGCTTAAATTATGAATGTAGTATCCCTCATTTCCTGGTATGGGCTATGCACTTATAGTTCAAAGCAGTGGGGAAGGGAAGAAAAGCAGCTTTTGCTGAGCTAGTGGTTCCCATTTCAGTTAAACTAGTGGAAGCCAAACTGGTGGGTAATCTCAATTAAGGTTAAACCTAATTTTAAATGACTTAAGTAAACCAAAACAAATATGCTCATATTATTTTGTACCTTGGTGATTCATAAAATCAGTTTTAAGAACATGTCTAGTTAAACCAATACAACTCTGCATGTAAGCAAGCCTTTCAAATAATAATAATAATAATAATAAAAAAAACGCTGACTGACTCATAAAACAGAGAATCGTTTCCCATGGCCACATCTTTCTTCGTTGCTGTTTTTCCACTAAGAGAGGCATCTGGCAGGGAGTCTGGCACAGACGGGAGATATGGAATAGCTCTGTGTGGCAGTGTGAAGGGGATCATGATAGGGTTACTTACATATGTTGGCCTGTGTCTACTGCTGTGAAACCCCACAAAGGAGGGAATATTGTGGTAAGAAGCTGCTGTTTTATATCCTGGGATCTATACAGTAGTGTCTGTATTTATACTGACTGAGGAAGGTTTCTGTTTCCTCCATTCTCTCATAGGTCATCTCTTCTCCCCAACTGTGCCCTGGTGATGGGAATTTGCTGAAAGACAGATGGCAAATCTCCATATTTTAGATAGGGAAACACTAAATAAATGCCAGCTTAGGTTCTCGCCTTGCTGCTGCAGAAGCTCATAGAGGCTGTGCACACAAAACTTAAGGGTGGATTTTTGTCATAATCTGCTCTCTTTCTTGGCCAGTTAATATTTCTCAATTGTGCACATTTTTCCCAGTCCTGGTCCATATTTTTTTTTCATCTTGTCAAGTGGATTCTGTCCATTTTCTTAAGAACATACTCCCATGTCTTGCGTCCAGCTTTTCTCGCAGCAAACAGTCCTTTAGGTGTATTTCTGAAAAGCAACAGAAAGGTTGACTGGTAAATAAGACTAGTCAGCTATGTCCAGTGAGGTGAAAGGCACAATTAAAATTGGGGTAAGCTAACAAAACTGACACCTCCAGGAAAATTCTTACAGTTCTTAGACATTTTTGTTTGTTTTTGGGGCTGTGAAACATCCATGACTTCCCCATTTTGACCTTTTGCTTTGAAGAAAGTCATAATTGTGCCAGCAAGCTCAGCTGTCAATATTTTCATTTCACACCTTTTTATGGGGGTGTATAGTTGACCTATAAAATTGCACATGCACAGCACATGTGGTCCCAGCCAGGAAGAGGTTTAATATATAAATACCTATATAAATACAGATTTGCCATTTTGATAGGCATGAAAAAAAAATGAAACTGGTGATTTCAGCTGCATTTTAGAGTCCTGTAGTTACAAAGGCAATGCGATCAGTTTTTATTTTCTTCTTTTAAACTCAAAATGATTAGCCTATTAGTCTTTAATGTAGACTGATCGAATGCCTTTGGGCATTATGGGAAATAACCACATTATTTCATTTACAAAATTAGCTACTATGTCTGTGTGGTAACTTGTCCCAGTGAAACTGCACAAAAATTTAAAGTAGACAGACTTATTACAGGACTCAATTCCACTCTCAGATATGAATACACAGTGTGTTACTGTTAGCCCAGCACACTTGAAACGTCTTCTGTCACATGATGATGCTATTTCAGAAGGTTTAAGCAAAAAAATATTTTAAAATTGCTAATAGCGTATTTTTTTAAATATTGCTTCATATTTCATTATTAGATACCCACAGGTAGCTGCTATTTTGTATTTTTAACTCTAAAATTGCACAAGGTGAAGAGTTTGCTAGGTAAAACAAATTTCAGAAGTGCTTGAAATTAACACAAGCACGCAGCTTTCATTTATAGAGATTTGTGACTCCTCTGTCTGAAGTCTTTTAAATTTTTATATTCCAAGGAAGTGGTAAAATCTGTCCTTATGGGCACATTACACTCTGGAAAAAGCTTAGATGTGGGGAAAAAAGGCATTGGTTTGTGGCAGGTTTTGATTAGAGAACTTATTTTTCCCAGTGAAAAATGGTAGAGTACATGCCTTCTATAAGATAACCTTGTCTCAGGGGGAGAAAGACAGCTGGAACTATTTGAAAATCTCTGCAGGGTCAAAATACTGGGGTGCAAGAACCACTGAAATATAAGATCTTTGCCCTCAAAACAAAAAGGAGTGAGGGAAGCTGTGCCTTGGGCTTTCACCAACAACTCCAAGCTGTCTCCAGGTTAGTCTGCACTAGTCTGCACATCAGCCTCAGTTTGAGAGCTCATCGCATACATAGGCCTGAGACTGGGGAGGGCACTTCTGTCTTTCATTTACCTGTTCTGAGCAGGGTTAAATGGCCCATTGATGCAGATCATAGTAGTCTGCTGTTATTAGCACCTCCATCAATGGACCTATACTGTCTGTAGTGAGGTGGGGGATGGGAAAAACCTCCACTGTAGATAAAGCCTTTGAAACTTCTGAATTTCCTTATGTTGACAGTGAAATCCTAAACCCAAGGTTGTTTTGTTTGGTTTTACTCCTCATGGTAAAGAGTTCATGCAGTTTGAGTGTTAGATTAGATTAATAAGGCAATATATTTAACAGGTAAAGAAATGGTATGTCCTTCTAAGTTTTTGTAACTCTGCTTTGATTTTGCCTAATTTTGGAGCAATGTAATATTGTAAGAACAGGGAGAACATAGCTTAGAACAAAACTTAGCTTGGAATCAAAACTATAATATGCTACACTTTCTGATGTAAAGATATACCTGTTGTAACATAGTAGCTAGAGTGCATAGATTATGAGCTCTTTCTGCCTGTGAACTTTATGCCACTGCTTTCAGTACTGAAGTGTTTTGATGTTAGTGTGTAATAATCAATTAGGATGACCATACATCTCATTTTTTCAGGACAGTCTCATATTTAAGCCCTATCCCAGTTGTCCCAACTTTTTTTTTGCAAAATTGGCTATTCGTTCCATTTTTTTTTCCAGCTGATGTATGGCATACTCATAATGAAATATTCATTGTATCATATTACATAAAAATAAACGTAATTGTATTTTTGTTGTTCCTTCCATTTTACAAAGATGTCCCAACATTTCACAACTTTGTTTGATTGATGATAGGCAGTGATGGCATGCAACAGCACCTCTGAGATCTACCTTCCCGCATCAGGTGCACATGTGATGCATTGTCAGCTCCTGTGCGTGAGGTTACTGAATTTATCAGGAGTGTTTGCTATAAAACATCACAAAAACATGCCTACTTCTTTAATGAAGACCTATAAAATCAATTTAAGGTTTTTTTTTAAAAGACACATCAGCAGCTGGCAACAACCAAGTTATATGCCAGACTTGTGGAGCACATTTTTCAATTGCTCACTTTAGCCTCTGTGACACCACTCAGCACATTCAAACAAAAAAAGCATAAAGATTTGGAGAAGTGCTCATTTATTACACTGAACAAAAAGAAGCAAAAGCTATTTCCTGCTTTTGTATGCTATTTTCTTCCAATGAGGGTAGTTAATACAAAAATTATTGAGTTTTCTTCTCTTTTAGGCAAAATATCTGAAGTGGAATGTGTCTCTAGCAAGTGATTGAGAAGAACTCTCTTAGTGCCAAGCTTGCTGGAATTTGTGTAGACAATACCAACACCAATTTTAGTGGTGCCAGACATGCCAGAAAAAACGATTTTGGGCAAGAACAAGCCAAATTAGGAAAACAGATTTTTGGTATTTGTTATGGTGCTCATATTGTATATAACTACCTGCAGACTCCAGTCAACTGTTTTCCTATAGACTTGGTGAAGTTTGCTATAAAGGTTTATAAATACTTTCACATTTATGGTGTACATGTTGAAGAGCTGAAAGACTTCTGCCGATTTGTTGATCTTGAGTATTTTAAATTACTAGAGCGTGGCAACACATGATTCCTGTCACTGGGGCAAGCACTGGATAGAATGTTGTTGATTTTTTGATAGGCTTAAAGTATATTTCCTTTCTCAAGACAAATGCCCAACACTGCTAAAAGAAGTCTTCAATGCCCTAGCACGAAATTGTGGCTCGCCTTTGCCAGTAAACAAACAGCCACGTTTCAGAAGACAGTAGAGGCAATTGAGAAAAACAATTTGTCGGTGACAGAAGTTGCACTGCAGATATGTTCTCTGCAGGATAATTTAGTGGAGAGACTTAGAGAAAGATTTGTCACAACAGAAACAAAGAATCTACTGCAGTCTCTTGTAGATTGTGGGCAAATGAAGGAAAAAGAATTTTATAATTCAGTTGACAATTTTTATACAACATGCCTGTCCTATTTAGAGCACTAGAAACCTGCTTCTGAGTGCACCAAAAAGGTGAGTGGGCCCTGCTGAGAAATATGCCAGGATGGGACAAAATACAAGACAGCATCACTATATGCCATGCTAGAATTCCCACTTTAAGTATGTTGGGATGGGAATTGTCTTTTGACGAGTGGGCCAATGCAAAGTCAATCATCTCTCATCATCTTTGACTGGAACCATCAGAGAATACCCATTGCTGAAAGGTGGCTTAACGTTTTTCAAGAGATGGACAGCAAGGCAGTACAATACATAGATCTAGCTAAGGCTGTGGAATTTGTCTTATGTTTCCCAGGCACCACAGCCCCTGTGAATATGTCTTTTCAATAATGAATGATGTGATCTCCTGAAAAATCACGTCTGTATGTTAGGGCTGTGCAAAATTTTGCCAGGTGTTTCTTTTCAAAGCGTTTCGAGCTTGAAACAGCAAAATTGAAATGAAACAAAAGGCTTCAAAACAGCTTTGAAACAAAATAAGGGAACTCAAAATGTTTCAAAAGTTTTGAAACATTTCAAGTTTTGAAGCCAGGCTTATTTGGCTTCAGCGCCAATCCCAGGCAGGAGTGGCAGCGGCAGCCTCCTCTCTTCCGGCACACAGATCCGGGGGCCCGCACCCCCGGGAGGGCTTGTGGGGCTGTGCTGGACTCCTCCCATGGGTGCAAGCCCCTGGATCTGTGCACCAGATGGGAGGAGGCTGCCACTGCCTCCTGGGACAGGTGGCAGCAGCAATCTTTTCCAGTGCTGGGTGTGGTCTGCACGCAGCGCCAGTCCAAGGCGGCAGTGGCAGCCTCTTCTCATCTGGCATGTAGATCCAGGGGCCTGCACCCCTGGGAGGAGTCCGGCACAGCCCCCCATATCTGCACGCCGGATGAGAGGAGGTTGCCGCTGCTGACAAGTGTCAGGAGTTGTGTTTTGAACAGTTCAAGGTGCAGTTTCCCAGAAACCTCTGCACCTATCTCCTTGACACTTGGCAGGCTTCATGCCCTTAGAAGAGGCTACCATCTCTGCAATTTTCATCCAAATCAGGCAAGAAATGACATATCTTCATAGTTCCCCATTAGAGCCTATGGGCGAAACATCAAAATGTGTCGAAACAGCAAAACAGTTTCAACAAAACAAAATGGGACAGTGCTTCAAAATGAAATGAAACAACAAAATGAAACACTGTGCCTTTGAAATGGCAAAACAGACATTGAAATGAAATGATGGTGTTTTGCACAGCCCTACTGTATGTCTCCATCATGAAGGCTATGTGAGTTAATTTTGATCTGGATTGTACTGCAGTCTATGACAAACTTCTGAAAGACAAGCAGACCCTCGAAAAAATAACATCATTGGAGAAATACAACTGACAACAAGCAATTTCACACCCTGGAGGACAGCAAGACAAGGAAAAACATCAGTAACTACTTTGTTATGAGTACTTACTTTGACTGCTTATGTTGTTTGTAAGGGGGAAGCTACAGTATTGGTTAACTTATGAAGTCAAACCTACTCAGTCTCTTTGAAGTTATATTAAGCATTTCACTATACTGCATATTTCTTATCTGTTTTTGCATATGTAAGTGAACCACCTTTAAAAACTAGTACAGTTTTACCATGTGTCCTAGTTTCAGCATAGGGAAATATGGCACTCTATAAACAATTGATCTCTTTGATTTTCATATTGACACCATTACAGGTAAGCTGCTCTTCTCCCTCTGTATGTCAACATTGTTTTCTGGCCTTTTTTCCCCCCTTGAGATTCCCGCCCTTTCCTCCCCCTCAAAGACATATCACTATTTGGCATCAGTCAAAAGACAGCTGATTTAAATTTACTTAGTTGTAGTATTTCAGTCACTGAGATAACATCTGGAAAATGTTTTTCATCCCCTGATTCATGCTACAGACTGGGATAAATTTTAGATGATCCAAAGAAAATGTTAGAGTTTTTCAGCATTCTCTCACCTCTGGCACAATGGGGAAACAGCCTTATTGTTTCAAAATATAAATGTTTCTTCTTTTATCTTTTTGTACTGCTTTTATATTGGTGCTATATGTTAATAGGAAACCTCCAAGTAGGATGAACCTCACCTGGCTTCATATTATCTTAGATTGTATGAAACATTTGCCAAATGTATTGGTACCGTGGCAACTCTGGACAAGGCTTGAGGTTTTCCTATAGGGAATGTAAGAACTGAAGGATTCACATTTGCAACCCAGCCTCATAAGTTCTGATAACTTTTTCCCATGTGCTTGAGGGGAGTTAAGCCATGCCAAACCCACCCTGAAGACTGATATGGGGGGAATAGGTCATTCATCTCCCTTTGAAGAACCCTAGACAGGTGCTGGGAAATAGTTTGTAACCTTCCTTTTCTCAGAAGACTGTCAAAAAGTTACATGGACCCAGTTTTGGGGGGGAAACAGGTGGTCCAACCTTCTTATTATGGTGGCAAACCAAGTGAATTTCAGAGATTTATTTTGTCTTGATTTTGCTTTGTGTTTGGCCTTTACTTAAAAAAAAAAAAAAAATCACTCACATCAAATACCATCACTACTTAACGTTATCCAAAATAGATACGAGCTAAGAACTGAGATACAGATAGCATGCGAATTGTGGATGGATACCTCTTTTTTCCATTTCTGATGACTAGGTTCAACTGATTCCACATGCTTCCTATTTGAAGTGTTGAAAAACTGAGATGCAGAGGCATTAAATACATGTGCATATTCAAAGCCAATTTTGAGTATGTTAGTCTCAGCACATCCTATCATGCATTTCAGCACAAATGCTAATAAACCTTACTAATTGAAATTAAGAGTGCTGAAGAAATTGAGATGTACCTTAAGGCAGCAAAAACCTTGGACACAAAGCTGGAATCCAAGCACAACTACATGATTGTGTAGGGAGATTGAGGGAAAATGTGCTTTAGTGAGGTCTCAGAATGACATAGCAGTTAAGCAGCTCTTAACTAAATCATATAATGTAGTTTATATTGAAACTGAAAATAAACCTGTGTCCAGAACTGAGAATTGTTGATCTCTTTGAAGGGAGAAAGAGGAGGAGTGAGTTCTTTCTTTTAGAAAGAAGGCTACCAAAAATCCCACAGTTAAACATGTTGGACAACATAACAACTTTGGAATGTGCTTACAGGACTATGTCTTGCAGGGCACATCTACACATGCGCATTTACTGTGCAGTAACTGAAATTACTGTGCAGTATGGTGTGTGTCTACACATACATGCCCTTACTGCACCATAAATATGGTGACTTATGCTGACTTGAAGGTAAATTTGATACCAGCATCATGCTTTAGTCCTAAGTCAGTCCATACATAGCGTTAACATGCTTAAACACCAGCACATGTGGATGCCAGCCTATTCCAGTTTACTGCTCAGTAATTTACTGCACAGTAATTTAGTGAACAGTAAATTAAAAGTGGCTTAAATGCAAATGTAGACATGCCCAGGGACAGGCAAATGTGAAACTCTTCTATAATGGCTACTGCTTAACTGATAGACAGGGATAAAGACCAGATCCTGCAAAAGGCCAGGGTGTTGAAGACAATCATATAAAAAGAAAAATAAATCCTTTCCTTCTCAGAACTTGGACTGAGTACTCAAGGTAAAAGGCATATGCTTGGTCCTAGTAAAATGAGAAATGACTAAAAAAGTAGTAGTTTAGTATCCCTGGAAAGCTGAGGAATTGGTTCAAAAGGAAGAAGTTTCTTGGTTTATCACTGGCAAACGATCCACTGGGAAACCTGGACTTAGGTGCTGTATCAATGAACTTGCATAAATATTAATAAAAAAGTGAAAAAAACAAAACATTAAAACACCAGAATGGTGAGTTCTTTTGAGTTGGGGTGGTGTGGTAGCCATGATGGTCTAGGAAAAATATGAGAAACAAGGATTTCTGTGAGTGATATCTTTATTGGACCAACTGTATTGTTGACAGGGATATAGACAAGCTTTTGAGTATGAGATACTCTTCCTGGGGTCTCCTCTCATGCTTGTTCTTTAGGATGATTTTAATCTGACTATATTTTTCCCATGTAAAACAAAGACATGTTTTCAATGCTCATTTTAAATCATCTAAAACAAAGCTGTGTAAATGCTGTGGGCTTCTCTCTGTATCTTGATTTCATCTATGTAATACACTGCATGCTCACAAAGACTTACGAGGCAAAACCTCCATCTGAACTTATATTTCTTATTGCTCCCCTATTTATTGTTGATTTAGCATGCAGTTTTCTTCTCCTAATATTGGGTAGAATTACTACCACATATACTTTGATAATATGGTGCCAGCTCTTCTGTCTACATAAAATAGTGTCAGCATAGAGCAAATGCTTTGGCAGTGCTGCTATGGAGTAGAATGAACCTGTCTTTTGAGGAATATGCAGTACCATAATTGGCTAAACACAAAGGAAATACTGCAGATACACAGGGGAGCCAAATAAGGAAGCTTGGGGCAGAAAAGGAAAGAAAAAGAGTAATGTATACACTGGTACTGCCAGTGTATTAATGCAAAACGTTAGTGTACATAAGGCTATAATATTTTACTCAAAGCTTCCCTATTAGTAATCTGGCTGCTACTGCTGATTTTAGGGGAAAAAACATATCTTTATGAGTTTCACCAAGAAGCCAGCCTCTTTTCATGGAGGGGAAAAAGAAATAACTCCACTTTATCTTTCTCCGTAAGATTGCTATCCTCCTCCCAAAGTTACTATTGCACACAGAATATTTAGCCCAACTTTTAGTTTATAGATTTGATTCAAAACAGATTATCCGAACACACTGTGCAATTATAATGCTGGGATTAAGTATCAAAAAATGGAAACAATCAGTTCTGAGAATTTCATCATATCTTGCAGGATTTAAATGCAATTGAATATGTCGACAGTTTTTATGTGCTAGTAGCAAGAGACAAAAGAAACGAAGATAAAGTGATGCACAAAATGGGGAAAGTCTTTAGGGACATTAAACCAATTCAGAACAATATGGAAGTAATCAAAAGTCAGTCAACAAACCAAATAAGACTTCATAAATGAAAAGTACAGACCATAACTGAGACTGCTTAAAAAAGGCTGGATCATAGTGGATGGCTGTTTACATATGAGACTAAGAGATTACAAGACAAGATATGAAATAATTAGTGCTGGTTAAATCTCAAAAGGTTTTGAGCCTTGTTTCAGTTAAGATACGCCTCAAGAAGCTTGGACGCTTATACAGACCTTCTCCATACTTTTGTGAATCTGCCAAACTAGACTAGAAATATATGGAAGAAGAGGGGATTTTTTATTAAAATCCCAGTCTTTCCTCCTCCTTCGATTACTTCCTCCTTTCTTGTCTCCAAACCCTCTGTCTTTATTCTGGCACAAATTCTATTGCTCCCTGGACCTGAAGAAGCACTTAAAAATGAAAAATTATCCAACACATTTTCTTAAACATTTGTTTTGTTGACTCCTGTGTGAGACTTTGCATATGGTTTTGTCCATCTTGAGACATAATAAAGTTAGGAAAACATGGGTCCAAGAACATAAAAGGCAATGTTACCAGTATCGCTGTATAGGTATGTTGAGGAGAAATAAAAATAAAACATGCAGACCATAGTATGCTTTACAGACCTTCAGGGAATAGGAAAATAAAATAAACTTAGACAACCACAAGGTCTAAACCATCAGTCAGTATAGTTAATTAGATGAAAATACAACCAATAGATGTGAACCAACTGGAGCAGACAGAAGAAAACAATAACAAGGCAGATTAAAAGCTATGACTCTGAATTACAGGTGCTGTATAAGAAATCAGTGCATTATATTCAGGAATTCAGTGTAGCAGTTGTCCTATCACTGCTGGATGGCAAAACAGTCTTATTCCTTGTCTGCTAGTCCTTCAAATGGATTATCATTGGATAAAGGTGCGGCTTGTAAACTGCACAGGCTTTTCTCTTTGGTCTTCTGGAATCACTCCTCCTGCATGTAAGTGAATATTTTGCATTTCTTTTTTATTTTAGTGTTTCTTCCTGTGCCAAACCCTGTGGGGGGGCTTCCCAGTCCCACTTCTCACTATCCCCAGGACAGAGAGTCTATGATTTTTCTAGGTAGCCTGTTCCAATTTTTCACCATCCTTATAGTCAGAAATGTCTTCCTTATCTTGAAACTAAATTTCTTCTGCTTCAGTGTGAGGCCGTTGCTTCTAGTCCAGGTCCCCCACAGCCACAGACAAAATCCCACCTCTATCCTCTTTACAATTGTCCTTCAGGTATTTGAAGACTTTTATCAAATCCCTCCTTTCCCCACCATCTTCTCTCCCCCCCCCACCCCTTCACCCTCCCACCAGTCTTCTTTTCCCCAGGCTAAATAAACTTTCTTTTTAAGTCATGCTTCCCAGTCTTCTAACAATTTTTGTCCCTCTCTGCTGGACTCTTTGCAATCTGTTCACATCTTTCTGGATATGAATGTATGTATTTTAAAAATGTTTACTAACCACCAGTAATTGACCTGAAGGAGTGGGACAGCTGTGGGGAGAGGGGCATGCAACCAGGCCAGCAGCCCCAGTTGCTATCTTTCAGGTTGGGAGGTACACAAAAATAGCAGCCAATGCTGCCTAGGCAAAAGAGCTGCCTTATTGTTATGCCTCTGCCAAATAGCAAAAACCCTATTTTTTTAAGCACGTGTGCTAAGGCACAACTGACTGAGCCATGCAAGAGCATGTGTACAGTACATTTTATTTACTTTTAAGTTACTTTCAATGTTAAAGAGTGATTTCCTTATAGTGTAATTCAAATGACAGTCATTCTAAATTGTGCATGGTCAATTTTGTCTATATTTCAAATGGTTTAAAACCACTAACTACATTTAGGAGTGAAATTCATATCCTAATTATGTTGATAATGTACTTCCACACTTCAATGTGGCTACATCATTTGGTATAATTCATTTCAATGTGCTCACTGTGGGGTTTATATATTTGTCAACAACTGAAAATGTAATTGTATTGTGTATATTTGTTGCATTTGTGGTTATACTATTTCTTTCAAAATCTACTACATGTAGTGTGGCTTGATAATGACATACCTGTACTAGCCAGGGAAGAGAGGAGGGAGTTTTGATAGTAGACAGGCCTTTTATCTAGAAGAAAAGGACCCAGTGAAGATGAAGATAGGTAAAGTCTAAAAATAAGGCACAAAGTTTCATCGCTGAGCTTAACTTCTACTTAGAATGATTTACCAATAGATGTGGTGGATTCTCTAGAAATATTTAAATCAAGACTATTTAAAGGGTATGCTATAGTGCTAACAAACTTTTGGGCTTGGTACAGATGTTAGTGGGTAATATTCTTCCGCCTGTGCCTATAGGCCAGGGGTGGGCAAAATATGGCCCATGGGTGGATCCGGCACATAAGGCTATTCTATTCAGCCCACAGGGCCCCTAAAAAAATGTAGAAAATTAATATTGCTCTGCCTTTGGTTCCTGTAAAAAAATGACAGGAACCAAGGGCAGTAGGACCCAGGGGAAGCCTGGCAGGCTCCAACAACAGTGGGGCCTGCCTGGCCCCACCTCCCAGCCAAAAGCCCCAGCCGGGGTTTCTGGGCTGGGATCACATGGCTGCCCCAGTGGGGAAAGCTCAGGTAAATGAGGGGGGACCCCAGGCAAGGAAGGAGCGTGGAGGGGAAGTGGCTCCTCCCTGCCCACACCCGGTGCCCCGTGCTGCAGCTGCTTGCAGCCCACATGAGGCTGCCTGTGCCTGCTCTGGACAGCCCCATGTGAGCTGCAAGTGCCTGCAGTGTGGGGCACTGGGCTTGGGGCAGGGGAGGGGCCGCTCCCACGCATGCTCAGCTTTTCCCTGGGCTCCTTCCCTGCACCCCCTCACCCACCCCATGGGCAGTACTCTTTGCTGCAGGCACTCGCAGCCCACACGGGGCTGTCTGGAGCAGGCACAGGCAGCCTCAGGCAGGCTGCAAGCAGCTGCAGCCTGAGCACATGGGGTGGGGAGGGGATGCTTTCTCTCCCCCCCCCACTCTCAGCATTACCTTGTAACCCGGCCCCACTGCCAGACTGGCAGTGGGGCAGGTTACAAGCTGGTGCTGAGCATGGGGAAAAGTGGCCCCTTGCTTGCCCCATGGCCAGTGCCCTGCACTGCAGCTCACATGAGGCTGCCTATGCCTGCTCCAGACAGCTCTGCGTGGGCTGCAAGCACCTGCAGCAGGGAGCATCGGCCATGGGGCAGGCAAGGGGCCACTTTTTCCCATGCTCAGCACCAGCTTCTTCCCTGTTGGTGAGTAGGGGGTTGTGGCTATGCACTGCCCCCTACCTGTACCGCGGGGCTGGGGGGCACTGGGTGTGAGCGGGCGGGGAGCCAGTGGGAGCACAGGGCCCGCACCAGTGCTGGTGAGGCCCAGAGCAGGGTGGCAGGAGCACAGGGTCCCAGCTGGCAGGGACTCTATGGAGCCAGGCCAGCTCCCCCCTCCCTGCTGGTGCAGCCCAACCTGGCTGCACAGACCCCTGCCAGCCCATGCACCGCTCTGGGCCTACCAGTGTTGGCCCTGGGACATTGGTCCCAAGACATTGGGATGTTGGTCCCAAGATGGTGACGAGGGGGCGGGGCACCTGTCAAGGGGTGGGGCACCTGTCACGGGATGGGGCTACCCATGTGGCCCTCGACAGCCTGCCAAAACTGGGTAAGCAGCCCTCCACCCAAAACTATTGCCCGCCCCCGCTATAGGCAGTTAAGTTAAATCTGCTTTCATGGTCTGCTGCAGTGGTGCTTAACTTATGACCTGTGGGCTGGATCCAGGTACAGAAGTGACTGGATCCAGTCCATGGTTTGGTGGGGATCACAGACAAGCAGCTCAACCTGGCAAGTCCCTTTTCCTGCCCTCTGTTGCTACTGATACCTTCTTCAATCTTCCCTGGTCTCTCCCTTTCTGCTCCTCTAGGACAGGCAAAGCTTACTTTCGCCCTCCTTTTCAATCTTACCCCTTCTCCAGACAGGCACTGCCTACCAGAGAGAAGTGGAGACCCTCAGTGCAGACAGGTTGCAAATGTCCAACCTGCCACTCTAAAAAGGTTGGGCTCCACTTGTCTAGGATAAGAGAGAAATAAGCACAAAATACAGATAAAAGTGAGAAGAATCGGATCCGAGAGAGCACTATGAAACAAAGTAGAGATTTCAAATTGGCAGTAAAGTATTTAATAAAGATCAAATCAAGTGTCTACCTGGGCTCCACGACCCATTGGGCTAACATAGCTAAAGCATGGCAGTTTCTGTAGCTAACTGCACACAAAAGTTTGTGTGTATAGCATCACATTCAGCCACTTTGACACCCCATTCCAAATGACTAGGCATGTTTCTGGTCATCAGGGTCATTTGGGAGGAATCTTTCAACCTAAGTCCACAGCAGGACTCAAAATCATGCTTCTGAAGCCACAGTAAATCACCTTTACCATTCTGCCACTTCTAGTTCTCAAAAAATGAGCCTAGCTGTCGACTAGTGCAGTTAAGCTCAGATGGTACCTGGTTGGAGAATAATCTGGGAGAGGAGCTTCTGCAGGAGAAAATTCCTTCCCAAAGGTGCTCCCTATCATTTGATCTTGAACAGTTGGCCTGCTATTTCCTGTAAAAGGCCTATTCTCAAGCTTAAATGACTCGCCAAGTCACGTAGGCAAAAGACACCCTTTGTCCTTTCCTTTGCAAGCATTGCTTCTGGTTTTGTGTTCCTTCCTGGCAAACTAGCTTAATTAAAAACACTGAACTAGTCAAATTAACTACATTTTTACCTGAGGGGGAGCTGAGGATATGTTATCTTTCTGCATAAGACTTTTGGGGCCAAGGAGAGAGGATAATGTGCATTCTCCAATTAGATCCTCTCTCCACCACTTATTCTCTGTCTATCAGGTCTCCTTTCTTTCCCTTATGGAGTTCAGAAGAGGCAAAGACAGGGCTGTACCCAAGAAACAATTTGAATTCCCCTCCTCTTTCCTCCTCCTTGCAGATCTGGGCAAGAACAATCCTGGATAAATTTCTAAGAACAAATTACTATTCTTTTTCATTCTGGAAATGGGACAGGCACTTCATAACTCTTGTTGCTTTATAAATTGTTCAGAATAGAAGTAGTCAATTATTGATGTTGACAATGCAGTATGAGATGTTTATTGCACAGACAAATCAAAATCAGTTTGCCTGCTACTTTCAGTACATTCACACATCTAATCATCTTAGAAATAATGGTGTACAACACAAGCTTTGAACTTTACAGGCCAAAAAAAAAAGAAAAAAAGAAAAATAGAAAAGACAAATTTCAAGATCACAGATACATATATTTTGCCCCTGGGATATCCTATGTCAGATTGAAATATGAATCCATATAGTTGCAGATATTTGAATGGTGGTATGCTCACAGATTTTGTGTGCCTATGTTATTGTCTGTGAAACTTGTGGTTTATTTTGGAATATTTATAATCTTCACTGGAAGATGTTTAAGGCAAAGCTTTGTAATGGGACTCAAGCTAGCAAATACCCATATTCAGTAAGGAACACAGGATCAGGTTCTCCTTCATTCTCAAAATAAGGAAGAAGCAGAAATTTTTACTTGTTATCTATGGACTCAAGATTTCACAAACCAATTCCCTATTGTAGGGCCTATTGACAACATTTAATACTCCAAGAATGTGGGGTAGATTAAATATTCTCAAAATGAACCAGTACTAGCATTTTCTTTTTAGTGCCTGTCTCTTTGTTCTTTATACTTTATTTTTTTCTTTTGCTTTCATTTCTCCTTTATTCTCCTAGAAACATCTGATCAGTGGCTGCCAAAGGGTCAGTTCCTATTCAGTCTAACACATGCATTATTCTTATCAATGATCCAGCAGATAGGGTACTGAACTGGAAATCAAAACAACCTTGGTTTCATTCCTAGTTCTTCTATTTACTTTGCTGAATGACCGTGAACAAATCATTTAACCTCTTTGCCACCTCATTTTTTTTCATCTTTAAAACAAAGGTAAGGATGTCTTGTCCAAGTTTGTAAAGGCATTTTGTATTCCATTGATGAAAAGCACTATTTAAGTGTCATTACTTCTGTATTTTTACTATGAAAACCTACAATTATTTCTATAAATTTTCACTCAAAATTAGACTTCATAATCCTAAGGATTACCCATGATATCTAAAAGTTTAAAATGTCTGTTAGAATGCTCAGCTATATCAGGACAGGGTTGTTGTTTTTTTCCAGTGAATAGCTTATTCCCTGGAAAAGGCAGTTTTGGTTGCCCTAAAATTGTTTGCAAATTCAGGTTGAATTTTCAGCTGAATAAAAAAATATATAGAGAGACTTTGTTTAAAAGACTTAAGTATTTACTGGGCTAGAGAAAATGAGTGATTCTATACTGACTGCTTCTAATCCTCCTGTGCAAGCTGGGAAAACTAGGGCACCTATACATGTGCCTAATGCCTGCTCCAACACTGATTAGCATGCATTGGAGCATATACTCAATTAATTGAGTCTGTTGGAGTGTGCTAATTAGCATGCTCCAGCAGCCTCGGTATCTCATGTATTCAACCACCCCAAGCTTTAAAATGGTGGTAGAGGCGCTTTAACTAAAGTTTGTTGAAGAAGCTTTAGTTAAAGCACCCCTGCCGCCATTTTGAAGCATGGGATGCTGAATACATGAGATGCTGTGTGCGCTTTAATTAGAGTGGCTCCCTAGAGCTGCTCTAATTAAAGTGCCTCCACCCCACCTCAGAGCACATATAAAGACACCCCTAGGTTTCAATCTCTTCTCCAATGAACCTAGTAGAAGAGGTTCAACAGAAGCAAATGAAATACTCTCTTTAATAGTCAGTATCCCAATGCTCTTCAAAAGTGAGAAACTTAGCCAGAGAGTCAGCTCTGAGTTAAACAGGGAGAGGATTTGAGTCCATATTTCCCATATCCTGCATCAGTAGCCTAACAACTGGTTAATTCAGTTAGGAGATGGCAACAGTGCCACTTTCTTCTCCCTGATTTTGTGACTTGAGCTTTTCCTTTTATTAGAAATTTCTGAATTAGGTATCTGAAACATGAATTTTTTTTTTTCAAGTATGCCCCAAAGGGGCTAGGGGCTGCGATTGTAGTTGTAATACTACTACAGTTCACTCACCAAGCTGAAGTCACACAGCCGTATTTATAAACCTTAATCCTTCTCAGGAATGTCAGTTCCGACATGAACTGTTTGGAAATTAGAACATTATAGTCTGGCAGGAAGCCAAAGGCCCAGTCTGCAGTCAGGTCTATGTACGTAGATCCCTGAATTTATGTAAAATACAATGGAAGTCACTGGGACTCTGTAACAGGTGCAAGTATTAATCCAAATGGATACAATTATTGGATCAGGTCCCAAATAGGAATGACTCATGGAAGATTTTAGGCAGTCATTCCCACTAGAACATTAAAAAGAGAGTGATAGGGGTAGTAACTTTTCTTTCACCCAATCCAGAACCATTTACCAAGGTTTTTATTGATATACATTATCTTCTTCTCTGGAAAATTATGATGCTGTGTTAGAGTGCCAAGGGTAATAAAACTGTTCAGTCATCAACAGCTCTAATAGTTGTTGGCTCAGCTTTGTAAGCAAAGCCATAGGTTTGGAGGTGATTATGAATTCTGTGCACTCCACCCTTTGCTACCTTAATCCTTGTGTAATTACTTACACATGTGCAAACTGGGCGCAAAATGCTACCATTTAATCTGTAAGTGGTTTTTATGCCAATTTTGCCCAAGTGTAAGTGGCTACAAAAAAAAAATAAAGGTAGTATAGAACTCCCTGTAATCCAAGTGAGTCCTTTGGCTTGCAATCAAATTTTAATGGGATAGGTATTCTCCACTCTTAGCTTCCCCACCGCTAATGGTAAGTGGTTCAATATACTGAAGAGCTAATTCAATGCACTCCTGTATTGTAGCCAAGGAATTGTGGATACTCAGTTTCATAGGATCAGACCCTGATAAAATTAAATCTAATCTTACAAATTTTATAATCCTGCCACAACAAAATGGTTGACATCGTATATGGCTAATCATGAATATTTGCTGAACTGGAATTTAGCCAAAAGAGCTCATCATAACTCTAACAAAACTAAAACAAAAGAACAAAAGGTATGGAAGTAATTTCTAAATCATAGAACAAAGTCGGACATTTTATTCTAATTTCTTTTTTTATCATTTTTGTATGTCATTATTCATAAAATATTTAGAACAATTCTAATTATTTATGGTTTTGAATATCCTGGGGACACAAGTAAGAAGCACAGATTCTCTCTCAGTAGTTCTTCACCAGAAATTGTGCTAACTCCTTTTAGGGATTATCAGAGGCATCACTTCAGGCAAAATCAATAACAATAACTCCATCTTGCTCCCTGTGCCCCATATATTGAGAGACTTGGTCACACTCCTCTGTTTTTCATCCCCAGCCCCATACTTCAATTTCATGTCAGCCATTTTGCATAGCATGTTGGTTATGCACTGATTTCTTTCTAGGGACACAGGAGACCACCATGTTCAAACATGGTTCCTTGGCTCTTTTAGACCAACATAATAAAAACAGCTGCCAAGCGTTGCTAAACACTGAGTGCCCACATCTTGAATACTGTGTGCAGTTCTGGTCTCCACATCTCAAAAAGGATATAGTAGAATTAGAAAAGATACAGAGAAAGGGCAACCAAAATGATCAGGGGATAAAGCCACTGCCATACTAGGAGAAACTAAAAAAAAGGCTAGGAGTCTTCAGTTTAGAAAACAGAAGGCTAAGGGAGGATATGATAGAGGTCTCTAAAATCATGAAGGTTGAGGAACAAGTGAATAGGGAGCTGTTGCTCACCAGATCTCAGAATACTAGAACTAGGGGGCACCCACGAAAATTAGTAGGAGACAGGTTGAAAACTAACAAGAGAGTACTTTTTATGCAATGTGCAGTTAACTTTTGGAATGCATTGCCACAGGAGATAGTAGAGGCAGATGGCATAGCCAGGTTCAAAAAAGGATTAGACTAATTCATTGATCATATTAACAGTTGTTGAACAGAACAGTTGGAAATGTTTTATCTGGTATCTCTAAACCAGGATGCCAGGGAGGGTAATGGATAAGGGGTAGACCTAGATCTGTCCATTTCAGTGCTTTCTGCCACTGACAGAAACAGGATATTGGGCTAGATGGATTATTGGTCTGACCTAGTATGGCACTTGTTACGTTCTTATGTACTGGAGGGGAAGTGAATTTCTATTCTATATGTTCACCCAAGACCTCAAAATTGGGAATGCCAACAGCAAGAATTTAATTTTCGTCATTGTCTTTGTACACAAAGAAACAGCTTGTACACTCTTGCGAACACTTCTACAAGTGCTTGACTTTATGCACATGAGTAGTCCAATAAAATAATGTATTACTATTTTAAAATAGCAAAAGAATGAAAAACACATTTTCATTTCAAACATTCCAAACTTGAATTAACTATTATATTTTATCAGTACAATTTAATGAATATACAGTTACATTTTAAATTATAGCTTTGCTTTTAAGGGAGTCAAAAAAGTATGCATAAGGATATTGTAGTTATTGTGTTGTAAACCTGATATGCAATGCTATGAAGTAAAAATTACACGATGCTTTTTGGAACATAGAAAAAAAATCTAGCAACCAAATGACATGCAAGTAAAATAAGAGAAGCAGAGGCTGTCGAGAGAGAAAATTCAGGTTTCTGATCTACTTTTAAACCAGCAGTGACTGAACGCTTGTTGACTTGGCTATAGAAGAAGATACATAATAAGGAAATGCCATGTCTCCAAAAGATTTCTGACAAAACAGGAAAAATAGCCAACACCCACTTCAGGCACCACAAAATGAATAATGTAATGTAACTGAAAGAAAAGAAAACTCCAGCCCATTAAGTGTTTGAAAACACCATAAAGAAATGAATGTGCATCTTGCTACAAACAAGGAATTCCAAGGCAGGAATAACATGGCCAAATAGACTATTCTTAGCAAGGAGGGATAGTCAGCGGCAGTCTTGTGCAGCAGTTTTATAAACTGAAGCCTGAAAGTTAAACTTGCCAATGGTCTAAGAAATAAAGAATTACACTAACCAACCATGGATTTTATGAGAGAGAACTCCAGAGCTCCAAATCTGTTCAAGAAATGTACTGATTCTGAAACAGCTCTGCAACTGAAAAGATGATATAGTAATCAATGAATATCCTTTATCATGCACTGAATGCATACTAAGCATTATTTTAGTTTCTGCTATGCCCTTAATTTTATGATATCATCTGAACCTTGTGATCTGCAAAATTGGTCTGGATAGGTGGAGCACTGTGGAAATTACATTTCTGACCTGGTGTGAAAGTAGCAAGGTCAGAATACACATAAGTGAAAAACAGGGAGGAGGAAGCTGGGGGGGAGGGGGCAGAGAAGAGATGCTTCCAAAAACTTTAATTGAGCCTCATAAACAATCTTGTTTTTATATGGGGTGAAATTTTGGATGGTTGTTTATCATCTTACATTAACCCCATACAATGGAGTAATTATTAATAATTCTGTTTTTCAATGGTTAGTACAGTGTGGAATTAGATCAAATGGATGAATTATGTGGCGATTCTGGGTAATTCAAATAGATGTTTTTATAATGATCACACACACTGCTTGAATAGTCTCAGAATGATATTGCCTTGTGTTACAAAAAGCTTAGTCTTTTCATAATGACATCTTGATAGAATGTGGGTGGATTGAATAGCTCCCAGGACATTAGCAAAGCAATAATAAAAATCTTTGTTTTATTTTCTGTAGCTGTTCATGATACATAGAGAAATAATATATACTGTATATACTTACTGGAAAATGGTGAGTTACAAGGAAGTAAATACATCAAGGAGTTGTGATAATGACATAAGCCCTGAGATGAAAGCTTGAGTAGATTGTCAGGCTGTCAGAAAAGCATGGTATATATATTTTTTCAGTTTAATTCACATTTCTGTCATACCTCAATACCATTCCCAGCATTTGCCCCTTGTGCATAGTCTGAAGCTCTATCGGGCAGCTCAGCTTTCATCCTATGGTTGATTCTGAAATGGGCTGTTTTGGACTGAGAAAATGATTTAATTGAGTCCTGAAAATGGTTCATACATTCAGCTGCCTACCCTATTAAACAGCTTTTGTCCAGCTTCTATTTGCTTAATGTGCCTCAAACAGGGACTCTGACAGTATGTCCTTCTAACATTTATTGTTAGTGCTTACAAGGAAGGAAATATATAGTACAGGAAACATGAAATTAAAATAAATTGTTGCTTAATCTAAGACAATGCGGTTTAGTCTATTAGAAAGATTTCCTACAGAAAAAGATGAAATGCCTACTCCTGAAATCCCAATCTTAATAAAAACAGAAACACCAATTTTAATCTTATTGATTCTAGCCTGACCTTTGCTCAGGAACTGTGATGCACTGGAGACTCAATGAGTGACTGGCAATGAGCGGCTGCATGTGAGCCACTCCGAGTATTCTGCTTTTTGCTTTTAACTCCACAACTTCCAAACCATCTAATCTGATGGTTAAGCAGTGTTGTGTGAACTATGACCCCATTTTATAAGTTAATTTAAAAAAATCCTGCTGGGGATACTATAAAATTTTAAAATGTCTCATCACCATCTTCACTGGTCACATCCTGCACCTAATGGAGTCGATAACTACAAGTAGACCAGGATCAAGCTCAGTGTTTTTCATTGATGAGTGGAGCTTTCATTGCTGTTGTAGAGACCAAAGTTCTAACATCCAGAAATGTCCAGTTATGAAAAGTTTAAATTTTTTCCCTTTCATGGTATGATTTCCATGGTCAGTAGTTCATACAAGAATTGGTGGTAAAACAATTCTTGACCGCCTTTCTTTCTTGTTAAGAAAACATCATGATGAAATATTTGAAACTCTTTCATTGGGTAACAGTTGAGTGTTGTCACAAGTGATGCATATTTGGATGTTTTCTAACAAATTTGAAAGTAACATACATAACAAAGGGGACTTAACTAAAATCTTATTTTTGTACTAGATGCCCCAAATACTTAGTGGGAAAGTAGTCAGCATTAATATTTGAATAATTCAGTCCTGTATGCTATTACTGTTAATGGCAATCGCATATTACTACCATAACCTCCTCTATAAATAAAGGATATCTCTATGTTTTTCCTGTCTTTGGTTTATTGATCTATATCATAATCTCTTTGATTGTTTTCTTAAATATCCATAATTATCCACAGAGTATCTAAAAAGAAGGCCAAAGGATGGTTGTAAACCACAAATTTAACCACGGTTTGGAACAAGAAAATCTGTTCCTCTTTGCTCAGTCTGACTGCTTAGGAGTTTTTCCAAGATATACTCCTTTCTCTCCTGTGGTGTGCTGCATTATTAGAGATGTGCCTGCCAGCATCACTACAGTTAAGGGTCTGTCAGCATTTCCATTATAAACCCTTTATTTGGGGAGTTATAACTCAACTGTTCCAATTTGCCTTAAGCTGAAATTTGACAAAAAAGTTCTCAGCCCAGAAACCACATTTTAAAAAATATCTACAGTATTTGGACATCATCATTATTTCAGTGATTGTAAAAACAGAATTTTAGGCTACATGATATTCTGCATTTCTGCAAATCAAAAGAGGGTTTGTGGGATTTTTTCTAAGTAAATGAATACTTTCACATCACTCATCTGTAACATGGGCTAGATGGTTTGAAAATGTTTGAAAGCTGGCTTGTGTTCAAGCACAGCAACTATTTTACATAAACATGTGCAGCTATATTTGCATGCAAACTGCCATGCTGTGGAATTACATCACATAAATGACAGGCAGCATTCTTAAAATGAAACAGAGTTGTTGATAATGAGGTAAGTTTGGACTTGGCAAAAGAGCTCACAATTGCTACTGTTTTATCCAAATGAGCTATGGTTGAATTTTACCTATTTACAGACTAGATCCTAGCCTGAAATGCAGCTCTCTTCTCCCTTATTTTGGCATTTAATCCCACTCAGTTGTAGATTTAGCTGTTCAGCTCACCCCTTTCTACTTTTTCCAAGCATTAGCCTTTTCACTACCCACCCACAAACTACATTTGTTCATACCTTTCCTGAATACATTCTTCCATCTCAGCCTTTACTCCTTTCTTCTTCCCTTCAACTTTCATCTTTCTCAAAGCTCCTCTGCATTTAGTCTAAAGCAGAGTCTGATGCATGCTTTTAGGAATGTAGACCTCCAGTCCCAATAATCAGAAATGCTAAAAATATTTCAAATTTATTCTTGTTCTGGAGTTTCATCCATTTCTAATTCGTTCTGTTCTGTGCATTTTAACACATTGTCCCAGTGGCCTTTTTCTTGTTGCACCACTGAGAAACCTTTTGATTTTTGTATGTTAGTTAAAAAAAAATAGTAATTCCCATGAACTTGACTGTATGGTGAACTGCCCCCAGCTGTGTGAGCTTGCAGTATACATAAATAAAAGCAAAAAACTATCCATTCAGTTGACTAAGAAACCTGATTTATTAAGCAGCACCTAAAATTGAGAAGAAAACTTCCTTTGGTTTACTCAGTTCTATTTTTACTCTATGTCTATGATATACCTCATATTGATACTTGGATGGTGAAAGGATGAAATGCTAATGGAACATGATCTGTTAAATTTAACCATAAAGCTAACTGAGAAGACTTCAACGAATCCTCTGCAACAGTGGCAATATATTTCCTGCTGGATTCTCATAAATGTACCACCATTGAAGCATGAACCCAAGGTAAAGTAAACATGAGATTGATGGTGGGAGAAAGGGAATGCTGATTGTTTCCTTTTATTATTTTACTGTTATACTTCTCTGCTGCTTTGTTTCAAGTGGATGCCTTCTTCAGAATCTCAGGAGAGCCTGTTCTTATACAGTTTCTAAAGTGCTACACAAGGTTCAAATGTGTTTCATCTGAACTTTGAGACCTTATAAATCAAACTGAACCTCCAGTTCAATTCTGACCTCACTCTCTGGAGTATTCAGAAGCAGTTTGTGAGCCTGTGTAGTCAATTCACACCATTAAGTGAAATATATGCAGTCATAGTCGGACCTTGATACTCCATTTGCCCTGCCAGGTCTTCTCCTCCTCTTCAGCCAGACTCAAAACTTAGTTCTTAAAGACCCTTTAAAGCCCCCTGAACTGGATGCCCACTGCCTATTACTGCCCTTCCCTCTTTTAGTGGAATTTTAAAAACCTCTTTGCCCCATGCTCTGTTCCCTTGCTAGTCTTCTATTAGTTTCATTGAATATGCAGGTAGCTTAGTTCCCTGATTCCAAGTTAAACATAGACACTAAACGTAAGTGTTTCAAAAGCTTTGTATTTAATCACTGTTGTGGTGTTCAGTAATAATTCTGGACTTAAAGTGCTTGACATGGATACACTTTATTAAGTGCCTGTTGCATAAATGACCCCGTCCCTACCTAAACAACTTGTCTCTGAAGCTAAGTCACTTAAAGAAACAGTCCCTTATATCACAACATGATAGAAGGTCCAGATTCAAGGTTCCAGATTTCAGAAACAATTCTCAGGTCTACATTTAATGATGCTCTGTATTGTGCAACTTCATGATTACAGTACTATAACATGCATACTTAAAGCAATTTCATAGTCCTTTATCTATGAAAATGTGGCATTACATTCACCAATGTGCACATAAAAATTGTTCATGTTTTTTTAATGCATTGACATTGGACCCAACACTGTCTATCTAATCCTAAAATAAAAATAATTGATAGCACAACAAAGATGACAGATCAGTATTTTCTGTGCCATCTTTTGCACTGAACAGGAGATAGTCAATCATATTTTGTTGGAATGTAAACCTCTACGTGTTTATTATTTAAATCATTTGCCTGTTCCTAAAGATTTATGCTGCATTGTGTTGTACCTTTCACTTGCAAATTGGATTCTGTTCATGTTTCATAACAACATTGTCAAACATTCTCTATGTACTAAGACTAGGCATCCAGGTAATAAAAGGATTGAAGATTATACATGAGAAGAAACATAATATAGTTACTCTTACCAGGACTTGACTGAGTGCCTTTCATATGACTACAATGCCAAAATTGATGGTTGCAATTTGTTCCCTATAAATAGAATGGGAAAAAGGGGAAAGTAGGTGACATATGACATCAGACACCAATTAGTCATAGACAGTTCAGAATTGCAGGCCTGAAGCTCCTTATGAATTAAATTTCTAAATAGCACAACAAAGGCCAGGTATAAAGGTATGCATTTGTTATAATCAGATCTCACCACAGAATAAGACAATCTGTCTGTTATGTGTGAGAATGAAAACGGTGATATCATGGAAAACTAAACTGGGGGGCGCATTGCAAGACATTGCAATCAGCTAGTATTGAAGCTTGCTTAGAGTTTTTCAGGCATGTATGGTAATTTCTCAACCTGAGAAGTCCTGGATTTGACAGAAGGTAACTTGGTATTGAAATTATTTCTAATAAGCAAAGAAACATTAATTGGTGACCTAAAAATTAGTGTTTTTTTAGGTACTAGTGATTGTGATCTCTTTGTATTTAATTTGTACACAATGAATATGACATCAATCAGTGGCATTTGTAACTGTATTAGGTATAGTTCTCCAAATCTTAAAGCAACTGTTGGCATAAATTACTAGGGATATAAATTTAAGGGGGGGAGTGATCCTATGAAAACATCAAAATGTAGTTAATAGCAGTTGTATCAATGAGCAGGTCTTTTTCTAATAAGGATAAAGATTTTTTGGTCTAACAATATTTATCAATGATCCAGATGATGATATGAAGTCTTGACTGGTACAGTTGCCACACAGACTGGTTGGGTAATAAATAATGATGCAGACAGATTATTTTTACACAGCAATCTAAATCACTTGGTTAAATGGTGACAATCCAACAAAATGCATTTTAATATACCGGACGCAAAGTCTTCTCTTCTCTTCAGCAGTCCCTCACAGTTGGGGATGATTGTCTTCCATGCTTGTCTTATCTGTGTGTCCAAAGATGGCTGACAAGGCCTACCCAGGATCAACAGACTCTCCCACAGCTCAGACGTGTTTCTGTGTAGAGTGGGTGGCACTAGATTTTATTTGGTCGGCAACACACTGTTTCTGCTGCTCCCGCTTTTCCATCTCCTGTTGTTGTTGCAAGGTTTCAAAGTATTGAGATCCCTGCAGTAGACTCTATCTCCATTTGGGGCAGTCCTGGGCAATAATCTCCCATAAATAGACATCAATGTTGCATTTTTTTAAATTGGTCTTGAGGACATCCCTGAAGTGCTTTCTCTGCCCTCTTGAGCACACACCTTAGCTGCTCTGGGAGAATAAAACTTGCTTCAGGAGTTTGGAGTTAGATATCTGGATGCAAAGTAATGTGCCTTCAAACAACGAATGCAGTCGTGGGAGAAATGTGTGTGTGCATGCACAATTATATTTACATTACATATAGGCCTACACGATTGAAGGCTCTTTGGAAAGCAGTAGCTCAGAGAGAACTTTGAGGTCATCACACATCATCACCTCAATATGAGCAATGATGTGGCAAAAGGGGGTAATGATATACTTGGTTGCATAAAAAAGGGGGGAGGAGAGAATAACAAGTAATAGCAGGGAAGGGATCTTGGCTCTGTTCATGAACTGCTTAAGACAGCAGCTAGTAAAATACTTTGCCTAGTCTGGGGTCCCCATTTCAAAAAAGATGTGAAAATGCTGGGGAGAATTCAAAGAACAGCTAAAAATTATCCTGGGACTGGAAGACAAGACATGGTATGAAGCTGAAGACAATCAGTTTTATTCAGCTTATTGAAGAAAAGATTGAAAGTTTACTTGTAAATCTGACATATATAGAAAAGAGACCTGATTGTGTGGGGGAATCTTTAGTCTTGCTAACAAAGGCTTAAGAAGATCCACTGACTGGATGTTATAGAGCTATGTGTTGAAATTCAATGGCTAGCGATAGACAGTGATTAGGCTGTCTATACATATGCTGGTTCACATTCTAATCTAATTAATTGTGTCTGCTCTGTGTTCTAATTAGAACACTCCAGCATCGCTTCACCAGGATGTGTGTAAAGCCCCACACATTTCAAAATGGCTGAGGAGGTGCTTTATTCAAACCTCACTGAATGAGGTTTAGATAAAGTGCCCTGCAGCCATTTTTAAACCTGCAGAGGCTTAATACACGTGACAGTGAGGTGTTTTAATTAAAGCTGCTCTCTGGGAAGTACTCTAATTAAAACATAGATTCATAGATTCATAGATGTTAGGGTCGGAAGGGACCTCAATAGATCATCGAGTCTGACCCCCTGCATAGGCAGGAAAGAGTGCTGGATTTACATGACCCCAGCTAGATACATATCCAACCTCCTCTTGAAGACCCCCAGGGTAGGGGAGAGCACCACCTCCCTTGGGAGCCCATTCCAGACCTTGGCCACTCTAACTGTGAAGAAGTTCTTCCTAATGTCCAATCTAAATCTGCTCTCTGCTAGCTTATGGCCATTATTTCTTGTAACCCCTGGGGGCGCCTTGGTGAATAAAACCTCACCGATTCCCTTCTGTGCCCCCGTGATGAACTTATAGGCAGCCACAAGGTTGCCTCTCAACCTTCTCTTGTGGAGGCTGAAAAGGTCCAGGTTCTCTAGTCTCTCCTCGTAGGGCTTGGCGTGCAAGCCCTTAACCATACGAGTGGCCCTTCTCTGGACCCTCTACAGGTTATCCGCATCCCTCTTGAAGTGCGACGCCCAGAATTGCACGCAGTACTTCAACTGCGGTCTGACCAGCGCCCGATAGAGGGGAAGTATCACCTCCTTGGATCTATTCGTCATGCATCTGCTGATGCACGATAAAGTGCCATTAGCTTTTCTTATGGCTTCGTCACACTGCCGACTCATGTTCATCTTGGAGTCCACTAGGACTCCAAGATCCCTTTCCGCTTCCATGCCACCCAGCAGGTCATTTCCTAGGCAGTAGGTATGCTGGACATTTTTCCTCCCTAGGTGCAGCACTTTGCATTTCTCCTTGCTGAATTGCATTCTTTTGTTTTCTGCCCACTTGTCCAACCAATCCAGGTCTGCTTGCAGCTGTTCCCTGCCCTCCGGCGTGTCCACTTCTCCCTACAGTTTTGTGTCATCTGCAAACTTGGACAGAGTACATTTCACTCCCACGTCCAAGTCGCTGATGAACACATTGAAGAGTATCGGTCCAAGGACCGAGCCCTGTGGGACTCCACTGCCCACACCCTTCCACGTTGAAACTAACCCATCCACCATGACTCTCTGGGTGCGACCCTCTAGCCACTGGACTGTGTAGTCATCCAAGTCACAGCCTCTTAACTTGTTCACCAGTATGGGGTAGGATACCGTATCGAAGGCCTTCCTGAAGTCTAAGTATACGACATCCACCCCTACTCCTGCATACAGGTGTTTTGTAACCTGGTCATAAAAAGAGACTAAATTAGTCGGGCGTGATCTGCCTGCTACGAACCCGTGCTGGTTTCCCCTCAGCATAATTTTTCCTGCTGGGCTCTCGCAAATGTGAGCCTTGATAATTTTTTCAAAGACTTTGCCAAGGATGGAGGTGAGACTGACTGGCCTATAGTTGCCCGGGTCCTCCTTCCTCCCCTTCTTGAAAATGGGGACCACATTGGCCCTTTTCCAGTCCTCCGGGACTTGGCCCGTGCGCCATGAGCGTTCAAGTATTCCCTCCAGTGGCTCTGCAATGATGTCGGCCAGTGTCTTCAGTACCCTCGGATGGAGCTTATCCGGGCCTGCCAACTTAAAGGCATCCAGTTCCTCCAAGTGACTCTGCACCATCTCAGGGTCTACACATGGTAGTCTGGCGTCCTGCTGCTGCCTCTCTACAATCCGAGTGAGAGACTTGTCGTGCCCCTCACTTAGGAACACTGAGGCAAAGAACTCGTTGAGGAGTTCAGCCTTGTCCCCCCTATCCGTCACCAATTGCTTCTGCCCATTTAGTAGGGGCCCTATTCCTCCTTGGGCCTTCCTTTTACTCCCTATATATCTAAAAAACAATTTCTTGTTATCCTTTACTTGGGATGCCATCCTCAGCTCCATGGTAGCTTTGGCCTGTCTAACTGCCTCCCTACAAGCATGAGCAGAGGAGGTATACTCCTCTTTGGTAATCTTTCCCTGTTTCCACTTTTTATGTGCCCCCCTTTTGGCCCGTAGGCTGTCCTGGATTTCTCTGGTCAGCCAAGAAAGCCTCCTGGCCCCTTTCCCTCTTTTTCCTCACATCGGGATCGTCTCCCTTTGTGCCCGAAGGATCATTTCCTTAAGGCACAGCCACCCTTCTTGGGCTCCCATCACTTCAAAACTCCTACTCTTCAGTGGGTCCTTGATTAATCACCTGAGTTCATTGAAATCAGCTTTCCTAAAGTCTAGCACTTTCAACCTACTAGTTACCTTACCCACTCGACGTCTTATGAAGAATTCTATTATTAGGTGATCACTGTCCCCCAGATGGCCACCGATCTGTAGGTCCCCTACCATATCATCCCCTGTTGCCAATACCAGATCCAGTAAGGCATTCCCCCTAGTGGGACTGTGTACCTCCTGTGTCAGGTGGAGGTCCTGTACACAGGATAGGAACCTGCATGAACGGTGGGACTTCGCTGTCTGCATCTCCCAGCAGATGTCTGGGTAGTTTAGGTCCCCCATGACTACCGCCTCCTTAGCTTTTATGGTCTCCGAGAGCTGCCTCAGGAGCCCTGAATCTAGTTCTTCCCCTTGGTGTGGGGGTCTGTAGCAGACCCCTACCACCAAATCCCTTTCTCCTTGCCCCCCATGTAACCTAACCCACAATCCTTCTACTTTCTCATCCTTTGATTCCGTCTTGATGACAGTCGATGTATATTGCTCATTGACATAGAGCGCAACCCCTCCCCCTTTCTTCCCCACCCTGTCCTTTCTGTACAGCCTATAACCCTCAATATGTACCGCCCAGTTGTGGGACGAATTCCACCAGGTTTCTGTTAGCCCTACTAAGTCATAGGTGTTTTCTGCAAGCAGGAGTGCTAGTTCATCCTGCTTGTTCCCCATGCTCCTAGCATTAGTATATAGGCACTTGAGCCCTGTGACTGGTGCCTTTGCTGCCCCCCAGCTCCGAATCCCAAGGGGCCCCTTATTTCTTACCTGCTTATTGCTTATCTGTGTTGTACTGCTGGCCGCCCCATGGCTTGCAGGTTCCCAATGTTCTCCTTCTTCAGGCTGGGCTGTCCTTGTGGGTGCCACATGGTTTGGTGGTCCACAGCTTCCCCCGCCTTCATCTTTCCCTCCCCCCGACGAGCCTAGTTTAAAGCCCGCCGGAGGAGATGTCCCACTTCACCCCTGATCATGTGTATCAGCAGCCTGAGATCTAAACTAGATGATCCTTTCAGTCTTAAGCCTTTTGACCCAATTAGTGGAAATATTCAAGATGTGAATGGATTTTTGGGTAATCATGTACTCTGTTAGGAAACTGCTCTTTACTATGAGCAGTCTATTTTTGCTCTGTCATAAGACACCTTGAATGCACAGAGATGAAATATTAGAAATCGTTTTGAGACAGAGTCAGATGATCTGTCTTTCTGTTGAATTGGAGCTGGGAGCAATCACATTGATGTTTATGGAACAATTCCCAGAGCAAGCTGTTACTCAGTGAGAAGAGTGGCCACAGAACCCAACCCTTTATTTTTGGGCCCCAGGCACTGACATATGCTTATGTTTGCTCACATGAACCATTGACATAAATGGAGCTGTTCACATATATTAAATAAGCATGTATGAGTGTCTTCAAGATGGGAACCTTTCTCTGCAATGGGAAATTTCCTGCTTATATCTTTCCCCCTTCCTTCCTTTGTACTTGTATGTTAATATAATGATACAGGAAATGAGACTGCAGATAAACATGGAAACATTGTGAAAATAAGGACCATTTTAACTTAAGGGTTTCATGGAAAGCATTTTTTCCTGAAACATTTTCCTATATGAACTATCCATAAGGCATGCATGAAGTCCAGGTACTTGTGTACAACCTCCCCCCCCCCCAAAAAAAAACCAACCAAACCAGACCTTCAAGTGCAAAAGGATGTCAGCAATAATAGAAGGCATCTGTAACTCAGAAGGAATTCTGATATTCTTTTGATATTCTTTCAACCTTAATTTTGCTGCCTACCTTATGTTCAGATCACTACCATCTGGTTTTAGGAAGTCACACTTGAATGTCTGAATGCCTTTTCTTCCCAAGAACATGAATATTTAAATAAAAGCTACCATTTATACCCACAAGAGAATTACTAGTTAAATTAGAGTTATAGAGGAAAATCTCAATGTATTCATTTTGGTAGAGCCTCCATTCTTATAATTTCTGCATGTGCTCTTTTAAGGAAACTGATTTGTCAATATACTATGTGCTCCTAACTCTTTCTTGTCCGCCTCAAGATTTGACCCAGTAAATTGGTATGCTTTTTATTTTCTATTTTACTGTTTTTTGAAGGTGGGTGTGAGATACAACACTATCCCAATAAGATTTGGCTGAATTGACTAGACTGGATGCATTTAGGACAATATACTTCCTGTGATGTAATGGGCATATGCATAATGTCACATATTTTCTCTGTCACTAGCCAAAAACAAAACAGTTAGTGCATGTTTTTATGAGTGCACTGCTTCATTTTCATTCTAAAACATGTTGCTTGTTTTTTCCCCATGATCATTCCCTTGGAACTGGAATTTGTCATTTATGACTGTACCACTTCAGTTTTAACACTTAAAAAATCATTTTAACTCCTTCCTCCTTGTAGTTTTCGATGAGAAAAGGGACTTGTGGCTCTGTGATAGGGGCTGGTGGGTCTTAAGGGGTTGACAGGTCTTTTGGGAGAGGAAGAGCTGTTGGGTTGGAGGGAGGGGGATTGATTGGTCTGGGGAACTGGGGGGGGAGTTAGGGGGCTACAAATAGAGTCAGTGGGTTAGGAACAGCATAGACCTCAGGCTGAGGTGATTGGCTGGGCTTTCCCAGCCCCAGGGCTGTGCTGTGAACATTAGACTGGGTTAACCCATTTTAAATCAGTTTAACCCAGGTTGATCTAAAGTTAATTCACCTCAGGTGATCTAACTTTAGATTGGGCACATTTTTTAGGACAATTTAAACCCTGTGAACATCTGTATGCCCTGTCTTGGTTAGATCAATCTAAATGTAACACTTGTACATACCCTGAAGCAGATGCCCCTTGCATTCATCCACCAATTCCTGACCCTTCTTTTGAACAGCTGTAAAATACCAGTTGTGTCTTGGATGCCTGAGCCTGCTCTTGAAGTGATTTACCTCCTAGATTTTCCAAGTCAAAATTAAAGACCATCCACTTTCTTTTCTTAAATTTAAATAAAATTGAACCTCTTTTAGAAGTTTGCAGTTCACTCTATTCTTTGCTGATATATATACAATGAAATATCACAAGAGACACTAAATTATCTGGACTAATGTTGTGAGCCAGTACTTTCTTCATTTTTCAAGAAGCAGAAATCAGACTATATATTTCTTTTAGCCTTCAGACATACAGCTGTGTATTTGCTGTATGATGGATTTACATGACATGTACATTACTTCAGATCCTAGCTGCAAACTTATATCCTCCACTCACAGGGCATCAACCAGTAATGATAGTCTTAATGATTTGATAAACATTTTCTGTTCCATGTGATAAAAGCCAGGTCTACTGTTCTCATTTTAAGCAAATTGTGTGGCAATAGGAAACCAATTACTAATTCTTCTGGACATATCTTAGTTAGTTTGATAACCAGATCTTTCACATCTGTTCTCTATTGAGCTAGGGTTACCACAGCCTGCAGCTCCCCTACCCCCCCAGCCCTGCTGGTACCCCTCACTCCCAACCCACAGCTCCCTGCCCACCCCCCCAGCCCTGCTGCCCATGCAGCTCATACACATGCATGTACATGCACTCTGTCCATGGGTGACTGGTGCCTCGAGTCAGGGGGGGCATGTGCCCCCCCCAACCCCAGTCAGCAACCAGGGGGGTGTTCCCCGCAGCTGATCTCATGCACCATAAAGTGGCTGCACCACTTCCAGAAGTCCCACCGCCACTTCCGGAAGCGGCACAGCTGCTTTTGCTGGCGGCTCCGCTCCCCAGCCGATGCTCACAAAAGAGGTATTGGTGCTCTTGCCTGCCCCCCTACCCACCCTCTAAACAGGAACTGCGGCCTGACAGGGGGTGCACCGGCGTTCTCAGGGGGTGCATGTGCACCCCTGTGCACACCCTGCACATCGCCACTGATTCTGTCTCTGTCTCTCTGAGTCTCTCTCTCTTTCTCTCCCTTTCCTGCCAGGGCCCACTATCAGAGCACATGATTCCCCAACAGCCACTCTCCTTGCCCCACTGCTCCAGCCCCAAGCAGCCATGCTGGAAGTGCCCAGGAAAAGCCAGAGGCAGAGCAAAAACCCAGACATTTGCTTGCATTTTAAAAACTCACCCAGACAGGAGGTCATGTCCAGGAAAACTTGGGGTTATGGTAACCCTAGCTGAGCTCTTTTGGATATTTTTTCGAGCCAGTTAAGGCCAATGGGATTTCTTTCTATATAATATATTGTATTATTATTATTGGCTATTTGTTATTAATTGCATGAACATAGGTTCTAAAGTTCACATTTTGCTTTGGTTTCATTCTATACTATTATTGTTCTTCCTAATTTTTTCTATTCACATATTGTACAGATTCAATAAATGCTAGGCCCTATTGATCTATATGGCTCAAGACTCTGACACTACCTAGGTTTTCTGTCTAATTGAAGTATCTTTCATCTGTCTGTCCTACTAATTTCCATGGGTCTTATCATTTAATTACCAGCAACGTTATCAAATGGATGATGCTCCCAGGATTGATATCACAACAGTGAAGCTTATTATTATCTCCATAGATGTTACAATGGAGAAAGAATTCTAAAAGAAATAGGAATGTATTCCTACACATGCCTTTTTGGACATGGTATATGTCTTGGAAAACACTGCAGCTGTATGGCTATCACTAACATGACCCTGTTTCACCTAGTCTTTTGTGGAGACATTGGTGGATTGAAGCAGTGGTGAGATGTGTGCTGCTTAGGAACTGCCATTCAGTAAAAGGGGAGAGCTGATTATATTGCTTGTTCTGTAATTTTTAAGAATTATCAGAATAAGCGGGGCACATCTTTCATAACCCAAGTCAAAACAAAAATCATGTATGTATAGGTGTGCCTACACAAGACATTTACTGTGGATCTGGCTAATTAGCTTCACAGCAAAGTCCCAGTGGGCATGTCTACATGAGACACTAACTGCACAGTAGCCTAACAACACTGAGTACTGAAGTAGCGTGTGCTACTGCAAAGTATTGTTAGACTATTGCACAGTAGCATCACTAAAAGGCATGTGCTGGTGCCACTATGCAGAAATGCTGGTTAACGCACATTGATTTAGTACATGATTATACAAGTACTAAATTTAATGTGCTGTAACTATGGCACATTAATGAACATGTAGATGGGCTAGTGTCTACACATACAGCCCTATTAGGCCACAGTAAACTAATAAATGCCACCACAGGATAGTACTTGTAAACACGAGTACTATTCCGAGGTGGCATTATTTAGTGCACTGCAACACACCTGTAGATGCTGACAGGGCTGCCTGGGGCATGAGGGTGCTCCAGTGGGGCAGCTTTCTGCCAGCTAGCCCTGTATTGAAGCATCCTTGTGCCCCAGGTAGCCCCTCCACAGCGTGTTGAGCCTGGTTGGAGCAGCCCCAGGCTGGCAGGCTGACCCCCTGCTCCTTGCCAGCTGGGGCTGCTCCAACCCAGCTCAACATGCTGCAGTCCCATATGCACATGTAAATGTGACACCCAGAAGCAATAAATTCCAGTGTAAACTGTGCCAGAGTTTATTCAATCACATTAATTATACATGTGGATGCACCCAATGTGAATTATCTGTACTTCAAGTACATGTAACTGTTTGAATAAAAACAGTTACAATATAGGAAATAGAAGAAATGGATTACAAATATTGCAAGTATAACTTACACTATATTGTACTGTGTAAAGGACTTGCTTTGTGTCAGGCTGAGCTGCCATAATCATGCATACCTAGGATATTTTGAGGACTACTCCTATTCATAGGCACCTACTTAGGTTGGGTATTTTTAGTACCAGCCAATCTATAATTTTAATGAAATTGCAAGCATAGTTTTGTTGTGATTTCATCCAGTTCCAGCATCTGTATTGGTTTGACTTAAATCACACTTGTGTTCCTGAGATGAAACCACAAGCTAACCAGAACCAGTTTATTAAAGTCTGCATGTTCTCTTAAAAGTTTCTAGGCAACTTACGGAGCACAAATTGAAAACAAGCTGGGATTTTAGACCTTGAATGTTATGAGGGTGAAGGGATTTAGCTTGCTCTTGTGTTGCTACAAGACATCAAAGCCTTAGGCTTTTTCCTAATATAAAATAAGGATAACATTTTTGAAAGCACTAAAATCAAGTAGTCTCAAAATCAAGCCTGTAACTTGTAAAAATGATTTTCAGTTTTGAGTTCAAAACTTCAAGCAATGTAGAACCAGTGCAACCCAAGAGGAATTGTTCCAGTAATTAATTATTCTCAGGGTCTGGTCTCTTAATTCTAGTCTCAATTTGTCTAGCTACATTTTCCCACCATGGATTCCATTATGCCTTTTTTCAGTTAAGAATGTTTACTATTAGAAAGAACTTCTATATCATGTAGTCTGTAATCAAATCATTGCTTAGCTTTTTCCGTCAGGTATATTTTTCATACCTTACATTCTTATAGCTCTTTTCTGAACACTTTCCAGATTTTCAGCAGCCTTTTTGAAGTCTGGATACCAAAACTAGTCACAGTATTTAGTAGTGATAACCCGTACTTAGATATTGTTTGCCCCATGTTTGATTATGTTTACCTTCCTATTTAAAGCTGTGTTGAGTAGGGCTGTGTGACGCTTTGGTCGCTGATTCGATTCAGCAGAGATTCGACCTGATTTGGCAGCCGAATCTCTGAATCTGAATCTAATCAGGAGACCCTTTAATCTCTCCGAATCTAATTGGAACCCTCTGAATTGGTTTGGAGAGATTCGATGATTTGGCCATAAACACAGCTTTAAGTGTTTTTTCTACATACCTCAGGGTACCAGGCGGCTCATGAACGCTGTGATGGTGGGCTGGATGGAGCATCTCACAGGAGTGCAGGAGGGCCCCCAGCATGCTTGGCGGCAGACCTGGAAGTGGACCATAAGTGCTTCTGGTACCTCAAGGTATGTAGAAAAAACATTTAAAGCTGTGTCTATGGCCGAATCGCTGTTCTCCGAATCAGCATTGAATCTCCAGATTCAGATTTGGCCGAATCAATTAAGATAATTGAGATAAATCAAATCTGCTTAAGCATGTAAATTGGCATGTCCTGCCAGCCTTGTACGTCATGTGTATCAATGGCGCAGCATGCATCAGCTCTGAGAAAATGGAGATGGTGCACTTTGAACTAAAACACATTTGATGTGCTTTAGTTCAAAGCATACTACCACTATTTTCTCAGCGCTGAGGTGCACTCCTCCCCTGATACACCTACTTTCAATGCAGTGCTGGGTGCTTTTAATTAGTACAGCTTGCTAATTAATAGCTCCCAGTGTTGTGTTGGGACCACATATAAAAATGTATAGTGGTATAAAAATATATAGTGCTAGACACTGCACAAACAGAATCCATATTGTCCCTGCCTGAACAACTTACTGCTTTTTGGCATGTTTTTGAGGTTGTGATTATAACATTTATGTCCATTTTATAGGCAACTAGTCTACAGATTAAACAACTCACAGCAAATCGTGTAAGAGGATATAGTCAAAATGGAGAAGATTTGCATGTAGTAAATTTAATCATCCTTTTAGAAGATCATTGAAAATGTTTGCCATAAGCAAAATTCATGAGGTACTGTAGTGAACTTGGTTATTGTTAAATTATGGAATTATTGAGTTATGGAATAAACAAATAACTTTTTTGGACAGAAATAGAAATGGAAGCCTGTATATACTACCTTCTCTGTTTCAACTCCATTCTTGGAAGACCATCTCTAGGGATAAGTGAATAGCTCATTCTCCATGTACAATCTTTGTGCTGAGACCTGTCATCAAGAGCATGTAGATATAAGAGCTTTATTGGGATTCAGTAGCATAAATTACATGAAGGAAGTCACCAGGCATTTCTACAGTCCTCCTATTTGCCTGACTATATGATTTTCAATCAAGTGAGTCAACTCTGCACTCTCACAGTAATAGCAACTTGCCTTTTCTGTTACAGATGAAAAAAAAATCAAAAGAAAATAATTTTTTCCAACTCTTGTGACAGGTGATGGATTGGCATGCGGCCTCCTGTAATTAGGAAATCACTTCATATTTAGTCTAGTCTCACATGCAATTATATCTCTGGTATATGCTGGTAAACTTTATTCCCCAAAGAAGTTTTCTTGCTATACCAGAGCTGACATGAACCTATCAAGCTTGTGACCTCCTTCTATTTGTTTGCAGTGACATTCAGCCATGAGGAATCCAATTGATTAAACTTATACCTTTTAAACATCAGAGCTGTGAACACAGGGGAATTTTTCCACACACTAAGAAGGGAATGTAGAGCTTTTAATGTATATTACTGGGTGAAATGGCATTCTTCCTGTGTAGTTCTGACTTCTTCAGGGCAGTCACTGAGGGCATACTTTGGTCAAAGTTCCATATGGACAGCTGTATGTATGCGTGCAGATGCACCATTGTACACAAATATTTCCAAGTCAAGTCATCAAGCTTAAGCATGTATGTAGCAACTAGCAAGGCTACAAACTAACCTTTTGCATATGCAGCTGCCTTATTTGCAAGCACACAGCTGCACTAATTATTTGGATGTTTTTTACATGATGAAATATACTTTGGTAACTCTAATTTTTTAATTAGTTGGGTGCTTTCCTTCTCTAGTCAATGAAACTATAACAGTCTTTCCTTCTGTACTTTGACCATAAACTCATAACATTTCAACTGGTTAGAATCCTCCTTGCAAAATGAATTCAGATCTTTCAGATGTAGAAGGGAGAGAAAGGACAATAATTTCCCCCTGTTTGTAATTTGAAGTTTGAGGGACTGGAAAGCCTGTACACTGGGAAGCATAAAAATAATACATGTAAGGCCAGTCAGAAATATATATACAGTATTCTACCAATTGTACATAGCAATTTGCACACTTTCATGTGTGCCAAAATTCCAGCCAGAAGCCTTGTACGCACACATCAGGATGCTAGTAAATTACACCGAGAGCAATCAGATAACGTTGCTATTATGACTCACTTCAGTGCAATTTCTTTGCTCCTCCCTGTATGATTAATTACAACTAAATTGATGTTGCCAGCAATGATTAATTTACAAGTTCAGATGCAGAGTAAATGAGCTAAGCAAAACTGAGCTGGCATTGCCACATATTTAAAAAGTAGCACAAAAGATCACAATTTAAACCCATTATCAGTTACTTCATTTGCATGAATAGTGGCTAGAATGAATGGTTTCTAAATAAATGTTTTATTATTTTTTGTCAATGTATCCTTGGTTCTATTTAACTTGAGGATTAGTCTTGATCAGATTGATCAAGTAGCTGACATTGCTCATTGAAATAAGTGCTTGAAAAAAATGAAAGTATTGCACTTACATGGCCTATAATGGAAAAAGTTAACTAATATCCAGTAACAGAAAAAGTATGGCTTTATTATACTCTAGTGGGAATTAATACCTATTTCATGATTTTATACTGCTGCCCATCATTGTAGTATATGAACACCTTCCCTGTAAAATCAATAGCAAAAGCAGAGTCTGTAGGGCTGGGTACAAATTTTATACTTTTACCACTATAAGTGATTGGAAACCAGTTTATACCCATAACAGAACAGAAATTCGGCACACAGACTGGTTTAAAATAGCAAAATACGGTCTAAGACTTGCACCCCACCAACCAATGGGCAAATGTTCGTCGTCCTTGCTACTGATCTAAATTATGCCACATACAGAAAACAATGCAACTTAGATCAATTCTGTTTTGGGCTTTTTGAATGACTGTATGTAGCCTAATAGACTTTGGAGTCTCTGGCATTTGCCTCTCTTCAGGGGAAAAACTCTATTTGGAATCCAGTTTTGTTTGTTTAAATCCTTTTCTTTTGTGGGCTTGAGTGTGCAGGAACAGGGTAAAAGAAGGTTACAATGTTGTGAGTGGTGATTCTGTGGAAAATCTAAACCTGCATCTCCCATATCAGAGGTGAATGTCCTGACCATTGAGCTTATTGGCTATTCTGAGATTGACAGGTTTATTCTTTCCCTCTGGCTATTTATTTATATACATAATCCATAAATAAACTTTGAAATATTTCTTTTTTTTTCTCAGGCAAAATTGTTCAGCTTCTGTTTTGTGGGAAAGAAAAAGCATTTTCTTCTCAGTTGTAAGCCTAAATAAAGCCAAGCAGGATGTAAACATTGTTTTTGGTAAATTTTCTGGCACTTAATGTAGTCACCAATCTCCTTTTCTCATGCAAAGGCAGTTCATTGAATGTGCATCTTTCTGATGATGATAACCATGGTTTTTATGTAACAGCTACCTATTTAGAGATACACCTGAAATAATTACCTTTTAAAGACAAGTTTAAAAAAAATCTAACTTGGAGGTTGTCATATATTGAAGGTCAGAGCAGGAAGATGTTACAAGAATACATCATTTTAAATGAATCTTTGTTTCACTCTTACATTATTGTTAATGATTTATATGACCCACAGTAACCTCAATGAGTCCCAGTGGATATTTCTTTTTTCTGGCCAGCCAATGTTGTTATTGTATTTTTCATGTTCTAAAATCATCAGCCCATGGGATAACTTCTACAATAACTTTCATTCTTGAAACCAATGGAATTGCACAGACTTTGACTGTAAGTCTCTGGGGGTTTTTTGGACATTGTCAACAAGAATGACCTATACCATGCCTTTTAAGTTCTCCTTTGTTTTCTCCCAAGCAACATAAAGTTGGCAACCTTTTGAGCAATGATTACATTTAATCTGAGTAGTATTTGATTTCTAAATGATAGAGTACATGATTTTACTGAAAGAAACAGAAAGTGATGCTACCAGACACAGGGCACATCTACACGTCACTCTACCTCACCATAGTGACATGCTACACCATCGTATAATGTGCTATGGCAACATAACAATCACATGAGGCTACACTTGACCAGCAGCTGCTTCACCGTAGCAGTGTGCTCCCCTGTTTTAATGTACTGCTGTGGTGTAGTAGTGGTTAAAACTATGGGCGGTTACAGCACCATGTTTTAGTACTTCCATAAGGAAGTACTAAAGCATGACACAGTAACAATGTCACCATAGGGCAATGTGTAGATGCATCCACAGAGTAGAAAACTTAGTCCATGCTAGGAACATTAGAAAGCCTGAAATTACTACGCCCTCCTCCTTATGGATGACTTGTGTTCTAGAAGTAAGGAACTTTTTTAGGGACACTGATCTCCTGGTACTAGTCTCTTCTTTTTCTGATTTCAACATAATATTACTAAAAATAGTCAATCTTTTCTGTATTACATAAGATTAAATTCCACCAACATCAAGAATTAATAAAAAGCCAGTGAGAAGCCAGCTGAATTGAAGAACATCTGGTGATATGAACACTGAGAGATCAAGAAAATATTACAGGCACTTGGACATAAATGCAGAAGAGCATCTTGAGTATTTTCCTTGACATGCTTCTATGCACGGTGAATGCTAAATAAAACTATGAACCATTAGATCACGAACTGCTGAAATTTGTGTTCTATGTACAGAGTCTGAATGGGAATATTGTGAATTAGTCCAGAGGAATTGCAGAGGCCATCTGTGCAGTCACTTTACGTGTAAGACAGCTTAAGGAACAAAGTAATGGTCTTTGCTCACTATACCCACCCTTTTGTTTGTGAACTACTGACCACATCACAGCACATGCTAAACTATCTTCTAAAAAGTAAATATCCCCCTTCCTACACAGAGGACAGTCATGAAGCATTTGGCAATAGCCTGCAAACAGCTGGGAAGCGTCCTTGTGTAAACTGTCTGCAACTGGAACCTATGCAGATGGGCTTTGGCATTTCCTGAGCATTTTGAGCTTTCTTTACCTGAATCAGCAAGGTCGGGGTTTCAGGCTAATATAGAATTCTATCTGAAATGTCATCTGGATATAGTGCATAAGTTCAATGTGAGTAACCAGGTGCTTTAGGCTTCGCCAAACAGCAGTAAGAGAGATTTCATATATGAATACTTTTCATTGACATGTCACTTCCAATAACTGAAGGTCTGTGAGGGTACCATGAAGAAGAATGCAGGTGGCAGTTGCCTTTGGAGTATGTACATGGTTTCAGTTCAGTTTCTGTTTTGTAGGTGTTCACTTCATACACAAGCCTCCCATCACTGCTAACATAAATGGCACTAAGTGGAAGCATACAAAGAGTTTAAGATTCATTCCAGTATAGAAATAAATATGCCTTCTCCTATGTAACATTAGAATTGATGTACAAGTGTTGGGTGTAATAGTGTTCTGATACATAAGTACGTGGATAGTAGAAACTTATTTCTTGAATGCAGTCAGGCTTAATACCAGGAAAGACTTCTTCAAGGTCAGGGTGACCAGACTGTGGAATAAACTCCCTCCAGAGGTGGTGCAATCACCTACCCTGGAGGTTTTCAAGAGGAGACTAGACAGCCACCTTGCTGGGGTCACCTAACCGAAGTTGTCTTTCTGCCTAGAGCAGGGGGGCTGGACCCAATGATCTGCAAGGTCCCTTCCAGCCCCTACCAATCTATGAATCTATGTGACCTAGGTTAGCGTAACTACTCCTAGAATGGGATAGGGTACACCGAGGGCTACTGTACCATTTTGCAAATATGAGGGTTCAGTTTTAAGTCCTGTCAATCTGGCACTTTTCATATGTATTAAATCCTATTCAAAATATGAAAAGAAGCATGATATTTCTCCTACCATGCAAGCAAAGTTCAAACAGAGACAAATGAACAAATGGTCCACATTTCAGCAGGAAGCATGCACCACTATACTTTTCTTGTGCGTATGAGAAAGTTTGGAACATGCTGGAGTTACAAAGAATAAATTTTCTCAACACACATCGGTGTGAAAAGGTGCTCCATAAATCAGTGAAAAATGCAGAATTTATTCAATAGAATAATACTGTAACAGAGTTACTGAACTGGGTGAGTAAACATTGACGATATAGTGGCTCTCCACAGATGAAAGAGATTTCCTACCTCAGAAAATAATTCTGAGAGAACATCCAAGGTTATGTCTTCCCTTTCTACACCTAGGAGAGAGGGAAAATGTCCACAACAGCAACAATAACAGTAGGAGGGGGGCTTCCTCTATATTTTTCCAGTAATTAATTGTTGTTATTTTTAATCACTATCTGTTTATGGGGTTACTCCAGGGGATATATCTATCTCTGCTAGCCCCTCAATAAGAAAACTGTTTAAATACTAAAATTCATAGTACAGGTTTCCCATGATTTATGCTGTACGTGCGTTCCCAAAGAACGGCACATAAATCGAATTTGTATAAAGTGAAGGCACTTTACAATGTAACAAATAGGGATAGGTTCCCATGGTGGTGAGGGAGGTGAGTGAAGCTGGGACTAGGGAAGGGGCAGGGGAGGGGTGCCACTCCCAGTGCTGCACAAGGCAGTAAAGCAGAGGGAACAAAGTGGTACTCACCCAACCCCAACTGCTGTGGCCCTGGGAGCAGCTAGCACCAGCTGCCTGCAGCCACTGGACTGCACCATGCTCTGCCTATCCCCACTCACCTCTGCTCCTGGGCTGCACTGTGCCCTGGTGCAGGCAGCTGGTGTCGGCTGCAGCCAGGGCTGGGGTGAGTGCTGCACCCTGTGCCGCCTGGGGCTCTGCTTGTCTGCACTCACCCCAGCCTGTGCTGGACTGGCCCCAGGAGCAGCCAACACCAGCTGCCTGCACCACAGCATGGCACAGCCCAGGAGCTGGGGTGAGCTGAGGTGCAGGGGACAGGCAGAGCACCATGCAGCCCAGCAGCTGCAGGCAGTTGGTGCCGGCTGCTCCCAGGGCTGCTGCAGCCAGGGCTGGGGTGAATGGGGCCACGGCCCTTTCTCCTCCTCCCACAGACTTACCTGCTTGGGTGGGGGTGGGGGTATCTATGCTGATCACATAAGAGCAAATTTACCTTGCATATAACGAATTATAGGTCTAAATATGCTCATCACATAAGAGCAAATTCACATATGAAGAACCCACATAAATCAACGGAAACCTGTACAAGTATCTTGTCTCATCCTAAAAGAAAAATCAGCACACTTTGACTGAGCTCCTCCAGTACCATTAAATGTGTTTGTATAATTACTTTTGTCAGCCAACCCAATAAAGTGTGCACCAGACAGATGAGAGGTCTTTTTCAAATAGCCTGCGTCCTAATTAATCTAAAGCTCAAGAACACAAATGTAATCTCTCACCAGATTTGACCACTGAGCCTCCCATTCTAATGTATGGTATAATTGTTTTCATTCAGTATCTTCTGCATCCATAAGTTGGTTGAAAGAGCTTTATCATTTCTTAGTTCACATGATTCAAAAACCATATCATCACAAATCATACAAGGGTTCTATGTAAGCTTTCATGGACACTCTATCCTGAAATTGAATGTCATTGAAATCTGATATGAAATTTATTCATGGTATTACAATGGAATAAGCTAAAGAGTACTCCATATAATTCAGAAAACTTTTATTGGACCCCATACAAGAACATTAGTACCCTAATAATTCTAGTTTGTGATATGTTTGCTGTTTTTAGTGGCCAAAATCAACTGAGCTTTTAGTCGATCTGATTGTGGGTGGTTATATTCTCCCTGTTGTAGCAGCAGTATGGATATTTAAAGAAATGACTGTAGTAAAACTCCATTATTTTATGCTTTATTTCTTTTAAAATTGTTTTTTGGTAAATTTTTCAAAGGTTACCTGAACAGAAACAGTGCTGTATAAAACCAACTGAATTATTCTTACTGCCAGAATTTGTTCAGGCTAAACAAACTGCAACATATATACCATGTAAGGAGGAGGCTTATCCGTAGTGGCTTCTTCAAAAAGAATAAATTGGGAGGGACGGGGGGGTTGGTTTTTTATTTTTTATTTTAAATTAGTTGCTTAGAAAACGTGTTTAAAAATAGGCAACATCCCACTTCATATTACTTCATGGGCAACATCCCACTACATATGTAGAGTCTTACTTCATAGACTCTACATATTACTTTTTCTGACCTTGCAGCTATCTTACATGCCTTTTTAATAAATTGGTATAATTGTCTTGTGTACAGATCTACCTACATATAAATTAAAGTATATATAAATATATAATATGTTATAGCAATGTAAATATATATAGTACTGCACATAATTTGAGTTTCCAAACAAATAAGAAGTTCTTGCCCTCATATGCAAATCTAAAGAGATGAAACCTGGGTGTGGTACAAAAGTTATAGTTTTACTATGATTAATACTATTCATGAATTGAGGTCAAATTCAGCAACTGTTTTTGACTAAAAATATTGAAACATTTTATTTTTTCTTTTGAAATGCAGTGTTTCCTTTCAAAATGGCATTTTCACTTTTAAATTGACCTAAATTTGAAAAAGGAGAAGTGTTAATGCAATAATTTTAAACTTAAGATTTAGTTAATACAAAGACTAATTAAATGATTTCATTTTTTTTAAGAAATATTTTTTTGGAAATATATTTCACCTTAAACTGAATGTGTTTCAGATCAACTTTAATCATTTGTTTTTGTTGTGGGAGATGGTGTGTGTTTTCTTGAAGTGAAAAATGAAAATTTTCCTTTTTGGCATTACCTGAACCAGACTTTTGACTTAGCCATCAACATGTTATATCCTTAATTCATAGAGGTGGGATCTGTAGATATTTGCAAACATTAAAAATAAAGTACATGAACGTTAGGTAACAAGCTGGGAATGAAACAACACATGCCTCAGAGCTTACACTGAAAACAGAAGATTTGTGCTTATATTGATAGGTGGATACTTGAGGAAGGGAACTTGATGCCAGAAAGCTTGTTCAACAGCATTCCCAGGTATAAAGTTGGTCCAAAATAAAAGGTATCACAAAAAAAGTCTTGCTTCCCTTAGATTGATAGGAGTTCATATCTGAAATATGCTGAGGGCTGTAATTTTCCTCCTTAAACATGGGCAACATTTTCTAAATTTCCAAAGCTGAGCTATTTTTTTTACTGTTTGTAATTGTAGCAGATCTGTTTTTATTTACTTGGCGACATCTGCCCTTTAAGTCCTTTTCTAAAGCTATCAAACCTTTATTTTATTGATGGATTATGTTTTTTACGGGAAGTGTTTTGTAGATACTACTTGAATTGAGTCATACTCTTCTTTTAGATACATGGGTGTCAGCTCATTAAGATCCTCACAGGTTTGAAATTCACAGACTAAATTATCCAAAAAATTTTACTCCCCTAGCTTTGCCAGTGAGCACGGGGGAAATATTGTTACTATAGTCTCATTTTACAACTAAAAAAATGGAAGGAAAAGAGCCTGGTTAAATGTCAATGAAGTCAATGGAAGTCCTTTCCTGGATCAGGATCAGGTCCTTAAGTAATCTCTGTGGACTCAAGCGTTTAGGATTTGAGGCTATAAATAGATGTTGAATTTGTCCTGGGTGGAAGCTCTCAGGATCTTACAGGCCACTGTCCCACTTCAAGTCCCTCTGAAGTATACAGGATAAAAGGCACTAAAGCTTTTTCCATGCCATAGTTGTGTGTGCCTGAGGTTATTGCACTTTTCCCTCGGTCAGGCTGCAATGCTGTTTGGAAAAATGACGTGTGGATGTGATTGTGCTGCACCTGTTTTGATCCAGGTCAAGCCCCAGCACAAGCAGGCCCACATAAATGAGACATCTACTTACAGCCTAGAATTCATAAAACATAGAACTGGAAAGCATCTTCCAAGGTCACAAAGTCCAGTCCCATGATATTGTAGGCAACTGCCTTTCATAATCCCTTTTACAGGCAGTCCTCGGACTTACGACACAATTGGTTCCTGAAAACCCTGTCTTAAATCAAAACATTGTAACTTAGAACCAATTTTTCCATAGGAAACAATGTTATAAATGGGGGATTGGTTCCTGAACCAAGGCCTGATACCCTATTTTCACCAAAAATAACCCAGAATTTTGTACTCAGTTATAGATAAGTAATATAGTTACATTAATATATTTATATTATAAATAGCAATCATACTGATTTAGAAGGACTTCTTGAGGTGACTTTGCTGGACTTTTTGAAGGACTCTTGGTTGGGCTTTTTGAAGGGTTCTTGGCTGGAGTCTTCTCAGGAGACTCGGCTGCAGGTCTTTCTGGAGTCTTGTCTGCTTTCTTAAATAAAGTGTCCAAGGAAGTTTGGACAGATGTTCTCCAGGGAAATGGGCAACACAACAAACTTGTTCACTGGCATGGCATTGTGTTGGATCAAGAGTTCTGTTCCCGAACCTCAGTCTTCTGATCAGAAACAGTCTCCTAATTTCTAACTTAAATTTACTCATGCCCATTTATGACATAGGTCTAGAAGGAACCTCCAAAGGCATCTGCTCAAGGCAGTCTAAATCATTTCAGGCAAGCTAATCTAACCTGCTCTTAAACTTTCTTTTATAGGCATTCTAACTAATCTGCTGCAATGCTCAATCGCATGCATTTGTTTTGGTTCTTTGTTCTCAGTGCTGATCTCACTGCAGTAAACACCCTCTACCTTGTTCTCATTTCCCCATAAGAATCCAGTTCAAAATTTCCTTATGAATGATAGCATTTCTTCAGTATGTAAGTGTGCAAATCTGGGCCCTGTCCACAATAGGAAATTTATGTTAAGGATTGGCCAGTAGTGCAAGCATTAGTTCATCTGCATTGCTCATCAGCACATTCAGAGACATTGTGAAGAAATAACATCCTATTAGCCTTCCTCAAGTAAGTCTAATTAATACTGACTACATTTTTCAGGAAGAAATGGAAGGGTGTATAGCAAGATGTTTCCTACTACAGATAACTGCTCTGCTTCATTTGAAAACCAGTGGAAGCTATGCCATTGACTTCATTGGCAACAGAATCAGATAAACATGGAAACCTTAGAATATCCTAGTAACATCTTAGAAAATAAATCTTAGAAAATAAATCTGGCCACTGGGATGGTTTTCCATATATAAAACTTTTTACAGCTCCAACCTGAGCATGAAATTATTTTCTTACCCCTAGAAGTTGCAGGAAAAACAGACAATGGGTAAGTATTATATTTAAAAATCCTTTTAACTATTGCTACCACTATAATATAGCATAAAGAATGAAAAATGTGTTTTAAGCTAACCCATTGTCTGTGAAACTAATAAACAAGTAAAGCAATTGTCTTTTTCTAGTATTTTACTTAATCTCATGAATTATGCTTCTATAAAGACTGGTTTTATCATGTTTTCCCATAGGTTATTGTTGATGACAGGTGAATACAATCAATCCTTTTTCTCACTTTTGGAAGAAGATACTTCCTCTAATCTAGCTAATAATTAATAATCCTTAATTACCATTCAGGCAATACTACTGCATTTGCAGCAACTGAAGAAAAATCTCTTCCCTGGTGAATCAAGCTTTCTCTTTTGAATAAATCCATAGCCTAGAGAAGAAGGAAGCTGCAAATAAATCACTTGGGTGGGGATCAGAATTAGTCTTTGCCTCATTTTGTTTCCACCTTTAATGGAGGATACCTCAAGAAACCAAAATAAATTATAGATAACCAAGTACAATGAAGACCTCCATCAGTAGCTTAAATCCCAGGAAATGGGATGCAAGAACTAGTTGTTACAGGAAAACAAAATGGCAGCTATGGAGATATGAAGTCTTGAAATTCAGGAAATCTTGTTCTATTTTGTAATACTCTATAAAAACTTAACCCACATAACGAGGCCAACCAAGATGAGTACACAAAGCAATGCTTTTTTCCAGGCTTCTCAGATCTCTGTATCTGTACTAATGTAATCTAAACAGCTGACTGAGCTGTGGAACACACCAGAGTCGGTGATGCAGTGTCTCAACAGCCCTTGGCACCTTCTAATAGCCTTAGTGAGTGTGACCCAGCTAAGTCTGACAAACAGCATTGACATTTGGTTTCACATACTATATATTGTGGGGGATGTGTACACATTTTCTTTGCTAGAAAAATGATCTTATGACTTCTTTGGCATGCTACTCTCCATAGTCAGAGCAAAAAAGAATGCAACATTAGTAAACAGACATCCGTCAAGCCATCATCTCAAATCTATTAGTGTAGCTCATGCGGGGTAAATACTGTGTTTTTGCTAGCAAATAATTAAAACCTATTAGTAACAACTAATAGTTGTAAAAAGACAAGTGAATGGGTTTTAATTATGACTCTAGAGGAGCAAAAGGATTGAAAGAGGAGAGAGACCATATGTGTAATATATTCACTGTTACAGCTTGCGCTGATTAAAACTGTTTGTCGTATTATACATCATTGTACTGTAGTTGTAGTAAATGTTCCTTGTAATGCATTTTCAAGTACAAAAATTGCTTCAGAAAAGAGCATTTAGGAAACTAATTCTATTGAAACCAATGAAGTGTTGACACATTGCCTGATGTGGATTTGTTTAAGGAGGCTTATTTTAGGTTTTAAAGTATAGTCCTTAAGGCAAAAAATCAGTGACTGCCTGGTATAGTGACTGAGAGAACACTGCAACAGTATGTTCAGCAAGAAACCCCTCATTAATCCTTTCCTGTAATTCTACCCTATTCACCTTCTTCCTTGCCTGACTCAATAGAATTTAAAACCTGCTGTCAGCACAGTAACTAACCCAGAACCCATTCATTACTCAGTCAAGGCATTTGTAATGTTTGCTGATTTGTCCATGAATAGGAACACAGTGTAAATCTGGACTGAGGAGACCTTTTTTTTTCCTTGTCAGTTTAATTGCCCCTGTGTGATGTGTTCAAGTGTTAGAAATCATCAGGGGTTTTGACACCCTCATCTTTTCGAATAGGCATGGCACTTCACTACCTCTAACACCCAAGAAAAAGAGAAAATGTTTGCAGCTGAGAAGAAATATGCATGGCTTATTAAAAGCTGCTTATTCACATCAAAGTAGGCCACTGGCACTCTCAGTAAACTTCCAGTGCCTGCAGCCTCTGTTGAAATTAAACATAAAAAAGCAGACGTTCCCTGCATTCTAAGAAGGCTCCCAACGTGACAGAAATAAGTAGTTTAATAGTGAGAGGTTGATAATTAATGAATTGAGTGACTCCGTGGTTGCCAGAAAGATGCCTGCTACAATTTTACAGGGCATGTGTTGAATGGGAAAAAGATGGAAATGACAGTTTATAGGGAATTTACACAGTCTCTAGGTAACTACTTTCATGCCGAATTGCTGCTGCAAGCAGGGTGCCCAACTGGACTCTCAGGAAAATATATACATTTAATTCACTTTCTTGATGTACCAGTGTGGTTTGTTGCTGACATATGAGTAAGGCAGCAGGAGACATTTGGACATCTGCGATGAAGCCTGATAGGCTGCTCCTTTTGGAAACATTGTGCCAGGCTTTTATATATACCCTGCATCACAAATAACATGCTTTGTTAACTGGTGAAGGCTCTTATTGTTTGTTGTTTTGCTATTATGAATTAGGAAGGGAGCACAGAATCTGCTTGATATTCAGCGGTTCTTTCTTTTAGTCCCAGTTATTGAGATAAAGTCAAGCTTGGATTTTTGATTAATCTTTTCTAATTTTCTGTTGCAGAATTAAAATTATTTTTCAGAAATTCTCTTTCTTGGCATTATATCCAAACTTGCAAGGGTTGCCTTCCTACACACATTTTATGCATGCACACAAAATTGGGCACATAGACTGCTTGCAGACATTAAAAAAACAAACCCAAAATGGGACTTTACTTTAAACTTGGCATGTTCCCGTGCTGAGCCCTGCACATTCCCAGAAGAGGCAGCACTTTAGTTGGACCTGGCTTGTGGATGTCGGTATAAATCAGGCACTTAAGTGGGGCTTTTTTGGGATTCTGGAGTGAGAGAGAAGCAGGAGATGCTGCTGCTCCCTATGCTTGGCTCCTGGTGCCCAGCAGCCAAGCAGATGGAGCACAGTGGTAAAGCCCCTTCCTGCTTCCCACTCTAGGAACTCTGGAGTCAGCAACAGACAGGGAGCACTACTCGCTGCTGCTCCCCTCTTCTCTCAGTCTACAGGCAGGGTGGGAACAGCTGCCCCTTGCACTTTGCAGAGACCCTGGTCTCAGGAAGACAGGGAGCCTTATCCCCAACTCGGCTCCTCCCAGTCCCCAGAAGGAGTTAAGCAGACATACAGAAACTTTCCCAGGAGTGACTTCTACCTCATTGTAGCTGGGTGATTTTTCTCCTGGAATGGCCACTTTTGCTCTGAGAGAAACACTTCTAGTTTCTGTCAGAAGAGCAGCAGTTCTCCCAGGAGAAACTTAGAATCATAGAAAATGAGGGTTGGAAGGGACCTCAGGAAGTCATCTCATCCAACCCCCTGCTCAAAAGGAGGACTATCCCCAACAAGATCAACCCATGTCAACTGGGTCTTAAAAAATCTCCAAAGATGGAGATTCCATAAGCTCTCTGGGTGACCTGTTCCAGTGTTTTACTACCCTCCTAGTGAAGAAATTCTTCCTAATATCTAACCTAAACTTCCCTTGCTGCAACTTGAAGCCATCGCTCCTTGTTCTGTCATCTGTCACCACTAAGAACAGTCTGGCTGCATCCTCTTTCAAACCACCCTTCAGGTAGTTGAAGGCTGCTGTTAAGTCCCTTCCCAGTCTTCTCTTCTCTAGACAAAATAAGCCTAGTTCCCTCAGTTTTTCCTCATAAGTCATGTTCCCCGGCCCCCTTGCCATTACTTAAAACCTCTGCTGGACTGTCTCCAATTTGTGTGTGTATACATGCTACCCCTTCCAATCAGGGTTTATAGAGTGGCTGAATGCACTACATGGCCTAAAGAACTGCTACTATGTATAGGTATCCCTTTGGGTGCAAAGCTGTTTCTCTCTGTTGGACCTGGAATACTGCCTCCACTTCCACAAATCTGTCCTTCCAGGCATCTGCTTATAAAGGCTATCGGTAAGCTTAACCAGTTAAAGCCACTCTAGCTCACCAGGAAAAGAGGCATTACTAATCAGTATAGTCAAACCTTATTCTAAGAAGTTTTGCACTGCAGTTTAGGGTTTCACCCTGATCCAGTTGACATAGCTTGGATCAATTTGACCCATTACTCCAGTAACCATCCTTTGATCCAGACCAGTTTGTAATTTGACCCATTCGGATGACTTTCCTATAATAGCCTAGCAAGACAAAACCAAATCAGCTCCATTTATCTTAATGGGCTTTTTTCAGACATGAGACCTTGCCGATCTTTTGTAGGGAAGAAAAAAGGATCTGTGTATCTGATAGGCTTTGAAATACCATCTGGTGTTTAATGTTATTTTGTTCTGTTCTCATAGTGGTGTGCTGAATCATATCTTAAAAGTTCAACAACCATTCAGTCACAGCCACCATTCAATACGGCTGTGTCATTATCAAAGATTTGGATTTACAAAATGCTGCCTACAAACAAAGTAGATTTTACAGACACTTCTCCCTGAGGCTCTGCTGACTGAGAGAAGTCTTCAAGTGTGAAGTCTGCTCATCTTACATCTTTAGCTACTATTTGGATGCACAGCAATCCTAGTTAACCCTCTAAAATTACTGTTTTGAGGTGTAATCGTAGGTGTTACAGTCAGCTTTAAGGGTTTTATTAGGGATGGGTAAACCTCAGAGGTTTTCAGAGTTTTCTTTTTTTTTCAGGAACGAAGCGTTAGAAAAACCTAATAAAAAATTCTCTCTCCCTCCTTCAATAGAAATAATTATTCTTTAAGATGTTTCAGTTAAAAAAAATCAAAAACATTTCTTTTCTAGAAAAAGAGGAGGTGTTTTTGTACAAGGCATAACAGAATGACTCTCTCATCCCTCCAAAAACTGGATTATCCACCATCAGAATGCACTGAGTGAAAGTATCATTGGTGGTTGAAATCCTGGTGCCATTGAAGCCAATGGCAAAGTACTCATTAACTTCAGTTGGGTCCTCTACTTAAAATAATTTAGTTTTCACTCTGTTTGCTCATGTGCTCCATTTTTTTTTATTGTGAGTTTCTCTGTCCTATCTCTGGTCCCACAAGCTTTAATGAGCACAATGTTAACTGTATAACTTTTTAAAGAAACTTACCCACCTATGATCTGTGGGAAAACGTTACACAATTAGTGTCTGGAAACTTTTTGCCTAATTTTTATAGAGATGCATGCAACTAATACTATTAACTCAATGTATGTGGGAGAGAGAGAAAATGAGAGGGAGAGTTTATGTATTTGTGTGTCTGCAAAGGGATTTCACTTATATGTGTGTGTGTGTGTGTCTGTGTATTACTGAATATTATTGTCTCTATATAACTATTTTTATTTTTATTAAAATAAATCTTAGTAGTCCTAGGCATTTTAACCATAACATTATGCATGTATACAGTTATGGTTACTGTTATGCAAGTAAATCTGGATTAATCTCCATTCATGGATCCTGTAATTGCTGATCTTGTGTTTCTAGCTTTCAGAATGACAGCACCGCATTCTCTTTTCATTTAATAATGATCAGAATTCTTGTGTATGAATCACAACAGAGGAGCATTTTTACATAGTGTTCATGAACTCACAATTTCCCCCCAAAAGCATTTTTGCTTTTATACCTCAGTGAGCAGCTCGGTTTGAGTAAATGATCCATCCTTGACTCATTGTGTATACAGACAGAAGATCTGACTTTGATTGTTGTTTTAATAAACTGGAAGTCTGCTAGCATTCTCTGGGAAGAGGAAGAGAGCATTAATGATAGCACCGTGAATCTAGTGGTCTTAGACTAAATTTAACCCCACTGTTCTCTTTTTCTTTTCCTGTAGATATGGTCTCTTCTCCTAGGTTTACTAGGGCTACTTAGACCACGTGAAGTAATAAATACAGTGATTTGGGGGGAAATACTTTCACTGGCACTGAATATGGTATATTTTAAATTCTTCATATGGCACATAGAGAGGAGTGATTAATGAGTTTATCTATCAAAAAGCTTCAGTTTATGTTATCCATCAAAATGCTTCTATCATGTTGTTGGTGTAGGATAGGATTTATGGTAAAGAAAAACAGGCAATCCATCCATAGTATCTAAATCCATCAACTCCACACATTCATGCAAACAATATTAAATGATATATCTGTAGCTATCTGAAGGTAAAATGATTTTGGATGTTATGAACTGCCAAAAGGAAACCTTAAAAACAAAGCTAGAAATTATTTCCTTCCCACCAATTGAGCTAGCGTGTGTCATCATCTTTGTATCAATCTCTCCTTATTTAAAAAAAAATGTTAAACCACTGATGATTAAGTGACTGTTTGTAGTAATGCTCCATGATTTTTCCTGTAATTCTCCAGAAATCATCTGTAATACATTTGATAAGGGCCATATAGATTTTTATATAGAGAACTTGTAAATACTTTGCTTTGTTCTTTAGCTTTGATGGAGAGACCCACCTGCACCTTGCATAAAGCTCACTGCCATCTGCCCAGCAGGAAATTCGGTGTATACAACCTATAAATGCAAGAACAGAAAAGGAACATTATGCTCAATCCCACCCACCCCCTGCAGTAACATGGAGGTGCTTTCTCTTATGCATTTTTTTTAATCAACCCATATAATATTGTGCTGTTCCAGAAACACTAGCTAGGGCTTGTATACAATGCCAGATTCACATTGTATGGATTGTATCCTGGAGATCACACAAATGGGTCTCACACATCTTTTTGTAGGTCAGTCGTTCTCAACCTTTTGTAGACTCAAGGCACCCCTCATTAAATTCAAGGCACTCCTTGGAAAATGTCAGGTCTTTATTTTCCCTTTTTTGACTGTAGAAAAATAATAGAGCAATTCTTTTGTTGCAAAGAGCTCAGAAAGCTCACAACAGGTCAGAATTTTTTTTAAGTTATGAATTTGTTTGAAATATCTGTGTTTATCTTCTGAATCATGTTTGCACACCTAAATGAGGTACCATTGTATGGCTCCCCATTAGCACCCTTGAAAAACACGCTTTGGGGTGTTTATGCTCCAACTGACAGGTGAGAAATGCAGGCTTGTCCCTTTATTTCCTAACTGGTTAAACCATTTTTCAGTGTAGCATATACTGAAGCATTTGAACAGTTCAGAAAAGTGTAATAGTAGACTCCTGCATTGAAGTATATGGGTGGTGGCCAATAAAAACTTTTGAGTAATGAGTCTGGTGTTGTTTTTCAAACAGGGCCTTTTCTTTTGGATTTGGTTGTTCAGGTTTCTTGATAGAAAAGCCTGGCTTGCCCATAGGTTTTGTAAACTCATATTCAACAGTGAAATCAATAGCTTACTGAATCCATGCCTTGCTGCCCTTTGCCATCTTCTGTCATACTCTTGCCAGCCAAACAACCAACACCCATGAGAAACTCATTAATAAATTGACAGATGGATGGTTTTATCAGCACCAGGTCAAGGTGCAAGCAAGAGCTCCGCTCCCTCAGAAAAAGCTGAAGTGTGTGTATTTTCCAAGATAATTTGATGAAATAATCTGGGACATCACAACTGTTCTCGGGTCTGATTCTAGCAAACCTACGTTGCACAGAAGTGGTTACTGAGGTCATTGAAGTGCTCTCTCACTCTCTCTCACTCTTTCCTTCCCCTCTGGATATGAAGAGAAGTCACATTTGTTTCGGGAGAAACCATTTTCTCTTGGGAGAAAAAAATGCAAACTCTCAGACATCCATGTCCCTTGTCCCATGACGAACCCTAAAAAGGCTTGCTGAATGAGAAGCGCTAACAGTTTGTCCCAGGACACTGTGAAGTGCGTCTGAACAATTGTCCCAGGATTGCATCACTGAATCAATGGTAGAAAAGCAGTAGTGCATTCAGCCACTCAATAAACCCTGATTGGAAAGGTAGCATGTACACACACCAGTCCTGCAACTTTTCTGTTTTGGGACAAATACAGGCACAACTGATCCCGAGCTAAATGCAACATCTGTTCCTAGCCCCTACCTCTCTTTGAAGCATTCTTCTTTTGTTTGCTAGCTAGCATAATTGTCCAACTAGACTTTTGCAGCTTGCTAGCTCAGTTACAGCCTTTCATAAGTGGCACCTACAACACTTGTTCTTGGTCATCTGGACATGTGATAACTGCCATACAGAAAATTTTTGTTTTCTCTGCTCTTTCAATAGGGACCCAATGCATTTCTGCCTCTTGTCCAAGCCAAATGAGTTTATGCATTAAATGTGTGTGTTTCCATGTTTTAGCTTGAGCCAGAGAACATCTGAATAGGGGAGAAGTATTAGGGAAATTAATATTCTTTATATCTCCTTAAGGATGGTGCCTGTATCTCCAAGGTGTGCCTTGTTTTAGGATGCCCCTTAGAATGGGAGCAATAATTCACAAATACTTGTAGGCAAACTGCATTATTACCTCATGTGCAATAAAAGTGCAAGATGATTTTCTGCATGGCTTTAAACCATAAAAATAATTTTAATGTTGTCATGTCATTTTCAGTCCTACTCATTCATGGTACTTTACATTAAAAATAAAAGTGGAGAGTCTAGTAACAAGTATTTTGCTGTCCACCCACTTGTGAATGACTTTGTGGAGCTGACATCAGAAGTAACTTAATGGGCATAATTAAATCTAACTAGTCCTGGCTACTTTCTTGAATGGCATAATAAAAGCAATGAAACGGTATCCTCAGACATAGTTGTTTTCTGAAGTGGGAAACATAAAAATGCAAAGAGATGCATTATGTTATGACAGATAATTTTTTATTAAAGTAGATTTATGTGCTGTTGCTGTTCTCTCCCATGCCCTGCTGACAGGAGTTCCATACCCTTCCTCCTCCTCCACTTTCCTTACTCATTCACTATCAAATACCTCCATCTTGTTTAAATAACATGGTACTTAACCTCTGTTTGATGCTGGGAATGTAAGGCTGCTGAAATTACAACCGGGGAGGGTGTATGTGTGTCTGTGTGTATTCAGAACTTTAACTTCAAAACTTATTCATTCAACCAACTGAGTCGCAGTCAGTTATAGTTATGGTAAACATTTCTCTTGAAAGCTCTTATGAAATTAATAATAATTGTTCCAGTATATTGGAACTGATGCATATAATGTTGCTAATGCTGTTTTGTTAGGGCAACACGATATCCAAAATAATGGACCTTATTCAAGGCAGCTGCCTGTGTTTGGTTTGTAGATCAACTTTAAAAAGTGAAACTTTTAGGCATGTAATACAGATCTAAGTAGGCACAGAGTTACAGTACATTTAGGAAACATAGATGCCTTTGTCCAACCAAACAGAAACTTTTGTTCACAGTTGGTGACTATTTGGAAAGGTGCCATATTGGTGGACTTTTGTCTTGTTTCCTCTGGGATTCCTTTCCATTTGTAATGGTTTTAAATACCTGGACAATTGACATTGTGAATGGCTTGCAGTGGGAGTAAGACAGTTGAGCAAACTGTTGGGAACCTGAAGGCTGCCAAGTGAAAACTTGATCTGCTTAGGGTGAGACAAAAGATCGTATCACCTCTAGGGACAGCCAAGGGGACATACAGGGTTCATCCTCCTCCAAGGTGAGAGAGAGAGGTTTAAAAAAACAGCTGAGTTTTGTTAAAAAGTTACATAGCAGGTGAAGATTGTAAACCATACACATTTTGTATATACTGTTTCATGAGAACCCTAACATTTTGGCAATGGACAGACAAAACAATTACATTGCTTTAAAGTATAACTTCTAAGTGTACATCACTTGATCCATTGAACTTTTTTATATTTCTGGTTCTATCCTATAGGAATTGAAGCTAAACCAACACAGTTTACACTGAAATGAAACAGCTGCTAAATTGTCATGAACCACTCCTCATAGATATAGACACATGAAACATTTACAGTGGATCAGCTTGTAATGCATAAGTTTACTCCATGGTATAATTTTCAGCCGTCCATATCCTGTGTGCTTTGGGCATTCTGGTTTTAGCTCTATCCCACTGTAAACAAAAAATGGCTGTAGCTTAAAAAATAACAGCAAAAAAAAAAAAAAAATGGCTGTAGCTTATTTTGCAAAACAGTTTTTTTTGTGGTCTTGTTTTGCAAACCAAAATCAGGAGTGGCTCAGATTTTATTTGAGACCCAAAGTTTAGAAAAGAGAAAATGGTTCTTGTTATAGACTAATGGCTAGCTACACCTATGTCCAGAACTGTTGTCTGTCTCTCTCCTCTTTGGAAAGGCAGTTAAAACCATTCTCATAATAGGATCTGTCCACAATATATGCATGATTATGTTTAATATGGAGAAAACTACTAGCTAACTTTGTACAAGCTAACTTTGTACAAGCTAACTACAAGCTAACTTTGTCTTTGTGACTTGACTTCTTCCATTTTCCTTTCTTTTCTTTTCTTTTTCACAACAACTAGCATGCCTCTTCCTAAAAATGACTCTTATAGACACATAGGGTACTTTTACATATGATCTGGGAGTGAAGGGGTACAATTTAATTTGCCCAGCTCTGAGAGCCGCTGTAATTAAAATGCTGCAGGTCTCATGTATCAGCATCTGTGCGTTTCAAAATGGAGGCGAGGGCACTTGAACTAAAGCTTGTTTGATTAGCTTTAGTTCAAGTGCCCCTGCTGCCATTTTGAAACATGGGGATGCTGAAACAAATGATATGGGAGGCTGCTGGAGGGCTATAATTACTATGCTCCAGCAGACTCGCTTAATTGAGTCTGCTCCGATGCATTCACATACAGGCACCCATAGTCATAGTTAACAAGTAAAAATGGTGAGATGGACATTCCCCAAGGCAACTTTTGTCAATTTGATTTACATCCATTTGATCTTTCTCTCCAACTTTCACATGCAAGAATCATCAGCAAACACACATCTGCAATCACACAGAGGCTGTTCTGGTCACAAGGGCTACAGACAGACATTATACATAAATCTGTTTAAGTGATCAGAAACTGGTTTAAACCTGTAACAGAACAGTTGTTCAGTGCATATAAACTGGTTTGGAAATGGATGAAACCAGTTTGAAATAAACCTGGTTGAATGTAGTATCAGATTTAACTGATTTGGGTCAAACCAGTTTATGCAATGTTTGTCCCAGGCCCCTTGCTGGTTTAAGATAAACCAGACTTCCCCAGCATCCCAGCATGCTCTCTGGGCTGGGTGGGGCTCTCTACTCCACAGCAGAGCTGGCCCTTCCTCTCTGCTCCCTGGCTGCAGCTCTAGCAGAGACTGCAGGCTTCTCCCCTCCTCCCCTTCACCACTCCCTGTTAAGCAGGAACTCCCCCTCCCCTCTGCCTTGTGGAGAGGTGTTTGTGTATTAGGTAGAAGACCAGATGCTGACTACAGTTCATGATGTGCAGACTGACAAAGGCAGAATCAACAAGTAGCTGGTAACGTTCCTCTGTTGTTTTCTTAATGGGGTGATAAACACCGAGTTAGGGATGATAAACACTGTTATCAACTCCCTGATGGGCTAATCAGAGCCTTCTTCTGGGGCCTGGCAATGCCTCCCCTTCACCCCCAGCTCAGTACCATGGAAAGGAAGGGAGGGCTACGTTAGCACCCCCAAGCTTCTAGCCTGACCCACTGCAGGCATGTACTTGCATGTCTGGGATGTCTTTGCAGTTACAAACTGATTTAACCTAGCCAGGTTAGACTAATCTGAAAAGGTTGAATAAATTCAGGCTCAGGCTTTTTGAATGTCTGTCCCTAGCCAGGAGGACTTTTCCTCACCAGGGAGTCAAAAAAAATCAAATATAGATTGTGCCCAGGTAAGAAACAGGGGTCCAGATAGTTTTCCTAATTGGGGGGGTGGCACGCGCAGCTATGCAAGGCCTTAAATGCCTATATACCAATGCTCATAGTATGGGGAACAAACAGGAGGAACTCACCTTCAGAATAGCCAGTTCAAACCCAGACATAGTAGGGCTTACAGAAACATGGTGGGATTCATCCCACGACTGGGCAGTTAGCATTAGGGGCTATAGACTTTACAGGTGGGATAGTGAAGGAAGGAAGGGAGGGGGTGTGGTGCTCTATGTCAAAGAGCAATACACATCCTCTGCCAGCAAAATGGGGTCAGAGGAGGGGCAAGCTGAAGTGCTCTGGGCCAAGATACAAGGGGGTCGGGGGGAGAGGGATTTAACAGAATTGCAGAAACAATTGGTGACAGACAGGGGGGACAAGGCTGAACTCCTCAACGAGTTCTTTGCCTCAGTGTTCCTAAGTGAGGGGCACGACAAGTCTCTCACTGGGGTTGTAGAGAGGCAGCAGCAAGGCGCCAGACTTCCATACGTAGATCCTGAGGTGGTGCAGAGTCATTTGGATGAACTGGATGCCTTTAAATCGGCAGGCCTGGATGGGCTCCATCCGAGGGTGCTGAAGGCACTGGCCGACATCATTGCAGAGCCACTGGCGGGAATATTCGAATGCTCGTGGCACACGGGCCAAGTCCCGGAGGACTGGAAAAGGGCTAACGTGGTCCCCATTTTCAAAAAGGAGAGGAAGGAGGACCCGGGCAACTATAGGCCGGTCAGTCTCACCACCATCCTTGGTAAAGTCTTTGAAAAAATTATCAAGGCTCACATTTGTGAGAGCCCGGCAGGACAAATTATGCTGAGGGGAAACCAGCACGGGTTTGTGGCGGGCAGATCGTGCCTGACCAATCTAGTCTCTTTCTATGACCAGGTTACGAAACGCCTGGACACAGGAGGAGGGGTGGATGTCGTATACTTAGACTTCAGGAAGGCCTTCGATTCAGTATCCCACCCCATACTGGTGAACAAGCTAAGAGCCTGTGATGTGGATGACTACACAGTCAGGTGGGTGATGAATTGGCTAGAGGGTTGCACCCAAAGAGTCGTGGTGAATGGGTCGGTCTCAACCTGGAAGGGTGTGGGCAGTGGGGTCCCGCAGGGCTCAGTCCTTGGACCGATACTCTTTAATGTCTTCATCAGTGACTTGGACGAGGGAGTCAAATGTACTCTGTCCAAGTTTGCAGATGACACAAAGCTATGGGGAGTAGTGGACACGCCGGAGGGCAGGGAACAGCTGCAGGCAGACCTGGATAGGCTGGACAAGTGGGCAGAAAACAACAGGATGCAGTTCAACAAGGAGAAATGCAAAGTGCTGCACCTAGGGAGGAAAAATGTCCAGCACACCTACAGCCTAGGGAATGACCTGCTGGGTGGCACGGAGGTGGAAAGGGATCTTGGAGTCCTAGTGGACTCCAAGATGAACATGAGCCGGCAGTGTGACGAAGCCATCAGAAAAGCCAATGGCACTTTATCGTGCATCAGCAGATGCATGACAAATAGGTCCAGGGAGGTGATACTTCCCCTCTATAGGGCGCTGGTCAGACCGCAGTTGGAGTACTGCGTGCAATTCTGGGCGCCGCACTTCAAGAAGGATGCGGATAACCTGGAGAGGGTACAGCGAAGGGCAACTTGTATGGTCAAGGGCCTGCAGACCAAGCCCTACGAGGAGAGACTAGAGAAACTGGACCTTTTCAGCCTCCGCAAGAGAAGGTTGAGAGGCGACCTTGTGGCTGCCTATAAGTTCATCACGGGGGCACAGAAGGGAATTGGTGAGGATTTATTCACCAAGGCGCCCCCGGGGGTTACAAGAAACAATGGCCACAAGCTAGCAGAGAGCAGATTTAGACTGGACATTAGGAAGAACTTCTTCACAGTTCGAGTGGCCAAGGTCTGGAACGGGCTCCCAAGGGAGGTGGTGCTCTCCCCTACCCTGGGGGTCTTCAAAAGGAGGTTAGACGAGTATCTAGCTGGGGTCATTTAGACCCAGCACTCTTTCCTGCTTATGCAGGGGGTCGGACTAGATGATCTATTGAGGTCCCTTCCGACCCTAACATCTATGAATCTATGAATCTACCTGGCTGGGGTCATTTGAGCCCAGTTTCCTCCTGCCCAGGCAGGGGGTCGGACTTGAAGATCTACAAGGTCCCTTCTGACGCTACTTCTATGATTTTATGATTTTCTCCTGGTTCTCCCATATTTTTGACTCCTTGTACCTCACTATTTCACCAGTCATAAACAAGGGGAAAGGCCACATAAATGCATGGTAACGCTGGGCATGTCTCCATGAGATGCTACTGCTTAGTGTTTACTGAGCCTTTTAGTTACTCCACAGTAGCACCAGCAAACATCTTTTAAGTAATGCTACTGCACAGTAACCTAATAATACTGTGCAGTAAGGTATTAGCACTGTCCGTGCTGTGACACGCTACTGAGCAGTATTATTAGGCTACTTCACCATCAGTTTCTCATGCAGATGAGTCCACTGTCTATTTAAAAAACTGTTCTTAGTTAAACAGGTAACTGCATTTGGCGAGCTAACCAGCTTTCTTAACTCTTTTTAGCTAGAGCTAATCTACACTGAAAGTCATATTTAGTTTTCTGCCCTACACTTTGGCCCACCTTTCAATATGCCTAGGAGTCTAGTGTGCAGATTAGGAAGCGTTTAGAGTGAGCCAGTCATGACCACAGTCCATCAGAAACACAAATGCTATGACTTGCATGTACCAAGAACAGGTTTCATACCAAAAGAGGCAGAGAGGAAGAGATGCAGTGACTGGAGCATGAAAAGTACACACAGCTTACATACTTTTGCCTAGGAGCTCTGAGAAAGACTGTGCCTCTGCACTGGCCCTCCCTCAGGCTATGCCTAGCTGGTATACAGCTCCATAAAATGCATATATAAATGGCTATGCATCTGAACATAAATCCCTTTGACATCATGTATAAGGGGAATGCACAAGTGTTTTTCTACCTCAGACTTCTATTTTCCTATGCTACAATGTTAATTTTAAAGGAGCAAAATAAAATATCTTCTTCCTATTGTTTAGCTGCTCATTTTCAATTGCCTGATTCCCTGTTTGCTAATATTCATAGCTCCTAAAATCATTAATTTTCTGCTGCTGGCTTACAGCTGTGGCTAATGCACCCATAAGGCTTTGCCCCTGACAGTTACAACATGATCGATTAGAACCGTATCACACAAATAAGAAAAATAAACAGGCTCAGGAGCTCTGGGTTCACAAACAGGAGACCCAGACTTAAAGGTGACTGGAGAGTAGGAAGCAATTTTAAGATGGATTCAGGTGGGAGGACATCAGTGCTATGGAGGGAAGTGTTTAGAAGAGATGATTAAATAGCAGTTGTTGGTTAGAATGGGGTAATTTTCTACTTCTCCTTCTCTCTTTCACTCACTGTGTTAATCCCTGCTGATGTCTCCCTGGTGACCTCTCCTATTTTGAATTAAATCCCAAAGTGTTTATCGCATCACTTTTCCCCCCCAGATATTCCTGGGGCAGCCTTGTCATCATTTTGCTTAGGAAGGGGAATAGCATGACATACAAATAAAATGAGAATACAACTCCAAAGACTTTGGACTTGTAACAATGCTGTTGGAAGGGAGGCAGGGAAGATTTTACTGTAAAAACTTGCCCAAGAACAGGATTATAGGAAAGTAGGGCTAGAAGGGACCTTGAAAGGTCATCCCATCCAGCCCCCTGCTCAAGGCAGGATCATCCCTGACTAAACCATCCCAGTCAAGTGTCTGTCCAATCTTAAAAATTCACAGAGATGGATGTTCCACAGTTTCTCTAGGTAGCTATTCCAATGCTTTATCATCTTCACAGTCAGAAGGTTCTTCCTACTCTTCAAATTACATTTCTTCTGCTGCAGTTTGAAGCTATTGTTTCTAGTCCTGTCCCCTACAACCACAGCGAGAAGCTCATCTCCATCCTTTTTACAATTGTCTTTCAGGTATTTGAAGACTGTTATCAAATCTCCCTTCTGTCTTCTCTTCTCCAAACTAAATAATCTCTAGCTCTTTCAGCCTTTCCTCATAAGTTAAGTCGTGCTTCCCAGGCCTCTAATAATTTTTCCTGCTCTCCACTGGAATCTTTCCAGTATGTCCACATCTTTCTTGATATGCATGCATGTGTTCTAAAAGTTTTTACCAACCAGCAGTAATTCAAATGACAGAGTTGTGGAGTGGAAGGCTTACTATGGGGCTTACATATTTGTCAACAACTGCACATGTAATTGCATTGTGTGTATTCATTGCATTTACAATATAATGTTTCTTCCAAACTACATGTAATGTGGATTCATAGTTTCATAATTTCATAGTAGCTAGGGTCAGGAGGGACCTGAACAAATCATCTAGCCTGACCCCCTGCCACAGGCAGGAATGAATGCTGGGTTCACAAGACCCCAGACAGGTGATCATCCAACCTCCTCTTGAATTTGCCCAAGGTAGGGGTGAGGACCACTTCCTTGTAAATTTGATTCCAGATTTTGGCTACCCTAACTGTAAAATATTGCCTTCTGATCTCTATCCTAAACCTATTCTCCATCAGCTTATTACCATTGTTCCTTGTCACCCCATGTGGTGCTGGGGAGAAAAGGGCTCTGCCTATTTGCTGTTGATCTCCCCTGATGAGCTTGTAGGCAGCCACCAGCTCTCCTCTCAGCCTCCTCTTGCTGAGGCTGAGCAGGTTCAGGTCCTTCAGTCTCTCCTCGTAGGGCCTGTCCTGCTGCCCTCTCACCAAGCAGGTGGCCCTCCTCTGAACCCTCTCCAGGCTGACAACATCTCTTTTGAAGTGCGGTGCCCAGTACTGGACGCAGTACTCCAACTGCGGCCTGACCAAAGTCACATAGAGGGGGAATATCACCTCCTTGGACCAGCTTGAGATGCATCTTTGGATGCATGACAAGGTATGGCTGGCCTTGCTGGCTGTGGTCTGGCATTGGCGGCTCATGTTCATCTTGGAGTCAATAATGACTCCAAGATCCCTTTCTGCCTCTGTGCTTTCAAGAAGGGAACTCCCCACCCTGTATGTATGCTGTGGATTCCTTCTCCCAAGGTGCAGCACCCTGCATTTGTCTACATTGAACCCCATCCTATTTTCATCTGCCCACTATTTTCATCTGCATTTAGGCTTAGTCTACACTACTTGCTCGGTACTTGGACCGATACTCTTTAATGTCTTCATCAGTGACTTGGACAAGGGAGTGAAATGTACTCTGTCCAAGTTTGCAGATGACACAAAGCTATGGGGAGATGTGGACATGCCGGAGGGCAGGGAACAGCTGCAGGCAGACCTGGATAGGTTGGACAAGTGGGCAGAAAACAACAGGATGCAGTTCAACAAGGAGAAATGCAAAGTGCTGCACCTAGGGAGGAAAAATGTCCAGCACACCTACAGCCTAGGGAATGACCTGCTGGGTGGCACAGAGGTGGAAAGGGATCTTGGAGTCCTAGTGGACTCCAAGATGAACATGAGTCGGCAGTGTGACGAAGCCATCAAAAAAGCCAATGGCACTTTGTCGTGCATCAGCAGATGCATGACGAATAGGTCCAAGGAGGTGATACTTCCCCTCTATCAGGTGCTGGTCAGACCGCAGTTGGAGTACTGCGTGCAATTCTGGGTGCCACAATTCAAGAGGGATGTGGATAACCTGGAGAGAGTCCAGAGAAGGGCCACTTGTATGGTTAAGGGCCTGCAGACCAAGCCTTATGAGGAGAGACTAGAGAAACTGGATCTTTTCAGCCTCCGCAAGAGAAGGTTGAGAGGTGACCTTGTGGCTGCCTATAAGTTCATCATGGGGGCACAGAAAGGAATTGGTGAGTATTTATTCACCAAGGCGCCCCTGGGGGTTACAAGAAATAATGGCCACAAGCTAGCAGAGAGCAGATTTAGACTGGACATTAGGAAGAACTTCTTCACAGTTAGAATGGCCAGGGTCTGGAACGGGCTCCCAAGGGAGGTGGTGCTCTCCCCTACCCTGGGGGTCTTCAAGAGGAGGTTAGATGAGCATCTAGCTGGGGTCATCTAAACCCAGAACTCTTTCCTGCTTATGCAGGGGGTCGGACTCGATGATCTATTGAGGTACCATCCGACCCGAACATCTATGAATCTATGAAAGTTTTGCCAGCATAACTCCAGCTGACACTTGAACTCCCTAGGAGAGCAAAACTCTCCCCTCTGCCAGCAGAGTTACTCTACCTCTACCAGACTAGAACATAGCTTCTGTAGCCACCCGATACCTGACTAAAGGTATGTGTAGATAGTATCTCATATCTTAGTTGACTTCTGTGATCTATTTAGCAACTGGTGTCTTCCCAAAGCATACCTTCTTTGTGCTCTGGCAGCAAGCTGCAGCATGGAGTTGCACAAGCTGTCTGAAGCACATCGATCTGTCTATACTGTTGTGGCTTGGAACTGGCGGCCTTCATCTGCTGACAATAGTTCTGGTCACAGAAGCAGCTGAGTGCTTTTATGTCTTTACCACAGTTCTGTGTCTGTAAAATTGAGATAGCATTTCCCAAACTTAAAATGCTGTTGTGGGGAGAGTTATATTAAGACTGTGAAGGGCTCAGACACACTTTTGAAGGGGTGAGACAGGCAGATCAACTAGACAACTGACAAATTTAACTTTATCTTAGCTCTCACCACATACTTCAATGACATAATATACTTAGTCATATTTTTTTGCTACTTCCATGGTCTGTGCTCATTTAGTCACGTACTAGTTTGGCCGTGGTGGGACTAGAAGGACTATTAGACTTCAATATGTCAACTCTTATTCTTAATTTGAGTGATTTCCTCCCCCCCCCCCAATTTTTGCATGAAGAGCAAGAAAACATTCAATATTATCATTACTACTACTACTACTGCTACTACTATTATTATTATCATCATCATTGCTATTATTAATTTGGCCTTGGACCTGTTTTGTCATGCATTAACATTTTGAATGTAACAGATTCAACTATTGCACATTTTTGTAAATATGTTTCAGCATATTGTATAATTACAAATTAGTAATAGTAGTTTAATTGAAATACAGGGACAAAGTGTGACAGCTGCAGATCATGGGCAGACATTTTACTCCAGCTACCATGCTTTCTGGCAGGCAGCAATAATATAATCAAAGACAGTTTAATAAAGTTCTTATCACTTTATGCCTTTTTTATTTATTCTGTACTGTTTTGAAATTCTGAAATTCAGGCTTAATATGTAAGAGGCTTTAAATAATTTATCTTGTGCTTAAATAATTAATCATGGGAAAGATACTCTTGCACAAAGAGAGGGTGCATCTATTTACATTTCACTGTGTTTGAGGAAAGATGGAAGTTGTCTTTGAATTACTGAAGTAATTGGCTATGCTGACTTCAGACTAAGTTGTGTTGAAGAAAACAGAGGAAAAAAACCCCTGTCTCTAGCAATTTACTGGTGGGAACATTTGAGTGGTTGGCAGTGAATACGGTAGCTCAGTGAGGTCAGGGGAGGGCTGCAGGAAAGCATGTTCTGTATGTAGAAGGAGAGCTGCAGGTTCCTGACTCCTTTTCAGATCCTCTGTTTTTCAACTGGCTGGTTTGGAGGGGGATTGGGATAACTGATTGACTCTCCCTACACATTTACGCTTACTCAAGCTTTTAAAAAGCCTATTGCATCTTTTTTCCCAGTGCCCTACCCTACCTCCCTTTAATGCATGCTTTGGTACTGGAAGCAGGTGTACCTGCATTGACACAGTGCCCTGCAAACTAGGCTACCAGTAGCTCAGGTATCTCAATATGGCACTACATTTTGTAGCTGTAGCTAGGGAGCTATTAATTTCATGATGCTATGGGTCTGGCTGATTGCTTATAATCTGGAAGGCATTCTTTCATTAGGTCAAAATGGCAAGTAGTATGGTGAAGTGTTTTCTTTTTCTTAACTTCTGTTGTAGTTTCAGAGAGGGATGGATGAGTTAAAAGCAAAAAGATTTCTTCCTGTGCTACTTTGCAAAATTGTTTCTTTAACCCTGGTGATCACATTTAATCAGGCTGAAACATTCAAACTGCATTTAATGAAGAGGTTGGTCTGAAGCAAATCATGATTCCAGACAGCCTAAATTTTAGGGACTCATATACCAGTTCCAAATGTTGTGGTTTGGCTCCATCTTTTATTTGAGCTCTAATCATTACTCTGAGCAAATAGTGCACAAAATTGGTACCTGGAAATTTTGTCCAGCTGAGGTAAAATATTGGGCAAGTTCCTCACTTGGTATAAAGCCACATAACTTCATTGAAACCAATTTTCTTGAAAATCTTTTCAGCTCTATTGTTCATATGTATTTTCAATCCACAGAAAAACTGTGCTAGTTAGTTCTTAGTCACACAGATGCTTGCAAAATGGTGGTTCTTTGTTCAAGTCTCCAAAACCACACGCAAGCAAAGGTATAAAGGCACAAGCAAGTGTGTTCACCATTCATTGAACAGCATGTCAATTCATGCTACTTTCTTTTCTTGTTTTAAAAATGTGTTACTGTCTCATGAAAGCACTCTCTCACATGCTTTTTAGACCCCATGAACAGCAAACTGCCAAATGAGCAGTCCAAGAAAATGGGTGGAATGAGAGCTGTTGTTTTAAAATGCTTGTCAAAAGTCTACAAGTACCCAGTATGTTTGTACAAATTACGATCGGGTTGATTTGTGAACAAGGAAAAGGGTTGAATTTATCAGGTAATATTTCAAATGTTTAATTCTGGTATTTCTTCTCTACATGCAATTTATAATTACTGGGGGTGGGACATGGGGGGAAGAGAGGAGTAGTTTCTCCAGTCTGCAGATATTTATAGCATATTAGTCCATTGAAAAGTAGTGGGGAAAAATATTCCTTTTTAGCAAAATTTAATCAGGGTTAGACTTTTTTTTTTATCTTGCTTTTGTTATTTGTGTCATAAAATGGCTTTAGCATGTATAAGCTATTCTCCCAGGTTCTGTAGGCAAACTCATATGTGTGCTGCCTTTTCTTTTAAGCATTGTCTATATTAATGGTAGTTTGACATAGGCTGGCAATAATGTTCAATAAGACGAAGCAAACAGGCACTTAAATTCAAGAAAACTGGAAAGATAAAACAGATTAACATTATTAGTCTGAGAAAAAGGAAAAGGTACACTGCATGGTGTGATCCAAACAATGTTTTAAATACATTTGCGATGTGATTTTGCATCAGTGGTTCAACTGTACACAACATTACTATAGCGCCCATTGGGCAAGTCTACGTGAGATCCTTACTGTGCATTGCCCTAATAACACCGTGCAGTAGAGCATAACAGCACAAACTGTGCTAATAGCCTACTACACAGTGTTATTAGACTAATGCGCAGTAAATCTCACTAATTAGCCATGTGCTGGCACTAATGCACAGTAACTTTAGGTACTTTGCATTTAGTTAGTCCTTTATGCAGGAAGTAGTAAATTAAATGTGCAGTATCTAAAGTGCATTACTGAACATGTAGACACACCCACTATGACTTATGAGGCTTACCTAGCTTATAGAAAGTAATTTTTGTATCACATTCCCTATTGATGTGTGCAGTACTATTACATTTATAATCTTATGTGAATTACACTTTTATTGATCCTAAGGATAGAGTGGCATTCTGCTGGTTGATTTTAACATTGAACCTCCTTCAAATAAATTTGCAGTGTGCTGCTATTTATTGTTTATTTAGGTGTAGAGTGAAAAATGGTCAACTTTAAAAAGATTGTTCAGCAAGATTTCTCACCCTAAACCAACCAGTCTCCTTCCTGAGTTACAATGACACTAATGTCTGTGTTGAAGACTCTAGACCTTGACCACTGATGTGACACCAGGATAAACAGGTATATTTCCAATTATGATTTACTTACCTTTTCTACCTGAATGGATTCTAAGACCTCTGTCAATACTAGTCCCTATAACTACAGAATTAGTCCATCCCTCATGTATGTATAAATCCATTCTTTTTTTTTATTTTTATAGTAGTGGCAAACAAGGTTTCAGATTTCTCTCCTGTTTCAAAGATGATAAAAATCCTAAATATACTATGCTGTATGCAAAGCACTAATTCAAATATCCTATCATCTCTAAAACAATTATTGAAAAACCCTGGAGGACTGCCAAATTCCTAGTAATAGAAGAGGGAGAAAAGGAAAGGGGGAAACTTCTGTAACTCATATGGGTGATGGAAGGTAACTTCCATGCCCTGCAGCTTTTAAATATTTATTAAATGGTTTCATAAGTAAAGAGGTGGGAGTATGGAGAAAGAAGGTATTGGCTGGTTTTAAGAATTCTTTTGATGTTTAGGAAAGATAGGCGTGTATCATGTGACAGCAGCTATCTTATGCCCCTGATGAAAATGATCTTACGATGCAGGATACAATTTCTGCAGGGGTCTGTTGCATGCAATTCACATCAGTCTAGAAACACCCTATAAATCATGTCATTAAAACCAGCTGGGACTTATTAGGAGAGCAATTGTGAAGGAGAATTCACCTTCAATAAGGATGAAGGAGGAATTGTCAGGATTGCCTACAGGGACTGTCTACCTAAAACTTGCCTTGTGAAGCTGTCCACCCCCCTATTTTTGCTTTGCCCTCCCCTTTCCTGACACAAAGCAGGTAGCTTTACTCTTTCTACTCAGTGATGGTAAAATCTTTAGAATTATGGCCTCGAAGACAAAAAAAAGGCTCATATGGACAGACAAATCCAGACTCCTGATTAAGTCTATGGCAAGGTAGATCTCCAGCCAAAATACCATAACTCAGAACAGGAGATACATTTCTCTATATGTAAATACAGAAGTTAAACAGAACCTCAGTTAAAGGAATAGGTGTAAGGCTGGTATTGAGCACTTAACTCAAAAATGTATTTTGTATTTTTCTGTACTAGTGAAGATAATGGCTTGGCAAAGTTCAGCTAAGATCCATCTGGAACTATACTATAACATTAAATGAATATTTTGAGCCTCCTAGATCCTATGAATTTGAGCTGATCATTCACTATGAACTAGTCTTCCCATGAGCATTCAGGATGCATTTCTCATTAAGTTGGGGACTTTCTTTAAAGGATTCTATACTGTGACTATGAAATGTCACAGTATTTACCTGTTTTAGAATGGAAAGCAGCCACAAAATTGTATAATTGTGTGTACCAACTTGGCAGATGGTGACTTTTCATGACAGTCCCAAATTTAATCATTTCACTTTTAGTTCTGATCAATTCCACAAAGTGCACAGACATACAAAAATGTTACATAGTGGGAAAAGGTATCCAGATGTGTTAGAATCCAAAAAAAGGTTGATTAAAGTATTCATCAAGGCTTTGTGACCTTATTTTATCCATTTGCTAATATCTATTCATTAAACAAGAAAACATTTGGCCTAGATTTTTTTTTTAGTTGGGTTTTAGTAGTAAATAACCTACAGGTATGTCAGGTATGTGTTTTTATATGGTTGACAGTGAAAGGAATCAAAACCTTTCCTAAGGGCATGTCTACCAGCAGAATGTACTTGTGCCCATATTCTTGTGCCTGCAAACCCATACTTGCCTGTGAGTTCTTACACTGTAGAACCACATACTCCATATACCTGTGCAGATGCAGCCAAATTGATGATACACTGGCATTTGTTAACTGATAGGATTTTTCCTGGGTTTATATCTCAGGATTCCTAGCACCTCACTAGCTGGAGCTGCTGTAAAAATTGGTTGGTGATGTCTTGTGAGAAAATGTCTATCTTTACCTGGCCCCTATGTAGAAATGTTTGAATGCAACCAGCACATTAAGCAAAGAAAGGCACTTTCGTGTCTGCACTTCCCTTGTCTAGGGTCAGTCCAGAACTGCCCACTACCTAACACCTGGAGGGGCTCTCAAAGAGAATTTAAGAAGTCAAAAGCACAGCTATCCATGAACCATGCCCCTCCCCCCCCCCCCGCCTCAACTTGCAGGGAAACAAAAATTCTGTTTCACAAAATTTCAAGAAATTTATCATTTTCATCTGTCAGAACAAAACCTAATTCTTTCAAAATTGTTCTTAAGTTAAGAGAGAAACAGAGAAGCATCCCAAAGCCAGAAAAAATCAGGTAGGAAGAGCACAGTGCTTTGAATGTGTGCACATTTGTTACATAGGAATAACATGTTCCCAATCTAACTTAGTTTACTTCCTCAGGTGAACCAAGTTAGATCAGACCAGCCATTTTTGTCCCATCTAACCTCCCTGAACATGTGTACAGACTGGCACTTAAATCAACCTAACACTAGTTAGGATATGCTCTGCATCTACCCTTGCTGAGGGACTGCCCCTGATCACAGTAGTTTGGGGAGTAGAAGAGTACAAGAGTGAGTTTTACAAGTCCTCCTTCCCAGCTTGGATCTATTTTGCACAAACTTTTTCATCTATTTTTGAATGTTTGCTTGAGTTTTTGTCATGCAGGTTAAACTCTGCTTTTGTTTGAGTTCATGCAATCATATAGACTCTGGAGATGTAGGGATTAAATTGTAAAGAAAGTAATTGGTATACCTATATACTCCTTTAAGGGAAGCAGGTGGAGGATTCTTAAAGAATGTTAGCAATAGTATAAACTTCATTATCCCTTTGTCTGTTTGACATAAACTGTCCATATTTTTCTCTTAAAAATAGTAAATGCCCAATTTTTGTCCCCAGACTGGTTGCTAACTCAGTTCTTAACTGATGGATTAGAGAATCAGTACAATATGAACTTGCTTAGCAAAAGCAAACAGCCTTCCTTTTAACGGTGATGGAGTCATTTTGTGTGTGTTTTTAAACAAAAGCATTTCAAGCAACCAGATAAGCAAGTGTTTCATTCAGAAAGATGGAAGACTGATGGTAGTGTCTCTGCCAGAATACAGTGGAAAATAAGAGCTGTCATCTAGAAAATGACAAAGCCATCCCTAGTCCCTGTAGATTAACACTCCATCTCTTGCTGAACAAATTTAAAAGCTGTGTCCTGCAAACCAAATATAAATGTCTTACTGGTATGAGAGTGACACCATTAACTCATTTAAAACTGATTATCACTATTTATTGCTTTAATTATTTGTATTCTGATAAAACCTAGAAATTCCATTCAGGATCTTGGCCCTTGGTGAACAAATACAGGATGTGAGGCAGTCCTTTTCCCGAGGAAAGAACTATGTAGAGTGATAAAGAATGGGTGAAAGGTCTGAAAAAGGTGACGTACCTCAGCACATGTCTGCTGCCTGCTGGGTTAGACCAACTTCTATGTCCATAACAATACGGTGGCAAAAACAATCTGCTAATTAATTGGAATACCATCTGCTGCTGTATTATGGATCTCATTCTCAGTGTACCCAGATTCTTAAAATGGCACCCATCAGTATAGTATCGTCAGTCCAAAAAAATATACCCTCTATCTGATTATGACCGGCCTCTGGTCAACCCTTTGTACAGGCTTGATTTAGATTTTCCAGCTCAGTCGCAGTAGGGAAGATAAACCCTGAACTGCATGATGATGTTGGCAGTGTCAGACAGTGGAAATGAAGTCTCCATGGGATACCAATTGACATTTCAACACTTTTGCTGCCAAGGAACTGGCTTGCACAAAAAAAAAAAGGTACAGGGGAAAAATGTTGTTAAAAGTCCTTGGAAGTTGAAAGCACAGTGAGAAACTAACAATCATTTGTAAGTGGAAAGTGAGTAGCTTTCATTTTCTATGTGCTGTTATGTAACTGGCGTGCGGTGACCTTAGTTGTCGATCTCCCTCCCCTGCCCCCCACCAAACCACTTACGTTACTTACATTTAATTTAATTTAATTTAATTTAATTTGATTTAATTTAACTTAATTTAATATAGTTGTAAGTAACTCAATAGTAACAATTCGAGCCCATGGTTTAAGAATAAAACTGTTTAACATTGATAGGAGTGATAATGATTGACAATCATACAGTAGGAATTCCTTTCAGACTGTAATTATTGTAAGTGCTTCACAGTGTAATGGGCCTGATTTTTCCCTTCCCTTTACACCACTATTACTCCACTGTATCTCAGCTAGTGCAACTTTACACCAAGGTGAGAAAAAAAGCCATCTTACTGTTTTTGACAGACAGGGGGGACGTTCTCCTTTTTTTACTGCATTTTGATTTTATTTCAAAGTGTGGGTTATGTTCCCTTTTAATGCATGTGTGAGAAAAAAGAGACCACATTCAAGTCACACTAAAAGCCCTATTTGATTCCTCCCCCCTCCCTTTTTTCTTCTTCCTTTCTTCTTTCTCATTCTTTTCTTTTCAATGACATTTCCTATGATGAGCACTCTGAAAGAATAGCTATTGCCTCTCTTGTCAGTTTTGTTTTGTCAGCTCTGAATGCTGGGTCTTGCTTTGCCATTTTCAAGGTCTCTTTCAATCCTTGGAACACAGCTGGCGCTTCAATCAGAAGCTCACACCGTGAAGAAGCTGGCAGTTGATCCCCAACCAACTATGTGGAAGATATATAATATATTTCACAGTACACAGTGGAATACCCTTTTCATTTCATCATTGAGAGAGACTGTATCACTCAGGAGTTCTATACAAAAATATTAATAATGTCCCATTCTCCTAAGGGATGTGAACTTTTTGGGTTTGAACTTCAGTGACTTTAGCTTGTCAGGCTGATACAATTTAAAAAAAAAAAAATCAGTAATGGAAGCTTTTCTCTTTTTTTTTTTTTAATGTTTACCTCCATTTTAAAATTTCATGTCTCCTCACCTCTGAGGGCATTTTTTAATCACTTCTTTGAAGAGGTTATGGGAATTAGAGTGTAGAGAGTGTGTGGTACTCAAACAAACTAGCTGCATAATTGAATTGTGTTATATAAGGAAACTGACAAGTTATGTCTCAGCTATTTCGCATATTTCACCTTTGTTTTTGGTAATACAGTAATGTATGCTATGATTAACACTGACATCATTTTTGAAAATCTCTTTTTATTTCGTATTTAGGCTGCTTGCATATGGTTTTGTTTTAGGTAACATGAACTGCGACTAAGTCATGCAAAATCCCCATTAACTTGAGTAAGATATATAATATGAATATAATAGAGGAATATTTTAAATTAGGTAAAATGAAAGTCACAAAAGCAGGAGCTCCCAAAAGAATCTTTGCTGTTGCTGTTCTTTACATAGGACTGAATGCCATCCTTAGTAAGGGATGAGGATTCGAATGAGCAAGCAGAAAGGATAGGTCATGATGACTGAGCACGCCTTGATGGTCAAAGTCTTCTATAGTACTGCTCATTGGTTACTGAGAAGGGAATACCTATGACAACATGTGACTTAGCTTCTCCCATAATTTATCTAACATGTTAATACGGTCTTCTGGGTAGGGTTTGATCCTGCAAGATGTGTGGGTGTTTATAGATCTTACGGAAATATAGAATTAGTCCCCTAATGCTGGAAGGAAAGCCAGCTCCATCCTGTTCTAACCTTATGCAGTATACCAGAGAAGGGGCTCTCTATAATATAGTTCTTTATTTCCCTGCACCATAAAGGGTTGCTTGTTTGTTTTACTATGAGCACATTTTAAATATAGATGGGATGTGTTTGGAATGATCCAACATACATATAAACTTTGTGTACAATATATTAACTATTTCAGTGCAAACAGAAATAGGAACATAAAAACAAGACAGGTAAAATTTGTAAATGGTAGTACAGTAAAAGCCCTGTTCATATAAAGGTGCACATATTCCTTATAACTCACATACCATGTCTCCTGGTATTTATAATTTTCAAGGTTTAAAAATACGAGTCATTCAGGCGTACACAAGATATTGCAAAGGAAAGGTTTCATTTACTTACATGAGTGAGAAGTCTAAACAAACCCATTTAATAATGAGTTTGGAGGAACCCTGTCTTTTTTGTTTTAAGCAGGAAATAAATACAAGGCGAGTAAATTTCTAGTACTGACTGAAATGAGTACAGTGTATCAAAAGTTGTTATTTTAAGTGACTTGGTATGGACATGTGAGGTTTCCTTTTCTCTCTTTACCCTCCTATTCACGTCTCTGCCATCTTTCCACTGCTTGAAGTGACAACCATGGCTAGTTTAGCAAGTTAAGATGTCACTGTGGGTTTTCTTCACTACAAAGGAGACAAGCCACTGTCAGCCATTGATCTAACAGCATGCACACTGACCTGATAGCTGAAAGCTGTTCAGAACTGTCCATAGGTTGTTCCTCTTCTTCTTCATCACTTCCTCCTAGAGATACTATCTGATCTGTGGAATACCTCCCTTTTTAAAATACTGCTTCTCACTGTTGTCAAATTACTTTCCTCTTTGAGCAAACATACATGCTGAATTTTCTAAAAGAATTAGCAACCTTACACATTTAATTTCAGATACCTTTTCAAAGACAGTGAAACTTGGCCACCCTGGGAATGTTTTAAATCTATCTTATGAACTGAGACACAATTTCCAAATTACTCAACCTAACAGGGGGTGCCTATGTCTAACTTCCCTAAATCTTATTTTAACAAAGCAATCAGTACTGTGTATATTCACCACATATATTCAATATTTAATAAGAAGTGAAAACTAGACTATACATTATGTGGAGAAATTACATTTCTGTTAAGTTTGCCTGGAACTCCGTTTTTTGGTTGTTCAGTAAATTAATGAATATAAGAAAACTGAATTAAAATAAAAGTCCAGGCTCTATGCTTGCATAACTGCCATAAGCATCCATGGAATTTTGACCTGAGTAGAAACTGCAGATTCAGTCTGATTAATGTGTTTTCAGCCTGTGTTCTCAGAAGTGCTGAAAATTTATAATTACATAGTGGAGGCAACAGACCTACCTATACAAGGAAATATGCAACTGCACCAGGCATTTTAAACTTCATTTTTAAAAACCCGTCCCCCAAAAACTGATCTAAAAAATAATAGCTTTCCTAAGAATTTAATTAGGTCTTCAACAGGGGTTATTTTAGGCACTCCAAAATTAGCTTTGTTGCAGACACATGAGAGGGCAATTAGGACCCATCTTATTAGGACTGAAGGTTAAAACTCCAGTATTGTCTTGTCTCAGGACATAATCTTGCATGCTTCACAGCTCTAGTTTTCACAGTGAGTTGCAGTCGAGATACAGAGTGTGGGGGGAGGAAGGGAAAAGGGCAGACCTGAAAGAGCTAAATAAATATCCAGTTTAAGAAAGTTCCTTAAGGCTTTCCATTCAGTGACCCTAATAAATATGGCTCAGAAGAAGAAACAAGGCTGGAGGGGGTTGGTGAACTATAATTAGATCCAATTCCCTTAACTGAATTCCTAACATGATGTTTAAAGAATTGGGGTATTTATATATAATTGAAGAAACCTTTCTTTTTCAGAAGGTGTGACATATAAACTATATTTATAAATCTAATGATTATCAGCTCTATGTTTTCAGGATGACATTCTTTTGCGTTTTCATTTTAGCCAGGAAATACCATGCTTTTACAGCTGTGCAACTGCTGGACATTAAAATCCAGAAAATGGTCTTATTTTTGCATGGAACACAGCAAAAAAAGACTTTCCACTTTTCCAAAACCATGCTCATTATATGTGCCTGAGAGTATATTTTAATTTTTTTCTAAATATTCAGGATATTTCCCTGTTCAATGTTATAAGATTACCTTTGGAAAAAAAATTGTCTTTATATAATCTGGGAGAAGGGGGAAATGTTTGTAGTAACGAGAATGTGTTGTATCTTGTATGCTGACTGTGCAAGGTCCTTTCATAAGAAGCCTCCTTCCCACATGCATTGTGCAATAACAAGCAAAATGACCCTCCAGGGTCATGGGATAACACTCACGGTTGCGTGCTACTTGCTTTTTTTTTAAGTGGCACCTGCTGTGAGGCTCTCAGTATAAATACAGAGTGCTTGCAGCAAATCACAGATGTTTTTACGCACTGGCAAAATCGACAGGAAGCAATCACTAAGGGGAAAACAGAACCAACGTAGGACAGGAAGAAAAGATAAAGCCTTCCCTTCATATTTTCTATTATAGTTTATTTATTTTTAAGCATTAGCAATATGCTCTGCACTCTGCAATCAGAAGAGCTTTTACTGGAAGCTCATAAAGTACGTTCATGATGTGGTGGTGGTTATATACTCTCATTTTCATGAGCATGTCACATGATCAGATTTCTTTCTCCATGCTCCCTTGTTCTTTTAACACAATGCAAGCAGTGCGTGTTCCTGGCTTTCTTTTTGCTGCCCTTCTGAAGTCTTCTCTTGTGCATTATTTTTTTACTTACTTATTCATGCAGTCTTGAATTTGTTTTTTGTTTTGTCAAGAAGAGTGTCAGGGCCATAGATATGTCCTTGGAACCAGTGACTAAAAACTCTGTGTGGAGGGAAGAGAGAATACTGTAAGCTGGCAACACTGCCTATCAGTGTTCCTGCTCAACCTCTAGGTTTACTTCTCCAAACCCTTGATTGTTGCAGTTCCCCAATGCAAAATCAATTCACTTCAGAGTTGCACAAATAGATGTGAATTTCAACCACTATGGCATAAAGGACAATAATTTTGGAATAAGAAAGAAAATTTGAATGGAAGGACAGGACCTATCATTTAAGAAGCATTACTTTTGATTATGTCGTAGCAATTAGACATACATGGACAGGACCACAAAAGATGGATGACAGAACTTCTCTCCACAGTGTTTTGGTAATAGGACTTTGTTTAATCTAATTCAACTCATAGGACTGGTTTAGAAAACAAAAAGACTGACTTTTGCTTGGGTCCGCCAGTTTAAAACAGATACAGAACAATCAGGAATCTAGCACTCAACATTATCATAAAGAGCTTCTGCAAAATTTATGTGAAGGTCTTTCATAGAATACTCTAAGTACTTCATTTTCCTTTTTATGAGAGGTGAAGGGTTATTTCCCAGTCACTCAGGACAGGAAGCCTTTCACTCTGGCTTTCAAATATATTTCCATTATTTTCCTGGATAAATGGATAAAATGCTTAGGTTTGGATTTGTTACCAGAAAAATACTTCAGCTCTAATATTACAAGAATTATCTATATTTTCTTGCATATTTGGGGGCAGAGGGAGAGGAAGTCTCTCAGTACCAGTTCTTTCACCTTGGTTTTCACTCTAAACCTTGTGATGTTGAACAAGCCTCCACCTAGTGTGTTTCAAGGATAAATGCCATCATTGTTGTCTTTGAATGCATGAAGAAGCAGGAATGAAAAGTAGATGTTAAAAAGCACAGGTGCTAAGACGCCCCTATTTCACACTGTTGTTGATATCAAAGGTGTTTAATTTCTTGGTTTCATATGCTACAGTTGCCTTCATACCTTGTTGTAATGAGCATATGATGTTCAGTAGTTTGGAGGGACAACCCAATTTCTTCAGAACAGTAAAAAAGCCTTATCTGTTGGTTGTATTGAGGCCCTTCATCAGATTGATGAAGACTATTTTCAGTGGTATTCATTTTTCGGTACACTTCTCTTGCACTTGCTTGACTGAAAATATCATATCAAGGTGGGGCATCTTGAGCAAAAACCACATTGACTAGATGCACTGGCTATACCACCTACAGAGTTGCTAAATGGGTTTCTCCAGGAATGTCTTGGCTCCACTAGAGAGGAGGAGGACCACGCTTCAGAAAAGTTTTAAGAGAGTCTCTCTCTCTCTGTCTCTCTCTTTCTCTTTTAAGAAAGTCAGATGGTCAAGGGAGTGACTGAAGTATAAAATGTTGGAAAGTGTCGAACTCATAGATTGTAAAGACTGGAAATCTGATGAAGGCCTATTCAAGCATTTAAGTCAGGGGTGTGTGTGTGTGTGTGCACATGCACACCATTTGTTGTTTAAAAATCTTTTATGACTGAGCTGTTTCTAATATTAAAATTAAACATTATTTTATGAAGCTTGTTTAGGGCACTGTATTCCCCACTAGTCATAGCTGAACAGAAGTGAAGATAATTGAACCCAGGTGGTTGGTTTGGGCAGTTGTGACTAGTGGGGAGACTGGGTCTGAGTTAGACAATTATGGAAAACCAAACAAGGAAACAGATGTGCTACTATCCCTAATCTGGGAAAATCAACCTCTACACAGTTTATACTGTATTCTGATTATATCAATAGTACTTTTAAAGGTCTAGACAATTAACCACAAGTAATAAGCTTCTACAATTACTTTTTAGACATTCATATCTTCAGGCTAAGCAATAAAGCAGCTCCGTAAAATATTTGATATGGGGATATGCAAGGCCTGTGTGTCTGTACTGTGGTGTGATAAAAAGATATTTAATCTGACTGTAGTGAACTAGCTAAAGTACAAGAAGTAATCTAGCCACAGTAGTATGGATCTCTTCATGAGCTATTTACTCTGCTAAGAAACTGCCGCATCCTGTATGAACCTTAACAAGCGTGTTTCTATATGGGGACCTTTTTGGTGATGAGATGAGAGAAAGGAATCTTCCTTCCCTTGGAGACAGGATAGAATAACTGTGTCACCACAGTGTGAACTTTACGGCAGTTTCTGTGTGTAGTAAAGGACATAATGCACTATGTATAATCTTGCGTATAGTTCACTGATCTATGGTCATGAGCTGACCACTCCCCTGCTGTCCATTATCTTCTCCAATCTGCTTTCAAGAAACTCTCCGATAGTTTCATTGTACCTAACATATCCTATTTAACCTTTCTGCAACCATCTGGCTCTTCTTGGAGCAAAACTGGCCTTCTGTGATTTTTACCTGGCATAAGACAGCAGGATTTCTCTCTAATAATAGTATGTCCATCTTGCTACTAGCCCGTTTCTTTGTTATCTCCTTTCTTTTTCTAAATAAAACTATTTGTCATGTTATTTTCTTTTCTGAAAAAAAAGAACATTAAGTAAATGCATGCCAGTATTATTAGGAATTCATATAAAACATGAGAAAGAACTAGCATCCAGTGGTAAGGTTGAGAAATCAAATGCTCAAATTAGGAATTACCAAAATTCAGTTTAGATACTTTGACACTGCCCATTTATGCCTTTCAAATGCATCATTTCACTCGTTATGATTATGTATAAATTTACCTATTGATACAGTATATAAAGTAGCTGAGTTATTACATAACCAAAATATATATGTGTATTATGCTGTACTGTTGTATAATTGAAATTAGTATGTGTATATTTACCATTTCTAGTGGATGTTATGTAATTGTTTGGTTTTGTTTTTGCCTCAGTGTATCTGGCTTTGCTGACAGGAGTTGCGTTAAGATTTTTCCAGACTAGAAGCCAGACACAGAATACTAGAGCGTCATTGAACTGTAAGGCTGTACTTGAACAAGAGGTAAGCCAAGGAGTTTAGTGAAGTTGCTTTCCATATTTGTCTGCATGACAAAGGTTCAGAGAGTGGACAGTTATCCAATACAGAGCAAAGAAGCCAAAGTTGTGATAGGTGAATTTAAACAGCCTTGTAAGAAACTGAAGAAATGTGTAGGCAGGAAAGGGGACAACCATGCTTTTGTAGTGGAGGGAGGGGGCCTGATTTTAGCGGGAGGCAGGGCTAGTCAAATCCAGAATAGACAAGCTGGCTAGAAAGACCCAGAAGGTGAGTAATGAACTACATGAAAGGGATCTTGAACACTCCAGAGGACCTGTACCCAGCAAAGAATAGGTATATATTATTTAATTAGTCTATAAAGGTGCATATATACCCTGCCTCCCAAAGAAACCAAGATAAAGAAAAATGTGCTGCATGTTTTGCAAGTGCTGCATGTTTTATTTTATTTTTTATTCTATTTAATTTATAAAATTATGTTTTATTTGTTTCCAAATCTGTGTAATTCTCATGTTAAATAAAGAGCACTAATCTGTCATATGTTCCTGACAATCTTAAAGTAGAAGACTTGCACTCTTTATACTGATGTATTTTGTGAGATAGGGTATGTCTGAAGTTAAAGGAAAATCTAGATGTCAACGGAGAATCCCAATTCAGGAGACCTCAGCTAGATCTCTCAGAATAAATGGTGTTGTATTTATGGTGGTAATGGTGGGGGGTGGGATAGAGTTCAATTGGGATGTATTTAAATGAGTATTGTAATTTTCAGAAGTTCATAAAAGTATCTAGAAGATTATTAGCAATAATATAAAAGTGCATTGGTAAACAAATGTGTTCATAAATTTCATTAAATAGTATGGTTGTGAAACCCTGAAGGGGTATGTGTAATTATTTTTTTCTCTGAAATGTGTCTATTTATTAAAGTAAACCTGATTTTGATATGTTTCTAAATTAAATATCAATGACAACAAGAAGCATCTATAAGTAGTAGTATAGCATGTGCTATGTAGTTTAGTATAATGTTACATTATTTATATTGATGCATCTGTAGATTTAGTTATTCTTAGAATGAAAAACTGGACCCAACATGCAAGATGTGTATTTAGAATGAACAGTTGCCATTGACAGGATTTAAAATGAGATATTTTACCACATGATGTAACTGCCTGGGGCATAATTTCTGCAGCACATTGTATTCAAATGCTACAGTGAAGAAAGCATCTGTATTTTACATTTAATCCCTTTTGAACCCTGAATATTTTCAAACTATTTTTTTTGCTTTGGTGAAAATAGCTGCATAGTATATCTCAAGAAACTGAGATAGATTTTTGTCAAGAGCAGACACAGAATATAACATCACCTAAGGTCAAAGATAGGGCCATAATTTTATTTTAAATGGTTGGCTTTGGGGAGTACAGTTGATTCATATGGACAAGAAGCAATAAGGAAAAATTAAAGTGAGAAAAGGGAACCCTTTCTTATGCCCTGTTAAGTTAAGATTTTTGGTGGAATCTCCATCAAAAATGGAAATTACTGGTCATATCCCTTTGAGATTACTTTAAGTATGTTTGCTCAACCCAGTCAAAGGCCTTCTTGGGATCAAGGCTAAACCACAGAATGATATACATGAAGTTATGTTATCTCCAACTCAGCAATTACATCAAATAAATCTGTATAGGTTGATTGTTGATACTCTGTTAAATCAGGAGACTAATATATTGTGGTTAGTCCTGTTGGCTTATCATGTAAGTGGGTACACCTCACTGTACAAGGTCCAGAATCAAATGTTTACATTTTAAAATAAGACTGAAAGACAGTGATGGGTCCTTAAGTTTCTTCAGTCATACTTTGGCTTTGTTATTCTTTCTAATGTATGATAATTTGGACATCTCACAGTGAAGAAGGGTATGAGTTAAGCTGTATCTAGTTCTTGCAACTCTAGGGAAATAGGAGGCAGATCAGAGTGACACCTAAGGGTAGCTATACACATGCTTCAGAGTGGGGACAGAGTGTTTTAATTAGAGCAACACTAAGAGCCACTCTAATTAAAGCACCTGGACCATCATATGTATTCAGAGTCCCATGCTCCAAAATGATGGCAAGGGCACTTTAAAGCTCGTTCAATAAGCTTTAGTTAAAGCACCCTGCTGCCATTTTGAAATGCAAGGACTCTGAATATACATGACATAGAGGCTGCTGGAGTGCACTAATTAGCACTCTAGCACACTCACAACAGACTCAATTAATTAAGTCTGCTCCTACATGTACTAATTAGCACGTATTGGAGCAGAAGTCCATCACATGTGTAAGGACAAGGTCCTTAAAGACTAACTGGTTCAGGAAGGCATAAACTTCCATGGCAACTAGCTACTTTGTTAGATGATTCTTAACATGTAACCAAGTAGGCTGTCACCTATGTAAGCTTATGCCTCTTTATACTAGATAGCCTCTAAAGGTACCTATAGACAGGCAGGAATGCTACTCTGAAGTGCTGTAATTGCAGCACAGACATCAGAGCAGACTCAAATAATTGGGTCTGCTGGAGCATGCTAATTAGCATGTTCCAACAGCCTCTATGCCTCATATATTCAGCATCCCCATGCTTCAAAATGGTGGCGCAGGCACTTAGCCTAAAGCTCATCAAATGAGCTTTAGTTAAAGTGTCCCCACCATCATTTTGAAGCATGGGACATTGAATACACGAGACACTGTGGGCACTTTATTTAGAGCAGCACTCAGAGCTATGCTAATTAAAATACAGTCTCCACCCCCAGAGCACATGTAAAGGTGTTGCCCTGCCCTATCTTCTGCCTTACTCCAAACTAACATGGCTAACTAACTCTCCCTTGGGAAATAGTACAGATTTATATTGAAGTTACAAAAAATTCAGTTTCCCTGTGGGAAATCTGTATTTCCCAGATTTATTTTTAATGGTGTAATAAGTGTCATAAGTGTTAAAGGTGTCATAAGTAATTATTTAATTATGAATTTTTTAGAAATTCATGCTATCACCTGGTCAATTTTTTTCCATAATAAAAACTTCTACAGTCTTGAAGAGGGTTTTTTTTTTGTCTTGGTATTCTCAGTGAAAGCAACTTCACATGATGTGAATATACTTGAAAGATAGTTTAAGAAAAGTTTTCTATTCTTTTTCCAATTTCATAAACCAGGAATGGAATAAAATTTATGGTTGAGTTATGACTAGTATACTGAAGAACTGAAAGCCAGCAACTTTCTTGGTTTCCCCCCAAAAGCAGGCCCAAACCAACAATCCAAAGGAGTTTTACTTGAGAAAACATGACATTATCAGCTTCAACCACCAAATGAAAGTTTTAGGATTTCTGTTATATGTCACAATATCTAGGATGTAAAGTAATGTATGCTTATTTTACTACTTGCTTTTGTAAAATTATTCTGTTTCATCTGGTATACCAATTTAAGATGAAGGAAAAGCCAGTGAAGGTTTAGGCACAGTCAAGAACACAATTTTTGCTGAAGTCTTCCTCTTTTAGGTTTCCTCAAATAAAGCTATCCTAATTTCTTCATTGTCTTGAGAGCCTCTGCATTGACTTTTTATGTCCTATAATGTTCATTCTTTTTGCTAAATGTATCAGTTTTTGTGGTTGATCCATGTATAAATAATATAATTAGCTTCATAAAGTATCTCTACTAAAGGAATAGAGAACTTGGCTTTTTTCTGTTCTTGATTTTTTCATCATCGTCATTGCTGTTGTTTGTGAGATAGAGACCTAATTCCTGGAGGCTTCCTCTTTATATGAAATTACTAGTGTTATATTCTCAATGGAAATAGAGGTTTTAGAGTCATCAAGACTGGAAAATTTTGTGACATCTCCTACGGAGTATAAAGCTGTCTGTGTCTTGCATGTTTAGTTTTGATTGCTGCTTCTCAGACAGTTAGACAAAGGTACATTTCTATTAAATTGACCAAAAGGGGCCTTTTGAAAAAGTGAATCTATGGAAGGGAATCAGATGAGCAGAGGATCAGGTACCTCTTCTTAGCTGTCATGCAGTGTGATTCTGATGTATTTTAATTTAAGTCATAGTTGGTCTCCTGTAAAGTGACTTCTTTAATAACTAGTTCTTGACTTAAATCACATTAACAGTATACCACTAAAAGTATTCTTCTGCGCATTGCCATTTTAAAAAAATTAATATTTGACAGTTTATCTATAGAGAGAAAAAAGCATTTGAAATAATGTTGGGTATTTTGCCAAGTCTGTCAAATGAGTAACACTTCTACTTTCTCAACTCTGTCTCATTAAAATTGTATTCTAATTCTGTCTCAACTTGGTCTCTTTGCTTCATAAGTCATTGCCTGCTCATTACTTGTAGTGTGAGAGAAGAAATTTATTCAAACCTGATAGCAGGGATAAAGAATTGAAAGGCAGGCAGCTGGGAGAAATAAAATTAGCTTATTTTAATGCTTTTTTGACAGGACTTTTTCATAGGCATGGGTTACCATAAGTGTCAGTTTGGATTTGTGACACTGACTTTGTTTAGTTTGTTTGGGTTTTTTAATACACAGCATTTATACAGTAAAATATGCTTTTATTTGTCACATCAATGAAATAATGTTCTGTACCTGTGTTAGTAATAAGGTCATATATTATTTGTTACAGTGCTCTGTAATTATTCAGTCATAATCATGCAACAAAGATTACATTTTGCTATTGTTTTACATTATATTCTAGAGCAGAATATCTAAGTAAATGTTATACAGTCACTATGGTTTTGGGCAAATGATATCAAATGAAATATAACGTACAAGGAATTTAATGTGGAATACAGATGGGAGCTGAGCTTTCTAACCCAAATATTTTATCTCAGGCTTTGAATGTCAAAAAGAATACACTAAGGGATTTCTAATTTTGAATATAGGAGAGTATTAGACGCAAATTGACTAAAAGCACAGCACTTTTTCATTATAAAATTGAGTTGTTAAGAAATTATATGGTCTAATTACTGAACTTGGTATTTTTGACTACTTGGATTATGAACAGATATTGTCATTAACTAGCTAATTAAATTGACTGCAATAACAAGCAGTAATTTAGAAATATGTTCTAAATTAGTTTTTATATGAAAGCAAAGTCTTTGTTGATCTGTGTATATGATTAGTGTCAAATGTCATGAATTAACTCAGAGATCTCTGTGGAGGAAAGTCACAAGGAGAAATATCTGTATGTATATTTGAGAGAGAGGCATAGCCAGAGAACCAGTTTCTATAAAACATTAAATGGACATGAAATGCACAAACATTTTCTTGTAAATATACAAAGGAAACATCCTCGTATGTAAAAAGCAAAATGCATGCAACAAAAACAAGTTGGGGAAAAAAAATCTATTTTAGGTTATATAAATATAACATTTCTAATTCATGTCATTAAAATCTCCTCCCACTGAAATAAATGGAAATTTTAGACGCATAGGGCACATCTACATGAGACGCTTAACTTTGCATTATCATAGTTTACTGCAAAGTAAGCATATGCGTCTACATATGCACATGCTTACTTCTCAGTAAACCTCCCTAATCCCAAGTTAATTTGCTACCTGCAAATGCAAGTAGCAAATTTACTAAGGATTAGTAATGATGCTGTAACACTCATGTAGACACCTTGTGTAGACAGCTCCCTGCTCCTGGAAGCTGCCTTTTGCCAGGGCAGGCTCTGCCGCAGAACCCCGTGTGGGGACTATGTCGCCCTTCCCCAGTCCCAAGCCCCCTGCTTCTAGATTGCAATTGGGGAGCAGGAGGCTGGGAGGCCCTTATCTCCCAGCCTAAGCTCCATGGTTGTGCAGCTTGGGCTGGGAGACCCTTATCCTCCAGCCTGAGCCCCATGACTATGGAGATCAGGCTAAAAGATAAGGGTCTTCCAGCAGCTGCCCTGTGGTCATGGAGCCAGTGCTGGGAGCTCCCTGCTGCTGGGGGCTGGGGAACTTGTTCCCTGGCCAGTTCCACAAGCATAGAGCTGGGTGGGGAATAAGCTCCCTAGCCCCTACCCTGCATGCCTGGGTGGGAACAGTGTCCCCTGCCCCAACAGCAGGGAGCTTCCAGCTCCCCAATCAAGCTGGGGCTGGGAGTAAGCTGGGGCTGGGAGCAAGCTGGAAGCTTGTTCCCTGCTCCCGCCGTGATCACAGAGTGGGGTCTGGGAACAAGTTCCCCAGCCCCCATTCTGTGATCACAATTGTGATTGTGGAGCAGGGGCTCAGAGCTCCCTGCATGGAGACAGTTCCCTGCCCAGCCTGGAGCTGGCTGGGACCTGCCCCTGACCCAGACAGTTCCCTGCCAGCCCCAGGCTGCACAGGGAAGCATGTCTAGCCTGGAGATGGCTGGGGACTGTCCTGTTTTGAGCAGTCCCCAGCCAGCACTGGGATGCACATGCAGACTTCCCTGTGTAGCCCAGGGCTGGTCAGGAACTGTCTCAGTCAGGGGTAGGTCCCAGCCCCATGCCCTGATTGACTTATCAAAGCATGGGCTTGGAAAAAACTGCAGGGGTTGGGTAGGTCCCAGTCCCCTGGCCTGATCCACTGGTGGGGCAGGGGACTGGGACCTGCCCCTCACCTGCAACTCTTTCCAAGCCTCATGCCCCTGGTCAGGGAGCCCTGCTGCCAGGACAGGGGGATATTTTCCATGTCCCAGCAGCGGGCAGCCCCCCCAGGGCCAGAAGATAGCTGTCTCCTGGCCCAGTGCTCCCTGCCATCCCCTGGGTTAGCACCTAGGAGGAGCCTGGAACTCCCCACATTGGCAGCAGGGGCTCATTGCAGAGCTGAAGGGAACTTGGTGCAAATTTTCTTCCTAGTCTCTGCATGTGTAGACACCTGCCCAAAACCCTTACTTTAGAATAGCTTATACCAAAATAAATTTGGGCCAGAGTAAATGTATATGTAGACATGTTCATAGTATATAGAGTCTTGGACTTCACATGATCAGTTAATCATATCATGGAAGAACGTTAAAATTACAAGCATTTGAAGCTTTTGTTATGATAAAGGATTGATTTTGAATATGGTAGTATTTTATTAACATAATTGAGTTCATAACAAGCAATGATCCATGTTCTCAAAAAAGTCTGATTTAAGGTAGATAGTCTGTAGAAAAGCATATGCTAGTTTGAATAGAAAGTTGAATATTCTCTAGGGAATTCTTGTTTAGTATTTTTTCTCATTTGGTTCCTTTTTCACTATAACATACCAATAATATATTCATATACCATTAACTCTGTTGGATGAATTGCTTTAAATGGAGATACAACTAAAACAGTGGAAAATTGAGGCATTAGTGCAGAATTTTGTCTTGCTGCTTTTTTTGTTTTGTTTTGGCAGGAATTTTTGGTAAAAAGTCAGTTTCAAATAGTTCATGCTGACATGGCAGTACACTGAATTTACCCGACTTTATTTTCTAAATCCTCAGGCAGAAGTTTGTAAAACTCCATTTTGGAAAATTATTTTTCAGCTTCCTATATTTGTCCATGACAACAGTGGCACCCCCCTTATCAACCTGTTGGGTTGTTTTTAAGATCAGGGTTCTTTTTAAGTTAGAATATGGCTCTCCATTCCTCAGAACTGAGGTTGTAACAAAGGCTGCTTATAGACATTAAAAAAAACCCAAAAAATGACACTTTAAACTCAGTCCACTCCCATGCTGAGCCCAGCACATGCCCAGAAGAGTCAGCATGTTAGTTGGACCCAGCTTGCCCAACATCTATATAGATCGGGCACTTTAGTTCGACTTTTTTGGCACTCTTATTTAATAGCTGATTGGATCAGCTTTAGATAAAAGTGCCAAAAGCCCCACTGAAACTCACAATCTATACAGATGCTCCAGATTTGTGTCAAACTAACGTGCTGCTTCTTCCAGAAAAGAATGGGTATGGAAGAGAAAACATTTTGTATATGGGTCCAGAGTGGGGCAGTGTCCCTCAGATGGAATCCAGAAGCTGTCCTAGTACTTGAGCTGTGTATAGGTCTGGTCTGTAGCAGGTTGATCATGGCATGGCTCTTTGTCATGGAAATATTCTCCTGGCTTTAGGTGGCAGCAGAAAAAAAGCCTGAAGGTCTCCATACAGCTGCACTTATTGACTTGTGTAGGAAGGCAGAAAGAAAGACCACAGGATAGTACAGACACCTCAGCTGGGCCAAAGGTATGGTTGAACAGGTGATCAGAAAGCAGGGTAGTTATGCACCTATATAGACTGATGAAATAAATATTTAGACAGAAAAAGTTTTCATGGGCTGAAGTTCACTTTATCAGATGCTGTGAAGGATGTGCAGAAAGCAGAATATAAAAAGGAGAGAGAAATTATAACACAAAGGACAAGGTGGGGAGAGAGAGAAATGAGAGAAAAGGGGGAAAAGGGAAATGAAAAGGGGGAAAAGGGTCAGTGCTCAGAGGGACAGGCAAGCAAACATTAAACCCATAGGAACAAAGGGATCACAAAAGCTAATCCACGTAATGAGATAAGAATCCATACTCCTTATTTAAACCATACTGAACATGGTCCAATTTGTAGATGATTTCTTGTTCCAGTTTTCTGTTCAAACTTTAATGGGTTTTTTTGCCTGAGAACAGTAATCTTGAGGTCAGTAATTAAGTGTCCAGGGAGGCTGAAGTGTATTGTCACAGTCTTTCTCCAACTGATCAGTGTTAATCCGTTCTTACATGTAGAGATTGTCTTGTCTTCTCTTAAACGTTCAAGCTGGGGCCTGCAGGTGACAACCAGAAGGATTCTGCTATGCTTGTCCTAGGTTTGGTATTGTAGCAGGTCAGAGCAAGGTTCAAGTCTGCCTTTGTTGATTTGAGTAGCTACAGTTTTAGAGTTGTATTGTAATTGTAAGAATCCCTGCTCCAGATCCTTAAGAAGTTCATCCCAGTCAGTGGCATCAGAGCGGATCAGGTTGTAAAGCAGACGTTGGCTGTAGACAATGGAGCTAGTGGTGTTCTTACAAAGAAAGCCAGTGGCATGAAAGTAGTTGTGGTGGTCAGTATGTTTCCAGTACAATGTGGGGGTGGTATGGTCACAGCAAGCCTTCACTGTTGTATCTAGGACATGAATCTGCTGTGTGGAATATTCCAAAATTAGTTTGATGGAGAGGTGAAAGTTATAAAGCCTTGGTGAAATTTCTCTAGAGATTCCTTCCCATGTGTCCATTTTGTGGAATGTCATCAATAAATAGGTTGATGACATTACTATGGATTGCAGAGTTGTTGGAGCTTGCAAGTTTGGAAAGTTTGCTTCCTTCATCTTTAGGAGTGAAGTTGTTTGTGATATAGGCAAGCAAGGTTCTTTAGATAGATGTGATATATTTTATTAGACCAACTGAGTAGTTGGAAAAGAGCTCTTAGCAAGTTTTTGGACACAGTCTCCCTTCATCAGGTATAGGGAGCCTCTGCTGCTCTGAGACTCCAAGGTTTGAGAGAAGCTAAAAGTGTGGAGGGATGTCAGCGAAAATAGCTGTTTGTGATAGGATTCTTGGCTGGAAGCTGAGACCTCCCATAAATGGCTGTTGTATCTGGATTATTCTGTACTCTGGTAGTTATCTCTGTTTAAGTATGTTATGTTAAGCAAGGGTTTAGGTTGTAGCCGTGTTGGTCTAAGGACATAGGCAGACAAGGTTCCTTGGGTGAATTTGATATCTTTTATTAGACCAACCCAAATAGTTGGAGAATAGTTATTAAGCAATCTTTCGGGTTCAAAAACCCTTCGTCAGGCTAAGGAAGTTTCAGCAGTTGGTGTGTGCTCTTCCTGGATGGAATGAAAAGTAAAGAAGCCAGGGGCTGGGCTGGGGACTCAGTTGCCAGGCAGGTTGTAATGTATCAAAAATCCAATGTCTGTGTTTAGTCCATGATCTCTAGTATCCAGCAGGTTGATGAAATGGAGCTCTGGGATGTGTTGTGTAAATTTCCCTTGAGGATCAGGACTGAGAGATTGGAGAGAGAGTGGCCCTCCTGTGAGAAATGTGCCCCCACCGGTAATTGGGTATTTTTGTCTTTGATAGATTTCCGGTGTGCCTTCATTCTGGTGCGCAGTTGTTGTTTGGTGTCTCCTACATATCTTCCATCAGGGCATTTGGTGCATTGGATGAGGTATACTACATTCCTGGAGGTGCAGCTGTAAGATCCTGGGATGCTGATGGCTCTGTTGTGGGGTGTAGTAATTGTGGGGGTGGTGGAGATGTGTTGGCAGGTTTTGCATTTCTTGTCCTGGCACGGTCTGGATCCTTTTGGTGTGTTCTGGGCTTGAGGAAGTTTGCTTTTCATAAAAGATATCAAATTCACCCAAGGAACCTTGTCTGCTTATGTTAAGCAAGGCTTAAGATAGGGAGTAGAGGTTCCTATCCCATTACCTTGGTTTTGTGTCCCCTTTGTTCCTGTGGTTTTATTACTTGTTTACCTCTCCCAGCACTGCCCCTTCTCCCCCCTCTCCCCTCTCTTTCCTGACTTTTGTATTCAAATCGCTCACTCTATTTGATGCTCTGATCTGTGCATGTCCTCTCACATCTATGCAGTGAGCTTGGACTCATGAAAACGTCTGCTATACATTTCTGATTTAATTAATTTATAAAGTGCAGATCTATCCTGCCTTCTACTGTTATAACAGTCTATTATATGCACATAAACAACGGTAGATATTCAATGCCCTTCCAAGAGCTTAATAATGTTGCACCAGAGGTATGCTGGGGAGGACTATTTTTGTGTCTTCCCTCCCCACAAAGGCAGCAACCAAGGCTGCTAGCTCTGTCATTTCTGCTCAGTTATTCTACTACTGCATTGCACTATTTTGACATGCACAACATGTCTATTATTATTATTATAGACATGTTGAAGATGACCACTGCATTTATAGTTATATCCTGATTTTAAGTTCAAACCTCCATGTTGCTTCTAACATTTTTTAGGCACAGACTTGATCCTAGAAGCATCTAAAGACCTGATTTGTAGGTGCCATCAGCTACTTCTTATTGTATGTGTTATTTTTACAGCGCTCCAAGGTGTGCTGGATGCTTTATGATACAAAACAAAGGCAAGTTAATTGTCCCAAAGAGCTTGCAATCTAATTTTAAACATGACATAACGAGCAGAAATAACAAACAGTAGGTAGGGAATCTGAAATGGAAGAACAAAGACTGAAGCAATACACTAACACAGTTACTCTTTTTAGGTGTAGACATTGGTGATATAAACAAATGCTTGTCGTGATTTTTTTTTTTTTTAAAGAAACAGTAAATATTGTTGAATCACTTCTTGTGGAAGTAGAAAGTTATGATGAATTTGAATTTGCTCATCTACTAGCAAGGACATGTAACCTAAACCAGCATCTACTTAGCTTAAAAAGATCTTCCCAGAGCCACCCATCCTAGCCTTCAAACAAGCACCGAACCTCGCCAACCTCATCACCAGAAGCAAACTTCCTCAAGCCCAGAACACACCAAAAGGATCCAGACCGTGCCAGGACAAGAAATGCAAAACCTGCCAACACATCTCCACCACCCCCACAATTACTACACCCCACAACAGAGCCATCAGCATTCCTGGATCTTACAGCTGCACCTCCAGAAATGTAATATATCTCATCCAGTGCACCAAATGCCCTGATGGAAAATACGTAGGAGAGACCAAACAACAACTGCGCCCCAGAATGAATGCACACCGGAAAATTAGCAAAGACTGGAATACCAAACTACCTGGAGGGGCACATTTCTCACAAGAAAACCACTCTCTCTCCAATCTCACAGTCTTGATCCTCAAAGGCAACTTACAAAACACTTCCCAGAGACGAGCCTATGAACTCCACTTCATCAACCTCCTGGATGCTCAAAATCATGGACTAAATATAGACATTGGATTTATGATACATTATAACCTGCCTGACATCTGACTCCCCAGGTATCTCTCCACTTTCATCCCCCTTCTCTCTCTTCCCTTCCCCCCCACCCCCGCCTGTCCCTCACCCATTGACTCCTCAATCTACATTTTCACTGACTACCTGTCTTGTATGCATACCAGCCCAGCCGCTGGCTTCTTTACTTTTTATTCCATCCAGGAAGAGCACACACCAACTGCTGACACTTCCTTAGCCTGACGAAGGGTTTTTGAACCCAAAAGCTTGCTTAATAATTATTTTCCAACTATTTGGATTGGTCTAATAAAAGATATCAGATTCACCCAATGAACCTTGTCTACTTATCAGTCATGTATACATTTAATCAGTTGAGGCCATGAAACTGATTTCTCATTGGAGACAATATTGAGTCTGTATTACTTCTGTCTTTCTGTACAGACCATCAAAAACCCCAAGGCTGAATCAATTCAATATTCACAGATTAGTCTAAGCTGAATAGATTGAACTGATAAGCAAGTGAACAGGTATTCACTTTTGATTCTGGAAATGCAGCCACATATGCCTGCAGTGGACCAAGCCAGAAGCTGGGGCGGGGGGGCGGTACTAGAGAAAAGCTCCTCTACTCAGCTGGAGTAGACAGCTTGGGCCAAGGCTAGCCCACCTACCTAGGGGAGGTACAAAGCATTCTGGGATGCTGGGGACTGTGAGTTAACTTGAATGTAGAGAAGATCTGGAACAAAGGCCCAATATACTAATTTAACCTAAATCAGTTAAGTCTGATACTATATCCAGGTTTATCTTAAACCAGTTTCAGCCATCTTGAAACCTGTTTATGTGCATTGGACTTCTGTTGTGTTACAGATCTGAACTAGCTTCCAATCACTTAGACTGGTTTCTGTGTAATTGGTGTCCCTAAATTAGTTGATGTGCTTGTATGAGAAAGGAGTTAACACTGAACCTATGTCTTCACTGAAGGATTGACCAGAGTACTTACCTGAGTGTCCTCCATCCCTTACATAGTCCAAATATACTCAATTGACATTAAAACCTTGAATCCCTTGTGGTCTGCTGTATTTCTCTACAGTTCATGTCTAGGAGTTCCTCATCCCAGAATGCTGCCAGTTGGCTTGCACCAATATATTTATTTACCACTGGTATGAGATAAATAACATCCACAATTTGCTAAAATGTACTAGAAATCATTTCTAAGAGTTTGGATAGGAAAGATTTAAGTGATTGGTAACTCCATGTAGAAGAGAATCACATATTGCAAGGCAATATGATACCAACAGCAAAACTGATGGTAAGGAAGTGGTTTGCAGAGGACAGGCTGTATTTAGATAGAAGCCTACTTTGTTTACCAAAGCTATGAAGGCTTTTATGAGCATGAATTCTCACACTCCTCCAGCAATAAATTACAAGGCTGGTACATGCTCCCTGTCTAAGAAATGTAGGAGAGGTAGACAAATTGGGCAGTCTGTTGTGGCCCTGAATCATTTGGCAAATTCTGCTAGGAAATGAGGGGTTTCTATGATCTCCATCCTCCTCTCTGGGAAGAAGAATGTAAGCAACCCAGTTTTACCATGTGGTAGTTTCATAGTTCATAGATTCATAGATGTTAGGGTCGGAAGGGACCTCAATAGATCATCGAGTCCGACCCCCTGCATAGGCAGGAAAGAGTGCTGGGTCTAGATGACCCCAGCTAGATGCTTATCTAACCTCCTCTTGAAGACCCCCAGGGTAGGGGAGAGCACCACCTCCCTTGGGAGCCCATTCCAGACCCTGGCCACTCTAACTGTGAAGAAGTTCTTCCTAATGTCCAATCTAAATCTGCTCTCTGCTAGCTTGTGGCCATTATTTCTTGTAACCCCCGGGGGCACCTTGGTGAATAAATACTCACCAATTTCCTTCTGTGCCCCGTGATGAACTTATAGGCAGCCACAAGGTCGCCTCTCAACCTTCTCTTGCGGAGGCTAAAAAGGTCCAGGTTCTCTAGTCTCTCCTCGTAGGGCTTGGCCTGCAAGCCCTTAACCATACTAGTGGCCCTTCTCTGGACTCTCTCCAGGTTATCCGCATCCCTCTTGAAGTGCGGTGCCCAGAATTGCACGCAGTACTCCAACTGTGGTCTGACCAGCTCCCGATAGAGGGTAAGTATCACCTCTTTGGATCTATTCGTCATGCATCTGCTGATGCATGATAAAGTGCCATTAGCTTTTCTTATGGCTTCGTCACACTGACGACTCATGTTCATCTTGGAGTCTGTTAGGACTCCAAGATCCCTTTCCGCTTCCATGCCACCCAGCAGGTCATTTCCTAGGCAGTAGGTATGCTGGGTATTTTTCCTCCCTAGGTGCAGCACTTTGCATTTCTCCTTGTTGAATTGCATTCTGTTGTTTTCTGCCCACTTGTCCAACCTGTCCAGGTCTGCTTGCAGCTGTTCCCTGCCCTCCGGCTTGTCCACTTCTCCCCACAGTTTTGTGTCATTTGCAAACTTGGACAGATTACACTTCACTCCCTTGTCCAAGTCGCTGATGAAGACATTAAAGAGTATCGGTCCAAGGACCGAGCCCTGCGGGACCCCACTGCCCACACCTTTCCAGGTCGATACTGACCCATCCACCATGACTCTCTGGGTGCGACCCTCTAGCCAATTCGCCACCCACCAGACTGTGTAGTCATTGAAGTCACAGCCTCTTAACCTGATCACCAGTATGGGGTGGGATACCGTGTTGAAGGCCTTCCTGAAGTCTAAGTAAACGACATCAACCCCTACTCCTGCGTCCAGGCGTTTCGTAACCTGGTCATAAAAAGAGACTAGATTACTCAGGCACGATCTGCCTGCTACGAACCCATGCTGGTTTCCCCTCAGCATAATTTGTCCCGCTGGGCTCTCGCAAATGTGAGCCTTGATAATTTTTTCAAAGACTTTGCCAAGGATGGTGGTGAGACTGACTGGCCTATAGTTGCCCAGGTCCTCCTTCCTCCCTTTCTTGAAAATGGGGACCACATTGGCCCTTTTCCAGTCCTCCACGACTTGGCCCATGCGCCACGAGCATTCAAATATTCCTGCCAGTGGCTGTGCAATAACGTCGGCAAGTGCCTTCAGTACCCTCGGATAGAGCTCATCCAGGCCTGCCGACTTAAAGGCATCCAGTTCTTCCAAGTGACTGTGCACCATCTCAGGGTCTATGCATGGTAGTCTGGCGTCTTGCTGCTGCCTCTCTACATTCCCAGTGAGATACTTGTCTTGCCCCTCGCTTAGGAACACTGAGGCAAAGAACTCGTTGAGGAGTTCAGCCTTGTCCATGCTGTCCGTTACCAATTGCTTCTGCCCGTTTTGTAGGGGTCCTATTCCTCCCTGGGCCTTCCTTTTACTCCCTATATATCTAAAAAACAATTTCTTGTTATCCTTTACTTGGGATGCCATCCTCAGCTCCATGGTAGCCTTGGCCCCTCTAACTGCCTCCCTACAAGCATGAGCAGAGGAGTTATACTCCTCTTTGGTGATCTCTCCTTGTTTCCACTTTTTATGTGCCCCCCTTTTGGCCCATAGGCTGCCCTGGATTTCTCTGGTCAGCCAAGGAAGCCTCCTGGCCCCTTTCCCTCTTTTTCCTCACATCGGGATCGTCTCCCTTTGTGCCCGAAGGATCATTTCCTTAAGGCACAGCCACCCTTCTTGGGCTCCCATCACTTCAAAACTCCTACTCTTCAGTGCGTCCTTGACTAATCGCCTGAGTTCATTGAAATCAGCTTTCCTAAAGTCTAGCACTTTCACCCTACTAGTTACCTTACCCACTCGACATCTTATGAAGAATTCTATTATTAGGTGATCACTGTCCCCCAGATGGCCACCGATCTGTAGGTCCCCTACCATATCATCCCCTGTTGCCAATACCAGATCCAGTAAGGCATTCCCCCTAGTGGGACCGTGTACCTCCTGTGTCAGGTGGAGGTCCTGTACACAGGATAGGAACCTGCGTGAATGGTGGAACTTTGCTGTCTGCGTCTCCCAGCAGATGTCTGGGTAGTTTAGGTCCCCCATGACTACCGCCTTCTTAGCTTTTATGGTCTCCGAGAGCTGCCTCAGGAGCCCTGAATCTAGTTCTTCCCCTTGGTGTGGGGGTCTGTAGCAGACCCCTATCACCAAATCCCTTTCTCCTTGCCCCCCATGTAACCTAACCCACAATCCTTCTAGTTGGTAGGGTCAGAAGGGACCTAAGCAGATCATCAAGTCCAACCCCCTGCCATGGACAGGAAAGAATGCTGGGGTCTCAAAATGCTGGGGTTATTTGGGGTGGATATTTCCAAAAAAGGGGTCTGGAACAAATCCGGAGTTTTGGGGGGAAAAACTGACAATAAAGATACTTTCACAGGGGAAGTTTTCTATTAAAACATTCCAAAGGCTTGCATTTTTGCTAATCAGATCACAAACAGGCCTTGTCATCTGAATCGCATATAACTGTCCAAATGATTGCACTTTTTTTTTTTTGAAATTTCATCTTCCTCTTATTTTGTTAGTTGTTAGCTGCTTCCTTACCTCCTCTTTAACTTGTGTCATTTCTTACTTTATCTGAGAGAGTAAGCACGCACATTTCTGCTCAACAATGGCACTTGGACATTTTTGGTCTCAGATACACTCTTAAGTATCATTTCCACCAACTGTCACAAAATTTCAAAGTGGCAGCGCCATGACAGCTAGCATAAGGGATCTTAGATTAACAGGTAAGACTATTTGACAGAAAAATCTACTAGACAGTGAAATAATCTCCCAAGGGAAGTGGTGGAAATACTATTGCTTGAGAGGTTTAGCAGTAGACTGGGAAAACCACAAGAAAATATACTGTAGGGAATATTCTCGTGCTGACCCAGAGGGATGGTCTGGATGATCTAATCGACATTTCTCATCTGTACCATCTATGATACTCAGAATGAGAAACAGCCAGTGGGCTGTATCTCCTGGTTCCCTGCTTGTGCTGAACTTCCAGTTCTTCTTTATGAATTCCAGTGTTATCTGCTTGTGGCTAAATGTCTTCTAGTCTAGGGTGTACCACAGGAGGATACTTTCAGTTGTCCGTTTCCTTTAAGCAGTGAAGAAATTGGTAGACATTAGTGGCCTTCCACAGGCCTTACCAAGTGTCATTGGCATTTTATAGTCATCTAAATACTGTACCTTCATCCCTAATCTATTACAGCTAAATGTTCCACTCGGTGTTCTGCTTGTGGGCAGTACAAAATGGCACTGGGATGAAAAGCTTTTGGAAATAATAATAATAATAATAATAATAAAAATAGTTGTAACAAACTCCCTATATTGGAATAATTTGAGATACCAGGCTTGAGTCAATTCTAACGTGCAGGTTGAGGACCTCTTCTACAAGGTATTTTCACTTACTAAAACACAATGGATTGTAAGCTCAGATAGAAGGGAAAAAGCCATGTTGGCAATTGTTTGTGTTTGTGAGGGGCTTCATAAATATGCGTACAGTTGAGATGGAAGATGTATTACTGAAATAAATCTTTGGAAGGTGTATTACTCAAAATGATCACGAAATTGCACAAGTGTTCATTAAATGAGAAAGACACATCTGATAAGTCTGATCTTAAGTCTGATATGCTTTCAACACTGCCTATAAATAGTGAAAAAAGGAGCTGGAGGAAGAGACGTTTATAGTAAATATCAGTGTTGTGGCAAGAAAGTTTGGCGTCTGAGGAAAAGCCCACAGTGGCAACCTGCCTTTGCCCCACACACAGATCCAGAGATCACATGCCCCCCCACCTCCCCATGCTTGCCCAGTAGTGCATGCAGTGGAGGGAGCTGCCCTTCCCCCATCCCCATGCCCACCTCAAACAAGCTGCTTATGGCTCTGTCTTGCGCCCTACCCCTGGCTGGGCTGTACCCATAGGTGCCCCTTTGCTTTGGCACCTGGAGCAGTCACCCCACTCACCCCCTGCTTGTTACGGCACTGATAAATATGACTTCCACGTTAACTTTTTTCTAAATGAAATTAGATGAGCTAAAATAAGGAAAACAAAATGATGCACACTTTGAAAAGTTTAAAAGGGTAATTGTAGATCAATGGCTGCCTGTATCCTGGTGGTGGCTGCTGCTACCACTGCTACTGCACAGGCTCCCTGGCCCCATCATTCTGGTGCACCCTCTAAATCAGGGGTAAGCAACCCCTGACACAGATGCCAGAGTGTGGCACATGAAGGCATTTTGCTTGGCATGCATGCCTTGGGGCAGACGGCAGAAAAGGGGCCAGGGTTGCACTGCCACAACATGGATTGGGCTCCTTGCAGCTCCTCCTCTGTCTGCACCTGGCACACCAACATCTTACAAATTGAGGTTGCAGGTGTTTTTGGCACTCTGCCCAAAAACGGTGCTGATCCCTGCTCTAAATTGTCACCCACGGTTGGTGTCCTGATTGCCCAGCCTAGTTACACTAGTTCCAAATGAGGTTTCACTCATTGGTACTAAGACTTTTGTCCTGCCAGCAACCTCTGAACAAGTGATTTGGCTGTAAAACTCAGAGAAAAGCTGTGATATTACCTCTGTGTTATATGTGAATCACCTGAATCCACTGGGACATTTTTAACCTGTTCTTTGCTACACATCCTTAGTTTTCTGCTAATCTTATTTTCTGTGAATAAGAACTTGGCACACTGTGCTTGAAATGATACATGAAGAAGTAACCAAAAAGCCAGATGCCAACAAACTGAAACAAAAGAAAGATCCCAACAAAAAAGTGATAGCTCCATTTTTAGATTTCAGTCCTATAAGAAGAATATTAGACAAGCACAAATATGGACACTGGCTCTGTGGTTCTTAAGGAAATCCAGTATGACACTGATAGTGCCCATGCACTGCAGTGGTAACAGACACCTGCCTAGTGACTGACAATGTAAAACAAGAGCAGTAGTATAAACGGGTTTCAGGTAACGGCTATATCTCAGTGTACAGATCACTGTGGAAGACGCTGTTCTGGACACAAGAAGTGATGTGTGAAGTGAAGTTGTTACAGGTCAGAGACAGTAGTTATTAATAGTTTTCCATTAATAGGCAGAGGAATCCTCTTCCCTATCAAGGGAGTAAAGTATCCTGACCTTCTCACGTCTAGCTTATTTGCTTATGTGGTTTCAAAAGAAAGGTTACTGCTGTAATATTTTGTGCATGATATGTTTGATGCATTTGATATGGGAAGATGTGATGGAGGACATAAATATCAGGTTGTAACCCTGATATTCTGAGTTGGATGTAACTTTTCAGAACTTTTGCCTGTGACTCAGACAGGAAAAATGACATGGCACTTTCAGACATCATTCATTTGGCATCTGACAAAGTAGGCCATCACCTACCAAAGCTTATGCTTCTTTGAACCAGTTAGTCTCTAAGAGCATCTTTACACACGCTCCAGGGGGGCGGGTGGAGCACTTTACTTAAAGGAGCTCTCAGGACCTGCTCTAATTAAAGTGCCTGCAGCATCTCATGTATTCAGCATTCCCGTGCTTCAAAATGGCAGTGAGGGCACTTTAGCTAAAGCTTGTTTGACGAGCTTTAGTTAAAGCATCCCCACCACCATTTTGAAGCATAAGGATGCTGAATACATGTGATGCTGAGGCTACTGAAGTGTGCTAATTAGCATACTCCAGCACACTTGATTAATCTAATCTGCTCTGATACATTCTAATTTGAATGCATTGAAGCAGGAGTCGGGCACGTGCATATAGGCCCTAAGGTGCCTTGTCCTGCTTTCTGTCTGACTTCAGACTAATACTGCTAATTACCTCTCACTACAGCACACTTTCTGAAACATGTAAGATAAACAGCTTCAGTGTTCTACCTTAAAAAATTCTTCCTGTGACTTAAGTTGATGTTTCTCAACCCGTCAGTCATGATGACCCAAAAGTGGGTCACAAGAATATTTCAAAGGGTCATGAGCTGCGGCAGAGCAGAGGGGCAGTGGGAAGGTGCCTGCGCCTTCCAGCAGGGGAAGGGGGCGGGGGAGAGCTGCATGGCCTAGTTGGAAGCACTGGAGCCAATGCTTGCGGGGGCAGGGTGGCTGGGAGAGACTGCTCAGGTAGTGGGAGAGGCCATAACCAGGCTGCCTGGTACAGTGCATCCCAGGGCAATGGGGGGTGCCACAGGCCTCTCCTCCTCCTCCCTCCCTCCAGCCCGTGCTGGGACCGGATTGCCTCTGCTGTCATCCACATGAGCCTGAGCCATCTCAGCCACTGTGCTCCAGCCCTAGAGGGATGGGAGCAGCTGCAGGCCTCTCTGGCAGAGTTAGGGGGTGGGGGCTGGGGGCTAGGGGTCAAGCATCAGTAAGGCCAGGGGTGTGTGGGTTAGGACAGGCCATGGATTTTTGCAAATGGGTCCTGGTAGGAAAAAGGTTGAGAACCACTGGCTTAAGTAACTGGTGATCTCTTACATTTTAGGATAAACATTGGCAGTCTCGTTTTCCCTGCCAGTCCAACAGGTATCTGCCCCATTCTCCCTCTCTTGTACATCTGGTCCCCTGCCCGAAAGAAAAAGACTGATAATTTTTGGTTCTTGCACTCTCACTCCAATGGAATTGATGTCATCTCAATGGAGTTATATAATGTTGCCTTCTTGTACATTTTCTAAAGATTCTTTTTGGGGCAAATCTTGCATTCATATACCAGCCAAATGTCATCTAGAATGATAGACACATTGGATGTATACATCTGTCTCCTGCTCCCAGGAACCACATGGGGAAACCCATGTAAGTAACTTGGGGTGGGAGGAGGCATTGGTGGGAGTGAAGTGGGGCTAGCAGGTATAAGGGGGTGAGTTTGGTAGGTCCAAGTGGGTGGCAGGATTGGGGGTGTTTGGTGGGTCAATGGCAGGGAGCAGTTGCCTAGTGGTGGGTGAGTTCAGGGGACTAAAAAAAGCCCAGCCAGGGTTGAGAAGATGAGAATAGTTCAGCCCTGGGGCTAGGGTAAGCAGCTGGGCTTACCCAGCCCCAGTGCTGTGCTGCCAACACATGTAGGCATTCGCAAGATTGGGTTAACCCAATTTCAATCTAAATTAATGTACCTACCCAGGTAAACTTAGATTGGACATGCCATTTGGTGGTGATTGAAAACCTCTGCATGCCTGTATGGTTGGTCATTTAGATCAAACTAACCTTGGTTAGGTCGATCTAAATATAATGTCTGTAAATACTCATACTTACTCCTACTATCCTTCCATCCTTCATGTCAGCTGTTACCACACTTAAGATATATGCTGTTACTCCAGTTGCTAAGCAGACAGCCAAAGCTGTCTCTTTCTTTTATTTACCCTCTCAGTTTTCCTGTTAACTTTCTTGTCCCAGTTCTTCATTTCAATGTAGTTGTGCAGCATGGCTATTGATTACCAGCCCATTGTCCTATATTTTATTCCTGTTTCTGCCTTTGACTTGAAATGAAATCTTTAGCAAGTCATATCACCTCCTGTGCCTCAGGTTTTCCCAGAGCATTTTAGAAAGCCATTTGAGATGTGCAGATTGAAAACATATGGGCACAGAGTTCTCTTCTTGTATTTACTTAGGATTCCATGTGTCTAATTGAAGGGTAAATGACAGGCACAAATTACAATTTTATATTTGAAACACTATATAAAATCTTGGGGATGTAATTCATAACTCTGTGAAAACTAACATCCAGTTAGATTTAAATGTAGTTTTTGTGATTTGCCTCTCTAACTGGAGCCCCATACTTTGACACACAGTTATTATGGAAATAAATGTAACTCTGAATAAGCTAACACAGCTTTTGGAGTTGTTACACGAAGGGAAAGAATTATAGCATGCTGAGAATTTTGGTAGGAATGGAGTTACAAAAGAAGTTACCACATTTGTTTAAAATGTGGTTAAAACTCTGGCTTGGGAAAAAGACAAAAGGGCATGGAATTGGGTAGTTACTTTATGAATGTGGATGTAATGTAGAGAGCCCATTGGTCTCATAGGCCAGTTAGATTCCCACAGCCCTGAACAAACAGCTCTTGGCCCTATATTTTCTAAGCCTTTGTTTTCCCACTTTGGAATTCTGACTATGGTCGCATTACCAAGCCAACTGGATTCACTACAAAGCTCCAGTGTAGCTCTTTTTATCACAAAGATCAAGACAACAATTGTGTGCCTACAAGAAAAGAACAACTAAAACCATCAAGCAAACATTAAAAGAACAATTCTAGAGATAGTTGCCTTTGAACTGCAATAATGGGCAACATTCAGTCCCTAGATTTGAATTCTGAGTAAAAGGAATTCATTACTAACTGCCTCTCCTTGTAATTATGCAAGCTGCTGGCAGCATATATTTTCAACAGCATTAATTTTGTCAAACGTAATATTTTGTAGTCGTGCTGAACCCCACACAATGGCAGTATTGTAAATCTACTTTATAGAGTTAGTTTTGTTTATTATAGAGTTTGTACATGAAAAGGGAAGAAATCTAAATTTTGTGTTGGCTTCTCCCCAAACCACAGAAAATGGAGTATTGTTTTACAAGAGCATGTTCTGAAATATCACTTCCTGAATGTAAAAGTAGTATGGTATTTGTGCAGATGCATTCCACAAGCATGCGCAACATCCAGCTGAAAAAATACTGGAAGAGCAGATAAATTTTTGTTTTTTTTTTCTCTCTAGTGAAGCTGAGTTTCACACTTCAAGGGAAAAAACCCTACTGTTTTTATAATAAATGCTCATTTCATGTGGCCCTAGAAGCAATTAAATTTGTATTCTACCAATAATTTATATTCTACCAGTAATTCAAGGTAAATATTCTATTTGAGTATCTTTGACTGCTGGTTTTTGGGGGATTTTTTTAGTTCTGGCATCACACATCCCAAACTTACAATTTAGGGAATTACTTTCACTACACTCCTGCTCCTTCAATGCTTTTTCAGACAGTTTCAATCAGTTGCTTGACACTCAATTCCTATTTGAGTAGAGATTATGTAAGCAGGGGTGGAAAATTCTGAACATGACCTTCACCTTCCCCCTTATCAGCCCCATACTGCCACTGTTTGCTATACATCAGTTCTGGGACTAGGCCCACCATGGTCTGTAAAAGACAAGATATTTTACTAGATGGACCTATGGTCTAACCCAGTAAATGGCATTTCTTATGTTCTTATGACAGTTTAAGGTCTTCATATTTCCCAATCTATATTTATAAATGAAGAATACTGTAGTGTATAGTCTGAGAAATTGCACTATGCGCACAGTGCTTAGAGGGTCAAAGCCCTCCTTTGACCCCAGCCCCTTCATAGCTTTTATTCCAGCTTAGAGGTGTACATGCTTGTGGGGACAACCTCTCTATATAACACTAAGATAAAATTGTCCTTCATGATGATAGTCTCTAAGGGTGCCTATAGATGTTTAGGGCTCCACTTTAACTCATGGCACTTTACATAAAGCACTATAAATTAGAGCCCCCCCAACCCAGGCTTCACCTGTTGGGTCAGGTGTGGGCTGGAGCCTGCCTGCACTGGCCCTTGCCAGAAAGTGGAGGTGCTCCAGCAGCCACCAAGGAGGCTGCCAAACTGCCCCTCTCCCCAATCATCCCCTCCTCACCAGCTCCAAGGCTGTCAGCGCAGGAGGGAGAGGGAAGGGGAGGGGCAGGAAACATCATGAAGCTGGTGGCACCTTTGCTTGGCCAGAGATGGGGGACAGGGTAGAATAGAGCCCCCTCACCTCGCAGGCCTTCCCCCCCTCTACTCTGGCTGGGGTATTAGTGGGAGCTGGGCTGGGCCTGTGAGACAAGGGGACTCTGTTCCACCACACCACTCTTCCCCCTCCAGCTCTGGCCAGGCAAAGCAGCTGGCAGCTCCCTGCTGTCATGGTCAAGAGGCCCAGGCAGGGGATGAAAGAAGGGAGCCCCCCCTTGCCTCATGGGGCTGGCCTAGCTCCCCACAATACCCCATCTGGGCCCTCGAGGGGAGCTCCATTTCCTCACCCTCCACTGCCAGTTCTGTACTGCTCCCTTGTCTTTCCTCCTCCCCATCCCTCCCCTGCTACAAGCCCTGGGGGTGGGGCTGGGCTGGTGCTCATCAATGCAAGCGCTAGCTCAGGCCTGCAAAGCAGGAAAAATTAACCTTGGGGGGAACACAAGTTCCCTAAGGCACTCTGCTTTAGAGCACCTTCATCTATTACCTGATTTGACCAGAGTTCATTTTTCATACAATCAGCCATTTTAAAAGCACTTTGCAACCATGTACGTGTGTTATATCTTGGCTGTAGAGTGCTTTCAGGGGCCCAATCACTTGAAAAATGTAATCTGTGTAAACACCATAAATGAAAAAGTGTCTCCAGAAACCAGGCCCTTAGGCCTTTTTTCCACACATCAGAGTTCACTGGAGAGCTCAGGGTCTCATCTTTTGAAACTCAAGTTACTCCTTGGAAAATACAAGCTTTTAGTTTTCCCTTATTTTTTTTTTACTATAGAAAAATAATAGAGCATTTTTTCCATTGCAGAGAACTTAAAAAGATAAAAACGTGGCAGAATGTTTTACCACTATGGATTCCTGTTTGATATCTCAGGGCTTTTCTTGAATTGTTTGCACACCTAATAGTGTTAACACTGCATGGCACCCTGCAGTATCCTTGAAAGTATCTCAAGACACCCCAGGGTGCCTTGGCACTAGGGTGGCCATCATAGAAGACATTCCGGTTTTCTGCTCCTCTGTCCTTTGTACTCCATTGATAAGAAACCCAACACCTTTAAGCGAAAAATAGAGGACTTTTCTCTTTAAGACAAAAATAGAGGACATGAAGGCATCTGGTTTTGTGTCAATAGAGGACAGTGGACAACTGGAGTGTCCTGTATGATGGCCACCCTACTTGGCACCCTGGTTTGAGAATCACTGCTGTAGAGATTCTTTCCCTCCTTTCCTTACCTGCCCATTCCATGATCATCTTGGGGCTGGGGAAATAAGTCACTGAGAGTCCTCCGTAAAATTAAGTGACAAGTGGAAGGAGTCAGAGGGCTCTACAGCTATGTGATATGTAAGAGAGGAAAACGAAATATACTTCCTTCTCTGGTATTAAAAGAGGGGAAAGGTATTGTGCAGAGAAAGCAGGTAATTATGCAACTTCAGAGAAGGAAAGTTGAAATTTTAGGTTTCCCACATATTTATTTTGTCATTATGAATCCTGAAATCAGAGGGAGTTTATTTTGCCTGAGTGGTAATGATGGTACTAGTGATATGGTCTTTTTTACTCCCCTCTTCCCATAAATGAATATGTAAAAATCTCTCTGACAAAAAGGGACAGAGTAGAAGCATTTTGTGATGTGGGGCCAAATTTGCTTATAAGTATACTTGTGTAACATTTAGGTTTGTCTTTGCAGTAAGAAATGTGGCTCTGAAGTACAGTGGGGGCAGATGTGCTGAGTAAGGCTCTAAATAGATGTTGCCAAATGAAGTGGATCAGTTATCCTAGGATCTCAGCATATCTGATCTGCTTCATGGATTGAAATAGAGCAGCTTCATGGATTGAAATAGAGCCTGATCCTGTGGGACAACATTCAAAGTGCACCTCTGCAAATAGGGGAACCCTGGGTCTCCCCACTTGTAGAGACACACCCCGAGTTGGAATCCTCTGACATACTTCGGGCAAGTGAGGAAACCTGTGCAGATGCTCCAAGAACTTCAGGAGCCCAGTCCTTCAGGACAGTCCCCAAGTTTCACTGAATCAGGCCCCTGAAACCCTAGGAGCACCTACCTGGTGTGGCTAGAGAGCACAACCAGTTATGGGCAGCCTAGCCTCTCCCACCTTATAATAAACAAACATCTGCCACAAAATAGCAATACAAATTAACGCTGCTTTTTGTCGTGTCCACATATTTGGGCATTTGTGGCACAAAGAGCCTGGATGTCTGTTTGCTTTAATTTTCTAAATCCATAAAATTTTTCTATGATAGCACAAAGGTGATGTCTCTCTGCACCCTTAGGACGCATCTACATGTCACCATACATTGCCATATGGTGAAATAGCTATGGTGCAGTATGGATGGTTACTGAGCCATGTACGCAGTGCATGGTTTGATTTTTGCCACTACATCGCTGTAGCAGCACACTATACCAGGGAGCACACTGCTATGGCAACGTACCTACCGATCCTATGTAGACCCACATGATTGCTACGGCTTCATAGCATGCTGTACAGCAATGTAGCACAGCACTACATTGCCACTACATTGCCATAGGGTGACACATAGACATGCCCTTAGAGAAGCCATTTTTCTATTGTTATTTTCAAAGTTCTTTATGGCAAAAACCCTAACCTGCTTTTGCATCTGCAAAGACCTCTATGGCACCAAGAGCTCCCAAATGTCATAAATGACTTCTGGGAAGTTGTATGGATACAACCAAAGGTGTACTGCTTTTTCCTCCAAAAGTGAGCTAGTGTCTGTGGGGTACTGAACTGAGCTGTTTGGGCTACTAAGCCCATTAAAACTTTTGTATATCTTTAGTGTTAGCTCAGCTTGGGATAATATTTTATAACTTCTTTCTAAAGAACATATCTTATAATTTTCTTATTTTGAAGGTACATAGTATTGTCCATTGCACTGTAAAATGTATATGAGTTCTATCTACCTACTAAGCATAAATGCAGCTGTGGGATGTAAATAATTCCTTTCAGGAAATGTTACTAAGAAATATTTCTAATTTTTCCATGTTTGAAATTTTCCAGAGATATAGCATGACATCCATTTTAGCATTCAAGGTAGTGGAAAGAAGATGAAGGGAGCATGAAAAGGGTGTGCAATTTATGGTGCACACAAATCAAGCAGGGATAGAAGCAACCTGGGTAACCTGCCAAAAGCAGCAAGGGCATTTGACAGGGTTTGGGGCCGTCAACTTCATCTCTAGTCTGTGCTCTAGTTAAGTCAGTGAGTCAAGCTAAATTATGGAGGTATCAACAAGTGCTAGATCTTTCTGCTGCACTGGAGCTGTCAGTGGACCAGATCTGTAGTTCCCTCTCACTTTTGATGCAGCTTTCACTTAGCATGGTCAAGAGCTTTTGGTACTTAAAGAGGTATATAAACAGAGTCTGAGCTGTAAACAGTGGGGTTGATGCCTTGCAGTTATTCATGCAGGTGGACAAAATGCTCTTGGAAATAGAAACAGTGTGGACATCTCCTTTGCTGTGCCACTAGTAATTAGATTCTCCTGAAATACAGCTAATTTAAGGTCTGTTTCTCTGGATTTTGTATCAGGGGATGATATGAATTTAATTCATTAGTTATTTTGCCAGTCCTTTAGTTTTGTAATGATACTGCACTTTAGCATCCCAGTATATCAGTAAATATATCATTATGAATAAGTATTGACTTTTCAGCACTACTTTTGTGAATTTCACTATTATTCAGTCATACCATCTCATATTTTTACACAGAAGTTCCTGAACTACCAGCACATCTATATTGACTTTTTTTCCATTTTTTTATAAAAGTGAATTCTTTTCTAAATAGTCGAATCAAATCTAGTCTTTATAAAGGGGATCTCTTCCTGCTTTCTTTGGCAGGTGTATCTCCATGTTTAAGTGATATTTATCATCCCAGAAAATAGCATTTAGGTTCTTCCCCCTTCTGTTAATGATTTACCTTGGTAAATTAGACAGTATCTCCAATTATTGCAAAGAAGCTTCAGTATTTTTTATAAGCACTAGAAGATAAGGCCAACCACAGGAGAATAATACAAGTGCATTAAATATCCAGCCAATACTGTTCAGCCAAAACGATCAAAGTGAAGAGAATATGAAATGAAGGTAACTGATGGAATTGCAGTGTATTAGCATTGTTAGATTTTAGTAGCTGTGTAAAGTTACTTGTTTTCAGTAATTTGATATTAATACACAGTGATGCTAATTTGAAAAGAAACTCATACAAAAATCTCCCAATAAATCTCTGGCATTGAAATTAAACATTATTCTAAAAATGTATAAAACATATATGAGATTCTACTGTAGCTTGACTATGCAGCTCTAGCATGGGGGATTGCCATTAAAATGTAATCATAAAATCATGCATTATTTATATAGCTATAAGAGCAGCATTGGGTCTCCCAAGTTTTATATTATTATTGTATTATTTACGTCAAATTGCAAGTCCTCAACCTATTAAGCATAACTGGATAGGTTTTTTAGAATATTATCTTAAGAAAACAAATTTTTAGATTATCTTTCAATACCCTTAAAAGTCCAAAGGCAGAAATAAATAATCACCTTAGCATTAATTGCTGTTTTACTAAATGAACTGTTCTCATTTATTTAAAGCCCCAAAACAGAAATTTCATTTAAAATACTATCCAGGCTTGGGTTTGAAAGTGAGGAGGGGGTGTTTCTGAGAAAATAAAAGAATAATTGTATAAAGCTTCAAATATCTTTTGGAATATTATTGTACTCATTACAGCTTGTTGGTAATAAAGATACAAGGCCTAATAAGTCACAAATGAGATTAGTTTCTGCTTCATTTTTGCTTTATTTGCATCAAAGCACTACTGCTACTGGACATTATTAAATATAAACCACATTTACATTAGGCTTGCTGGCATGTAAGAAACAGAACGTTTTTCAATCTGACACCATTTTGTTTTAATAAAAGGTAGAAATGATTATATCTGTGCAACATTCTGGCTTCCTAATTTCAAAAGGTCACTAAAAAAAGAGAGAGAAAACAAAACAGAAACTCAAGACCGTTGTCTTGTACTCTAGCATGCATTTCCTGAAAGCAGCTATGTGAATAGTATAGGCAATGTGCTGTTGTAAATGATTATCAGTACAGTTCCAGGAGCAAACCTGAAATGCACATTAACTTTTCATGGCAATTGTTCTAGCATGAAGGGTCTCTCCCTCAACACATTCTGATGAATGTCAATTAGTCTTTAATTGCAGCCTCTCCTTATTCTTTTGTACAGCTGGCCTTCATCCTGCCTTCTACCCCCTTTCCCAAACAGGAAGAGGAAACACTTTTCTGTGTCCTGACTCTGCTTCTTAACTTCATCCTCTATGGGTTTCCCTGATAAAGGGCATTAAAAGATGATCATCACTTTTAAAGCTATTGATTCAAAAAAGGGAACTGGGGGTGGTAACAGGGAAGAACAACCGTTGGAACAACATCCATGTCCCACCTCAATAAGAAAGTTTTTGGGAAATGAGATTTGAATACCCAGCGAGAGGAGCAGGTGGCAAGAGTAGAGACCAGATAGCTGCTTAATAATGTTCCCTGAACCAGTAAGTGGCAATGGAGAAGTATAGAGACCCACTCAGCAAACTTCCCCAACCTCTCATGCAGGGATCAGAGACCAGCTTCAAGCGGCAGTTTCTGTTATTTCTGGCTTATACAAATGCTCACATGCATACACATGCACACACTTATTCCCAAACATGAGTATAAAGCTATGTCAACACTTACATCAGAACATCATAACCCTTGTAATGTGTTATGAAATATATAGTCATATTCAAGCAGTATTCAATACCTAGGTTGTGAAACCAACAGACTTTTTCATCTAACTGTTTCTGACCAAAACCAATTTTCACTTACCCAGTTGGTATGCATTGAGACCTGGGAGAGCTTAGAGTAGCAGTGGCAATTGTAGAAAAAAATACTGTTCATAATTTATATGCCATCATCTGAAGACTCACCTGGAATCCTCAATGACCAAATTCTGATTTACAATGAATTGTTACATTGTTACTCAAATGCTGAAAAAGAAAAAGTGAGTGACAAAGTTATATTTGTGCCTATTCTTAGTATGGACAAAGCCACAATGAATTTGGTGAAGGTAACCTCTTTGCTTAGAAGCTTATGGATTATTTCTATGTTGTTCCAAAGAAAAACTAGCATATCAGTGGCCTTATCAACTTTTTGTAGAAAAAAAATTTTTTCCAGCAGTAATTAGGAAAAAAGTATATGGTTTGAAAACTCTGGGATTTGTTTCTTTGCTAGCTTTTTATAGGTGTAAGACAATGCATTTCTTGTAATATTTGTAGAGTATTAGCCAGTGTAGAATCCAAATTAATTAGTAATGATGATATTATATAGTGAATGGTATTCAAAAAAGGTTTGGGATATGAGTTGCCTTGTTCATCCTTCCCACCTTCCACATTACACTTTAATAGGGCTGCCTGATCTACCTGCAGCAAGTCATCTATTCAGCAAATACATGCCACTTTTTCCTCATAATTTTCCATGCAAAAAGGCTGTTTGGATGCCTCCAGAGCAAACATTAACCTTAGCACTTCATGTGGCTATTACAGAGATCTTTTCTTTCCATTAACATTCTTGAAAGCAAAAAATCACTTGTACAAATGTTTCTGGAAAACAAACAAAAACAGCTGTGAATGGCATCAAAGTGAATACATTATTTTTATTCCAACAAATGTTTGTGAATACTTTAATGTAGTAGTCTGCCAGCTCTAGCCTTGAATTCAAAGTTTGAAGAGCATCTATAAAATTTTCCTCCCCCTTCACAACCACACTCTCAATCACTCACCCTGATTTTCTGTTTTCCATACGTTATCTCTAACAAGCAGACTTCTACAACAATAAGCATGCAGGAAAGCTTTTCCTTATTACAGCCTTGCGATATCCTTTAAATATATAAAAATCCAAGCCAGGAAAAGTATGTATAAGACTGTACACACATCAGTGTTCCAATTACATCCCAAATGGCTCTACCATCTCTTTCATAGTTGCCATATCTATTTAGGTTAAAGCCTTAAAATCTATTTGGGTTTCCTACAGAGAGGTCTTGGTTTCTCGGTTTTGACTATACAATGGCAGCAAACCCAGTATTGTGGTATTTAACGGTATTTAATATTTTTTCTTTACTTCTGCAGAAATAGAAAGCATATTTATTTCATTAGAAGAATTAAATTGTAAAGCATTAATGCCAGGTTTCCAAAGTCCAGACTCTCTTCCACCTATTGGGTGTGTAAGTAGACTTAGATGACAAAGTAGAATTGTGTTCCATCTTGTTCTCGTCCCTGAAAATTTGTTAATGCATCTACTTTTGTAACACACCATTTTACCCATAAGACTGAGTCACAAAAAAAAGCAACAAGGCAGAGGAGGAGGACCCACCAAGTTTAAGAATTTTTCAGGGACTTGAACACGGTGGCTTAAGACTGCATTTAGATTCATAAGGCCACTTACATGTCTAATATGTTGGCTCCAAGTGTACAAATATATGTGCATATGCTTCATATGAAAGGAATTAATTGATAATACAGATTGGGTATTTGTACATAGGCTTGATCACCTAAGTGGCTATGTGCACTCCATTTCTGCTGAACTGATCAGTGTGCAATATCTGCTGCATATACAATTCTGCAAGACAAAACTTGGGAATTGTTGCCTGTATATACAGGTACTCAAAAGGTCCTATTATTAAATAAGGTGCTTGTTTTATTAATAGAACATTTTGGAGTGTTATTGATATATAATATAATGCAGAATCTGAATGCTAGCTGCGTCATTCTAATTATCATTGTCTATGGTAGCATCCCCCCTCCCCTACTATGTCCCAATATTGCTTCAAGTAGTGCTATTTTGTTGGCAATATCTCTAATGCAGCAATGCCAGCATTTTTACCACCATGGGATATACACCTGAATTCACCACCTCCTAAGATAAGGCTCCTTTAGAGCATGTGCATATAATGGATAAAGGTTACCTTAAATTTTATACCTCTATTACTTGGAATCAGTCATTAAATTATCTGCAAAAAGATGGTTCTAAAAATGCATTCTGTCTTAATTGTTTGAATAGATCATAAAATACATTTCCTTTTTCTTTACCCATGAGATGTCAATAACACCACAACATTGGTGGTCTTTATTTATTGTGTTTTAGGAGAGGGGGGTTTATTTGCTTGAATGCAATTCTAAAAATAATAGGATTATTCTCATCTTTCATTTAGCTTAATAATACAGCACATACATTTGTCAATCAAATTAGAATTACTGTCAGACCATAATAATGCGTTTTAGTTTAGCCAATATCAGTCAGACCTGATTTATTTGCTTAATACAAATCTAATTGACTTTCAGGCAGCACTTCTCTTTTCAGCTGTTAACCGACCAAGTACATCTTTAATTTCCAAGACCGATGGTTTGGTAGCAGTTGAGAGGAAGAATGATTTGCATAAGGCCCCAGAAGGGTGCCAAAACTCTTCACGCTTTAAACAACAGCTTTTATTATTCTGTAAGTGGATGTGTTGAATTTTCATGCTTTTGTTTCCAGTTCAGCCCTGACAGAAAAGAATAAAGTAGATTTTGCCAGCACCCCTGCTGTGCCCTGGGGGAGAAATTCAATGTGCCTCATTTGTCTTAATTGGTGAACCGCCCTTAGCACCAGCTTTTTCTATGAATATATTAGCATAACAGACAGAAAAGTCCAAGCCCACTTTTGCAGAGATAGTTTTTGTTTTCTTTTTAAGAAAAATAAAAAATGCAAAGAAAGAGAAAATACATGCTTCAGCTCTTGGGCTTCTTCCTGTTGTTGTTGTTGTTGTAAAACACTCTATAGAGAAAAAAATGCATCTAGTATATTTTATCTCTCCAATGTTGTTAGAACAGGGTAGAGAAAAATGTGATAAATACCATCCATGACAGAGAGCTGAAAGCTGCTCTTTATTCTTCATAATGTGCTAATCCTATATATTTGTTCTCTGGCTGGTTATGTTGCTTTCTCAGATGGAGGTGATAGTTTTACACACAGAGACTGATATGTGGTAACTATGAATGAATCTAGTAACAAAAAACAATCTTACAAAAGTGAATTTATTAACAATAAAACAAAATGCAGTTATCTCTGTCAAAGCAGGATTTCAAGCCTTATGCCTATTCATTTGAGAAATATTAAATTCATCTTCATGCTTTTCATTTCATAAAAGAGCTCTAAATCTGGACAAACAATCTGTGCAGTGTAAATCATTGCTAAATCAGGTCCCTTTCACCATCAGATTGAACTAATGGGATTTAAAGGGTAGTTTTTTTTTAAAAGAAGTATTTAGTTTACATGTTCCCTTGACTGGTATTAATCCTTACGTATGTGGGACTGGTCAACCACTGCTAGTACAATGAAAAAGATGAGACATAGGGAGGAAATAGGTAATTTCTTAATAAAAATGTGATATATATACTTTTTAGAAATGTGGTTGTATAGAAACTGATGTATCCATCTTTGGTCTTGATATTTTTTCCTTTGGTATCTAATATACTGCATCAGTCACACACCTATTTTTGGGATTTTTAAGCATCTTATAGACATGTTGAAAAATGAAAATGAAAATATTATTTGGAGCAGGATTTTTCTGTTAACTGGAGGTGTTAATAGCGTTGCGGTTTGATTCCAGCAGGGTCTGGCATGGGACAGTTAGCATAGCTTCTGGAGGACCAACAAGCTCTTAATTTTGGAGTTTGTGTGTGTTTGTTCACCCTGTCATTTCCCAAACTTAGCCAAATACTGTACCAATAATAAAACTCTCAAGCTTATTTCTCTTCCTCATTATTCCTCCATTTCTCTCTCATGTGCCTCCCTCTCCCCACACCACATACTCTGTTATCCTGTCCTAGCTGTTATGTCTTAGCAAGTAGTAGCAGAGTTGTTTTGTTTTCATGTGCAAATGAATCTGCTAAATAATTATTTAGCATGATGTGTTTTTGAAAGCATGTAAATAGCTGGGAAAATTGTTCTTTGCAAACTTTCAGACACAAGCACCCTTCTTCAGGCATAGGGAGAGTCTGCTGGTGTTTTGTGTAAATAAAAAATGCCTACATGCTTTCAGGAGTATTAGTTGTAGCCATGTTGGTCTAAGGATATAGGCAGACACGGTTCTTTGGGTAAATGTGCTAAACAAACAATCTAGGGAGCCTGAAAGACAGGCATGCACACGCATGAACTCTCTCTCCTCACCCCTACCCCATTGCAACTTGACATCCTCTGCCTGGATTTCCACTGGGACTGTATTCAGACCCCATTGGTTTAGCATAATATCCTATATTACCTAAACAAAGCAGAATATTGTTGCAAGGAACAATTTTTCCAACTATTTAGTTGGTCTAATAAAAGATATTACATTTACCCAAAGACCCTTGTCTGCCTATGTCCGTAGACCAACACCCTACAACCAAGACCCTTGAAAGCATGTAGGCATTCCACTCTACCAGTGGTTTCATTTACATTATAAACATGACAAAGGTTTACAATAGTTTATCTGATAATCCCCACTGCTTTGCTAAACAAACAATCCAGGGAACCTGAAAGGCAGGCATGCAAATGCACACGAACACTCTCTCCCCACTCCTACACCCCCTCAACCTAACACCCTCTGCCTGGATTTCTATTGGGACTGTATTAAGACCCAGTTGGTTTAGTACAATATCCTATATTACCTAAACAAAACAGAAAAAGAATAACCCCTTTGTCTGGGGTGCTCAGTTCCAGAAGGTATTACATTTCTAATATGGGTCATTTCCTGATAAGGAAGAAGGATTAAAACTGCTAATTTGGTGAAAACTAAATTAATTTAGCAATATGCTGAACTGAAAGTAATGATATATGTGGGAGAAAGAGGGGGACACCTATACCTACATTTGTGGTCTTTAATTTTCCACTTTAAGAAATGTGCAACAAATGGTTTGTATATAAACAAGACAGGAATCTACATACTAGTCAAATGTATAACACTGTCCGCATCTGCACAAGATGCTGACTGTGTTACTGTGCAGTAGCACTGACAAACAGCCTTTTTGAGATGCTGACTGTGCAGTAGCCCGAGACTTCTGTGCAGTAGTGTTGTATCACAGTTTCTGCCACAGAACACTACTGCTCAGTAGTCTTGGGCTACTGCACAGTCAACATCTCATGTAGCTGTGGCCACTGAGCATCTTTTGGATTTCTGTAACTATTACTAATTATTTGTATTATAGACACACCTGCAAGACCCTGCTCATGGACTAAGACCCCATTGTGCAAGTTACTGGTGAAAGAACAATTCAGGGCAAAGGACAAAATACACAGAACAAGTAGATGAGCCCTGCGTCAAAGAGTTTGTGTTTTAAGTGATTCAGTATCAGTGAGTGAGTCCCTGTTCCCCTGAGCACTACCAGGAGTAATTAGGAATAATGGCCACAGGTTGACTAAGAGTAGGCTCAGGCTAGACATCAGGAAGCAGTACTTCACAGTCAGGGCGGCTAGGATCTGGAACCAACTTCCAAGGGAAGTGGTGCTCACTCCTACTCTGGGGGTCTTCAAAAGGAGGCTAGACAATCACCTAGCTGGGGTCGTTTGACCCCAACATCCTTTCATGCCATGGCAGGGAGGCAGGCTTGATGATCTGCTCAGGTCCCTTTTGACCCTACCAACTATGAAACTATGAATATCAATTCTGATCTACTCAAACCAATATGCACAATAAAAAATTATCCATATGTACAAGTTGACTGATATCCAGCCTCAGGGATTTTTGAAAACAGATATGGCCCTTCAGTGTATTTGTTTAATCCATTCTCTGAATCGTCCTGGAAGGTGGCATTAGCCTCATCCTCCCTGTGGGACCATGTTGGGCTAGCTGCAGCATTCTACCTTTCAAGTCTTTTAGAGCATATCCTATTCCCACTCTGCTCTGTAGGGAATGAGGAGCCACTTTCATTAGGTCTTCAGAGGTAGATCTCAGTGGGGTATTCATAGGTTTTTTTATTTTCTTCTACCTCTGCCCACCCATCCTATCCCTACTTTGTGAGTTCTTCTCATGTAAGAGTAGATAGGATTTATTAGGATCAGCTGGACAAACAAACCCTTAAACCACAAATAATATTGTGAGAAGCCTCATGTGGTTACTATGGAGTTCTCAAGTATTCTTCAGCAACCCTGCATTTGGACAGGTTTTTATAAACATTAGCATGTATGGGACTCCTTAACACTCATCTAATTACTTAAGTAAAGGTTATGTCCCCAGACTTGCATATAGAGTCCCTATAGTGGAAAGTATAAGGGTTAGTATTTCACCTGGGTGGAGTTCTCTGGGATCTGAGACAGAAGTTCAATAAACTGATTTAACCTAAGCCAGTGATGCCTGATACTACAACCATTCAGGTTTATCTTAAACTGGTTTTGGTCATTTTGAAAGTGGTTTATGTGCACTGAACTTCTTTTGTGTTGCAGATTTTAACTGGCTTCTGATCTCACTTATGGTTTATGTGTAATTTCTGTCCCTCGCTTAGAAGATGCCTTGGGAAACAGCCTGTAGCTGTCAGAACCTGGAGGATAAAGCAACCATATGGTCAACCATATAGTGAGACAGGAATAAGATACAGTCATTAGCTTTTTAGTCAGCAAAGATGGAAGGTCTGAGGACCCTCTGAAGAAATTGGATAGGTCTTGGAGGGGATAGTGATGCAGCTGTCTGGCAGAAGGAAGATGAGGTGAGTCAGACATTTCCATATATATGAGCATCTTCCCCTCAGGCTTTTGGAATGTATTGTATCAGAAACTCAGGCTTGGTGAGAGTGGGCCCAAGTGAATATGTGGAAGTGCATAACAACCCATTTATTCATGCAACCACCTGAATTGCAGTTGCAAAAACTACGTGAACAAATATTATCCAAAACGTTCATTTTTTTGTGTAAGGGTTAGTCTCTACTTAAAATAGTTCGCCCACTATGAAGTTGTAAAGCACATAAGCACCTAATCATCTGTTTCCAGTTTTTTCACTCTATTTAGAAATGTGTGTGGATTCATGAAAGCTGTCTACATGCTTGACATGTACTGACTTTATATGTTCTCCATTCATTTGGAAAAAATGAATAAAAGTATCATTTGTGATGCTCACAAGACTGTCCCACATTTTGAGTCACAAGTCCAACCCCCTCTCCCTGGCAAACGAGGGACTAATGATTTTGCTATGTGAGTGTACAAGCAAAAGAAAGCATTCATATTTTAAATGCAGAAACTGCACTTATTCATATATAATGTAAATTATAGTTTTTTCCAAAAGTGTGACTTTTAAGACATTGAGACATTGCTGGCTGAGGTTTAGGTGGTGTCACTCTCACTGTTCATGAATAAGGCAGTGTGAAAATTTCACAAGCCACATATGTTATGTGAAGCATCTGTGTCTTTAAGAAAGTTCTCTCTGTCTCTGTGTTATACAATGTAAGTATTTATTCCTAATCAAAGTCTTGAGTAAATAGGCATGTAATACATGCTACTTGCTGCATGTTCTCTGAGTCACCACTTCCAGAGAGCTGTAATTAATAAAACATCTGCAAAGCTTTCTAAATTATTTTTTATTTTTCTTTGCTGAAATTAAGCCCTCTGCTTTCACTAACTGTGCTTCTGCTTAAAACTGAACATTTCATTGTAGGCAAAATAAAGAGCTATAACGTACAGTTCTGCAGCTAATGTGATGAACTAAAAATAAATGTACATGCAGAAAAATGCATATTCCAAATTTTTTTTCAAGATTCAAGGCATTTGCAGACCCATTCAATTCTTGTGAATGGGTTCTAGCTGTTCAAAGAATGGTTTAGTGGAAAAAAGGGCTACTTTTTCTCTAATATTGTTTTGATATTCAGGAGACAGAGAATTTGTCATAACAACTTGCTTTTTGGTTCTTAATATACCATGTAAAATAAAATATTATACTGATGTCTGAATGTTATACTATTTTTTATAAATTAGTGTGGGTTTAATTATCACATACAAGAACCTGAAGTGAGTAAGTATTTTGAACATCTTGGTGACATTACTCTAGTATTGATAAGGATTTGTTTCCTACATGTCTCACAATAGCTTTTGTCACCTGGTTTTTATAGCTGATAAACTCTATAAGAGGTTGCCATCCTCAGCAACAAGAGCTCCAAACTCTGAACACTCCATGTTGTCTAGTCTAGTATTCAGCCTTGCTGCTCACACTTGATCCAGCATGTCACTGGCCTGCCAAAAAACCTTCAAAAGACATTTGTCACTGGATCAAAATCAAATATGTATCCTGGCTGTTAAGAAGGGTTTTGTTGGACTAAATGACTGCACCATTTTAGACAGTGCTGCAAGATTAATGATGACACTGGTTGACCAATTTTCACCCTTGGGGCAGTATTACAAAGATGTGGCCTTTCCATGCACCTGATGTCATGCATATCAAATGCATCATTCCTTATCCTATGAGTCTTAGCAAAGGTCCACATTCCCTTCCTTCCCCACTGAGGAAGATTAACATGGTGTGGATGTAATTTATCTTGTGGGGGGGGGTTGGATAGTCATATACTTGCTGGTGTTATGTTATATGGGTTAATCTCCTAATCGCATGGAACATTTTAGGAGTGTATGTCCTTGACAGGTTTGAGGCCTCTGGCATGTCTTTTTGAGCCAAAGCAAATGAACTGCTCTTCCTCGCTATCATTCTTTAGGGTCAAGAGCTACCAGCAGTCAATCAGCTTTCAACTATCTTTATATATTCTTCAATCTGATCCAAAGACCCTAGCTACTTAGCTTTGTTTTGCAACATACTATTATTTAAAACCATGGGAAAATTCAGGGAACAAGGCTTAATAAAGTTGTTTTGCCATTTGCATGTTCTGAAACTATTGCTATTACTAAGGCTGTCTTTTTCTATTAACATTTTTCCCTAGATTTATCCTATGCTGTATGATGAGCTGCACAGCATTTTTTTCCATTTGCCCTGGTAATTACTTTACATTCAACTTCCAGATTCATGCCTTTCTTTTCACACAGTACTGAGCTGTTCTTTCTCTCCTGCTGCTCATGTCAGAGGCAGTTGAACTTGGAGGTCAGCATGAAGGAAAAAGAACAACATAACTGTATGCCACAAAAGCCAGATGTTCAGTAAAATCATGGAGAATCTTGTCAGGAAACACCATTGAAGTTCATGGGAGATTCACCACTTTCCCAAAGGAAATAGGAACATTGTATTCTCAAAAATGGCAGTCGTCTCTTGGCAGTAACTTGCCCAGAGAAATAAAACATGGTTTTGCCTTGGTATTTATTCCACAGTAAATCTATTTTCTATTTTTATCCCTGCTTTTACTTTCTTGCCATCTCTCTCTCTCTCTCTCTCTCTCTCTCTCTCGCTTTCTCTCTCTCTAGTTGGATTTGTGTATATGTGTAATATATAGAGTGAAAGAAAAATATGCACTGAATAATTTACTGAACAGTTTTGTTTCTTTTTCTATTTATAAAATGTTCACAAACAGGTCACAAAATTCTCAGACGTATTCGTTATTCAGACGTATGCACAGAAATGTTTTCTATATGAATAATTCTGAATAGCTCACTACTTACACTTGAACTTTGCAACTTGCTCTGTTTACGGTTATGCCATCATGTGGTACTCTTTCTGTTGCTCCATTGGCTTGTTTATTTAATTAACACATGTTGTGATGCTGATTATAGAACCTCTTAAATATGTAATTAGAAATTGCTTTTGTCAGATGCTCAAGCTTAAATTTAGCTTTTCACGGTGTTTGTAATGGTGACATAGTTGGGAATGAAAATTTGGGTGGATCCCAATGAATGGAGAATGGGCAATGGCAAAAGTTTTGATATTACAGCAAATCATTTACACACAAATGATTTAAAACAATTAAAATTATAATTATATTACGTATTGCATCAGCACATCCTGCCTCCAGAAACAATGTTTAAAAAAAAAACAACAGAAAAACCCTGGGTGCCTATAGACATGCTTATTCACATTCTAATTAGAACTCATTGAAGCAGACTCAGTTAATTGAGACTGCTCTGCCTTCTAGTTAGAACGCTCCACCCTCACCTCACCATCACATGTATCGAACTCCTATGTGTTTCAAAATGGCTTCAGGGGTGCTTTAGCTAAACCTCATTGAATGAGCTTTAGATAAAGCATCCTGTGGCCACTTTGAAATGTGCAGGTGCTTAATATATGTAATGGTGAGCAGTTGTAATTAGAGCAGCTATGCAGGAACCCTCACCCCTGAGTATGTGTATAGGCAGCCCCTGTTACCAGATTTACTTGAAGGTGTCCTTAATATTGGCTCAGATTTGATGGGAAGTGGGTGCTAACTGGCTGTGGCTCACTAGTTCCATCCATGGCTATGCCTCTGTTGGAAATGTCTATAAAAAGCATAAAATGAAGATATTACAAATACATAAGAATCAAATGAGCACAAATTTCAACCTAAAAAATTACTGTTTGCTTGCCTTTACAAGAAACATTTTCATATTTCCTCTTTACAGTCTTAATTGCTTAGTTTACCAGTTTCTTCCACATATAGCTGGTCAAAAAAAGGAAACAAAAAATGTGTGATTTTTTTTTAATTATTTTTCATTCAAGTTTTCAAAAAGAATTGATCATTTCTTTGTTCATAGTGCATCTTGGAAAGTAAAATTGGGTAGCTTTAGTCTTAACATTAAGTGTTTTTCTTTTTTCTTTTGTCTCCTTTCTCCCCTCTTTTCTTCCATTTTTTCCATTTTGCTACAGAGTAAAATGTAAAAATAATGGATGGTGGGTAAAGAGAAAGAACCACTATGCCTCTAATTTATCTTTCTTTTGCCAGAACCTTAGATGTTCATTTTCATAGACTGGCTGTTAATGCATGAGCGGGTGGGGTCCATTTTAATACATGGGCACAGAAACCCTATTGTGATTGGAAATAAGGTTCCTAGTACTATATGCATCTTTCCTGCCTCTGTGATCAAACAAGGCCTGTGAAATGATGGAGTAGTAGAATAAGAGGTAGATATATTCATTCCTTTTGGAAAGCAAACTAAGACAGATGACTCCAAAGCAGTTTGGGTGCCCCTATCTCTGAAAACTCACTATCAGGGGCAGATCCAGAGAGGGTGCAATATTGCAAATGCCTCTTCCCCCGCAACCCTCCCTTGGCTCCTGGCAGTGTCTGCCTGGAGCCCCTGTTCCATTCAGCTCCAGAGACCAGGGGGTGAGCAGTGCTACTGCTACTCATCCCCTCCTTTCCCCTGTTGAATGCAGTAGGGAAGGGGAAGAGAGAGGAAGGGTGAACAGCATCAGTATTCACCCTCTGCACTCCAGAGCCACATGAAAGCAGGTGCTCCAGCCAGACCGCAGCCCCATCAGCTGGTGAACTCAGAGCTCACTGCTCACATGGAGCTCCAGAAGAAACCTGCACTGACCAGGCGGTGAACTCAGAGCACACTGTGCATGTGCAGCCCAGACAAAGTGACAGGGCTGCAACTCCTTTGTCCCATTCCTGCATCCACTGCTTCCCACTGCTATTGTAATCTTCCCCAAAAATCTGAAGGCCAAACCTGTGCAACTATGGTACCAGTGCAATGCGTATTGGGTGTATGTGGTGCTGCCTTGAAGAACTTAAGAGGCAGGCATAGTAAACACATTGCTCAATGATCTAGGATGTGAGTACACGTTACATTTCATACATACCATTAGAAGCAGAGTGATAGCTGACAACATAATCAGCATTAAGAGGTTTCACAGACAAAGATCAAATGACTATCTGTTTGAATGATGCCTTAATAAAAGAAGGCCTAGCCAGTCTCCACAAATTCCAACTAGCTTTAACCATCCAGGTTGCTAGAATGGTATAATTAGAATGGTAGCTATCTAGCCTGGCCGAAACTTAGAGAAGACATTTTTGTGCATCTTCCAGGGAAAGATGCACATATTAAGTGTGTGGACTTTGTCAGAGTTTTATTAAAATCATTGGCAATATTACCATTCATACCAGATCAGCATGTGCCCCAGAATGTCTAAATCTGGCTAAGGCAACATGGATTTAGTTCCAAGACAAGGAAAATACATTCAATCACTTCTCTCCTTGTCCTTGTTTTATTACCTTCCTATGGAACATGGCACTGACTTCCCAAGAAAACTTACTCTTGGGACATCTCTACTCTTATAAGGGTATAAACATCTCTGTCTAGAAGGAGAAGAATATCTCTGAGCTCAACCATTGAAACTTGGGTCTGTTTCTTCCCATTATTGTGGATGAATCCACTTCATTATGCTAACCCCACAACTCAGCAAGTAAATTCAGCTTTTGCTTGTTGATTGCAGTAACAAATCAGTTTCATCTTTACAAGTGCTTACCCTGCCAAGCAAAGCCTTTTCTGGTTTCACTGGCAGGACGAAGTTGTCTGGTTGAAAGGAAGACATAACTGAAATCCATCTAACAAACCATTCTGCCTCAGCAAGAGGTGGAAGTTCAATCTGCATTTACCATGGTGAGTGTTTTGCTGCATGTGCTTGAGCAGTTCTTTGCACTGAAATGTCCTTGCAATATCCTCTGTTTCAAATGTTCAGTTGCTATTGAAAGCTGCTGGCAACATTATTTGGTTCCTGAACTGTCAATGTGATGGTGTATTGCTGATAAGTTGGGTAGCTCTATCTTCAGTGATTTTGGATAAAAGAAAGATCTATGATTAGGTTTTCTATGTAATGTAGATATGACAAGACTTTTCAAATCCATGTAGCCCCCACATAATTTAGCATTATTTAAGTCTCTCATTTCCCACCTTATAATTATAATACATTAAGCTGTTTCACAGATACTGAATATGAAAGTGTACTGGCACTAAAGTATTTTTTACCCTAATGTTATCAAGTCTGTAATATTTTAACAAGAAAGAAGACCTAAATGCAAATTTACATTCTCTTTGTATAACATTTATGCAATAAAGGATGAGCTGAGTACATGATTTTTCATTTCTGGATAGCTAGGAATAGTAATGCATGAGCTGAAAAAGAGAACATTAATCTCTCAAGCTGCTAAGAAATGAAATGTCACATAGAGCAACTTGTTCTTCACTGGTGCTTTCCCAGCATAGCTTTTTTTCATGAGATTCTTCATCAGAAGGAAAAAAAGATCATACTACTTCTGATTATATTAGATTACAGCACATCTAAAGTCTTTCATATATTCTGATTTAGATACTGTATTTGGAATATGATGTCCTCATGTATCATTTCGTTCTCTCTCTGTATTACTTAAGATAATTCTGGGGGGGAGGAGGAGCGCTAGGATATTTTTACATATATTTTATTTTATTATGTAAAACATTAACCTCAATTTAAAACAAAAAATAAGTTTATTTAAGTTATATTTCTAATTTTTCCTCAGAATAGCTACTGTGGTTACCACACTGTCATCTTCATAGGCATGACTTTTCCACGTGTGCATGGGCATGAACATGCATGTATAAATATGTATGCCAAAGACATGATTATTAGATGCATTTCCTTATGCTACTGATTGAGATGTTCATATAGATTGAAATGCAAACCCATACAAAGGTTCTGTACAGGCCCCTGCTGCTGTTTAATAGCACTTCTGTCCTGTTTTAAGGATCTAATTGGTACTTGAGTGATGTAAAGGTCTCAGGTGCGCTCTTTGCATACAGGTGAAACCCACTAATGCTGAGCAATGTGTGTTCTTTGACATTCTCCCCAAAAACTATTTTAAAGGGTACAGCACTAGATAAACAAAAAAGAAGCTAGTAAGGAAAACAATAAGAGTGGTTATACTCATAATAGTAAGGTAGAAAGGAGAATTCAGTTGCATACCAGTTAACCTGTTTGGTGTAATTGTACAACCAGTTTGTGTGTTTGTACATACATGTACAGGGAAAATATAGATGTCAACAGATATTAATAAAAACTTCATTTCTGAAATATTAATCCATTCATTTATTTTTTTCTCCTTTTATGAGCTAAGTATTGATCCCAGATGCAATCCCAAAATATTCTCAGCAACATATTTATTATAAAGAAAGTCACTCCATATTGAAAGGATTTGCAAAACATGGTCTGTATTATCTAAGCCCTGTATTTTCCATATGTAGTCTAGGTTATCAATACAATTTGTTAACAGTTATTCAGACCTCAAAACTGAACACTGCATTCCATAACTGATTAAAACTTGATTCTGTTTTGAGGGCTAGATCAAAATCACACAGAAGGCAGTGTCCTTTGTTTCATTGACTTCAGTGGACTTTGAATTGACCCTCAAGCATAGTGGATTGAACACCATGTAGTAAAACAAAGCTAGAGAGAACAAGGGAACTGTATAATTGGTCATTTTTCTGTAACACATGTAATGCAATGTGATATGAAAGTTGCCCCACTTGGTTTCTTTATATAGCTATGATTGCTGTACATTGATTTGCTGGAAATTACACTAGATGCTCAACAATAGCAACAACAAAATTTACTTATCTGCTGTTCAGTTCCATTAAAATCCTGGGGAGCAGGATGATTCCTAGTTTACTTACCTTTCATAGTTACCATTTCACGCAGTGTCATTTGTCTTAGAACAGCTACTCATTTCATAGACATTTCATAGACATTTGGGCTGGAAGGGACCCCAGAGGACCATCAAGTCCAGCCCATGCTGGAGAAGAAAACTCTTACTTTAGAGGAAAAGTTTATCGTGGGTGGTGGGTCTTATTGGACCAATGGCATGGTTGGGATAGACTTAGACAAGCTCTGAAATGAATGCATTCTTTTTGTGTTTCATCTTTGCACTCTCAGAAAAAGAAATATATAGGTGTGTGGTGAAAACAGCATTCAGATATTTCCATATCCCACATTTTTTCAACTGCTGCTTGTTTTGGCATGATGGCATAAAGAACAAGCATGTATTAGAGGACTTATAGTCCCCTAATAATAGCTAGTGAATGAGAGTAGTGTAGTAATGAATAAAATTAATATCATTAGAAACCTGCTTTTTATCTCTATTAGCCACCACTGTTGAAGAATTTCCTGAGGTGAGTCCTGAACACATGAGGAGGTTTAACCTCAGTCCCTGATGCTCAACAGAACTTCCAAGGGAGAGCAGACTATCACATGAATCACAGGGTTTTTAATGCAGAAGGTAGGCAAGTTTGGCCTAGAGGATTGGCCTTGTGTGGGATGAAATGGCATCATTGACATAAGGTTAGGGAAAACTCAACCCTTCATTTCTGCTCTCAAAAGAGTAGAATTTTTTAATGGTCTATAATGAAATCCAGTGTCCAGCATGACAATGAAATGTATTCCTCTATGTCACAAAAGACTTAGAGGAATACACTGCATAAAACCTTGAATGCTGAAAATCTATAAGAGTTCTACTGCAAAAGGGCCATTTATGGAGCAATACTCTGGAGCAGTCCAGCCTCGGAAGTCAAATAAAAGTGTTTTTCTAATTCAGACATTTCACCATCCCTACATCCTGTCCACATCTGGTAACAAAAATGCTACACTGATTTCTGAAGAAATATAACTTATAAACATTCTGACACCTTGCTTTAGGGTATCTGGAGGGGTGGTCTATTCTACAGTATGACCATTGGTTGGTTCTTCAAATATTCCAGTCACTGCTGCTCAGAAAAACTGTGGTAGGTACAATATTTAAAACAATACCAAATTCAAATAATAATTTATTTATAATGTATACAATAGCATCCATCCAAAGATCCCAAAATACTGTGTAAAAATTAATAAATCCTCAAAATATTTTTGTGTTACTATATTACAAAAGGGGAAATTTGCTTCAGAGAGATTAACAATCCTGCCCATGTCCACATAAATCAAGTCAGCTCCACTGAATCCCTGTTCTTACCAAACATAACAAGGCTATTGTTACCCATTACTGATGAATAATTGTGTTGTAGGAACAAAAGGGAAAAGGACTGTTGCCTCGTGATGGGAATGCCCACAGAACAAAAGAATCATTATATATTTGTTCTGGGAGCAGAAAATAAAGTTAACAAAGATGTTCTGACAGTGATTTTTTTTAGGAATTCATTTATCCCCGGTTTAAAAAAAATGCTTAGGGTCAAAATATTGATTTTCCTTGTATTTTTTTACCAATTTTTGTTTTAATTTGAACCTCTTAATGATGTGAAAGGTCAAATAGTTAATCACTGTCCTTAAACTAAATGTATTGGGGAATAAAACAACAACAAAAAGGTAACAATTTTTCTTGGTTCTTCTTGTTCTGTTCATTAATGATACTCAATACAGTGCAGTTTTTAATAGAGAAGTGATGGGCCTGAACAGCCACATTCAAATTGGAACCAAACTTGGAGACTTTTAGTTCTGTCCATTATAAAAACAAAGAATATCTGTGAAATTTGGATCCAGACACAAATTTTCCTAGAGTTTAGTTAAGTTTGTTTGGTGGGTTGTTTTTCAGGCCCATCTTTAATTATAATAACATATAGAAGACATTTTTTACTAATGTGTGCCTATTTCTGTGTGTTGGTAGGTCTGTTTGCATGCTGGTGTAGGACATAAGGGTGAATAAAAATTGTCCCTTTGCTCCATCCTCTTGCTTTCTCAGGTGATATAACAGGAGTAAGAAAATTCTAATGGTAGTGTTAAATTCTCCCATTGTCTCAGTGAAAGTAGTTACAATGGCAAAAGGTGGAGTATTGGGTCTTATAAAACAAATGCATACAATGTATGAGCAAGTGATTACCAATTAGATTATTCTAGTCCAGGCATGAGCTGAAGAGTCTGCTCCTTCACTATGACTTCAGGGAGTGTGTAAGTGGTTATTTTGTCCTATTCTAAGCTGATCTATTCTGTGATTCGGAGTTTTGCTCTCTGATTCTTTCCCAGTGGATTATGGGAGAACTTTGCAATTCTTCTGGGCATGCAGCACAGTTGTGGGAGAGCACTGTGGCACTATCTGCATTCATATGATTCCATCTGCATCCTTACTTCAAAATGAATGTGTTAAAATGGATTAATAGCCCATATAAAAGCAGATTTAGGAATCTATACCCTACCAACATGCTGTAAACTTGGACTCCAACTCAAACAACATATGGATCTGTGAAATTTTAACAAGCTGTGTTGCTCTCGAATTGGGCTTGTCAGCCACAAATAGATTCATCAGGCATCTGACTAGACCTCTTTATGTGTACACCATGATCCAGAAGATAGACAGTTGCATACATCCTACCATACCAATATGCAGACCATTTGGGTTGAAAACACAGCTCAACTTGGCTGACAGGTTTTTCTGTGTGAAAGGAAGAGTGTTATGGGCAACATTCAAGCAAGTGTTAGGTCAGCAGTAAAATACTTTTGCCTGAATGCTGAGGGAAGTATGCTGAGCTGCATCTAGGCCTTATGGGAGAGTATTTCCAACACAGAGCAATGGAACCCAGGAAGTAGATGTTTTCTAGCATGGTCACCAAGTGTCTTCTGGTCTGTTCCAGAAGCAATGCAGTAGCATACTGTACCCAACACTGGAGCTAGGTCTGGTATTGCCAGGCTCAAGAGCCCAAGCCCTTTACAGACCTGGACTTACAGGATGATAGCTTGGCTTTAGCATGCACACATGCCTGTGAGCTGCCCTTTTGTTCTCACCTGCCACATCTTGATTTTACTAAGTAAACAGAATGCTCCCAGTGGTAATGGGGCTCTGTGTGTGTGAAGATGTATGCTCTTTGTGAGGCTCCTGCCTCCCCTTCACTCTGTCTACACATCAACCCAGATGTTTTAAGGCCTCAGAGGTGATCTTAGGCAAGGAAGGATAATAAAAGTACCTATTTGCTTTATAATATTTTGATTAATTTATTTTGTTCAAGAAGATACTATCATTAGATTTTATGACTTACTATGAATACTGAAGAAGTACAGCACTTTTATCACAACAGTAATCAAGTAGAGAAGTGGATGGAAGGAATTTCATGAATGGGGATTTGGCTGGAATTTACACATGTACATTTCAAAATGTGATTAGCCCTGCTCCACAAGTTGTCTTGTGGTAGTGTTTCACGAGGAAACACCTCCATATGGGACTACAAAAGTCCTTAGTTGTCTTCCCTTGGGCTTCTGGAGAATCTCAGAAAGATCCTGTTTGACTACCTAGGCCAAGCTTCAATTGTCTCAGTATATACCTTGATTTAGGTATGTAGGCTTTCTAATGTTTGAGTGCCTACCCCAGGAAGACAATTCAAAATGACTTGGTGAGGCATCTAGGGTTCCTAAACCATCAATGCAGATGGCTAAGACTGAGTCATTGTTAGGGGGCTAAGAGCTCTAAACAGAGAATGGCAAGCATTAAGCATCTTCAAAGGGCAATTCAGGAGGCTTAGCAATACTTAGAAGTAGCTATTGGAAAATGCTAAATCATTGGGAGCTATCGAAACTCCAGAACCTCCTGGGAACTTAGGCATATGATTCAAACTAACCATTAGTCACCTCCATTCATAATAATACAGACTTCTTGCAGATGTGTGTGTTGGGGGGGAAGAGGGAGGCACGCTTTACTGAAAGAAGCAGCACGTTACTTTGACCCAGCTCTGTACCATCTGTATAGATGAGGCACTTCAGTGTGGCTTTTTGGTGCTTTTATCTAATAGCTGATTCAATCAGCTATTAGTAAAAATTGCCAAAAAAAGACCCATTAAAGTGCCTGATCTATATAGAAGTTGGGTGAGCCAGGTCAAAGTAATGAGCTGCTTCTTTTGGGCATGCACTGGGCTTTAAAGTAAAGTGCAATTCATTTGTTTTTATCCATGTTTGCAAGCAGCCACAATGATTATAACAGATTATTTCTGAGTCAAGCTACCCTACAGTTTTTACTGCAGACTTAGACTCCAGTTACCCCAGTACACATGCAGTATCTGTGTGCTGCTTAATATACCGCCTTCCTCCTGCTCAGTGCAAACAATTACGATGTCATAGGGATAACGGAGACCTGGTGGGACTCCACCCATGACTGGACCACGTGGATAGATGGCTATACCCTGTACAGGAGGGATCGTGTAGAGAAAAGGGGTGTAGCTCTCTATGTTAAGGAAAGCTACGCGTCCCTGCAAGCCGATATTGGCGACCAGGGTGGATGGCTGGAGACCCTCTGGGTTAAAATCCGTGGGGAACACGGCACAGGGGACACAATGGTGGGAGTCTATTACAGACCTCCCACCCAAAGTCCTGAGCTTGACCAGGAGTTTGCCCAGGAACTGGCTGAGGCAGCTTGCTCCAGGACCATGGTTGTCATGGGTGACTTCAATTACCCGGACATCTCGTGGGAGGATCGCTCAGCAAAATCTGAGCGGTCGCAGAGCTTCCTCTCATGTGTGGATGACCTCTACCTGACTCAAGAAGTCTATGGGCCAATGAGAGGCAAAGCGCTGCTCGACCTGGTACTGGCTACGGGGGATGACCTAGTCGGCAACCTAGTGATCGATGGGAAGCTGGGTGACAGCGACCACGAGCTGATCACCTTCACCATCCGCCGAAAAGCTGGCAAGTCAGTAGGCAACACGGAAGTCCTTGACTTCAGGAAAGCCGACTTTGACAAGCTCAGGAGGCTTGTCAGTGAGGCCCTAAGGGACTGTGACCACAGGGAGAGGGGAGTTCAAGAAGAGTGGTTGCTCCTCAAGGGAGCTATCCTCAATGCACAAACTAAGTCTATTCCATCTCGAAGGAAAGGCAGCAAGAGGGCACAGCAGCCCCCCTGGCTCTCCAGGGACCTAGCAGACCTCCTGAGGCTAAAAAGAAAGGCCTACAAAGGATGGAGGATGGGAGTGACCTCCAAGGAGGATTATTCTGCACTGGTCCGGTCCTGTAGGGAGCTGACCAGGAAAGCCAAGGCTGCAACTGAACTCCAGCTAGCTGTGAGCATCAAGGACAATAAAAAGTCCTTTTTCAGATATGTGGGGAGCCGGAGGAAAAGCAGGGGCAACATTGGACTCCTGCTGAACCAGATGGGGCAACTGACAACTGACACCCAGGAAAAAGCCAACCTATTAAATAGGTACTTTGCGTCAGTCTTTCATCAGCCCCATGGGACCCCCATGCCCGCTACAGGGCCGGGAAGTCCGGGTGAGGGTGATCCCCTGCCCTCCATTAATGCTGACTTCGTGAAGGAACATCTTGAGAAGCTGGATACCTTCAAGTCAGCCGGCCCTGACAATCTTCACCCCAGGGTACTCAAGGAGCTGGCAAGCATCATAGCCCAGCCTCTAGCGCGGATCTTTGAAAACTCTTGGTGCTCTGGTGTAGTGCCCGAAGACTGGAAGAAGGCCAATGTGGTGCCTATCTTCAAGAAAGGGAGGAAAGTGGATCCGGCTAACTATAGGCCCATCAGCCTGACGTCTATCCCAGGGAAGATCTTAGAAAAGTTTATTAAGGAGGCCATCCTTAATGGACTGGACGACGCCAACATCTTAAGGGATAGCCAGCACGGGTTTGTTGCGGGTAGGTCTTGCTTGACCAATCTCATTTCCTTCTACGACCAGGTGACCTATCACCTGGACAAGGGAGATGAGATTGATGTCATAAATCTTGACTTCAAAAAAGCCTTCAATCTGGTGTCCCATGATCGTCTCTTGGAGAAACTGGCCAATTGTCGCCTTGGGTCCTCCATGATCCACTGGCTGGAAAATTGGCTCCGGGTTCAGACCCAGAGGGTAGTAATTGATGGAAGTCACTCATCGTGGTGCCCTGTGACCAGAGGGGTCCCCCAGGGCTCTGTCCTTGGACCCATACTGTTCAACATCTTCATTAATGATGTGGACACTGGAGTCAGAAGCGGACTGGCCAAGTTCGCAGATGACACCAAACTTTGGGGCAAAGCATCCACACCAGAAGACAGGCGGATGATCCAGGCTGACCTGGACAGGCTCAGCAAGTGGGCGGACGAGAATCTGATGGTGTTCAACGACGATAAATGCAAGGTTCTCCACCTTGGGAAAAAAACCCTGCAGCATCCTTATAGGCTTGGCAGTGCTATGTTGGCTAGCACTATGGAAGAAAGAGACTTGGGGGTCATCATTGACCACAAGATGAACATGAGCCTGCAATGCAATGCTGCAGCTAGTAAAGCGACCAAAACTCTGGCTTGCATCCATAGATGCTTCTCAAGCAAATCCCGGGACATCATTCGCCCCCTGTACTCGGCCTTAGTGAGGCTACAGCTGGAGTACTGCGTCCAGTTTTGGGCTCCACAATTCAAAAAGGATGTGGAGAAGCTTGAGAGAGTCCAGAGAAGAGCCATGCGCATGATCAGAGGTCAGGGAAGCAGACCCTACGATGACAGGCTGGGAGCCCTGGGGCTCTTTAGCCTGGAAAAGCGCAGGCTCAGAGGTGATCTGATGGCTACCTACAAGTTTATCAGGGGTGACCACCAGTATCTGGGGGAACATTTGTTCACCAGAGCGCCCCAAGGGATGACGAGGTCGAATGGTCACAAACTACTACAAGATCATTTCAGGCTGGACATAAGGAAGAATTTCTTTACTGTCCAAGCCCCCAAGGTCTGGAACAGCCTGCCACCGGAGGTTGTTCAAGCGCCTTCATTGAACACCTTCAACATGAAACTGGATGCTTATCTTGCTGGGATCCTATGACCCCAGCTGACTTCCTGCCCTTTGGGCAGGGGGCTGGACTGGATGATCTTCTGAGGGCCCTTCCAGCCCTAATGTCTGTGAAATCTATGAAATACCAATCACTCATCAGACCTAGGGACAGAAATTACACATAAACCAGTTTAACTGATCGGAAACCAGTTCAAATGTGTAATACAACAGAAATTCAGTGCACATAAACCACTTTCAAAATGGCCAAAACCAATTTAAGAGAAACCTGGATGGAAGTAGTATCAGACTTACTGATTTAAATTACATCAGTTTACTGAACTTCTGTCCCAGATCCACTCCAGATTCAAGTTAACTCACAGTCCCCCAACATCCCAGGATGCTTTGCACCTCCCCTGCAACCCCCCCCTCCCTCCAGGGTTGGCAGGCTAGACTTGGCCCAAGTTGTCTGCTCCAGCAGAGCAGGGAGGCATGCTCTTGCCCCCCCACTACCCCCCATCACTCCCCCCTGGCTTCTTGCCTGGATCACTGCAGACATGTGGCTGCATTTCCGGAATAAAAAGTGAATGCCAGTTCACTTGTTTATCAGTTCAATCTATGCAGATTAGACTAATTTGCAAAGATTGAATTGATTCAGCCTCAGGCTTTTTGATTGTCTGTACTTAGCCCAGAAGTCCTATATATATCAATACTTACCTATATACTTCATGATGTAATTGTTTGTGTTCATTGGACCCCTCCCCCCACCCCCCCACCCCCGATTTATTTTCTTTGCTGTAGCAGTGGGAAAGGGACAAAGTCAAGGGGAATCTCCAATAATTAGATTCTATACCTGGAAAATTATACTAAATTTATAAATTTCCCATATGTAGAATCTAATAATTAGGGAGTCATCTTCTATTTAAGTAAATACAGGTTATGCACCAAACACAAAGTTACGGTTGTACCTCTTGACACTGACTGCATAATATGAAACTTTAATATTTTTAATTATCTATAATGTAATTTTATATGGAATTTAAACAAAATTTGTAGCACTGCAAAATGATTAGTTTGGTAGACTGCTATCAACTATAACATGTATACATTTAGTTTAAAACTTTGTTTGGTCAATGCATTGCTTGAAAAGTCCGATAAGCAAAGATCTCCAGATCAAAATCAAAACAAAACAGAAAAATGAAAGATGTAAGACTTCAATACTGTTTTCTTCTCTCTTCCTCTCAAGGCAAGAATATTTTGCCCATCTTCATTCTTCCTCTGTCCAGAAACAAAGGAATTGAAAACACTTAAAATAAAGGATGATTTACAGGCAAGAGAGTGCTTCTTTTCATGCTGAAGTGCTTCAGGCCTTCTTGAGATGAGAAGTTGAAACTACTACCAAATCTATTGGCTATGGCCTGATAGTACATGAATAATGAAATACTTTTCCCCCATTTGAGCCTTTAAAATGCAGCGTGCCTTGCAGTTTTTGAAACCCGGTTAAAAACTTATATAATTAGACTTTTAACTAGATCAGTAATTGCTACCTCTTTTACTGGTATTGTAAAGTATTTTTGGGTGCCATCATCAAGAGCTATATACAAAATAACTCCATTGATTCCTTACTTGCAGGTGGGGAGGTATTTATAAAGATACCTGATTGTTACAGAGGTTATTTCATTTCTAATATGGAAGAGTGATGATAGTTGTCTTGTAGTAAAAGACAATTTCACCCAAATTAGAAGACCACAAGTGAGACAGGGTCAGACAATTGAAAGTGAATATTTGCATTATTCTCCTCTATTCGCTGGTCACCGTACCTCAAGAAGAATTAAAGCCTTTCTTCAGCAGTGAAAAGCAAAAGCACATTGAAATGAAAAGTAAAATAAAATTTGGTATGAATTCTATTATAATTGAAAATCCCACTTGTGACTATAATACTTCATTCAGCTAATATGAAAGAAAAAGTATAGAATAGCTCAGTTGTGCTCAACCTTTTTAGACTAAGGTCCCCCTCATTAGACTCAAGGCACCCTCAGAAAATGTCAGCTGTTACTTTTCACTCATCCTTTTGACTACAGAAAAATAGTAAAGAATATTTTCTGTTGCAAAGAATGCAGAAAGACTACAACAGGTTGTAAATGGTTTTGACACTAGGGATTCTTATTTGAAATCTCTGAGCTTATCTTGTGAATCACATGTAGGTGTCTATACAACTAATGGTGTTAATATTGTGCGGTGCCCTTCAAAGGTGCCTTGGTTGAAATTAATAGGAATAGAGCAATAATGCGGACTAGGGGTCAGATCCTGTTCTATCCCACTCAACACTGGCCCTAGATGAATCTGGCAGTAGCTGGCAAACAAGAAGTTTTTAATCAAACCTATGTAAAATAGGTTTGTTGTTTACCAAACATGAGCTGTGTACTTACCTGATATATAATGATGTAACTTTACCTTGCAGTACTATTACCCTCTATTCAGCACTGGGGAGGCCACATCTGGAGTACTGTGTCCAGTTTTGGGCCCCCCACTACAGAAAGGATGCAGAAAAATTAGAGAGAATCCAAAAGAAGGGAATGAAAATGGTTATGGAGCTGGGGCACATGATGTATGGGAAGAGGCTGAGGGAACTGGACTTATTTAGTCTGGAGAAGAGAAGACTGAAGGGGAATTAATAGCAGCCTTTAACTACCTGAAGGGTGGTTCCAAAGAGGATGGAGCTCATCTGTTCTTAGTGGTGGCAGATGGCAGGACTAGGAGCAATGGTCCAAGTTGCAGCAAGGGAAGTTTAGGCTAGATACCAGGAAAACTTTTCTCACTAGGAGGGTAGTAAACACTGGAACAGGTTACCCAGAGAGGTGGTGGAATCTCCATCCTTTGAAGTTTTCAAGACCTGGCTAGACAGAGCTTTGGCTGGGATGATCTAGTTGGGAATGGTCCTGCTTTGAGCAGGGGTTGGACTACATGACCTCCTGAGGTCCCTTTCAAGCCTAATTTTCTATGATTCTAAAATGGCTCTAGATATATTTACCTAACAGATAAATTATCTTGTTTTTCTTCGTGTTTATTTGATTTTCATAATATAGCAAGGCGTTCTTTCATGTTTGCCTCTTCCCAGAGAGTGAGAAGATCCAGAATCTCTGTATAAGTCCATCTGTCAGTGAGATGCACAGACATTGCAGAGAGATATCAGGTAAATGGTGAAGTGATTGATACCTGTGTGTCACAAAAGAGGCCGAACCCAGAGATGTAACTAATGAGTTTTATGCCTTGGCCAAACCCTTGCTGCAAAGTATGGGGGGAGGGGAAGAGACAGTCCTTTCTGCCCTTGAGACTTAAAGACCCTTACAGCTGCTGCAAGGCAAATGGTTCCCAGGGGCTTGCCATTCCCATGTCTCGGTGGCCCACCCCCAGTTACACTACTGGCAGAACCTGATTGAAACAAGGAGGTAACATTTGCTCACCATGACTTGGATTAGTAAAGGCCTCACAGGCAAACAGAGCAGTCATTAGGGATAGGGTACACAACAAAGCGAGAAGGCAACTGGAGGAACCACCAAAATAATTCAGAGCAGAGAAACACGCCCATAGACCTCCCTCCCCCCCCCCCCCAGCCACTACTTTGATGTAACCTACACTGATCAAAAATTACTCTTGATCAGAAAAGGAGCAAAATGTCTGGATTTACTTAGAAGCATAGGCTTGCATCATGCAGCAGTTTTTTACCTGAGTGCCACCAGGTTTATGCCAATGTAAATCACCCATGTACATCTTTGATATGTATTCCAGGAGAGTCAGCTTCTTACTGCTACTCAATCCCCACTGTCAGCAGCTTTTAATCATATTAGCTGAGGAATTAGTGCATGTTTCAGTGCCATCACCAGAAGCCACAAAAATAAATATAGATATATATCTCACTGTTTAAAGTCAAACAGCAGCAGCAAAAGGAATCAGTATACATAAACTCAGAAGCCTGGGTCATTCCATCACAAAGTCAATAGCTCTCTTCATACAAGGGGAAGGGAAATGCTGCAAAAACAAACTGCTTTCTCTTCTGTAGCAATGCCTGAAAGAACTTGCACTGCAGTAATCCTAAATCCAGAGCAATCTATTCAGAACCCAGCCATTACAGATCCTGAGAATCCACTGATAAACACATTCTTTTTTTCTTTTCTTTTTTTTTTTAAGTTAATCCTTTTAAAGGTTGTGCTAAGTAATGAAAGAGATGGGATGAAAGAGGCCTTTTTTATTACTACCAGATAAACTGCTTGTGTAAATGTTTCATTAACACATGGCTTGACCAGTATTTAACGTTCCCCTCCCCCACTGCTCTGGTGCTACAGCATCCTGTATGACTAAATGTCTGATTTACACATGTTTAAGAGAAACATTCCCACACTTGAATGCTGCACTATTCTTTGCAGAAGTAGGGAGACAGAAAAAAAATATTGTGGAGGACATTTTAATTTACAGTTCTTTTTTTTGGTATGTGCTTAAGAAAATCTATTACTTAGAACCACACACCAGTTCTGTTTTTTATTTTCCTTAGTTTCCTCTAATATATGTTTGTCTCTCACAAGCACCCTCAAGCAAGCTGACATTTATTAAGCATGATGGCTTTGAAGAGACATTTATATGTTCTTATTTTCTTAGAGGAAAAGGCAGAGATTCAGAGAAGGCTTTCCCTTTTATACATCAGAGTATAGGCAAATGTTGCACTTTAAACCCATGGGCACTGGTCAACTTCTGCTATAAAGAGTGAAGAAGTTTTACATTGCAGGATGGTGGCTATGGCATGTATTTTGTATTTGAACCAAAGGGTGTAGTTTTCTTTATTGAATGAGGCATTTCATATTATTTCCCTCCAGTCATATGATTAGAGTGCTAATGTTCTGTGTTTTGGGGCTAATCTTGTAAAGCGTGACAGTTTTCATTATCTTATTTGAACAGAAATTTGATATTTTCCACACCATCATTATTTTTGCAGAAATAAATAAAACCTTTGTCATTTTTCTATAATATGCATTCAGTACTATTAAGTGGCCGAATGGTATTCACTCTATGATACTTGCATGTTATCAGTAATAGACATATGGGGTTGGCAGCCTGTCTCAGTTATACCAGTGCAAAACTAGACGAACTCTGTGGAAATCAAAGGAACTAACCCATAAAGACTTCATTGGAGTTAGCCGAGGTTTACACAGATGTAACTGCAAGTACATTTGGCACACGATGTGTTGCATTTGCATAAACCCAAATACAAATTCTTTTTTTAAAGAGGATATTATTTTAATTTAGTAAGGAAAATGAGAAAATAACAGATTTATTATCACAATCAGCCTGCTTCTTTTTCATGTGGAACATGTGAAGTCATTACCATATTTGCATTTTATCATAATTCGCTATACCTGAAATTAGAATAATAACTGGAAAATTGATTTAAAATATACCCCATATACTTCAATCAAGTCATCTTTTTCAGGCTCATTTCGTTATGTTAAGATTAGCATTCAGGTTCTTTTGGAAGAAGCTTAAAGTCACTACAGTTAATATAAGTGCCATATTTAGTTTGGTGTATGTAAGCTTGTTTGCTGCCATGACCATGATCTGGTTTCAAAATGAATAGATTAATTTGGATCAACAGTCCCCCCAGGGGCAAATGCTTAAATGTATTCAACCTTAATAAGAGCTGAAAACATCAATACATTCATAAAGCCACTTGATTTGTATTGACTAAGGTTGGGCTGCTAATTCACATATATCATTGTTTACTTCACAGAGCTTTTAACATGGTATTTGATTTATAGAAATAGTGATTCAATTTCGGCAAAGAAGTGGTAGGCTAAGACCTCCCCCAGACTCCTACTTTAGCTCTGAAATGCCAAAACTGAGGGAGGAAATCTGTTGTCATGATGCAAATAAATTGCTCAATAAATGCTCATATGTACTACATTTTTCACTCTCATCGTAACAGGTAATAGCAATGTAGATCTGCCAGATAAGGGACAATCAATTATCTAAGCATGTCGCTAATGTGTTCACAGCAAAACCACTGATTTATATCACAGCAGAAAGTGTTAGTGAAACGCATTTTTCTTTCTCACTCTCACCCTTCAGTAACAAATTTGTAAGAAAAACATAGTAAAAAAATATGAAGTATTTAAAATTCATTTTTTTCATTAAGAAGCAAAGATGAGTGATTCTTTACAGGAAACACTTAAGCCCATTGGTAAACCCACATAAATAGCATACCAAGTCCCATACAAATAATTGCAGCAGTCACATTTGGTATGAGTTTAGAATTTTTGTTTGATGTTACATCAAATACAGGCTTGAAAACATGTTTTGTAGCTCATTAACCCTAAGCAGCTAAAAACTAATGGATTTAACCAAAACTGTAGTTAAATGCACAATGAGAAAAATTTACGTCAAACAACTTAGTAAGGTTTTTCTTAACTCTGTTCTTTTTGAGTTGTCCTGGCTTAGAGCCAGAGCCTACCAATAGTCATGAGTGCAAGTAACTTTGCTCACACAAGTAGTTGCACTGCATGAAACTATAAACATAATCAAAGTTACATGGTATATAAATAGTCACGGGATTCATCCCATGGCCATTTACTTAGGTCTTGTCTACAGTGGGTATTTGCCTTCAGGTTGCCTATAGTTACATTATTGCAATTCTTCAAATAAAAAGGGCAATATTTTGCACTGGAAGATTACTCCAAAGTGAGTATTGGCAGCAGTGGAATGAGGAGACTTTACCTGCCTGCAGAAGGGTTTTCTGCTAGAGGAGTTACATTGGATCCAGGAGCACATGGGAAGTGCAGTTCACACACTTCCAATGTTAAATGCAGTGAGCTTCCTGAGCTCACTGGCTTGTCAGTATGGCTCTGGTACCCAGGGGCTGAATACTGCTGGTGTTCACCCCCTCTTCCCCTGCCACCAAATATGGCACTGGATGGAGGCTGGGGGATGAGTGGCATCAGTGGTATTCACCCCCTAGATCCCAGAGCTGCACTGACAAATCAGCGAGCTCAGGCAGCTCTCTGCAGTTGTGCAACACAGCAAAAGAGTGGGTATGGCCATCCTCTCATTCACCTCCTGGATCTACCCATGTTGGTAACTATCTTTCAATTGGTGTAACTGGAGCAAAACTCTGTACTCAAGGCCTCCAAAGACAAAAAAAAATCATCAAAGTTAACTCTACATGACTTTTATTTTGAGTTTGATTTGGAAATAAAATTGAAAAACTAAGTTTTGAAATGGTATCATTATGAGAGAGACACAAATTGGAGGTACAGGACAGAACAGCTGCTGGGCATCTACTTCACCAGGATTGCATTTTCAGGATTAAGCTGTTGATAAACAGAATATTTTTGTGGTTACAAGAGAATTCACATTTCCAGGGGAGATAAACTTAGAAAGCTTAGATACACTTTAGAACTCGTCAGCATCTCACAGTTAATTAAAGGAGCGAGTGGAAAGCATCAAGGCTTGCTCCCCTCTGCATGAATAATTCACTGACTGTATCCATTATTAAAGCCAGTTACTTCACCACAATGATTTCCAGCCTGAGATGGATTGGTCTCAGAAATGAGAGATAAATTGCAACAAGGCCTACAGCTATATTAATAAATTGAAATGAACATTTATTTGCTCATCTAATTAGAACTGTAGTTTTTTCCAAATAGTGTAGTAATGTATTACCTTGACAGCCAATACCTGCTGTAAGAAATAATTAACAGAAGTGCTTTTTATAAAACTCTGTCTTCACTTAACAAAAGTTCTGTTGATTTTGTTCATCTTAAACTGTTCACTTTTAGCTACTTTGCATTGCAGATGCATTGCAGAGTCTTCATTGCTAAGGCTGATGAGATCAGGGCATATGAAGTGCCAGTATTTAGTCATAAACCTGCAAATAAAATATGCATACATAACACACTCCACTTAAGTCAGCCCTCTTTATTAAAAGTATCATTGCATAATTTGCCCTTTGAATACTATCTGAAAATGTTAATAATTGCTTGAAAAACTCAGTTATTGTCACTACCAGATAGAACTGAAAACTGCAGAATTCTGGTCACATTCACAAATTCTGGAGCTTATGTTTGTGGCAGAAACATAAGTGGGCAGTTTTTTCACCTTGGGCAGTGGTCTAGCAGTGTGGTGGCTGCTATTTTGCATCCCCATCCCCCACCAAGTCTGTATCAGAGGTCCTGTGTCCTGGTCGCCTCTCCTTAGTTATGTTGTTGGTTTGTCCAAATTAACAAATAAGAGAATGGAGGATGCCTACAGTGTGTCATAACAGCAAACTATTTTCAGGCTCTGAAGATATTAGAACTGTTATAATAATACTTAGCTTGCTCTTTGTGTGTGCGTGTTGGTTAAAGTAGAACACATACCTAGCAAAAATTCAGGTTTCTATTTATACAGCCTCCCAAATGACTGCCCAGAAATTGCTCAGAAATACTGCTTGATTTTTGCAGTGCTTGGCAATTTGGCATTTAACATTCCTCACCATTACAGCTATTGGTGTTGTCTACCAATGGAAGCATTAGCAGAAACAATTGTATGCTGCCATTTTATTCTCCCTCTCTCCTAACCTTGCTCACATCAAGGCCTTGAACTTGTGGAAAAACAGCTGGAGATAAGGGAACAGATATGAATAGGGACTGGCAAGGTCAAAGTAGCAGAAAAGTATAGAATGGCTTGGAAAAGAAGATACCAGACACTAAAAAACCAAACTATTGCTGAGAAGTCAGCAAAGGGTGAAGTTGTGGCAGTGCTATATCCACTTTAACAAAAGCATAAAGCAGGATAAAACTGTACTCAGCAGTTTCAAGAATAACCTACGGCATTCAGCACCACTTCTGCTGCACCTATTGCTGACATCTGTTATCAGGGACAGTTCAGTAAAGAAGTCTGAGAAGCAAAAGACATGTACAGGGGCCAAGGGAAGAGATGGCCAAGGAAGGGACCTTTCCAAACAATTAGTTTTTATTCTCCTCCCTAAGATTTCTTAATTAAATAATGTCCCAGATCTATCAACTACATATGAAATTATTTCTACCTATTGTTTTTCCAGTGTGGCATTTTCATTAAGAAATGCTTTAAAAATTAAATCAAATCAAACATATATAGAGAACTATCTTTTGCATCAATTCCACAAGAATGACAAATCCATTAATATAGATCAGGTGGTATGGGCTGAGTTTGAACTTGCAGTTGTTTTTATTTTTGGATTCAAGCATATGAAAGAGATTTGAATGTGCAGTCTGTTTCCTCCTGGCATGCATTCATCCAGCATGTGAACATGAAGCTTGTACGCTTAAAGAAGCATGTCAAAACTTCTTTGTAAGGGGGGAAAAAAACTCTAGACTAACTGACAAGACTAGGCTTAGTGCACTAATCATATTCGTTCTTCTTCTACCCAAGAAGCTCCAGTATAAAATTTAAATAAAATAAATGGTGGTTCAGACGCATGATTAGTGATTTTGTATGGTCACTGTCATTTTTCTTCTTCTGGGAATTCAATTTGTTCCTATTATGCCAAGGTCACAGATTGGGGGAATCTTAGTGAACATTACATCTTTGCCTTTGATGCAAAGGGTCACTGCATTAGTACAAAAGGGAATTAATCCAATGTGCTGGCTCACCAAATGATATTTAATTCATTTTAAATGAATGACTGTGGGTTCCTATTCTTAGTTCCCTTATGGAAAAGCAGAAGCAGCCCTTCTACCAAACAAGAACTTCATAAATGAATATTCAAGGAAAAGTATTACTTCATTGTCAGCTCTAATTGCTAGTTTTACCTTATTAGTGGAAGCTTTTCTGTAGCTGAGTCTGACATACATTTGTTTGCACACTGTTATTAGTCAAGACTCAGTGAAGTCTTGTAATTAACACCTCCACATTATCTCATGCAGTGAAAGCAAAGACAAAAACAGATGACTCACTTTGTTTCAGCTTTGCTCTTGTTTTCTGATACAGAAGTACTTAAGAAGAAGTGTAAGCTCATCAGAGTGCCATATGGAGCCAACAGAAACCATAGAAAGGTTTTCAAAAAGCAATGCATAAAAGTTCATTAAGAATTGAATATTGAGGCCTGGTCCACACATAGCTTTTATACTGGTCTAATGACATCAGTTAGAACTATGATACTTTACCAATATAGTAATAACATCAGCATAAGCACTAGTGTGGATGCAGTTATCTCAGTATAAAGGTGCTTTTGCCAGGATGGTATTCCCCACCCTCTACAGATATACATTTCACTGTTGTAACGTCCCTTTATACTGGTATCACTATGTCACACGCTGAAGGAATGTCTATACTTTCAAAGGACGGTACGGTACTAGGGAGCACCACAGCAAAACATGGTGTACCTGCTCTACGAGCCCCACATTTTGAGATGGTGTTTCATAGCCACCTTTAGTGCAGTGCTGAGTACGCACCATACATTTTCTGCATTAGATATACTTATTGGCACAGTCCCATCACTGCACTATGAGTAGCCACTTTCTGTCTATTTGTGAGTAGTGTGCACATGGTGCACAACTGTTGTGCTTCATTATGGCAGTCCTTAGCACTGTCTTTTGCTGGTCTAAGCACATGTTAATGGGGTAGTGCTGCTTAAATTATGTATGGTTAAAGTGGTACAACTTTTGCATATAGAAAAGTCTTTGTACAGATATTTCTGATCTAAAGCTCTAGTATGCACCAGCAAGTGCATACTTATGGACATGCAATCCACATTTTACTTATTGGCTAGACTTCTAGTCAATCATGGATAAGGTTGGGCTAGGGTCAGGGGCCGGGCAGCGGGCAGCACAAAGGTGACCATCAGGGCCAGGATGGTGTCCAGCACTCAGCAGTTGTTATCTGTGGCCTGCACTGCCCTGCCCAAGACCATATTCTGCTCCCATGGGGCCTCTACCTACTCATGCTCCAGGGCCAGGAGCTGCATCCAGAACTCCTGGACCCCCTGGTCCCCCGCCTCCTTGCACTGGTTCCACGTGTCTTTGAAAACCATGTCCTCCACACACCACTTGTCCTAGCAGATCATGTCCTCCACCCTCCAGGCCCTTGGGTCCATACGATGGTTCTTCATGTACCAGCTGCTCCAGGAGGAGGGTCCTGTCCTCATCTGGCAGAGCTGGAACATCCCCAGGGCCCTGGCCAGGGGTGGTAGCAACCCTGAGTCTGCATCTGAGCTGCCAACTGTGACCTCTCCCCTGTGTGCAACTGCAGGGCCTGCAGAGCCATGAGAAAGAAGCTGTTTGTGAGAGTTTGCGACATTTCTGAGATAAAATGCTCTGTACCGGGGGTTCTGCAGTGCCCAGACTCAAATCAGGGGTCAGGCATGCATGGGTACCTAGGAACCATGGCAAGTTGGCTGGGCAGACTCAGGCCCAGGTAGCTGCTGGCTAAGCCCTGCTGGAGCAGGTGGGCCGCTGGGTGCTGGCCACAGGCAGCCTGCCTCCTGCTCCCTGTTCCCAGAGTGGAACAGGCCAGGCTTCTGGCAGCATCTGCTGCCATGGTTCCAGACCTACTGGAACAGTGACCAGAATTCTGCAGAATTCCAGACAAGGCCTGCCAATCACCTGTGCTGCCACCCAGCCCACAGCACTTGGGTTCAGGGAGCACAGGACTCTCAGATGAGTGGGACAAGGAGCTGCCTGTGCCTGCACCCTCCCCACAGGAGACCTCTCTGGGGAGGCACCCTGGGGCCAGCCCCTCCTATGCCAGTGTTGCACCCTAAGCCTGCCCCTGCTGTGCATGTAGTGGGCACTGCACAAGGAGCTATTTGTGTGGACTAAGTGGTGCCTGACCCACCACAGCCTCCTGATACTGATCACTGTGGTACCCCAGGTGAACCTGCCCACATGGCATGGGACCTTGAACTTCAACAGTGCAGGGAGCAAGCTTGGGTTGACCCGCAACTTCTGCTGCCATCTGGAGGGCTACCTGTGGCTGCACTACATATCCCTGCCCCCTGCAACTGAGGAGGACATTGCTGCTGGCATCAGTACATTCCTTGGCATGTGAGAGGCCCATGCCCTCTTAGCTGCAGGGGCATGGAGTGCTCAATAAAGTTTTACACTGTCTTCCACCTCCCTGCATGCTATGGGGGGGAGGGAACCTGGGGGGTCAGGGGAGTGCAGCTGGGCTGAGCGCGGGGGGGCCAGGGCAGGGAGGGCCAGAGACCAGGGGCAGGGGCCAGGGCAGGGAGGGCCCTCCCCTGCAGTGCAGGGCTTACCATGAGGCCAGGGCTGGTGTGGCCGGCAGCTCTGGTCTGTCTCAGCTGGCAGTGATGGCATGTGGCTCCAGGTGGACTCTTTAGATGGTGGGGTGCAGCATGTGCACCCCACCATGCAGGGGGTGCCCCGGGGAAGGGGCACCCCCTGCATGGCTGCACAGCTGTCACGGCAGGCACTGGCCTGGGCTCCCTGAGCTGCTGGTGGAGGCTGTGAGCAGGTAGCTCAGCAGGATGGGCTGCTGGTACCCCAAAGGGCTCTCCCCCAGTGACACATCACCATGGGTGCCAAGCCAGGGCCGGGGCTCAGGCAGGTCCCCATGCTGCTGTACACAGCACAGTTGCAGCCTGGGTCCCAGGGTGTAAGGATCTCAGTTGCCGCATAAAGGGCACAGTCTTGCAGGTACTCCATGACCGATGTTTGGAGGTCGTGGTTGGAGATGGAAACCCACTGTGCATGCAAGGCCTTGACCTTTATGCAGCACTGCTACACTGACCAATCATGTCCATGCTCCTACATCCAGCCTGACAGCCCCTCATAGACATAGGCATTGGAACGCCCACCCCATACAAACTGGTGCTCTACCTCCACTTCACCCCACAGTGCCACAAGGTCACCAGTCTCTTCCATAGACCAGTTGGAGCCCCTGGTGGTGGGCACTGGCATCACCAATGATGAGGCCATCAGGACTCCTGTGCTGGCTCTCTGGGCTTCCACGTGGCTGTCCATGTGTTTCCAGGCTTGGGCAGCTTCTTGCAGCATGGTGTGGGACTAGCAGCTGTGTGGCGAGGGGATGCCACACAGCACCTGCAGATCCCAGGCAGGCTGCTTGGGATGGGCTGCAGCTGTCTGGAGCTGGCCCCAGCTGACAGGAGCTGGCAAGCCTGGCAGGAGACTGGAGCAGCTTGAAGGCCTAAACAGCATTGACTTGGCAGCTATGTGGCACTGCAGTGCCAGACAGCAGTGCTGGGGTATAGGCAGGCTGGTGCAGCAGGTCTGCAGCCTGCACAGGGGGACAAAGGGGCCCGGAGTCAGGCTGCCTGCATGCTTTTAAGGGCCTTAAGCTAGGGCAGGCACAGAGGCAACCCAACCCTGGGGCAGGCGAGGTTCCCAGCCCAGAGCCCTAGGGCTGAGCTCAGGCTAGCCTCCCAGTAGCAGGGCTGACTGGGATCAAATCTGCTCCTAGGTGGCATCTACACAAGCATTACTGTGCCATAAGTATTCATGAGTAAATTTGCTACTTGCATTTGCAGGTAGCAAATTTACTCATGAGTAGTGACATTTACTGCACAGTAAGCGTGCCCACATATAGATGAGGATGCTTACTGTGCAGTAAACTACCATACTGCATAGTAAAACATCTTGTGTAGACATGGGCAGGTTCTGTTTGGTGGGGTTTATCTCCAAAGTTTCTCTTTGAAGTTCCAGTACCTAATCCATCAGATCCAGTAGGTTTAAAGATTGTGGTGTATTGTTATTTTGTAAACTGCCACTTTTTTTGAAGTTTAATATTGAGGGGAAAAAGTAAGATACTTTAAGAATAAAGAGGAAATATTTTAATGCTACAATATTGTGGCTTTTCAATTAACAAGTATTCCCAAAGCAACACAGAACCTAGTCATTAAATTATTATTGTACAGAGCTTGGCTGAGTTAAATATTCAGATAACAAAGCTTGTTTACAGGATGGAAGCTGGCCAAGGACATTCAAAGAATTAACATGTACACAAAATTTTCCACAATACAAAAATAGCTATCAGAAAGGGGAATGATTTAGAATGACTGAAATGGATGTAACTTGTATGCTTCACTGTAAATTGATATTGCCACCATAATAGAGCTCTTTAGTTGATACATTTTGCATCATTACTGGTGTTATTGATCTAACAACCCTTTGTGTTATTGGCTATTATTTTGCTCCTGAAGAAGAGCTATTTTAAGTGATTAGGTCACAAATGTTATTGTATTACTGTGATTTGGGAGAATTATTAAACATGGATAGCTCATTATTGAGATCCCAGAGGTACTGTGCATGGTATGAAGCCATTAGTTAAGTTTCTGTGGAAGCTAACAGACATACACAAGTAAGGCTAGCTGTATTTTATCTCAAACCTAAAAATACTGCCACTAACAAGATTTCAAGCACATACCATTGTGCATATAATTTAGTAGCACTGTAGTGGGGTCTAAAATTGAAAAAATCGTATCTATAAAACATCATTTGGCCCCTGCAAGCACTTCAGTTTGGGTTGCAATAGATTAGAGCACAAAGGAGTTCAGTACTAAAATAGAGCCATGTAATGTTTTGTAACCTTTGAATGGTATTTCTAATAATAGCATTGCTTCACAATTTTGGCCCTTGTCCAAAGATTACAAAATCCAGAGTGAAGCATACAATACAGTAACTGAATCATAACATTTCTAGAGGACAGAGGCAGCATTTTTGTACACGATCACATTCTGGAATTGCTCCTAAAGGAAATATTTCAGCACTGCTTTCAAAATAAGTAATGTTTGTCTTCATATGGAAGGGCCAATATGGAAATCCCAGTTCAGGAGCTACTGACACAAGAATTTTGCTCTGTACATCAGACTTATTTATACCAGAGATGAGCTTTGACTTTATCAGTGAGTGAACAACACGCAATTCAACTGTTTGAGGGCTAGGACTGAAGATTCTTTAATGGTTTAAAATGTGTTTACATTTTGTTGAGCTTGCACCACTTTGAAACCAACTGGTACAAGTTGCAGTTTTCTTCATGTAAACCAGGTGTTTACTGGCTACAGATTACTGAAAGTCAGATAAATCCATTATATAGGCAAATATTAACTGTGCCACATGCAAAGTGTCAAAAGTTTGCCTCCACCCACAGCCAGTAGCAGTTATGTCACCTAGGAAGTAGGCACTAATGTGGAAAACAGAAGATAGGGTAGCTAATGGCCGTCACAGGGGACGGTCCAGTTGTCCTCTGTCCTCTATTGATATGAAACCCAATGCCTTTATGTCCTCTATTTCTCACTTCAGGAGAAAAATGGACGGCATAAAGGTATAGGGTTTCGTATCATATCAATAGAGGACAGAGTAGCAGAAAACTGGAATGTCCTCTATGATGGCCACCCTGACAGAAGACCTAGGGTCAACCTTATTCCATCAAAATCAGTGGCAAAGCTCCCCTTTACTTTAATGAGGGACACAATTGCACTTCCAGTTTCTAATCTTTGCTCTTGTTCTGGACTAGCAGCATGACCCTGAAAAATAACTTTACCTTAAGTTAAGTCAGGTTCATCCTCCATCTATTTTTGTACTGCACTTCAAGACCTTCAAATGAAAACACATAAAACAAAGGAAAAGAAACCAAGTATTATCTTTTCATTGTAAAGAGTAGGCTGCATCTTTTTTAGGATGGGAGACCTTTCCCCCACTTAAATTTAGTGCTACTATGTACAAGTCAGTCTATGCTATAGGTTTAAAAAGTTTAGCTCATGCTAAAGGCATCTTCATATTAATATCAGAGATTGGTTGTTACAAGCAGTTAACATATATTTTGTTGGTTGACCTCTCTAGGAAGGTTAATGGTTTAAAATCTGGTCATTAAGTATGGTAACAAATGTTTTTCAGAGAGGTTATTGCTACCATAAACTCTAATCAATGGTTCATGGGCAGCAGCCTCTGGTTCAGTGTTCTGACTAATGATGAATTAACTGTTTCCAAGCAGTTAATAAAGACTTTTCACCAATCTGCATGCGGAACATGATTTCCTTGGTTTGCAATCAACATTGTCCCTTGGGTGCCAACTCCCACATATCCAGGTCAAGGTTCCAGACTGGCAGATAAGGCAAGCAGTGAATATAATACCATTTCACTAGAGATTTTTAAATCAGCTAGTTAAATCAACCAAAACAAGTTCCAAAGTATAAGAGTGTTGAGTCTTTAATGACTATTTGTTTACTGAATCATACCAATGATTTTGTTTATCCTATTTTGGTATAAATTAAATTTTTACACTTAAATCTTACAAGGTAGAGCCTGGAACCAGTTAATGAGCAAAGAAGGTTTGTTTGGGGGTTTTTTGTTTGGTTTTTTTAAGACTGAACTGCTGTGGGTGTGATAAAAACACTAGAGAGCACTAATAAATATATGCCTCGTAACAGTAACAGGAAAAAGGTACACCTAACCTTTCTAAATAGCCTGAGGGCAGTGTTTTGCTTTTCAATGAAAAGGTCATCCAGAATGAATTAAAGTCACTTTCCTGCTGGGGTCCAAGCATGTGGCTTCACTTTGAAGGCTAAAATAAAGTTGCTCTTACCAATGTATCTTAGGGATGAAGTTTTAAAGAAAGCACTTGTGAGTTACCTGATCACTGTGAAAAAGCAGTGGCTCACGTTCAATGTGCCTAGGGAAACTAAAACTAGACCAATGTAATATGTGAATTCTTAAATGTAAGCTTCTGAAATAGCCAATGAACACAAATGAAAACTCAATGCAAATGAGAACTATGACAAGGTAGCAATTTAGCCCTTCCATGCTCTTAAGGTCACAGTCTAGTATCATTCAGCCCTTGTTGAACTTGCAGGTTTTTCAGGTTTACATTTTCTTCCTGTGTTAAGGAACTTGGGTGAAATCTGGCACTACTGAATTTACAACCCAAATTCATAGCTATTGGGATGACCCCTGTGTGCCTTATGATGATCACTCATGAATATGAGGGAGAAGGGCTGTATAGGAGAAAAAAGGCATGTAATGAACTGGAAGAGAGAAATATTTTGGCAGTAGCTTTTGTTTTAAGTAGGAGGGATAGTAAAAAGTAAATCCTGCTTAGTTACTTTAATAGATGCCCTAGGATGATAAAAGATGCATATAATCACTAGCAATATTTTTATTTCATAGGTTACAAGATTCTGGGATTGATGAATGATAGGATTCACTATAAAATGTATTTTTTTTTAGAACAGGTATTTTTAATGTTTTAGGAAAATGCTTTATTTTCTGATTCCTATATGTACACAATTTCAAATACGAAAGTGTGAGGTGTTGGATCTCTGCCAAGGTCATTTTGAGGCGTAAGAGGAAAACTAAAAGTCTGCAAAATACTGTAAGGTATAGAAAAGAGATTTGATACAAAACTCCCCCCAAACTTTATGGTGTTTCACATCCAAAACAACACCTGAATTTCCCAATCATGATTCAGACTAATAGAAAGTGGTCTTCTGTTCTATCGTGGTATTTGGTATATCTGCACATTGGAACTTCCGTCACCAGTTAATAACTTTCTTCGAAAGTTTCAAATTATGGAAGAAAGACTGAGGCCACTTCTAGTAGCAAACTTATTCAAAGAGTATTAAATTGAGTATAGTAAAAATGAAAAGGATTTTATTCACCCACCTCTTTTGTGCCATGATATTAAGCCTTCCAAATGGAAGACCCCCCCCTTTTACTGAGAAATCTTGTGAGCAGCGGGTAAATTTTTCCCAAAAGTCTCAGATTAGTATATTTTCTCTCTTTCCCTGTTGTGGATTTTGCAGAGAGACTGACCAACAAATCCTCCAAATAGCCTGGAATCTGGCATGCATCATATGGCTCATCAGCAGCTTTGAGTCTCCCACATTTCTCCAGTCTCCTGCTCCCAAGTATCATAATTTCCTGGATGCCCACCACAGGTAACATATTGGAAGTATAATTAAGTCACTGGCTGTATTGAGTTTCTTCCCAGATCCACTTTTCCACTGTCTCCCCACCCCTGTACCTGAACCGCCATGAACTGGCTCTCTTTCCTAGGTTCAGGTACAGGGGTGGGGAAATGCTGGAAAACTGGAGGAGAGACCCAAAGCTGCTGATGAGCCATATGATGCATGCCAGATTCAAGGCTATTTGGAGGATTTGTTGGTCAGCCTCTCTGCAAAATCTGCAACAGGGAAGGAGAAAACATACTGAGCTGAGAAGGGACTTTTGGGAAAAAATTACCCTCTGCCCACAAGATTTCTCAGTAAAAGGGGATCTTCCATTTGGAAGACTTAATATCATGGCACAAAGAGGTGGGTAAATAAAACAGCAGGTTCATCCTCCAAGTGTCTCCCCACCCTTGTTCCTGAACCTCCATGAATGGCTCTCCATGAATTCATGCAGAGCCATTCATGGAGGTCCAGGTACAGGGGTGGGGAGACACTGCCATGAAGAATGCCTTCTGGCATAGGCAAGGCTATTAACATACTGTCATTACCTTCACTGTGATCTCAGAGTCAGGATAAGACCCAATCTTTAGATAAATTTTAACTTCTCTTTTGCTGACTTCTTGATTGAATGGCTTCCAATATATGGGAGGTGTTTCTGGGAATTTTATTTTTTGATATTGGATTTCTGGACTGATTGTTACCTGCAAAAAAGGAGAAGAATGCAAAATAGTGCCTGAAACAGAAACAGGCAATGGAATAATTGGAAACTGTTAAATGTCTTTATCCAAAGTCTTTTTTTTAATTTGATCTTTCATAAAAGGTGTGTGTGTGTATGTGTGAGTGCGCATGTGTGTGTGTTTATTCTGAAGCATCCCTCTGTTGTGGTTAGGTTCCACAGGAGGGTTCCAGCTTGTAAAGGTTAACTGTGCAGAAATCAAGGCTTTGTGCATTTTTGCAAAGGTCACACTCATCAGCAGTTCCAGAAAAACTGCTGAGAAGGGCTATAGTAACTACCCAGTGATTGAACCATGGCTCTGGGTTTCATTTCCTTTAAGAATACTGCCACAATCACTGGTTGTGTCACCAAGAGATAAAGAGGCTGCTCAGTCACTTGAAATTCAATTTGTACATTACTCAAGTCTACCCCACCTCTTTCCTTCACGGTGCCTAGCAGCTGCTTGCTGGCACTCTGCATTTCAAATGCCTGAGCTGCAGGAAGCAGTTTAATAAATGGGATAGGTTTTGATTAATGTAACAAGCTGAAAATAGACAATGATGTAATGCATATCTCAGCAAGAACCACAGGCTCAGATCAAAACTCTGTGTTCTGAGGGAGACTGCTGCAGCAGAGTTCATCCAAAGAAGCATATTTATATTTCTGTAACACCTTGATGGTACAAAAACTACTCTATATAGGATTTAGACCTATAATCCTGTTATGTCTTTAAACATCTACTCCAGGTGACTGCGCAGTCATGAAGTTCAAGTTTAGATTAAGTATATGACATTGGCTGATTTCTAGCAAGGACGACCTGTGCTTTACCACAAAGATCTCTAAAAAAAGAAATACTACAAATATTTTTGGCTAATAGAAATGCAGGCCATAAGTTAGCATGGCATATACACTGTGGCTAGGTACAAACATGACACAAAAAACAGTATAAGTGATCAGAAATCAGTCTAAACCTGTAACAGAACACAAGTTTAGCAGACACAGAGTGGTTTAAAAATGGTGGAACCCAGTCTAAGATAGATGGATGTAGTATCATATTTAATAGGTTTAGGTTAGACCGGTCCATTGAATTTCTGTACTAGATCCCCTTCAGACTCAACTTAGGTCATGGTCTGCTGACATCCCAGGTGTTTTTGTGCCCCCCCCCCCCTCTCTCCCCTCACAGGGTGGAACACTAGCCTTGCTTATGCTCATCTGCTCCAGCCAAGCACCGATGATGCAGGGAGTGGAGGCCTCTGTCCTGCAAGACCCCTAGCTTTGGGGCCAGGTCATGGGGTGGGGGCATCTGCTCTCTCCCTCCCCCTCTGCTACCTGGCTCAGCTGTCACAGAGATGGCAAGACCTGGGACTGAGAGCTGTGCGGGGCTGTCACCCAAGCCAGACACAACCAGGGTGGGGAGCTCAGGTGTGGGAAATCTGGGGCTGGGCCCATGGGGTAAGGTCCTCTGCTCCCCCATGCCACTTCCTGGCTCAGCTGACATGGGCAGGAAGGAGCTGGGGCTGATACCTGTATGGAGCTATCAGCTGAGCCAGGCAGTGCAGGACAGGAGGGTGGGGGAGTAGAGGTCCAGCCCCAGCCTCTCCAGACCCAAGCGGGCACAGCTGGAGAGAAAGCTATGCAGCAGGGGGCCTCCTCATTCCCATCCGTCCCCATGCTTCCCAGCCTGGTTGATATCCCCATGTGGCTCTCAGTCCCGGCTCCTGCCTGCCTGTGTCACCTGAGCCAGGAAGTGGTGGGGGTGGGAGAAACAGAGGCCCTGGCTGCATGGTTCTGGCCCCGGCCATTCAAGATCCAAGCAACCACAGCTGGGGGACCGATCTTCCTGCCCCCACTACTGCTACCAACAGCCAGCTGCTGTATGGGCAGCAGGCCTGGGGAGAGAGGCCATACTGGGAGGTGTGCAGGAGCGCCCTTTACCTTCTGGCCTCAGCCAGTGCAGGCATTTCTGTGCTCCCCACCCCCAATCAAAGGGCCAACATGTATTCTGTTTGCTCCCATTCTAGTCCATGCACTTCAGAGAAACCTGCGTAGCTTTGATCAATTCCACTTCAGGCTTTTTGAATGTCTATACCTAGCCTAAGTGAGTAACATAAATATTTAAAATTGAACTAGTAGTCTGTAAACATGTTGTACCTCATATACTTTGACATCATCACAAGCTTAGAGTGTGTGCGGTAGTTCTCCTTACCCCTTGTACGTAAGCTGTTACAATTCTGGCTTTGATGATGGTGCTTTGCATGATAGGAAGTTTAGCCTTTGTTGGACTGCAGCCTGATTGGAACTCCACACACAATTTACTTTCATTTGGGAGTTTCCTACACAGAAGTTGGTAGAACTAGGATTTCTGTTAAGTTTCCATTATGGTATTACCTACCAGACAAACAAAAAGAAATAAGGATGTGTAAAGAGAGTATCACTACTGTATATGTATAAAAAAGGATCTAATTAATATGTTGCGTATACAAGTTTGTTGTCCTTGCTTGTTACATCAGAAAAGTTGTTACCAAATTTGCCCATTACTTTGGGGTGTGCTCATTTATTAAAGGATAGTTTCTAGGGTCTTGGTGATTCTGTCCATGTGCTGCTTGTGTTACTATACGGAGCTGTATTTCTCCCTTCTGCAAGCCCTCACCCCCAGTGGAGCTATCTTGCAGGACTCAATCTCAATGGGACTGGGTTCCTCCAGTCACCAAATCAGTCATACACACAAACACACACAAATTAACGTGACACGCCTGACCTGGCCGGGCTGATCAGTATGGACAGGCTGACACCCTCATATGCCAAGAATCAGTTCATAAGAGCCACACTAAAATGCAGTCAGACACAAGCACACAGGTAAACAGAATCCCTCTGAATCCGGCTGGGTGTCCAGCTGACACCCTCATGGGCCAGCATTCAGTTCATAAGGGCACGTCTGAGTCAAACTGGGTCAATCAGCCTGTACAAGCTGATCCCCTTATGTGTTTCAAACTCAGCACTTCCCAATCTTTGGCCTCTTGATGAGCAGACCCCACAATAATTTTGGGCTTCACAGGGATCTTTAGCATAGGTAAAAGAAGCATTGCTGCAGAGCACGGGAGGAAAGAGAAGCAGAGAAGGAAAAATATACCCAATTACTACCAGTTTGCCTATAAAAGTTATTTATTGCTAAGCATATGAAATATATAATGGTACTAGTAGTAATAGACATGCAAAAGAAAAACAAACACAAACAATGACAATACTACCCTGGTTTCACTAAGTATTTGGGGAAACTTAGCTCAAGCTTAACTGATACAGTTCAGGTTCAGAAGTTTATGCCTAGAAAGAAGAGAGAACGCTGGGATCTCACCTAGTCCAAGGTACTCAGGCTGCAAAGCTGACAGGCACAGTCTGTAGCACAATCCTTGAAGAGAGAGATGATCTGTTCTTCCAGCGTCCCAAGAACGACAGGGGATGGTGTCAGCACAGGAGTTTTCTTCTTCTTTCTTCTTCTCCTTCTTTCCTCCTGCTTCTTCTTCTTTTTCTCTTTTTGCAGCGCACACACTTACAGATTTTTATACCCTCAGTTCAGCTGCTTCGAAGCACCCTCAGTAGTGTAAATCATTGTCTTTTCTATTGACAAGGGGTTATCTGGTTTGGACCATCTCAGGAAACTGATTGATAATCAGGAAACACTTAAGATTAGGGAGTAACCCAAATACTTGGGAGCCAGCTTGAAATTCCTATGGATGGCAGATATACTGATGGGATATCTCATGGTTTCTTCAGGAACAATAGATAGCTTGCAGCATCAGGATTTTGGATTTTTACTTGTTGTGCACAAGCCAGCTTAGCATGACTTTTCCAGATCTTACTATAGTCTTTTAACAGACTTAAGAAAATTATTGGGGTGCTCATAACCTTTTGTGGAGAGGACTTCCACCAGTCGTCTCGGGAAAGATATGACAACACCTGGGATTAGGGCTCCAGCAGGCTGGATGCTGTGATGAACCCTTAACCATTGTTCCAATGTTGCCCATACCCCCTCTGACTCGGTCTCTTGCCTCAGCATTCCCTAACCCGGCAACCGAGTTTTAGTCAATCGAGTTTAAATAGGCCTCCCATAGTGGGACTGGGGAATGTATGGCCCAAGATGCCTATTAAACTTAGAGCTGTGTGTGTGTGTCTGGGGGGGGGGGGGGGAGTCCTTAGCAAATCCAGATTAGAACTGGTCTGATAAATGCTGAGCTGGGTGTGTGTGAACATGGGTTGATTAACATTGGAAGCACAGATTCCCCATCATGCTGCGCTCTCCTGCTTCTCTGGTCCCAGAATTCACTGCAGTCTCTGCTTCAGGCTTTCTGTTTTCCATCTCTCATGTAAATGAATGGTCATCTGGTTCCATCTCGGATGTAAATGAGACCTAGGGCAGTTGATTCACTCTTGTCACCCTTATCTGGTGAGGGTCTTAGGTGCGTCTCTCACTGCATCTTAATCAGTTTCATTTAGGTAGAGGAGGGGAGGGAGGGAAGGGGTGAGTCCTTTGTGAGTCAGACAGACTGCATCCTGTGCCAGGGTTGCCCAAGAACACAGAGCTGAGACATAACAAAGTCTAAGGGCACCTATACATGTGCTCTGGGGTGGTGGGGGTGGATGGGGATGGGACATTTTAATTAGAGTGACTCTCGGCTGCCATACTAATTAAAACACCCACAGCACCTCTTGTATTCAGCGTCCCACATTTCAAAATGGCAGCCAGGGCACTTTGACTAAAGCTCATTTGGCAAGCTTTACTTAAAGCACTTCCGTCACCATTTGAAATGCTGAATACATGAGACACTGCAGCATGCATGAGACACAACCATTATTAGAACGCTCCAGCAGATTCAATTGAGACTGTTCCAATTCATTCTAACTGGAAGACACTGGAGTACATGTAGAAGTGTCACCCTATGGGCATTTATACACATGCTCTGCGGGGCAGGCACTTTAATTAAAGTGCCCGGAGCATCACATGTATTAGCATCCCTGTGCTGAAAAATGGCGGCATGGGCAATTTAACAAAAGCTCATTGAACGAGCTTTAGTTAAAGCTTTAGTTAAATTACCACACTCGAACAGACTCGATTAATTACAGCACATCGAGGCAGCCTCAGTGTATATGTATAGGTGCCCTATATGACCAGGTTCTGAGATGTTTTTGTCTAAGATCTTGTAATGTAACATGACAGTAAGTTAAAACTGGAATTGCAGTTCTGTCTACCACCAAAAGAAGGAAAAAGGGATGCCAAGTTATCATTACTGTGCAAAATCCATTTAATTTCTGAATTTCCTTTCTATGTTTTCATTAGCAATGAAGTAAAGTACTCAGAGGTGACTTTTTCTTCCTGGTGTCTCTTGTAAAATATTTTGAAATTTCAGCTCAAAATAAATTGCTATTTTCTATTGCTATTAGTAAACCTTCCTGGCATCTTTCATAATATTTAATTATTTTTTCTTAGTGTTCTTTAAATATCCCTTCTAACATTTGTTTCATTATTGAGAGCCAGAGCCTGCAAACTTTTATGCACAGTTTCTCCCATTGCTATATGAGTGAATAAAGGTTTGGAGGGCTGATTCACAGCTTTTTCTCCCCAACTTGAAAGTAAATTGGTACATCATAAATCTGGTCAGAAAATGGAATGAAATAAATTTGAGAATATATCCACAGTTAAGGTTACAAAGTAAACTAACTCAATTGTTATTTATAGCATCATATTAATCATTTTTTTGACCATCTGGCTTGCCACCAGTTTATTAATATTCCTTAATTTCAGAAACTTCATGATTTTCACTGCACAAGAGTACTCATCTGAAAATATGTACAGGAAATGTGGTTTTCATTATTAATCATTTATTATAGTAGTGATTTCCAGTTCATAAACTATCAAGAGACTGAATTAATAGAGGGTTAACTTCATGACCAGTCACATGACATGAACAGCGAATTATTTAAGTGAACAGTTTGAAAACAAGCCATGGGCTAATATTTGTTTGCATAAACTATTCAGCATAGATTCATAAAGAACATTTTGTAGAAATGAGGATTGGTTTTCAAATGATTCACAAACAGAGCTACAGTCATCAGATAATTTATTCACAATTAATAATTAAACCAATTCTAGCAGGGATGGTGTTAAGTGTTGATATTGTGGTATGCTTTTTGTTTTGCTCATTTAAAAAAAAGCATGCTGTCCTTTTAATTTTGAGAAAAGCATACGATGGTAGAGATAAAATACATACATGGACATAGAGGTGATAATAATGTTGAGGAACTTTAACAAAAATTTAAATGAGAACAAAACAAAAATCTCACTTAGGTTTGAAAATTAAATAATTTTAAAAAGTGTGTCCCTTTGTGTTTTTGGTTTTAGAGTGGACCAAAGGGAACTATGGAAGAAAAGCTGTTGTGTTCAGTATTTAGAAAAACTTAGAATATATAGCTTGTTTGAGGATAATAGAGAATGGCCAAACTACTGGAAGTAAGGAGAGAGAAAGAAGAATGAAGAGAAAGTTTTACTTAGTGTAGGGACAAGGATGTTGTGGAGATATTTGAAGAGGTTGTGAGGTGGTAGCAATGTGGCTGGATTTCATCGACCAGAGTATAGGTGCCTCGTGTTACATTTCTTCAAATGTATTAAATGAGAAAAGCTCTGAAAGTGATTCTGTATTATCTGTTCCTCAGTTTACTTGTGTGTACCCTGTCACTGTAAGGTCTGAAAACTCAGACACTGAAAAACTGGATACATATAAACAAAGGAAAAACTGTATTTTCATTTCAAAAGGAAACATGCTTTTAAAAAATTGTCCCTCTTACCATTTATTTTCTATGTTATAGAAATACCAAAAAGGAATAAAAGTAACATCATTATTATTAAATATTAACAGTATTTGTTATTCACTTTATTATACCAACAATTTAGTATAATAGAAGACATTATTTTTGGAGAGATTACTTATTATATTTACATTTCCATTCTGCAAAAACCTAGTTAATTGCTTTCTTTTTTAACAACAAAACAAAAGTTCCAAAATTAGTCTTAATCACTTCTTCAGCTTCATGGGCTTAATCAACTAATATAAAAGAAAGCTAAAAAAACTGGGCTGTTACTTTTTTTACTGCCAACTAACTGGCATTGGATGTATTATTTCTGAGTTTGTAACAGTTAAGCCCTGCATGATTGTATTGATGATTTATTATAATTGCATCTGATACAGAGCAGTCTTGTGCTGGAATATACAAGGCTTGCTGCCATCTGAACCTTACCTCCCTTGGGGTAACATTGACTGCCCAGAGGAAGTGTTTCATCTGAAACACTTTTGTTTGATTTTTCTCTATAGTGTTTCAAGTCTACAAAATTATGGTGGTAATAAACATAATGATGTGTATTTATCAGTGTGTCAAATAACACTTTTTATTGCTTTTTTTCTGTCCATCTAATACATTTCTTACATACGTCCAGAAATATTGCCCTTACCACTTCTAAATTTTGCATCCTCAACCATGAATACAATTACAAATAATATTTTTCCCTCTTTTTGCCACAGCTTTTGCCTATTCTTAGAACATTTTAAAAACAAAACCATTATATTAACCACATTAATATATTGAGAAACAGCTTAATACAGTTTCAGCATAATGTTCATATGAAAGTGTAATGTTCTAATACAAATGCCACCTGCTTCAATTACACTATATTTACATGATGGTTTTAACATGGAAAATCTTAACTCAGAGTGAATGGATTAAATGATGTCAGACTTTCCTTTACTAGGTCAGGGTCCTGTTTATTGTCAAGTACCAGTCAGAATGTATCAGTCCACTTCCATCTTTCAATATAAATTTATTCCACTGAGTTTCAGTCCAGGGGAAATGATATAAATTTTCATTAAAGAAAACACTATATTATGACAGCACTAAATGAATCATCTGCAATCACTTTTAAAATACTTGATTTATTTCCTGCAGTTGGGAGGCTGTATGTTATAAAAATATTTTCACTGACAAGAATGAAATATAGCTCGTGTGTGTGTGTGTGTGTGTGTGTGTGTGCGCGTGTGCATCTCTAAATATAGTGGGCCCTTCAGGTAATACTTGGCCACATTTACTTCTTTAATAAAAAAGGAAAACAAATTGACTAACCAACACAGAATAACATAAAATCCATCATAGCAGAAGTTAATATTTTCCTGGAGTGATTCATATTCACACTTCCCTCTGTGAGACTTTCATATATTTGGTGACATTGTGAAATGTCATTGAAGAAAAGAAAATTCGCTTTAGCCTTGAGCAAACATACAAGCAGTAGAAGAACTGTGCATATGCAAAGCCTTTTTCTTCTTCCAAAAGGGACCTTTTTCTATATATACATAACTGAAGCTAAGCTTAGGCTACTGAGGTGCTGCATGATAAGAACTTGGTTAGTAAACATGTTGTGCAATCGAATGACTTGAATAACAAAATTCCCAGTAGAGTGTTTCAGAGCTAACTCCATTTGCACTCTGCAAGGAGATCAATGCTTCACCCTCATTGATTTTCTTCAGTTGCAGAACCAGGATTATGCACAATGTGAAACTGTATTCCCAGACTTATCCAATCTGATTTCCTAGTCAGTACTAAGAAGGCATAGTACTGTACTGTAAACATAAAGTTATAAAAGTATATTGTACCAAATTTATACTTCTGCTAAGGCCGCATGTTAAGCAGAAATGCAATAATATATTCTGGGTATGATTCATAGATTCATAGATGTTAGGGTCGGAAGGGACCTCAATAGATCATCAAGTCTGACCCCCTGCATAAGCAGGAAAGAGTCCTGGGTCTAGATGACCCCAGCTAGATACTCGTCTAACCTCCTCTTGAAGACCCCCAGGGTAGGGGAGAGCACCACCTCTCTTGGGAGCCCGTTCCAGACCTTGGCCACTCGAACTGTGAAGAAGTTCTTCCTTATGTCCAGTCTAAATCTGCTCTCTACTAGCTTGTGGCCATTGTTTCTTGAAACCCCCGGGGGCGCCTTGGTGAATAAATCCTCACCAATTCCCTTCTGTGCCCCCATGATGAACTTATAGGCAGCTACAAGGTCGCCTCTCAACCTTCTCTTGCGGAGGCTGAAAAGGTCCAGTTTCTCTAGTCTCTCCTCGTAGGACTTGGTCTGCAGGCCCTTGACCATACAAGTTGCCCTTTGCTGTACCCTCTCCAGCTTATCCGCATCCTTCTTGAAGTGTGGCGCCCAGAATTGCACGCAGTACTCCAACTGCGGTCTGACCGACGCCCTATAGAGGGGAAGTATCACCTCCCTGGACCTATTTGTCATGCATCTGCTGATGCACGATAAAGTGCCATTGGCTTTTCTGATGGCTTCGTCACACTGCCGGCTCATGTTCATCTTGGAGTCCACTAGGACTCCAAGATCCCTTTCCACCTCTGTGCCACCCAGCAGGTCATTCCCTAGGCTGTAGGTGTGCTGGACATTTTTCCTCCCTAGGTGCAGCACTTTGCATTTCTCCTTGTTGAACTGCATCCTATTGTTTTCTGCCCACTTGTGCAACCTATCCAGGTCTGCCTGCAGCTGTTCCCTGCCCTCCGGCGTGTCCACTTCTCTCCATAGCTTTGTGTCATCTGCAAACTTGGACAGAGTACATTTCACTCCCACGTCCAAGTCGCTGATGAAGACATTAAAGAGTATCGGTCCAAGGACCGAGCCCTGCGGGACCCCACTGCCCACACCCTTCCAGGTCGAGACCAACCCATCTATCACGACTCTTCGGGTGCGACCCTCTAGCCAATTCGCCACCCACCGGACTGTGCAGTCATCCACATTACAGCCTCTTAACTTGTTCACCAGTATGGGGTGGGATACCGTATCGAAGGCCTTCCTGAAGTCTAAGTATACGACATCCACCCCTCCTCCTGTGTCCAGGCGTTTCGTAACCTGGTCATAGAAGGAGACTAGGTTGGTCAGGCACGATCTGCCCGCCACAAACCCGTGCTGGTTTCCCCTCAGCATAATTTTCCCTGCTGGGCTCTCACAAATGTGAGCCTTGATAATTTTTTCAAATACTTTACCAAGGATGGAGGTGAGACTGACCGGCCTATAGTTGCCCGGGTCCTCCTTCCTCCCCTTTCTGAAAATGGGGACCACGTTAGCCCTTTTCCAGTCCTCCGGGACTTGGCCCGTGCGCCACGAGCATTCGAATATTCCCGCCAGTGGCTCTGCAATGATGTCGGCCAGTGCCTTCAGCACCCTCGGATGGAGCCCATCCGGGCCTGCCGACTTAAAGGCATCCAGTTCTTCCAAGTGAGTCTGCACCACCTCAGGATCTACGTATGGAAGTCTGGCGCCTTGCTGCTGCCTCTCTACAACCCCAATGAGAGACTTGTCGTGCCCCTCACTTAGGAACACTGAGGCAAAGAACTCGTTGAGGAGTTCAGCCTTGTCCCCCCTATCTGTCACCAATTGTTTCTGCCCATTTAGCAGCGGTCCTATTCCTCCCTGGGCCTTCCTTTTACTCCCAATATATCTAAAAAACAATTTCTTGTTGTCCTTTACTTGGGTTGCCATCCTCAGCTCCATGGTAGCTTTGGCCCACCTAACTGCCTCCCTACAAGCACAAGCAGAGGAGGTATATTCATCTTTAGTGATCTCACCCTGTTTCCACTTTTTATGTGCTCCTCTTTTGGCCCTTAGGCTGCCCTGGATTTCTCTGGTCAGCCATGGAAGCCTCCTGGCCCCTTTCCCTCTTTTGCCTCGCTCGGGGATCGTCTTGCTTTGTGCCCGAAGGATCGTTTCCTTTAGGCACAGCCACCCTTCTTGGGCACCCATCCCATCAAAACTCCTACTCTGCAGTGCTTCCTTGACTAAGCGCCTGAGTGCATTGAGATCAGCTTTCCTAAAGTCTAGCACTTTCACCCTACTAGTTACCTTACCCACTTGCCATCTTATGTTGAATTCTATTATAAGGTGATCACTGTCTCCCAGATAGCTACCGATCTGGAGGTCCCCTATCATGTCATCTCCCGTTGCCAATACCAGATCCAGTATGGCATTCCCCCTAGTGGGACCATGCACCTCCTGTGTCAGGTGGAGGTCCTGTACACATGTTAGAAACCTGCGTGAGCAATGGGACCTTGCTGTCTGCGTCTCCCAGCAGATGTCCAGGTAGTTTAGGTCCCCCATGACTACCGCCTCTTTAGCTTTTATGGTCTCCGAGAGTTGCCTCAGGAGCCCCGCATCTATTTCTTCCCCTTGGTGTGGGGGTCTGTAACAGACCCCTACCACCAAATTCCTTTCTCCTTGCCCCCCATGTAGCCTAACCTACAATCCTTCTACTTCCTCAACCTCGGATTCTGTCTTGATGAGGGTTGATGTGTATTGCTCACTGACATAAAGTGCAACCCCCCCCCTTTCTTCCCCGACCTGTCCTTTCTATACAATCTATAGCCCTCAATATGTACCGCCCAGTCATGGGATGAATCCCACCAGGTCTCTGTTAGCCCCACTAAGTCATAGGTGTTTAGTGCAAGCAGGAGCGCTAGTTCATCCTGCTTGTTCCACATGCTCCTAGCATTAGTATATAGGCACTTGAGCCCTGCGACTGGTGCCTTTGCTGCCCCCCCGCTCCAAGTCCCATGGGGCCCATTGTTTCTTACCTTCTTGTTTCTTACCTGTTCTGTAGTGCTGGCCTCCCCATGGCTTTCAGGTTCCCAATGTTCTCCTTCTTCAGGCTGGGCTGTCCTTGTGGGTGCCACATGGTTTGGTGGTCCACAGCTTCCCCTGCCCTCGTACTCCCCTCCCCCCGACGAGCCTAGTTTAAAGCCCGCCGGAGGAGATCCGCCAACCTAGAAGAAAACACACGCTTACCTTTGGGGGACAGGTGAAGCCCATCCCAGCTGAGCATGTCCCTCGTCGTGATGTGCGGGTCATTGTCCAGGAAGCCGAAGCCTGCCTCGAGACACCACTGCCGAAGCCGCCAGTTGGTCTCTCTGATGCAGTTCTCCTGCCGTCTTCCTCGTCCGGTCACTGGTAGGATGGAAGAGAAAACCACCTGGGCACCGAACTCCTTCAGCACGCCACCCAGAGCACAGTAGTCCGCCATCAGGTGATCGGGGGTTCTCCTGGCCGCATCATTAGTACCCACATGGACTAGGACCATGGGGTAATAATCGGTGGGCTTGATCCTGGCCTGGATGACCTCCGTCACATCCTGAATCTTTGCTCCAGGGAGGCAGCATACCTCTCGTGCCGAGGGGTCCTGGCGACAGATGGGTCCTTCCGTACCTCTCAGGATGGAGTCTCCTATGAGAAGCACTCGTCGCCTCCTCCTCTGGGTCATCGTGGATCTCTTGATCTGTTTGGAGTGTGAAGAACGTGGTGTTTCTTCTTGCCCAAGTGTTTCCTCCTCCCCTTCCATCTCCTGCAGGGTCGCCAGGGCCTCTTACCTGTTCACCAGTCGGACTGGAGAAGCTGGTACCAGTTCGCTGTGTGCCGCTCCGGTCCTGGCTGTGACCGTCTGCCACTCTGCTGTGGAGGGTGTTCCCCGGGGTGCTTCTTCCTTTGGTGCCTGGGCCTGCAGGGAAAGGAAATAACTATCAATTTCATCCTCCGCCTCCCTGATCCCCCTCAGCCTGCTAACCTCCTCCCGGAGCTCCCTCACCTGCGCCTCCAGAGCCCTAAGACGGGCACCTGCCGGACAGGTGTGGGGGCCCCCAAACTCTGCCTCCCCGGCCCTGCTGGGGATACCCCACAGGCCAGGAGGTAGGGGGACACCGGCTCCCCCATGGGCTCGGTCTGGGTGGAGGCCTCAGACCTGCCCCGGGTAGCCTTGTCCCCCTGGGCAGAGGACCTAGCAGTACTCCTCGTAGACACCATTCTGCAAGCTGCTGGTTGTAGCCCTGCGCGGTGTCTACGCCCTACCCCTACAGGAGTCCCACTCCTGGCCCTCCCGGCCCGCCCTCCGGTGCGAACGCCTGCGCAAACGCCGGCGTGTTCTTACAGAGCGCGCCTGTTTGCGCGCTCTGTTAGCGCCGCGTGGCTCGGGATGTGATCTATCTTACCAAAATATTATATTGGTGCTAAACAGATCCTGTTTATATATATATATATATATATATCTATATCTATATATAGATATATATATAGATATAGATATCTATATAGCTTCCAAATAGATGTGCAGGGATGCCAGAAGTTAAAAATTTAAATGCATTACATAGATTTATTTAAGTCCAAAGTCACTTTAAAATATTGTATAGTTTGTTTGGTTTTTTTTCCTGGCAGATTTAATTTTTAGAGTACACACATAAACAGAAATATTTGTTTCCAAATCTTCAGAGTTAGAATATGGTATACCTTTGGAAATTGAAATAACCTTGCAATTTACAATGTATGCCAGTTTTCAAAAAGTAATAATTATAGTAAAATATGTCAGTATAAAATGACAACTGATGGTAGTTTTATCCTGATCTGCAATTTCCCCTTCTGCAGTTTTGCACATGAGCTTTGGAGTATCATCAAATGATGTTTGTGATAATGCTCAGCTGAAAACAGGAAAGAATAAAATTGCATTGCCTCTGAATCTTTTTAAGCCTTATTTTATATTTGTGGTCGGACATAGGTAAGGACTCCTAAAAAGAAACATGAAGGAACACTGATACCTTGACAAAAGGAAGTATCCAGCTGTATTTCAGAGACTATCTTGAGGCACTTTAAAGTGGGTGGCACTTTAGGGTGCCAATATACATGCTCAGGGTGTGGGGTAGGGGCATTCTAATCAGAACACGTCAGAGCACGAGTATAGTCACCCTTAGGCTAGGGACAGAAATTACATATAAAACTGTTTAAGTCATCAGAAACTGGTTTAAACCTGTAACAGAACAGAAGTTCAGTGCACATAAACCAGTTTCAAAAAGGCTGAAACTGGTTTAAGATAAACCTGGTTGAATGTAGAGTCAGATTTAACTGATTTCAGTCAAACCAGTTCATGAAACTTCTGTCCTAGACCCCTTCCTTGTTCAAGTTAAATCACAATCCCCCAGCATTCCAGCATGCTTTCCAGGGCTGGACCGGGCTGTGCTGTTTGTTCCAACAGAGAAAGGTTGGGTGGGGGAGGCAGGGACTACTCATAGTTTCATAGTTTCATAGTAGCTAGGGTCAGGAGGGACCTGAACAGATCATCTAGCCTGACCCCCTGCCACAGGCAGGAATGAATGCTGGGTTCACAAGACCCCAGACAGGTGATCATCCAACCTCCTCTTGAATTGGCCCAAGGTAGGGGCGAGGACCACTTCCCTGGGAAGTTGGTTCCAGATTTTGGCTCTACCTATTTGCTGTTGATCTCCCCTGATGAGTTTGTAGGCAGCCACCAGGTTCCTCCCTCAGCCTCCTCTTGCTGAGGCTGAACAGGTTCAGGTCCCTCAGTCTCTCCTCATAGGACCTGTCCTGCTGCCCTCTCACCAAGCGGGTGGCCCTCCTCTGAACCCTCTGGCCACATCGCTTTTGAATTGTGGCGCCCAGTACTGGACGCAGTACTCCAACTGCGGCCTGACCAAAGTCGCATAGAGGGGGAGTATCACCTCTCTGGACCAACTTGAGATGCACCTTTAGATGCATGACAAGGTATGGCTGGCCTTGCTGGCTGTGATCTGGCATTGGCAGCTCATGTTCATCTTGGAGTCAATAATGACTCCAAGATCCTTTTCCGCCTCTGTGCTTTCAAGAAGGGAACTCCTCAGCCTGTATGTATGCTGTGGATTCCTTCTCCCAAGGTGCAGCACCCTACATTTGTCTACGTTGAACCCCATCCTATTCTCATCTGCCTACTTTTGTAGTCTGTCTAAATCTATTTGCAGCCTCTCTCTCCCTTCAAGTGTGTCCACCTCGCCCCACATCTTAGTGTCATCAGCAAACTTGGACAGCGTGCTTTCCACCTTCTCATCCAAGTCACTGATGAAGATGTTAAACAGTCCAGGCCCGAGGACCAAGCCCTGGGATACCCCACTGCTCACATCTCACCAAGCTGAGTACAACCCATCCACCACTACTCTCTGGGTGTGCCCCATCAGCCAATTTTTTACCCATCCAACTGTGCAGGCCTCAATGCTGTAGTCGCTTAATTTATTGATAAGGATGGGGTGAGAGATGGTGTCAAAGGACTTTTTAAAGTCTAGAAAGACTACATCCACAGCGACACCATCATCCAAGGATTTAGTCACTTGGTCATAAAAGGCAATCAGGTTGGTCAGGCAGGACCTGCCTTTGATGAACCCATGCTGATTGCCCCTGAGCATGATCTCCCCTGCAGGCCCCCCACAGATGTGCTCCTTGATGATTCTCTCCAAGATCTTCCCGAGCACCGAGGTGAGGCTTACAGGCTTATAGTTACTTGGGTCCTCTTTCCTCCTTTTCTTGAAAATTGGGACCACATTAGCCAGTTTCCAATCCCCCGGCACCTAGCCAGATGACCACGAATGCTCATACAGCCGGGCCAAGTGCTCCGCGATGACCCCTGCCAGTTCCCTCAACACCCTTGGGTGGAGGACATCTGGACCTGCAGATTTTAAAATGTCTAGCCCTTCCAGAAGATCCCTAACTACATCTGCAGTGACTGAAGGCCTGACAGAATTATCCCCAAGATTGTCCCTACCTCTGGTAGATAGGATATCCCGGTCCCTGTTCAAGAAACAGAGGCACACCCTGACTGGGGTCTGGGGCCAGGGAGGGGGGGGGGTTAAACCCCACTTCCACTGGTTAAACCCCCTTCCCCCAAGTACAGAGCTGCCCTGCCCTGCTAAGCTTACTGAAATTTACTGCTGGGTGTGACTGTGGACTACAAATCCTAAAGGTACCTGGAAACAGGAAGTGATGAGCAACCCTGCAGAGTCCTGCTGCTGTGATTCTGGACTGCTAAACATGTGTCCAGTTGTTTCTCAGTTTAATCTCTGCAGGTTTGACTAACCTGAAAAGACTGAATCGATTCAGCTTCAGGCTGTTTGACTGTCTATACTTAGCATTAGAAACTAACTTGTTCAAAGTAGTATATAGTATTCTATTTAGAAAAGCATGTACATATCTACCACAAGATAGTGTGTATCAAAGTCCCATTGACTTCAGTGGCACTTAACATGTGCTTAAAATTTACATGTGTTACATGCTTTCCTGACTGGAGACAGACATAGGCCATGTATGGGGGTTCTGTTTCTACTGCAAGAACTACATCTCTCCCAGTAGAAATTGCTAGTATATAGGTGTTCCAGTTCTTTCTCCTGAAGCCAAAATGGACATTTTGGGAGAAAAATAACCTGCCTCCAACTGAATAGAAGATGATCATGGGAGTTCCTCCAAGTAGAATGGACCTTTGTACACTTCTTGCAGCTTAATTCCTTCATGAGAATGGGAGGACTGGGGCAGCTCATGCTTTCCCCAAACCAGAATCACTTCAGTCTCAGAAAGATATAAAGAGCAGGGGGGAAAGGGCAGTTGCAGGCTGAAAGTTTGCACTATTCCTTCTCCCAGAATTATTTATAGCATTAGAACTTTTCCACTGCTAGAAGTAAACCCTTGCACATCGTTAAGTGCTTTCTAAAAGATGCCTATATTTCTAGTCCAAAACCTACTGAAATGGTGTCTTTCTATTGACTTCTGTAGGCTTTGGATGAGCCCCTACATTTTCTTTCTGCTAAGTACTTTGAACACCTTTTTAAATCCATTTAAATTCAGCATTAAAGTTAGATTTGAAAGCAGTCTAGTGAAGGTAATATTGTTTCTGAGAGTTATGCTTTTTTAGAACTCTGTATGCTTGATAAAAGTGATAGTAGTATAAATAAACATTGTAAAGTAATTTGATAATGAATAAGTAGAAGGATGCACAGAGAAAACTAACACCATTGTTTAACCTCAAAACTATGCTAATAAGTGGGGTGATAGACAAGGAATGTGGAATAATGGAGCTGTTATTCCAGCCCAATGGGGTTGTCTCAGGGGACTCATAAGTGGATTTGCCATGCCATGACTAAACATAGCTCCACTACTGTATTTTGCATAGCCTAAAGTATCTTGTTCCAGCATATCTTTACATTTATCAAACTAAATCAGGTTTAGAAGAAAATATATTCTTCCATTTCAGACAGAAAACATCTGTGTATATTATTTGCATACTATTTGTTTGCATGCATATAAAATTGAAGAATCCTCCAAAAATAACCTGTTTGTGAAAAAGATTATTTCAGCACAAGAGATCATTAATCTGCAGTGTTCCTGTTAAAAATGAAAATGATCCTGTTAAGAGGAAAAGCCACGAAGAATGCAAAATATCATGAACACAAACACACATACACACGTGTCTGTCTGACCTGAAGTTGATTATTATGCAGAACCATCTCTAAGAATATTTGCACATCACTTAGGCTGAAGCCATCTAGAGTTATTCAACACTGAATACTCAGTGCATTTCATTTCTTTTTACAACCACCATACCCTGCCAATAAAAGATCAAATGCTGTTGGTTACTAGGCTGAATTCTTAAAAAGTTATTGATGTTCCCTGTGAATCTGCTCTCAGTTACAGCTCATTAAAAGAATTGGTCTACTGGTGATTCTATAAATACAAACATAAGCTGAAAGCACTGTTTCTAAAGCAAAAAAGCACAAGACTGTAATCTCCATTTCACTCCATCTTGTTTACACGATTTTCAGTCCTTAAAAAAAATATCTAATTTTTGCACTGTGTCCTATTTTCTGTTGGCCTTTTCCAGCACAGCACTATACAACTACAATTTATTCATAAAACACTAAACTAAACCAATGGCAGCTTCCGTGTATTTACAGTGGTATGTTTTTAGATAAAGGACTTCAGAATTAAGTCAGATGAGGAGGAGGTTTCACAGTGGTTTTACTTCCAATTATCACCAGTTAATGTATTTCAAAACTGTATTAAAAATCTAACGTCAAGTTTTATTTATCACATGTCTGTCACCCACCTCTACCTGCTAGTCCAAGTGCTCTACCATCATTCACATTAGATATAAAATTGAAGTTCTGACCATTTGTGGCCATTAAAATCCCACAGAAAATAAGAGCTGGTAACCTCAGTGTTCTGGCCTTATTCCAAGTCAGGTATAGTGAAAACTGTTAATAGCCATGAAAGACTGCTCCTATTTTAGCTGTTCTAACAAGTGGCCGCTCAGTGTACATTTCACTTTTCCTTTGTTATTTAAAAACAACCCCTATTTTTATGCATTGACTGTATAGCATAACAAATTCAATCTGTCTAGATCAGCAATTGGCAATGTTTTCCATTGGTGAGCAGAATGACCCAGCTCAGGTCCAAAGTGGACTGGGTCTAGAACCTGGCTGCTACGATTTGTTCTCCCCTCCAGCTAACCATGCCAGGGTTGAAGCTCTCTACCACCAAACATCAGCAATGCCCTCTAGCTCTGTGGAATGGATCCAAGAGTTGCACAAGTCTTATGTTGGCAACTCCTGGTCTAGACGATTGTGTATGGCAACTGTGACCCTTTGTTTGAAAATTATTTTTTGACATTTATATTTCTAAAATTAATCAGTCAAGTCTCTGAAATCATGATAAAAAAAAAGTTTATTCTTTTTTAAAAATATGTTATCTAATTGTTGACTTTTCTGGAGAAAGTCCTTTCTCCATCCTCCAGATATGTGTCATTATTTTGGGTTCAAAATGCAGCTTCATATGCACACATATGCATGCACAAAAGGGTGGATCTATGTGAAATGCAGTAGTGCAGTCATGCCCCTCCCCCTTTGATTCCTGCAACACCCAAAGTTTAAAATCAATTGCCCAGCAACAGCAGTGGCGTTTCTATTCAGGCAGCACTGAGGGAGTCAATTAACTTCATGGCTCATTATAATCTACTTGACCCTTGCTTATCTCTCTTCACTCCATAGTTGTTAATAACCCACTCTCATAGGTGAAGGTTGAAAATATTATTTGGGGGTCTAAGTGCATACACACCCCAGCAGGTAAGTCTTTCATGAAAAAGGGGCATGGGGGTGCAGATTGAGGCCCCCACAATGTGGGAGGAAGTGGGGCAGAGGCAGGGGTGGGGGCTGTGATGAATGGGGCCCCAGGGTAGGTTGTGGGACTATTGGAGCCCTAGGTGGCTTGTCCAAGGGCCTGGGGGGCTGCTGCCACTGTGTGCACCCCAGAGGAGGTCCAGGAGGCTTGTGCCCCCCCAATCTGTGTGCAGAGTGAGGGCAGGCTGCTGATGCAGGATGGGGCTCTGTGCCCCACTGCTGCTGCCCGGGAGCAGCATGACGCGATATGCCTGCTGCCACTTGGCTGCACCTCATCCCCTGCCCACCTGGCAGTGGCCAGCACATGGCATCATGCAGCTCTCAGGGCAAAGGTAGCAGGGCGCAGAGCACCAACCTGCAGTGGCAGCCCATTTCCATCCCACACAGAGATCAGGGGGGCACTTGACCCTCGGGCCTTAGCTGGGGTACACACAGTGGCAGGAGCCTGCCCATGCCCCTGGTCAAGGTACCCAGGACTCCAATAGTCTCATGACCTGCCCCAGGGCCCCAGGCCCCATTCACTCCAGCCCCTGCCCCTGCCACTGCCCCACTCCCTCTCACACTTTGGTGCTAAGCCCCATTAGCCCTGGCCTTCCACCACTGCCCACTCTCCTTTTTAATGGTCTTGATGTTCCACTAATCAAGATATACTTTTTTCTGGAATTCTGCTGTCTGTTAGCTGCCTCTGTTAATGTAGCTCTTATTTCACAGGCCTGCAAACTGTTTTTACTAAATATTAACTCCGGTGTAGAAAATTAACTTAAGTGAACATTAACTCAGTTGTAGAAATAACAGTTAATGAAGTTCTGGGTACAATATCAAGATGCTCAAAAAGACTATACTTTTTTTTATGAATCAGAATAAAATATGTATATTTAACTAAATGAAAGAACATATTTTGGGGGTTTTTTTGCCTATTTTGTTGTGTATTTTATACATGATATATAATATAGCACATTAATGCACATTGCAGTTCATGGAGAAAGCCAAGGAGCTTAGGGCATTCAGTGGGGCAAGGAGCCAAAGTAGGGTGACTTTTAGTTAGAAAATAGTTTGCTTATGTTTGTTTTCACCATGCTCAAAACTGAAGGACTGAATTGTGGATGCAGGGGTAGAGGAGGCCACAGGTAGGGATAACTGAGAGACATTCTCCAACACTGGGGCTATGACCCACAATGCTAGAGTCCAAGGTGGTAGACCTGGGCTGACAGGTCTCAGTCAGATAAAAAGAGATGAAGCCAGGTAGGTGGAAGCCTAGACAAGGGTTTTAGGCCCAAGAGCCCCGGGATTGATTTGAACTGCAATAAAAGGACCACTCAGAGTTATCTGTCACATATGGGTGTGACTATGGGGGCATCTGCAGGTTATGATTCTAGACCCTAAGGTGACTAAAGTCCTCTTAAAGAGGGAGTACACCTATGGGATAAAGTAAAAGGCACCAAGTAGTGGCTTTTGTAGGCAAACTCTGGCTTTTGTAGGCAAACTCCCATTTATATATTTAACAGCAAGTCATGGCATAAAAGAGATAGGAAGAAGAAGAGGTCAGGGAACATGGACAGGTGTCGCAAAGCACGGGAGTGTTCTGCTCCTAAAGAGGGGAGACTGCTGGGGAAAGAGCCCTAGCAGCGAGTAAGGAGTCCAGCTGTGGGTTGCCAGGGCAACTGGAGCCAGCAAGAGATCGCACCTGCAGGCAGTCAGCTAATTGAAAGGGGCAGGGCCTGACTCCCTTATAAACCCGAGGAGCTGAGACCAGAGGCAGTTCCCTGCCAGCAGCCCAGGAGGAAGGAGCTCTCTGCTGTGGAAGAGAAGAGAAGCCTGATGAAGAAGCAACGCCTGACATGGCTACGAGATGAGGAATCTCCGGTAGGCCTGAACGTGATTACAGCCGGGCGGCTTCTGTTTATGTTATAGCCTATGGGCTTGTGTTTGTTTTACTGTTTGTTACCGGTGGTTTGGGTGAGGCTATCAGGGGATGGAGGAGGCCTCATAGGGGACCCACAGTAGTGTGGAAGCCCCAGCACCAGCAAGGGCGCAACATTGGGGGTGCATAGACCCCAGCCCCAGAGAGGGGCAGTTGAGAAGCCCTAGAGAGGGGACATTGCTGAGAAGCTCCAGTGTTGGTGCAGTGAGCCCCAGAGAGGGGACAGAAGAGCCCTGAGGGAGGGTGGCTTTACTGAGAAGGCCCCAGAGGAGGGCAGCATTGGTGAGAAGGCCCCAGAGGAGGGCGGCATTGGTGAGAAGGCAGTGCTTTGAGAAGTGTCAGAGAGAAGGCACGGAGAGAGACAGGGCCACGGAGAGCCTAAAAGCCAGAGAGGGTGTAGACCCAGACCAGACAACGTCTATTCCATCGGTGAGGCATGGACTGCGGTGTAGGGGAGGAAGCAAAGCCGCAGATAGCACCCCCTGGCACCAGGACAGTACAATAGGCAGCCTCCCGCTCACAAGAACATCATCATAATTTCCATCAAGACATGGCAGGTGAGTACAGGGCGGGGACACAAGAACCCTAAAGCAGGATCCAAGGGTGCCCCACGCAAGGCGCAGAGTATTAGGAAGATGGCGCTGGGAAGGGCGACCTGTTACAACAGGCCAGTCTGGGGCACTGGACTCCAAGGAGGGTGAATACCTGAGCCTGTCACAATGGGTAATGACATTTTGGGTGCATCTAAGGGCACAGGTCTGCATGTGCACACCCTTAATTCACCCTTAAAATGGTGATTTTAGGCTAATCCCACCTAAATTTGATGCCTGCATAAAGCAGGTAGCAAATTTAGGCATGAATAGTTAAGGCACCTAAAGGGATATGTAGATGCCTTAAGGCACCTTAATGCTGTGTATGTTGATTGTGTAAGTGGACTGAAGTCAAGCCTGCAGGGCCCCACATTGCTTTTGGGCACTGCCAAGAGGAAGCAATGGGTGCTGTTTTCCAAGGTGCAGACCCTGGATTTGGAGTGGTGATTCCGGCAGCAGCAGTACTTGTTGGTGTGCCGACTGACAACTCAAGGGCACAAAAAAAACCCAACACAACCCAAGCCTCAGTACGCACAAGAGCAGGTCAGGGAGAAGCAGCAGCTTCATGTGCTCCCTGTGTTGTGCAGTGAGCAGAGGAACCATGCCATACCATGCTGGCAGAGGCAGATGTGCACCCCTATGCACATTTGTCACTTGGAACTGCTGCTCCAACTCCAGTATCTCTACCTTAGAGAACAGCACCCACCACTGCTTCTTCTTGGTGGCACTCAGCAGCAGTGCAGGGCTCCATGGGCTCAACTACGGCCCTTTCTTGACCAATGCCAGGGAGGCAAGAGGAGGCCAGGAAGGAGAGGGTTAGAGCTGGGGCTGGGGCTGGGGCCAGAGCCAGAGCCAGAGCCAGGGTCGGGGATGGGACTGGGATGATCACATCTAGGGGGGACTGGAGACACCCACCCCTTCAGCCAACATTGGGCTGCACCTCCTGGCTATGCAGCCATGGGCTTCAGGGGGGTGTCCAAGGTACTGCCCAGGGCAGATTGCAAATGCGTTTGCCCAGTGTGCCATTGTCGCAGGGCACCTCGGTGCCCCTGCTCCTATAGAGGAGAAACTGCCAGGGTGCGAGTGAGCACGCCCTGGCCTGACATAACGAGCCCAGCTGAGGCTTGCTCAGGTAATGAGCACAGCTGCGGGTTGCCGGAGCAACCAAGCAGAGCCAGCTGCCTGTAGGGGGCAGGGCCTGGCCCTTATAAAGCTCAGGGCTGAGGCCAGGCTGGCAGTTCGCTGCCAGCAGCCAGAGAGGCAGGAGCCCCCTCAGCCGAGATATGGGAAGGAGCCTAAGTCGCAAGTACAGCTCATGATAGCCCTGGAGGCTTGAGCTATGATGAGGAGTTATGGCCAGGCGGCTTGCATTTGTGTTACAGCCTAGGGGCTTGTGGTTTTGCGTTGTGTTATTACACCCAGAGGCTTGGGCGAGGCTGTAGGGGTTGGAGGAGGCCTCAATTACTCGCACGCCAGTGCGTGAGCAACTGGCAGCGAGGAGCGCGGCCAGTAGGTCGCGGGCGCAACCTGTAGGTTGCAGACGGGGACCTAGACCCCGGATTGCGTGTGGGGGACATAGCCCCTGTATAGCACCAGGGAAGGCGCAGCTCGCACGCCACTGCGCGAGCAGCTGGTGGCGAGGAGCGCGGCCAGTGGGTCGCGGGCGCAACCCGTAGGTTGCGGACGGGGACCGAGACCCCGGATTGCGTGTGGGGGAACATAGCCCCCGGCCCCAGGAAAGGGGCAGTATTACTGAGGAGCCCAGTGTGGGCGCGGCGAGCCCCAGAGAGGGGGAACGCCATTGTATTTTATTGAGTAGCCCAGTGGGGGTGCGGCGAGCCCCCAGAGAGGGGGAACGCCCTTGTGTATTATTGAGTAGCCCAGTGTGGGCACGGCGAGCCCCAGAGAGGGGGAACGCCCTTGTACATTATTGAGTAGCCCAGTGTGGGCGCGGCGAGCCCCAGAAAGAGGGGGAACGTCCTTGTACGTTATTGAGTAGCCCAGTGCGGGCGCGGCGAGCCCCAGAGAGGGGGAACGCCATTGGGTTTTATTGAGTAGCCCAGTGTGGGCGCACGGGCATAGCGAGCCCGGCCGCAGGCTAGTGCGGCAATACCTCTCAGACCAAGGCAGTGTGCTGCGGTTGCCCCTGAGAGGACAGGGAGTAGCAGCGCAGGGAGCCAGAGTCAGGAAGGGTGTCCGTGCGGTTGGCCCATAGGACCGGAGGCCCACTAGAAAGTCTCGAAGCGGAACCACACCGGCAGGGGAGGCCCAGAGTGGGCTAGACAGGAGTCCCAGCAAGAGGCTGGGCACGAGACAGGGAGCCCAGAGTGGGCCACATTAGAGAGGAGGCCCGGGAAGTGGGCGTATAGACCGAACAACGTCCTTTACATCTGCGAGGCTTGGGGCATGGTATTAGGGGCTGGTAGGAGCCACGCATAGCCCATAAGGCTAGGGCGCTTGGGTAGCGCCCATTGTACGGGGAGACCCACGAGGGGTCCAGGAGCTGACAGGCCCGAGGAAACACAAGGCAGCCTCCCTATTACATATTACATCAAGACGTGGCGGGCGAGAATGGAGGGTGCCCTCGGGCCGGAGTAGCGCGGTGAGAGGGCCTCAAGGAGATCATGGCCCTCCGCGAGGACCCCGCCGTGACAGCCATATTAAGGCCTCTTAAGGTATGCATATGTAGACGCGCACAAGCTAAATCACCTTAGTGCACCTTAAGCTAAGGTGCATTAAGTTTAGGCACATGTAAATTCATGTGTAGACATTCTCTACCAAAATGCACCATTATTTCTTTAATGTTAGTGTGAGAGTGTGTATTAGTGTTAGAGCAATGTTGTAGTCATGATGGTCCAGCAATTATGTGAGAGACAAGGATCTTTTTGTAGGGGTGATATCCTTTATTGGACCAACTACATGGCTGGAATAAAGTTAGGCACGCTTTCAAATGCAAACATTTCTTCATCAGTGTCCTTCGTCTTCTGTTCTAAGACCCCAAATGTAATAGTCAGAGACCTAGGTATATTCATAAATCCTTTGAGGTTTAGGCCCCAGATGGTTATGCATCATTTTACCCTATACATAGTGGCTGGGTGAAACAATTTGCATATGTAGTTTTCACTTGTGGTTTTGAAAATATATGAAGCCAATGACTGTATCACAAGTCTGAGTACCACTGTGTACTTAATTTATTCACATAGTTTGACTAGTGAGATGTCTAACAACCGAAGTGAAAATCAGTTGCTTAGATTTAGCTTATCTGTGTACCAGGCTAATGAAGATCAACCAAGACATAAAAAACTTGCCTATGGATAGGAACTAATTTCTCTCTTTTATACCACTTTCTGTTTCTTTTTACTGAACCAATTATTAAACCTTTTGTTCTAATCCCTCTGTATAGCTATAAAACAAAATGAACAACTTAATTTTCATCAGGAAAGCATGAAAAGTATATATTAAAAGGTACTTACCTGGATTACAGTATTTGAAAAAATAGCTTATAATCATTACCAGTTTTCTTTTTTTTAATGCATGAAAGTCCCGATTATTAAATGGTGTGAGTAATTTATGGTTCTGAAGTATGACTCAATATCCAATCAACAGCAATGCAAATTTTGTTTGGCTGAAAAGACAGAGGAACAGCAACCTGCTGGTTTTCATGATCTCCAGTTTCAGTGATTATTTGAGGAAAATATTAGACATATGACAACTGAAAGGGTACCTGGTTATTTTACCATTTGAACCAAAGACTATTACAACTGGCATCCAGGAAACAATGGTATCCTTAGAGTATAATAATTTCCAACATATTAAACGGAAACTATATTAAGTTTGAAGTCAAAATTATTACTTTTTCTTTTTACTTAGGTCTTTTTAAAAAGATCTTTAGCAATCAGTTAATCCAGATTGACATTAAGAACCTCAGATTCGCATGCCCCATAGCCCTCACCAGCTTTAATCAATTTCCCAAAGGCACTGGAAAAAAAACTAAGAAAGTAACTGAGTCTTATAAAGTGAACAGACTCTGGTGAACTAGATACAGTACTGTACTTTTTATTTTCTCAATGTATACTGGAAAATCCTTACAAACCCAATATAAAGAAAATCTTGTCACTGGACTGACAACATCAAACCTGCAAATTAAAGCAAAATCATGCTTTTTATTGGTAATTGTTCTAGATTAGGGGAGGAAAATGCACGATATTGAGTCAGCGCAAAAATGTAACAAGTATTGAAATCTGATTGGTTCTCTTACACTTAATATTATTTGCTTACAAATTTAATAGCCACCATGTAAAAAGCAGCGCCAAACATGAAAAAAAAATGGTTAACCCATAATTCAAATGTGTGTAAGTGTAGGACTTTTCAATAAAGCCCAGACTCTTGAGAGGTATGGAAATGGCTGTGGTTCAATAAAGTTGATTGAGTGCCCTAGCCCCTTCATATAGTGTCGGTTGGGAAAGAAAAAAAAGGAGAGGGATAGAGGAAACATAAAAACTAATAATAAAAGATAATAAAGATGCAAGTCGGGCTTCTGAATTCTATCTTGTGGAAATTCTTGATATGACTGAAAGGCTAAATTTACTACAGCCAGACGTTGACCAATTAAAGGAGTTGGTAAATATAACAGTTGATTAATATTCTAAGTAAAACAAAGTGATTGATATCTAACAGAAGCTTCTCATTGTCTTTTTCTTTTTCTTTAGTGAGTAATATAAGCTTTTCATTTTCTCATGTTCCTTTCACACTCCTGTAATACTACCTCTCCTTACATTAACAACTCTGGAAACCATGCTCCCACCCCCCATTTAAATTTTTATGCCTAAATGCTCACTGAGTGGCCAGTCCTGCAAACATTTACTACTATGCATCTTGCTACCCTTTATGAAATGACTTATGGTAAAATGTGCTATGTCCATTTAGTGAGTATTATCAGCATCTGCCTCTTATTTTTCATTTTAAACCAAGGCCCTACAGACAATGCATTAAATTATTCTGCAAGTACATTAACAAGACCATGTTAATAACAAATGATAAATATTACAAATTTTGCTTCCCCTGCATGGAGTGGAGAGATGGAAAAGAAGGGATCTAATTCTGCATTACTTAGCATATCATTCTTATAAGGAAAAAAAAGTTTACATTTTAAAGTTGCTGCCTGGGTCAGAGAGAAAGCCTATTGCCTTGCTCTCTGGAGTCATTCAAATTATAAGCATCTTTGGCTATAGCTACAATTCCCAGTTTTTCTGTTTTCAAGTTCACTCTGTCTTTGTGTAATGGTGCATTTGGAGAAATGTTGTTATGGGTATGGTGCTAGTTGCTGAAATTTAAGGCTACTCTTGGGTGGACGAAAAACGGAGAGCTTCTATTTAATATGTCTCACCTCTCAACTTCACAGAAAGAAGCATGCTGTGACACAGTGAATATTTTGATCTCTCAGGACTTTCTTCACTTCCAGAAAATAACAGTGACCTCCCTGGATCTCTAAACTGCAGACTGAGTAAAATGAAATGAACATGAAGTTGAATTTAATTTCTGATCTTTGTCCAGCAAATCTCAACATTTTAACCTTAGCTCTGTAGTTGAGACATCTGAAGGAAAGTGTCTAGGGAAAGCTCCCAGGTGATGACTCTGTGCTGGCATTCAGTGTGCCCTTTCAGTCATCAGGGTCTTAACTGCTCAGCTCCCTGCAGAATATTTGGAGTAGAACTTCAATGTCGTTTTCTGCATCTGCTCCTTCCGTTCCCAAGCAGGTCTCCAATCTTAACATATTTTTTATTGGAAACTATTCTCAGGATCATCCACCTTGTTCTGAAAAGACACAATATCTTGGAACAGGTTTAACCTCCGTGTAAGTCCCAAGCACATCTCATTCCTTCTAGGCTTATCACACATTACAGCTTGCATCAGCATTGGTAGATAGATTCATGTATTGTTTCTAGTTTTTTTTAACATTTATTTCCTTCCCTAATTACTTGACTTTTCCTAATTTCCTTCCCTAATTACTTATTAGATTGGGGAGTTTTCACAGAAACTTCGAAGTTCAGCCAGAGGTAAGTTAGGTCTTTTAGCATCGGATTCCAACAGAAATGTCTTTTATTTTATGTTTCATCTGCTAAATCTGAATCTAGTAAAAGATTGTTACCCATTATTATCTACAGTTCTTTATCTTATGCCAGGGCAGTCCAACTGGGAGGCCACAGGCCACGTGCAGCCCATGAGGGACTAATGTGGCCCATTGAATCCTGTTCGGCTGTTGCTCCTGTCTTTGCTTGTGATTCAGCATTGGCCAAAGCCTCCCAGTTTGCCCGGGCTGACCCTTTGCACATTCTTGCTGCTGTGCTGCAAGTGTTGCCACCATGTTGATTCCCTTTACTAAAAATTCATTCATGTGCCCTCAAGTTTTGGACAAGCAACTTCTATCTGACTCCTTCCTAAAGCCTTATTGCCCCTTTCTTACTTTCCAGGCAATAAATCCCATGTATTTGCAATGAGGCCCATTTAAACCACTCTAGCAGTAAAGTAAATGAGAACTTGTGGTGAATTAGATGCACAGAGGTCAGTGCATTTTATCTATTATACAGCACCTTTACACTCTAAAAGCAGTGAAGGGACCTGTAGTGTAAATGAGAATCAGATTCTGAATAGTCTTTCCTGATTTCCTCTCCTACTTGAAATGATTAAGCCCTTCCTCTCTCCTGCTTTCTGCCACCCATGCTTCCACCCTGCCTACTCATTTGTTTCTCCTTCCTGTTTAATCTGGTCATTTAGATTTGGCATGTTGGGTCAGTCTGCTGTATTTTGTTAGTACAATGCCTGGAAGAATGTGGCACTGACCTGATGGAAGCTTCCGTGTGCTACCCCAAAAATAAAGAAGAAAGGTGGCAGTGCATCTTCAAGCTTCTCATTTAGAAAAATCACTTAATATGGATCATCATCTAGTGCAGCCTATGACTTCCTGTAATAATCAGTAATCCTGATTCCTTTGTGCTGGAGACACCAGGGAGCAAATTATTGCTTACTTATCTGGTATGAAATTATTTTTTTTCTTTTTTTTTTCATCAGGATTTCTGGGGTTTTGCTTTTCTGGTTATTGGGTTTTTTTCCTGTTTCTCTAAAGATTAATTTTAAGATGTGGGGAAATGTTCAGGCATCACTTGTGACATTCACTCATGAGTGGACCTCAGCTGAAGAGAAGACTTTATGAGGCAATGGTGTAAGTGACAACTCAGGTTAATAAACAATTGGGATAATACAAGTTAGGGGTGGCCAAATTCATATGACCCCATTGATTCATAGATTCATAGCTTGTAGAGTCAGAAGGGACCACAATGGATCATCGTGTCTGACTCCCTGCCCCTGGCAGGAAAGAGGACTGAGGTCAGACGACCCCAGTCAGGTGACTATCAAGCCTCCTCTTGAAGACCTCCAAGTTAGGTGATAGGACCACTTCTCTTGGAAGCCCATTCCAGGTTCTGGCCACCCTTACTGTAAAAAAATTCTTCCTAATGTCTAACCTAAATCTGCTCTCCACTAGTTTGCACCCATTATTCCTAGTTACTCCCTGGGGCGGTCCGGTAAATAGCGTATCACCAATTCCCTGTTGTCCTCCCTTGATAAACTTATAGGCAGCTACAAGGTCTCCCCTCATATGTCTCTTGTGAAGGCCGAAGAGATCCAGGCTGAAGAGATGAGCCGGGTCTGGCCTGTGAGGTTTCTTGAGGGTTGGATGACCCACCTCCTCTGGTAGGATTAATGGCTTGGTTGCTAGAGTCATTGCATTGGCATAGCTGTGGAACCCAGGAATGAATGCCACCATTGCTCATCCTCCTTTCTTACTGCAACCATTTTTAGTCCGGATATAAATAAATGGTCCCTTCTTCTCTGCCTAGAAATAACTACAAAAGATGTAGAAGAAAACTCTTAAACCTGCAAAAAGTTTACTCACCTGTGCTCAGAAAGGTGTTCTGCAAAGTTTACATGTTGAACAGGCAGTTGTCTTAGCACAGGGGTTTTCAACCTTTTTTTTAGTCTAAGTACCCCCAGCAGCCAGACGCTGAGCAGGAGCGGGGGATGTAGCACACGGCCAAACGCTGACTAGGGAGGTGGGGGGGAGGTAGCTTGTTTCCAGACACGGAGCAGGGAGGCAGAGATGGCATGTGGGTAAGCAGACGGAGCACTGCCGCCTCCCAGGAATGGGGCAGGGAAGCTCACTGGGCTGATGTGTGGTGGTGGTAGCCCCACCCTGCAGAGGGGCACTGCTGCCCTCAACTCACCCCGGACCGGCTCCTGGGAGGCAGCGGCATTCCATCCCTGCCTGCCCACATGTACCCCCTAGCACCGGTCCAAGTACCCCCAGGGATACGTGTACCCCCAGCTGACAACCCCTGTCTTAGCACATTCACTATTTGTTCACTATATATTCATTACAAGATTCAGATGACATTTTTATTGAAGTCTACAAAAGTTTTGTCCAATGCCACAGGGGCTATTATATCAGCTGTCAGGGATCAACACTGGTTATCAATAAGCTTCAGGATGGAAATGAAGGTTTTTATGTTAGCCTATGAAGTCGTAAATAGCTTGGGAGCCAATGATGTGAGAGATCACCTCTTTCCCTATGCAATGCCATGATTAAGATCAATGGAATCATCTAAGGTAGAGCGCCTTCTTTATAAAAGGCATGGAGATGCAGATAGGATGTCCTCAAGGACAGCATAATTCACACAGATTCATAGAAGTTTAGGGCTGGAAGGGACCTCGTGAGATCATCAGGTCCAGCCTCCCTGCTCTGGGCAGGAAAGACAGATGGGGTCAAATAACTGCAGCAAGGTGTGCATCCAGTCTCTTTTTGAAGAACTCTAGGGTAGGTGTCTGCAGCAGCCCTGCTGGGAGTATATTCCAGAGTCTGGTCACATGAACCATGAAGAAGCTTTTCCTTATCCAGTCTGAAACCTTCTTCTAGGAGTTTATGACCATTGCTCCTGGTTTTCCCCTGGGGTGCTTTGATGAATAGTTGTTCATCTAACCCCTGATGCTAACCCTTGATATATTTGTAAGCTGCCACCAAATCCCCCCAAAGTCTTCTTTTTTCTAGGCTGAACAGTCCCATATCTATCAGCCTTTCATCACATGGCTTGCTCTTCAGGCCTCTAATCATATGAGTGGCTCTTCTCTGGACACTCTCAAGCTTCTCTACAACCTGCTTGAAGTGCGATGCCCAGAACTGGACACAGTACTGAAGTGCAGCCTCACCAATGCCGGGTAGAGCAAGGGAATAACTAACTTCCATAGTTTTGTTTGAGATGCATCAGTTGATGCATGCCAGCATATTGTTTGCTTTGCTAACTGTAGTGGCAGAGCTAGCATAGCACCACTGAGCCTGTAAGTTTGTTGCAGATTTTTCCTCCCCAGATACAGCACTTCACACTTCTCAGTGTTGAACAGTGTCTGGTTCTGGTCCATCCATCTAATTAATCTGTCTAGGTCCACCTGGAACGTCAGCCTGCCCTGATTCATGGCCGCACTTCCCCAGAGCTTAGTGTCATCAGCAAACTTTGCCAGTATGCTCTTCACCCCCACATCCAAATCACTGATGAAGATGTTGAAAAGTACTGATCCAAGTACTGAACCCTGGGGGACCCCACTGGCTACCTTCCACCAGGTCAACACATATCCATCTATCAGTACTCTCTGGGTCCAACCCCGCAGCCAGTTTCCCACCCATCTGACCATTGTATTGTTGAGTCCATAGTCCCCTCATTTTACCTGGACAGCCTCATGGGACACCAATTCAAAGGCCTATCTAAAGTCCAAGTAAATGATGTCAACCTCATCTCCCTTATCTAGGTGGTGAGTAACCCAGTCATAGATGGAGATGAGGTTAGTCGGACATGACCTACCCATGACAAAACTGTGCTGGCTGTCATTCAGAATTTTGCCTTCTACTAGCTTATTCCATATGGACTCTTTGTGAAATTTTTTGAGGATTTTTCCTAGGATTGAGGTCAAGCTGATCGACCTGTAGTTCCCTGGGTCCTTTCTCATCCCTTCTTGAAAATGGGCACAACATTGGCCCTCTTCCAGTCTTCCGGGACCTCTCCTGAGTGCCACAGATTCTCAAAGAAGTTCACCAGTGGTCCTGTGATGACTTTGGCTAGTTCGTTCAGCACTCTTAGATGGAGTTCATCTGGTCCTACTGACTTATAGAGATATCCAGCCTCTCTAGCTGTTCTTTCACCAGCTCTATATTGACTGTTGGTCAATGGAAACTTCTTCCCATCTTTGTTTGTCAGAGCCTGTATTTCTCAAACTTCTAGGAATGAGGCAAAAAGAGTAAACTTGCAAAAGAGTGAACTGAAAGTTTGAGGAGTTTATTATCACCAATGTATTTGTTGAGGAATATTTATTTGTGTGTCAAGAAAAAATGAGTAGCCTTTCATCTTTTCATCACATTATAGCTACTTGCGTTACCTATTGCCATTTTAAGATATGATCTTCTATAAATCAAAATCAATAAATATCATTCTGCATGTCTTCAGGCCAATTCTAGCCTGGATCCTCAGCAATTTTGAAAATCAGACCATTTATTTAGATAACTAAGGATGGAATTAGCCTGACTTCAGGCACTCATATTTTGAAAATCTTGGCCATAACATCCTCTTATACTTACCTGCAAGGAGAGTAGGAGTTCCTGCACATCTTTGAGCTGCACACTTCATTAAAAGCCTAAGGACAGTTATTTTTTGTAGGTTTATAATAAAAAAAGAGATTAAGAAGTAAACTGCAGTGGCTCGGGGACTTTGGAAGCATATTCCCCAGAATGTTGAGCTCATCATAGATTCATAGATTCATAGATGTTAGGGTCGGAAGGGACCTCAATAGATCATCAAGTCCGACCCCCTGCATAAGCAGGAAAGAGTGCTGGGTCTAAATGACCCCAGCTAGATACTCGTCTAACCTCCTCTTGAAGACCCCCAGGGTAGGGGAGAGCACCACCTCCCTTGGGAGCCCGTTCCAGACCTTGGCCACTTGAACTGTGAAGAAGTTCTTCCTAATGTCCAGTCTAAATCTGCTCTCTGCTAGCTTGTGGCCATTGTTTCTTGTAACCCCCGGGGGCGCCTTGGTGAATAAATCCTCACCAATTCCCTTCTGTGCCCCCGTGATGAACTTATAGGCAGCCACAAGGTCGCCTCTCAACCTTCTCTTGCGGAGGCTGAAAAGGTCCAGTTTCACTAGTCTCTCCTCGTAGGGCTTGGTCTGCAGGCCCTTGACCATACGAGTTGCCCTTCGCTGTACCCTCTCCAGGTTATCCGCATCCTTCTTGAAGTGCGGCGCCCAGAATTGCACGCAGTACTCCAACTGCGGTCTGACCAACGCCCTATAGAGGGGAAGTATCACCTCCCTGGACCTATTTGTCATGCATCTGCTGATGCACGATAAAGTGCCATTGGCTTTTCTGATGGCTTCGTCACACTGCCGGCTCATGTTCAACTTGGAGTCCACTAGGACTCCAAGATCCCTTTCCACCTCCGTGCCACCCAGCAGGTCATTCCCTAGGCTGTAGGTGTGCTGGACATTTTTCCTCCCTAGGTGCAGCACTTTGCATTTCTCCTTGTTGAACTGCATCCTGTTGTTTTCTGCCCACTTGTCCAGCCTATCCAGGTCTGCCTGCAGCTGTTCCCTGCCCTCCGGCGTGTCCACTTCTCCCCATAGCTTTGTGTCATCTGCAAACTTGGACAGAGTACATTTCACTCCCACGTCCAAGTCGCTGATGAAGACATTAAAGAGTATCGGTCCAAGGACCGAACCCTGCGGGACCCCACTACCCACACCCTTCCAGGTCGAGACCGACCCATCTACCACGACTCTTTGGGTGCGACCCTCTAGCCAATTCGCCACCCACCGAACTGTGCAGTCAGTCAATTCAGAATATATCTCTTCTGAAAATGTAAAATGTTTTACCTTACTGTATTATCTTCATGCAATTGGAAGCTAGCACTAACATGATGAAGGCTTGATATTACTTTGCATAAGATGCAACACAACCTTTGTTTAACATTCAAGTAAAATTAGCCAGATAAAGAAAGAAGGCACGAGGGAGAAAAACTTAAACAAGTTATAGTTAAGGCAGTGTAAAGGTCAAAATTGTAATATTAAATAAATCTTACATGGTTTTATAAACCCTAATTTATTGTCTATGTGCAACTGACATTTTAGCTCTTGGTTTAATACCAAGCACTTCAAAGTATTCTTGTAGAAGAATGGTTGATAACCCTCTTACACAGCATAATTGGAATTCTGCATGTTAGAACATTTGGTTTCTGAAAGATTTTTGTAAATGTTAATAGCTGTCTTTTAAAACAGTGTAAGTGTGAAATGCTATGAAAAGCAAAAGTTTAAATGTCATTGTGTCTATAATTTTCATATTGTAAAAACTAAATAAGTTTTCTAGAATGAAAAACCTAAAGGCCTGCTGCAAGTCTGAAGATATAAGCTAGCTCATTATCACCTTTTTTGGAAACAGATATGACAGATACATTTTATAAAACTTTGCATGTTTTAGGCTTGTTTTGCAAAATTTACAATTGAACATTTAACTGGATGGCAATTGTAGTCAGGCAGATTCTTCCTATTTACACACATATGATTTGAGAATGAATAATTCACCACAAAAGCAGGCACCTAATGAGACTTCCAGACTCTCATCATCTCTCTCATCACAGGTATACTTCATTCCTGGTTCCACTGGCACTCAGACTGAAAAGCTACTCATGCTTTCTCAGGGTTGACTGTGTTTTCTTTCCATAACTAACAAGTGGCTGAAGAACTATGTCAATATGCAAACACAAGGACTTGAATTATTTTTTAATACTTCTCTGAAATTAAGACAGCAGATACCTTCAGCTCTAATGCAGAGATCTCTTGCATTTGTGCACATTGGGCGTGTCTATATGTCGTTGCTCTATACATGTAGCACCTGGTTAGATTTTGCCGCTATGTTGCCGTAGAAGCACACTATGCTAAGGGAGCGTGGCACTGCAGCAACATAGCTGCTGATCACATGTAGACCCACGTGATTGCTACGTCACTGTAGCACACTGTATGGTGATGTAGCATGCCCATTACCTGAAGAATGGAACCATGAATTCTGGATTATCTCAGTTTTAAAGCAGCAGCTTTTGATAGACTGTCTCCTAAAAACAACCCATTAAAAGAACAAATAGAACAATAATGACTATTACCCAATGAGGGTATCAGCAAAACTGTGTTCATGTTTCATATGATCCTTTATTCTACCATTATTAAATATAATTTAGGGATAAAAGTTTTAGCGGACTGCAGTTTCATTTTATTAACAGTTAGCAAGGTATCAGTTTATCATCATGCTTGCCTAAATCAAAGAGGCTAGGATGTTTATCAGAGCAAAAATATGTTTTAAAAAAAGCAGGTAACTTAAATAATAATCATGCCAAGAATGCCTAGTCTGTACATGTAGGTTTCAGGAAGCCAGAACAATTTTTCCCTCGGGTACTGTAATAATAAAGATTTACTTCAAGCAAAACATGATAAGAAAATGTTTGTGTACGAAAGGGAAATAGTCACACTGCAAATATTTCTCATTCCCAAAATAACTTTCTTTAACAAATGAATTTCTTTACCAGGTTCATGTTAAAGGGCTTGTCTGCAGCAGACAGAAAAGTGCTTTGACATTTGTAATATCTATTTTCAGAACAAAATAGTAGAATAGAAGAGAGGGCAAAAATTACTTTGTACAACAGCCATCCACTGCACCTAGCCCAGATGACATGCACCTATGTGAAGGCTTTTGGACTCTGTAATTCAGCTGTTTATTGTACTAGAAAAACTGCTGCTGTTTGGATGCATCTACACATGCACTTTAATGCGCAGTAGACTATTTTACTGTGTATTAAAGTATTACATAAAAACCCATGACATTACACTAATGTGCAGTAAAATAATTTACTACACATTAAGCATACTAAAAAAGGTGTGCAAATGTGCTACTGCACATTAGCACAGCCTAACGCGTATTGATTTAGAACCTCACATTGGAGGGCACTTTTACATGTGCTGCAGGGGTGGGAGGGAATCCCTTTAATTAGAGCTGCTCTAATTAAAGTGCTACCAAGTCTCCTGTATCAGCATCTCTGTACTTAAAAATGGCAGCAGGGGCACTTGAACTAAAGCTTATTCAATAAGCTTTAATTTAACTGCCCCCAGCACCAATTTTATGCGTGGGGATGTTGATACATGAGACTCAGGAGGCTGCTGGAGTGTGAGTCTGCTCCAAGCTGCTGGAATTCCAGCACATTGGAACTCATGTATAGGCACTCTGAGTAATAAATGTAATGCGCATTAGAAAAGGCGCATTAATGCACATGTAGACATGCCCTTTGAGTTGTAAGAGGTCATTTAGAACCATTCTTTCATAGAAGAGAGGGTGAATTTTTCTCTGATGTCAAAATGTGATGAAATGGATGTACTGTTGTAATCCCATCTGAAGAAACATGGGAAATGTGGTTTCTGAGGGTTTCAAGAGTGCTCTGCCTCACTGAGTGGGAAGATGCGGGAGTGAGGGTTGTGACAGGAAAGTACCAAAGGGGCATAGGCCTTGGATGGGAGGGGGGTTAATTTTTTGCATACTCCTCTTTTCAGTTTTCCAGTGTTAAATGCCAAATTACTTTTATGTTTATTTTGGCAATTCGAGTGTCTAGTAGACTGTATTCTTCTATGCAGCATGTAAATGGTATATGTTGAGCTGGATACTTTTCATTTTATTCCTTTCCTTATCCTAGAAATAGGGAAAGAATTACCCCAAGAGGAAAGGGAATTATTAGTTTTGCTTCATCATGTCCAGGGCAAGTAGAGTAAACACAGCAAATATAAAATACCCTGTTTTCCTGTTGACAGCAGGACAAAAAAAATCCCAAACAAAACAAACCCAGGGATGATCACCATGCTAAAAACAGAAAATTAAGAGCTTGGTTTATAGATTCATAGATGTTAGGGTCGGAAGGGACCTCAATAGATCATCGAGTCCGACCCCCTGCATAAGCAGGAAAGAGTGCTGGGTCTAGATGATCCCAGCTAGATACTCATCTAACCTCCTCTTGAAGACCCCCAGGGTAGGGGAGAGCACCACCTCCCTTGGGAGCCCGTTCCAGACCTTGGTCACTCGAACTGTGAAGAAGTTCTTCCTAATGTCCAATCTAAATCTGCTCTCTGCTAGCTTGTGGCCATTGTTTCTTGTGACCCCCGGGGTCGCCTTGGTGAATAAATACTCACCAATTTCCTTCTGTGCCTCGTGATGAACTTATAGGCAGCCACAAGGTCGCCTCTCAACCTTCTCTTGCGGAGGCTGAAAAGGTCCAGTTTCTCTAGTCTCTCCTCATAGGGCTTGATCTGCAGGCCCTTGGCCATACGAGTTGCCCTTCTCTGGACCCTCTCCAGGTTATCCGCATCCTTCTTGAAGTGTGGCGCCCAGAACTGCACGCAGTACTCCAACTGCGGTCTGACCAGCGCCCTATAGAGGGGAAGTATCACCTCCCTGGACCTATTCGTCATGCATCTGCTGATGCACGATAAAGTGCCATTGGCTTTTCCGATGGCTTCGTCACACTGCCGGCTCATGTTCATCTTGGAGTCCACTAGGACTCCAAGATCCCTTTCCACCTCTGTGCCACCCAGCAGGTCATTCCCTAGGCTGTAGGTATGCTGGACATTTTTCCTCCCTAGGTGCAGCACTTTGCATTTCTCCTTGTTGAATTGCATTTCTCCTTGTTGATTGCATTTCTCCTTGTTGAGGAGAAGTGTTTTGGAAGAAACACTTCTCCTCAAGTGTTTTGGAAGAAGGAAAAGGAGAAGAGCAACTTTGGCCTATGTCTTACTGATGTCAGCGGGAATTTTGGTCAGACCCAGTAAGTGGAGAGAACAATGAGAGATTTTATTTTTCTCTCAAAAACATAGAGACTATTACAGATGTTACTTACTAAGAATGCATTTTTATTAGGTCGCTGTTAATAAAAGGAATGTACTTAAAATACATTTTTTTTCAAATTACTGAACAAAATGGTTACCATTCATCCATTTGTGTTCATGTATATTGCACATCTTTGAAGAACCTCATCTGTCTTATATAATGGTCCATTATATCCTTTAAAAAAAGTAAAAAACATGATATCAGGCACACAAAAGACAGCAGCTGGCAACAAATTTCATATTTACAATACAATGAAAAACCATAATCACCTTTAGAATCCACCAGGCAAATGCGACTGTATTCTAAACATTCACTAAGTATATTATGTTAGAAAAGGGCATTTGTTCATTTTATATCCTGACGAATGAATGTTTTTGTGGTGACATTTCTCAATCTTCCTCTTTTTTTTTTTTTTTTTATTTCCATCTTTTTAGTCAAAGAGGATCATCAAGTGACCTTGAAATCTGCACTGGCATTTTCTTGGCAGAAAGGGAAGCTCTCTTTTCTCATTTGCAAAAATGAATAACAATTTGATCATTCTTAAACTTCTAAAAGGTTAATTATGCTCTCTCCATGAGCACTGAATAAAAACCTGCTTTATCTCTGCCCAAATGAAACCCACAGGGCTCCCATTCCCTCTTACTCTGCCTGGAGACCAAATCCTGCAAGCTGTCAATTAACTCCTATCAGCTCATAGATCTGTGTGAGCTGCAGTTGATTTTCTCATTCCAAAACTATGACAGCTCTCATTTGCCAGAGCTGTCGGTGATTTTAAAAATTTCACAGCAGGAAAGTGTTATCTGGCTGTGGATTTGGTGGATAGAAAAAGAAAGACCAAGAAAGAAAGAGGCAAAAGTATCCTGGGTTAGACGGAGTTCATTTTAGCTCTGAGATTTTCATCTGGTTGCAAAGCCCTACTTGAACTCAAGTTGCTTGTTTCAAACAATAGTAGAAACTCAACATGTTGTGGGCTACAAAGATTATTCCATAACTAGGTGGCTTTAAATATTACTGCACAATAACATTCAGTCAGCTATGAGCCAAGATTTGGAAAAACTAGTAAAATAGAATAATCAACATTAAAAGTTTACCCAGCTGCTATTATTTCCTGGCCATAAAATGGCTATTTAGTTTTGAAGTTTGAAATGGTAAATTCAAAAGGCAGGCTGAGAGGCTGCGAGCACTTGATTTCATTTTTACCTTATAAAAATACTGTTCTCAAAAAAAATAAGAGAAAATGGATTGACTAGTGAGATCACTATATTTTTGTCTGCTTTTTTTTGTTTTCATAATACAGTGCGATCTTGGTAAGTCATGAACAGCTACAGTTTGCAGTAAAGTCAAAGGAAAATTTGCAATGGTCCCAAACTCCTTTTGTATCAAAGTATTAGTAGTTACATTTTAAAATATAATTTATAAATGGATGTTCTTGCAGTTGAAGCATATGTCTGTATTCTTGATTCTGTTCCTTGCTCTGCGCAGATTTCCTGCTGACCTTGGGAAGCTGTTCATCTTTACTGAATGTTGGTGTATCATCTATGCAATAATACTGATTAAAATCTGTTAAAAATGATTATTTGTGAAAATATCATATTTTGAATAGTTGATTTTTTTAAATGACAAAACTTCATGAAAATGTTTGCCCCAAAAAGTATGCAAATCAAATATTTTTTTTCAACCTAAAAGTAATTAAAATGGAACATTTCAAAAAATATCAGACCTACCTAGTTTCTTTCTCTTATCAAATAGATGGTAAGTTCCATGAGAAAATGATTGTCTCTTATAATCTTATAGGTTTGTACAGAACCTATAGAAACCTTGATGTTGCTTGAGGTTTAAGTGCTTTCATAATGAAGAGAATAACAGGCTCAGTAAGGTTTACTTTTGAAAAGCACAATATGAGGATGAATGAAGTAAGTGAATTCCCCGGCATAAATTAGCTCCGTGCATATACAAGTATCCCTCCAAAGATTTTCCTTCTCTCTCAGCACTATCCTTTTAGCTAAAATGTCCCCAAATGAATCATTACAAACTTCTAAGTCAGTTGGAGGGGGTCAGAACCTTGCAGGATAGAGTCCTCTGCTATTATTAGGAGTTACATTAAAATACAGACTTCACTAAAGTTGATGTCAAAACTCCCATTGATGTCAAATCACCTGTAGCATCAGTAATCTCAAAAAATGATGAATTCTTGGACAACATTGGCAAATCACTATGACTTGGTTTAAAAGGGAGGAGAAAATAATTTTAAATAAAGACAAATTTAATATTAGTCATGTTGTGAATAACCCCCACGCATACTTGGCATATCATTCTGAGAAGATATACATTTTAATTTTAGCTTTATAATTCACCTTTAAAAAACCTAGTAGTACAACAGTGCTGATTTCTCAACAGTAATATAATTAGCAAGGTAGTACTGTGATTGATTTTTGACAAACCTCTGAAATATGTTACTATGCAGTATATGAAAAAGGTCTCTATGAGGTTTTATCCCTCTGTTCATTACACAGAAAAATAAATACCTAATAGTATATTGCAGGATAGATGTTATTTATACACTGTTCTTCCACTCCTGTAAGATCTCATGAATGTTACAACTTCACAAAAATTTAATTAAGTTTTAACTACACCAAGAAGCTTTAATGAAAAATATAGTTTTGAAGTGTCCTAACTGTGCTACAAAGACCACCTGATACAGTGTAAGAAAGGAAATTATATTAGGCAATTATTTTTATATTATTAATATGTATTATTGATACTTGCATTCAAATATCATTTAAGTTCATTTCTTACTCATGATGGACTACTCATAAAGACTTGTGTTTCTCTGTGTTTCAGTATACCTGAAAAATTTTGGAAAAGTCCCACTGGTTGGGGGCAAAGAGTCATTGAGGCATTTTACTAAATCTAAGATATTGATCTAGTAATGGTCCTGGGAAGTAAGTCTTTTGAAAACATTTGTATTTTAATATTTAAAATCCAGTAAGGATCAGTTTCAGTTTAGTCCCAGAGGTACCTGTATTTCAGTCCCAAAACCTATTATCTAAGGCCATTTGTATACACCATGGGGGTTTACTTCAGTTCAATTCTTCCTAAATTGAAGCGATGGGTTTTTAAAAACACCGCTTCAATTTAGGGTGAAGTAAACCCCCATGGCATGTGCCCAGGGGTCAGGCCCAATCATTACCTGCCTCTCCAGAGACAGGGAGGGGAAGGCAAGCTGCCAGCGGGCTGAGTGGTCCCTGAGTTGAGGAGGGGCAGGGTGCTGGTGCATCTCTGTGGCAGTGATGGCACCACTCAGGTGGCTGCCATCATCAGGCACCCAGCCCAGGTGGCCATGGGAGGCACTGCAGCCGCAGAGGGAAGCACTGGGCCCCTATGCAGCTCAGACAGGCAGGCAGGCTCTGGGGAGGTCTGGGGGTGGGGAAATCATGCTCACTGCTTTTTTTTTTTCCTTTGGTGGTGCCTGCCTGCATGGCCTGCTGCCAGGCTGCCTGCACAGCCCAAGCTGCACGGGGCCCGGTGCTTCACTCTGAGGCTGTAAGGTAGCAAACTAAAACACCTCAGACATGTTTTATTTTGTGGTGTCCCAAAGTCATTTAACACATATTACACCACCGACATGTATAAACAGCTGCACCATTAAAGTGGTGCAAAAGGGCATTAAGTCACTTTAAAGGCCAATTTTGTGGTGTGTATAAAGGGCCAATATGTCTTATCTCTAGGGGGTGAGCCAGTTTAACTGGATTTAGGGACCTAGGATTTTTATGGTCAAAGGGAAACTTAGGCTGCCCCAAAGAGCAATGAGATTTAAGTATGTAAATGGTTAATTCAGGGAATGGAGAAAGACAGACAACTGCAATGGAAAATTGAGAAGGTCAGGAAGTGCTTCGAGAAGTAACAGCACTGAGCATAGGGGTGTGTCTTAGCTTGGGTACCTTTCCATTTGCAGTCCTGTTTCTGAGGTATTGAACTAATGGTGGTGCTTAGCATCTGCCCAAAAGGCTAGTGGTAATGGCTCTTCTCAGAAATCTAAGACTAGTGTCCTAAACTCTCCTTAGCCCAAAAGGATTCAAGCGTGCACAGCACACTTCCTAGTATCTACTGTAAAATGCATAAAGGATCCAAGAATGGAATCCAGGAATCTACCTTCCCAAGAGATCAACACCCACTAAGCTACAGAAACATATTCCCTTTTTTTTTGTTCTACTTCCCCATGACACATTCTTGGTTGCTAATGTGCCCATCTTCAACAAGAGGGATGGAAAGTGTCCTTCCCTAACATATTATTTAGTAGCCAGTGTCTCGACCGGGAAGAACCGAACAAGGGAAACGCTGGTTAATTAAGCGAACGTCAGGCGGGCTGGTGGATGGAGAGGCGAGACAGCGTATTGGTTGGAAAAATAGCTTTTACTTACGCCGCTGGTGGCCGCGACGCAGGCTGTAAAGGCTGCTTGCGTAGTTGCAACGAGTTGCTCCAACTGGCAAAAACCCGAGCCAGTGAGTCCACAAACAAACCAGGCATGCAGGGAAAGGGTACATTGGGGATAAGCGTTCGGCGATGGGGAGAAAAATCGATAGTTGATCAGGCTATCGATTCGCTCTGCCACAAGTCAGGAATTCTTTTAAGTCACTCTGCAGCGTGCTCAAAGTTCTCCGACTTGGGCGGAAGTCGCGCGGATTTTTATACGGCTAGCGAGCCAATTACTAGCCGTCAAGTAGGAATAATTTAGAATCAGCCAATAATGAGGTGCAAATTTACATACAAATGGCGGGAACCTTTTTGCACCAGGGTTTCCTCTCTGCAGCAGAAAATTCCACCGTGCAAAGAAACTCTAGTGTGGCAGGAAAATTCCACTGTGCCGAGGCACTAAAATCATTGGGTTATGACAGCCAGTAAAAGCAATCTCCTGGGAACTAGAAGAAGTGGCATCGTATCTCTTCGGAGTGAGCCTAGTCTCTGTCTAGAAGCCTGGCCTCTGTCTTCCTGGATGAGTGCTATAGCTACTAGGATATTGAGCAAAAAGCAAGCTTAACCTTCAGGTACCTTCTTGTTGTAACTTTTTCTCTCTGATCATGTCCAAAAGACTTGGGTAGATGCCTAGGGAACTTTGCAGTATGAAGTTGGAGTGCCTAATAATTTTAGGCACCAAATGCATTCTGTATCTGCCTGTGCAGGGCAAATTTGAATCAATCTTTTGGACTTAGGTTACTAAATTCCACCCAAATTCCAATTATCTGATTACAGAATAAATTTAAACTTTGAAAGAGTCTCTCAAGGATCTCTCAAGCACCAAGTATATTGCAACAGAGCTTAGGCAGGAGTTAGGTAATAAAACTGGATTGGTTCTGGGAACACACAAAAGCCAAGAGAAGGCCCTTGAGCCTAGACACAGAAGGCATGTCCAGACAAGCATACACAAGCATTTCTCCAGGGACAAAGAGCAGGGGCACATAGTTGTGCTGCTGCTGCTTGCCCGCAGGGAACTGTCCTACACAGGTACTCTGGTGCACAGCAAATTTCCCAAGGTGGGGTAAGGGAGGCTGGGGTCAGAACCTGGGCTGGTCACAACAGACTTACCTGGGGTCTTTGGGGACTTCTGGGGCTGAAGCCATAGGTGGCAGAAAGCTGGGGCTAATGGGCCTTAGCACCCTCAAACAAAAGACAGTGGTGGCAGCACAGAGGGCCACAGGGAAGCCTAGGCACAGGCTCTGGCAGGTGCAGCAGGGGATGTGAACAGACACAGGCATGCTGCCACAGCCTGCAAGCAGCCAAGATCACAACCCAGTGGCATGTGAAACACTGCCCACCACAGCAGGCACATCTGTGAAGGGGAAGGGGCATGGGGGGGTAGGGGGCAGATTGAGGCCCCCTGGGAAGGAGTGTGGCAGAGGCAGGGGCAGAGGCTGGAGTGAATGAGGCTCCAGGGTGGGATGGTTACTGCCTGGGCAGCTCATTCTACTGTGTCTCAGTCCTATTATTGACAGCCTACCTCTATCACCAGCAGGATAATTTAGTCTCATTGGGCGCCTATACATGTGCAGTGAGGCTACTTTGACACTCTGTAGTTATAGACTCAATTAATTAAGTCTGCTGGAGTGTAGTAATTACCATGCTCCAGTAGACTCCAGCATCATGTATATCAGTATCCCTGCACTGAAAAATGGTGGCAGGGGTGCTTTAACTAAAGCTCATTGGATGAGCTTTAGTTAAAGCACCCCTGCCACCATTTTTCAGTGCAGGGATACTGATACATGTGATGCTTTGGACACTTAAATTAGAGCAGCTGTACTTCCCACCCCCCCGACCCCCGGCCCAGCATGTGTATAAATGACCTTTGTCTTTTTTCTTATAAGACTGCCAAAATGCTCTTTGAAAAAGCTAACTTCAGTATTGCAAATCTAGCCATGTTAATGTGGCACTTCACCTGGTCTAACTTACCTTGCTTTTCAGCAGAGTTAATTAGCCGGATAAGGCACCATGTTAATTCAACTATGCTGTTTCTAATATCCAAACCAATTTTAAACAAGCTATATGCACTGTGCTGTATAGACTTATCCTTAATTGTACCATGTTAAAAACCTCAACAATCATCAATTCTATTTGCATAATGGTATATGAGCAGGGTTTTCTGCAAACGATAAGATAAGAACAAACTCAATCACCCATTTTAAACTTCTGCTCCTGAAAGGGTGTTTGCATATATTTTGAAATTGAGAGTATGTTCCAGTTTGTCAATAAACTTCTAGTAATCTGCCATGTTGCTCAATAGACTATGGGGACACATGAAAGCAGTACGAGGAGACACAAATCTAAGGCTGATTGACAGCTCTAGTTTGCTATTCTGACAAATAATTTACATGTCAATCAATACGGTGCTATGCATTGACATGAACAACGTGTTTTTTATTGGCCAATATCCCAAGTATTTATCAGAATAATGAGCAAGAGCCAATGTCCATCACTGACTTTCTTCCAGATAGTGATTTTTTATCTTTCCTTCAGTGTAATCAAACTTCAGAAGTATCAATGCATAATAACTAGTTTCATTGTTATTAGTGTACTAAATATACAAGGAGAGTATAGAGTTATAAATGGCATAACAGCTGAAGTTTTACCAGCAGTACATGGATCATTGGTGATAGTATTGATGACACTTTCACTGGTAATGTTATTTTGGCCTTTGTCAGGAAAACAACACTGAAGAAAATACAGTTATTGGTGTAGGCATCCAAAGAGTGAATCCGTGTATGCAGGACCAAAGGAGGTAAATGAGTTGTCAGGGATACCCAGGCAGTTCACAAGACATTTATTTAGATACAATTTTTAGAACTGTGTCTTCCTTAATACGAAGCTTTACACTCTGGAAAATCTAAGGGAAATAGTGTGTGCTGGGTTGACATTAATAAACATTTTATGTGCTGAATCATATTTAACAATTAATGATACTAAGGGACAAGTACTCCATCTTATCACAAAGTGTAGCTAGGAGTTCTGTATTGGCAAAACAAAAGCCATGGAACACCAGCAAACCTACTTAATTGCATCTGCCTTCACTAATTGCAGTAGCTTCTGAGAATTTGAATTTCTTGCTGTCCTCAGCTGAGCCACAAGCCCCTCTCCTGGTATAAATGTTCTCTTAGCCACTGTGCAGCACAGTCTTAGCACTGGAAAGGATCTCAGTCTACTTTCCTTGGTCAGTAGAACCACAACTTTTGCAGTACCTTTCTGATTATATGCATCTTGGAGAAAGATTGAGGAAGAAGGGTTTGGATTAAGTCCATGTATATAATGTCCAGCATCCTAAAAATACTGCATCCATAGCCACCTACAAAAGTTCAAAATTTTGTATGAGCAATTTTCAGATGTTCACATGTTATATTTGCTAGTTCAATGCTTTGGTATGTGACAGTATGCATATGTTGTCATTGGGTTTTTTTTCCAGAAACACCTGCTGGGCTTTGAAAACATAGCTCTACATATTCTATTTTTTCTCTGCATCTAATTGTTTCAATGGAAGGCTAAGAATGAATAAGCAGCATACACTACAGAAAAATTCTGCCTCTAGTAACAGGGAAAATAGCAAGTTCACTTAACTTCCCTGTCAATTAATTTCTTTATAGTTTTATTCCAAATATACTTTGTTATGATGATTTATCTAGTGTTCCAACATACTAATAAATAACTAGATTTACAGAATATATTTAGAAGGTCATCATTTGGAGTAGGGTCCTATCCAAGTCCCTTTAAATGACTCCTCCTGCTTTCGGTGTGAGCTAGATCAGGCCTTTAGCACTTTATTTTTTTTTAAGCAACATTAAGCGTGGCTGTTCATTGACATTGTTTCCCAGACACCAGCAATTGTTCACTGACCCAGATATGAACTTGTATTTTTTTTCTGTCTCTGTTTATAGAGTCTCTTTCTCTGTCATGCTTATCTACCCTAGTCACAAAGACCTGTTTAACTTGCTGTGAAGTTGTGATGGACCAAATTAGAAAGCTTGCACAAAACTGTTTATAGCTGTGTCTGTCAGTGCTAGTAAAAAAAAAAATAGGCAGGGAAATAATATTTACATAGACCAGAGCCCTCTGTTTTACTGTTGCTACCTCCTTGCCAATATTCAGCTGCAGGAAAGGAGATTATTACTCAAAGAAAGGAGAGGAAAATGCAGTAGAAGAAGCTGGCCTAAATTGCCTCTCTCGTCAACTTAATACTTCCATCGGACAAGAAAAGGTGGTAAGTTAAGTTTCATGTACTCATGGGTTTCTTTCTGAATTCTTGCCCATTTTTTGAGGAATGTTCATGCTTTTCCAATTCTCCAAGCCCTTTCCCCCAGCAAAGAAATCACAGGTTCTTTGTCAGGCTGACAAAGGCTGTGAAAGCCATAAAGGAAGTAGATTTTACCCCACAAGGGTAATTTCTGCTGAAAAATCTAAATTTTACTCAGATATAAAAATCATGATAACTAATACATCTTATAACACAATAAGTTCTGCTATATCTGGTTTCCATATGAACCTGTTCTTTATATATAGCCTATCCATGTCAGTCTGCATCTCCTTGTTGCTAAAAATATTAATTTTAATTGCTTTTACTACACAGAAAAATCCTAAATAAAAGTTACATGTCTTGTGACACATTCATTCTTTGACGTTATAAAATAGAGCCAGCTCTGGTCTCAGTTTGTAGCAGAGTCACTTTGTACGTTCACTGGTATGTCCTATCAATTAAACACTGCATGCATGTCCAGAAATTGTCTTGGGTTTGTTCATTTTTGGGTTTTTTTGAATAGAGGTCATGCATTTTCACTTTTTCTTTTATTTTCAATATTTCAGAACCTCTAGGAATAAATATGCCAAATCAGAGATATAAAGCTCATTTGGTCCCACAGGCCAGACAACCCATCTCTGGTGTGTAACTGGGTGGCCTCATCATCAGGTGTCCACCAGCCATCCTGTTCCTGGGGTAACTGCCCGCTTTGCTTCCCTCCACACCTTGATGGAAAAATATGAGAGTTGTTACTAAGGTGGGAGGCTACCCATTATTTGCCCTGCTGACAAGGGCCTAATACTCGCTCCGACCTCCCCTCCACGGGTCTCATGCCTCACAGATGTTACTCTGGTGTTACTTTTCCAGCCTATGGCTGAAGCAAACTGGTCATACAGTTGTAGCTCTTCACAACAGCCCTGGAGGGCCACACACAAGCCACTCCTCTCTTACCAGGATCCCATTTACTCCACTGGCTCTCATGCAGCCTTTCATACTGCCCTCTCTCAGGGCCACACTCATCCCGCCTGGTCTCACCTGGTTTCGGGCTTACCTCTCCTCACCTCAGTCAGCCCCAGTGCAGTCTGTTAGGTGTCTCCCGCTACCCTCACCTCAGCATTGACTGAGCAATTCTACAATGATAGGCCTATTTTGCTACTGGCCCCTTGCCAGGCCACCATGCCTCCACTGGGCCTCCTCACTTGCCCATATTCACAGGGCTGCTCTAATCATCACTCTTCTCTCTCAGGGTCTCATTACTCATCACCAGGTTTAACCTGCCACCTGACAATGACCCCAGGTCCCTCCTTTGGCCTGGGGTCTGCCTCAGGGCTCCTAATGAGCCCTGGGCTCTCCTTGCTCATTAAGACGTCACCAGGGATCTTGGACTGGGATTACAAGGCACCCCAACCCGCCTTTCACCAGGGAGGTAACTGGCCTGGCATTTCCTGGGGGCTCCCATGCCACTAGGAGCCCCACCAGATCACCCTACCCTGGCAGGCTGCAGTTTTATGTCTTATGTCTTACCCAGGACAGAGGGGTCACCTCCACCCCATGGCCCCTGCCCTTACCTCCTCTCAGCCTTATGTTATCTCCTTTCTTCCTGCTGCAAACTGCAGCCTAGCTTATATCACTGGGCCAAAACAGCTGTCCTAATCAGGCACCTGGCTGCTGCCTGTTTTCTGCCCTTAAAGTGGCAGGGCAGTGACTTGTCAGCTTGGCTTCCAGAGTCAGTGTATTGGCAGGGCTTTGCAATCCAGGAGGTAAATGCTGCTGCTTCTGTCAATCTGAGTACCCAACAGTGACCCACCATGCCAAATTCAGCAGTGGAAATGGAAGTGCAGGGGTGGTGTTTCATCCTTTCAGTTCTGGAGCCATGACGACAAAGCAACTCCAGTAGCTACACCAGCCCCACGGGCCACAGTTTCACCATTTGTGGGTGGTCAGTTGGATAACTAAATCGCTCAGGAAACATTATACTAATTAGAAGACTAGGAAAAAGAAACCCTTCCCACTTCTTTTGTATGTGTTGCAAGTGTTCCTAGATGAAGCATGTTGGCGGGGGAGGGGAGAGAGAGAGAGAGAGAGAGAGAGAGAAGGATACTAGCATGAAAAAGTAACAGTTCAATGGAAAATAAACCATCTTCAGTTTCATAGTAGTTTGGGGTCAGGAGGGACCTGAACAGATCATCTAGTCTGACCCCCCACCACTGGCAGGAGCCACACCCTGGGATCACACGACCCCAGACAGGTGTTCGTCCAACTTCTTTTTGAATTTACCCAAGGTGGGAGTGAGGACCACTTCCCTAGGAAGTTGGTTCCAGATCCTAGCCACCCTAACAGTGAAATAGTGCCTCCTAATCTCTTAACCTGAACCTATTCTCCAGCAGCTTCTGGCCATTGTTCCTCGTCACCCCAGGTGGTGCTGGGGGGAATAGGGCCCTTCCTATTTGCTGCTGATCTCCCCTAACAAGTTTGTAGGCAGTCACCAAATCCCCCCTCAACCTCTACTTGCTGAGGCTGAACAGGTTCAGGTCTAAATCTCATTCAGTCTAAATCTCATTCAGAGTATAAACTTCATCATCAGTGAAACTAATATATCAGAGCAAATAGGAAACAAGCACTTATTTTCTGCTGGGAAAGGAAAGGTAAAAAAATGGGGACCCATTTGGCTTTCCAAAGACAAAAATTCGCTATAAAGAAAACAATCGAGTCTGTACCCAAATTATTGGTACTACTTCTTTGAAAAAAAAGGGAGACTGCATATTGGAATAGTATATCTAGCATAGTGGGCCTGCTGTATGTAGCATAACACTACAAAGGGGAGGAGAGTCTTGACATGGTTACTTAAATGTGTCCCATCTGATGTGTGTTCCTGTCTTAAGTTTAAAAAGAGCAAGAGAGAACAAAAGAAATAAAATAGGTCATTGTCCCGTATTTGGCACACAGACAAAGCCCCCCCAGGAACTATAATACCTGCAGAATTAGACCTGCATTGGCTTGGGAATTTCACTGGCCTATGTGTTACACACATTCCACTGTCTGTAGAGTTGCACATAAAAAAATTAAATAGGAAGATTTAAAAAACCCCAAAGAAAACATTTAAAGGGCAAATGATAACTGAGGCCATTGATTTGCTGATAACAATGAATTAAGGGCTGACTCATCTGGCCTCCTTTTGTGGCAAATTAATCATACTCATTGGTTCCCTATTTTTTTTCCCTTTTATTATCCTTAAACAGATTTACTGTCTGGAAACTAATATCAAATTCACATTTCTACCCAGAAAAAAGCAGGGATTTTGATGCTTTATTGTCTTATCCCGTTACATCTCCCATAAAGCAAAAGCTGACGGATTCACATGGCAATCATTTCAGCCTGAATGAGCAAATTTTCTCTTCTTTTACTGGATAGGTTGTCTAACAAGTTGTAGCAGTGAATCTGTTGTCTAATGTTTACCATGATGTGTAGGACTTTGAAATAAGGTATTTATTTAAAAGTTAAAATGATATTTGGTTAAAATAGCATTTTCCCCTGTGATGAAAATGAGATATTAATATGATTATATATATAAAACATCCTCATTTTCTCATCCCCATCACAGCAGTGTCAAACTTAGCTTGGTCCTAGCAGCTGTGGTGGCAATAGGCCCAGCAGCAATTACAAGGGGTCCAAGACAGTGAGTCCAGGGGTAGTGGCCCAACTTCCATTGCACATCAATAGCTCAGTTGGGCTGGATACAGAGGCTCCATGGGGCCATATATTTGACATCCCTGGTGTTTCATAATCTTCAATGTGTAATGCCACAATTTATGCAGTTGTTGCATGAAATGCAGCCTAAAATAACAAAGAATGAATCAGAGGGAATTCCTCACAACACATGCACATCAGTGAACAACATATAACTTTTGATTTCAACAGCAGCTTTGTTGAAGTGAAGCAATTATGTGTATGAAAGCATTTGGTCTTTAAAGAATAAGTAAACATATGTTATTTTTAGACTGACCAATGATAAACGCACTAAACGTGGAACGTGACCTCTCGGAAATCGTTCCTGTTCAGACATGCGAAAAGTGTTGCATAGTGTTACATAACTGGACAGAGACTCCTATTCTACTCTGTGGAGAAAGTTGATTGTAATCCTTTGTAAGTGCCAGACCAGTTTGATTGGACTCACCAAACATTGCGCAAACCAGCTCTGGTAGTTAGAAGCCATCCCCATTTATAGTATTTCTCATTAAATGACTGTGCAGTGTGAAATACTGAAATAATGTTTTAAACCGTTGTTTCCTAACAGTTGAGACTGGATAGAGACCACCAGACTGTTTCTTTTGTTCATGAATGGTTTGAAAGAGACATTCAATAAAGATGCTTTGCAGCTCCAAACAATAGCTTTCCAAATTTAGATGATCAAGCACATGCATTACAGTTCTCAAAAACATCTGCAAATCATTACAAAGAGATACTTTCAGGTTATAGCCTGAATAAAGGTAGAGGGAAAATAATGACAGTAAGAAATACACATGAAAGACTTGGCAAAATAGCTTGCTCCTCTACAAATGGGACCCAGTTAGGGGAGTTTCATTCAGATTGCCTTTGGCTACTATTTCAAGACCTGAAAGATGCAAACTCAGGAAGACAAACTAACATTGTATTAATGATCTCAGATCACAACATTTTTAGTAGTCAAGTTAGTCTGGCAGGCATGCAGATTTGTTTTCTAAACAAAAAGTGGTGCTTTCTTTCTAAACAACTCATTGTGAGCTATTTGTCATTGCAAACAGCTTCTGGCAGTTGACCAATTCTTTTCAGAGATTCTTTAAACCAAATGCCCATTAAAACCTTTCCACTCAACAATGGCATTGATTCATTCTTAATAAAAAAATTGCTCTAATTACTGTATTTGTTAGAGGAGAAGGTATAAAGTTCCATTTCCCAAACAAAACTGTTAACACAACAGTATAACTTTTTTTTCTTTTTCTCCCCTTGTATCTTGTAGTAAATATGCAGCAAAATTGCAGTAAGTTTTATTCCCATAGTTGGGGAACTACAGATCTTATAAGCTAGAAGTAATGTTGTCTGAATAGGGGCTACTGAATCGGGGTCCATCCCAGTTTTAAATTATTTTTCTCTTCTCACCATGGGAAGAAAGCACAACAAAAGTACATTGAAGAAATATTGAATAAAATATACCCCAGCTGTAGAGAGAGAAATTCTGGACATTTGAGATAAAAGATCACTTATCTTTTAGAACAAGTTTTAAAGCACATAGTTACATTGGTTTTCATTCTATTTTTTCCTTTTCTGTTAATATAGGCTTTGCTTTTTTGCTATTCAATATTATTATTACACAGATAATATTAAATGCATCAAATACATAGACCCATCTGGTGGTGTTGGTCATAGTGGTGGTAGATGTAATAATAACATCTTCCTTTGTACATAGTAAAGGTAGTTTATATAGAGGACATTAGACTAGCACGTGAGAAATCTGGAGTCCAGTTCCTATTGTCAAGGCTACTTACATGATCTTGAGAAAGTCACTAACCCATTCTGGGTCTTAGTTTTCTTACCTGTAAAGTGGAGGTAATCCTCCCTGCCTCCAAAATACAATCTCATGCACCTGAGTTCAATAGAAAAACACATAAATACTAGGGCTGTGCGAGGCTTCAGACCATGCTTTGGATCCAGAGAAGATTCAGGTGCTTTGGAGTCCAAAGCAGCATGTCCAGATTGAACTGCTGGCTTCTTTAGGCTTCCCAAAGAGGTTCAGAGCTTCCAAACTGCTTTGGAAAAGCTTTGGAGCCACTTTGGAGATCCGGCCATAGGGTATAATGGGGAATCAATGAAAAATCTATAACTTTGTTGTTTTTTTGTCTGATTTGGATGAAACTTGCAGGGGTGGTAGCCTCTGCTGACAGCATGAACCCTGCCATGTTTCAAGAAGATAGATGCAGGGGTTTGGGAGGAACTGCACCCCAAATTCTTGAAAGCAAAACTCATGTCACTCATGTCACATGTATATGTTACACGACGGGGTAAAAACTGTCGGGATGGTGGCCTCTGCTGGGGCCACAAAGCCTGCCAAGTTTCAAGAAGATAGGTGCAGGGGTTTGGGGGGAACTGCACCTCAAGCTGCGGACAAGAAAACTCGTGACATGGGTGACACTGTGTGTGTTAAGGCGCAGCAGGGTGAAAGCTGCAGGGATGGTAGCCACTGCTGAGACCATGAAGCTTGCCAGCTGTCAAGGAGATAGGTACAGGGGTTCCGGGGCCCTGCACCTCTAGCTGCTGACAGGCAAAACTTGTGACATGGGTGCTAGTGCAACTGACTGTCTCTGTCTTGGGGCGTGGGCAGGGGTGGGAACTACTGCAGGCCTGGCTGCTAACTTACTGTGTTACCAGTCACTAATCAAAAGTGATTAGTGATGATTCACTCAGGGACCGGCTCAATACACAGTAGCTAGCTAATGTAACCAGTTAACAAGAAAGGATTAACACCTACAAAACCACAGAATAAAGAGAGGAAATAATCAATACAGACCATCAAGTGCCCCAAGACAGACACAGTCAGTCCCACAAGCACCCATGTCACAAGTTTTGCCTGTCAGCAGCTAGAGGTGCAGGGCCCCAGAACCCAGAAGACCCTGCACCTATCTCCTTGAAAGCTGGCAAGCCCCGTGGCCTCAGCAGGGGCTAGCAGGCCTGCAGCTTTCACCCTGCTGCACCTTAACACACAGTGTCACCCATGTCACAAGTTTTCCTTGTCCGCAGCTTGAGGTACAGTTTCCCCCAAACCCCTCCACCTATGTTCTTGAAACTTGGAAAGCTTCACGGCCTCAGCAGGGGCTACCACCCCTGCAGTTTTCACCCCCCTGTGGTGTAACACATACACATGACATGAGTTTTGCTTTCAAGAATTTGGGGTGCAGTTCCAATGTTGCAGTAAAAACAACAAAGTTATAGATAGTTCATTGATACCCTAGTATACCCTATGGACGGATCTCCAAGGTGGCTCCAAAGCTTCAGACCTGCTTCAGCCAGATCGAAGCGGGAAACTGATCCAAAGCTCTGGATCAGATCGCTGACATCTGAAGTGGCTGGATCTGAAGCCAGACCGAATAGCTGCCTACTCGCACAGACCTAATAAATATAATGAAAGCATATATGAAGGGAGATGGACTCAACCCTATCTGATACTCTAAAGCATCTCTTTCTTTCCCTCTAACAATAATAATATTATTTAAAAGAGAAGGAGAGGTTATCAAATGATCCTTGCTTATCTTGCAATTACTGCACTCAAGAAGCTGAGGAGAACTTGCAAACTTACAAAGTCTGTTCCACTAGGCAACATTACACAAGGTTTTTGAGCAGCCTAGGTTTTTAGCTTGGAGTAGCACTGACCTGATTTGTAGTATTGTCCAGGCTTGTTGTATTGTCAATTTAGTGGAAACTGGATCAATTAGTGGTGCTTTGCAATTTCCTAAGAACGTGCACAAAAGGGCTGCATTCTGTCCTTGAGTACAATTGCACACAGTGCTCTAAGGAAGCAAGGATACAAACATTAGAACTCTAAATGGATGACATTAGAGGGGATATTTTTTGTTGTTGTTGGAAAAGAGACAAAAGATAAATTACGGTGATAATTTGTAAGCCAGGGAGAAAATCAGCTAACTAATCAATAACTTTCACGTTTCCAGATGGCCTTTCCCCAGCTGCTGAAGTCTCAAAATATCACCCTGATGGTCTTACCAGAATGGGCATGCACAGCCAGCAGTTCAGAGAGTTTAACTTTTCTTAAGGCTCCAGGGTGACAGATGAGCATTATTGGAAAGTATAGTCATAAACAGCATAAGGAGTCTCAAAACAAAGGTTAAAAGTAAATTGAATACTTCTTATAAAGAAATGCACTATCCAACTCTTGAACTGTTTAAGTTTTATACATGCTCCAATAGGCAGATTATCCTTCCCTTAGCTCTCCCTAAATCTAGCAAACTAAACAGATAATATATGCAAGACACTCTCCCAAGGTACTCATAGATGCAGATCAGTTGGGTCGCTTGGGGTAGAAATAGATGTTGGCAAATGGAGCAGATCAGCTGTGCAAGGATGTGTCCTGGCACAGCTGATTTGCTTCATTGGGCAAAACATACATTGCCCATTGTCACACCCTTTGATGCTGAGAAACATGGGCAACGTGTTCTCCCAGGGCTTGAGGGAACTGGTCCTGTGCACCCTGGGAATTCCTGTGTGGTATTGGGATCCTCAAGCCCTTGGAGTACCTGTTTGACTTTCCCTGCTTACCAAGATGCACCCCATAGATCTTAGGGATTCATGTCAGTATGCAAGGAAACCCCAACTTCCCCTGCTTCTGGAGGCACACACCAAGAATTCCCTGGATGCACAAGATTGGGTCTCCCAAGCCCACAGAGCACCTGCCCAGGGCAGCTGGAGAGTGCAAGCAGCTCTGAGCGGCCTTTGCTCTTGCACCACAACATAAACAGAAGTCCATCATTAAGAATGGCACAAAATGATACTGACTTAGTTGTGGTGACTATTTGTGGTGCGACAAGTGGTTTGGACATCTGTTTGCTTGGCCTTTGGGCCACCAAAAATGTTTTTATGGAGGTATAAAGGTGATGTCTATTCCCAACCTTATGGGCACTTAGGGTCAGAAGGACACTGGCATTCCACAGGAGAAACTCCACTTGAGCTGCATCATCAGCATTAAAGTAAGGCTCATGGGCTGGGCTATAAATCTTCTCCCACAAGGGCAAGCAAAACTTCCAGGGTCTAGAACAGTGCATAAGTTGTAAAGCACACAGTATGATCTGTACCACTTTCTGTTCTCCTTTAGGGAAGACTGCATTGGTTGGAACTGGCTGGATGACAAGGTGGCTTAGAGACAGGGACAACAGAGAGTTATCTGTTATCTCTGACTCCAAAATTATACTTGCCCCTTTTCAGCAGCAAAAAATGTCAGAAGCAAATGTTTCAGCTTTCAGAGCATATTCTGTACTAGTGTAGAAACCATTCCTCCTTTTTTGATGACTGAGGTCTCAGTGCCCAGCAGGATTAACACCTGGACAAGTTTTAAAGGTACCAGCACCTAAGCTAACTAGCAAATCTTTTACACGTTACTGTACATCTTTAACTACACATTCACAAGTGCAACTAACTGTGCAAAGAAATGGGCAGTGTGAACAGGCAAGACGCCCTTGTGAATGTGCAGTTTTCAGATTTGCATGTCAAAGTAAATGTATGTTTGCACATCTGCACACAATTTACAAGTACATCTTACTGCAAATATCCATCTTTTAAGTAACCTAATTTGCAAACATTTGTGCAAGGACATTCCAAGAGAATTAATCAGCTGTTTAAAGAAATTAGAATAATGCGGTATTTGGAAATACAAACTTTCCCATCTTTTCTCAGCTGGTCCTGGTCTGGGAGTACTCAAGCAGGCGGGTGTCAAACTCACCTGGACCCCCGAGCCAAATCTGGACCACAGGGCTTCTTGTAGGCCAGATTCAGCCAAGGCATGAGGGCTGCCACAGTGGCCACAATGAACACTAGTGGCAGTGGTGAGGGGTCTGGCTGTGGTGAGGTAATTGCAACAGGTCTCGGGTATTCCAGGGGCAGTAGTGGTGATCCAGACTAGTCACTGATGGCCATTCACAGATGGGCTAAAGAGCCCTAGAGTCTGTGGCAGACCATGCCCGCAGTTTCCAATGCCCACCAATACCCCAGTACGCCAGGTAGAGAGACTCTGTGCTCTATATGTTTGACACCCCTGCCCTAAAGGACAGAGTAATTTGCATTCCTCTATAACCTGTGTCCTCTCTGCTGGACAAAGCCAATGTAATAATGTTTTTGTACTGTGTGCAAATGTGTCCATAAGTACTGGAGTGACACCCACCAGTTCATTTCATATAGGTGAATGAAGAGCTCTTAAATAGTAGCAACTTTTGGTCACTGTTCATGGAAGTTAGATTTGAACTGGAAACCTGCTCTTCAGGGGAAATACCATATTTTCTCACATATAACAACCACCTTTTCCCCCATGACCAGCTGCTAGAAATTGGAGTGTGAATTATTATGCAAGAAATATGGTAAGAGCATCTGCCATTCACTGGGTGAAACCAAAAGTAAAATCTGCAGGGATCCACAGGGAGCAGAACAATGAACAGGCTCACCTCCCTGCTAGTTGCTTACTACAAGAAGAGATTTTTTTTCTTCATTCTGTCATTCAAAAATAAGGTGTATATTATTTTCAGGGCATGTTGTATACAAGAAAGTGTGTTACTCTATCTCCTAGTACTTATCTCTCACTCCCCTTTCCTCTGTTGTTTTAAATAGCATTAAAATGTTTTATGGCTTTGTTTGTGATATTATTACTTTTTAAAGAAAAATGGCTGTTACGCATGGAAGGCTAAAGTGCCTGAGATAACTCATGCTGCAATAATTTTAAGACTTCCCTTGTATTAAACGTGAACTTCAGTCAACAGGATTTTGGAAAGCTAATAGGGTGGAGGTAAGGTCAAGCACAACACTAATGTAATCTTCCTCTGTTCCTGTTGTCTCATTTGTTAGCTGTTATTATTATGGCTTGGGTCAAAATATTTGAAAGGAATCACATTCTTCCTGCCAAAAACCATAGCAGTAACAGACAAAAAACAAAACAAAACAAAAACCAGCCCCCTCCCCACCCCAAAAAAAACCCAGTATGGAAAGTCTAGCCCTAACAGCTTCTTTTTTCTCTTTATTTCTGCATTTGCCAACACATACAGTAGGTATGTGTAACATGTATTTCTTCTGCATTTATCAATATGTACGCTCTGCATGTATATGTGTATATGTGTGTAATTTTTATCATAGTGCGAGCCTTTTTTTTATTTTGAGCTTCTCTACAGACTTAGATCCCTGACTTGCAGGCAATGTAAATTAAATACAGTGTTATTACATCTACCTTTCATTTCACAGGCTTGATCCTTGCTGTGTGGGTGTACATGTACCATGTGTGTTAACCTTTTTTTTTTCCTTCTGTCTGTAATCCTTTCCCAGTAATTCCACAAGATATCTGTAATGGAATTGTCAATCAAAAATGAGCTGGAGGAAAATGCTGTCTCAGAGTATAAAATGGCTTGGGCAGACTCTCAACACTGTAATCCTCGGACCCAGTGGCATCTGCAAAGCTGCTGCAGCAGCTGGATCCAAAGCCTGCCAATGGATCAGTTGCCATCACTAGTAAAATGCCATCCATAGGCTGATATCTGGATCCTCAAGAAAGTAAAGGAAGAGGAACAAAATGCGAAAGGCAAGTAGCAGTGAGATAGGAGGAATTGTGTTCAGCTTCAAATTAAATCTTTCTGCTTAATTTCATGGTTTTTCATGTGAAATTGTTTCTTTACATAGTAAGCTTTGACCCACTTTTACTGCATTCCTCCAAATCCATGATATACTTCTAATATGATTCAAGAACATTTGATCACAGGGCAGTTAAGTAGACACTGTAATGTGCATGTGATTGAAGAAATGTGCAGTATTTGTGAGTTGGTTCTTCTTTTCATGCTAGGGCTTTTCTTAAATTAGGGTGATGTCGTCAAAAAATAAGAAAAATAAGAAGGCTATGATAATGTCCTAAAACAAGCTTTGGGTGCATCAGTCTTCCAGAAAAGCAGACTACATACTTTAGAAGATTTAAAATCTTTCCATAGATTTTGTGGACTCTGAGCTTCATGAGCATGTGTATTATTATTATGTTGTGTGGAGAACTTGCTGTCATGCAGTCACTGTGCAAACAATCTTTGAACAGCAAACACACACTCTTACTAAATTTATGAATGATCCTATAAGGTGGCCATTTATTTAAAATGTAATGACTGTAAATATGTTTTGTAAGCAGGATTCCTTTCTTCATAGCATGATTTTATAATTATACACACACATGATGTATTGGAAATTCACAGGTAATTAGTAATAAAAGACAATCACGGTGTGCTGTACATCATCTCTCTGAATGTTTTGAATCTCATAACTTCTTGTTTCAGTAAGATCAGTCTTTGGGGCTAATCTCTCCCACATGTGCAATGCTACAAGATTGTCTTCACTATGGAGCAAAGAGAAATTGCTTAAGTAAAGGTAGTGACTGTATGAATCATAGACCACTTTCTCAGATAAAGGCCATTAAGTAAGTCTGTGTACGTATTTGACACTTTATTTCGCAGCCTTTGACAGCCCTTTGGAAGAGTTTAAGAAACCGAGATCTGACTAAAGCTTTCAAAAATTCATCGCTGAGTATTTGTTAACCTTGCTCTCTATGATAGCTGTAGAACAAAGATAATACTCTACAAATGGAGATAAATTACTATCTTTCTAAAGATTATCACCAGTCTTAATCGTATTTGCTCCTACAGCTGAACGGTCAGTGACCTTGTTACTTACACAACAAACATTTCTGCTATTTTATGTTTATACGTAGTATGTTTAATCTAACTGGCCTGCTGAGAACAACTCCATGGATTTGTTATAGTTACAAATTTTATAGGTAAGTTAGGAAATTCAGCTGGCTGGGAGGCTAAGGAGCATGATGAGTAGTGCATTGTGACTGTAGTAGAATAAGAAAAAAAGAGAAGATCCCAGGAAGATGAGGAGCAATTATGATTGTCATGCTCAAAACTGAAATACTGTCCTATGGAACAGGAAAATGCATGGGCTAGGTACAGGTGTTCACACACACACACACACACACACACTCCAGGTGTCTGGGGGACACGCACACAGAACCCAGGCATCCAGGGCATGACTGAGCCACCAACTTTTACACGGCTGATGAGGATGATGTCCACATCCTGCACAACTCCCGTCCCTAGGATGATGGAGAGCAGGCATACTCCCAGGGTCCTCAATTTCATCATTGTCCCCCACAATCCTTGTTCAGGGCCTGGCCTACCCCGTCCTGAGAAAGCTTATGAGGCCCTATGGGGATAGCTGGACTGCCAAAAGGAGCACTTCAACTACAGGCTGGGCCTGGCACAGTAAGCCCATGTGGTGCAGGGATAGGGGAGAAGGCAAGTCCCGCACCGATGTGTGTGGTCCCAGCCCTGCACCACAGCAGGCTGCCCAGAGTCCTGGCCAGATGCTTTCTCCCTCACATAAACTAGGAGCCCTCCTCAGATGAGTAGGGCCTGAGGGCTTCAAGCTGACACCCTAGCACCAGGCCATTAGTCTGCTGCCCCAGGCTCCTCTTGCCCTGCATTATAGGCACCACTGCCCACAATGTAGGCTGTCCTAGCACCATCCCTCTTCCCCTTTCCATGCACACACTGCCAAGGGGTACACACTGGGGTGTTCAGGAATGTGGCACAAGGAAGAGATGTGCCTTGTTTTAATCAAATGTTCAAGCTGCCAAACTGTTAGTGTATTTATTAAATAAAAAGTGTGCAATGTTTCCCACACTCGAACTTGGAACCTTCTTTTCCGTTAACATGGAGAGAGTGAGGAACGCCTCTGCCTGCATCAGGTGGTTATGCCGTTGAGTGGGGAGGAGGATAGGCAGCCATGGGAGGTTCAATTTAACAAACACAAAACCTTCAGCCAGCAAGGGGAATGCCATGTACATAGGTGATGCATGGGGGGCATGGGAGGCACTTGCGCCCCCCTGAGATTGGCCACTGATGCTGCTGATGCCAGTGTCTGTGGGCAGTCACCTGTCCTCCCTGCCACTCGCTGTCAATGCCAGCATCTGCAGGCGGTTGCCACTTGCCACTGCTGCTGGCATCTGCAGGCAGTCCCCACTCACCCCCCCCCCCCCCCCACCGCCACCAGCATCTGTGAACAGTTGCTGCTTGCTGCTGCTGGCATCTGCAAGCGGTCCCCACTCATTGCTTACTACTCCCCCCCAGCTGCCGACGCCATCACTGGTGTCTGCAGGCAGTCTCTGCTCACCGCCGACACTGCCACCTACAAATGGTACCCCCCGCCCCAGTCTCGGGAGGCACCAGTTATTTATGGCCATGAGGTAAACTAATGCCCCTCGGTTTAATTAAATGTTGCAGTTGCCAAACTTTTTGGGGTTATAATCAAGAAAAACTGTAAAACATTGCCCACTCCTGAACTTGGACCAGAACCCAGGGGGCTGCCATTCCCCACAGTGGGACCTGGGCCCACAGTGGCCTGGCCCGGTGGGATGCTCTCCCTATCCCCTGTTCTCTTCAGGGCCCTGCATCTGTGATGGCAACTTCCAGTGACTGGGTGTGACAAGTTAGCCTTGGAAGGTGGGCTGAGTCAATGCCAGCCCTGTCATCAAGTCTTGGGCAGCCTGGTATCCTGTCCCTTCTGTATTGCTGCTCCCCAGAGTGGACCCTGCCAAAGGCTTTCCTGGCTCTTCAGGCCTCATGTTGGCAGCTCCCATGTGCCAAATCTCCTGTTCTGGGCCCCTCCCTGACCCCCAGCAACCCCCAATCAATGTGTGGTATGATGCATTCCTCCATGGCCACTATCCAGGGCCCTCTCCCCTGCCCCACGGGACTCTTGGGTGTGTCACCTTAGGGAAGAGTCCCTGGAGAGGGGCTCTCCATGGTGCGAGGGTGCGGGCAGCAGCCTGCCCCACCACTCCAACCTGGGAGGACGCTGGTCTCCCTGTGACAGGTGGACCTGATGTCATTCAGGGGTGTCTCTCTCAGCTCCGTAGTGGCACATGCAACCTCCCTCAAAGAGTAGTTGACCATTCATAGACCTCATTCTTGGACCTTCACAGCATGTTCCTGGCCCTGGAAAAGTGAAGTCCACAGACAAGAGAGGTACCAAGGGAACTCTGGTATGTCCCCTGCCTGGACTCCTTCCTCTGCCCAGGGTCAGAACCTACGCATCTGCTTACAGCCTAGCAATGACCATGGCAAAGAATGTCAATGTTCTGCCTCCCAAATGGAAAAAACCCAGATGCCTAGGTCCCCCTGCTCTGGCACCTGGGAAGCCTGGGAACCCTAAGTGTCATGGCCCATTTCTCTCTGCACCTTACCTGCAGTGGTGCTCATTCATAGATGCTCTGCCAAACAGTACCAAGAAGATCACCAGCAAAGATGTGGAGATGTGTTGGTTGGTTACCAACAAATGTTGGCTGTGGGGCTCAAAAAAACCTTTCCATGTATATCGGGGTCAGGTTAGGTTAGGGTTTGTATCGAGTGGATCCAGGTAAACATGATGACCTGTCTCAGGAAAGCAATGTGATCTTGAAGGATGGGCCAGTCTGTTGACAATTACCCAGATTTATGACCCTACTCAATGTAACACAGACTGGTAAGCCCCCCAAAACAGTAGGGAGTACCAGCCCTAGTCCCTCTGCTCCATTCCAGGTCAGTGGCATGGGGGTTGGAGAGGAGGTTGTTTGAAATGCATGAGTTCAGGGAGGAGCATCAATAAATCACGATCATCGGTCTTCCATGAGAACAATCATCAAGCCAAAAACATGCTGAATATCAAAGTAGGCAACCACACATTTTGCTATGAACATACCCCAACTTAACAAGAAGTCACATTAGACCATTCGCTCACCTATAAGTAGGGACCTACCCAAATCAAGGGGCTCATATTTATTATCATTTCAAAAGATGGACCATATCCTCAGCTGGTGTAAATCAGCATATCTTTATTGAGTTTAATGACATTACCTCAGTTTATGCCAGGTAGTACATTTTGGTTAGAAGGAAAGGACTGAACAGGAAGCACAGAATGATTAAAGTGATTTGTGTTTGGTTTATTTGCTATAAAAGAGCTTCCATACCTCATTAGTTGATATGGGGTATTCAGAACCCTTTCTCATCCCATGATACAGTGCCATGGCAAGCACTGCATTTTAAGGACTTCCATGTTGTTTATGTCATATTCTCTGCACTGAAGTTAGGGGATGGGGATTAGAATGGCATTAATTATTAAATGATGACATTTCATCTTATATCCTTAATATCTGTGCCAAAAACCCCATCTGAGGCTTCAGTGAACAGGAAAAGCTGGAATATCCTGCCTAGGCAGAGTTTGAAAGGTTGGGGAGAAACTCCGCAAGTTTAAAATGCAGTTTTTCAGACTAAGCTTTTTTTTCCCTTTAGCAATATGGCCTTTATTGGATCGTTACCTCTTGATGACTTACAGTGGCACAGCATGGTAAAAGATGAAGCTGGGGTGAAAGAATGGCTTCTAGTTCTCTGAAGCAGGCTGTGCTGTGGTGGGCAAATCTACCCAAGCACAGTTTGGAGTCAGTCATGACATGAAAGGGAAGCTAAAGCCTAAGATAAAGTGGCTAACCTGCACATATGTGCTCTAATTTGGCAAATACATTACAGGTTTTTTTCTCTTTTTTGGTTCAATATCTATTTTTAAGTAAGCATTTTTTAAACTTCCCTGCTCATCCAGTTCTAGTTGCTGTTCAGCGCTTTCATTAGCCCTGAGAGTACTCTCAGCACTACAAAGAAGGCCACTAATGACATAATGTTCTAGGCCAGTGGTTTGCAACCTTTTCTCATTTGCAGACCCCTAAAAAATGTGAATGGAGATGTGGACCCCTTTGACAATTTTGAATGGATGTGCAGACACCTTTGAATTGTAAGTGTGAGTATTCACATACTTTTGATTCATCATAGTCATCTTTCGTGGACCCCTTAGATATAGTCTGGAGACCCCCAGGGGTCCATAGACCACAGACTGAAAACCACAGTTTTAGGGTAAGAATAAACTTCCTTGCAGAGTTCTTAAAATTGTGGCAAGGGTACTTGAACGTTGGGCCTTCTCTGTGAAATTCGGAGAGTGCTTCATGACTGATAAAAGAGAGAAAAACTGAACTGTTTGCACAAATCCAGCAGAGAGACCATTTTCACCATGCTGCAGATCGCTATAAAGACATTAAATTAATTCTTGAACAGCTGTTTATTCTCTTGCACACGCTTCCAATTTGCCTTATTGTCCCATTCTTCTAGTGTCTCCTGAGTTCTGCACTGTATTTTTATGGCTTAGATCCACCTGCAACTGCTCCCTCAATACTTCCACACCAGGCCTCCGATTTAGGAAGGAAATAACTGTAGTGATTTCCTCTAATTTACTCAACTCTCCTGCTCTGGCTGGTCATCCAGTAAGTGGTTAATCACACTAAGTGATTTTTACCTACTGTAGCAAAACCCAGGATTTTAATGTTGCTTTTGTAAACTGAGCTCCATACAATGTTTTGTTAGGGGGGGTGGGAAGCTGTTTTAATCACATGGCTGTGAACTGAGCTCTTTCTTACAGAATGTCATGTGAGACTCACTTTACAAAAGCAGAATTAAAATCCCAAGTCCAGAGCTGATTTTGTGGGTTTTACACAGTATTTTGCATAACATCAAAATAATACTTAAGAGGTTCAAAAATTAATAAGGAAATAGCTCCTTTTTTATTAGACATTAGGGGCCAGATAAGCTCCACAGGAAGAGAAAGGTAGCTGTGAGCCATGTTTAAACCTTCCTCCCCTTCACCATGATCCTTGAGGTTGTCAGAAGCTCAGGTTGGCTGAGTTGTCATGTTGGCAGTGATCACACAGGCCCTATGACCAAAGGGCTTCAAACCCACATCTCCCACCTCAGAGAGCCCTAACTATTAGCGTGTACCAAGATGGGTGGACATTTTCTATCCACCTACAAAACCTGTACCTTTGCAGAAAATAATTAATAATTCCTTGGAACCAGAAAATGGTCTTGTTTTGACCTTTATAATTGCAAGCGTGCCTCCAATATGTCCGCATTACAAGAGACTGGGCTGGTATAAGTGGCATGCAACCAGACACAGATAATAGCTTTAGGCTATTAGCTACTCAGTGAGTTTAGCAATTGAATGCACATTGTACTACCTGCAGTATAGAATGCAGTCTTAGCCTTGTGAAGAACCTAGCCTTTGGCTCTAAACTTTCTGTAGGCCTTCAGTAGTACACCTGCATGTTCATGATGTGTGAATGCTCACAGGTGCCTGTGCAAACAGGGATTTGGAGACAGTGTAACTAGGTGCACAAATGCAAGTTTGGGAGTTGTAACTGAGAAGGCAACTATATTTGGCATATGCAAAACACATCTCAAGTTTAAACACAGCTTGGGCTTAGAAAGAGTAGCCATATTTTTTCCCAGACTAAAACAGCTGGGTTTTTTTCTCCTTTCAAAACCTGTGGGGAAACCTCAATTGCAAAGAGTGGCTAGAGAAAAATACGATTTTTCTTCTATTTGCAGAAGCTACTTTTAAGATTTTATTAGACTATTTCCATACATCACAGCCAGTAGTTTCAGGCAGTATTATCCTTCGAGCAGAAGAGCTGAGACAACTGCAGAACTCATTTTGTTATGTGTGTAAAGGTATTTTACTGTCAAGTGTGTGTAATCTTTGACTACCAGGTGCGTTGATATTTGTAGCACTTGAGTTCTAAGGTGTAACAAGTGAGGAGAGAGAAGACCCAGACTCCAGCACTAATGAAACAGCCACTTCAGTGGAATGTTGCATACCAGTTATTGGAAAACATGTTGAGTCTCTGGCCCCTAGTTCCTGCAATATCACTTTTTCCAGTTCATACTTCTCCCTTGCTGCCTCTTCTTCATAGTCTAGGCTCCAAAACCATTTCACTTTGTAAACCAATAACAATTATTACCCCATTATTATTCTTTTTGACATATGCCATATCCTCAGCTGGTGTGAACAGGTCTAATGCCAGTGCTCTCAGGCCCCTGATTTTTTTGAGTCAGGCACACCATTGTAAACCCATGTATTCAGTTAAAGTGACTGCATGTCAGCTAGGTATCTGCAGGTGCAAATGGTGAAGTATGCATTTAGCTGAATACATGCATACAGAAAACCTGATTTACACATACAATCATAGTAATTGGGGAAATAAATTAGGCAAGCAATTGCATGCACATTTTTTATGCACCATTGCACATCTGACCTTTTCAAACTCAAGCCTGAAATGTCAGTGAACACCATTTTTTGTTTGTTATACAGCTCTGGCTTTGTAACTGTTTTTACTAGTACTCTGTGTTTTTATTATACTACACTGTGGCTAACCCCAAGACTCCAAAGGAACTGCTGGCTGCAGTATCACATCCTAGTTTTGCTTAGCCTGCACATTTTTGGTTTTGCATAACTCAAAATTAGATGCAATGAGTCCATTGCAATAGGACAACAGTTCAGAAGGAGTCTATAACTCAAGACTAGTATTTTCTCCCAAGATAGCTAGGAGAAAAATATTATATAAAAGAGATTTCCTTTAAAATATTTTTAGAACAATTCTTGAAACCTAGGCCAGGCTCTGCATTGTGGAGGACTTTTAATTTGTTTTCTTGCTACTCTCTCCATCTCTTCAGCAGTTTTCCGTCTCTGCTTGTATATGCAAGAAGAATCATCCTTTCTTGTTTTTGCCTTTAACACTACGGCATCTGGACAATGCTGTTGTTTGCTTACCATACAAACGGTTGGATTAATAATGAGCTGGAAAGACAGAAAAGGTATGCAGAAAGGCTACAGCTAACTTCATTGATTCTGGATAATAAGTACTAGATTTCAGTTTCTTCAAAATTACTTTAAGCTTTTCTTGTTGGTTTCCAAGTTCAAAAAGACAAGGTCTTACCTTCTGACTAAAACTTTTGTCAGTTTTTACTACTTACATTTGAAATTTTTGTAATGGGTACAAAAGGTATAAAATTATTATTTTACCATACTCTAAGCCAGGACCTCAACTAGTGTTTAAAGGCCCTCTCTAGCTCTGTAGAATTGCCAGTACAAACGTATCTATGCTAGTAAAAGCACTGTGCATGTAAAATACATATAGTAGATTCAAATGGTGAAGTCTGCATCTACTTGGCCAACTGTGCACATAAAGACCCAATTTACACTTATAATCATGGTAATCATAACTAGAGTAGATGAATGTCCATAAATAATATGACCATTGTCATTCTATGCCTCTGTCATTATATTCACTCTAATGAGCTGACTCCTGAAAATTGTTCTTGATATTTCTATTTGATCAATGAAATAACTTGCCTGGCATTTGGGACCTATTACATGTACAGTGTCTAGATGTAAACTGACAGAAAAGTTCAGTAAGAACCAAAAGAGACTTTTGTCTCTGTGCCTGCCTCTGTTCTATTAGATGCTCTCTTGCAGCCTTGGCCCGAACCAGTGATCTTTTCTGTCCAAGGCCTGGGGGTGGACCCCAAAGGCTACCCTGGCTGATGTCTGGGGTTCCCCTTATCTCGCCTGCCATGGCTTTGAATGTAACCTCAGTGGAGGGGTTCCCCCTTGAGGTAGCCTTCAAGGCCGTCACGCTGTGTGGCAGGCACTCACGGGGCTCCGACCTCCCCTACACCCTGGCAATTCACCACCTTTGATCGTGGGTCTTCTGGCCCTCTAGCGCCCCTGGTTCTTCTCAGACTCTACCCCAGCCATGGGCATCCAGTGGCCCTGGGTCTCGGCTCAAGTATGTAGGCACCGAGGCCCTCTGTCCTAGCCTTGTCTATCCCTTGGCCCAGTTCCCTATCTTACCCACACCATGACTCACTGTGCACTCCCCACCACCGTGACTGCTGGAGCAAAGTGGGAACCAGCGGACCTGGAGTTCCCCTGAACCTAGTGGCTGGTCCCACTTGGGGCTACTCCCTACGGTAGCTTCACAGCTTTTTTCCCTATCAGCCACCTAGCTGGCTAGCCAGTCGACTTCCCTGCCAACTTCTCTGCTGGCTTGCCAATTGATCCTGCTGTCGGCTCCTCTGCTGATGCCGGCTCCGTTGCTGGCTTCCCTGTCGGTGCCTCTACCAGTGCCTTCACCGGCTCTTCTGCCGGCCTCTCTGCCGGTGCCTTCGCTGGCTCTTCTGCCGGCCTCTCTGCCGGCCTCTCTGCCAGTGCCTTCGCCGGCTCTCCTGATGGTGCCTCTGCCAGAGTCTTCGCCGGCCTCACTGCCAGCTTCTCTGCTGGAGCCTTCACCGGCTCCGCTGCTGGCTCCTGCGCTGGTGCCGGCTTCTCTGTTGGTGCTGGCTCCGCCCCCACCTTCTCGGCCGGCCGGACGCTGCAGTTGCGCCCTTCGGGTCGTGGGCTTCCCTGCGGAGCCTCCGTTTCCCTGCTCCTTACCTGTGCCCTCAGGGCAGCCTTTTATCTCCGCCGGGTGGCATCTCCCATTGACGTCACCTGGCCCCAGCTGGATATGGGCGCGGCTGATGAACTGCGCAGGCGGTTTTGCCACGTGCATTTCCCCACGCCTTTCGGCCCCTGCAGGAGGTAAGTGGGGCTTTCTTTAGTTTTGGCCTGGGATCCTCCTGTAACCCTGGCTCCCCTGGGACAGTCTCTTTTCCCACAACTTTGATTATTGAGAAAGCTTGTTTACACTGAAAATTGACTCTTCTTTCTGTACTTGCAGAGTGATGCTGCTGTCAGTTCAGGAAGGTAACATCCTGCAATGATGTAGGATTTATCACAGTTGTCCTAAGCTGATAAATTATGATGATAATTGTTTTTTGATAAATTATGATAATTGGCTTTTGTCTGTTTGTTTGTTTGTTGGGTTTTTTGGGGGTAGGAGGGAGTTGTAATCAAAGGGTAAAATTTCAAAACAGCAAAGTAGTTCATTAAAAGACCATGATATGAAGTGTCCTAACAATCTAAGACAATATGGGACATACGTTCTTATGTCACATAAGGCCCATATCCAAAAAATGATGTAGGCTCTATCACATAATTTTTAGTAGCTTGGCCACCACAGGGAGTTCAAAAACACTGAGCGAGGTACTTCAGATCCCTGTGCAAGGGGAAAGTGAATACAGATATTTAGGGTCTGCCTTTAAAGTACAAGAAAGCACCCTGCAGAGATACCCCAAAGCAGACACTGCATACTAGGCTCTGGAACTCCCAGCAATATAGTTGTATTAGCAAGGAACTATACCTGGCTAATAAACCCGTTTTTTTTTGTAGGGCTAATTAGTCTATTGGCAGCACCAAGCCAACAGAGCTACGCTGCTTCCAGTTCTGGAGCTAATTCATTCAGAGTTAGGTCAGGGTAGTCTACGTAGTGCTACCTTCTACTGTATAGAAATACCTTAGAGGGCCCAGAATGAGACCCAAAACAGACAGTATGCTGATCAAAGAGCTGCTTAGAGACAGCGACCTCAACGTACCCCTACAGCTAGACCAGAGGAAAATGCTGAAGATAGAAGTGAGTCTTAAACTCTTTCACACAAAAGTGCATGGGGGTTTTCCTTCCACCAAAACCCCTCTCAAGTTAGACATATAAAAAAATTGAACTCTTGGTTCCAAAATTATACCTTTTATTAGACCAACTGGAAAATGGCAAGAAAATTGTCCTTTTCTGCAAGCTTTCAGGATCAAAGTCCCTTCATCAGGCTCTGGGAAAAGTGTAGATGGTACAAGATGGTAAAAAGTCCCCATAGGTAGGAAATAAACTTCATTTTTGCACAGAGGGAGCTGAAGATGGAAGGGTGTCCCTCTGGGTCCATGACAGTGTCTTTATGAGCTGTGTTGAGTAGCTCTTTGATGTGTTGATCAGGTAGAATTCCTTCCCTGAAGGTGTCAGATGGGAGGCAGGGAGGTAAAAAAACTTCCTTGTTGTTCTGCAATGAAGTTTAAAATCCAAAATCGGCTAAAATTCATCATCTTCCATGTTTCAGGGGTGTACTTGGTAGCCGTGTTGGTCTGAGACAAAAAGACAAAAAGGAACCAAGAGTTCTAGTTTTTTCTGTGTCTTTTTGTCTCAGACCAACACAGCTACCAAGTACTCTCCTCAAGTTAAGCTTTTACAACCTTTCTTTGAAGAACTAAATAAAAGTCACTTTTTTTCTTTTAAAAGGTAACCAGTGAAGGAGCTACCTTCTTTTATACAGTAGACCAAGAGGTCAGAGTGCTCATCCAGGCAGCGATAGGCAAAGGCCCTATGACTGAAGGGCTTCAAACCCACTTCTCCCACCTCAGACGGCCCTAACCATTAGAGTGTACTGAGATGGGTGGACATTTTCAATCTCACTTGCAAAATCTGTGCCCCTGCAGGAAATAATTAATGATTGGAGCCAGAAGGAAAATACAAGAAGGAGTATGACTCTGATTAAGGTAGTCACCTGGAAGGAAGGTGAGCTGGGTTCTGATCTGTTTATGACATGAAAACGTAATGGGACAAAACATTGGGTGAATCTCAGTAATCTGAATGTATGTCACATTCATCTGTAGGAAGAACACTAGAAGATTGTGAGAATACTAACAAACAGGGAAGCACTGACAGGATATTAATGTGAGGGATCAAAGTTAATTGTAAACTCACAAGAGTGCCAAGGATAGCATCCAAAGACATTTTTCTCAGGAAGAAAGGACTAATGGGACAAGGCAGAAAACTTAAGGGGATCCAAAAAAAGGTCATTAATGCCTAATAAGTCCATGAGGCTAAAAAGAGCCAGAGAGCAGCTGAAGGGAACAGAATAGCAGTGAAAGGCAAAAGATTTATGTAAAATGATAGTCATTAGTGCTGTAGTGACTGCACAGTTGAAGCTGTGGTGACAGTTTAAATGAGGTTTGAATCCTTGAAAGATATTGAACAAATATATTTCAAATTGGAGATTTTTTTTAATTATTTAAATTTGAACGAATGCCTTTTAAGTTTCTTAATATTTCTTTACATTCCCCAAATACTGAAGGTATTCAATTGAAAAATGAGAATATGTCTACAGGTTTTCATTCTGGGCTTTTGGGTGACTTCTCAAGTAGGAAAGTAAATATAAATTAGTATAATTCTTAAGTAACTAATGCACAAAAACCTGTAATTGAAGTCAGTGTTAGTGGTGATAGAGTCATGCTACTGGATATTATTTTAGCAGCAACCATCTCCATGCATATGCACCTGGGCTAGGGACAGAAATTAGACATCAACTGGTATAAGGGATCAAAAACCGGTTCAAATCTGTAACACAACAGAAGTTCAGTGCACATAAACCACTTCCAAAATGGCTAAAAACCAGTTTAGAGATAAACCTGGATGGATGCAGTATCAGACTTAACTGATTTAAGTTACTTTGATTTATGGAACTTCTGTCCCAGATCCCTTCCTGATTCAAGTTAACTCACAGTTCGCCACCATCCCAGGATGTATGATACCTGCCCAGCAAGCCCCACTCACAGGGTGGGCAGGCTAGCCTTGGCCCAAGCGGTCTGCTCCAGCAGAGCAGGGAAGCATGCTCTAGCACCCTCTGGCTTCTGGCCTGGACACTGCAGGCATGTGGCTGCATTTCCGGAATCAAAAGTGAATGTCTGTTCTCCTGCTTATCAGTTCAGTCTATGGAGCTTCGATTAACCTGCGAAGATTGAATTGATTCAGTCTTAGGCTTTTTGACTGCCTGCACTTACCCCAGATGAGCAGGCTGAGGCTGATGCAGAAACTTGCATACCATTGGCTAATATAGCTAGGTTCACGCACGAAAAGGAGGGTTGGAGGTTGTGGATAAATTTATTCACTATTGCAGGCACAGTGCATAGACAGCTTCATATGCAATCCTGAATGCAAAATATTGTATATATTTCCCTCTGTGAGATGTAACCAGAAGAAAAAAACACATTTTGTGAGGTGAAGTCTTAAGAGATATCACTGAAGAATCAACGGAAGGCAAGGAGCCTAGGATCTTACCTATCTTTCAGAGGGAGGTTTTACAAAGGCAAAAAGGGCTTTCACAAATGCAGAAAAGCAGAATTATCTTACTTTCTTCTGACTTTCAATGGGATTTGTGTGCCTGACTTCCACTGGGCCTGTGAAAATCTCCCTGTTAAGCACAGTAGGGCACTGTTAATTAGGAACAGGAAGGATCCTAGCTCCCTAACTTCCAAGGAGTGTGGGCCCTTTTAATTTTTCAGGAACTATTGTGGCAGGAGTTTTACAGGAACAGCGCTCCCAATGCACTGTTCCAAAAGTAGGCATTGGAACATTTTTCCTAGAATTCCCAAGCTTTATCATTGCTTATACATTATTCAGCATTTTCATGCATGCTAAAAGGATTTTGATAAATATGGCTAAGAAAGGGAGAGTTTAAATTCTGCTGGAAAAAAACAGTATTTTTGGACTTTTTGAAGTCTTGCTACTTGCACTATGTATACTTGATGATATAAGAATTGGAGCATTACTCTGGTGGATATCCTTTGATTTAGTAGGTTTGTCAGACAATATCACACAATGCTTAGGAAACTACATGCTGTTTGTTTTTTTAAACAAAAAATATGGCTATTTATTCACTATCAAAGAACTTTGCTACTATCTATTAATATAATTAAGCAACGCTAAAGCTTTTGCATTTCTACTATTCCTTGGTATGTCTGTGTTATAATGTAATAGTATGTAGGAGAACCTTTATATTAGCATTAACAACCACAACGTTCATGATATTAGCAATTTTAATATTAATAAAGATTTGTAGATTCATCTATCTACATGCTAGTCTAAATTTGCAGTGGAGAATATCATGAAAATTTCCTCCCATGCTATTACTAGAACTTCTTGTACCACTAGCAATACCTAGATTTTATACAGTGCTTTTCATCAATAGATCTCAAAATACTTTGCAATGAAGGTAAGCATCTTTATATCTGTCTTGCAGGTGGAGGAACTGAAGTGCAAAAAGGTAAAGTGACTTTTGCCATCCCTGCCTCTTGATTCCTGAGATGATGAGAAGCTGTGAGCTGAGGCACTGAAATAACAGTCCTGATGCACTTCCTAGTAATAATAGTCTGGCAATTTTTGAAGTATTCATGGTTCTGAGCCACTCATTTTTACTTCAGTCTGCATGTTGTTAATAGCAGTCAGGCTACTGATACTGTATGCTAAAGATGACAGAGATAGATCAGTGTGAGATTATGTTGTTTAATATAAAGCTTCCTGAGGTGTGCTCTTAGAAGTTAGAGCCCCTTCTAAGTGATCAGAGGTAGTGAATTTCTTTGAATTACAACAGTGGGAACTGGGATTGACGACAAGCTGTTTTAAAGCAGATCTTATTGGCAATTTGCAGAGATTAAGAGGTTCTTGGAAAGATATCTGTAGAAATTTAGGGATCACTAACATGGAGATTTTAGACCCTATTTGTGGAGTTATTCTCAATGGGGATTTCTTTTGGTAGCTATTCTATAGCTAGTTGAAGCTTGATAAAAATCAGCCACGAAGGAATTTGGTTTGGCTTAAATAGTAGTTTTGCATAGTAAAACAGCCAGTTTGTGTGTAATTTAGTCTCCTTCTTCTTACTAGGTCCTCTGTATAATATTCATTATTCTTCTGGGCATGCTGCAAAGTCCTTTTTATCTTGGAGGCATTTAGGGAGTTTGGAGGTTTATCTGTAAAGGAGCTGGAGATTGAATTATGACTTAGGTAGGGTTTATTTTATAGTATTGTTGAGCAGTGAGCCTGGAGTTTTTGGGGGGTGGGGTCTGCTAACTGGTAAAATGTATAATTTATAATGTAATGAATCATGGCATTTCAATGGTATTTTAATTTTAAAAATCTTAGGTTTCCTAATAGTATGATTTGAATTTTTGATTATCCCCAGAACTCTGAATAGGTACCAGAAGGAATAGAAAGGAAAGAAGCAGATAATACTCCCCAATAAAAACTGAAATTGCAAAATGAATGCATGTTTAGGCTGACATGGTTAGCATTTTTTAAAGAATTCCATCAGCATCTCATTCCTTCCCAGACTTAGTCCCTCATGAAATATTTCTACGTAGCATTTCCATATACTTCTTATGAATAAATAAATAAATATATATACACACACACACACACACACACACACACACACATATACACACACAGAGTATATATATATACACACACACAGAGTATATAGCTATAGATATATACACACACACACAGTAAAATCTTTGTTATCTGGCATCCCTGGTATAAGGGGGTTGCCAGTTATGTAAAAATTCCAGTTATCTGAAATAACCCAGCGGGAGTTTTCAGATAGCAAGGAGAGGGGGAGGAAGAGAGAGAGAGAGAGGGAGAGGGGAGGAAGGGTGGCAGTGGTTGTACGCAGAGCGGTGGCAGCACAGGGTGGTGGGTGGCGGTGGACATCACCACATGCAAGCTTCATCCTTTCCCTCTCTGTGTCCGGCTGGAAATTCTGGTTAATAGAATTTCTGGTTACTTAAATGCCGGATAACAAAGATTTTACTGTGTGTGTATTCCAAACAATACAGTTTATAGTAATATATATATTAGTCTTGATCTTGGTCTGCCTGTAAATTAAATTCATGGGTGTTTACTCCTTGATTTCAGTGGGACCAGGTCCTTTATTTTTACAGGGCTTACTATAAACTGTACAGTTTGGGACGTATATAAATTTCTAAGATGTTCATTTCAACAGATTTAATTGTGTAGATACTATAGAAATTAATGCATGAGATACATTTTCCTATCTGAAACTACTTTTCCTGTGTGATCCCTGTACTACAGATATCTATTGCACTGGCAATATCTCCACGCTCCTGAAATGTTCAGAAATGTGGTCCGGCTAGAGCACTGGATAGAATTTGGAAGACATAGCTTCTTTTTCCAGCTCTTCCCATTGGGCTGCTAGATGACAGTGGGTAAGTCACTTCACTTATTTTTTTCATTTACCCAATTTGTAAAATAGGATTAATGACACTGACCTCCTTTGCAAAGCACTTGCGGTCTACTGATGTCATTTGTAAATAGTGTCCCAGTATAATCTTCACAATGCTTAACTTCTTGAACTGCTTTTGTGAAGAATGATCACTGAATTTGTTCTACATTAGAACCTTGTTCTAGTAGCCATTAATTACTGTTTATACATCAAGGTCAAGGTTTTAAAAATTAATTAACAATTTTGACTATCTCATATTTTAGGACCCCATTTCAGACATTGTAGAGAGGCCTGATTTTCACAGACTGCATATTCAGCCCTTTCTTAAAATCAAGACTTTTTAAAGTGTCTCTACTTAAATATTAAAAAAAATCCACAACTGCTAGTCACCTTTGAAATTTTGGTGTAAATACATCTATGTAACAATTACAAAAGCTTTATCACACCCCTTCAATATTCTTATTTTACATAGATTAATATTAAATTTCTTTCTTTCATAAAAGAAAATTCTGGTTGGTCTCTATGGACCAAATCCTATTTTGCCTTTATACACCTAAATTTAGATACCCACATGATGGCAAATAGTGGCACTTTCTCATAGTGCCAGATAGAAGTAAAATGGCAGAGCCTCCAACATTTCAACTCCACTGCCTTGTAGTTAGGACATTTGCCCAGGGAGCTGGAGAGTTAGGGCATTTTAACATGTTCCGGGGATAGGCAGACTACTTTAATTAGCTTTGCTCTGAAAGCCACACTAATTAAAGTGCCCACAGTCTTGTGTATCAGCATCCCCACACTTCAGAATGGTGGCAGGGATACTTTAACTAAAGCTTGCTCAACAAGCTTTAGTTAAAGTACCCTGCCACTGTTTTGAAGTATGGGGATGCTGATACAAGAGACATCGAGGCTGACTGGAGTGCGCTATAATTACAGCACATCAGAGCAGCCTCCTGGCATGTCTACAGGCACCATTAGATTCTAGCCTCTCCCCTCACTCATCTCCCATTTTGCAGCGGCATGCTCTTACCACCAGGCCATAATCTTCTTGTTCCTAGGAGGATGCCCTAGTCACTAGGTTGTAAAGCAGGAACATCAAATTAATTTGTCCCCACAGGGCAGATCTAGACCATGGGGATGAGCTACCCCTGGTGCCAGAGCAGCCAGAGCCATTGTGTAATCAGAGCTAGAGAACCAAGGGGGTTAACACTATTACTGCTAATCCAGGGGAAGGAGGAGTGAGGAGGGGGCCTTTTCCCATGCTGCCAATTTTATTCACCAATGGCAACTGAAAACCCAAATTTCAGTGACATATAAAGGGGTAGAGGTGAGCAGCCACAGCATTAACCCTCTGGGTTCTGGAGTTGAACCAATGAGGCAACTCTGGCAGCTGTGACAACAAAGCCTGCTGGCCAGATGACCTACCTCTGCAAGCTGCATCTGGCCCACTGACCAGATGTTTGACACTTGTATTCTAGGGCTAAAAGGTAGGAGGGCCGTCCTTCTCCAGCATCAGACATATGCAACTTTCTCTTTATGGGCTTCTTTACACAGGCTTCAGGGTGGGAGGGGCACTTTCATTAGAGCTGCTCTCGGGAGCCACTCTAATTAAAGCACCCACAGTGTCTCATGTATTCAGCGTCCTGTGCTTCAAAATGGCAGTGAGACTGGACCAGATTAATCAAGCCTGCTCCAATGCATACCAGTTAGCATGGTATGCCTTTCAGAATAGGAAGAAGAAAAGGAGCAGTTTGGGGTTTTCTCAGCCCCTCCTAGAGGGTTGCGTGGGTGGGGGCTCCAATTCACTCATTATATCCTTCAGCACCAGCTGGGGAGCCCCAAGAATGAGCTCCCTCCATTGCCTTTCTCCCCTCCCATTCTGAAAACAGCAAACACTGGCAGAGAGCCCTGGTCATTGCTGTGGGAACCTGGCTGCAGGCTCCCAGCCCACAGCTAGATTCCCCTCTGCCCTGGAACCAACAGTGAACTTCTGTTTGGTCTGGGGAATGTTGTAACTCAGAATACTTTGTAGAAAATGTTCTGAGTTACAGCTGGGAGCTGCACCTCTGTCTGCACCCTGTCATAGTTTTCTTGTTTGATATGATTAGGCTCTGTACATTCTTTTATCATATTAATTTAGCATAACATACAAATTCTGTCAGCTATTGGCAAAGAAGTGTAAAGTAGAGAAGGTGAGGAAAAGCCTAGGTAATACTGACTTGAGACTAATTTACTCCAGTTAAATATATATCCCTTTATCTATTATTTACCTATCTCCTTGCATATGATAAAGTCATTTACCTAAAAGTAAAGTCATTTACTTGAAGCAGGCAGCACAGCCCAGCCCAGGACTGGAAAGTATGCTGGGATGTTGGGGGACTCTGATTTAACTTGAACCAGGAAGGGGTCTGGGATAGCAGTTTCATAAACCAGTTTGACGCAAATCAGTTAAGTCTGATACTACATTCAACCACGTTTATCTTAAACCAGTTTCAGCCATTTTGAACCTGTTTTGTTATAGGTTTAAACCAGTTTCTGATCACTTAAACCAGTTTATGCGTAACTTCTGTCCCTAGCCTTTGAGTCATATCGTTGAGCTGCCTGTTAGTGCAGGATTATTCCCTGTGGTCTATTTTTGTTGCATGTCTTCTTTCATGTGATCTAGCTATCTTTATATCAGTAAAGTCCACCTTTATTTAAAGAAATAGTGAGAAGAATCAAAGTTTCATTGTAAAACAAACAATTGCACTAAATCTGTCCCTTCACTAGTAAAATATACTTTAAAAGTCTTACCCATTCAAACAGATGGTCTTAGAATCAGCAATAAACACAGTGAGAAAGCCCTAGGGTGCCTGTATATGTGTGGGATGCCTGCTCCAACACACTGTAATTACCATGTAATTAGTACATTCCAGCAGCCTTAGCATCTTGTGTATTCAGTGTCCCCACACTTCAAAATGGTGGCAGGGGCTCTTTAACTAAAGCTCATTGAACAAGCTTTAGTAAAAGTGCCCCCGCCACCACTTTGAAGCACAGGACACTGAATACACAAGACACTGTGGGCACTTTAATTAGAACAGCTCCTGAGAGCCGCTCTAATTAAAGTGCGCCCTCCACCCCTGGAGCATGTGTAAGAACACCCCTAGTGGCTAGAAATTCACTGTACTACCAATTTGCTTACAATCTCTCCTCAGCAGTCTTTACTAAATTGGTGGAGAAGACGGTGCCAGACCACAGTTGAGTCTTCAGTACAGCCTCTGCCAATGTAAATGCTAACCTGGCTAAATCAGTGTTAGAACTGATAGTAATATGGGGGTAAATTGTACAAGTGTATATATGGCCTCTATGCCAAATCCTGAATTTCTTACTCTGTTTTGACTCAGTCCTTACTGAAGCCTTAATTTCATTTGGTTTTGCCTTCATAAGGAATACATGATTTAGTATTTGGCCTTGAGTAGTATCATGCTTACTTGTGATTAATCTTACTGCATTTGCAGAGTTCCTAGGTAGTTTCTAAAAAAAAGAGCGTGAGCCAAATTCCATATATTTTTTTCCTCTTGTCTTTAAGAAGTAACACTGCAAGGAGAAAAATATCCTGTTGCTTGTCATGATTGATAAAATAAGTATGTTTTTCAGTTCTTCAGTGTTCAAGTGTTTTCAACAGGGTAGTGAATAATACCAGGTGTTCTGTGGGATAGAGACATTGTATTCACATTTTGTTTCATAGGAAACCATGGAATAGAGCCATGTTTGCATTCTATAGCCGGAAACAAAGAAATGAATATTCTTCAAGTGGCTGCCTTCAGTGTGAAATGTGGAATGAGGGAGGTTTTGTTTACTGTGAAGAATGTCACTACCAAGTTTCTTAATCCTTTGTCAACACTGAACTAATTCAGCTTTCATACAGCTGAAGGGAAGGGCATTGAATAAATGGGATCAGTTACATTCTTCTAATATCTTACTGTATTAACATTAGACTTTGTAGATTGCCCTGCTTAAAGGGCTGATTCAGATGTATGCTTCATGGAGTTGTTTTCTTTTCTTTTCTTTTTTCTTTTGATAAAACATTGGGAGACTCTGCTTTAAAATGTACCAGTAAACAATGGAACATGACTGCAAAACACACATGACACATTTTGCAATGATACCAACTAGGGAGTAATAGGAGTTACAAGCTACACCACCAGACTGGTCAGTACAATTAATACCATTAAAGTAATTAGGCCTGGCAGCTGTAAGGTCAAATAAAGGTAACTTTGTAACAACAATATACCAGCAGAAAATTACTGACATTTCCAACTAAATTATATTTTCTAAATTGTTGTCTTAATGCTAAATAAATAAAGTTATGCTAATTCAGGGACTGATTACAGAATGAAATTAACACAATTGCTTGTTCCACAGTCTGCTAGGGTTAACATTTTTTAACATAATTAATAGCCTTTACTTACTGTGTCTGGTTATATGTGGTGTATCTCATTTACATTCCTTTGGAATATGCTGACAGTGCTAAATGTCTGGGAAGAAAGATCTCATCCAGTGGAGGAAAATGGTTCTTCATGTTATAATGCTTATAATGGACATGGTTGCTGCACTGTTTTAATAATAATGACCAGAAAAGGAATGTGAAAGAGTGAAGCTCTATGCTGTTTTTCTTTTCAGTTTTGTGTTCCAAGCCTTTCCTGGAGTCAATGTGAAATGTAATTGCTCTTTTGACCTCTATCTTCTCTCTCCCCAGGTCTGAGGAAGAGCTACACTGGTTGATTATTGCAGGAATGAAAGGCACTCTGACCTTGTCGACCAAACGCCTTGCTGCTTTCAATGTTGCCCATTATGCTGAAGGCAGGCAACTCCTGGAGAGAGACTGGAATCTACAGGAGAGCTGCTATCTGGGCAACCTGCCAGCAAAGGCTTCATCATCAGCAAGTCAGACATGGCCAAACAGCTAAGGCAGCTAAGGAAACGCGGGCGGGGGGCGTGGGGAAAAGTATATCAAAACATTGTTAGCACAGAATATAAAGAGCTTTCAAATGCTGATCACAGATTGCTGCTTCATTAATAAGGCTTTGTATCTTACACCTGAAATGAAAAATAACTGGGAAGCACATGAGGAAGAAGAGTACAGTAACCAATTTGCAATGGAATGTGCAGTAATTAAAATAGGGGGAAAAGATGTTTTCAAAATAATGGAGAAAGTGCTCTGATATAACTATCAATTGAATATACTTTTTTCCAAGAGAAAATGGGTCAAATATTCAGTAATATATAATTTGTGCTAAATTGGAAACATACGACAGAATCTTGTTAGAACATTTCTGGAGCTGTGAGGGGGGTGTGTGTGTGTGTGTGTGTGTGTGTGTGTGTGTGTGTGTGAGACTCAGAATTCACAGACATCAGAAGATACTATTGAAGATACTATTGAAAGTGATTTATTATTATTTGGACTATAACATTTTTGCTCTTTTCCAGCCAAAATGACTAGTCCAATGAGGTTTCTTATTTGACCTGAGGATAGTATGGAGACTTGGAAGAATTTATTGAAGGGCATTCATTGTACAAAATGCCTCCATTTTTAAACTCACCCATCAAATTAAAGATATAAATTACACAGAAATTTTGTTTAGAAATTTAGCCTCTCTTATGCAGGTCACTAATGCCTGAATATCATTATACTTTGAAGGCTATCTAGTGATTCATGCGGAATGAGTTATTGATCCTTACCCAGTTCTTACTGGGCAAGTATCCACCAGTAAAACCATCAGTAGAATTTGCCCAAATAAGCAGTCATAAATGTCCTCAAATAGAGCCAGGACTGTATGGCCCATGGAAAATAAACTACTTTCTCACCCCTAAAGATGAACACCTCCTAACACAGTGGCAAGCATAACATACATTGGCATGGATGAGGCCAACAAGTGTTGCGCATATTGTGTCTCACATATCTGGTAGCTCTTTCACGCATTCCCAAGCCCAACCGGATACTCACATTTCTTGCTAGCCAGCAGGCAGGTTTTGTAGTTTTTCTTCCCAAATGTCATGGCCTGCAGTAGTAAGCAGGCAGCTCCACTGCATTTCTTCTTGGTGGTTCATTTGCTCAGGCTTAGAAAGGAAGGAGTCATGTTCTCAGCAGTGTAAGTGGCTGGCAGGGTCAGAAGAGAGTACTTAAAATGGACCCCGGATCCCTCAGCCAGAATCAGCTATGCACAGAGATCCAACCACCTACCATGGAACAGTCCTTTCCCCTTACCCTTCCTAGTAAAACTGCCTGGTTTGGGTAGCTCCACATTCTGTCCCCCTCGCTGCATGGAACCAAAAGCTAAAGTATTTGGTTATATGTAAACTATTTCCAAATGAGTTTGTCACATAATTTGTATAGATGTGACATCTGGAGCTGCATAAAACTTGGCAACTATGCAGGGAATTATGTCATGCTGGACTTGTTCAACCTAGAGACAAATACAGTACTTAAGTCAAAGGTGACAACCAGCTAGATTTCACAGGCACTAAATTCATTTTTCAGGGAGAAGTGAGAAATTAGACCTATCACTTTATAGACTATAAAGCAAAAAGTGGACATTGTGATCATCCAGCCTGACCTCCTGCACACTGCAGGCCATAGGATCTTCCTGAATTAACTCTTCTTTGAACTAGAGAACATCTTTCAGCAAAAAACTTTTAAAATGTCAAGTGAAGAAAAATCTATCAGAATCCTTGGTAAATTGTAACAATGCTTACTACCCTCACTGCTAAAAAGCATGTACACTGTTTAGAGCCTGAAATTCTCTAGTTCCCACTTAAAACCATTGGATCATTTTTTGAAGGGATGTCTGTTACCAGATTTCTACTTCTTGGGTGCATCTGCACAGGATGTTTACTGCGGAGTTACCTAATCAGCTCTGCGGTAAAGTCTCAGTATCTACACATGAGACCCTATTAGGCCATGGTAAACTAATTAACTCTACCGCAGTTTAGTACTTGTAAACACAAATACTATCCCGCAGTGGCATTATTTATTGCATTGCAACGCACATGTAGATATGTAGACAGATCTGGCTAGGGCACAAGGGTGCTTCAGTGCAGGGCCTGCCTACCTGCCAGCTAGACCTACACTGGAGCACTCTTGTGTCTCAGCCAGCCCCTCCTCAGCATGTTGAGCCAGGTTGGAGCAGCCCTGGCCTGGCAGGCTGACCCCCCTGGGCTCCCTGCATTAATAATACCTGTAGACATGCCCCTTATGTTACAACTTACAGACCCTGATTAATTTCCCCTCTCCCCAAATCTTCCCATTCTTAAACTAAACTGATTGAGCCCCTTATTTCTCTCATTATAAAGCCTGTTTTCCAATCTTTTAATCATTCTTGTGGCTCTTCTCTCTAAACCTTCTCCAATTTATCAGTATCTTTGCTGGAACATTATATCCTAGCAGGAGTTGAACCAGAGACAAATACAGAAGAATATAACCTCTCAACTGCTTCTGAAGAGTCACTTGTTTATACATCCAAAGATTACATTAGCCTTTTTGGCCACAGCATTATACTGGGAGCTCATGTTCATTGATTATTCACCATGACCCCAAGTCCCTTCCCGCGTCACTGCTCCTAAGGCTGGAGTCCTCTATCCTGTAAGTATGGTACATATTCTTTGTCCCTAGATGTATCACCTAGAGAATGGCTGATGGTTTTCCATTTCTTGCTATTTTGTAAGTATCAATGATGTGTCAAAGTGGAAAAGGCAATATTTTAAGGTGATTGGGCTAAAGAGTCATGTTGTTCTGCATACAGGAAATCCTTTTGTACAACTACTATTAACTTCAGTTGGAATTTCTCCACAGATGAAATGCAAAGCATGGGCAGGAATCTCTATTTAGATCTGAAACCAACCTTTTACATATTTTAATTTAAAAATAGTATTTTTATTTCCCCATATCCCCATAAATAAAGCTGTAGCATTGGTATAGGAGCATAATCTAAGGGTAGAATTGCCGCAGCACAGTGGCACAATAAGAAAGAAAGCAAGAACATGAGCCCAACAAGCAAACAGAAGAGTAAATACATTTTCTCCTATATACCTAAGGAGCCCAGAGGTTTATTTTTCTTTCTTTCTTTCTTTCCAGAGTTCAGATCTCTGGCAAACAGCTTGCTGCAGCTCAAGTTATTTTGTTTGGAGAAATCTAAAAAGGTTAAGCCAACTAACACCATGAAACAAATAGATCAAAGGTATTTGAGCTCTCTGAAGTCAGAGTATTAAATAAATTGTAAGATCATATGGTGTGGGTTCTTAGTTTTAATTGTCTTAACCTAAAAGATGATGTAAATTAAATCATTGTCAGATAAAGAAAACCTTATGAAAAATATGATACAACATATATAAAATAGCAAATAATCATTTTCTGTAAGAAAGCTGTGTAGGTGGAAACCAATAAAACAGGTTTTATTCTGCAAATATTTGAAAAGGGGTACAATTTGCACTCTGAGATTTTTCTTCCCTGATCTCTGTTATACCCTATTGTTTTAAATCTTATGTTGTCAAGTGATAGGGTGGGATTGTGTTTGCATACTTCCTGCTGTATATAGACTTTTTTTCTCCCCATATGGTATCTGTGCAGAAAATGGACATGCACATTTTAAAAAGTACAAGTGTCCAAACCATACAAAAGGGCTATGTGCACAAATAGGCATATGCCTATACAAACCCAAACATTGTACCTTTTTATGAACACTGCATATAGGTTTTCCCAGAGAGCAATGATTTAGGTACATAAAGGATTGATTCTTGATTTACAAGCATATGAATCACAGCTTATAAGGGTACAAGTAGGGGGTGTGTAAAAGTGCATGTTCACTTTAAAAAAAATTATACTTAGCTTTATGCTTTACTGTGCATTTAGGGCCTTTATTCTGTTTTGAAAAGTGCCACTCAAGGTCATCTTTCTAAAGTATGAAAAAGATCTCCAGGAAAGCTGTGGTATGTTAAACAAAGTGCTACTCAGAAATGATTCAACTTCATTCTGAATGCAGCATTGCAGTTGCTGTCTATTAAGCCTTTGTCAGGACTTCGGCTTAGTTTAAAGACCAGATTAGAATAAAGGAAACATTGAAAAAAATGTGAGCTAGTTTTCCAATGTACACATTTTGGCGTATCATCTGTAGCCTTTCCTTTAATCCTTTTTCTTTTTCTTTGCATTTTGATTAGCTTTATTCACACATGCTAAGCACGAGCTGTACTTTAAACCTTTAAAGTGCTTTTATCTTTTTGTATAGCTAGTATATGAAAGATCATCACAAAATAAGCTCTAAGAAAGCCATGTTAAGAGATGCTGCAGTCTTTGTTTTTGTTAAGGTGCAGCCTGATCCTGTGAGGTGCTGAGTGCCTTCGATTCTTATTGGACCTAATTCTGAAGGACGATGAGACCTTGCTGCTCTCACTGAATTTAATCTCTCATCTCATGGGATCGGGACCAACATATTCATACGCCCAAGGATTGGGCCCCAAATGCACGTGCTATTTAGGTTTGCTCTTTGCTTCATTTTAAAGGTTGAAATGTGGCATTTAAAAATGTAATGTCAGGTGAGTAATATATTTGAATGTTAAGAGGTTACTGAATATCAGATGTCTTTTTTACAGAAAGTCACAGTTTTCTTAATATTTGTTGGATTAGGGCTCTTATTTTAGTGGGAAGTGCAGACTTTGTCACTGTAGTGGGCCGTTCCCTGTCAGTAGAGGGGTAGGAGTATAAGAAGCTTCCTTGTGTTCAATATCAGCAACTCCTGCTCCATTTGCATTTGAGCGAGTTTTTTCCATAGTGTATTCATTTGCCAGTGAGTTAATGTGTCCCTGCATAATCAGATAAGAATGGAATAGAATTACTAATGATAAGAGGAGGTGGAACAAGGGCATGCCAGTAAAGCAGGCTTTCCTTCTCCCACCTGAATCTGAATAGATCTTCATTTCAACCATCTTGTGTTCTTTTTCAAGGTGGTGGGAGGGGTATTTTTTCCATAATTGATTCTGGAGTTTTAAATACCGTGGACTAACTAATCCAAAGCTGTATTTAAAGAACAAAGTGCACTCCCTTACAGTTGGGCAGATGGGCTGTATCCCCTATCTGACGGTTATACCAAGTTTTGTTCTGTACCTATTCTGTTCTGTAACCACTTTATATACTGAAACCTAGATCCAATTAATTATATCAGATTGAAAAGCATTTTACACAAGGTATTGAGAAAAACATCAAAAACATGACTCAGTTTTTATTTGGAAGAATTTTTCCGACCATTTGAGTTGGTCTAATAAAAGATATCAGATTTACCCAAAGAACCTTATCTGCCTGTCCTTACACCAACATGGCTACAACCTATACCTCTGACTCACAGTATAACATATTGTTAGGAAGAAGGCAGGGCAAGGTGGCATAGCTGGTAGTCATAATAGCAATACAGTAGTCATTGTACCCTTTTATGAGGCAGATCTGCGCTGTCCTTAATAACTATCAGTTGGTATTGTGTGCCTTCTGGATACTGGTAGCAGGCAGCAGTTCTTGAATCATGCTCCAGCACTTCTTGGGCTTTAGAATGTAGGGCCTTGACTTTCTTTTTGAGGTTACAGCACCACTTCAAGAGGTAAGTGGCAACTTGGGACAATGCTAAAACAGTTTAACAAAGCCCCTACTGTTCTTACAGGAGGCTCTACTTCACAGTCAGGGCAGCTAGGAGCTGGAACCAACTTTCAAGGGAAGTGGTGCTCGCCCCTACGCTGGGGGTCTTCAAAAGGAGGCTAGACAACCACCAAGACGGGGCCGTTTGACCCCTAGCATCCTTTCCTGCCCATGGCAGGGGGCCGGACTTGATGATGTGCTCAGGTCCCTTCCAACCCTACCAACCAACTATAACACAAGCTCAGGGGAAATAATAAAGAGCAAATAAGTGCCATCTAAATTATGAACGTGTTTAGAAAGTCACACAACAAATAAATGTTTCAATCCATTAGCTTCTTCTATGCGTTATCTTAAATAATTCCAAAAACATCAACTCCCTACAACTTTAATGCTGATATATTCTGGTTCTATTTCTGTGACTCCACATAGATTACCCCTTTAATCTGAAGTTTCTCATGAAGTAGATGAGGCCATTTTTTAATTAGAGGAAAAATCTTAATGACCAATTACTTCAATATGTTTTTCATTTGGCCCTGCATGAGCACAAAGTCAGAGGTGTTGCAGAGCAGCTCCATGCCTGTGGCAGCCACATAGTACCTAGTATATTGCCAGCTCCTGCCATGCCAAATGCAATGTACAACAGCTGCTTTTGTATCCTCCCCCCACTGCTTTTGTTACCGCCCCCGCTGCCTCCCCCAAAAGAAAATGTCCAGAGCTACTACCCTGGATGGACCTTTTATGCTACTGCACAAAGTCATCTCGGATAGTAGCACTATAAATGGGGGGCTAATGATACACTAAACAAAGTTATGTGTTTAGAAATGTGGTTATTTCTTATGTGTACTAATAGAAATTTTCTATTTAAGGACATAAATAGACTTTTACGCAGTCTGACCTCAGTCCTGGGTAAAATCTCTGAAAAATTTATTAAGGAGGCCATCATTTGCAAGCTGGAAATGGACGGGGTGTTAAGAAGCAATCAGCATGGCTTTGTCAAGAGTAGAACATGCCTGACAAACCTTGTGTCCTTCTACGACCACGTAACTAGCCATCTGGACAAGGGACATGAGGTAGATGTGATTTACTTAGAGTTCAGTAAAGCCTTTGATTCTGTTTCCCACGAGATTCTCTCAAACAAACTCAAGGGTGCTGGACTTGACCAGTCTACAGTGAAGTGGGTGGACAATTGGCTTAGAGGCCATTCCCACAGGGTGGTAATTGTTGGGATGGCCTCATCCTGAAGGACCATCTTCAGTGGTGTCCCCCAGGGATCGGTGCTTGGACCTGTGCTTTTTAAGATATTCATTAATGGCTTGGATGAGGGGGTGGAAAGCTCAATTATTAAGTTCGTGGATGATACCAAGCTGTGGGGAAAAGCGGGCACACTGGAATTATGGGGTCAGGATCCAGGATGACCTTGACAGACTGGATTCATGGGCGAAACAGAATCAGATGAGGTTTAACAGGGATAAGTGCAAAGTCCTTCATTTGGGTAGGAAGAACCCTCATCACAACTACACGATGGGTGGTGGTCCACTGGCTGGCACAGCATCTGAATGAGACCTGGGGGTTACAATTGACCGGAAGATGGATATGAGCCAGCAGTGGAATGAGGTCGCTAGGAAAGCAAATAGAACTCTGGCCTGCATCAGTTGATGTGTGTCCCATAGGTCCAGGGAGGTGCTCCTCTTTCTCTAGTCAGCACTGGTAAAGCCTCAGCTGGAGTACTGGGTCCAGTTCTAGGCACCGCACTTCAAGGACATGGATAAGCTCGAGGGGGTACAAAGAAGGGCCACCCACATGGTCAAGGGCATGGAGAATAGGCCCTATGAGGAGAGACTCCAAGAATTTGGCCTGTTTAGTCTGAGTAAGGGAAGGCTGAGGTGACTTGATAGCTGCCTACAAGTACATCAAGGATGAACGCCAAGATCTAGGTGGGCAACTCTTCAGGAAGGCACCTTAAGGGAGAATGAGGACCAATGGACTTATAGAGCATAAATTCAGGCTAGCTATAAGAATTTCTTCTCTGTAAGGGTTGCCAGAATCTGGAACACACTCTCAGCAGAGGTGGTGCAGTCACCATCCTTGGAGGTGTTCAAGCAGAGGCTGGATAGGCACCTTGTTGAGCTCGTCTGAGCCCAATAACTTTCTGGCAGGGGACTAGACTTGATGATCTTACAGGTCCCTTCCGGTTCTACAATTCTATGATTCTATGAGATTTTGCAAAGGGGCTTAGCATTTGAGCCTATTTCCAGAGTCATGTTAAAAAAACAGTTAGAGACACTGACATCTCTACTAGTGTGTAAATAATTTGCAGGAAAAGAATGATCTACATGATAGACTAATAGATCTGTTACAGATTTTGCGTCTGTAATCAACATTCAAACATATAAATACATAATTGAAATGGTAAATTTTAACACTTCACTGTAAAGCACTTCTACTCAGGATTTGCTCTTTTTTTAAGTTGTGTGCACACATTTTCTTTCTGCAAATAATCTGCCCAAAAGGACAAATAGGTTAGCTGTATAGTATACTCCTTAATTAACATGAACTATGCAACTTGCATATGTAGGGCTGGAAGGATCCTTCAGAGGTCATCCAGTCCAAACCTCCCGCCAGAGGCTAAAATATCCCTACACAAACTATCCAATACAAAATCCACTATCTAATCTGTTGGTAAAACTACACAGTCAACTCTGACATACCCACCTAATACCCTAACCTGCCATAGGCACAGCAGTGGGACAATGGTGGCCAAAGTCCTGCTGTTACAAAGGTTTGTTAAAATACCTTTGAGAGATCCAAGGAAGGGGCCATGCTCCCAGCTGCAGAGAAAGGCAACCCCCACACCACAATCCATGGCAATCTGACCATAGGGAAAATTCCTTCCTAATCCCAAATATGGCAAGTGGTCTGAGCCTGAGTGGAGGGAGAAGACCTGGTAGCCGGGAACCTTTGAGTTTAAGTCCCAACATGAACACTGGCACACCCCAGTCAAAATCCCCAGCCTTGTCTCCATATCTAGCAACAGGATGGCAGGGAAAGTCCTTCCCTGTACCATGTGGCAACCGGAAAAGCCCAGAAATACCCATAGCAGAGCATAGAGAATACCTAGGTCATCCCTGACCAATGCTTATCCAACCTCTTCTTAAACATCTCCAGTGATGGAAATTCCACAACTTCCTTAGGCAGTCTATTCCATTGCCTCATGTTCTAACAGTGAAGAAATATTTCGTGATATCTAATCTAAATATACTTTGCTGCAACTTCAGTCCATTGGTCCATGTCCTACTCTCTTCAGCAAGAGAAAAAAGGTGTTTTCCTCCTTTTTCATAATAGCCCTTCATTCGCTTCTGTAAATGATTTGCACTTCTGGGCCACGTCCACACAAGCATGGATGTTTGTTTCCCTGGGGACAAGAAGCAGAAGTACACCTTGTGCTGCTACTAGATGTCATTGGGGAACTCCTGTGCCATGTGCCTTCTGGCATGTGGCAGGTTACCCCAAGTGGGGTAGGGGGGACTGGGGCTAGCAACTGTGCTGGTCCCAACAGCCTTACCTGGGGTCCTGGGAGCCTCAGGGAGCTGCAGCCATGGCAATCCTGCTGCTCAGAGTCTCACTAGCAGCTGGACCATGGCTTCTGCCAGCCAGGCCCCAGTTTTGGGTGGTGTGCGCTGCCCCCACATGTGCCACTCTGCTTTTTCTTCTCATGGGTTTTTTTGACCCCAGGATTTCCTGGGGTCAAACCCCATGCCCCCTCCTGCGCTGCTACCTTGCAGTGCAGGGAATCCCTGAATGTTCAGTGTGTGGTATTGCGGATGGGTCTGCGGTGCAACATACTGCACAGCCACGCTCGTCTGGACATTGTCCTGGGGTGTGTCCCACAAGCAGGAATGAGTATTTCCCTAAGGACAAATAGCAGTGGCACATATTTGTGCCTCTGCTACTTGTCCCCAGGCACATCCCTTTATGCATGCTCTGGTACGCAGCAAATTGCCCCAGGTCAGATAGGGAAGGCTGGAGCCAGCACCAGGGCTGGCCCCATCAGCCTTACTTGTGGTCCTAAGGGCCTCCCGGGGCTGTCATGGCAGCAATCCAGGCACTCAGAGCCTGGTTGGGAGCTGGAACATAGCTCTGGCTAGTCAGGCTCCAGTTTCTGGTGGTGCATGCTCCAGCCACATGCGCCGCCCTGCTTCTTTTTTGTCGCTTTTTTTTTTAGATACTGGGATTTCCTGGTATCTAATTTTGCCACCAGATATGCAGCATGGCAAATGGATCCACATGCATCATGTGTGTTTCACAGCACCTCAAAAAGCTTTGAGGCACCACAGACCACACATTTCCACTCATGTGTGCGCAGTCCTAGGGATCATTTCAAATAAGAGCAGGAAACATTCTTCTGTTTACCTGATTCATGATTGTGTTCTTCCAGTTTTACACCTGTGTAACTCCAGTGATTTTGATATAACTGAACTTTGAAAAACAACTAAAATAGTGGTGAATCAGGACTGTGTCTTCTTTCTAGACAAAAGTCAGAAGAATCCAAAGGAGCCTTCCTGGCAGGTTTCCTGAACCAGGAGAAGTGTCCAATCTGTTGGTCTTGGCAAAATTTGGGTGAAACACTTCCCAAAAAAGCAGTAAGACATGTAGGAAGGTCCCACCTATTACAGATGAAACTGAATCCTGACTATCATAACTGATCAAGGCCAAAAAAAACAAAAAAGAAAAAACTTGCCTCCCCTAATGCCTGCTTCAAAAGAAGTCACCCAAAAGATTACAGTATTTTCCAATTTTAAAAAAGCCTGAGTTCGATGCTAACATATTTCTAACCTCCCTTTATTTAAAAGGTTTATCAAACTAGCTAGCTATCTAGTTTTTTATATTTTATCCATCATTTTAGTGTTTGAGAATCACATATTGTCTTGAAAATGATAATGGTGTCTGTCTTCATCCCATATTCTGGGTTCCTCAGACATGGTTTCAGAAAAGAGTTCAGTTTCAAACTAAATTCAAACCTCACATTAGAGGTATTAAATTTAATACGCATTAGCAAAAGCACATTAATGAACACGTGGATGCACCCACTGATGATTAAATGCCATTGTATACCTATTTCTTTGGAAGTATTGTTCAAGTACAATACATCCTTCAGTGAATCATTGAAAGGATTAGTGAATATCCTTAGCCAGTACGCAGTTTTCCATAATCTCAGAAACTGGTGTAAATCACTTGCTCATTTATTTGAGCTTTCCCCAAACTATTTAGGTAAAAGATACTTCCCTTCCAGCACTCAGAAAATGTCCGGAAATGTGCCTGAACTTCACATAGTTGAATTCCAATGTCATCTCATTTGAACAAAGACAGTCTTGCATGTCTCCTCCCACCATGTATGTGAAAAGTCAGTATATACGCAGGGCAACAGTGATGAGAACTAGAACGCCTAATACCTTATTTACTGCCAACAAAGTCTATCACATCAGTAATCCTCTTTTCTTTCTTTTTTAACAATCCAAATTATATATATATATATATATATATATATATACACACACACACACACACAAAAACCCCATGTTTTAAAAGATTTTGAGTAGGTCTTTCCTATCTTGTGAAGGTCAGGATAGTCCATATGCTGTGTTTCTGTGAGACAAGTTTCTTTCATAATATATTGCAGGAACTACTGCAGAACTATTGCTATCCAACCAGAAACTGTATCTGTGTTTTAAGAAGTGTTTACCATTCACACACTAGCTGCTGAAACTTTAAAAAGCTTTGTGTGAGCTTCCATGGTGCAGGAGCCTGCTATATTTGTTTATCAAATTGAGTCTTTGCAGTGGTTGGAGCTGGTCAAACTTAACTCTTCGTAACTAAACAGCTAACAATCTGACTTCCTTAAAATAGTCCCCGGAGCTGTGTGGCCAAACGTTCTTGTGAATAGAGAGACCTCTATTTAAAAGTCACCTTAACACTCCCATTCATTGAACCTGTGTAAACTGGCAGAAATGTGAAGGCAATACTCAAGATTTACAGAATTGGAACAGGTAACATTGAGAACTGTAAAGCTGTTCTCTGTGTGGATTTTTATTTGGGATGGCCTAAGATTAATATGTATTTATGAATATCAGCCACAAACAACCCCCTAAACGACTCTTAGAATTGTTGACAGATCCAAGCTTAAATAAAAAGATTCCACCAGAGACGTCCTTAGAATCTATAGCAGTAGTAGTAGTGGTGGTGGTAGTAGTAATGAGGAACAACTATACTTATCACTGCTGACTGCTTTAATGCTTAACAAGTTGTCAAAATCAGTCACTTTTATCATTGTAATTTATATAATGATGACATCAGTGCATGTGTGTTTTCTGTACTACAGGATCTATTTCAACAAAGTTGAAATAGATCACCCTTTTTTTTTCTTTTATTGCTCTTGTCCAAAAAGCATGGTGAAGAATGTAACACAAAACAGGAAGGTGCACTTGGTGAATGGGTTCTTTATATCTGTTCTTCCTTCTAGGTTTTTGTCAAACAGTCACAAATCAGAATTGCATTATTTGATTAAAATGTCTTATATATCATGCTGTATAATTGCTCCTATTGTATTTCTTTTAGCAACAAAGAATACATGTCAATTACTGTTTGAAGTCTGGGAGATGTATATATTTGTTACACCATCTTCCCTGAAAGGCTTGCAAATAAAATAGTGTTTTTATTTAGTTTATTAACATTATTTAAATGGCAGCATAACTGGCATTGATTTGCTGCTGCTACCTTAGAAATATTTAAAGATTATTATAACTTAGCTCAACATTCCAGTTTTATCTCTGAAATTAATGCTTTTAGGCTCAATTTATGCCTGTCAACAAATAATGATCATAGATGTGAGCTGGCTCATAATCCAGAGGTACTAGGTTACAATGCGTTGCCATGGAAACTGTGTTTTATTGCATTTTCTCTACTTGATTTAAGACATTTGACACTCATAGCAACTGTTTGCCTGTCTTCCCACATCATAAAAAATTCAAAAACACAAACAGCCAATAACAGAAAATCATACAGTCTTGGACCTCACTATAAAAATAAAATAGAAATGACAACCTTATATTTAACAGGGACCTTTTGTGAATAGTTTATCTCACAGAATGTCCAGGAGTATTGGAAAATTCAATCAGTGGTTAGTCATCGAATGGACCTGTCTTGCCTGTGGTTCATTTTGTTTATTGCATCATATATCTTTTATGATCACTGGGACTTTAACCTGAAACAGCATTTTCTTTAACAGGAGCCATGTTTCCTCTAACGTTGTTTATTGCATCTGAAACATTACTCTTTGAAACCATGGTACATTTTCAATTGAGCAAAGGTCTGTAACTGAATACTGCATGTCTGTGTTTATTCAGGATCCAGAGTAAAAAATATCCCAGTTCATGTAACATTAATCACTTTGCCAGTGTTCAGCTGAGGTCATTGCCACATTCCTACCAGTATTAAGCCAAGTCAAGATTAATCACATACATTAAACCCTGCAAGGAAAGCACGTGAAACGGATCTGAAATTAGACATTTGGTAAAAGACTGAGCAGGCACTGTAACAAAATATGCTAGGACTGCTGCAGCAAGCATTTGACGTGATTTGGGATTTTTCTGCTGTGTTGGTGTCAGCTCATCTATATTTAAGGGTTTGTTAGTGTTTCTCTTATTTTAACTCATTTTGTGAGGCTTTAATAAAACCAAAACAATTCTTTCTGGGTATACAAAGTGTTAGGTTGTAGGGGATCTTTTTCCTTCCTTTTGCTTGCTTTTACTGCATTTTTAGATACCTATCCCATGAAATGTTAAAACCTATCAGAACTGATCATATCCAACAGACATTTTAAATCAGTTATTGCTTATACACTCTTTTTCTACATATCTATATATATATATATAGATATATATATATAGTGCAACGTTTCACATTTCAAACAGATATAATTCAGAGTGGGTACATGCTTAAAGTATAAAATATACAACTTAATCTATGTATTTATGTTGTACATGGTAGAATGTAACTATTCTTGTGTCCAGTCTCATAAACTTCTATTAGAGGTTTGTATATTTTTAGTGTGTTATGTTACCATAAAAAGGTAATTGAATCACAAATAATTCCCATAAAAATGCAGAACATTTTTGTTAAGCTGACATTAAGTTTACAGGTACATATCTTTTCTTTGAGAATATATTACAATTTAAAGAACACTAGAGTACATGTAAAAAAATGAGAAATTCAGAACAATATTAAAAGAAAATGGAACGTTTGAAATTATGGAAATGTAACTAAAGTAGTCAGACTAGTTTAATTCTGCCTCTTTGCAATGCCCTGAGAAAATCCGCTACTCATATCCTCTTCTGCACCAATTAGAAATTGTTCCACTTTATCAATAACCTCAACATATATTATTGTTTTAATCTTAACTGTGTAGTGTTTACCCTGCTTTATGGCCTGCTGTGCCATCACTACAGTGCACTCAATATTGTAACATGCAGTATATATCAGAACTTTACAAATCCCTGATGAGCTAGACAGAGTACTGGAGTCATTCCTCATTAAGGGCACTCAAATGCTGAGTGAAACATTGTCCATTTTCTGAGGCATAGCAGAGGGAACTTCATTATGAACGAACACCTCCTAAAAGGACTTAGGAAAGAAGCACATGTCTTTGGGTAATTGTAATGACTCCTGATGAACTTTCTAGTCCTTGGCAGGCAGGGGCAGAACCAGGGAGGCTGCAGTTGTGCAGCAGCACCTCCCTCCTTCCCCCCATTTGATTCCTGGTCCACCCAAAGTTTAAAACCAGCTGCCTGGCAGTGGCAGCAGCATTTTTTATTCAGGCAGCAGTAAGGGAGTCAATTGACTTGACAGTTTATTATAATCTACCTGATTCCTTCTAAACTGTTCATTCCACACGTGCTAATTCCCCGTTTACTTTTTAATGGCCTTGATGTTCCATTAATCAAGCTAGCCTGTTGTCTCCAATCCTGCTGAATGTTAGGGGCTCCTGGTAATGTAGCTCCAATTTCATAGCCCTGCAGACTGTTTTTAACTCTAGCTAAAAACATTAACTTAGATATGGATATAATTTTCAGTGAAGCATTGGATGTGGTGTCAAAATGCTCAAGAAGGCTAGAATTTGTTTTATGAATCTGAAAAAGAGATGTACATGTAATTATAATGACTATAAGACTAATGAGACAGCATCTTTTGATTATTTTTGCCTATTTTGTTGTTTTTATACATGATATAGTACATTAATTCACATTCCAATAAGGATATACTTGTTTTTGCTTTGATCTGAAACTGAATAATATAGCCCTAGACCCCTAACATATTAGTAAAGCTTCTAATTTATTTTTAATGGGAGAAAAATGTGTTGCATTATATGTAGTAATGCACCACACCATCTGCATCCCACCTTTTCAAAATCCTAGATCCACCCATGTTGTCAGCATCCCCACCTATGACTTCTACTCAAGGCACGATGACAGACTACTCCAGTGCTCAGTGACCCTTGTACTTGAAACCCCCTCAACTGTAAGTCCTATTCACCACTATATTAGTTAGCATCTATGTGTCGCCCTGCGGTGATATTGTGACGTGCTACATTAACGTAGTGATCACACAGGTCTACACATGATTGCCAGCTATGTTGCCATAGCAGCATGCTCCCTTGGTATAGCAGGCTGCTACAGTGACATAGCAGTGAAATCTAACTATGCACCATGTGCACAGTGCAGTAACTGCCCATACTGTGCTGTGCTTTAGTACTTTCTTTTGGAAACATGGCTCTCTAGCAACATTGCCATGCAGAAATATGTAGACGAGCCCATTAAGGACTTTTGGGTGCACTGAGCTTTCGATAGGTCACACTTAAGAGTAAAGAGGTTGGTGACTAGGAGAGGTGAAGAACAATTCAGTGCCTCAGGAGAAGGAAGAGGCTCCTGCTTCCCTGGCTTTTGCAGCTAATATTCCTCCTACAGTTCACCAGAGAGAAGTCCTGTTACTGTAAACTACAGCAGTGTTGGAGAAGGCAGAAAAGTGCTAATTCTTTCTTTAAACTGCTTCTGAGTAGCTTCTCTGCATATGGATTCCTCTTATTCTTATGATCTTCACGTGTGTAAGGTAAAGAAATTTGCTTGGTAGAGAAATTTTCTCACCATATGTTCATGCCCCCAGAACACTATCCAGTGACTTGTTTTTCCCAGTATTCCCCATACTAAATGACTTGTGAATTGGAAATAGCTTCAAGGAGCTTCAAAGACACCAATTCCTGTGGCATCTTTGGAGTCTGAGTACTTCACAGGGGTGTTTGGAAGACTAATTAATTGTTTGGACTCTTCCTGGAAAGAGTAATATAAATACAAAGTACTCAAATGTTTCCATTTCCAAGGCTTCCAATCTGGTATGTTTCACAATTACTTCAGTAGTTTTAAATTAGAATAATTCTGTATGCATAGCACATATTAGTTTTTTTTCAGTTCTCTTCTCTCATGCTTTATTACTGAGCATGGGAGAATTGTTACATGAAAACCATCATGCTGAATGAAACCACACTAAACTATATTATGCTACTGTACTAACTCTAATCTGAGCCTAATGTGGGACAGCAATATTATGGTGGGTTGTTAGTGCCACTACACTTCAAAAAAATGACAGAATTTCTATTTAACAAGGGTGAAAAGGCTATTTCTATTTAACAAGGGTAAATACATATATATGTTTTTATTAGATCATTATTTTAAAATATTTATTGTATTTTGGGTTCTGTTTGATATTTCTGCAGCATTCTTTGATGTGGGTAATGTCACCTGAGGGTTGCAATGACAGGTTTGTTTTTTATTAAATGGTTAAGTGATTAACATTTTTTAAAGGTTTGTCATTTTTCTTTGGACCTGTTTCTCCAAGGAAATACAGCACTTTGAGGAATTAAATTGATAGGTAAGAACCCTGGCCTTGGTGAATTGGACTGGATGAATTATTGTAGCAAGCTGACATTTGTTTCTTGCATTTATTTTCATGATAAACACAAGTTACTGCCTGGACTGACAACAATATCCTGGCACTACATTAGTCAATATTAACTGTACACCAGTCCTCCGAAATGGACTTTCTATTATTATCAGCATTTCTTGATGCTCAACAATAGACCTGAATGGAAAAAATGAATTTCAGTTGGCTATTATGAAATTTGATTTTGTTCCAATTCTGGATGAAACCCACAAAAATTTTAATTCTCCCTGACAGGGAATGGAAGGAACCCATGCTTCAAGGCAGTCTACTGCCATAGAGCCTTGAAGCCTTATAAGACAGAGAGAGAGAGAGAGAGAGGGAGAGAGAGAGTGTGTGTGTGTGTTGGGGGGGTGTCACTTAGACAACTTGTAAGGCATAGGGGTCCCAGAGCTGTGGATGCTGGAAGCCCAGCATCCGTTCCCCAGAGTACTATATCCTGAAAGGCTGGGCCAGCCGTCCTAGGGTAGTGATTTGGCTGGAAATCAGAACCTAACCTTATTTCCAGAATATTTTTTGTCAAAACTGAAGTAGTTTCCACAGAACATTTCTGTTTGAACAAATAAGAAAATTCTGACAACATCCTTTCATTTTCTCTGACCAGTTCTGCTCAGGAACCCCTTTTATCATGTTGACATCAATGAGAGTTGCAGCCACCTGCTTTTTTCTATCACGCTCTGTCCCATTATTTAGGAAATGGGTAAGGAGCCAAAGGAGCTTGAGGCATGATTACATTATCCTAATGTGGCTGCTTACTAGAATCAGTCATTTTTCCTCTATTTAAACAATATTGTTTTCCATGACTATACCGCTAAAATAAACTCTAACTTAACTATGCTAGCAAAACATTTTAAGCCTAAGATTTCTAGAGAAAGATACAAAGAAAAAAAGAAAATCCATAAAGAGGAGGGAAAGGAATGGCTAGGGAAGGCGAAATAAGAGTGGAAAGAAACAAAAAATAAAGATCCATTGGAGGTCATTTGAAAATCCCAGTCATTTTCCAGTTGGTATGTGTCATGGATCTCATTGATCACCCTGTAAGGACACTTCCAAGTCACCTTTGATGGTTCTTTAACTACTGGGCCTAATATATCTTAAGCTTCTGGAGTATGAACACAGTCCAGGAACTGCCTGGACTCTAGGGATTTGAGGTTCTCTAGAGAGTTGAGGGTCTCTAGGGACACTCAGATGCTCTGGGAAGTAGCTTCTCATGAAATCTGGGATCTCTGGCCCTAGACCTATTACTGACCTTCAGTCTTCTTTGTAGTTTAAAAAATCCTCTCCCAGAACTCAAGCCATGTGGACATTCTGGGGCCCTAATTTAACTTTTTCAGGGGTGTGTGATAGTGGAAGCTGGTAATTTATAGGCCTCATCTACACATTGCTTTTAAGGCATGATTAACCAGTGTAGCAGAGCAATGGGTAGGACTCTGCACTCCCTCCTCAGCCTCGTCCACACCCCAAGGCACAGTGGGGAATATGGCAACTGTCAGTTGCCAGTTGGGAAGAAAACCCAGCCCTGAGTAGGAGCAGGAGGCCCAGGAAAACCTCTCACCAATTAATCCACCTGAGGGTGCAACGAAGCACCTATGGGCTGAGAGGCAAGTAGAGTGGTCGTCTAACATCCAGACAGAGAATTAAAGGCAGTTTTTGCCAGCCGGAAGAAGGAAGTAAGAGCGAGTGGAGGCTCCCATCTGCAGAGCTCCCAGATGCGGGAGAGAGCGGCAAATGGCCCCAGCATGTTCTGTTATTATATATTTCTGTTAATCCCTGGTGGATGTGGAGGGAGTGTAGGGGTGTTGGAGTTCCCAGCCAATGGTGCCAGGCTTCACATGCCCAGGGCAACTGAGCTTGTTGGGCATTTCCAGCCCTTAAAGAGGAAGGCCCTTACAAATGGACTGAGATTGCAACGGGACAAGCTATTTCCTTGAGTGGCTTGTAAAGCCTAAAGGTGAAACCAAAGAGCGGACTGATGCTGCCAAACGATAAGCCTTTTATGCAATGGACTTGGTATGGCATTAAGGTGAACTGCCTCCTGTTGCATTAATTTACCCCAACAGCAAGTTGTGGCAGGCAAGAAAGGCAAGAGGTGACAGGCACCTACAGGGCAATCCTAGTTGCGGTAGTATCCAGGCCCCGGCACCTACCCATGACATGCCCACAACCAGTTAATTGTGTCTTAAGTGATCACCTGGCCACACGTTTAAACAGCTGAAGGGGCTCTCAGCCACAGGAGGTTCTATTTGCTGGTGCAGGGGAAGCTGAGAATTGTGATCCCAGGCTCCCCCTGCACCGACAATAAGGTATGATGGGATCTGTGATTCCACAGTCATGCTTTCTGCCATGCACATGTGGCATGACACGAAGCATTACTGTGTGGATTGCATTTCAGATACTTTTGCAAGTTTACCTGCACATCTAGAGCAGAGGTGGGCAAAATATGGGCTGCAGGCTGGACCTGGTCCACCAGGTGACTGGATCTGGCCCATGGCTGCCCACCCAGATCAGCACAGCACAGCATAGCAAAGACAAGATCGGGAGCAGGAGCCACCAATGGAAGCGGGGGAAGCAGAGCAGGATCCAGCTGGCTGCAGTTGCACCAGCCCCTCCAGAAGCTGCTTGGCACAGCATGGCAGAGACAGGATTAGAAGCTGCCACTGGAGGCAGGAGGAGCAGAATAGCACCGGGCTGGGCTGCAGGTGGGAAAGCAGTGCAGGGTACCCTGGTTTGAGTGGATAGGACTCAGCCCCATGTGGAGCACCATGGGGGTAGCACAGACTGTACTGCCCTGGTGAGCTATGGTAATGTAGCCCACACCCCACCTCCCTCCCCTCACCCACAGCAACCCCCCCCACTCACATATGCACCCCACCCGCCCCAGAGGGCAGATGTGTGTAAGAAGCAGGCCTCAGGGCCTGGCCCAGAGCTGTCACCACTCTGCAACCTGGCCTCACGATCACAGCCTCACCCACCCCTCCCAGTCCTGAACACTGCTCCCTGCCCACCTAGAGTCCCATAGGGAGTTTTAGTGAGTTGTTGCAGCCAGAAGGGGCGGGGGGAGTGCTGACCCAGCTCATGACAGCTCATCAAAACTCCCCATGTGACCTTAAGGCCCAAATAATTGCCCACCCCTGGTCTAAAGGGACCCACAGACACGTGCACACATACATTTTGCACATAGTTTCTGAAACAACAATTGATCAAGACAAAAGTAATAAACCTTGCACTAGTTTGCCTGGTTTCTCACTACATTACCCAGTTCTTCTAGGGTGGCCCCAAATGCTTCTTTACAACTCATGGTTTGCCCTCTAAACGGATGGTTCTTTCCAGTTCATCCTTCCTTTCAGCTCATTTTCCCTAACCCTTGCTGGTCCTGCAGTTTAAACAACCCTACCTCTGCTTTGAGATGTGATTATTTATTTCCTCTTTCTACCCAAAACTTCCTCTGTGTTTCTATGAAGCTCTCTAAACCTGTCCCTTTGCATGCATGTGCACAAGTGCGCGCACACACACACACACACACACACACACACACACACACACACACACACACATATCTTGCCCTCTTCAGGATGTCTACGAAATAAGTTACTGCAAAGTAATCTAGGGTGTGAATTTACAGTGTACTAGCTACTCTGTACTAATTCCTAATGTGGATAAATCTAGTATATGGTACTTCTAGGTAGACATTGACAAACCATTTTTGTTTCTAACTCCCCACTCTCCAGGCTTTCTTTCTAAAGAAAGTTAGGGAAAATAGTTTCACCTAACCTCCTAAGCGTGCCTCAAACACATCCAAACGAGCTTGCACGTGTGTTTCCCTGGGGACAAATATCAGTGGCACGGATTTGTGCTACTGCTACTTGTCCCTGGGAAACACCCCTGCACATGTACTATGGCATGTGGAAAGGGGAGGCTGGGGGCCACACCTGGGCTGGCCTCAGCAGCTTAACCTTGAATCCTGGGGTCTTGCCGGGGTTCCAGCAGTGATGATCTGGGTGCATGGAGCCTGGCTGACAGCTAGAGTGTCGCTCTAGCCAGACAGGCTCCAATTTCAGGCAGTGCATACTACCACCACATGCTCTGCCCGCCTTTTCTCTGTTGCAGGATTTTTTGACACCAGGATCTCCCAGTGTCAAAAAAACCTGCCATGCTGCTAATTAGCAATGCAGTGAATGCCTGTATGTGTATCACGTGAGGTCTGTGACACTGCAGATGGGTCTGCAGCACCGCAAACCACACATGCATGCTTATCCAGAAGTGGATACTTGTCTACTCTTGTCTACTTAGACTATAGTCATTTTTTTCAAAAATCCTTAATGGAGTCTGAAGGAAAGATGCCACAGCCTCGGTCAGCAAAGTGTGGTACATATTAATAGAATATGCCAATTCTCTTAACTCTATAACTCCATAACCTTAACGTGAGGTTGCCATTGCACATCAGCAACCACAGAATACGTCACAGGAAGGAAGCCTTTATTCAATGGCAAGAAAAATAGGTTTCTATTCCATTGTAGCTTTCATCCACCTTTGCAGCCATTGGGCATGTCTACAGATGCACATTTACTGCACAGTAACCAAAATTACTGCACAGTACAGACACGTGATTACATATGCATGCCTGTACTGCACTGTAATTATGGTGACATAGGCCGACTTGAATGTAAATTTGATACCTATAAATTGGAGCCTGGTATCATGCAGGTATCAAATTTACACCCAATTAGTTACTGCACAATAACGCATGTGTAGATGAGTTTGCCCAGCTACTAGGGGGCTGGCCTGAGCCCAGCCCCAGGGCTCCTGGTTGGCTGCCTCTCCTGGCTTCAGTTTGGGAATAAAGTTAGTCCCAGGTGCTGGCATCCAGCTCTTTCTTCAATTTCAGTCTAAAGTTAGTCCCAAGGGATGGCAGCCATTTGGGCCAGAGGCTGGAACTCCCCAGGTGACCACAGGGACACATGGCAGGCTGCTCTGACCTGGGACTAAATTTAGTCCCAAATTGCCTGCACATTAGGATGATGGCCTATTCCTACTTACTGCACAGTAAATTTAAGCCGCCATAAATCCATTTGTAGACATGCCCCTTGTGAAGTATTCTCTCTTCATCAGTCTGCTCTGTCATTGAGGATTTTTATTTGTATATATTGGGTCACTATTAGTTTGGAAACCTCGTTCTCAACTCTTCCACTGTGAAAGACCCTAGTGGGGGTACAAAATTCCAGGCGGCATCACTCTCAAGGTCATTGACAGTACCACATCATGGTTGTGATCCTTGGAAGGGTAACATCAAGGATGAATTACTAAATTAGAATTAATAAATTGGACATGGAGATATTCCCCAAATCCCTGCATTATGTTGTAGTCAAAGCTACACTTACTGTATGAAAGAAGGGTTTGCCAAAGAGATTATTTCCAGATGAATGTACATACATTACCTGGTATAACATATCAGACCCATTATTTCATTAATTCTGCATTAGTGGACATTGCTCCTTCTGTACATAAATAATGCCAGGGGATAGAAGTGCACTTTTTAAAAAAACTAAAACTTGGGGCCTAAGTTTGATCCTATTCCCCCCTGTGATTGCCATGAGTAATTCCACTACTATTCCACCAGTGTATGCAAGTTCAGTGAGACACCCAATGCCATCCTGAGTCTGAAACTTTTAAGAAGCAATTAGATGTACATTGAGTAAGCTATTAAAACATCATTTAATTTTAATGATTTGTATCTGCAAGAGGATGTAAATTAGTAATGGCCTATTAAACTTTACAGTTTAAGTTATTCTAAAAAGATCTGTGAATATTAAAAGTTGAAAAAAATAATTGGCTTTTTTTTTAATATACTACCACATCCCATTCAAACATGAAGTAGAAACCAAGAAATAATCTGGAAATTTAGCAATATGTTTTTTGTCACTGTTTAAAGAAAAGGCTTCCATGTGTTGTCCAGCTCAAAAGTTCCCAAGATGATTGCAAACAATTACTTTACACTTGAAGATATATTTTTCCTTTCTCTGTTTGGTACCAGGCCTAAGATTGTTCAATTCAGTACATAGATGTATGAAGACCATGAATCCCCAGAGATCTGGTGAAATCTTGTTATTACAGAGGTTACTTAAAAGTAGTTAGATTATCTGCTGTCTATGCCTGAAAATGCATATTGAGCTTACTCTGAAAAAGTAAAAAAATTGAACTCCCCTCCCCCCCCCCAAACAAACATACCATCCTGGAAAGGACACTGATTTTCCATATTCTGAGCAGGAGGTATAATGTCTTTATAAAGTAATAATTAAAAGAAAAACAATTACTGGAGCCTTATCTGGACCTTGCAGCTGTACTTCCTCCTTTTTCGTTAGCAGTGTGTGTTCTGAGGTTATGACAAACCATGAAAATTGCATCTTAAGAGGAGTTTTATTCCTTTTCCTATGATTTGATTGAAACAGACAGCTACATTTTGTGTATATATAATTAGGCAGTAAAATAGGCTTTGAAGGCAGATTTCCATTTAGTATGTGAGTCACACACACAACAGTCTTTCATTCAGCAGCCAAAGACTGATCTTTTTAATGCCTCAACTCGCTCAACATGTTTTCTGAATGCTACGTCTTGCAGGAAAAAAAAGGTGTGGGAGGGGGGAAGACGAGGGAGAGATCATCTTTTAAGCCATATTTCTTTCTTTCCTTCTTTCTTTTTTTCCCCCTTCTCAAACAAAAAACAATCTGAAAAGCCAATCTAGCAAGTCTGTGGTGATTTAACCTTATGACAAACTGATTTTTATTGTCTTTTTTTCCAGTGTTGTCCAGGGCAGCGATGAATGCTGCACCAGTTCTAGGCGTATCTAATCCCTCTCATAAAAGGCCATTGTGGTAGTAAAACTGAAACCAATGGCTTTTTCATTCTCCACCTCTCAGCACTCCAAAGTAATGGCACTGGGGTCTCCTCTTCGTGTTTTTCTTTTCAGATGCATAGTTTCTCCTTTTAATAAGGCTAAAACAGGGAGAAATAAAAGGAATACAATCACGTTTTCCTCCCAGCTCTTTTTATAAATGCCTTTTAGAAAATGAAAATTAGAAATAATTCTCTGCAGTCCTGGTTGTTTTTATGTAATGTGCGATTATTTTGCTTTCATATATAATATTTCTTTGAAGTGTTGCAATTGCTCTGAAATGTGTGAACATGTGTAAATATTCTGCAAAAAATATCTGGCTCCTTTTATTTTCTTCCACAAGGCCAGATTCTTTTACTGTCCCCCGCCACACTAAATCAATGGAATTGTGGCATAGTACTTTCGCTCCTGATAGAGCTAAGGTACTACACTACAGGAGCACAGCTATCAAAATCTAGTCTTTACTGAGAAGGTCACTATTCATTTATTTACACTGTGTAGTGACTTGTAGTGCATTCCTATAAACCAATAGGTAGAGAGGTCATCTCAAACGAGATGACCTGCAATCTAGGTTTAATAAAAAGGAAATGAAAGAATAGTGAATACAGAAATCAGTTCTGAAAGCGCTTGAGAAAGCACTTTTCCCCTCTAATTGTTCTATCTCATACATACAAATACATGCCTGATTTATATTAATAAAATGCCATTGCCTTAAATAGTTAAAACATACTATTTTGAACAGGAATACAAGAAAATATCAACCTGCATTGATTACAAACTGGCTTTTAACCTCCTAGGACTTTTTTTAACCATCAAAATAAAGCAAAATTAATGGTTTGGTAAAATGGTTGATGAAAAAGGACAGATTAAGCAAGGACATCAGATTTATAGCCAGACATATTTCACACAGGATTGTATTTAATCATTTCTTGAACTGGAAACAGTTTATTGTTACTTAGTTAATACTGCTGTAGTTAAAGGTGTCTCTTATATCACCATTAAAAATAAAAACCAACAACATCAAAGGTTATAAAACTTTGGGCAAAAATGCTATGCGAGATTTAATTCACAGGATCACTTTTCACTCTTTTAAACAGAGTCCTTTCTCCCCTCCAAAACTGGAACCTTTAAAATTATAAGAGTGTAGAATAAGAAACCTATCTGTTTATGAATGTATTCCTGTCTCTCAAATGTGGAGGAGAAACAGCATATTAGAAATAGATTTTGCAGAATCCTATTTTATCATCTGGACTGGGCCCCTTTTTCATTAAGGCATAAAATGTCTGTGTCATTTAATTAGCGTTTGAGAATCAGCTGTTTAAGCACTCTTGGCAAATAAGGGCCAGGCTGTCCTGTAGTCGAGCAGTAAGGGCACGATAAGAATGATCACTGTGGAATTTCTTCCAAGTGTTTCTTTTCAAGGGATGGTATTTCTATAGGAGGATGGCCGAAGAACCAGGTTCTCTTGTTTCTGTATGTGATGGATTGTTCCAAGTTCTAAAAGGCTGTCAGGAGGCACAGAAATATTTGTACAGATGATGTGCCTATGCACCAGTTGTGTTGATCCAGCCCCTTTCCTGTGTCCTGGCAGCTGCTGGGAAACACAGGCAGGTGTCCTAAGATCCACGGCACAGAGGGGTTTCACACAAAAGCCTAAAGATTTGCATATTTTCTGTGGAAACAATTCCGTTGACTTTATGCTGCGCACTTCCTTAATGCATGTCTATGGATAGAGTCACTGAAGCAAGTGAATTTCTCTTCCATACAGAAGGAAGCAGATTCAGATTACCTGTACCTGAGGTAATGGTTCACCTTCCATGTTATTAATAGCTATATAAGCTGTATATTATACACAGTCCTAAAGATACCCTTGCTGTACTATCTGGGTGTTGTAATACATTGCACTTGGCCTTAACAAGCTTTATAAATACTAACCTCAAAGTCCCCTGTAAGATAAGGAATCATTGTTACCCAATTTTACAGAAGAGAAAACAGATGCACTGAGATCGACATTTTTCAAAATATAGTCTACACTACATAAAAAGGGCTCCATTTACAATCAGAAAATTGCCTGACATGAAGGATAGACTGATAATCTTTCCAGTTTTTTGGAGGGTCTCCTCCATAACTGCACCGCATATTTGGAGTTGCGTGTGTCCGCCAGAGGGCTGCAGATGGTAAGTACCCTGAGCATTATGTTATGTTTCTCATACAAGCTTAGGAAGTAGATATCACGGTGTTGTCTGGCTTCTTTGTTCATGCTGTGGATTTTCCATTGTAAACAGCAAAGTTTGGTATCTCTCCGCCCTCTCCAGCACTCCTGATTCCCATTCACCTGATTCCTGTCTGCCCCCCCACCCCCTCTTACTTTTGGCTGTTCATGCCATCTGTCCTAGAAGAAAAGGCAGGGAAGGGTTAACCTGCCTCCTTGGCCACCAACACCTTGGCCCAGCTCTCTGGGCTGGGTTCAGTTTGGAAAAGAACAGCAGCCCAGCAGCAGCAATGGCAACTGGGCCAGTAGGTTAACCCTTCCCTGCCTGCTCCCCTGGGACAGACAGTAGGGGCAGCCACAAGTAAGTGGGGAGGGATTGGGGGGAGCCCCAGAAGCAGGGGCAGGTTCAGGATTTTGAGGTTCTCTCTTCTTTCTTTGCCTCTTGGTTCTGAGTATCTGCCAGATGTGAACTCCCAAATACATTTGTATACCTTCCCAGAGGAAATGTCAGTGTCACAATTCTCCAAATTTCACTCTGTTTAAATTTGGGAGGAAGAAGACAATCTACTACGTTTTAGAGTCTAAAATGTAGTAGATTGTCTTCTTCCTCTTATTCAGAGGCTGGCATACCTTACCCTCCCATCTCTATAAGGCCTTACTGTTTCTTCCTTTACTTCAAGATCCTGGTCACTGTCTGCCTCCTAGGAACCATGGTCTTATTGCTAATGTACTATCAGGTCTTACTTCTTTCCATAGCTGCCTTATCCCAATCCTTCTACTCATTCTGTGTCAGACTTCTGCCTGCTCTCTTTCCTTTCCATGCTAGACAACAAATCCTTATCTCCAGCTCCTTGCACCCTATGCCTAATTGACTACCTTTCTGCAAATTCCATTTCGAGACTCATCTCCTCTCTCCGTGGCCTATGACTCCTAGCTTTCTCTCTAATAAAACAATCTAATCCTATCCCCTGAGCCTCAGTTTCATTTCCCCATGCTCATTTGTTCTCCTTGAAAATCTAAAGTGTGGCACCCAGCCATTGCCCTTTGTAACCCTTGTTCACCTTAGCACTATCATAACTATGGATGCTACCTGAATAAAATATTGTACCTTCATACATCACTTGTATTACTGATTATAATTGCCTGTGAAACTTTGTAATATTTTATGTGACTTTCTATATGAAAGCAGTAGGTTACAAAATAGGTTGTAAAACATAGTATTAAGTATATATAAGAAAAAGGCTATGAACAAACATTTTAAAATAGCCTGTTTTTCATCACACATTCTACTGAGAAAATAACGTGTATTTTTTTTAATGATCTGAATATTTATAAAATAAGCTATCTAAGTAAAACTGCAGTTTTGAAATTATTTGATTGCACATGGAATATCTACAAGGAAGTCAGGGTCACAATTACAGCTCTGACAAAGGTTAGAAGTTCAAACTCTACATTAGGATTTCAGAGAATCATATAAGTTGAAGATAGCAATGAGTTAGATCATTCAGCCCATTTCATTGTCAGCACAGAATTACATTCTGCAGCATATTTTTCAAGTGTTTTTTCCAACCTAATTTTAAAATTCCAAGCAATGGGACTTAATAACCTCCTTTGGGACATTATATCACTGATTAACACATCTCACTGTCAGTTTTTCCCCTGATCTTCAGCTGAAATTTTCTGTTTCCTATTTTCACCCCCTCACTCTTACTTGCCCTTGTCTATCACACATACATACACAAAGTCTTTTATAAATCACTCCCTCCAGTCCTCAGGTCATTTTATTGCTCTTTTCTAAATTCCATTGAGGGGCCTTGTGTTCATATCCAACACAGAGCAATACTCACTTCTGTGTCCCACTATCAGAGGTATTGTTGACCTTTAGATAAGACATTAAGATGAGATTCCTTGTGATTATTCAGATGGAAGTTAAAGTCTCCATGCCGCTATTCCAAATGAGAAAATGATAATCTGCCGAATATGATCACTTTTTAGATAAAAAAATTGATGCTAATGTGTATGACTCTTTGTGAATTATTTCCTGAGTATACAATATCTGATCTATTTGTCTAAACAATCATTACAGTACATAATGTAATGTTTTGCAAAGTAATATGAGAGAACCTTGAGTGTGAAATGGGTTATATACCATGTTAAAAGAACCCCCCCCCCCCCCCCCCGGGTTTAATCCTGGCAGGTATATTATCTTCAGCATTGAGACTTGCACAACATACATATGCTTTCCTGTTCTCCTGGTACAAAAATCCTTTTATGAAGCAAAAAAAGAGGGGGAAAGTCAAAGATGAACTCTAAAAAAAGAGGACAACAGAAACCCAGCTACAAATTAGGATAGTTCACAATTTTAAAAAAGTAATTAATTACAGAACTAGATAATTTTAAAATCAGCCATTTCAGAGTGACCAAGACACTGAAATTTGCCCTGAGAACTATTTGCTTATAGTTAATATTGTAAACCACTTGTTTAGAGTGAATACTTTTGGAATATTACAAATAAGATCATCTGACTCTTTCTTCCACAAAAGACACAAGCCAGGCCCTTGTGCACACTCTGCTATATTGTGCTGCAGAGAACTGAACAGACTGGCCAGAGGATCAGCCAATGACAAGGCTTAAAAGCATATTTCCATAATGATGATTGGCTGCTGGACTGCAGGCTCACTTAAGCCTTTAAAGGAAGGAAAAAGAGGAGCTCTGCTGAGAAAATAGAGAAAACAACTTTCTACCTTTCTGTTGCTTGTTAAATATTCTCTGATTGCACTGATTCATCTTCTTAAAAAGCTGTTTTGGAAAAAAAAATGAGGACGCACTTGTTCACAACAATACTGGCTTGAAACAGCCGAAGGCTTTAACATACTAGTCCTCCATTCTTTTTGCTAAAAATAGATTTTTGCTGGGATTTGTTTCTTTCCACATATGATGCACGTCCCTAACTGTATATATAAATAGTGAGGCTTTTTGCCTCAGTATACCTAGCAGTCTTCAGTTGCATTTATTAGAAAGAATCTTTCCTATTTTAGAAAAGAACCTCACCCATTTATTGGCCTTTTGTCTGTCTTGTAAAATACAAAGTTATAATTTAATTTGGAGAGTGGGCAGAAATAAGTGAAGCTGGAAAAGCTTCTAAATACTAAATCAGACAGGGCTTTTAGAAATCAGGACATAGGCACCTCACAAGTTGATTTAAGCAGTCTTTCTGCAACCAGTCATGACGTGTGAATGCTGAATGTGCAGTAGTAATCCCAAATGCCTTCACATGGGTATGGTATAATTGTTCCTTTTAAAAAATAAAGCCTGCTTAATAGTCATGCATTAAGTCACACTAGTTTCCCAAAACCTGTATCTATTGTTTTTCTCTGAGTACTGGGCTTGTGTGATGGTATTTTACCTACAGGATGGCAGTTTCACAAGCATTTGTTCAATAGACCATCTTTTTGAAAAAACAGAATGAGTGTATCATGCAGATAAAGGAGAAGCATTTTTGCAATCTCTCCCAGTGACCATTCCTTGGCTGGCTAACAGACCAGCCATTCAGAAGCAATTTTCTTCAGGCTGAAATTATGTGCTGACCGTGGCAAATCACTTCCCATAATAACCCTCCCCCCCACCCAATGCTAAATACAATCTGTCTCCTACTCACTGCAATAATAACGTGCAAATGACTGTAATTTTGCAGACAAGAAACAGCCCCAAGTGAAACGTGTCTAAACAGAGGTCGATTTGGGGGGGAGGAGGAATCAGACCTATTACCTAAATCTGAAAAATATATATCGTTAAAAAAAAAAAAAGCAAAAGCAACAGTGATCTGTGTTAAGTAGTGTAAAAAAATAAGTAATTTATTTGCTGATCTGAAAATCCTCCCTAGCACAATTGCAATATAAGTGTGTGTTGGAAGGGGTGTTTGTGGAGGGGAAAGTTTTCTTTGACACTTGCAGATTTTCACAGCCCTTTGATGGCATTCACATCACACATCCCAACAACTGAGGCAGCCCAGTGTTCTTAACAGTACTTCCAGCCTCCTGTCTTGGAAGTAGGCACTTTGCAAATACTTATGCTAGCAAAGAGCTATGAGATGGCCTGGATGGGGAGGCTGACTAAGGAAACTCCAGGCAGCAGACCCTGTCTGCATCACAACTCAAGAGCTAAACAAAAGAATCTCCCAGAAGGGTGTTTGTACCTGAAAGCTTGCAAAGAACAAATTTTCCAACTATTTAGTTGGTCTAATAAAAGATATTACATTTACTCAAAGAACCTGGTCCGCCTGCTTCCTTAGACCAACACGGATGCAATCAACACCTCTTCTCCCAGAACCATTCAGGACAGATTTGTTAAAACAGTTGTTAATTCTTTTGTAAGGGGTAGATTTTAAAACAATAGCTCTTTTGCCCCCTCCCCAGTGATAAAACCGTGGGAGACTGAGGGCCTTGTGAGCAATTCCCCAACAAACTACTCCCATTGTTAAGAGCTTGGAAGTGGAGAGGCATGGAAGAGGAGCAAAGATTTTGATTGCTGCCATGACCGAGTAGGGGGGTAATGGGTGCTGTTCCCTTTCAGCAAATCCCAGTTTAGATGGGCAGATGGGGAAATCCGTTCTCGAGGGTTACAGTCATTAAAATAATAGTTGTCACAAAATTTAAGCAAGTCCTAATTTATATGGGCGCTTAGCTATAATATGTGGCATACCCAGTCCACTGCAATTTTTTTCTAGCTAGAGGGGAAGGTGCCTTCTGTCCAGCAAACAGTGGAAACAGCTGTGTTCAGGTGTAAGAGGCTGGGGCCTCAGTAAGACTACATCACTGCAATCTTTATTCAGACAGAGGGGTCACTGGTAACTTCCAAACTGCTTATGTACAGCTTCTCCACTGACACCTGTTTGATGCAAAGTGTCTAGCATGTGAGATGGGCACCGGCATGCCCATCTCACTCAGTTGGCCAGTAACCAAAGGCGTGGCTTGTCACAATGTCCTCTGCAGGTAGTAAATCAGGAATGTGAACTTCTACCTGGAAAGCGTGATTTATAGACTGTTTTCCATGATTTGTTCAAGGAGAGAAAAAAAAACCCTTCTTGGTGTTCAGAGTGTGCGCGTGCATGCGCGCGCGCGCACACACACACACACACACACACACACACACACACACACACACACGTTGAATAGAAATGTTAACCAGAAAATGCATACATTGAAATTCCACAGTGGCTAACAGATCAGAACGTAAAACCGCATATCTAGTGATTGCCATACTAGACTTTGTGATATGCAACTGCAGAGATGCAGTATCTGAATTCTAAATCTTTTGTCCTATCATGCATTGATTTCTCACAAAGATGCTCATATACGTTTGTTGGTGGCTGCATGTTTGACATGTAACTTCATTATGTTCCCACCCCTACCCTCACCCTCTCCTATGTAGCCCCTTGCTCAGGTCCTCCATATTTCTTTGTGCCTTGAACTTTGTAACTTGAACTTTTAACATTTTCTAATAAAGTAAAATTGTTCTGGGCAAAGGGAGTGGAGGAGGGGCTGCCCCTGGCAAGCTGACCAATTTAAGTAAGCCAAGAACTGTACCTTAAGTTTTTAGGGGGTGTTGGTTGTAGCCATGTTGGGCTAAGCTCATAGGCAGACAAAGTTATTTGGGTAAATGTAGTATCTTTTATTTGACCAAGTAAATTGTTGGAAAATTGTTGTCTGCCTTAAGTTTTTAAAGAGTTAAATTCAATTGCAGGTTTGAAGCATAAGGGACCCAAATCTAAACAAAAGACCTGAGTAAGAGGGGTTTTTCTTTTCTTTTTTTTTTTCTGGAAGCAGCACAAAGCTTGAGAGGAAAGATTTGTGTTACTAATTCTTCTGAAAGGATGTTCACGTGGTAGCTATATGGTTGCTTGCATTCACAGTTCAGTGCTTGCTGCAGTCAATCAGGAGATTGGAAACAAAAGGGTTACCCCCTCCCCCAACCAACCAAAAATGAAATGGAGGGTTAGGGGGATTTTTAAGCCATGCTCTAGAAATGAACACAAAGTAAAATATACACGGGGAGGGCAAGCGTTACAGCTAAGGAATAATAATAATAATAAAAAAATCCGAGCAGGCTGCAGTCCCTGAAAGCAGAGGTGGGGGAGGAGGGGAATCCAGGCTGCTCAGCACTGAGCCTGCCTTTAGCCCCCTTCGTAAGGCACTGTTTGCTTTTCTCCTTCACTAAACATGAAAATAATCGCCCATGTATATTAACAGCCTCTCTCTGTCTCTCTCTGGATTTCCTAGCAAGCTGTTATCAGTTGCACTGAAGGGAGGAAGGGGGTGCATTTGAAACACTGAGTGAGATTTTAAATGGTCTCTTTGTAAGAGACTGGGGGGGGGCGGGGAGGAATGCATTCATCATTGCTTAGAAAAGTGCCTTGAAATTATTCTTTTTTTTTTTCTTTAAAAAAGGAAGGAGCCTTCCTCCCATTTGTGCGAGTCTTGTCAGGGCTGCTCCCCTCCTTGCTTGGTTTTTCTTTCCGTTTTGCTTTACATCAAATGCTATATGGGCTAATGCTGTAATTGAAATGGGAAACGTGATTTGTATCTTGCTGCAGCAGGAGGCTGCCGGCTGAAGCACTCAGTGGAGGCTGAGGATTGCGAGGTAGTCTGAAGTGTGTGTGTGTGTGTCTCCCTCTCACCCCTCCGGCAGCCAAGAGGCGCAGCTAGCCAATCAGAGAGCCCAGTTTCATAAAAGCTGGCCTCTGATTGGGCAGAAGGGAAAGGGCATTGGGAACAAAGAAAAGTCCCTTTCAGGTACAGAGTCTGTGCTGGCTTCACAGTCCCCCCTTCCCCAGTCCTGATTTCTGCTGCTCACTGCTGCAGTAAAGGCAGCTTGGTGTGTAGTGTGTGTGTATGTGTGTAAGGGGATTTTAATTTTTTTATTATTATTTGGCTGTTGACAAAGGAAGGTTCATGATCTCTGGTGCTTTTTTTTAATTTTTTTAATTTTTATTTTTCCATACATAATAAATCTGTTGAAGAAATTTAGGGGGTTTTTTTCCCCCCCAAAAAATAAAAAAAAAGCGCGGCTGCAACAAAAACACACTCAATGCAGTTAGGAGGAAAAGGTCAACTCGATCCAATACAGATCGTAAGTACGGTTGCGTGGTGTGTCTATAGCACTTAGAGGGGATTTATTTTTTCATGCAATGGGGAAGTGTTACGAGTCTTTTTTTTTTGTGCATTAACTAAGTAGCGATTTGGGTTAAAAAAAAAAAAGGCAAACCAACAAACAAAAAATCCCACGAGCAGACTGAAGGATATTAGAGAGCACTGGGGCCACACAAATCATACTTGACGGTGCACTGGGGGGGAAGGGGGGCGTTAAAACATCACCTTTGGGTGGGTTTTAAATTAACCAAAAGGGGGGAAAGAAACGAGACACAATTCCAGACCAGTCTGCATAGTCTTCCCTAAAAAAAAAAAAAAAAAAAGCACCTTATTAAGAGGATCATTTTAAAAAAAATGTTAGAGCTGGAGGATGATTGTCTGCTCTCACATGCTAATGCAACGCTGAGCGAGGGGATAGCGATCCCCATTTATGAATAGTGGAGGGATCTCCCCCCCCCCCCCCAAACAACTTGAGTTTCTCATTTCCCAGGTTTATTTAAGAAGACATTCAAGCCTGTAGAGTAACTCCCCCCCCAATCCGATCCACGACAAATTGCAGATAACTCGAGGAAAGGTTTATAAGGTGTTTCTCTGAAACATATGCTTTGCCATTGCGTTCAGCACATTTCACTCCTTCCCAACTTCAGAAAGAGCCGAGAGAAATGTTTCACATTCATAACTTGTAGCCGTGCCAGCAGCAGAAAAAGGGGGAGGGGGGGGAAGAGAAATAGACCTTAAGTTTTTTTTTTTTTTTTTAAAGACCAGATCAGTATTTTCTTGATACGCTTGTCACCCATTTTTGTTCTCACGACAACCAATTGAGCCCTTGATCCTCACGTGATGTGAAAGGCTTGAACTGTAACAAAATCGCTGCTTTTAGGTGGTTGGTTGTTGCTGGCTCGCCCATCCCCCCTCCTCCCCTCCCCTCCCATTTCTAGCAAACCAACCCTCTGCTTTCCAATCCATCAACAATTCATTACAGCTTTTAGCTTCCAAACGCCAGCTAATTAAAAATACTAAGCTAAGCTCCGAGACCATCTGACTTCAAGGCAAAAAAAAAGGAGGGAGGGAGGGAATAAATAAATAATCAAAAAAAGATGCAACGTTTGCTGAAACAATAAGGAGCTAAAAAAAAAAAAAAAGCTGTCCTGAAAAAAGGGTCGTGTATTTTATCTCTTTGGACTCTAATTAGTCACCACATGACTGATTAGCCTGAGCTCCAGGATTTTTTTTTTCCTGAACAGCAGTTTGGGACACTCTTATCCGCCCCCTCCCTCCCTTTTTTTTTTAACATTTACTTAAAAGAAGAAAAAAAAAAAAGGAAGCAAATCATATCCTTGGGAGATTTACCTCATTAGAAAGCACGCTCGCCTTCCTCCACTCCCACCAAATGTTTTGATAACCGGTTTTATCAGATCACTGATTTCCACCCCCCCCCTCCTCTTCCTCACCCCGCTCCTAGCTTTGCTTTTTTTTTTTCCCTTTCCCCTCCTCCCTCTCTCCCCTTTTCTTTCTCCCTCAACTTAGTTCAAGAAATCAGATCTGTCAGGACGGGCGAAAAAACTGCCACTTCCCGACTAACAGGCGGAATCCAGCCCAGATTTTCAGTCCTTTCTTTCTTCTTTTTTTCCTTCCTCCCTTTCACTAATTTATCCCGATGTTAGCACATTCTGTCTTGCAACCACCGGACGCCTGTAGGTTTGTTCCCTGGGATCATTACTTACTGATCAGGATGGCTCTGAAGCCTGGAGCTGAAGGCGGCATGTGAAGTTGGGGGGAAAAAAAAACCCAACCCATTTGAACGATTCCTCTTTGCTCTTTTACATCGGTGCTTGCTCAGGAACACGAGCCTGGTGCTTGATGCTTCTGTTCTGAATGTGAAATATCTCTCTTCCAGCCTGTAAAGTTGTTGAGGAACAGCAATTTTTGTGTGTGTTTTTTTTTTTTTTAAAGAAAGGAAAAAAAAAAGCAAAACCAAAAAACACAACAAACAAACAGCAACAACAAAAAAAGGACTCCGTGTGCCAAAGTAGGGGGAGATGTGGTGTTGAACGAGATGTTATTTGGTTTCTGCTGCTTGATCACTTACTCTTTAAGTAAAATGAGGCACAGAATGGTTGCTGAGTCGAGTGGGGACAGCATTTTGATTTGCTGGCTTAATTAAAAAATGATAAAGGATTAAAGGTAAGCGATATGTATCTATGTGTATAACTATTTCAACAGTCAACTGTAAAAAAAAAAGGCAAAAAAAAAAGGATAGATCCCTTTAAAAAATCGTTTTAACTAAGCTTTGTCAAACACACACTCATTTGCGGTCACTGAGGCCACCTTGGTGCAGATCACTTAAAGTGTATGTCTTAATCAGTTTCCTGTACAGTCAGTAATGCTATATTTAACAGACTGAGCAATTGTGTGACCTAAGAGTACATTAGTACTGCTTTTTTAGAAGTGTTAGACTGAGCATTTATTTTTAAAAGAAGACCTCTCTCTCTCTCTTTTTTTTTTTACCCTGTGGAGTTAAATATTTTCTACTGAATGTACTTTTTTTCAGCCTAGATTGTCGTGTTGTGTTTTGTTGTTGTTTTTTTAAGGGAAGTTGCATTGTCTCGATGGAAAAAAAAAAAGGTCTTCCTCCTGAAAAAGTAGGTTAAGTAAAACTGGGGTAAAAGAAAAGTCACCAAACTTCAAGAGGCTGGTTTTAAAGCCACAAATCCATGGAATTGCAGTGAAGGGTGAAGCTGTGTCCTTTTCTCTCTTTTGTGCCTAGGTGGTGGTCCAGGAGGGGGGGGGGGGAGGGGGTATATTTCACATGTGCTCCAGCATCTAGGCACCAGCACTAATTCTGTATTTCCTGAGCTTTGTGGATTTAAATCATGTAGTTAAGGTATGTGTCTCCCCCACACACCTTTTTTTTTCTTTGGATCTGACTTTTTAAGAATAATCGTGGATGTTGGGATAAAACTAAATTGCAAGATGCTCCGTATAGAAGCATCACAGCCTCCGGTTTAACAAACTTAAAAAAAATAAATACCCTGGAAATATTGAATGATCTTGCTCCCCCTACTTTGCCCCCTCCCTCTCCCCCTGTATTAATCGTATTATATTCTGGTAACACCCAGACAAGAAATATTCGACTTTTCCCCTCCTCACAGGAAAAAGGTGGACCTGGACTGCAGGGTATAAACCTGGGGTAGGAAGACCAGAAGAGGTAAATAATAATCAAACAAAAAACACCAAAAAAAGCCCAACGGAGATAAACGAATGTCCCCTCATCTCCAAAGGAAAGTTCATCGGATTTTTATTAAAGAGATCTCATCTTCAGGATGTCAGTGAACACTTCCACTGCAGGAAAAGGTGTGGATCCAAATGCGGTTGATACTTATGACAGTGGCGATGATTGGGAAATCGGGGTTGGGAATTTAATCATTGATTTGGACGCGGATCTGGAGAAGGACAGACAGAAATTTGAGATGAATAATTCCACCACCACCAGCAGCAGCAGCAGCAGCAGCAACGCCAGCTCCAAGGATTGTGGGGGGCTGGCTTCCAGTGGGGCTAATGCTCCCTCAGCCTTAGCCGAGGGCCTAAAATTTGCTTCTGTTCAGCCCCCTGCTCCCCAGGGGAATGCCTCTCACAAAGAGACTAGCAAATCAAAAGTGAAAAGGAGTAAAACTTCTAAGGATGCTAATAAATCTCTGCCTTCTGCTGCCTTGTATGGGATTCCTGAGATCAGCAGTGCTGGCAAGAGGCAGGAAGTCCAAGGGCGCCCTGGAGAGGTAACTGGCATGAATTCAGCACTGGGTCAAAGTGTGAGCAGCAACCCAAACGGCAATAATAACACCACCAGCAACAACAACACTATTGCCTCTTGCGGGAAGAACAAAGAGGAGAAACCAGGTAAAAACCAGGGCAGCAGAGGCTCCAAGCGGGATAAGGATGCGGGGAAATCCAGGAAGGACAAGCAGCATGACCTGCAGCAGGGCCACCCCAACGGCGTGGGGGGGGGCAGCAGCCAAGCTCCCCCCGGGCACCTCTATGGCTTCGGGGCCAAGGGAGGCGGTGGTGGGAGCAGCAGCCCCTTCCACTGCGCCTCCTCCACGGTGGGGGAGGTGAGCAAAAGCTCCCCGGATTCAGGGTTAATGGGAAACTCTATTTTGGTAAAGAAGGAAGAGGAGGAGGAGGACAGCCACAGGCGAATCAAGAAATTGAAAACAGAAAAGGTAGGACAAGCTCTTCTTGCCCCCCATTCACCCACCCCCACTTCTCTGTGTCTCCCTGTGTCTATTAAAAGCATCTCCCAGCTGTGTGCCTGGCTCTCAGTGTCACTTCTGCCATGTATTTGTGCTGGGTCTCTCTAGAGGAAGAGGGGCTCCCCTGTATCTTTAATTTCTCTCCCCATCCCCAAATGTGGCAAAACTTGTCTGTGCTGTGTTGTGTCTGGTCCCCTCTTCTATTTTAAAGGAGCAAAGGAAATGTTCCAAGCGGTCCTGTTCACAGCTTAACATTGCCTTCCAGCACATGTTGGCAGACTGGAGAGGGGTGTGTGTGTGTGTGTGTGTGTGTGTTGGGGGAGCTTCAGACTTAGATGGAGGGTGTTGGGGGAGCTTCAGATTTAGATGGGTCTGAGGTGTGTGTGTGTGTTGGGGGGAGCTTCAGACTTGGGTACAAGCATGCTGGAGAAGCTTCAGGCTTAGCTAGGTCTGGGATTTGCATGTGTGTGTCGGTGGGAGCTTCAATTTAGCTAGGGGGGTGTGTGTGTGTGTTGTCGGGGGGAGCTTCAGACTTAGCTAGGTCTGGGAGTTTTTTGTTTTACACTGTGTTAGAAGGGGAGGCTTGTGTTCCCAAAGCACAGAGGAAATTCACATCACTTCTCTCCCACTCTTCCTTGATTGTGGGAGGGAGGAGAGATGCATCAGCAGATACTTGGCTTCTACTCCTCTAGCACAGGGGTGTTTACTGTACTGGGGGCTCCCGTGTGTGCACAACAGCCAGAAGTCCCTAAAAAGGCTGGTGTGGAGAATGGATGAGGAGGACTGAGTTAGAAGACCTGCCATGCTCCTAATTTTCTATGGGGTCTGGGTGGGAGGGAAAGAGGCCGGAGGAGGGGAGTGCACCATATATGTGTGAAATACATACCAAATATTTTTCTCTCAAAATGTGGAGAACTAATTTGTCTCCTGTCTGGCAGTCTTTTTCATCTGAGGCCTGTGGGTTCTTGGAAGTGAACTTGCTTGTTAAGTGGATGAAATATAGGAGAGAAATCAAGTGGTGTGTGTGTTCTTTCTTTCTATTAATGTATGAAGGATGCCTTGTGTAAGAATAAATGGCCTTGTATTGTTAAGGAATGGTGGGGGGAGAACTGGTTTCCCTTGGCTATTGTTACTGCTCATTCAGGCAGGTTCTGGTGTCAGCAGCAATACTTCTGTCCAGAGGGCAGAAGGTTTCTTCTCTGGGATCTAGGAGACTATTGTTGGCCTTAATTAAGAGTCAAATGAATTCTACAGGTTGTTCTAAACAGAGACAACCTACCACTGAAAAGCAAAACAAAACAAACTCATACCACTTAAGGTTGTTAGCTTGTGACCTGGTTGTCCAGAATTGTTCTTAAATTAGCTGCATTTACAACTCCTCTGGCTGAATTCTAAGTTACAGGAAAACTTTCTGGCTAGCGTGAAATGTACTGTTGTTTGCATGATTCCATAGGCTTGAAGTTCGTAGGAATAACACATTATGAGCTGGGTTTTTTATTGATTGATTGTATGACATTTCAATAAACTCTTGGGTTACCAACACTTACAGGATGGGTGCAAAAGTCATGTGAGAGGGGAGAATATTAATTTAAGATTTTGTGTATTTTTCACCTTTTAAAATAAGTATGTCTACAGCCTGTAGACTACAGGTGAATTTGAATAAGCTTTCCTAAACACACGGGAAGAACTAGCCTACTTTAATAGGTGTAAGTTTACACTGTGATATATTAAAGTTCTTCTCTTCACTCTGAAAGGTGTTCTGAAATCCCATGGTCTTTTTATTAACTTAGTACAGTAGGCATTTACTTTTGTTGCCAGTAGTCTTCAAATTGCAGTCCTCTAATCTGCTTTAACTATCTAGATAAATTGCCCTAATCCAGTCTTCACAATGGTTGTGGTTAAAGAGTCAGAGCCATTTGATTGGATTCAGTGGCTGCCTGGAATGTGGGAGGTACTGGCCTTTTGCAACCCCCTTAGCCTTTTAATCTTTCAGCCAAATGTTCACATTCAACAATTTTGTTTAGCTGGCAATCTGAACATTTCAGTATCTCAAAGGCTGCTGTCATGGCAACAGAGATTAGAGTGGTGTGGTTTCTCTAGTTTTTGTGTCCTTTTCACTCACTAGTCATAGGAAATTGTATGAAGAATGCGTTCACATACATGCAAGTAATCTTAAATCAGTGTAATGTAAATAGGATAACGCGTAATTAAGAACAAACATGTTTTGAGTAGTTTGGAGCCAAGGACACTATATTTTTTTAGTTGTTGTCTTTATAGAAGTCTTGGCGCTTGCATTTCCAGAAACTAGTATTGGCACACTGTGACGTTAATATAGGCTTAGCACGTTAAGAGTCCAGCAGTGCTGCCCATTGTCTATCACATTGGTGTTTTGGCTTAATGTTTCCTTTAGCGTTTCCCTCCCCAGAGCAGTTTATTTAGAGAGAGCTGCACACTTGGCATTTGAAAATGGAAGAACTCATAACTTTAAATCCAGGCTATACTATCAATGAAACTTCAGGTTTTTTTTAAAAGGATTTGCGAAGAAGAGACTGTTTGCAGGGATTTAAGCTTAAATCAGTTTTCCGCATTGGGCTATGCGCACACAAGTACTGAGATACGTTTTGCAAAAAACTTTCTGACAGTAAATTAATATATAATTTTACAGCCTGGGTGTTTACTTGCTAACTCTCTTAATGCTCACGAATGGGTTGTCTTATAAATTTGACTTCGGCCTTATCAGGTGTAAGTTAGTTAAAGTCTAAAATTTAAAACCTGACTTGCTTTGTGTATGTGGTAGTTTGGGACATTTGATGACTTTTGTTTACAGAGTTTAGAGCAGATTCCCAAGAGTTTAGAGCAGATTCCCAAGAGTTGCAGTCACTGTTTAATTTTCACAGCATGCTTGAATGTCTATTTTTGGTCTATTTATTCTGTTTTCTTGCTGCAGAAAGTCATGTAAAACATGATAAATTGGATCTCATGAAGCCTAATTAAATCAATGACTGTGTTCTGCTGGCTCTTTTATGCAGAAACCGCAAGTATGTTGTAAAAGTTGCCACTCCCCTAATATGTGGATAAAGTCAAAGTATGCTATAATTCTAAAATGTTTGAGCTATATTTGAGCAGCCTATGTGTGGTTAAGCCTCCAGTGACATGTCTGAATAAATAGCTCTGACAGGTAAACTAACCGCTTGGACAATCTTTGGTGTTAAAACCTGTTCCCTTTCTTTAGTCCCTAGTCCCACTTCCCTTTTCTTCTTCTTTTCTTTTCCTTTTTGGAAGCAGTTACTCTGTAAATATTTGCCGGCATGAACTCTTTGTGTTAATTTTGACTTTATAATTATTTTAACTGCATTTACATTGAAAAAGGTTTAGATTTCTGCCAGTGATATTATATAGAAGATTTTGTTCAGAATGTAAGGCTGGGGTGGGGGTAGTTCGGGAGCGGAAGGGGAACAGTTTTGCCGTAAAACATGGAATATGAAACCTTCTGTGTAAGGGAGAAAAACAATAGAAGTACAGAAAGTATAAGGCTACAGATATGGCTGTAAAATCTTGTTGCTTTGCATCCTTAAAATGAATCAGTCTGGTAGTCTTCCAGAATGGAATATACCTTTCCTGTATTATTTTATTGCTTTTCATTAAGACTGCATTTCACATCACAAAGTTGTCTTCGGTAAATTAACCCACATGTGACTGGTATCATTAATTTTATTCTTCTCTCCTTGTATCATTTTTTTTAACTTCATTAGGGAATTCTGTGCACAGTTTACCAGTGGGTGTAAATCATTTAAGAACGTGTTTTGATTAATGAGTTTATGGAGATATGCTTTTCACATATTTTATCCCCTCCAAACTCTGCTGCTTGGGTGTAGTTTATTCACTGTGAAATAAAAGGGCAAAAGGTCACTTGCTGTAATTAAAGGACAAAGTCTATTGTTGTTTGACAGCAACCTGTTTTGAAAGCTACATAAGGGATTTAGCTGTTAAAAACATTGATAACTATGGGTGTCTAACAATAAGCACAGCTCAAGGTTCTTAATGTTCTGTAGCGATGTCTAGTAGTGTGACAGTGCTTTTTGAACTGGGTGAAGAGGTGTTGCCCTTTGGCTGGGGAAAGCTTTCTGCATGAACCTACTGACCTCTAAGAATACGTATGACCAGATCTTCTATTGAACTCCTGTGCAAGGCAAAAGTTGCAGGGGCACAACAGGAGTTGATCTAGAACATTTATAAAACAAAATACTGAAGGCAATAAGGTTATTCTAAACTACTGAAAAATATATTTCACTTAGGCCATCAGTAATTTTACAATTTTAATAACTTCATAAATACCCAGTAAAAAGGGAAGGATTGATTGTCCAGATGTCATGGGGTTAAGCATGTTCTTCATGTTAAACTGCTTTGCTGCAAGATTGTTTTAATTAGAGTTATATAAAGACTTATTTTGCCAAAGGAGCATTTTATAGTTCAATAAACGAAACGTATGCTAAAAGTGCTAAGCAAAAATGTCCCGTAACCACAGAGGTGTTCAATAACCAGATTGAAGTAACATAGAAAGTACCATCTGTTCCTAGTTTTCAACATAAAATAGGAATCAAATAGCTTGCTCATATTTTGACTCTTGCTTTTTTATTATTTAAAAAGTTCACCTGGCATTTTATAGAAACTTTCTGAATTGCAATAATATGAGCAAGACTGTGAAAACACATGTTCATACATATATTTAACCAGTTCCATTTTTATTTAAAGACATTTCCAGAAGCTCAGTCATTGAGGAATTTATAATAGTGAATCAACTCCTGGAGGCAAACACAATGAGGGTCAGTTCTTCAAAGATCTTACTATTTAGCTAGGATCTGAGTTATTCTGTCAAATTTTCCCCCAGAGGCAAGAGGGAAAAAGACTCTCAAAGCATAACTTTAGTAAGCTCTTATCAGTTATCTAATTGTACATGATAAAACAATTGACTAAAAATTTCCATGCAGAGACTTTTCTGCTGTTCAAAGAAGTGGCCTAGGAATGCTGATAGTTGGAAAATTATTGTTTTAAAGATAACTTTAAGTTCTGAACTGTTAGGCAACAAGATTCTTGGCTGCAGACTATGAGCCCTAGATAAAACAACATCATCCGGCCTTTGTTTGAGGTCTTTTATTGAAGCTAATGACTGGTCTTGTGCTGCCCTGAGATAAATGACATTATCTCTGAGCGGGCTGACAGGAAACAGACATGTTAATGGTGAAGCTGCGGGGAGGATCTGCTGTAGTTCTGACAAAAGAGTAAAGCATGGACCCCTGGTTGTGATCATTAACACATAATGCATTCCTGCTTTTCCTATGAGGGCCATGATAATTGGAAAGCTATTTTATCAACAAGGACTTAAATCATAGATCTGAAACGCCTGGATTCTTTGCATGGGAGAACTATTGTGGGTTTTGTTAAGAAATGTGTGATCTGGGTTTTAAAAATGTCAGCCCTAGGATGGGTGAGACTGACATTTACTTGAGAATCTCTGGTCTGCTTTCCATTAATTGAACGTGTCTTTTGGACGTTAAGCATGATATTCCCCTACATTTAGGCTGTGTTATTCTTGTGATTTGCATTTGTAAAAGTGGATACAAAGCCAAATGCTTCTTGTATTGTTCCTGCAAATAATCCCATTGATTTCAGTAGAAGCAGGATTTATCCCAAGCTTTGTTCAAGAAGTACACTTTTGCCCTTGGGAGAAGGTATGCTTTCCTGTGTAACGAAGGGCCCACACGCACGTTACTAGCAAAAGGGAGTGAGGGAACATAATAGTCCTCCTTACAAAACTATAGGTCTGATGGGAAGCAGGGATACTTACTCAGGTCTGCTTCTGCCTTATCCCTAAGAGAAGTCCTTTTCTTAGCACTTCCAGTGAGAAAACAGCTGTGCTCCATACAAAAGAGTGCAATGGTCTGTATGATTCTTAACACATTTCCTGTACACTTATAACTTGGTTCAGGCTCTGTAAACCAAAAAATTGTCTTGCTGCAAGTTGCCAGGTCTTGGGGCAGCTACGTATACTATACTGACTTCAACTGCTTTCCCTGAAAATTTTCCGGGAAGAAGTAGTTAGGAGACTGGGGCCACATACAACATTAGACCCATGATTCACAGCTAGGCTGCCATGACACCCTGGGGTGCCTTGCAGTCCTTTCAAGGATGCCCTTCTGGTCTGTTGTGGTCTTTCTGAGTTCTTTGCAACAGATGAATTGGTCTGCTACATTTCTGTAGGCAAACCCCCCAAAAAGTGAAAGCTGGGACCTGGCATCTTTCTGAGAGTTTCTTTGAGTCTAAAAAGGTTGAGAACCACTGCATTAGACCTTGAATGTCCCAAACCAGATGCCTATTGTATAAACAGTTATGAAGTCTACCATGCATGTATATCCTTTACAGCTCAAGCCATAATGTTTTAACTCAGTTTGCATGCAGTGTATTAATGGTGCCTATACGGTTACTGAGCTTGCTCCATAAAAGGGTTTATCAGATATAATCCCCATTCTCCTGTTCATTCTATGCAAGTTCACTTCTGGATACACAGTTCATTTGAACAAAGTAAGGTGCAGGGGTGAGAGTATGCCTCCATAGACAACCTAAACCCCTGCCTCCATAGACACACTCCATAGACGTACTGATTAGACCCATTCCACAGTTACATAGGCCAACTCTAGATGCCTGCAGCCAGTATGCTGCTGAAGCCCCACTTCCATGGGCCAAATCAAGTGGCTTCATGGGTTGGATCCAGAGGCCATTAGGTTCCTGACTCCTGGTATACATAACTGACTTTATCTACATTACACAGTTTCACAGCCTCACACAGCTTCAAATGCATGCAAAGTTTGATCTTTCCTATCTGTTCCATGTTAGCCAGTTGAATTTATGTTTTAGTAAATTCATGGTCTCTCTTGCTCTTTAGCAAGGATAATTTCTGTTAAGTCACAGCTTGTAGAGACTTATCAGATGGTGTGTTGGGTAATTCTGTGCTTAATCCATTAAGCACAACGCATGTTTTGCACTATACTTATATAATGTCATAACATACAGTTATGATAGCCAGAATCTTCAGCATGTCATTATATATCTTCATGAAAGGTTGATGTGATTATCCAGATTCTTAATTGTGCATTGTTTCTTAAAATAGAAATAGCAGGCTACATCCTCATAGTGTCAATAAGCAGCTTTATTAATTCACTTGCACTAGTTGAAGATCTGAATTCATATATTGCAAAATCTGAGGTTATCATTGTTATATTTACAATACAAGGCTTTTACTAATAAGTATAATTTAGAAACAGAGGTTATCTTCCCCCCCCCCCCTCCATTCTGTGCATAATGTCTCTTTGTATGTAAGGATTGCAAACTCGTGATTGTTCCCTCTTTATTACTCACGGGCAATTATATAGATACACAGTGTAAACAATTGGTTAGAATCCATTCATTTATACTTCTTTTTCATCCCTTTTTTGAAAACTACACTTGGAATAGTGTAGTTAATACATGTTTTATTTGTGTATTCACACCACAACAACTTAAGTCTTTTTGGGTGCATCTACACATGTACTTTACTGCTAATTAGCTGCACAGTAAAGTGTCACCATCTACATGTGTGCCGGGTATTAGGCTGCAGTAAATTAATTAACTCCACCATAAGATAGTACTATACTATGGTGGAGCAATTTACACATGCTGCAACACATGTGTAGATGGTGTCAGGGGCTGGATGAGGCACCAGGGTGCTACACTGCAGGGGCTGCCTGCTGTTCAGTCCCCCTTACTTGTAGCACCTTTGCGCCCCAGTCAGCCCCTCCACTGCCCAGTGACACCACCTGGAGCCCAAGGTTGATCCCCTAGATCCCCTGCTCCAACTGCTGTGGTCCCAGGCCCATGTGCAGACACTGCCCAGGAGTAGCTGGCTCCAGTGTGAATTGTGCCAAAGTTTATCATGTCGTGCTAATTGCACATGTAGATGCATGCACCCTTTTTGAAGCTGGTTTAGAATTAAAAACCTTTCTTTAGATCACATGTATTCTTCAGTCAAACCCATAAAAAGATCAGCAGGTAAGTGCAACCGAATGAACTGGCAAGGTTCTTTGAGTAGATATATCTTTTATTAGATCAATTGAGTATGTCTTCATGTTGTGAAGTTTCCATTTCAAATGGCAAAATTCGATAACTTCAATGTTGCTGTGTTTTTGGTTGTAGCCATGTTGGTCTAAGGACATAGGCCTATGTCTGTAGACCAACACGGCTACAACGAAAAACACACCAAATGATTTGCCATTTGGGTAAATAGTAAAGCCTGAGCAGTACCATAGCTGAGGCATCACTAATCACTTTCTGTTGCAGATTCTCTTTAATTCAGACCAAACAGTCTTGGCAATTGGAAGAAATCCTTACATTTCAATGAAAGAATGTAAAAATATTCAGGGTGGCTTCAGTGATAATGAAGTTGTTTGCATTTTTTTTTGAGAGGGGAAAGCAAGATAGAAGATTCAAGGGTGTGGGAATGTGTGTTTGTATACATATCTGTACGTACATACACATGTGTATTATATTGCTGTTGAAGTTTGCTTAAAACTAGCTTTGGAAGCCGATCACTTAAATTAGGGACACGTGTTGAATTATGATGGACCTCTGTCTAGATAGAGTTTTATGCTTCATCCATAGTGCCCCCCCCATTGTTTGAGTCCTTATAACTGCTAAAATCCTGAGTCCACACTGTAAATTAAAAAGAAAATTGCAGTGTGAGAAATTTAATCATATAAGTATCCCTTTTTCTTTATGTAAGCAGTGTTACTAAACCTGAAAAAAGATGTCACGTTTCCAGTCTTTACATCTGCAGTGTGTCTTCAAAGACTATTCAAAACAATGCTAATCTCTACTTATACTTGACGTTCTTTTTCTTAGTAAATTTAAAATAAAAAATAATTTTGATAAGCAGTGCTTAGCTGTGGCTAGGTGTGTTGGAGGAAAAAAATAATTACTGAAAAGATTTAAATTATTACTGGATCTAGTTTGTCTTTTTTCTTGTTTTTATGTCAGTTGAGTCTGAATATTATTCACCAGGCCTATCCCAGCTTGAGCAGTGTGCATTTTGCCTCTTGGGAATCTTCATTGTCAACTAGCGGTGTTAGAAAAATTTGCCCAGAGGGACATTTAAGCATATTTCAGTAATGCCATGTGAATGCAGCTTTTACAGTTCAAAGTCTAAATGAAAATATATTGATTACATTTTCTATTTTGCTTGGTAGTTTTTAAAAGCTGATATTCAGACTGTGGAAGTGTCGTCTTATCATGTTAACCAGGAAGCAGATGGCATTGTGCCACTGAAGTATAATTTTACTTAAAGGAACTTTATAGGTTTTGATGTGTTTTCTTTTCCTCTTATTTCCCTGATGGCTTCTTTTTTATTGAAGGGTAACTTGAGGAGACCTGGTAGCAATTTTATTGCCTTCCCATGATAGTTTGAAATAATAGCTTGGTCTATGGTTGCCAGTCAACTTTCTACCAGTCAGCTTGATTCTGGTTTTTGTCATGTGGCAGTGGAATATAAAAAGTATACGTTTGTAGTTTGTCCTCAGAAACTGGCTCTTTTTTGTGCTTCAATTAGCAACAGAAGACTAAGCATCAATTGGTCACACTTTTGTAAACTCCTAGAAGTTACCTTCTTTCATCCTTTTGATTAAAGAAAACTCCCAAGTTTAAGCTCAGTTTTCTGAGAGAGTTTGAGGCACATCTGCTGTGTTTAGTTGCTCACACTATACAGTTTAATTTTGTATGCTGTTAGTCTTTCACATTTGCCATTGACTTAATTCGGAGGTTTTGCTGAACTTATTTTCTAGCCACAAGCTCACCCCTCTCAAAAAACACCTTCAATAATATTTATGCTGACCTGTACTGGAAGAAATGTTCTGACTCTTGTCTGAGCAGTACTACTATAAGCAGTTGTTAAATAAACTTAGCTTTTATAGGTTTTGCTTTTTTTCTTCCACCTCAACCATTAGGAAGAATGAAAAGCAACTTGTATCCTCCTTTCACATAGAGTACAGGGCCAGACCAAATTATTTTTGGATTTCCTGTCACCTTCTTGGCTGATTTTTGTGGATGGCTCATGTTAAAAGAATAATATTGTTTGAATTGGAAGGCTTGGTCTTTGGGTTTTCATTCTTCGTGGAGAACTGTTTATTTGTGTGTGGTTCGCCACAGAACATGGATAATACTATCAAATATGGGCTTTATTATAGGCTTATAACTGTAGAGCAATAGTAGTAGTTGCGTTTCTGGCTTTTTTTTCATTGCCAGTTCTTTCTCTTTGGGAGAGGGAGATGAAATTAGATCTATGTCTGCAGCAAAGTGTAAACATGGAAGTAAACACACAAGAAATTTTAGTTGAAAATTCAGTAATGATCTTGATGATTCAGTAATGGTGTTAGAAATGTTAGGTAAGATAGGCCAATGTCTAAGACATTGTTTATTTGGTTGGTTTTTATCCCCCCTCTAAAGATATGGAAGATATACCAGAAGTATGTTTATATATTGAACAGATTTGATGTGTTTATTTACATTAATTCCTTCCCTAAGTTGAATGTAGTTTGGCATACATATTAAGGTCAAATTATGCTGAGTTGTGGACTGTAAGGGAAAATACCTAATTTCTGTTGTGATCTGATCATGCTGCAATATTGTTTTCAAATCCCAAATGAATGGAAAAAAAAGGTAAATTCTCATTCTCCAATTTTCAGCTGGTATCCAGGTGTAATTTGATGGAACTAGGGCAGTGTTACTTATTGTGTTAACAATTAAAATATGGTACTGTTTTAAAAATATACCAGGTGAGATGTGGCCAGCTGTATACATTTGCACTCCTTGTCCAAATCCTTCACCAGTTTCCCAGGATTCTGCAGCAGATGCCAGACACTGAAGTAGAAAGCAAGTACTGTAGCTGTGTGCTTTACACCATTTCTGTCTTGTCCCCTACAGTTTATTTTCCTTTTTTTATTCTGCTCCAGTGGTTCCTATTATTCCCCTTTTTAAAAAGATTCTGTTTTCTTTTATTGACTTGTGGCCCCTTATTTCTTTGTTTTCAGGTTATCTTGTCATTACTAGTGTTTCTTGGGGGGGGATGATGGTAGTTGATTTTGAGTCTTTTATTTCTTTCTATTCTTGTTCATGTGGAGTCTCACACCCTTACTCATGCTAAGTAGGTGTTGCTTACTTTAGTAGTCCCTAAAATAATACACTGTGAATAAGTACTCAACAAGAGTACAGATTAACGAATAGGGTTCTATTTTAATACTGGGAGTATTCCTGTAATACAGTTCAATTTATGATTTTTACATGTAGCGTGAATAGTTACTTTACACTTACATTTTCCTTTTCCACCACCCCACTGAAAATAATAGTTCCATAGCTATATGCTGTTACTACTGAGATATGACTGAAAGAACTGCATGCAGTACAGTGAAGCACATTCATTTTCATCTAGTACCCGTTTATTGCCTTGAGCACTGTAAATCTGTCAGCTCTTCACGATGCTTTCACCTCTTTCTTCATTTGCTACAGCTTCTAGTTTGACAATGTTCCCCTGAGGCAGAATTCTAATCTGCTTCCAATTAGTTGCAAAATGTGACTGAAATTTCCACATTATGACTGCTGTTTTACTTGCACGCACACATCTAGAAACAAATTAATGCTCTTGAATATTTATTTTTTGAGCCCTTGGATTTACTTTCAGAGGAAAAGTTGCCAACTGTTTTCGAATTACTCCCAAGGTTTACTTTTTTCCTCAAACTCTAATATTTAGCATAGAATTAAATGTCTTCGGTTATATATGTTTTAAAAAAACCTTTCTAGCTTTCAAAAATGCTTTAAAATTTGTTGCATATGGAGAAATTGTATATTTAGTTTTAACCAGACGGTTGTTCCTTTTATAATCATTCTGCCAATACAGTATCCAACAAATTGTATTCTGTTGGCATTAATACTATACTAATCCTTTAAGTCTGGCTTAAGATATTGCTTAAGAGAAATCCATTGTTTATTACCAGCCCTTTTCTGTCTGCCATAAAAAATCTACAACTCTAAATGTAATTATATGATTGGTGGGAAGAGTCTTGGAGTCATCTTATTTCCTGGTCTTGGCAGCATGATAATAAATTGGGCTAATTAAACTGTGTGTGCACATGCACACGTATCCCTTTTATATATCTTAAGATGTACTTCTGCAAAACCTTAACCTGTGGAAGCAGTCCTCATGGTCTTCAGGACTACATTCATGATGGCTGTACTAGTTTGTAGAGGATACTGTCATTAAAGGATACTGCATTGAATACAGTCTTGCTGAATCAGATCCTAATTCATGTGACACTGGGGGAAGTATCAAACTGTTATACTCCTTGTTTAGGGAAAACTACCATTTCTACTGCACTGTATTATGTCTCTAGTAGCATATATGGAGAAATGCTGTGTATTTAACCAGTACCAGTAGCTAAATTTATAGGTGCAAATCTTTCCTAGAGCTTAGCACTCTGCAGCTTGGCAGATTGATGTCAGCAGCCGTAATAGGCTTTAAATAGGCTTGCAGAATTTCATTGAAAGTAAGTTGCTGAACTTGATATTGCTAAGTACCTGTCATTTCTAAATGAGATTTGCACCTGCAAACTTAGCTTTACGTACACTATCAATAGGTCTTTTATTTATAGACCAGAAAATAAAAAAAAAATCATCACCTATCATATACCAATGTGGTAGCATATTAGCCCCATATCTTTTCTATAAGTTCCTTTATCTGTGCATGTAGGTATACATATGCACACATGGACATGCACATGTATGCACACACAAACACAGAGAATGTCTTTGGGTTCATGCAGAATCTTTAAGAACTCATTTTCAGTCAGCAACACACAGGACTGAAAAAGACCAAGAAGAAGATGACCTTGACATTTCTGCTTTTCTTGGGTGATGAAATTAGATTATGGGATATGAAGTTTGGAGACCTAGCATGCCTGGTAACTTTCTAAGACATGCACTACTTTCATATGTGTTGGTAAATGCTCCAGCAACATTTTCCCCCCATAAAACATCAAAGCTATTGAGTTTGAATTCAGTAACCAGGGTGAATTGCAGTTGCTATGACTTCTTAGTTAAAAAGAAAATGCATAGACAATTAAAATTTAAGTGGAATGCATGTATTTGCAGCTTACAATAACTGACTTTAAGACATCCAAAGTGTTTAACGAGGGCCAGTACATAAAAAACACACACACATTATTAATTTTGCAGGCAAAAGCCAGGGTGCCTCTGAGAAGCATTAAATGCTTTTGTTGATGGCTTATAGTTTTATAAACTCTAAATGAGCTTATTGCCTTTTAACCATCATGAGCACTAAATAATAAAAGAACCTATGAGCCTCCACGTTGGACAGCAGCCAGGCAGCTACAGAAAGAAAAAAGAAATGAATGGTTTAATTGTAGAGCAAATCATTTGTTTACAGATTAAGACCTATTTGGTAGCCAAATCCTATGGACAAGGAGGTGAAAGAATGAGGCACAGAGGTACAGGAAATGAATGTCTGGCTTTATATTTTGCGACCACGTTCTGCTATTTTTACTTTCTGCTAAACCAGAGAAGGCAGAGGAGAAAAAAAAATGAATTGTTTAATGGTGAAGACTGCTGAGCAAAGTGCACATATTTAGAAACAACAAAAGAGTGGGGGAAGGGAAGTGTTGGTATGCCTCTAGAGTCTGACAGGAACCTGACAACTTGAGCTGCTTCCAGCTAAGGGGCACCAGTTTTTGGCAAGAAGAGCTTGCCTGGTTTTTTTCCTGAAGTTGAGAAGAGAGCAAGCAAGGCAGAGAGAGAGAGAGAAATGCCTCTGTTAATTTGAACAAACATAATACAATCTCTTGAACCTGTCTCTGAAATGCAATTTGGCCTGCTCACAGAATCTCTTAACAATAAAAAGACGAGTTCTGTAATGGGCCTTTGTTTCAATATCCTAATTAATTAGTGGCCAATACTAATGTTAAGAAGGGCCTGTGGCTCCTGCTTTATTGTCGTACAACATTTTTTTTTAAAGAGCTTCTGACTAGTGGCCTGTGAGTTTCAGGATATCATTTTCATGACTCATTGATTTAGATGATCAAAGGCAAGAAAGCATTGTAGCAGGAGTGATAGTGTCCTCTACAGACTCTACATCAAAGTTGGTTTAAGATTTTCCATTCTAACCTCCTATTTTTCAGTTGTTTGTAAATTTCCAAAACTTTCACCTTTTGAGTTGAAAGTTTCCTAGCAATCTTTAAGGCTCCCCCGAAAAGTTTTAGCAGAAAAGTTAGTTCTTTTGGAATATGAGAGAGTATTGAGGGGAAAATGCTTTGTCACGGTATTCATTTGTTTTTAAACTACTCCTTAGCAAACAACCATGGTGACAAAATGGCTTGGTAGGTAATCCCTTATCAAAAATGGCCTTTGAGTGTTGGCTTTGATTGGTTAGGGGATTTTACTGGCTTTTGATTTGACTGATTACAAACCTTTGAAAAATACTTTAAAGCTGTGTGTGGTGGGTTGTTTTTTTTTTTCCCTTTTTTTGTTGAGGAAATTTGAAATAAGGACAGGAAATGCTGCATGTGATCATGGCTAATTTAGGATGTATCAGCACTGCAGGCTGCAATGTGGCATAGGTATCCCCAGACTAGGTTTAAATGAAGCTTGAATACCTGAAGCAATATGATTATGGCACCATGAAGCCAAGAAACACTAAATTAGCCAACAAGTCCAAGCAACTCATTTAAAGTTACTTCAAATACCTTAGTCTACACCACACAGTTTGCAGTATAGCCAAACCCTAGTTGCATAAAGAAAGCTTTTTCTAAAAGTCAGCAGTTATTGAAGGTCATGTAAGATAGGCAGCCAAGAAGACAGTAAACCATATTCACCTGCACACAGGCACACTTCCTTCGGTTTAATTTGTAGGAGCGAGTAATTAAGTATCAAGCTAATTTAAGCCCCAGTCTAGCAGTTAGTCCCCACCTTACTCTCTCTAAATGCTCAGTGAATACTGACAAAGACTTTCCACTTTTATTCATAATCCACAGAATGTTTTGGAAGTGAAGCTTTTTGTGCACTTTTAGGGGTTAGAATTTCAAAGCCAGCTTTAAAGGGATTGAATTGGGTATTCAAATCCCCTAGATCTCTCAAAAAATTTCAGCCTTAAAAAGTGTACTACAGTCTTAATTGTCATCATTGTTGCATGACCATTTATCACTTTTATGGATTCTGTACCTCTACCACATTTAGCTTAAAGATGATACACAAAGAGGCTTATCTATATATGTAGCTTCACTGGTTTAAATTACGGTGTGATATAAAATCAATGTAGTTGTCAGAACAAAAGTGTTGTTTAAACCTTATGCTTGTTTAAGTTAACTTGTAAATGCAGTTTTAGTTTAGCTAATTTTTTAATGAAAAAAATGGACATATGGTTTTGTATTAGGTTAACTAAACAGGTTTAATTAAACTGGCGCAAGTTGGACAAGGCCTATGATACAGAAAAGAGCCTCTCAATCTGTTGCATTTCAGATATAGGAAATGATCACATCACTAAAGTGCTAAAGTATGTACTGTAATGCCCACTGTCAAGAGGGTAGAGGTAAAGAACCTTTAGTTGTGACATTTCCTGATGTTTTTGTGCTTAGCTATGCAACTTTAACTCTCTTAATGGAGTTTGCTTGATGGAATACTGTTTACTCTTATAACTTTAAATATTTGCCCTCTTAATCCTTAGCTAATTAAATAAACGTATGGGAAATAGTGATGCATACTATTAAAAATATTCCTGCTTGACACAGTTATAGCCTACTAAAGGATTAATATAAGAACAACATTCTTACTCTTAAACTAATTTTCTTTATATTAGCTTCTGCCCTTTTAGGAAATTAAGAGAAACCACACACCCACAACAAATATATAGCTATACTTCAAATGAGAGGCCATATCTCAGATTGTATTTAGGGACTGATTTTTATCCTGCTGACTTCAAGATTGGGTGCTAAATATTATTTGAGAAATGATATGTTTTATGATCTTTATGTGTGTGTGACTTTGTCTGTGTGTGTGTGTGTTGTTCTGTTTTACTTGGCAGTGTGGCTATTGCCTTCTGGAACATTAATCTACAGTCCGTTATCTGATACATACTTAGTAAAAGGAGCATTGACATCATATGCTAAATGACTGAAAGCTGTTGTAAATGACCCTTAAAGAACTTTACCTTACGTTATGTTCTGGTATTATGTTGTTCACATGGCGCTTGAAAACTTACGTTATTGCCAGCAGACCTTGATTGAATGAGTTTTTGTTTGTTTTTGCAAGCATGGCCCCACCATAGTAGTATTTTCTACTTGCATCTGTTTGGGAGTGTCGGTTATAGTGCCATGTTAGTCTAAGGACATAAAGCAGACAACTTTCTCTGGGTAAATGTGGTATCTTTAATTAAACCAGTGAAATAGTTGGAAAAATGTTCTTTACAAGCTTTTGAGTACAAACTCCCTTCTTCAGGCAGAGGGAGAGTCTCCCTTCTACAACTAACACTCTCTTCAGGCAGAGACTCTCCCTCTGCCTGAAGAATGGTATTTGTACCTGAAAGCTTGCAAAGAACAGTTTTTCCAACTATTTAGTTGGTCTAATAAAAGATAACACATTTACTGAAAGAACCTTGTCTAAATGCAACTACACATTTTAAACACATGGCTGCTGGCTAAGCTTCCAGTAGATACAGAGATTGGTGTCCTTCATGCTGTATTGTACAACGCTAAAAGTTATCAGACAGGAGTAAAAAATTCTGAGACCAAATTACTCCTCTTCGTATGTTCAAGCCTCCTGTTAACTACTGATAGGCCAAATTTATCCCATGCTATGTTTAATTGCTAAAAATATAAAAGTATGTAAAATGTATGTTTATTCACTAACCTAGAATATTCATCAATCAATGTTCCAGTGAATACAATACCCTTGATTTATATACATCCTCTATATTTTTTCTAGTAGATCAGTGTGGTACAGCCATAAAGGAAAAGGAATGTTACTATTGATGTAGGACCTGGAAAGGTCAAAGGGAGTTTTACTGTTGATTATAACAGTAGAGGATTTGAGCCCATGTAGTCATTTGATCTAGGTAATTTTGGAAATTTAATGTGTGCTTTAGTTCGCTATGAAAGCCAAAGAGCTGGTAAAATAGCTGAGAAAAACAGAAGTAGTTGCTGACATGGATCCAACTCATTAAGACTAAAATGGCTGGTGATAATATTTATTGAAGCTCGAAAGCTCTTCTGTTTGAAACTGTATTTCACAAGCTCTTATCCTTCCAAGAAAAGTCTTTTAAATGCAGTGTTGCCTTCAGAATTTGAAAGAAGTGGTTAAACCACCAAAAAAAAAAAGTCCATATCATCCAGGACAGACTCAGACAACTCTGAGATACTGAGTTTAAGATACGATAACATATGGTGTGTTTTTTGGACCTGTTCTCACATTTCTTACACATATAAATAGTTGCATAGAAGTCACTGGGGTTACCAGGGTGAGCAAAGACTGCTTAATTGAGAGAGGTTTGAAAGCAGCAGTTTTAGTCATTCTGAGAAACTCAGTATTTTTTTTTTTTGACATTGAAAAAGTAATCTGATTCTTCAAATTGTAAGTCAACGGTTTCTTGCAACGGAAACCCATTTTTGCATAAATGGGTCTATTTTAATATAGTCGTAGTTAAATTCATAAAACTCTCTGTGAAGTCAGATTATAAATAAGTGAGGAAGCATTTGGTGTTTTGACAGTCACTGAAAAACCTCTTAGAAATTACATTTTCACAAATGTGTAATTTTAAAATATATCTGTAGTCCATGTTAACTGACTTAATATGCTTTTCTTTAGGCATGGGAGCAAAACAGACACAGCTGCTACTTTGTTGTTGTTGTTCTCTGTATCTGGTTTCATTTTAGCCAAACTAAATAGAACTCCAGATCTGTTTCTCAGTACCTGCAGTAGAAATGTCTGGGTTTAAATTTATGGAGGTTCTTTGTAACTGTATTAGTTTATCAGCATTGAAATGGATCTGTATACATCTTGGGTCTGATCTTGATCTCAGGCCATTAAAGGCCAGGTTTTTAGCTGATTTTAAAAGCTACCTTACAAAATAATGCCTGAAAATCAGACTTTGAATAACTTCAGATCTCATCCATATTTACATAAGAAAACTGGACTGGCGCAAAAGTGAGGTGTCAGTGAACATCTGTGGAACTTACATTACTGAAGTTACTCCAGGACAGAATTTGGTCTCTGGCAATGCACCTAACCTAGTCTATGCATGGACGAGCACTGCTGGAGCAATTTTGTGGGTTCTAAAAGTGGCACTAGAGGTGTTGAATATATAATACATTTTAGGATGAAATTTTCAATCACCTGGATAATTAAAACATTTAATTAATATAGCCCTCCACCCCCAAGATTTCATCAAGAGGCATTTAATAGTTTATATTACTTATTCTTTTTTTCTGTAAATTTTGTAAGCTCTTTAAATGATAATTTCTTTTGTTCCCCCAGTGAGTTGATGATCCCTGCTTTTGGTTGCATTTTGCTATCTGTGAATATATGTTTACACAAATTCGTTGCAAGGAGTTTCTGTGCAGAGAGACACTAACAATTCAAAAATCACTTTCCTGATCTTTTTCACCTACTATAGCAGCTCCCAGTCTGTGGTACGGGTACCACCAATGGTATGCAGACAACCTGTCAGTGGTAGGCATTAACAGATTTACTACAATTACTTTATCTGACTAAGATTTGCTGGTGGTACTTAAGGTTGTATCCTTTTAAATTAGTGGTGTGCAATCTGTCAGTCTGGGAACTGCTGATCTATTACATTTAAGACTACTAGAATGTCAAGGGATTAAGGTGAAAACACTTTTTTCACGTTTTTTATATAGACAACATTCAGTATGTGGTTAGACTCGTTTCTCTTCCATAACCAGTTGGTTTCCCTTGGGTTTTTTTTCAGTGAGGCTTTCACACGAAAAGCAGTAAAGAGAAAAATGGTCTAACTTAAAACTCAGAAATTGGCAGAGAATGTTGAGATAAGCATTGTAATTAAAAGTACTCTCTTTTTGTGTTAGGCAAACTAACTAATATTTTGGATGACAATGAGTGTATTATGCCAAAATTAATAGTAAAATATGGCCCTTATTATATTAGTCCTATAGGTCCTTATCCTGTACTTTTTCACTTCCTGGGGTAGCTAAACCTCAGCAGTGAGATTGATATTGACAAAGGGATTTAAGCACTAGCAGACAAGAGTCTTAAGTTCTGAGACCACAATTAATGTGCCTGAATTTTCTGTGCAGAAAATTAAGGTGCATTAAACTGGGCCCCTGCACACATCCGAACATGTGCCCATCAGGACCAAATTTGCTCCTGAGGGCCGCGTCCAGACTAATACTGCGCATTCAGGTGTTCTCCGTGCTGCCTGTGCACTGTGCACTCTGCGTAGATGAACTATGGTGTGTGGTGTGTACAAGCCTCCTGTTATTCTGAGTATTCCTGAGTAACCTGAGTGTTCCTGTTCACCTAGGTCTGGGGAAGGAATTCACAAACCCAAGCTAGGTGCCAAGTTCCCCTGATGGGGAGAGCTAAAGTGAAGTGGATTGGGATTTGCAAAAGCCAGCATTCTGATAGCAGAATGCCTAAGCCAGCAGCAGGAAACTCGCAGAAGTCTGCAGTGTTACTTCTCCTGGATTTAACCACCTACTTGCAGTTGTGAGTTAGGAAACTGAGCAAAACTGAGTTTCACAGCTGAAAACTCCCACCTAAACTAAGGTGCCTTTGACTGCATCTACATGAGACGCTGACTGCAAAATAGCCTGATGCTACTGACAACAATTGTGATGCGACTCTATTGCATGGTAGTATTAGGCTACAGCACAGTAGCATCATGAAAAAGATGTTCATTGGTGCTACCGTGTAGTAATTTGGGTTACTGGTCAGTCATTTAATACTTGTTTATAGTGTGCAGTCAGTGCCTCGTGTAGACATGGCTTTTGTGGCTCACTCTTTATGATGTGGCTGGTGGTGGTGTTCTTTAACATTACAGTCAGCTAGTTGAGGGAATCAGGGGAGAGCCTTAACTACTAGACAAGGTATTCTCCATTCCTCTTGCTGAAGCTTGGCCTCTTGAGAAAGGAGTACAGGATGCATAGGAAAACAAGGAGCATGACTCTGGAGCCCAGTGATGAGAGCACCATCTTCGGAGGAGAGAAGTCCTGGACTCCGGTCCCTTTTCCACGAGCTACTTATGCATGTTAGATTAAAGGGTCATTGGCTGAAGGAAGCAGGCAAGAACGGAACTGTACCAATGACAAAGGATAGTGATTTAAGTGGAGATGGAAAGAAATGGGAATCATATGTTATGTAAACTAAACTAATTTGAGTGAGTTATTTTTTTTCTCAACCCTGATATTGAGCAGTTGTTCCTTCTGAGGTTTGGCAACTGTCATCACAACTTTACTCTGAGAGAGGGGAGTGGTGCAGAAGGAAGTTTTTTCCTCATTTCCACTCTTTCTAAAACAGTGCTGCTGGCTCCTCTGCCATCACCTCTGATTGAATTCCATTTCGAGACAGTTATTTGACCATTTGAGACAATTATCTGACCAGGTGTCACTTGGCACTTTGTCTGCTAGTCAGCCAGCATTTTGGGATGTCAGGGGGATGTGCTCTGTTCTTTCAGGGCACTAGTTTAGTCAATAACAAAGAGAGGAAGGATGGTTCAGTGATTGGGCTACTAGTCCTGGAACTCAGGATTTCCACTTCAATAATTTGTTTTGCCACAAACTTCCCCAGGCCTCTGATACCTCCCAGTGCCTCAGCTCACTGTTTTTAATGAGGAAAGAGAATAGCACTTCTCTCATTTCTCTGTCTTATAAGGATATTGTGAGGACAAGCACTTTGAAGATTGTTGGGCACTTGCAAAAGATCCTAATAACAGAGGCAATATAAATATCAACAACTTCTCAGGTCAGGCCTCTCTTGGTCTGCTACCTGGCACCATGTAAACCAGTACAGCCTGTTCTATGATCGGGTGGTCTGCTACTAAACCGGCACCCCCACCTGGACTACCCTGGGTGAGGAAGGTGTGCAGACACCCAGCAGGACTAAGAACATGACCTGTCAAAGGATGGATGAGCTCCCTGCAAGCCAACGACTGTCCGTAGCTGTAGAGGAGATGAGAATCGCCAGGTCACTCTGCCTGAAGAATCACCAATGATGCAAAGCAACTCAATTAACCTAGGAGGGTTGTTACAGCATCTAAGGTAACCCAACGGTTGCAGCAGCCTCGGGAATGACTTGAAATATCAACAATGAAAATTTGTGATTGTTTAATCTGGTAGAGTAGATTTAGGTTACAACAGTTTGCAGCATACCTTGCGTTTTGCCTTGAGCCAGGGAAGACTAGTATGTAAGACTAGTATGTATATGTGTTCACTATACCTGAGTTCTCTTTTCTCCACTGAAGAATCTGTCCGTGACATTGTCTAAATTGGGGATTCTCAACTGGCTCCTTCATCTGCTGGGTGGCTTGTGCCCACCCTAATATCCCACGGAAAAGTGGCGCACCTGGTGGTTTCTTTGGGAGTTCCTGATCCAGAGGTGTTCCACCTCTGGCAGTCCCTGTATTGACTGCCCCCGTGCTTCAAGAGGCGAGCTCTACTGTAGGTGGGTGGGTGGATATGGAGATGTATTTTTTGGCTTATTCCTTCGCTCCTCCTATAGTCATAGAGCTAGTGGGAGGAGCTGCAGGGCAGGTGGCTTCAGGTGCCATTTTGCAAGTCCCCGAAGGAGCAGCCACAGCACTCGAAGCTGTACCTGCCCCCTCAAGTATGGCCAGAAGCAGAAAGGGATAAGATAGTGGAGAAAATAGGGCACAGGATGGTCCTGGCCCTACTACCCCCACCCTGGTATCAGCCTCCAGTGGCCACTGTCACCCCTCTTCACTTCCTACAGGAACAGCTAAGCTGCCTTTGGGAGTCAGTCTAATGACCCACCTCCGAGCTCCTGAGTCTGCCCCACAAGCAACCCCTGTCAGTGCTAGGCACATGCACCACCATACTCTCAGGGGTGCCCTGCCACTCTCTAAGATTTTTTTCAAGGAGGTTGAAGAGTGAGAAAGCAAGGACTGTAAGAAATAAATTCGGTTTTGAAATAAGATGCCACTAAATTCAGAAAAGTTATGGATGGGTTCCATGAATATAAAACGGTTGAGAACCAATAGTCTATGTATTATAACAGACACTTGTGCCTAGTCGTGGTCTTTTTGCCTTGGGAGAGATTAGGACCATGATAGAACTACAGGTATCGTAGTGGTAGGGCCATGTAGAAAGAAAAGGGAGCAATACAGCATATTTTCCCTTCTCTTCTCTCCTATAGGTGCCCTGTCCCTTTCAGCAGGTTATATGGAAAAAAGGGAAGGAGTAAAGGAAGCTCAAAAATCAAGATTTCCCCTCTTTCACAGACAAACATCTGCATGACATAGAATAGAAAATACTTCTAGGCATAACATTGATTTCTACTTTCAACTCCAAATGACACCTTAACCCCACTTGTGGTTTACCTCATTTGAATTTAACTCACAGAAACCGTGCAGTGCTGTGTCTCCACCAGACTTTTATAGAGGTAGAGCCGATGTGCATTAATTATCCTGTAGTAAAACCACACCTTTCTGACAGTGGCAAGGGGCACTGGGTAATGGGCCTCCTTGTGGCTTTCTGATTGTCAGGTTAAGGTGAGGGTTTCCTGTCAATCCTGGCCCTTTCTGGCTGTCTCTGATTCCACCCCCGACCATGCTGTTTCCAGTTTTGCTAAGCAGGGGTAGGAATGTAGCTTCACAGATGCCCTTTCAAACCTGTGGACATTTTGTAGTAATTTGTTCCCCTCGGTGCATCTTTGCACAGGAGAGGAACATATGTTCCTAACTAATTACAGAGGAGTTAGTTTCTCTTCAGTACTCCAACACACTGTCATATAGATGCGTGTGTCTCTACATTCCAAAACGCTTTCATCTCAGTAAGAAAACCGGAAGGAGCACATATTGCCAATGGCTTTCTTGAGAACTCTGAGCCAAAAGCAAAACAGTCTTCCCTGGCTACAGTTAACCTCCAATTGAACTCCCACAGTTTAAACTGGCACTGGCCCATCTCTCCGTTCTTGAACTTCCTCTTCCAAATTTATACTAAAAGGTATCTTGGGAGTTACCGCACAGATGACCAATGTCATTTTTAGAGCTGTGGGGACCAGCTTCATCACATCTAGCTACCTTGGCTTGGACCAAGCTAGTCTTCTGCTAATTGTAAGAAGGGTGTATAAACACTGAAAGAACTGCCAGGCTGCTTTTTCTTCCCCCCACCCCAGTTTAAGATTTAAACATCTAAGGAACTCCTCTAATAAACCACCAAAATCTGTTGTGCAGTGAGCTGTAGTTGCTTCCATATTATTTGGGCCTGAAAATGCGTGCATAATTGGAAAGATAGTTTTCCTGTGGTGGGTGTGGCTGTAAAATCTCAGCACTGAATATAGCCTTTACTTTCTCAGCTTGCCCACAAAGTCTGTGACTAATTTAGTGAATGTTAACATTTTTGTCCATATGTTTGGCTTTGAGTGAGGAACTATTTCAAAGTGCAATAGACTAATCTTCATTCCCAAGATGTTAAAAAGCCCCTTGTATGTCAGTTAATAAACGGTGTTTATATAGCTAATTATGTGTATATCACATATTAAAATGCAATTATCTGACCTTTTAAAAAATACAGTTTACACGTCATACTATGCTCCTGCTACACTTAATTAGAAATCAAAACCTAATAATGAGCATGTTTATTCTTTAGTGAAGCTAAATAGGAGTCTCTTCACTGTCTTCCATTTGCTCTTGCTGCTGTACTGACTTTCTATATTTTTTGTTGTAAAATGTGAATATTTCCTCCCAAATCATTGCTGTTAAAATAAACTTGTTATTGATTAAGAACTTTAGTTCACAGCTTAGCAGTACTTTACTGCCCATATTGCTCTCTTAAAGCACAGGGATAGCCTAAAATGGCTGCAGATTATGATGTATGGCTGCTCTTGTGAAACTGCAGCTGTGAATTTAAAAGAGGATGTAACCATGCAGAATCGCTCTTTTAGATGGTCATTAGCGCTGCATAAGTACAAGCCTCTTTTTCAGATAGCATTTATTCTTCACGGTTCTTCTACTGGTATTTGATGGCAATGTCATTTGCCAAGCACTGAATAACAATGAACGTTTCATTGAAGTACAGTATTCTGAACCAGTGCTTTTTAAGCTGTTTAAGTGCTTAATTTTCGTTTGACTGCTCCTTTTCATGCAAATGTGAGTGTAACAGAAAAAGCCAATACATTCTCCTTTGTTGTGCTGTTGTGACGTAAGCTGAATCCTTGGTCTGCATAAAAAAATTTTAAAAAAAAGGAAGAAAGAGCATAGCTTAATTTATTAAGATTTACACAATGACATCCATTTCCAGTTCTGTTTTTTGTTTCTTATTTTCATTTAGGAAAAAAAGGAATAGCAAAAGTGAAGAGGCAAGCCAAGACATGATCTCACTGTTTGCCCAATGTGGGAGAAATTTACTAAAATACAAATTAAAGGCCAAATTCCAGCTTCCTCTTTTTGTTGTTACTCAGGCAAAGCCCATGCTGAAGTCAGTGGATTTTTGTTTGAATGAAGACTGTTTAACTCATGTTTAGCTTTTATAGGGATTTCAAAGCAGTAGCTTTTCAAAAGAATTCAAGATTTTTTTTAGTATTTACCACCCACAATTATGTCCACATTTTCAAAAAGGTCAGCATCTATCTGCATTCAGACTTGTGCGTAAATTGGGTGAAACTGGCAATGCATTTTTTTTTCTTTGAGCATTGGCTAATTGCTTTGGTACTAAAATGGGAACTGGGAAAGTCTAGTCCCAGTCATGGGTTTTGAGATCTTTAAAAGCCTGGTCATAACCCTCTTGTTGTCTCTGGAGGCAAATATTGTTTTTCCCATTTTACACACAGGCAACTGAGAGAGGTCAGGTAGTTAACAGATATTATCAGGTTGTTTTAGATCCAGAATTCAGATCCACAGGAACATTTTCTTGCTTCAAACAGATCTAGTTTTTACCGTGTTTGAGGGCTACACACCAAAACTAATATGAAAATGCCTAGTCAAGACCCTTTCTGATTACTCTGCTGTATCCAGGCTGCACTGACCATCATTCAGTCTCTCTTATTTGCAAGAATTTATACTCACTTATGACCAACTATACAAGCTGTAGTTTCACATCTACCTAGGGGAAATCACAAATGTTTTTCAGATATGAATGCAACAGGACTAACTGCAATACAAGTATAGAAAGTTGGGTGCTCAGCATAATCATCGAGAGAACTGCACATCTCTGTGGAACAATGTCAGGGTTTTTTTGCACATCTTACTCTACTACATGATACTCTATCTAGGCTAATATGTTTTGTTTCTCTGGAGGGTTAGATAATCCAGGTGGCTGTCTAACTGATGTGGCTATAATAATTCCAGCTCCTTCAGAACTGGGTATCTCATCATAGCACTTCATTGGGCTGTGTAAGCGTGCTCTGCATTAGGGGTGGTCAGCCTGCGGCACAGGTACCACAAGTGGCATGGGCGGTCTCTGCATGTGGCATGCATCAGATTGGGGAGGGAGCAGGGAATGGAACGCAGTTGCAGATGGGGCAGAGAGCAGAAAACAAAGTAGCAGACAGTGCAAGGAACAACGCAGAAAGCAGAGCAACAGATCAGGCAGGGAGCACAGGGCTGGGAGTAGAAAGCAGTGCAGCAGATCTGGCAAGGGAAGAGGTTCTTGAGGAGGATGTGAGGCTAGTTTGCAGCATGCCTGCCAAAAAAAACCCTGGTGTATTAGGGAGTTTTGTTTCCATCCTCTGTTGCTCAGTGTCCCAGAATAGTGTGCACATCCAGATCCAGACACTTTTAAGATGCTTGTGATAGTTTTCTATTGTCTTTTTTTCTGTTTACACGAGCCAGTGTTTAGTACTGAACTCCTTTGTTCTAGCCCTACCAACCCCAGATGTCTATATATTTATTTTCCAAAATAATTTTTGGGCAGCCTTCTCAGTCATCAAGCAGTATCCTCTATAGAGGTTCCCCAGCAGTTGTGCTCCTCTTCTTGCTTTGCCTGCACAGTCATTAATAGTGATGATCCACCAATAGCATTTTTAAGAAGGGCTTTTTGTTCCCAGTACACCTTTGGCTGTACCTGTTCAGGCATACCAGATAAACAAACCACTGAGGAGATTTTGTAAAAGACTACTAACACTTATTCAGCTTGTCTGGTGCTAGATGCACTGCAGTTACCACAAAACGTAAATTTGTAGGATCTATGACCCAAATCCTGCTCTGATTCTATTTAAAAGACTTTGGGTTAAACCAATATATGAAGCCCATCTCTGTTAGGCCTCACTAAAATGAACCTCTTTGGGCCACAGTGGCTTTTGTCAGTAGATTCCCTCCCCAGAACTATCTAGTTGAGGTTATTCATGCGCACATTACATAAAGATTTAGTATCATCATAAGCCAACTGTCTGCACATCCTGGATGACACGCAAATATGACATTGACTAATCTGTTTTAAACATCCAAACTGAGTGAAATGCTAAAAGTAAATGAAAATAATGAAAAGCAATTTCAACTTTTAAATTCATCCAGTTTCAATAATCTAAGGCACTAGTAATACTGCAGGGACACTACTTGACGTTTCACCTGCCAGCATGTCTACTACACTCTCATGTTTAGTAGACCCCTAAAATTAAAAAAAATGAATACATTATTTTTATCTGAACACAGACTAATATTTCCAGTTAAAATATTGTTTTACATGTTGTCAACCCAATATATCTCTTATATGCTTTACTGTAGTACAATATTTGCTTTAATCTAGGTAAAAGGCCATGCGGTGAGTAGGAAAGTATAAGGTAGCAGAGGTGTAATAAACACTGGTTTAATTTTTACAGCACAGTATATTGTAGAACTATAAAAGTGTGTGATTGGCTAGGTCATTAACACTGTCTTAAATCAAATAAGTGTTTAATGCCTGACACAGTGCTGAAAACCTCTATATCAGCTACTTTCTAATAGAGAATTTGAAAAGAGGTAACTGAAGTTTCCTGAGTCCAGGATTCTGGAAATAGGCATTATCACAGTCTCTGGTTTAGAGACCATATAATTTCATGAATTTGCCATTATAATTTATATTTGACTTTTGTACATATTGGTTTTAGATCAGCGATTTCTATCACTTTGATTCTTCATTTAAAACTGTCTTGAAGAAATAAATGTATTTATCTCTAAAAGACTTAAACACAGATCATAAAGTATTCCAATGATTTATTTGATTTTTTTCCCCTTTAGTTGCTCTGATAAAGTGATTGCTATAAGAGTCTGAACTTGGTGAATGGATGAACTGTGCATATTCCAGGCCTGATCCAAAATTTATTGCAGTCAGTGGAAGCCTTTCCATTGATTCCAATTGATTTTGGATTAATGAGCCCTAAATTAGTCATTCAGTGTTAGGGTTTGTTTTTTTTTAAATGTTGACTGCTGTTTTAGAAGATCTCTATTTTTGATTGTCAAAGCTGTGGCAACTTAAAGGTTCCTAATTTTTGGAGGATAAATGCTGGGGGCATTGTAAAAATTAGAAACCAAATTTTACATGCCTAATTAGTGCAATTCTAGTCTACCCTGAAAAACTGTTAATACAAAAGGTGAGTGGGTCCTTATCCTCTTCACTGCTTTTTTTTTTTTTTTTACTTCACAGTAAGCTGATGGTTGTTACAAAATTAGATGTGTAAATAGATTTTCAGGGTGGAATCGAATCATACTTAGCCATCTAAATCCACTTATGTGTCTAATAAGTAAAATAGAATTTGGCCTTGTGTCTTGAAAATGTTCCCCTTTGGGAAAAATTCCTTTTTGACCCCAAATCTAGCATTTGATATGACCCTAATTACATGAGACAAATCTGCCACTGACAACTGACAAGTTCTTAATTCCCAGCCAAACCCACACCCTCAGTGACCAATGTTCAGTGCTTCAAGGGAAGGTGGTAGTGGTGGGGATTACACACATTGCAACTATAACAGAAGGCAAATCATGCATTCATGGGTAAAAAAAAATTCTATGTCCTCTACAGGTGACTAGCAGAGGCTGTGAAGCATGGAGTTTCTAGATACCTCCCACACAAAGATTGAGTTTCCCTTTAACCTCTACAAGAGGGTTGAAATGTTCCAATATGGCATCCTAAATTTACTATACTCTACTGAGAAAAATCATTTTTCTTTCATTCAGCCTGATATAACTTAAGCAAACTGATTAACTCAAAGTAAGATCATACTGTTTTATAGTGAAGAAATACCTAAAGCCAGGGCTGCCCACCTTCAGCAAAGCTGGGGACCCCTAGAATCCTCTGCCCCAGCTCAGGCTCCTGCAGCCACCTCTCCTAGTCCTGTGCAGTAGGAGGGGTGTGCTTGGGGCCTGGAGAGGGCCACATGTATTACATAGGCCAGCGGTTCCCAAACTCAGACAGACTGCACACCACCAGTTTAAAACAATACAACCTTAAGTACCACCAGCCAATTTTTCAGTTCAACCTTAAGTACCAGCAGCAAATCTTAGTCATATAAAGTAATTGTAATAAATCTGTTAATGCGTACCACCAAAAGGTTGTCTGCATACCACTGGTGTTACTCATACCACAGATTAGGAACCGCTGACGTAGACAGGCCCAAGCTAAGTTGGATAGTGACAGTAGTGTTCCTGCTGAGTATGGGGCTAGAGCAGGGGTTGGCAACATTTTTAGGCAGAGTGCCAAAAACACCTGGAAGCTTGGCTTGTAAGATGTTGGTGTGCCAGGAGCAGATGGCAAGGGAGCTGAGAGGGGCCCAATCCTTGTTGTGGCAGTGCAGCCCTGGCCTCTTCCCTGCCATCTGCCCCAAGGTGCATGTGCCATACTCTGGCACCCATGCCAGAAGTTGCCTACCCCTGGGCTAGAGACTCATTAACTAAGTCAGAAATGCATAGCATAAGCTTTTGTAAGCAGCGGTTTACTTCATCAGATGCTTTTAGTAGTCCATAAGGCGCAAATCTACCCTGCCTTCTACTTGACTTCAGACTAACACTGCTAACTACCTCTTTCTGCCAGAGCCTCAGGTTTGCTCAGTCCATAATGAAGTCTGCATTGCTCTGGTTTCACTGCCATTGGTACTAAGCCAGCTAGTTTAAAGGTAGGTCAGAAGTATAGGTCCCAGCTGTAATTCAGAGCAATTTTTGCAAAGCATTCTGAGTTACAACCTTACCCCACACCAAACAGAAGTTCATTGTTGGTTCCAGCGAAAAGCAGGTGGGAGGAATCTAGCCATGGGCTGGGAGCCTGCAGCCAGGTTCCCGTAACAATGGTCATGGCTCTGCCAGTGCTCGTTGTTGTCAGAACCGAGAGAGCTCGTTCTTGGGGCTCCCCAGCTGGTGCTGAAGTGTGGGGTGCTGAAAAATACCCAGACTGAATTCCCTCCACTCCCTTTCTCTCCTCCCATTCTGCAAACAATGACAGGCTGGGAGGTCCAGAGACAAAAGTTAGAAAAGACACTACACTTTGAAACATCTTTATCTGATACCTCACGCAATCAGGGTCAAGATTGTCACCTGATCAGCCATTTTTTAAGCTGTCTGCAGCTGTGCATTTGTGTTTGGTCACAGCTATAAACTGCTTTTTGTGGCCAGATTGGGTGAAAATTGTCACTTCTGTATGCACCCGGTAGAAGCTATCAGCTCTCCTGTGGATTGCAGCATAGATGTGTCAGATGGTACAAATGAACCCTAGCCGTTTAAACTATAGTAGGCCTTAAGTTACTTAATGGCGATCTGATGTAATATTTGCTTGCTTTCCCTTGACCAAAGTTTGGGTAAGAAAAGAAGAGGCAAAGGAAATGATCAGGCCAGAGGATGTCACAGGGTGTAAACCATTTTTGAAAATTCAAGAAAGAGGGCATGGAAAGGAAAAAAAAAACAAGTTAGAGGTCTTGCTAAAGTTGCTTAAAAGTAAACAAGTCCAATTGTAGACAAAATATAGTGTATATAGAGGATAAGAATTGGCAAATGAAAATTCGAGTAACACCAACTAGAAACACTTATGTATTTTTACTTTATTTAGTAAGCTTTTTTATATTTTAGCCAAGCCATTGAGTATAAAAATCAGGGTTTCATTGCTGAATCTTTGCTGTTCAGCCTTGAACTACTGAATAGCCCATCTAAAGATGAACTAAGATAAGAGCTTTTTTATAGTGTGATTTGAAACTTAGTTGAAAAGTCCTTTTTCCTAACAGATAGGCCACCTGTTTGAGGCTTTTAAAGATGTTAGAACTTTAAATTGTCTCAAGTGTTAACACGATTGAGTACCACTGATCTAAAGAAATAACAGCCTTTAGACCCTGTGGACCAAGTGAGTGTTGTGGGGTCAGTCCACGGGCCAGAACACACCCTGTGCCCCAGAACTGGACCTGCATGCTTGGATCTGGATCAGGCTGATCCTGCTCTGCCCTTTGTGGCCAGAATCGGGTTCTGGAGCCCCACACCACCCCCACCTGACATGCTGGGATTGAACCCCACACCAGATCTAGTTCACAGGGACATAGCTTGTGGGGCTCCCCGTGGGCCTGTGGGGTACCCCATGTGCCAGATGACAAAGTCTGGGGGGCTAGATCTGGCCTGCAAGCCCAGAGTTGAGCACTCCTATTTTACGTGAATCTACATGTACAATTAGTTGCCTGATATACCTTATCTGTCCTGTTTAGTCATTGATGTCTCCTCTGCATTTCATTATTAGATTTGCTATTAAAAATGAAGTACCTCTGTGTTTATAGTTATTTAATTTTGGTGGGACTGGGTCTTCAAACCTTCCTTGGTTCTCAGGATATATCTGGGGGTAAACAGCCATTAGCAAACATGTTTTAAAACCACACATTTTATCACACCTTAATCTAAGCCAGTGATTCTGAACCAGGATGCTATGGCACCTTGGAGTGCTTTGAGAACCCTTTAAGGGTGCTACGCAATGTTAGTACTGTTAGGTGTGCAAACATGATTCACAAGATAAATGTAGAGATTTCAAATAGGAATTCATAGTGTTAAAAGTATTCTGACCTGTTGTTGGCCTTCTGAGTTTTTTGCAAATGAAGAATTACTCAATTTTTTGTTTGTTTATTTTATTTATTTATTTTTTGCAGTAAAAAAGAATGAAAATTAAGAGCTGGCTTTTTCTGAGGGATATCTCAAATGTAGTGTAGGGTGCCTCCGAAGATTGAGAGCCACTGATCTAAGCTTTGTAAATGTGGATCAGCCTCTAAAATTGTCTGTTGTTATGGCTATTATTTTATTTATTAATTCCCAGCAATGTGTTATTGAATCTTATCTCAAAGGGAATGTTTTGGTCTGTGTGAAGAAGCAAGTATTGTAATATTGCTCCCTTTGCAGGCATATTTTTGTCTTGATGTGTCCCTCCCTCCATGGTAATGAGAATAGATTTCTAGTCAGGCTTTCTCAGCCACCCTAGATGGGAAATAAAGTCAGTCTATATGCAGCAGCCAGGGAATGTTCTGTAAGTAACCCGATTTTGGAGATCAAACAAAACAGGGTGATGGTTATTTGTTAGAGCTTTTAGTTTAGGTATTTTGATTTGACTAGTCAGATTGATATCTTGGAGACTGCCTAATTTATTTCTGATTTTAAAACCTGCTGCCTTCCAGGAAGAGAAAAGGCAGCAAATACTTCTGGGCATGGGTGTTAATTTCCAAATATTTGAATAAAGATTGCTGTTGATGATTGATGCATTAAAGAAAAGAATGCATAAAAGTTGTCCCCTTTATCCTCCAAATAGAGGTTTTGCAGCCCTTTACAACTTCCCATATGTTAATGAAAAACATTTTCTGAGAAATTGGCAGCTCTACACTTTGTAGCTGATGCCAGCTTCTTTCATGGACCGGTTCAAGGCAGAGCAGAAGAAAAAAATGCCTTGTTTTAGTGGCTGAATTACTCTGACAAGCTTTCACATTGCCCCTCCTCTTATTAATATTCTTTTTGATGTGAGCTTGTAAAACAGAGGATTGGCTGTTAATCTCCAGGATCTCAAGGGCTTTTGGCAGTGGCCCATAATTGATGTGTTCACATGGCTGTTGTCTGACTACTAATGATTAGACAGCAGTGTTATCTCCCAGCTAAATCAGTGTTGCTTATAAATCACACTTGATAAACTGCAGTTTCATTTCTTCAAAGGGTCTGTATATGTCTATATACTTTGATAGAACTGCCAGAGGCATTTCATGATTTTATGACAGTTTAGATTAGGTTTATTTTTCATTTCACTTGGGCAAAATATTTGAGTTTCTACCAAATATAAAGAAGTGTTTTTGTTGTTTTTGTAGTGGGCTCTGTCATACCTCGACTGCAAAAGAACATGAATATGCCAGCACATTGAAGGGGGGAATAAAAGCAGCACTGAATTAGAGCAAACTATATATGAAACTTAGAACACTGTTAATTACTTGAATTAATAGATATTTGTTATGTTTTTTTATTTGGTGAAAACAGTGCTTCCATGATTGGTAAGCTTTCAAATGTTGTAAATGCTGATAAAAGTTGGGTGATTAACAGTAATACATGAAATAATGTGTGAATGGGGGAAAGATTACCTGGTAGTTAAATCACTGGATTGAAACTGGAGATCTGGGTTCAGTTCCTGGCTCTATTAGTGATTGTGAAACCATTTGATCACAGTTCTCCATCTGTAAAATAAAATTCCCTAATGGGGATAAAAATGCCCTGGGGAAGGTGGGGGGGTTCTTAGATGGTAAGGTAATGAGGTCACTTAAGTACCTAGACAAAATCAATGAAAAAAGTTAAACTATTGAAATGCTAAACAAGCTTCAGTGGCACTAGATAGCAGATGTTAATGGATCCTAAAGTCTACCTTTAGGTAACAGAGAAGAAAAGGTTTGGCTATCAAGTATCTGTTCAGTGGCCTCTAACCAAATAATATGTTCTCCACCCAGTTACAGTTGTCACTAATTTGTAACCTTATTGACATTTAATGTTAGAATAAGAATGAAAAGGGCACAAAAATTCAGTTCCCTCTCATTCTTGAAGGTACTGCTTTAGGTACAGTGAGGCCCTTCTTTGGTAACACGTGGATAGATGGGAAAATTTGCCCTGCTCATTCCTATATAATTACTTTCTATACATTCCTTTGTATTTGTGTTGTGGGTTAATTTATTCCTTGAGTCTCACTCTTACAAGGCTACTAGTAAACATTTTTCACCAACACTAAATTCTATTTAAATAAAATGAATGAACAAAAAATCATTTTAGCACCTCACTTTGGGTGGATTTTCCAATAAAAAACCTTCACTGCATTTCGACTATTTTCAAAAGGAATTTGTAATGCTCCTTGAAATATCACTGGAAAAGCTGACTTTCTCCCTTCCCTGTTAAAACAAACATAGTGAGGTAAATTCAGTTCTCGGTTGCTTTCCAGTGGAATTACTCTGGATTCACAATGATGTAACTGAAAGCAGAATAGAACCATTTGAATAAGTGTGTGACAGACCGGGCATGTCTACAAATACATTTACTGCTCAGTAACTTACTGTGCAGTAAGCAGCTTTTAGGCTGGCGTTTACCCATGCAGGCATTACAGCACAGTAATGCTGTGTGGGGACTAATTTTACTCCCAAATTGGCCCAAAGTCAGCTTCCCACACAGTGTTACTGCGCCATAATGCATCTACATGTGCATTGCTGTGCAGTAATTACTTGGGTGTAAATTATGCATTATACAGGTAGCAAATTTATTCCCAAGTCGGCATAAGATGCTATAGTTACTGTGCGGTACAGGCATGTCTGTGTAGAGGCGTGTCCATACTGCACAGTAATTTTCAATCACTGCGCAGTAACCTAAATTACTGCACAATAAGTGCACCTACTGAGAATAATGAAGAGTGGGATACAGTTTTCAAAATACCTGCCTGACTTTGGATCTTATATTTCATTAGATGGCTCCAGGAGAAGACAGTAGAACACTGAAAGGAATTTACCACAAATAAGGCAGTCCCTTCTGCTCATCTGAAGTAAACTGTTGCTTACAAAAGTTTATGCAGTTCTGTTTTAGTTAATCTGTAAGATACAACACCCTTTCTTCTGCAAGACTTCAGACTAACATGGGTAACCATTTCTCTTACTTATCATAGATGCCAATACTGTGAGCAGGGAAGCCTGTCTAGACAAAATTACAACCTATGATCAGTGAATGCAAAAATAAAGTGGTCTGTAAATGCACCAGTGTCCAAGGTGGTGAGATTAATCCCGTTAACTTTTCAGAATACATTGAAAGCTTCATCCATAAGGGCCTAATTAGACAGTGATGTGTTTATGGCATACAGAAATAGTCAGGGGATCACATTGTAACTCCAAGGATATAGACAGTCTTGGTGAGCCATATAGCAGGAAAAATAAACATGGTGATGGATTGGCTCATCAGGATCAATGCAAACTGGAGAGTCTAGGAATCAAATCAATGGTGTGTTTGTGATATCACAAAACTGAAATGAGAGTATTCAACAGTATGTACAGAAGTGGGGCAGGTCACAAATGGTTTTGAATGTATACAGAAAAAATACAGAAAAGAAAAGGACAGAAATTTTAGTAGGTATAAAGAGGCCAGAGCAAATGATACAGATCCTTTAGTACACCCTGAGCCTCACTTCACTGTTGGTTACAACAGTGCAAGACACTGCAAAGCTAACCAAGTTAGTAGTATTAGTGCTTATAGGCTCTGTACTGGCTTCTAGGCAGTTGTCTCAGAAGATAGTGATCATAGCTATGAGCATGTCTGATAGGCAAGGGATAACAAATTATTCCAATCTGCCACAATTTGCACAATTAGCTTGGATATGGAGAGTAAAAACCTAAAGGAAACAAGCTTATTAATTGATGTTATTTTAGTCATGGTGCAGTGCAGGAATCCATCACCTTCATGTACATACTTAAGCTTGGAAAACGTTATCACAGTAATGTGATAAAGCAAGGACACGTTCATCTTAGGCCAGAGTGTCAAGGTTGCTCCTACTTTCTACAAGTGAGGCTGGGCATGGAGTTGAGTTCACCTACATTAAGTTCAGTTTTGAACATCAGCTGTTACTGGTCTGGTGGAGTATTTTCTATAGTTTGATACCACATTTATTTTAATTGAGCTTCCTGAAGGCTCCAATCCTTAAATCTTTGAGAAGAATGGCAACCGTCGATCCTCCTGGATCATGGTGTATGCATGAGGGCCACCCAGACGTTCGATGCATATGCCTGGGCAGGACTTTTTGGAGGAGTGGAGGTTGCCCAGTCCTTCCATCTTCCTTTAGGCCATTGAGACAGAATCCAAAGACTAGACTGAGTCCAGATGTTTGGGGCCTCCATGGCTGCAGTTGTATAAGTGTCTGGAAATCCAACCCAGGTCTCCTGTGTGGTAGACAAGGACTGTACCACTGAACCACAGGAGACTCCTTCTGAGAAGAATACCTGTGTGACTACTGTCTTTAGAATGTATTTTCCTTGTTGGGCTGCTTTCATCTGGAAGGTCATGGAACTGCAGGCACTTCTCAGGAAATAGCTGTATGTGATCGTTCACAAAACAAGCATGATCTTAGAACTCTCCCATAATTCAGACTGAGACATCAGATTTCCACTGGAAACAGGAGAGAGTCATATATTTACATTCTGCCCCAATCAAAACAAAGAAAGACTCTCATGGTTTAGCTGTCCTTAGAGTGCTGTGACTTTCCAGGATAGTGTATGGCAGGGCCCTTTGGAGGCTGTTTATTTGTCATTAAGGCTTGGGGAAGGGCCAGGCGGCAACTTGAGATAGTGGATAGTCTTTTCCAAGAAGACTTGTGTTTCCAGGAGAAAAAAAAAATGTGCCAGAGACATTTAAAGGCCACATTACAATCGCTTTGATTTTTTGGGGCTGAAAAAGGGGAAGCATCTTCACTAGAAATTTGCAGGTGGTTATCTAGGCATCATCCCAGGCCTCTGCCGAACATTAGAGTTGCCATGCAGGCTTTCACAGATGCAGCTTTGGCAGAATGGTATTGCTGGCAGCTGTCAAATGCTAATCTCTCCCATGCTAAAATGGGTGAACTGCTCTGGGAAGTCCCAAACATATAAGCTAGTAGAGATTGTTGAAAAACAAGAGAAATTTCCTCTGTCTGTTAATTCCCTTTTTCTTGAGATTCTTTACAAGTTTAAAATACTTATTTATACAGTTTAGCATCTACTAGTAAATTCAATCCCTGTATCAGAATTTATTGGAAGGTTTTAGTTTATGTTATAATCATTCTCATTAGCGTTGTTCATTTCCTAAAGAGTGCTGTCAGCCCAGTTTCTGTGAAAATACTTTTTGAGGTATTCATCTGAAGTCTGAGAGATGACTACAGCCTTATACATGTTGATGGGATATGTTGCCCTTGAAAGACTGTACTTTGCTGGCTAAAAGGATCTAGAACCTAACAACTGGACTGGTGTAGAAGTTCTTGAAGACAGGTAGGGGATAGATCGGGGTGGGCAATTATTTCAGGCGGAGGGACACTTACTAAGTTTTGGCAAGCCATTGAAGGCCACATGACAGGCAGCACGGGGCAGATAAATATTAATTTTCTAAATTTTCTTAGGGGCCCTGCGGGCCAGGTAGAATGGCCTGGCAGGCTGGATTCGGCTCACAGGCCACATTTTGCCCACCCCTGGGATAGACAGACATTGATACTTTATTGGAAGAAGGCAGCAGGACTTAGGTTTGTTTGCATAATTTGCTTTTGATGGGTTTAAAAGTTTTAATATTGCTTTATGTCTTCCAAACATTTTTCTGTTGCCCTAACATTTTTCTCTATGAATTTTGGGAAGAACATTTTTTTTTCATTTAAACTTCCTTTTGATAGTACTACAGTAAGCAGTGACCAAAAGGTTTTGAAATAAGGATTGCTATTAGTAGCAGTTTATTTACACCTTTTGCCAAAATGATATAGTAGCACTAACAAAATTATATAATAAAATGACATAATTTGTAGTTATTGGTAAAAGCATACAATAAAATTACACATTCTAGTAATTTAAACAAAAGCAAAATCAAACATAATATGATGATGCATAAAATTTAATAAAATTAAACAATATAAAATAGCAATAAAAAATTAAAAACAGAATTGTATTTGATTTTGGCCCTTATTCTTTTTGCTAATAGTGCAAATACAGCTGTGGAGAATAGGACAGGCTATAAGGTGGTAGAGACACCAAACTGTTTTTCTTCATTAGCTCAGTACTTAAAATTTTCCACTAATGGAGAGATTTATTTCTCTTATTTCTTCAAAGAATGAGTAAGACCACAGATAACGATTTTAGATCATCTATCTAATTTTTTCTGCAAGAACACATCCAGTTCGAATATTTGGTCTAATACTACTTTTGCATGATGGCTGCAGATCTCGTTAGAATGAATCACAGTCTCATAATGGCCTCTCGTTTGTGATTTTGTACTTCCAAAAAGCCTTTCAAATTTAAAAAAATTGCTGCTGATTTGCTGAAAAAAAGCAGCTGCACTTCACATTGGTCATTTGCTGCCTTATTTTGTTGAAGTAATATGACAGAGCAGTTGGCTTGGGTGAACTGTTGAAAGTTGTAAGGCTGCCTGTTATTTAGATGTAAGATATGTAAGTTCAAATCAAACAGATTTTTCAGACAAAACTGAGATTCTTCTTTGATCACGACAAAAGTATTATTTCAGTTTTTTTCAAGGGGTGGTAGTAGGAACAGCATTGGCTTTTATATCATATTCTTCTTTTACCATTATTTTCCCTCTGTAATTCCTTTAATTTCAATAGTATTACTCCTGTTTTACACTGTTGGGAGCTTTGAATTAGGCTGTCTGGGGTTATTGTTTTTTCAGTACTACTTGGAGGGAGGGCAGGTGTACTTTAGGGTAGTGGTTCTCAAACTTGTTAGACTCAAGGCACCTCTTGTTAGACTCAAGGCACTCCTGGAAAATGCCAACTCTTAGTTTTCACTCATTTTTTTTACTGTGGAAAAATAGTATAGCAGTTTTTTATATTGCAAAGAACTCGAAGACCACAACAGGCCAGAATTTTGTTAACACTATGGGTTCTTATTCAAAACAGCTGGGTTTATCTTGTGAATCATATTTGCACACCTAAAATGTTAATATTGCATGCTATCCTATGACACCCCTGAAAAGATCTCAAGGCAACCCAGGATGCCGCAACACCCTGATTGAGAATCACTGCTTTAAGGTAATGCCAAGCTACATGCTACTTGGTCTCAAAATTTTGGAAAGTAATTTCCAAACTCCCCCAGTTTTATTTTAGAAGAGATGATTCACTGAAAATGAAATTCATTTATGTATACAAAAAAACGGTGAATGCCACTTTAGGGTGCTGCATTTTCTTGTATATTATAATCTTAAGGGCGAGCTTGCAGCCTGTGCTGTTCGTTTTGTAATGGAGGATGTATTTTGGGAAAGGTCACATCATGACTTTCATGCATGTCATGAAACTACTCCATGGGGCTTGGGATATTCCTTCCTGAGATATTAACCTCCATGTTATATTTCTAGAGCTGTAATCTGTGAAGATGCTCAAGTTAAATTTATCTTAATATAAAAAAAGAGGGGCCTGGTGACTGGTGTAAGTCTGATACCTATCCAGTAGTTTAAGTCTGCTTCTCAACCTTGGTCCAAAATAGTCCAGGCCTGCTGACCTTGCCAGCAAAGCCTCTACTCCTAAACCCAGTGTCCTGCCTGTGCCTGTGAGCCAGGAGGCAAGGGGTGGGGCAGAGCACCTCCCAGACCCCTCCCCAAGCCATGGTCTTCACAGCTGGAGGGGCCAGTGCTGTGGGGACTTCCCCTCCCCCTTTTCTGCTGCCCCTGGCTGCCTGGCTGGGGCTCCCCATGAGTCACTGCCTCTCAGCAGTGTAGGGGGAAATAGAGTTCCCAGCCATGCCCCCCCTCTCCCTGCCCCAGCTAGGGTCTTTACAGCTGGGGGAGGGGGGGACATGTGGCAGGAGCTTTCCCTTATATTGTCCAGGGCCCAGGTGAAGACCCTAGCTGTGCAGACCCCAGTTCTGTCTGGGGGAACTAGGTCCGTAAGGTGGGGGCCTCCGCTTTTTCCCCCTCCCTCACTGCTGTGGCAGGGCTGGGGAGAGAGTCTGTGCTGGCTCCCCCTTCCTATGGCTGACAGCAGTGGGTTGGGGCTGTGCACCAGACCAGTCGAGGATGGTACCTGCTTGGCTGGGCTCAGCTGCCCTGCGCAGTGTCTGGCACTCTGGGAGGTACGCAGGAGCACCCCACACCTCCTGGTCTTGGCCAGTGCAGGCATCTCCCTGCCTCCCCCCACAAAGGGCAAACATGTTCCGTTTGCTCACCGTTCAATCTACACAGCCTAGAGAAACATGCATAGATTGGATCGCTTCTGCCTCTGGTTTTTTGAATGTCTGTATACTTAGCCCAGAAGTGCAGAGAAACCAAAGTAAAACCACATGCATTAAAGAGCCATTCTTGTTTCCAGTTAAGGTGACATTGCTTTTCTCTTCTACCCCCCTCCTAAAGAGAATCCTTCACAGTGCAGTCACCAAAATGTCTTTTTTTGTCATTTTCAGATAGAGAAGTGCTCAGTGGAGCACTTTCTATCATTCGTTGGCAGGCGTTCTTCATTTTCTGTCAGCTTTCTAGTACTGAGAACCATCACTGCCTGATACAATCAAAGACTAGGCAGTGGAAAGCTGCCACAAACAACACTCCAGCTTTGTAGCCATCGTTACTAATCAGCTCTCAAAAAGCCCTTGAATAAGATGATTGAAAAAAATATTGCTTGAATATTTCTGTAGATTTTTAAGCCCTTTGATTGTGTTTATTGAGAGCCATGATCTGTGCAAATAACCTTCCTCTGTTTTAACTCCCACCCGTTTGGAATCTCCTGTGTGATAAATAGCAAGGCTACTGCTCAGCATGTACCAACACCTGGGAATAATCAAGCAAAAATAACAGTGAGAAACTGCAGAGCGTCTGTTCTTGACATTAACTTTTCTCAGTTTGACAGACTGCCACCACCAGATGTTAGACTTACATGCCTTTTTTCCACTGGAGATGGTTGCTTTCCTGCTTCTCTCTTTGCCTCTAATAGCTTACATCAGTGCCCTTTAGAGAATTCATAAAAAACAATTGTGATACCACAGTGATGATCACTGAGAACTACCACTTTGCTATGCTGCCTTTATGATGATCAAACAAGAAGGGATAATTTAAAAAAATTGGAAACCAGAGCAATATTTAGGTTCTACATATTTTTATTATAAGCAAGGAAATGTTTGCGCTGGCAGAGAATCTAAGAACAGTCAAAAAATCATCTATCTCTCTACAAGTGATTTTTTTTATATTGATTCCACAGTACAGCAGTTCCATTTTTTTCTATAATATTTTCCATTTTTTTCTATAATATTCATGTTCTAGCCTTTTTAACCCAGTTCCTCGTGGCTGTAGTGTTCTGGTTGAGGTGTATTTTTAGTAAGTAAGAAAATTTGGACATTTATCAGCGAGTTGAGAGAAGCAAGTGAACAGTGCAAAATATTTGTAGCAAATAGGGTATTTGGGGGAGGGTGTAAACTGTTAAAAATGAATTTCATTTTTTTTTTCTTTTTTGGAATGCTTTGGGAATGGGAAAACAGTATCTCCCAATCTTGGCTTCATTGATTTACAACATTTGTTCTTTTTAGTGCCCCAGCAATAAACACGTTGTTTCCTCTTGCTTTGTGATAGGTGCATGCTATGGAAGAATGATGTCATCTGGGAAGCAGGAATGTGATCAGCTTTACAAAGCCATGTGAAAACTAGCAGCCAGGCAGTTCATTTAGCATTACTCTGTTTTATGAGGGCACAGACTTAGGTTTTTTCAGTACTTGCAAGATGGAGTGGAGGTTTCCACGTACCAGGTTCTTCTGCCTGGTTTCTCTCCAGCATGACACAGAGTATATTAAGAGCTCCTCTATTTTGTCCCTAGGGCACTTTATTCCATTAGAGGATTGGTGGAGTGGAGCTCTGCCATAATCCCCACACTAAGGTAGCAGGGCTCTATGCCGTGTAGTAGTTTGCTTCCACAAGGGAATTCCCTTCTGGCAAATTACAGTCGTAATCTGTGCCGTTTAGAATCAGTCTTTTCTCTATTCTCTGAATGAATAGGCATTGTTTTATGTAATGCTTTCTTGGTTCAGAGAATTTTTGCAGGAAGTAAGTGTTTTTCAAGGTCAGTTGACATTTGACTTACCTGCATGCTCTCAATTCCATACTACTATGCTTCCTTGTTTTTACTGTTGCCTATCTCTAAGTTTAAAGGTGGAAAGAGAAAAGTATGAGGTATGAAGATACTGTACTTTGTTTACATCCTTTTTATGCTCTAGTAACTCCATTTAAGTCTGTAAATGTATGCAGGTGCTAATAGGCTTTCAGGATTGGTGGATTGATTCAGTTGTTCATTTAGTTTTTTCATTTATATTTGCCTGCAGGGGGAAAAAAATCTTTAAAATGCGCAAGGAAGTAAATAGCATGTGTACAAGTGAGCTTTTGTATACGTAGATCATGTGGCTAGCTATCCAGAGGTAGATAATACAGTTTACATGCTAAAGCATACATGTGGATAAGTGTGGTTGCAAAATTGCAGGTAACATTTTAGGGTCTATTTTTAAAATACCGCCCCCCCCATAATTTCCCATGTTTTAACCCAGAAATATTATTAGTCCTAATATAATAACTATCTTAAGAGTTTGAATTTAATTACCCTACTTAACCCAATGTAACTGAGATCACAATTCAGGCAGTTACTTCTGAACTTAATCTGTTTTTCAGGCTTGCAGCCAGAATTCCTTTCCTTTTTGTTTATGACCAGTTAGGCCAAAGGTAAAAGAGGCAGTTTAAGGCCTTTTATATGTTTAGATTTCTGTGCGCAGCTCAGTGGTCCAATTTTTAGATGCACGAGCAGTGCTTAAACGAATAAAACTTTCTGCTTGAAGGAAGTCAGTCAACATTTTTCAAAAGGAAAGTTTTGAAATCATGAATATGCTTTCTGTGACTAAAGGGTATGGGTTGTAGCCGTGTTGGTCTAAGGACATAGGCAGACAAGGTTCTTTGGGTAAATATGATATCTTTTATTAGACCAACTCAAATAGTTGGAAAAAAATCTTTTTTTGCAAGCTTTCAGGCACAAACACCCTTCGTCAGGCTGAGGAATTAAATTAAATTAAATTCTGTGATTAAATGTTTATATGTGACATAAAGAATGCAGAAATTAGCATGGTTCCTCCAATTTTTTCCTTCTCTGGGTCTGCATTTGTCAAGTTGATTTTAAAAGAATAACCATCAATATGAATTTTGAACTGCATTGAGTGGCATTTACATGAAACATAAATCATAGCATCTGCTGCATGGCTTCTAGATGTCTTTGCTCCTCATCTTTGTCATCAGGGATACAGTACAATACAGGGACAAAGAATTAAAGACATTTTATTACAGAATTGACAACAGGAAATTTAGCCTTTTTAACATTCAGATGATGGAGGATGTTTTGGTGGAATTTTGGATCAGATGTGCCAAATGCACATTAGTTTATCATTTTAATGTACAACTGTGTAGAAGAGTCCTTCACAGATATAAACAAGAAACTGACACAGATGACTGGTTCAGCTGTTTAACTAGGAGCTCATTTCCTCCTTTTACTTCCTTTTTGTGTGACAAAGAGAATATTATGTCTATAGTAAAATACTGAGCTTTGAAATGCTTGGGGGTGAATATGGAAATGAGTCTACAGAATGGAAAAGACCTAAAAGAAAAATTTTAAAAATCCCCATCACACAGTAAAGTCTTTGCTAGGTCAAGCCTGAGTCCTCAGAACCCCACAGGATAGAGCCCCATATGTGGAAAATCTCTTGCAGTTTCGTCAAGCAGTGCAAAAATGTAGTGGTGTTTCTAAATCAACATACAAATAAAACGTATTGGCTAATAATTTTTGTTCTTGTAACTTGTATTTTGGTGACCCTTTACAGTTAGCTGGGTAGTTTTGATTTCTCTAAGGGTTGTAATCTTTGTTATTGCAAGGGCATGGATATTATTTTGTCTGTATATTATCAGCTGGGTAAGCCTAATGCACGTTAAATGCTTGGATGACAAGGGATCGTGTATGGTATATTGAGTATTTGAGTTGCACCACATACATAATTTCTTTATGGTGCACAGAGAAGTGTGGCATTCGTATGTCCTTGTGTGCTTTCAGAAATGTTTTTCTTGAAAAAAATGCAGTTCCTGTTTTTGAAAAATTAATTTCTATCCACAAATCACTTTTCTGCCAGAGCTAAGAAAAACAGTGGCTTTAATTCTTTATTATTTTCTGTTAGCAGTCTAAGGCAATGGGGCATATTCTTCCAGAACTTTAGTGTTTTCTTTTGATTAGCATGACAGATTTTCCATAATGAATGCTTCATGTGCCATATGAATCTACATGCCAAAAGAGGTCCTAATGCAAGGTTGAAATCACCTCACAATGTACTTGAATGCTTGCTTGCACTGTAGCAGAGTTTTAAGCAAACTCATGTTCTGTTCTATTTTGTTCTAATCCAAGCACCATTATAGTAAAATTGTCTGTTGTTTTCAGGTTGATCCCCTGTTTACAGTGCCTGCACCTCCACCTCCGATTTCCAGCAGTATCACACCTCAGATTCTGCCTTCCTACTTTTCCCCATCTTCATCCAATATTGCAGCGCCAGTCGAGCAGCTTTTGGTACGGACTCGTTCAGTGGGTGTAAACACTTGTGAAGTTGGAGTAGTAACAGAACCTGAATGCCTTGGACCCTGTGAGCCTGGCACCAGTGTGAACTTGGAGGGAATTGTGTGGCATGAAACCGAAGAAGGTAAACTGCATTTTCCATTCACGTCATATATTACATACAAATATTATAGGGTCTCTTGTTCTGCTTGTTTCTGTTGGAGTATTACTTGGAGGTGGTTCGCTAGTCTATTCAGATACTGTCATCTGTAGTGTCAGTCCCAGGCTTATAGATACGTTGGAGAGCTATTCATCTCTTTTAAAGAATCCTGTTAAGGCATTATGTTTATTGACTTTATACAAGAGCAAAGGATCTTTTTGTCTTAGTGTTGAGCATTATTAATTTATTTTGACCAAACAATTAACTATATCCTATGGTATTCAGTAAAACATAATCTTAAAGATTCACTAGCAGAATAGCAGAAATGTATTACAATAAAACACTTTTGTTTAAATGGGTGCCTTGAGGAACAAGTACGTTATGTGAATGTTTGTGTGAGTGGCACAAATGAACACTAGAGCTGAATTATTCTAGATCTCACATACTATATTTTGCTATAAAGCTACTATGTAGCAATCTATAAAAATATTCAGGTTTTTGTTGTGAGTTCTGTTTGCATGTTGTTTGTTTCAAACATTTTAAGAAGAAAACATTTCTGAAAGGTGGGCTTTGTTAAAAGAAGAAATGGAAGCTAAATCCAACTAATTTATCTAGAATACTTAGAAAAAGGTTAATCAAATAGAGATGCTGTATACTTCATACTGATTGGTTGGTGATTTGGAAAAAGGTAAAGAGAGAGAAGAAGATGGTGTCATAGGCAAATTTTTCTATTTTGATTTCCAAAACCTCATTATTAAACCATGAATTTCCTGTTGTTGATGAAAAGAACCCTAAAAAAAATCCTGCGTGTGTACTTCAAACCACTGCTAATTTTGATTATCTAACAATAACAAGGGATCTCCTTAGTTAAAGCTACACAAAGATCTGCTTGTGATATTCTATCCTGTTTGTTTTGAGGTGTATTAAACTGTAGTGGTCTAAATTCCTCTGCAATGAAAACCAGATTATTTACAAAACTACATAATGAAAGCATACAACAGTGCATCAGCTGGTGATAAATACCAACATGCTTGAGACATATGCACAACAGCATTTGGTCCTTTGCAATGATATATAAGACTTCACCAAAATGCTCTACTGTCCTTTGAAAAATCAATATACAGAGTCAGATTTACTTGCTTTTATATTCTCTCATCCATCCATCTTTCACTGTCTGTAGGTCTACAACAGATTCATAAGGTAGATTGATCCTTTTAAATTGTTTTCAAAGCACAGTATAAATTCTGTTTTAAAATGTCCCGGCAGAGATGACTGCCCTTAGTAGCTTCAGTCTTCGCTTGGTTGGCCTGGATTAACCAGTGTTGGAATGTGTGGGTGTTAACTCTGGTGACATGAAAGAATAGGAGCTGTTAATAGTGTTATTCTTGCAAAATAAAATAAACTTCTGACCCCACTGAATTTAAGAAGCCCTTGTTAATGGTTTGGACCAAACATGAACTATGCTGTCAAGGTCCAACACACTGGCAAAGGTAATATTCCATCTGCATTTTTATCAGTGTTCTGGTTTAAAATACGTTGTCATTTAATAAAAATTAATCTCCTGATATCATTAATCTTTTCCCACCCACCCACTAGGAGACTTCTAGAACAACTGGGGAAGCAATGAAAAACTGCTTTAATGACCTTTGAAAACCTTTGCTTCTTAATATAGGCATCCAGATATTACACAAGAGTATTCTAGGTGTAAAAAATTACAACACTAGTTGAAACAGGATTTTAAAATGTTCAGTTTCAGCAGTGTAGGTGGAGTAACATTATGTGGAAAAAATCAAGGTAATTGGGTTGATTCTGTCTAAAAGAAATTATCATCCTTAAATGGAGAAATTGCTATGATGTGTGGATATTTTATTACTCTTTCCAAAGGTAGAGAATTACGCATAACTGTGTTATGGAATATTGCCCTAGAAAATAGTTTCCATTATGATTTAGCTGAAATTCTGGGGACATATGCATGCATGTATTTACCGGTTTTAAAATTTGCTATTTTTTTCTGAAGATCTGTATAATAGCAAATATGAATCTTTGTGCACTGAATTTTGTTCGTGTCCTTTCATGAATACAAGCTGGCCTCTAATACATGGGTGTTTATCCAGGATAACTTGATTGAAGTTACCCAGAATTTCCAGCAGCATAGCTGAGCTCAGAATCTGGCTGGTTGTTTATCATGCCCGGTTGAGATTTGAGTTTCTATTGTAGCCATTGTCCCCATTCCCTTGCTCCCTTACCTCTGCCTCAAACATCTCCATGTTCTACCCCCTACCCCCCTTCAAACCCATTAAAAAAATAAAATAAAAATGCAAACCATGGCTTTGCAAGGCCCAGCAGCAGAATTACAACAATCTAAGATGTGAGAATTTCTGACCTTTGTCCAAGTTCTAATATATTTGTTTTATTTTGCATGTGATCTAGCCATTTGGTAAGATGAATCGTTTGGTGATTAGAATGTGCTTGTAGGATGTCTGCATATCCTGTAGCATATGGGAACTATGAACCAAATGTGTGTGCTGAGCAGCTTTCATATGCTGCAATAACTAGCAGTGGGAATGGAAACAGAGGGTATGCGGTGGTTATAGCTATAATGAGAACAGTACAGTGGGTTGAGAGAGATAGGATTAGATATTTTATTTAGGGTTCGTTACTAAACTGGATGCATGCTTTCATAGAATTAATGTGTACTTGTGAATGAATGTTTTGAACATATCAAGTATTTGAAATAACTGGTTCCTTTTTAGGGTCATTACCCTAATTGTCATATTCTGCTGCATTTATTCTTTTCTTCAGGGTTATAAGGAGGATCATGTTGGCTTTTATTTTTCCTGTTTACGAAGTAACGGGTCCAAAAGAAAAAGCATATTGGATTTCAGACAGAAGTGTGGCTGAGTTTTTGTAGTATTTTTTCTTTTTTTATTTATCTCAGGTTAATCTATCCAGTCATTTTTGATCAGAAAATTGAATAAACAAGACCATTTTTCCTCAAAGTGTTTCAATTTTAGGCTGTATAATGAGAAGCTGGTATCTGAAGTCTGTCACGTTTTATTATGGGACTTTAAAATTAAACAATTTTATGATTTTACAAATATAATTGTCTGGATATGCTGCTTATCATATGGGCACTTCTCAAATGTGCTGTGTGTTTATTTTTCATGCAGGTACTGTAGGCATTTAGTGTTTTTAATATGCAGAGCATGCTTTTTTGTCTGGGACTTGGAATGTTTTCAATATGTTATTAATGGTTGCGGAGAAAAAAAAGGAGAATGAAAGGACTAGTCGAGGCTACTTTCTAGAAGTGGAATGAAGGAATAGTTTATAGGCAAGTCAACCTGAAACTTGGCAGCTGATGTGATACTATAAGCTACCATTCAGCAGTAGTAAAAATCGCTTACATAAAACAGCCTGGTAGTGTTAAAGTGTGTTTTTTTGCTTGTGTGTTTTATCTATCACAGGATATTTTCTCTAGAGCATGTGTGTATTTTGAAATTTAGAAATACAGTTAATCAGGTACTTGCTAAATTAAGTCATCTGCTTGTAAAATGGTTATAGAGTGCATAAATGTAATAGGATGCTTAGATTGAACAATGGGTTTGAAAAGGGATAACCACTGAGGAACTTTCAAAAGTAGGTAGACATTGCTGCTGGTGTTGTTTGTGATTGTCATTGTTGTTATTATTTTGTTTCTTACACTCAGTTGCCCTGGGTCATGTTAACTGCATCTAGTAATGGAATCAGTCTTAAGTTGTAAGAAGTACTTGTTATAATGATGACTTATTTGCTTGAAAACTGCTTGGGAGACCGCCATCATGCACCTTGTTGCCTTCGAGTGAGAACATATGTGCTGACCGACAGTTAAGCCAGCTAAACTTTTTTAAGTGGACTTAACTGTCAGAGCATACACGCATATGTGGAGCAGAGGCGACTTACACACAGCACAAGATAATGTACCTCCGAGGTATATTATTTTGAGTTACGTTACTTAAGTCAACATAGCTCGCAAGATAGATGCCACCACATGTGTATGTTTTGATGTGGCTTAAACCAACTTACTTAAGTCAATTTAGTAGTTAAGTCGCCTTAGTAGTTACGTTGACTTAGTATGTGTGTTACACACCCTTTTTGTGCAAAACAAGCTGTCAGATGGTAGTGTTCAAGTTCTCACATTTCTGGATCGACATTCTTCCTTCCCATATAGATTGGATAAATTTGTTGTTGTCATTAGATAATAAATAATAGAGAAATGAATTTATTTTCAAGGTGTTGTGTTACCATCGTTGCCTTTTTTAGAGTTGTTCTAAATATAAGCCCTAAGACTTGGAGGTTTGTTGTTATTTTATTTTGCAGATTCTTATTAGAGAACTAATTTGATCTGCACTGGAGTCTTCAAAAATTATTCTGGAAACAAATTTGCCATAAGTTTGCAGAAATACACAGAAATTGAGACCCCCCCTTGGCCCCTTAATTTACCCCAGTGTGCCTAAATCTGTTATGGGTGGCTTTTCTGAGTTCCCATGTCCATATATTTTGTATGTAAGCATATTTTGAAAACTTATCTACTACATGAGTTCTCTCTGTAGTCCTGTATAGCTTTGGTTTTGCAAACTCTATTTAAAAGAGCACAATCAATTTGAAATATGTTTTTCAACCTATTTAATTTTCCCTCCTTTCACAAACGTTTCTCTCTCTCTCTCTCTCTCTCATATGCAAAACATGTATGGGAAACTCACAGATACAAAGGACCAGTTCACTAGATCATAATGAAGCAGGGGAGCTTACACTGCTGAAAAGAGTATCGAATACAAATAGTAGAAAGAAATGTGTTTTTGTTTTCATGTTTTGTTTTTTGAAGAAGCATAGATTTTTCATGATATTAGACAGAAATTTGATTAAGTTACCCATGTTCAGTAATTTCTCAGTGATGTTCAATCCCAAATTATTAAGTATTGCAAGCTTTTCTTGTTCTTACTCATAGTGCTATGCACAGGCGTTAGAGGGAGCACTTATTGCATTTAAAGACAAACTTGAGAGATCTACTCATGAAGTATTTAGTACGAGAAATAACCATATTTACTTGAATATAAGACAAGCCACCCCTCCCATCAGTATGGGAAAAACAGCTCCTTGTCTTATATTTGCATATAAGGAAACCTCATTAAATACATTGTCTATCATTAAATTGTGGCCCAAAGCAGCATGTGGTCAGTAATGGAAACCAACTATGAAGTTGATTAAATACAACCAACACTTATCATGGATATAAAACACATGGCCTATGTCAGGCAACCATACTGATGGGAACCTACCCCGAGTATAGGTTGGTACAGCTCATCTGAATAAGTTATGTGGCAGTGCCCATTGTGCTTAACCCTTCTCAGTGTCGACTCTTTTTTCAGTGTGCGCTACATTGGTGAGCCACTACACTAAATACATTTTTACTTCCTTTTTGCTCCCACAGTTGGGCTGTGCCTTTCTTTCCCATTTCTAATGATTCCTGTTTCTTCACCAGCCTTAAAGTGTCTGGCAAACATCACTAAACAGGGCCCCAAACAGTTCACCCAGAATCCCTGTATCACCCCCTTTCCCAGATTGTCGCATATAATCAGTGTGGCCCCACTTTCCATGAGGTGAAGCCAGATCAGGTTCCCTTGTACCTCATCTGCATATAAATTTTTGGAGGATCCCAGGACTTGTGACAGAACATCTAGTTCCAGTCATGAGTGGGGGCTAATTAATACATGGCTTCTTTGTGGGGGGTATCTGGAGTACACACACATACTGAGCAGTGCTGAGCTATGGAGTCAGTATGGTTTGAAATGCTGCTGGCTCTGCTGAGGCCCGACCCAGTGAACTGTATGGTAAACCATGAGCTTTTTGGTTTTGGACTAATGTCATGCATAGTTTGTGTTGGATATAAATTGGTATAAAAGTGCTGCTTAAAAGTGTGTCCATGTGCCTCAGCGTGAGGGCTTTGTAGAGGAGTCCCTGTGCTGAGGCATGTGGAGATGGAAGCAGCCAGTATCTGTGCTAAAACTTGGAGCAGCTTAAAAAATGGTAAGATGTATCAATTCTGGACAAACGAAGTACCCATAGTAATTTGCATATATATTGATTTCAAAGTATTTTCCAATTTGCCCCTCATTTCCATGTGCTCAGGGAAAGCAAGGTCTGACATTAAGGGTGGGAGGGGGCTGTAGGGGGAAGAAGATCAGGGAGCCACCTGAACACCTCGCCCCCAATTTATTTTCCTTACTGTAGTAGTCAGAGGGAGGAACAAAAGCAAGGCAAATCTCCAATAAAGATTCTATACCTGGAAAACTGTAACAAATTGATACATTTTCCGTATATCAAATCTAATTATTGGGGCACCATCTTACATTTAGGATCATCTCCTATTTGAGTAAATATGTCATACTGCTCCATGTGCTGCAAAGGGCTCTGGCCAGGGCACAGGGTGCCTCACACGGTGATAGCCTGTGTGCTGAGCCCCTCATGCTGAGGCACACTGTGCAACAACCAGCTGTAAAGTAGCTGGCTGGGGCGCAGTGTGCCTTGAGACAGAGGAGCAGCCAGCCTGGGGATGGATGCTCCCTTGTGTCCAAGTGCCTCAGCATGAGGGCTCTGTAGCGAAGTTCCCGTGCTGAGGCATGCGGAGATGGAAGCAGTTAGTCCAGGGCTGCCTGCTCCCCCATCTGGAGATGTCCTGCTCCCTGGCTGGCTGGGGCACAGGGTGCCTCATTGCCCCCCACAGTCTCTACCACACCACATGGAGCAGAGGTTTCCCCGCACTGAGGTGCACAGAGACGAGGAAAGGAGCCAGCCCCGGCCGCAGTGTGGCTCAGTGCAGGGGCCACGCAGTGGAGCCCCCCATGCCTGAAGCATGGGGAGACAGAGGAGCACCCAGCCCATGGTTGGCTGCTCCCCTTTCTTGAAGCACACTGCACCCCAGCTAGCCAGGGAGCGGCTGGCTGGGCTGCAGGGTTCCTCAGCACAGGGACTCCACAGTGCATGGGGGCAGGGGAGCGGGCAGTCCAGTGCTAACCGCTCCCCTGTCTGCACATTTGTCTCACCACACAACACTTTGGAGTGTTTTGTGCCATTTTTGTTTTAGGGGTTTGCTATTGGGAAATCCCAGTAGCAAATTTTACTCCAGCCCTGTTAACTAGCAGTGCAGCAAATGGTTTAATGTGCAACACATGCTGTTTGTGGCACTGCAAAGAGGTTTGCAGTGCCACAAACTGCACGTACGTGCACGTCTCGATCTGGTCAGTGGGTTCATCTACACGTGCTATTAGCATGGAGCACCTGTTGGGTCAGAGCAGGCCTGGCTGGCAGGGGACTTGGGGGCTCAGTCTGCCAGCCTGGGGCAGTTCCTGCCTGACTCATCGTGCTACAGAGGGGCTGGCTGGAGCACGAGGGTGCTCCAGTGCAGGGACAGGTGACAGGGAGCCCCTGCACTGATGCACCCTCATGCCCCAAGCAGTTGGGTCAGCATCTACAGATGCGTTGCTGAGCACTAAAGAATTCTGCCGCAGGATAGTACTTGTATTTTACATGTGTAGACGTTGAGGTATTGTAGACATTGAGGCTTTACAGAGGAGCTAATTAGGCAGCTACACAGTAAACATCTCATGTAGATGTGCCATGTAAAACAAAATCAGACCACAACTTTTCTTGAACACTAGGGTTTGCTTGGTTCATTATACAGATACTTAAGGCATCTGCTTCAGCATCTCAGTGTACAAATTACTGAGAATGATCCAGGCCATGTATAAGACCAAGATTAATTTTTGTTATGCAACATCTGGATAATTGCATACCTTGGGATTACCCCCCAAGGCTGGAATTTGTAATTGGCTAAAAATTAGTGGGCACCATGGGCCTAGATGATGGAAAGAACAGTGTAATATAAAAGCAAACATCCTTTGTTATAAGGTGTCGATGCAAAACAGGGATACTCTAGTAATTCAGTACAGTGCTTTTCAAACTGAAAGATTTAAAAAAAGTGTGGTTTTCTTTTATTATTTTTTCTCTTAAAGATGATCTAAGGTTTCTTTGTTTGTTTTCTTTAAGTAAGTTGGATCTATCCCTTTTTTACTACTCTCTGTATAAACAAGGCCTGGAGCAAGTGGTGTTGATTTCTTTTTTTTTGCTTAAAAAGTTCCTTTCTTACAGTTTTCTTCTTTTTATTGTTTTATTTTTAGCCTGAAATGCCAAAAATAGTGTAACAGCAAGAGCCCTTCTGTGTCTCTTACAGCTATATATTTTGACTTGTCATAACTTAATTGACAGGGTAGCATGCTGACACTTTTACAAAGATGTCCCTTTCCAAAAATGTTTTAAAAAGTCATCACAGCAGACTAGAATTTTTTCCCCCTCTCAGTTTCAGACTGCTCATGTTTATTATTCTAGTTCTTGCAGTGTTTTCATATTAGACTAGACCTGAACATGTAATTGGAAAATTTTTTTAAAGTGGTGACCATTTTTTGATTTATCTCCCCATGCTACATTATATATATATCACAAATAACTGGTTAATCGCACAATAAATTTAGACCAGTTGCAGTACAAAGTAAAACCTACCACAAATGCAAAGTAATTATCACACAACTGGTTAATTGCACAATAAATTTAGGCCAGCCATAAGTACAAAGTAATTATCACATGATAAAGATGACTATCCAGCTATAAAAAGAGCCAATCAGCTACAAAGTTAGTGCTTGAAAATATGTAACAACTCTATGGCTGGTTTCTAACCAGTTTTAATTTGAACATCTAGCACGGCCCTATGATAAAAAAAAAAAAAAAAGCTAAACTAGTCCTTCTGACCCACAGCAACAGTGGTTTCTTTTTTTTCTTGTAAAGGAAACCTGTAAAGTTAAGTATCTACAAAATGACTATAACAGCATTATTAATAAGTTCCCATTCAAAATATTGCCTCTCATTAGTGATTATAAAGGTGGCAAATCTGTCATTTCATTATGTAGAGAACATTGCTTAATGTGTATCTGTTGCATATATCCTGTATGTTCATTTTCATAGTTTGTGTATCACTTTTTATCCATTTTGTTGATTCATATTGATAGACACAGTTGTAATGGTTTACAGAACGTAGCCACAGTTTTTACTGACTGTAGTTGAAATAACTGATCAAGAACATCCAAAGTGTTTTATTTAGTTAGGGTAGTAAAGGCCAGCTTGTTTAAGGGAAACCAGCAAATGCCACTTTTCACAGCTCAGTGAGAAGACTAAGTGCGGCTATCTGGGTATAACCCAAGGCACAGAATGTGAAAAACTAACAAATTCCAGACAATGCTCACATAAAAAGCTCCTTCTTGCCAGACTGCTGGAGAGCAAGACTCCCAGCACTGCTTGTACATACAGAGAAAATTATTCCTCGTTCAAACAAACATATGGGGGTGGGGAGGGTGCAGAGAAAGAGGAAGGAGGATAATTGAGGTTGGAAACATTGGCTTGAAGCTATTTGAGCACGAAACTGAGCCTGCTCCAGCAGTGAGGTTATGAACAGTGAAAGAGTTGATTTTAGACCAAGAAGCCAATCAGAGCTCAAAAGTAAAACCACAACAGCAGCAGATTTTTAGGGTTGACACCATTTCAGTGCAAAGTACATATAGCTTGAGTCCACATTTGTTACCTGTTATTTACAGAAAAGTATCTGCAAAGTAAGTTTTTTATATATGTAAAAGCATTTTTTTAAATTTAATAAATACACTCAGAGTGAGGAAAGCCCACCTAGCTTGTCCCAGAGATGATCCCTACCATGGTACTGTTATTCTGTAAGAATTTGACTGTCTCGGATTTCCTTCAGAAATGTCCAGTTTTGTTTGTTGCAGGTATTGGGTTACAGCAGTGTTTTCCCAACCTTGTGAGTTACACCCAGCCATAGAAGCCGCCTGTAGTCTTGGGCTCCTCCAGACTTCAGCTGTCACCACCGCTTCCCCTACCGCTAATTGCCACTGGAGTAAGGGAGCACAAGAGAATTGGAACTGAGGGAAGCGGCAGCACCTGAAGAATGGGGAACGCAAAATAACTGGTGGCAAAAGAAGAATCAGTGCCTGAAGTGTGTGTGTGCGCATGTGCGCGCATGCACGGTGGTGGGGGTGGGTGTTGTCTATTGTCATCATCATTCATGCAGGTCCCAACTTGGGAAAGTTTTTGCCTTCTCCCTACCCCCTCCTCACTCACTCCCAAGAGGGGCACACTCCCCAGTTTGGGAAATGCTAGGTTACAGTATGCAAGAGAGAGAGAAACAGATTTGGTCCCCCTTGCTGCTGGAGTGCACATGACTACAGATCACAAAACACCAAAAAATGGGAACTTTCTTTTTTTTTCTCTGTCTCATGTCTTTTTGGCCATATGGTCAAAACCTGCTAAAAAAGAGCAGGGTTTAGCCCAGAGTTTTCAATGTATTAAATTTTCCAGTTGTTTTTAGGCTTATGAATTTTGGATTATTAAACATATAGTAACTGGTTACTAGTTAAGAACTGTAGCTGGCAAAAGAAAATCCGAAGACGGTAAGGAGAAAACAATTAACAACTTTAGGAGAAGTTTGAATTCTTTGGCCTCCAGGCTGGCTAGGAAATTCCAAGATTATATTTCTGTCCTAGTGGAAGAAAGATAAAATTGACTGTGAAAAGAGGGAGAATATCCACAGAAGAAAAGCCCGAGGGAAATGGCTTTCTTGATTTGAACTGAAAAGCTGGGTCTAGTTTATTAAATGGAGTAGCGCAAAGAAAACCTCGGTTGAAGTTCATCACTTTCATATCCCAGAACCTCTCCAGATTTATGGAAAAAATATAAACAAAACAATTTTAAAAAATGGAGTGTGCTTTTCTGTATTACTAGATTCATTTTATTCCTCTGTTGTAAAGAAGCATTAACTAACTTTAAAGATGTCTGTGGTAATATTAAAACAAAGGGTCTGCTTGGATTTTCTTTCAACTTTACTTTTATACATACTTTCAAATCTCATGTAGTTTTTTAATGAAAATAAATACAGAAATGGGAGTATAGATTATTAGTAGTTCTTGGACTGGGTTTGTTGTCCCTTTCTAATAAGTAAAGAGATTTTTTTCAAAACACTTTTTTCCCATGTACTTTGCAGCTGTAAAATCTTTGCTAACTAGTTCCTTTTTCATGGAAAGTCAAGGATATCATGCATTTGATATTTTTCTGTGTTTAAATAGTTTTATTCATTCAAAATCATCCACAGGATGTATTTTGTTTGTTTGTTTACATTTTACCATACCAACTAGGTCAAGGTGTCAAAAAGACCCCAAGTGACCTGACCTTAACACTGAAAACAATGGCTCAGAGAAACTTAGTTTCAAACAGAGTCAGTTCCTGAGAAATCTTCCGTTAATCTAGAATGTAAAAATGCAGCTTAAACTTCTGTCCTTACATAGGACAAAGCTTTTCATTAGGGTTTACTGCTTGTTTGCTTTCTCTCGCAGGGATTGAACCTAGCTCTGCTCATGTGCTTTTGTCTAAAAAGGAGCTTCCATTCAAATAGAGCTGCCCTTGCAGAGCCTGAAGCTATGTGACCCCTGCTCATTTGGAGGACTTAGAGATGTAAAGGAGAATGTCAGCTTTCATTAAAAGAGGATGTTTTCCAGGCTGTTTTCCTTAGGAAGATGGAATGTGATGGAAACCTACAGTGTCACAGATTTTTCTTTAATATTAATTTATTTTACCAGCTCCTTCCCATAACTGGCCTTTGGAGCTCAGAAACATCATAAGGTCTTTGGGGCCTTAGCTTTTTTTTAAAGAAGGTTCATATCTTCAGAAAATAGCTCAAACCACCATTGGAGCCACTTTATGCTCTTTCTTGCCAGCATCTGAGTCAGGTGCTCTGTGGACAAGACAGCATGACCTCTGGCTATTAGGAGGGGTAGCTCAGTAGGTGACTCATCATGTGCTACTGGACTAAGCACGCAGCTGAGAAAAAAGGAGATTAATCAAAGGTTAGTAAGTCCAAACCTTGGGGTATGAAGTTAGACACCAAAATCTAGAGAGATTGAAAATCAGAAGTTTACATGGAATGCTTACCACCTTTGAAAATCAGATCAGTGCTAAAATGTGGACTAGGAGAGTAAAGTTGGAAAATGTTGACTTAAACCTGTCTGTCTGGTTTCCTCTTATCATATAAAGGGGATAATACTTGCCTGCCCCATAGGAGTGGTTAAAAGCAAGAATTTAGTATTTGTAAATATGCCAGATTATCTATATAACCGTACATTGGCCTTGCAGTAAACCAAAAGTTGACAGCTATGTGCAGACACTCTCACAGGTAGCTGTGCTCCATTTTTTTTTTTTTTGTGGATGGCTTATTAAGATGGAAGCTGAACATGAGCTTTGAAATGTGTTTCTAACAGTTTCATTTCCAATCATCCAGTCTAGCAAGGAATTGTTTGAAACCATATCAGCTGGCACCAGGTTTAAACACAGTTCGTCAGCAACTTCCGGTGTGGAAACACCATAATGGAGCAAAATAGTTCTCCCCACAAACATAAGTGCAGGTCTAAGAGCATCTTCATAGTGCTTCAAACTTTTTGCAAGCCAACACTCAGAAGTCCAAGGCTCCTACTTAATTAGCACAGTGCACTCTACTAACTCGCCCCGCTGCAAATTACCTACAAGTAACTGAAACAAAATCCTGAATTCTTACTTGGCAGTAGTTTCTTCAATTTTCTTCAATCTTCAATTTTCTGCTTGCTCTGAAAGTTGCTCTATTGTATTACTTTTCAGTTTTTCTTTCTTTAGAACAGCTTTGAAGGCCTCATCCTCTACTTTGTTGAAGGGAGGCATTTGTTTCAAACTACTGGCTAGAAAAGCAGTGGGCTTACGATGGCAAAACCTATGTTTTGCTTGACTCTTGTGCCTTACTACTACCTCTTCTGTCTTAACAGTAGAAATGAGTTAGTGAAGTATTTCCATCATTTATGTCTGGGTATCTGAACAAAGGTTTTTCCACAAGAATAGGCAGAGTTTCTCCTTCAGATAAAGATTAAAGGTGGCAAATGATTACACATAGACATTTGGATTGAAGACTGATGTTGGTGGGGGTTTTTTGAAACAAGAAACAGAAACTGAAGTTAACCAATTTCTCTGTGCTTATCTTGATTATGCCAGACCAAGTGGTCTTATTAGATTAGTAGAAGCAAGGTTGGGGGGGGCCTTCACAGGGAAAAGAGTAATTCCAGGCCTGGTTGCTCCATGGGTGAAGGTGGTGATTGGGTTACAAACTGTTCTGTCGGTCTAGACAAGAAAGTGACAGGAAATAAGCTAGAGAAAATGTTTTTGTATCCCTAAAGCGTTATCTTAGAGCAGCACAGTTAGTAATGCTGTTGTGTGAAGCAACCTCCATTTGGACAGACAGCTTGACTCAGGCAAAGCTGCTAATTTGTTTTCAGCTTCAAGGAGATTTAGAGTCTTTGCATCCTTGGCAGTAGCACACAGTGTAATTGTTTCCCTCTCCTTAATCTTCAGTCTAGTTGCATTGGCTTACTGTAGCTAGGAAAGGCTGGAATGCTGACTGAATGTACTGCACCAGATTCCTCCCTCTGAAAAAGAGGACTCAGTTGCCTGGAAGTCTTCTGACTATTCTGCAAACACACCAGTCTTTTTGTAGTGGTACTGTTACAAAACCCTGCACAGAAAAGAAAAGCAATCCAGTTAGTGGGTAGGAAAGGAGGTGACAGCATTGATGTTCTTGTGCTGGCAACATTTCCTAATTTATGCTAAAGTGTATTGCACATAGGGGCACTCTCTAAATAACACGTTTGCTTTCAGTTACAGTGCATTTCTATTCCTCATTTCCACAAAACTCATTTTATACTCCTATAATTTAAATATTTTAAAAACCTAACTGAATACTGAGAGGTTTGTTTGTGTTCCATTATTCACAGTTTGGCATTATTTGTAAAGAGCAACTGTTTACATTTCTAGGATTTCTGCCATTACATACCACTGGTCAGAATTCTAGCTAGACTCACCCAAAATAGAGTCTTTTGAAACAGGGATAGAGCATATCACTGACCAGTTCAGTTATTTAGTCAATCCAGTGGTAAAGCTTGGGTCAGCCTTGAAGGGTAAATTTCATTGCTGGGATACATTCTTGGCTATGAATGAATGCATGAATAATTCTTGCTTTGAACCTTAAGATGCACAACAGACACAATAACTCTTGAGCTGAACTTTACAAGCAGAGCAGGCTGATTTATGGGCAGCTGTTGAAAATGCTTCTAGTCAAATTATTTTTGAATCTATGAATTAAGAACCTGCAGTAAATTAATTACTATATATTGGTGGAGTGCTGGGTTGTCAAAAGCAGTGCAAGACTTTATTTTTAATTTATAAATTAAAAACTTGTAGTAGATTAATTAATGTATATTGATGTAGTAAATTGCATCAATGATTTGAGAATAACTTTCAGTTTGATATTGGAGGAATCAAGTTAAGACTGTCTCCTGATCTGTGATAGTGTCTTGGCTAAGTGCCTTTTTCATGATGGAGAAGAGAACATTTTTTCTTGATATTCATTGTTGTGATGGTTTGTCTAACTTTTGCAGTGCTGGAAGGTATATTGATCATCCCAAGGCATCCTGTCCTATTAAAGTTGTATCGTGGAATCTGTTTTTAAGCAGTCCTTCTAAAAATTAGTTGCAAAAGAAGCAATTTGCTTGTATTTTCTAATAGTTAACAGGCCAAGCAGATGGTAGAGCAGACCTGAAATAGTATGTTTGGCTGCCTGCCACCATGAATTTTGATTTGTATGGATATGTAACAATTTTATTTTTTCCCCTTTTGGAAGTGCATGCCTGTAAGTCTTGGGAAAATTAATCCTTGGTTTCCTGTGAAATGTGCACTTGTAAAACAAATGTTGTAGCAATGTGCCGTGCAGACCCTGCATTGTGTCAATTAGGAGGTGTGACATCAGCAAACTCCATAAACTGTCAAAGGCTAGAGTAGTCTTCAAAAGCATCAACTATTCATGGCTTTTCAGAAAAGAAATAAAAAAATGACAGCATTTAGAGCCACAATTCACCACAGTTGTATTGTTTGATTCTCCTCTTCAAAAGGGCTGGCATTATTATTTCTGCCATAAACACAGCTTGTAATTCTATTTGACCCAGATTACTTATGAATGTGAAATAAAACAAAGCATTCATGTGTGTAAAATTTACACACAAAAAACAAGTGTGACTCAAAAAACTTGGGCATGTAAAAAAGTTAATGTTTCACAGAGAGAATAAATCAAACTTAATTCAGCTTTAATATTTTCTAATGCTTCCCTTCCCAAAAAATTCCATCAGAAAAACAGTACTTAAACATTTTATATCTGTGATATTGATGCTGATATTGTCACTAATTATAAGCCAAGAGAGCTATATTTAACAGTAAAATACGCTAGGGGTTTAGCACATGACAGACAGCTTGGGTCATAGTTCTTTTCTACAGTTTTTTTCCCCTGGAAATTTAGAGAACTCAGATTCTCCCTGTTCCTCATTTGAATTTTTGAGATCAAAAGGCCCTTCCTTCAAAGAACTTCATGTTGTTATTTAAATGGTAATTGGCTCTCTCCTCAGTTTGACTATGTGCATTTCAAGTTTAGTAGGTTTTGGACTTTAATTATTTCAGTTTTGTGTTTATAATAGAGAGGGTGATTTAGGGACTGACAAAGACTAACTACAAATTTGGAAGCTAGCTGCTTGTGGCAGGAATTGACAACTTTTGGGAAGGCACAAAAGTTTTTTGAGAAACATATGTTTTTAAATACACTATTCTGCTTTTCTAATTGTCTTCTTACCATAGAGTTTCACATCTGGAGTGGTTTGCTCACAGACAACTGAATATTTTCATGTATTATGGACATAGTAAGCACAAACCATGAGATTTGATCAAATCAATTGCCTTGAAACATTTGGTCTAATGTAATAATTTCTATAGTGTTAAAACCTAGACCACAGATCTTTGGATCTGCTACAGATAGTGTTTAGATAACATTTATTTGTAAATGTTTTATATTGTAACTCAGTGTACAGACTTGTGGGGAAAAATGATAGTGCTGTAATTTTAGAAGTTAGACACAGCGGGCATTTTCACGTTATTTCCTTCGTCACTCAGCCAAGTTGGACTTCTATCCCATTGTTTTGTAAGCTCCATTACCTTCAATTCAAAGCAGTTGTTTGATGAAGAAACACATGAGCTTTTACAATGAAGTATCTGTTGCCCAGGAAAGACTAAAATGTTTTTGCTAGCAAACATATTGACAAAATAAAAAGAGGGAAATTGATCTCAGAAAGCCTGAATGGGAAGTTGAAAACTAGCTGTATTTCTTGTATTTGGCAAGTCAGGACTTGTTCTATTAAAAAGAAATACATATGGAAACAGACACCTGCATTTGTATTAAAACACATCTTCATAATAAATGTTCAATAGAACCCTGACGACTGGGACAGTCAGAGAAATTTCTATTGTAAATCCAAAAAAGATAATGCTGAGTTCTACTTTTAAAAAGGATATAGCAGCTATCAATTCTAAAAAAATGAAAGTCCCAATCAGTGACATAGCATTATTGTGTTGGGCACATCCACTGTTTCACGATCATCTTGATTGGATCTTCCTATTGTTGTGTTCATTCTCATTTGGGTGTAGACCACCCAGCAAATCTAACTTGTAGCCTCCTTTCCCTCCTCAAACCTGTGGTGCATGTGTATTCATGTTTTTGCTTTCTGTTCACGGAGGTATCCAGCTGGGAAAATATAGTGTGTACAATACTCTCTGCCTTCAACTGACATTTCTCATAAATTGCAACAGAAACACTGCTATCAGCAGCTTAATAGCAGGTAGAATACAGCTCTACATATCAAGTCTCAGCAGGATACAGAAACTATGGTTACCAAATTTCCAAAGAGAAAAGGAGTTGGGGGGAAAGTTCCTATATAAGAATAACAGAAAAAACATTGAAAATGGATTCATTGAAATCAGCCTTTTTGAAAAGGGCTTATAGGGGCTGACTCAGTGGCTGCAACACGTTCACTTTTTGCTGAACTGTTATTTTTGAAGACCTCACAGGAGGTTTTTGTTGTTAAGCAGATCAGCAAAGCCAACAGTCTTTCTCCTTCTGTCCTTTAAAAAAACTTCTTTGATAAACTCAGTGAAAAGGGTAATGGTTAACTGCAGTTCTAATATAGGGTGATTATGGGGGAAATAGAAGCTGTACACAGGCTCAGCCACAAATACCCATATGCAGGAAACACACTTCAGTGTCAAATTAACCAGTAAATAGTGATATCAACCGTATCACCAGTAGGATTTAATTAATTGTCATATTGCCCCATAATCTGTAGTTCTGTATTATGAAGCAAGATGAGAGAGAGTAGGCACATCTATATGTGCAATTAGTGTGACTGAATAAACTCCAGTGCAGTTTGCATTGGAGTCAGCTGCTCCCGGGTGCAGCACCTTGATGTGAGTCCAGAACTGCAGCAGATGGAGCCAGGGTGGAGCAGCCCTGGGCTGGCAGGGAGATTGGTGGGTCAGCCCTGGGCTCCAGGTGCGGGATGGGCTGGCTGGAGTGCAAGGGTGCTTAAGTGTGGGGCTGGGCGGCAGGCAGCTCTCACACTTTTGCATCCTCGTGCCCTGGTCACTATCTACATGAGTGTTTCAGCAGCGTCAATTATTCTGCTGTAGTATTATCTTCTGGCAGAGTTAATTAAACTACTGCACCCTAACACCAGCGCTTGTGTAGACCCTGATGCTTTACTGCAGCGCAAATTAGTCAGCTCCACAGTAAAGTGCATGTGTAGATGCACCCAGTATGTACTGCTGATAACATGTGAAATTGTAAAGCTTTTTCCTACATTTATTTTGCAAAATGTCCACTAATCCATAGCTGCAATAAAAATAAATAAATTCACTTAGAGAAGGATAAAGTTTCTGAATTAAAGCTCTCTAGTAAACTGAAGATATTCTGGATTTTGTCCCTCCTGTCCTCCCACTGCCTTGTCAGACAAATATTTCCTGTGAAGTTAGAACAAAATTAATCATTTTTCCCTTTTTTAGAGTTAAAACTCGTCACACACCACAGTGGAGGGGAGAGTGCATGTGATATTATGAATTAAATCCTTCTAGGAGCTGAATAGTTATCACTAAAAATCTGAATAAAATTACAATGTAAAAGAAATAGTTTCCTCTTGTTATTTATCGTGATAAAAGGCAAAACATGTAGAAAAGCGTTTACTGCACCTTAGAGCCACACTAGTTGTTATGGCGACTTCCTACATAGAGTCAGCTTTTTGCCAGTGCACTTTAAAAATCTAAAAACATGCAATGCTGAATGTGTGCTTTTCCCATCATATTCTTACTTTTCTTTATGGCCTAGGAGACCTAAGGACATTTTGCTCATCCCAATACCAGTCTGCAGTTGGCCTGAGGTTCAGTTCCTGAACTGATGCAGTTTGGATATTATATAGCACTTAAAGGAAGAAAAAAAGGGTTAAAAGTGAAAAATAGTCTGCCTGAAGTCAGAGCCTGAAATTGTACCTTAGTCAGATGACCTACTCTATCAGCTAGAAGCTAATGTGAAAAGTAAGAATACTCTTTTTATGATGAAAGGCCCACCTGTACTCATTCTTCATCCGAGTGAAAGGGCTACACTTGGACCCTGATTAGGCCTCTGTCTTTTATGCCAGCATCTAGTTAGTAAGCATCTTCGAAGGACACTTCCCCTCTAGCCACAGTTTTTAGTAGAGTAACCTTTTCAGGTTTGTTATAAAGGATGGGAAAAGGAAATGCTGCAAACATGGCACAAGATTTTAAGAGTCACCAAATATACTGTTGATTCTGAGCAAGGACATAAATAATGCTAACTGGTTTCTGTGAAGAGAGCTGTTAGTTTTGATCTGGCAGGATGAGTGAAATTTATTGCTGCTCTCCTTTAGCTCTCCAGTCTATTTCCAATTGGATATTTTTGGAAGACACCAGCAGTATGTATTTATTGGTGTTAGCCTGTTTATTTTAGTAGTGTTGGCTACATTCTGAGTCTTGATTGGACAGAAGAAAAAATGTTTTCCTTCAAGGTCTCAAAGATGTAATCAAGTGCATGTTATTGAGGCTAATGAATGTTCACCCTCTTTACATCAATAAGATGAGTCAGTCATATAAAAGATTTTCACGTCTGTCACCTCAGGATCTTTTGACTCCTCTTGTTCTTTTCAAATTATTGTCTCCCACATGCCAAGACAGCTCCTCATAGGATTTTCTCAGTCATCATGTTGCTTTCTCTTAGTGTTACTGTTTCCAAGTTCCAGCACCATGGAGAGGGAGAAGAATGAAGAATGAGTCAAGGGCAGCAACACTCTCCTGTTTACTTCTTAGGATGAACCAGGACAATCCAGCTAGCAAAGTCAAGAGTGACTGGTCTATCTAAAAGGATATTAGGGTATATAATCAAACAAACATTTTGTAAGAGTCTGGAAGATAAAGTGATAAATCACAAACAATATGGATTTGTCAGGATCAAGTCATGTTTAACCAATCTGACTTCCTTTTATGACAGATTGGGTGAGGAGAGAGGAGCATGGATATATCTACCTTAACCTCAGTAAGGCTTATGGCACTATCCTTTTTAAGGAAATAAAAACACTTCTAAACTGCTATAATGTGGGAGCATAATTGGATGAAAAATAGTGTTCAAAGAGTATTCATTAATGGCTCAGTGTCATACTGGAAGTATGAAGTGAGCTTCCCCAAGGTCTGTCCGGGGTCCAGCACTGATAAAATCTTCATTAGTGACTTGAAGGTTGGTACTGAGTGCTCACTTATTAAATCTGTGGATCACGCAAAACTGGGTGGCATAGCAAGCACTTTTTGGTACAAGATCAGAATTCAAAATGACCATGATAAATTAGGTAATGGCCTGAAATAAAATGAAATTCAGTAAAAATAAGGGCAATAAATTGCAGTTAGGAAAAGACAGTCATATGCACAAAATATGGGAAATGAGTAGTTAGAATGCAAGACTGCAGTGGATCACAAACTGAATATGAGGCAGGAATGCAGTATTATTGCAAAACAGTCCCAAAAAACCTGGTAGTATATTGGGATGTAAAGTACAAGTCACAAGAAGAGCCTTTCACTTTATTCTGCACTGGATGGTTCTCATCTAGCTTATTGTGTCATTTTGAGCAGCTTACTTCAAGAACAATGTGGACAATTTGAGAGGAGGAGAAAAATGACCAGAGGTCCAGAAAACATGACACATGAGGAAAGTTGGGAGAATTAGGATAATTTATTCTACAAAAGAGAAGACCAAGGCAGGTACTGAAGACTCTTCAGATATAAAAATGAGTGATTATAAAGAGGATGATTAGCGATCATTATCTCTACTCGGGACAGGACAAGAATTAATGGGCATAAGGTGTAACAAGAAAGATTTAGGTTAGACATCACGATGGACTTTCTGGTTAATAGGTTGGTTCAGCATTGGAACAGATTATCTAGAAAACTTGTCCTTGAAAATTTTTAAGTGAAATCTAGACATTTATCTGGGATGGTTTAAGCAAGACTGAGACTGAGCAGGGGCTTCAACCTGATTACCTCCTGAGGTCCCTTCCATCCCTATTTTTCTCTGATTCTATTATTCTGTGATTGGTATGGACAACTTAGCTAATTTTATACAAAACATATGGCTTTTTCTGGATTCTCTCCTGTATTCCAAGCAATTATTTCTCATATATGTTGCTGAAGAAGGGTATCTGAAGAATGAGACATCTTCTGTTTTGTGACTTATCAACAGTACAATGTCAGCCTAGGAAGAAGTATCTAGTGAGGTTTCCCAGGTCTAACTGTGGTTCAGTACTGTTAAAATCTTCCTTAAAGGCTGGGAGTTTGAACTTACGTGTTTATTAAATTTGTGGATGACACAAAGCTGTGTGATTCTGTGATCATTATGTACAAGTTGGCTCATTTTATGCAAAACATAGATTTCTCTGGATGCTCTCCTGCATTCCATTTCTATAATCATTTCTCATATTTCTTTCCTAAAGATTTACATCACCATTTAAGTAAACCAGAACATGCTCTGTTTTACAAGAGTTCAGTGGAGGGAATTTGCGGTGGAATTAGTCTACTGCGCATTAGCATAATTTAAATGGTTACTGTGCATTTAGTAGCTGACCGCTCCCTTAAGGTAAAACTTCTGTATATTGTTCAGATAAAGTATAATTGCAAATCTATCTCAAGCTAGATGGTCATTGAATTCTATCCAGTCATATGATTTTCTTGGTATTCTTTCTGAAACCCCACTTCCCTACACTAAGGTGTTATCATCACACACACACAAATTATAGAAATAGTCCTACATAGAAGACCAAGGGGATGGAGAGGGTGAAAAGTCCTTTCATGCTACATGTTTGATTGCAAGAGGAGGAATACTCACCACAATTAACCTGCAGTTCCCTGTGGTATAACCAAGTTATATCATCTGCATTGGCAGCTAAGGAAAAATATGCTTAAACATTTTAGTATTAAGAAAAATGGATTTTGAATTTTATGCATTGTTTTATTTGACAAAAGCAAGGATCCATGTAAAGTATGTAGATCATTCTCTATAGCATAATGATGGTATCATCTCCCTTGCTTTCTTCCTGACAGAAATCATTAGCTGTAGTGGATTAGCTGCTGTCTGAATAGAAGTTGTTCTGACAAAGATGATCATGTAGGGAGTGAGCTGTAGTTTTATATTAGGAGAGAGGTCAGGAAATGAATGCATCAGGAGATTTACAGGGAAAGAACAAACCATTTTCCAGAAGCCTTGCTTTTGTGGCTTGTCAAAAACAGCTTTCCTCATGTGGTTCGAGAACTTAAATGATGATAAAACATGCAGTTAAGAGTTATACTTAATCTGTTTAAATGCAGAATCTTTATTATTCCCTCCCCTCCTCCCCCCATATAACAATATATTTGTTTTGTTTGCTCCTATCTGGGGATTTCTAGAATTGAACTATGCCACAGGGAAAGCTTTCAAGATTTTAAATAACTGTCTGAGCATTAAGGCTATGGTCATGTGATCTTCTTAGATCTACCTCAGTTTCAATGTGTTGTTTGTTTTTTTTAGTCTTTTTTCATATAGACTAACAGCTAATTGATGGGGTTTTTTAATACTTACACAAATTAATTGCCATTGAGTACAGCCACAAATAGTCCAACTATAAAGAGGGTAATGAGAGCTATTTTCTCAACATACTTTAAGAAACTTTAAGGGACAAGAGATTTTGAGAAATTTTGAACTCCATGCTTTTTATCTGTTTGGGAAAGGTACTTTTTAATATAAACCTGAGTTGCTGGATAGAGTCTGGGAGGCACTCATTAATTTATGAGGCAAGGAAGCGAAACAAACCACAAAATGTGCTACGAAGGTTTTTTATTGCTTCATACAATTTATTGAGATAGAAATTAACCAGTTTCCTTTGTGTTATAAATACAGCAAGTTATTTTTGCTGACGTTGCGTCAGGGAGTGCAGACAAAAGTAACAATTTTTGCCTGATCTGGCCACAGAAAGCAGTTTATAGCTGTGACCAAACACAAGTGCACATGGCTGCAAACAGCTTAAAAATGACCTCATTGCATGAGTGAGCAGATAAAGACATTTCCAAATGTAATCTTGTATAACTGCAGAACTCCAAGCTTGTTGCTGCTTTCAGAATGGGAGGGAGGAAAGGGAGTAGAGGGAGTTCAGTCTTGGGGGTTTGTGGGGGGGGGGCTCCAATTCACCCACTTCACCTTTCAGCACCAGCTTAGGAGCCCCAAGAATGAACTCCCTCCATGGCCTTTCTCCCATCCCATTCTGAAAACAGCTAGCACTGGCAGAGAGCCCGGGATATTTTTATGGGTACCCGGCTGCAGGCTCCCTGCCTGCGGCTAGATTCTCCTGCGCCCTGGAACTAGCAGTGAACTTCTTTTTGGTCTGGGGTAACACTGTAACTCGAAACGCTTGGCAAAAATTGTTCTGAGTTATGGCTGGGAGCTGCACTTCCGTCTGCACCCAGGAAGCCTCATCTGTGTTCAAGAGTACTTCTGTTTTGTGTAAGAAGTAGAATTTAGCTTTAGCCGTGTGTGTGTGTTTTAATGCTCCCCTGACCTACCTTGTTGAAAAAAAACATTGTTTCGGTTTTCTTGATTTAATAGATTCTTCGAGCTGTTTGGTTTAGGGGTAAACTGAAGTACTAATGAAGAAAAGAGAAATAAAGTTTTACATTAAAGTTCTACTAAACAGTTCACTGTAGAGACACAAGTCACACGGTGAAGACAAAAAATGTCTACCTATTTCCAACAACCGTACAGGGCATCATCTACACTAGGTCACTGCCATGAAGCAATTTGAGCTTTTGAAAGCTGTGTTGGCCCTGGGAGGTTGGGGTGTAACCCTGTTTAAGCTGTGTTTTAAAAAATGTGTTCTGGGACTCTTTGTAGCAGTGTTAAAACATTTTAAAGCTTTTGAACATGTGCCGCAGTATAGACAAAGACTAATTTTAACTAAAAGCTCAATGAACTGTGCATGTCTGCAGACCTAGAATATAGAAACAGCCCTAGTTTTTTCTCTGTTTCACAATAATGAATGTGCTGGATTGAACTTGCATCTTAGAGCAATACGTTAAATACTTTTAAATCTCCTTGAAATCAATTTCCGGTGATCACACATGCAGATCGAAAACCATGCTTTAAGATTTACATTCTGCAAATAAAATTTACGTTCCCTGAAAGGCAGAGAAGGCTATCATTTCATGCTTCCTAACCTTCATTGTCTATTTCCCTTTGGTACACACAAGCACATGTGCGTACACACACAGGCATGCACATGCTAGAGGAATAGCTTTCTGCTCCGTCGACTTTGTTTTATAAAATCCCTGTTTTCTTTATTGCCTTTATCTATTACATCTGTAAAAATTATTTAAGCAATGACAAATCTCTCTTTTGGGCCCGGAGTCTAAGAGAATAACTACTGTCAGGCTGTTGGTAAGAGATTTGTTGGATATGACTGTTCATTAAATTGCAAGGAGATATGGGTGAGGCTAACTGTCTGGAGCTGCTTTGGATAGGTGGGGTATAGGCTGTGTTTAGTACATATATATCAGCTGAGAAAAAAATGTGCTTCCACAGCCTTGTGTGTAGTTCAGCTAAAATGGATGTTAATTTTGGAAAGCTCAGCAAAAAAAATGTAATTCCTCTAACTTGTGTATCGTTTGCTTTATGAAGCATCCCTTACAAACAGTGTTCATAATGAATGCAGCCACATTACCTCTAAGCTAAGTAAATTGAAAAGAATTTTCTTCTTTTTTTTTGTTCCTCTTATTTCCCTTTTAAAAATCTCACATAATGAATGTAGTGCTTACAAAGGTGTCTGACAGCATTGTGAACTGGAATCCTCCATTTATCTCCAGTTCAGGCACTGCATACCTCTTCACACTGCCTTGCCATTTTGCCTCAGCCAACTCAAGTGATGAGAACACGATTCATTTTCTACTCAACCTAACCAAGTCGAAGAAGATAGACTTCAGCCTTTAGGGACATGAAATGTGATGTAGTGTGTATCTAGTTGTTATTTTAGGAAAGAATAATGTGTATAAAAATAGAAGCGTTTATATCTACAGCAGTCACATAAGTAACTTGAAAGGCCCAATATACTTTAATTTCTATTGTGTGTTATTCACTGACTGCGGTCAGTTTATTCAGTTGTCTTCCGAAATAATTGTGAAACTTCATGTTTGGCACTATCTGAAAACACATTATTTGATGTACTATAAATTATGAATTCTTTTCATTCTTCAGGGTGTAAATATGGCAAGATAAAAGGGGGGGGAGGAATATCCTTTATTTGAAACAAGCTTTTAGTCTTCACTTGATCTCCTCTGGTTTTGTATGAAAAGCTGTGCTGGGCTGAATGACAGCTGAAAGGGCAAGCTGCTGTATCAAGGGGATTTAACAGAAGGAAACTGCTGTTCTCTCAACCAGCACCTTTCCAGAAAGCTCAATGAATTTCTTACTGGTCCCATTCAGATTTTGAAGTCATGACACTAACAAATATATGGATGGAACAGAGTTTAATTGAAAATGTCCTTCAATGTCTTTGTACTGGTAATCAGGTTTAAGAAAGTAAGTAAATATTCATGTCCTCTATCAAGTGCTGTTTTATAATTTAAAATGAGATAATCCTTTCCTAAAGGCTTGAGATTTTATGGCAGAATCATCTAAAGCTACAGCTGAGATAAAAACAAGCTATTCTGTTTCTTCTATGTCTGCAGTAGCTAACAATTGATTTCAAGAATTACTGGACGTGATTTCTGCCCAGATGATTTCCATTCTTTTCAGAACAATTTTTTTTTCATTTTGATAAATAGAAAATAAAATATATTAATGTTCACAGTCACAGAGGCATCTTTGCAAGCTTGTAGGAATTAGGAATTTATTAAGCAATGTTCAGATCTTTACAGAAAAGGGGCTCAGATCTATAGGGCTGTTCTGTGGAACCTCACAATAGCATCAATTAACTGTTGGTGATCATAAGATTCATACACTAGCTACAGTGACTTGCAGGTGCTTAAAATAATCATAATCGTAGTTTAGCAGGTTGGAAGAACTGGGATAATTTAGTCTGCAGAAGAGAAGACTGGGGAAAGGGAATGTTGATAACAATCTCGAAATACCTGAAGGGTGGCTATAAAGAGTATTGTGATAGACTATTTTCTGTGGCTGCAGGGGACAGGACAAGAAGTAATAGTCTTAACTTGCAACAAGGGAAATTTAGGTTGGATATTAGGAAGAACTTTCTAACTATAAGGTTGGTTAAGCACTGGAGTACATTACCTAAAGAGGTTGTGTAATCTCCATCCTTAGACATGTCTAAGAGCAAGTTAGACAAACACTTTAGTGTTATGGTTTAAAGAGGAACGATACTGCCTTGAGCATGGGTTTGGACTAGATGACTTTTTGAGGTCCCTTCCAGGTGTGTTTTTATATGATTTTGTGGGTGGTGGTGGTGACAATGGATAATTTAGTTCTATGGGCCCCAGACAAAATTGGCTGCCTCTGCTATCCTTATCCATTCCCATCTGTTGTGTGCCTTCATTCTCCAATGTAGGTCTGACACTGCATCATTTAGACATCTTTTTCTTAGTTGTCCAGGTGGCCTGCTTCCTTCTGACACCCACGGAGCACTTTCTCTGGTGTCTGGATAGCTTCCATTCTTTTGATGTGGCCCAGCCACTGCTATGATGTGATGATGTGATTTCGTGTGTCAGGGTTGTGTGTCTGTACAGTTGATATAACTCATTATTGGTTCTTGCATGCCATTCTTATGTTATGGGATCATACTGTGCACCAGAGATTTTCCTCAAAATCTTCCTTTCAAACTGATCTAGTAGTATCTCATTTGCTTGTGAGAGAGCCCAGGTTTGACTGCCATACGTAGTTGACCATGGTTTTATAAACTGTAGCTTAGTTTTCCTTAGGATGAGCTTGTATGGCAGCAGCTTGTGCAATGCAAAATAGGCTCTATTTCCTGCTACCATTCTTCCTTTATTTACCACCCTGTGTCATGATAGATATAATATTTGAAGCAGGTCACTTGCTTCAAATTTATGTTCTTTATTGTTGCTTGAGGTCCCTGATTTACTGCTCTCCTATTTATCAGCAGATGCCATGTTTTATCCATGTTCACTTGTAGTCTGATTTTGTTCGCTTCATTTGTTCATATGATTCTGTGATAATTAATGCATTTTCACATAATTCCATCTCTAATTGAAGTTGTGCAGTTTGAGAAAAACCTTTAATGAACATTAGAGGGAAGTAATGGCACCATCATTTCTGAAAGTCTTTCCATTTAGAAATAAGGATACTGTCTAACTTAAAAGGATGTAGACAGAAGTTACATTAGTTGTACGATCGGCCCCCTGAAAGCACTCTGCAGCCATGCTGTGACGTGCACGGCTGCAGAGTGCTTTTAAAGTGGCCAATCGCGTGACAATTTAATCCTCATCAAATGAGGGATCAGATGAAGGCGCTACACTTTTGATTCTGGTGCATCAGGCCAGCCCAGCTCCCAGGGCTGTCTGAGGAAGGAAGAGGGAAGCGGGAATGAACTGCTGCCGGTGGTTTGCCCAGCCTGAGCTGGATGGGGGACGAGTGGATTGGAGCCCTCCTGCCTCATAGCCTTCCCCAACCTCCCCGCCCCTCCGGCTCAGGCCAGGCAAACCCAGCCTGCAGCTCCCTCCCTCTCCCCTGTCCCTCTTCCCTTCCTGCAGACAGCACTGGGGTTGGGGAAGAGGGGCAGCTCCTCCTTGGGCTCCTCTGCCAGCGGGCTCAATTTCCCCCCCTCCCCCCCAACAGGCAATGTTATGTAAAGCGCCATGAGTTAAGAGTGGCAGTGGCGGGAGGGCTGCTGCACATCTGTCAGTGTCCACAATGTACTGGAGTTAAGCAAAAATAAACTCTTTACTTATTGTACAACGTGATTCCAAAGATACTATGTTTTTTTAGTTGTGTTCTGTTTTAATCTCTATAGTTGTTTTGGTGTATTAACTGAATTCTGGTAAATATTCAGCATTTGTATGGCAAGTCAGTGAACATGAAAGCTTACTGTGTTTATGTGCATGATAGTATTATGGACTATCTCATCTAATGCATGGCGATTTATAACAAGAGTTGTTTTAAGTGTTTAGTTATTTCTTCCTTTCCTGAAAGTCTGTATCTAAGAGATGAGCTGTTTTATGGTGATTGTTAGCAGTTAAAGAATGTGTTACTTTTGGGGAAAAGACTTTCAGGCAATTGTTCTAAAGATCAGAGTCAATAAACTCTGAGCTGGTCATAATAGCCTTTCTTTCTCTTTGAAAACTTGGACTTGCCCTAACTTCATCAGAGCAGAGAAAAAGAGAATAATGTGAACAATAGGAGCCATGGAGTTTGACTTAGGTCTAATGTGAGGAGGCTGTAAAAGCTGTCAAGGAGTTTGATTGATTGGCTCTCACGCTGCAATCCCCAGTGCAAAGCAATAATGTTCCTGCCTCTTCTGAGAGGACTTGATGTGCCACCTGGGGTCAGAGCTTACCAGCCTCAGGGGCCAATGCTTCACATGAAGCCAAAGTGCAGTCAATAATTTATACAGAAATTTGTGTGGATTCTCAAGTAAGGCAAGTTTTATTTGACTTTGTTTGTATGACCAAGGGAAGAATTAAATCAGGGCTGAATGATCAGCCTCATTTTTGCTCATGGTGATGCCAGGAAGTTATTCAGTAACACTGGAACATACTTCTCCCATAGAATCAGTGATGTTAGAATGAGAGAAAAAAGAGATGTGTGGCCATTCAGGAAAATCTTTGTAGCTAAAAGTGCATGGAATTTTTTAGTTGATTATTTTAAGACTACTAATACAGAAATTCTTAAGATTTTACTTAAATGTTATGTCTCATTGGCCTGTCCTCTGTTTCTGAAACGCTCTGGTTTCTAAAACTGTGAAGGTCAAAGGTGGATTAGTTTTAGTACGTAAACAAGCCAAGTGAAGCTGTAGTAACTGCATGGATCACTGCAGGTCAAGGAAAGTTGGCATGGCTCTTACTAATAAACAGTGAAATTGGGACACACATGACAAAGGAGATTTATAGGAAGATTGTTCTAGTAATACAGGCAAAAGGAGGGTAACCTTTTGGATCACTTGAAGTGTAGTGATCGCTAATGAGGAAATTAGTTTTGTCTGGCAGCTTCCCCCTTCATTGCACCCATATTGGGTGAAGCCAACTGGTTTGCCGGCCATTTTACCAACTTCGCCCACCTGGGAGGTTATTTAAAGAAAAAAAATTGAACTGGACTGTGAAGTTTTGACACCTACTGAGGCTGGTCAATCAATAACTAGCTAACTTATGTTCTGCCGGGGCAAAATGACTACTTTGCTTCAGTAAATGTTAACAAAGGCCCTTTTTACCTTTCCTCTGCTCAAGGAGAACACTATTAGTCACACTTCATTAGGCTTGTTTACAGAAAAGAGCTGGTCTCTAAGCACCTTATTGAAATACTTGTAACTATTTTGAGTTTCTTTTTTTTCCTATTAAAAGATAGGAATTTTGGAATGTAGACAACAGGGGAGGGTGGGAAGTCTACCTGTTATTTTCTAGGAACACTGATTTTTTCAGAGAGGAATTAAGATTACTTAGCTTTCAGCCTCCTTATGAGCTTGGTTATTGTTCTCATAGCAGTGGGTAGCATTGATTTTGTATATTTGTAGTCTGCGTTAGGTTTTGCAATAACAAATCCTGAAAAGGCTGCTGTTTTTTTAGGAATTTTATGTGAGGGCTGTCCATGAACTCCCACATCTCTCTCTCTCTCTCTCTTTTTTTTTTTTAAGACAGGGCAGGAAGTGGAACAGATCAAACTCGATTCTTTGTGAGTTTTGTTTTTTTCTTTTTGTATTATCTGAGGAGTATATATGTGCGGAGAAGGATGGGGGGGGAGGGAGGGCGTGGAAACTGGAAAAGGAAGATGAGTAACCTTAATCATTCACAACTAAATGCTCCCCAGAGTTTAACTCTAGCATGCATCTTATTGTTGACTGTATTTGGCAAGAATGCGTCAAGCTTTAGTTATTTTCCTGTGACGTTGTGTTATGTGGAGTATTAAGAGCTTGAGAGTTTTTTTTACTAAAATAACACAAGATGTGACCCCAAGCCCAATGGCAAATAAAAATGGGAAACTTGTTTCTTATTAACTACACTAAGAATTCCTTAGGGAGTCATGTAAAATACGTTGCATACGCACTCTATCCAAACCTTTTGTCTTCTGTGCATCTGGCTCAGGTGTTTTCCTCATTACGTGCCCTTTCCTCAGACTGAGGACAATGAAGTCTTTAAACAATATGTGAAACTTAATGTGTGTGCGCGTGCGCACACACACACACACACACACACACACACACACACACACACACACACACACACACACACACACACACATTGCAGCTTAATGGCTTTCAATATTTTCAGCTGCTGTTTTAAATTGCTATTTTAAATTCCAGTGAGTGGAATAATAGAGAAGCGATCATGTCTAGTAACTGCAGTTGGCCTTTGTAAAGAATGGCTTGTTAGGAGGCTTTCTGATTTACTGAGGCCACAGCTGGCTGCCAACAGAGCTATAGGAATGTGTTCTCTCTTGGGCCTGGTAGCTAGAGATGAAAAGGATCCAAAGCTGGCACAAAAGCAAATAAATGCTTTGACTTTAAATAAAGCATCATAATTTATATGAGGAGAGCCTTTTGCTCCCAATGAGATACATGGATCAGTAGTAGCTTTTTGAGCTTGAGCTGAACTGTCTGCCAGTTCCCACTGCATTTTGATATCTACAGTCCACAGATTTAGAAAGGGTTCTTTTGTTGCTGATTTATGATTTTTTTTTTTTTTTAGTGTCCTTTCTCCTTTCTTCTCCGGAATTCTTCTATTCCCCTTCCTTTCACCTTATGTTCATTAGCTGTTCCACACTTTGACAAATAATTGTGCCAATCTTCACACCTGGCAACCTTTTATCACCACATACCAACAAGGGTCTAATCACTGAAGGACACCAGAAGGCTTATTTTTTACTGGTTTTGTTTTTGCTTTGTTTAACCAGCTCTGTAAGTGGCTTTTTCCTCCAGAAGGAAAATGTAGAAGTGGAACACAAAGTTTCACTATCATTGACTTCCTCGCTTGTTTGTTTTTCGTTTCAGTTTTTTAAACCAAACTAGGGGCCTCCCTATTGCGGCAGCTGTTCCTCAGCTGTGTTCTGCTGAAAACAGGGCTTAGGTGGTCTGACATCTGAGATAAGGAAAAGGAAGGTGGCAGATAATTACTAAAAATGCTTTTCAGGGTGGGAAGGAATGGTTTTGGTTTTCCTTTTCTGCCTTACTTTTTATATAAAAGCTATTCTTTTTTTTTATAGTCTTGCTTTGTTATGGTCTTGCTTTTAGTTTACTTCATTTTTAAGGTGAAAAAGTGTTTTTGGGGGAGGAACAGCTATCTGAAAAGATCCTGTAATTAATATCACCTGCAGGAAGGGAGTGTAATGGATAAGTTGAAATGCCTTGTATTATCTTGCTCATTGCAAATGACGTGGTCCTAGGAGTGCAAAAGGCAGTGGGATTTTTTTTCTCCCCCCTGTAGTAAAAGGGAAAACAGCAGCCATGGGGCAGCAACATAGGATAAGAGCTGTTGACCAAAATAACACTATTGGAGAAACGAGTTGTAAATTTAGGAGATTACAAAAGAGCATTTCCATATAGCAAAATGGGTCCCATGTGGCATATCTTTTAATGTTAAAGAATATGAATCGCGTGTGATTATTGCAGTTAAGGAACAAAAAATGCTGCTGGAAGCAACAATACCTGTTTGTTTTTTTTCTGAAACAGATTTTTGGTCTTCTTCAGAACATCCAGATGTTAAAAGATTTTTAACCATTAAAACAGTAAAACATTTGACACTAAAATCTACAGTCTTGTTTTCAAGCTTTACAATAACAACTAAGTGTTTCAGTTGCTCTGAGCAAGGAAAAGGTGTGAATAAAATAAATATAGATTTCAGTTTGTGTTCCTGAGGTCAGAAATCTACAGCATGTTTATAGAAGTGTCTGTTTGACTGTAGCCTGCTGTTCAAGAAATATAGCAGCAGTTACTCCAAAATTTGCAGGATATTGCCAAAATCCAGTAATTTTTTAAGAAGAAAGACCTATGTTGGTTGCTGGGCCTTCATAGTTAGAAAAACCTAGTTCCAACTAGGTTATATTTAGGGTATATTAGCACAGCTAATCAGTTGTTGGTAAGTCTGTCAGTCATTCTGGGTCAGATCTACAGTGCTTGCCAAGGAAATACCCCTCTGCAGCTGCTGTGTATCAAGTCTTCTTTTATTCCCACTTTAAAGAGTGCAGGATTTAGCCTTTTCTAAGTTAGGAGCCTTTATGTTATCAGCTACTGATATACATTTATGTTTGGATGGTAGAAACAAAACAATAGATTTTGCTTTCTCTTTAAGCAAAACCACTTTAAAAATGATGGAAAGGAATGGTAAACAATGATGCAGTATCTTTATCATTAAAACTGGTAAGATGCATACTAGCGCTTTATTTTTATGCTGTCCTAGCTTCCAGAACAGCACAAACTTGAGCATTTAGGTGGTAGCTTTGTCCACAGACATTACTATTTCATATCACCCTTAGCAACAAACCTTCCTAAACATGCTCTTGTATTTTATGCTAGAGCTGGGGAAGGATAATGTTACTAGGGAGGCAAGAAAAAAGAAAATAAGCAAGATCTTCTTTTAGCTGACCAGTCAACTGAATATTGACCAACTGTCTTCATGAGAAAGAAATAGATGGTGGTGAATAAGCTAGAGTCTAGTTTTCCAAGAAGCTCAACGATTTTCCCAAATCAATACAGCTCATCAGGCTTCAGAACAAAGGCTGCGGGGGATGCGACAGTGATGGAAGTGGCTGTGTGTTCTTTTGTGTATTAAAGCACACGGGCCCATGGGGAAACAGGCCTTCTTCAGTTATGGTTTTCAATGCTTGCTCTGTGTGCTTTGGGAGAAATCTTTAGATTTTTTTTTTTTTTTTTAGGTGGGATAAAAAGGTTGTCTCTTTGATGGCCAGTTACAATAGCTGCAAGAAATAATCTTTGTTGTGTAAATGTTGCTTATTCCAAGAATGCCCTGTTAATGGGAGCATGTAATACAGGTTCTCTGCATGTGTTTTTCGCTTGTAGCTTGCCAAATGTATAACAAATCATTTTCTAGATAAGGAGGCATTGGTGGTTTTAAAAGTTATGGTGATGATTTCATAGTTAAGAAGAAACAAAAGAAAAAATCAGGCATTTGGTTAAAACACTTGATGTACATACATACATGGACATTACTCAAAACGTGCTGGAAATTATAACTAAGTTAACTGAGTATGTTAAACAGTTAGTTGAAGAGACTTAATTAATGTGGATAGAATAATGCCAACCTACCTTAGCCACCAGCAGGGCAACACTCTAAACCAGCAATTTTTAGCCTGTCAGTTTTTTAATCTTTAAGCTTGGTGTACATTAACCCCAGAGCAATGTCTCAAAGGTTTATGACTGTAGCAGCAGTGCACCAGGGCATAAAGTGTTTCATTACACTTCTTTTTGTTAATGTTGCCCCATCTCCTCAGCTCCATTGCTGTACAGTATTTGTTACAGAAGGTTAGTTCTTCAGATAAAGCCCAATGTCCAGGATGACTAATTGCAGGTCTGTGTTCCAGATGGTTTGATTACAGGATGTGATTAAAGTGACTATTCAAACATTGCCCCAGCGGTAGGGCTCTTTAAAAAAAAATTAAAAAAAGAAAGAAAGAAAAAAAGAAAAATGGGGGATGGGGAGAGGGAAAGAAAATTCCACCATCTCGCATTTTCTTGCCATCTGACAATCATTATATTCCTAGATTTGCTGATTTTGGTGTCTACTACTTGTGCACCTGCTGTACATACAGTGACATTTCTACGTTGTACAATAAAACCATTTGAAAAAAATAATGTGTCGTTTTCTGATAACTCAACACAGATCTGTAAGTAAAGTCTTTCCTTGGCTTTTAGGTTACTGAAAACAATAGACGGAAGTATCACTTGCATGGAAGGTCTTGTATAAACTGCATGTATGTTTTTGTACCTAGATGCATGTGTGGCTAGATGGCAGATGATGGGCAGTATGCAATTGTTAGTGCCATTCTGTGTTAATTATTTTAGAGCATCTGCATTATGGTGTTCTTGCTAAATTGGTGGCAATAAAAAGGTGATAAGCCTTATTCTCCTACCTTATTCTCCTGTCTTTCTTCCCTCAAACGTTTTGACTCCTGAAACACTTTGATTACTGTGGAAACAATGTCAAACAGGTATGCCTGGAACTTTGTCGATAGTCATAAGTGCATAATAAAGTTAATTTAATCCATTGGTGACAGTTTATTTCATCATTAGCAGTATGCTGCAGTTGTTACTCATGGCTGTATTTTTATAAATCATATCTAGCAGAGAGAGGACAAATACCAATTTGTACACAAATGTATGACAGTGAAAATACTCAAAATTGATTTAGTGTGTATGTGCCTTCATGGTGACCTAGTCTTTCAACATTTGAGAGTTACTAAATCAGAAAAACTTTGCCAGAATTTGACTTTCTTTGCTATAAAGTTATTTTAAAGAAGTTTGGGAGCTATTCTCTGTGACTTCAAACCACCAAATGATATTTGAAAGTTGTAAGTCTTTATAGAACGCAGTCTACCAATGGAATTAGTCATTACTATTACCAGGCTGGATATCTTGAGGATATAGGATTCCACTTACAACATGTTTAAACATTAGCATTAGACTGTTGATAAAGAAGGGGAAAAAGATTCCTTCTGCTGGAAAATCAGTGAGAAGATGGCTCAGAGATCTTTGGGTAAGCCTGCCAATTTCATTTGATCAGTCTTTTGCAAAGACTGTGGGCTAATTTTTTGCTTGTTTAAAATGGAAAGCTTTATTGACGACAGAAAAACTACCCACGCATTTCCACCAGCATGTATGGAGGTAATTTAGGTAATCTAATCTTTGAGTTATTTAGGAAGATAATATATGAAACCATCTCCAGTTTTTCTCTGGTAGTTGTTGTGATCTAAATAAAAAATAGCCTATGTTGGAAACATTTAAGTGGACTTCCTCATTTGATTATTAACTAATTGTACTGGACTTTGAGCAAAACATTTATTTTTTTAAAGCTAAGATGTTCAAAAATTGGAGACGAGACTTGGGCTCCAAACCTGATAACTAGATAACTAACCAGGTGACTTAATATTGAGTGTTGTGTACTCAGCATTACTTGGCTTAAGTTTATTATTATGCTGGGAACTGAGCCAGGAATGCAAACAATATGGTATCTCTTTTAGATTATTAAAATTAATCCTCTGGTTCAGGGCTGCCCAGTTTGCAACCTGTAGGCTGCACAGTTAACTTGTGGCTTGCAGGCTATTGCCTTGGCACCAGTTTTCCTGCTACTCCAGCTGCTGTAGCTGTTTCCACCCGGGTCCCTAGGCTCTTCCATGAGCTTCTACTCGCTGCGCCAACTGGACTGCTCTGTCCACTCCGACCAAGTGGACAGGCCTGTCCACTCCAAAGCGGGACAGCCCTGCTCTGGTTCTTCTGTGTTCAGGGCCATATGGGTACCCATAGGGACTTTTGATGCTTCTCATTGCATTTGAATAAACTCCTTAGGATTTGTCTTCACTGCTGAAGGGAACATGCAGATGTTACACTTAGATTGACTTAACTAAGGTTAGGGCGATCTAAGTTCCAAACTGTACGTACATTCTGGGAGTTTAGGTAAGTAAAAAAAAAAAAAAAATGCCCGGTTCAGTCTAACTTAATTCACATGAGGAGGGTCCACTACATAGATCAGGCTAACTGCTGTTTGATTTAACCAAGCCTGTTCATGTTCATGTTGAGAACTCAGCCCTGGGGTTGCACTTTTCCTACCCCTCCCCCCCACTGCAGACCCATTAACCCTACCCCACCAATCCTGCTTACCCCCTCTGAAATAATTGATATTTGCATTTCTAAAAATGGTGTGGCATCTATTTTTATACAGATGTAAGTGAAAATGTGCCTCCATTCCTACTGTTTTTGCTCTTCATAATAACAACATTGAGTAATATTTATCAAGAATGGTATTGCAAGCATCAGTTTATATCCTTAAGAGAGAAGGTGTCATTTTTGCAACCATTTTAGGTTCATTTTTGCAATGGCTATGGCTCAATGTGTATGAAGCTGAAGAGCAATGAAAGGACCTCAGAATGATGCAACTACTGTGAAATAAGCAAACATTTTAACAGAAAATTAGCTTGCTACTAATAGACTAATCTAAAGCCCATTGAAATCAAAAGCAAATCTACCAATGATTGCAGTGGGATTTGGGTTGTGTCCTAAATACATCCCTTACCCCTACATTAAGGCATCTCTGTATAATCTTTTCTCAGCAAATAATTAATTGGTCAATGGACTATGGTGAAAAAAATGATGACTAGTGTAAATTAACAGAATTGTAAAACTTTTAGGTATGGCAACCCAATCTCACCCTATTGGACTGTGTTTAATAATCACAATATTATTTATTATATACTTAATATTAACAAATATTTTTACATTATTTAGAAAACCTGTGCCTATTCTCCCAGCTGAGTCTAGCTTCTGCACGCAGGGGATGGAGCCCAGCCATGGGCCTCCATGCTGTCCTACCCCACCTTGCCATCAGGGCACCTGGGAACCACAGGGGTGGCAGAGGGTGTGTATGTATGTGTATAGGATTGGGGTATGTGTGTGCACAGGGTCAGGAAGTGTGTGTGTGTGTGTGCGCGCACGCGCGCGCACAGGGTCAAGGGCCGGGGGTATAAGTACAGGCATGTTGGTACCCCCCTTCCCAGATTCCCTTAGTAATATGATAACCCTACATATAAGTCATAAATTAGCAGTCTGCTTAGTTGTGCATATGTAAAAGACATTTCCAGGTAAAACACAGGAACTCAAGATAATACTAAAGAGATGGTCATCATAGGAGAAATTTTTTTTATTTCATTTTTTTTACACATTCTGGCACTAATTTTGTCCTGGAACACTAAAGATTTTGTCTTTACTACTTACACAGAGTGGCACGGTTTACAGTAATGTTGCGAGCTAAGAAATATGCCCCTCTAAAATCCTTGCATTTCATACAATTGAGTACATCCCTGATGGGGACACAAGCTGTCAGAGTAAGTCCAGGAAACATAATCGCTGTATTGTAATGCTATGCCAATTTGCAAGGGATTAATTGAGACTGACTCAAAGGTAAATCTGTAGCTTACTTAGTTATCTAGAATAAAAAGGGAAAAAAAGAAAACAAAAATAAAGTTGTTTGGGCTCTGAGGACATAACCTATGATACGTTGGGCTTGTTTAAGTCATGGTGGCCTGTAGTAGTGGCAGCATCTGGAGTCCCTGGAGTCCACTTGAAGCTTACGTATGCTGGGGGTTTGTGACAAGAGAAATATAGGACAGCATAAGTTTTAATAGTAGGCCATAAGCAGAGGAAAGAATTCATCCCCTACTGTTATAAAGGAGTGTCATTCATCTTGTAAACATCTACCTGAATATAAAATAAAAGTGCGGCCGTAGCAGATGTAACTGCTGGTTGGCTCTTCAATAGAAATTGAACTTGGTAGTCCCTGGATCTAAGACCATGACCCTGTATTGCTTTTTAAGCACTAGATATGTTAATTCAGACATAGTAGCATACAATCATATACTTTTATGTATGGCCTACTCACTGAAAGAGAAGCCATTTTGTGTTAGTATGTGTTACAAAGTACTTTATGTGCACTTATATATTGGTTGCATATTGGATTGCACCAATAACAGGAAAATGAACATTATCAGCAATTGGCTTTTTTTGGCCAATAACGTCACCAATATATGCTGCATATATATATGTGTGCAGCTGCAGCATGCACATGGCCAGGAATGCAGCCCAGCAGCTTGGAGAGCAGCCTCCTGCCGGTAAGTCTGTGAGGGAGGAAGGGGCGTGGGGGAAAGAAGGGGTATGGGTTGGGCAGATGGAGGCCCCGACAGTGAGTGGGGCAGGGGCAAGTGCTGCTTAGCTGGGGAAATGAATGTGACCCCAGGATGGGGCACAGCTGCGGGCAGCTTGTCCAGGGGACTCAGGGAGTGGTGGGGGGGAGAGTAGCTCCCTGATGCTGCATGCACCCTGGGGGAGGCATGAGGGCATGTACCCCCCCTGGATTTGTGTTCGGGGCGAGCATGGGCTGCCCACTGCAAGTTTAGGGCGAGGTGCTGCAGCACTAGCCTCTTCCCAGTGGGTGGGGGGTGCTGGGTGGGGGCTGTGTTCAGGGCAGGCTCAGTCAAGGCAGGCTCCGCTGCATGGGGCAGGTGGCAGTGGCAGTTATGGGGGAGCTACAGGGAATTTTGGGGTGTCCATAGCCCCCCAAACCTCCTCAGTGCCACCACCACTGTCACCTGCCCTGAGCGCAGCCCCAGCCCAGTCCCTTGCTGGGAAGAGGTTGGCACAGCCCTTGGCCCCCAGGCCATAGTGGGCAGCCAAACCTCACCCTGTGCACAAATCCAGAGGGGCACATGCCGAACATGCCTCCCCTTGGGTGTGAGCAGCAGCAGGGAGCCAGACTCCTCCCAACCGCCTGCACCCCCGGAAGAGCTACCTGCATCTCCGCCCCATGCCCTTCCCTGGTGTCATATTAACTGCCCCAGTTGAGCAGCGCCTACCCCTGTCCCGGCCTCTGCCCCACTCTCTCCCTCACCATTAGGGCCTCGAGCTGCCCTTCATGCCCCTTCCCTCCCCCACGCCCCTTTCCCCCCACAGGCTTACAAGCAGGAGGAAGCTCTCCACGCTGCATTTTTATAAATTGGCTATTGGATCAGTATCAGCCAATATGGCTGGCTAATATTCAGCCACTGATATCAGTCAAGAAAATCCTCATCGGTGCACCTCTACAAAATACAAGAGTATATGTACTACGAAGCTTATTTCTTCTGCAAAGATAGAAGCCTGATTCCATATAGTCTATTAGCTAAATCTCCCTCTTGGCGTCAGTTTACTAAAATTGGACAGGGTGTCTACTTTTATTCCATTTTTGTAAAGCTTCATTTTTAAGGGCCAGATCTGGCTTCTTGCCCAGTTTGCAACTTCAGAAGCTGCAAACGCTACTTAAGTTAGCAAGAAGTGTGTCTGCACCATGTAACATAAAAGGGCTCTGCAGTCTAGCACACAAGAAGGTATTGGGAGTAAGGTCAAAGAAGGCCTGGCAAATCTAGTTATGTACCATGTGGATTCAGATGAAGCAAGATTAGAGGTTGCTATAGTACTGTCTGTGTAATATCTTGGAAACCTGGAAAGTATTCTTTCCTTTTCAGTCCCTAGGGAGCTCCCTGGTTTGTAGCTCAGTTGCTTGAGCTGTGTGCTGGGATAAGAATGCGAGAAAATAAGGGCCTTCTACAATTATACTTAGGTGCAACGAGTGGAGAAGTCTTTTTTATTTCTGCCAAGCATTTGACATGCCCAGCCGGGAGAGACTCACTGAAGGGTTTTCCTCGTATTCATTTTTATCTTCCAGTGCTCTGCCCCAGTGAGTCTTCTGGTTACATCTTACCTTTTGATCACTTGACCCTTTTCTGTGATAACCTTAGCAGATTGTTTCCTTTGCTCCATGTTCTAAGCAAACTATCCTATAGTTGTAGAAATAGTCCCTTCATGAGGGAATTAAGATTCCTCCCTTTCCACAGTTTTTATAAAACAGAACAGGAGAAAAGGCTCCTGTTCTGTTTTATGGTCCATTCTGGCCATGTAGTTGCTAAAAAATATTGATAAATTATTAGTCCTGAGGCCTAACCCTTTAGTTATCTTAAAGCATGCAAGTAGTCCCACTGAAGTAGGGCTCTGCATAGGCTTAAAGTTAAGCATGTATTTAAGTACTTTGCTGAACTGGAGCCTTCAGACAAGGGCAATCAAAAATGAGTAGGACTGTAGTATAATTGATTTATAAGGGAAGAATGTGCTCCTACCAGTTTTGCAGTATTGATTTTCTCGTACCAGAAGGTCACTTGAATGTCTTCTAAGAATTACTGAAATGCTTATTGACCTCAGTTATTTTGTGATTCTATTTCTGATGCCTTTTTATTATATTTAAAAAATGTAACAAGTTATACAGAGATGCATAATATATGTTAACATTACTAAGTACAGGGTAACGTAATAGTAGGCAAGAATATATGTATTAAGGAAGAAAAGTGAGATATACATGCTTTTACCAAAAGTAGGAGAAATTAATAAAGGGTAAATTCAGACAGAATATTTTAAACAGAGAAAAAACTCTGCTGCTGCGGCATAATCTCTGAAGGGAAGTCAGAAAACCCCACTTGCTTTATACATGTATAACAAGATGAGACAAAACACTGGAAAATGGACTTTAGGGAACAGTTCTTTAGTAGCAGAGATATGGGTTAGATGATATAATTTAGAAATGGAAAAGACTTATGATATCCATTCTAAGAGATACAGAATCACTCTATTGACAGGCGGTTAAAATGAGATGAAAACATTAAGGTTGCAGCAGAGATACCATTTTAATGCAAGTAGAGAAGGTGGACATTTCGTTTTGAGCATCTAGCTTCTAGAAACCAAATTTGCACTAAATACCCCTTTTTTCCCCATATAGGTTTTACTGGCATTTTTTTTTCATCTTTTAATTTTTTGCCCATACACTGAAGTCGTTCCCAGGGTTATAAAACATTATGTGATTTCAACACTTGAGTAAAATGATATACCATTTATTCTTCCAAAGCCAAAATGTTCCATTCTTATTTGGCTGTAGTGACAGATGTTGTCTGAATGTGCACTTCCCTACATGAGAGTAATCCACTTGGGGATTTATAGGAGAGGAGCTCTGGAAATGTTTGCTCCTTTCTTGCAGACATAGTTAGAAACAGACATTGTTATAGAGGCAATTCAATGTGCAGCTACAAAGCTCTCATGCAAAGGCGCATTGCTTTGACCAGTGTAGATAGATTCATGTGATTTCCCAAAAGGCACATTCTCTTTCCCTTCTCCTTGAAAATAAAACTACCTTCATTTACTTGTATTTGCTTATGAATCACAGTGTGATATTGCTACTTGAATAAAGCATCTAGAAATAATAACAGAGATCTGGGTGGTTTTTGCATTTTGAGGTATCTGCTTCGGCTTGTCTGTTACCTAGATATAATAACAGAGATTTGGGTGGTTTTTGCATTTTGAGGTATCCGCTGCAGCTTCGCTATTATTTATAAAATGGTACCCTCTACCACATATTATGACTAATGATTAACTACTTGTTTTTTAGGACAGCTTAATCCTACTTTCCAATGGGCAAATTCAGTTCTTACAATATTGAGTAGGTTTGAATGCTGTTTTAAACAGTTCAGTGACATGGGTCTTAGCGTATAAACACAAGGCAGTTTAGCAGACAGTAACCTTTCATCACGTTGACAAGCCTAGTTAGTGCAAACAAACCAGTGTTTGATTTACAGAGTCAGGAAGCATTAGGCAAGCCTCTCTCATTGTTAGGATTATTCCTGCCTGATAAAACAGTTTCTGCATATACATTCTCACTCACTCACTCCATCAGCCTCTCACTTACTCGCTGCTCTCTACTGTGGTGTTGCATCATTTTTTTCCTTTGAAGCTCATTTATCTAAAGTGCTTGCTTTTTTGGTCTGTGCTGCAGTGTTCAGCCCAGCCAATCAGATAATAGTGTTCCCAGCAGGAGATGGCCAATCCAAAGCCAGCTTTTGCTGGAAATGTGAAACCCTTAGGGGAAAGCAATAACAAAAGCCTTTCACTGCAGACAAATGTTAAGTGTCTGTGCAGACTTTTCCTGTTTTTAATTTTATTACTCTAAGAATGGAGGGTTTGTTGTTTCTTTCATGTTTCCTTTCAAGCAATTTTAATTATACATTTGTGCTACATCAGAGACTTTGGAACACGGTGATTCAGCCTATTGCATCTAAAGCTAAATGCAGTAACCTTCTGGCAATACAAATATATTCCAGTGCTGTAAATATAGCTGACATGCTCAAGAATTTTAAGCAGCTGGAAAGGTCCCTGACACCACACACGAAGCCCTAGAGAGCAAATGATGAGAAAAACATCACTCCCCCCTGCTTTTTCAGGTGTTTGTTTTTTCTTCTAAGGGCATGGGAATAAAATGTATTTTCCCAGCTCTTAAGCTGGTTAATAGAAAGGAAAAAAAAGAGATCTTAAAAATAGACTTATTTTTAATCGATTTCCCTAATAGCTATTTTGGATGAATCCTCCATATGTTGGAAGCCTGCTTGTAATCATGGTTCAAGATTGGTTTATCTTTTGCCCTTTATACCAAGTTGCCTCAATATATAGAATTTTACTGTCACCTTGTAATAATAGCAACTTAAAACCATACAGGGAACCATTTTCAAATGTGGTATTGAGAATTTTTCAAGGAAATCCCTTCTTCCCTAGTACTTTAGCTAACAGCACTTCAAATACTTTCCTGCTGTTAAAAGGGCCCTGAGGAAATAAGCTGCAGGTTACATGTTTACTTTACATTGGTGCTGCAGAGTGGGATAGTTTTAGTGCAAAATTAGAAATCACACTGTTAACACAAAGCCAGCAGACAGGCTAGAAACATTTTGGCACAGTGCCATTATTATTTCCATTGTAGAAAAGCTAGAGCTAAGACAAGGGGAGTTTGGAGAAAAACAAAACAGGGAGTTGGGGTTTGAAATCAATATTTAGTTCTTTTAAAACAAATTTCAGTGAACCTGGTAGCATTTTGCACCAAGCCGCCTTTTCTGCCATGGTGGAAAAAGCTTTCCATTGTGTACGTTCTAAAAAGAAATAAGAATTGGTTCAGAATATTACCTTGTGTTTATCTACAGTAGTTATTGAATTAAAGGTGTAATTATGTCGACTAGTCCACAAACATGATTATAAATTGTCTCTGAAAAATGGGTGAGAGAAAAGCTGAATGGTTTCGAATGAAACTCCATTTTTTTTAAAGCCCTTACAATTCATACATAGTACATTTGTTTTTCAGAGAGCAAAATTCTAAGCCTGCATTTGTTGAGCAGGTTTATTTAATTTTTAACAGAAGAATCAATTACATTAAAACTGGCATAGCACTTTCTTTAAAATAGTATTTTTTCTAAATCGCTTTCCTATTTTCATCGCAGATGTGTGAGTTGCAAGGTTCACAGTTGGTGAGAGAATGTAGACAATATATAACTTGTACATATTTTGAGGACTGAACTGGACAACCCAGGAGGTCCCTCCTAGCCCAGTGTTCCTATCTCTGCATAACAAACCTTGTCTATATGTGTTCATTCAGATATGCCACCATTGTTGTATCACTGAAAACAAAGCCGATTCTTCTCAGTCACCTACTAATTTAAACACTAGTAACTGGTACTGAGTTTATGCTGGCTGGCTGCCAAGTGAAAGCAATTATGTGCAATAATAGCAAAATTAAGAGGTGAGTGTTGCCGTTTTACAGCAGGACATGGCAAAAAACCATTTCCTTCTGTCGGCTGCGTCTTGATTGCACTCTGTCTCACGCACGCACGCACGCACATACTCACTCTGTCTCTCTTTTTCCTGTGGGTTTTAACTTGGGGTCAGTGAAACCAAAAGAGGAAGAGTATAGACCACAGTACTTGAAAAAAAAATGAGAATGGAGCTCTCTCTTAAGATAAAAAAGAAAAGAAAAAGTTGTTCTAACTGTGATAATGCTTGTTTCTCTCCCATCTGCAGGTGTCCTAGTGGTAAATGTTACATGGCGGAACAAGACTTATGTCGGGACACTGCTGGATTGCACAAAACATGACTGGGCCCCCCCCAGGTAGGCAGTCATTCTGGATCTGCTTTTTCTCTCCTTTCTCCTTCAATCTCTAGCAAGAAACTGTGCCTAGATTAATAAAAAACAACTGTATATAATTGAAACCAGACAGCAAAGAAATGAGTAATTCTCTATTACACACTGTAAATGGAGACATTGAGGAGGGATTTTTTAATTTCCTTTTGCTTCATGAATGGGAAAATATATGAAGAATTAAACTGAATTTGAGTGAATTTAAAGTATTTTCTTGGATGTTTAGAATATTTTCTCTCTCAAGAATACAGTAGAGGAAATGTTCTTTAATGACATTTTATTTGTGCTGGATGTATTCCTATTTGAAAGTGGACATCCTTCCCCTCACAGTATTGCTAAGGCTGTTGCATGAAGCTGCCTAGTTTTCATATGTTTGTTTCCTGGTTTCTGGTGATAATTTTTCAGTCTGTCTGTTCTTGTTTACATAGGTTTTGTGAATCACCGACGAGTGACCTAGAAATGCGAGGCGGCCGGGGCAGAGGAAAGCGAGCAAGGTCTGCTGCAGCTGCAGTTGCACCTGGAAATGACGCTAGCTTTACAGAAGCAAGAGGACTGCAGAATAAGAACAGAGGTGGTGCCAATGGGAAGGGAAGGCGGGGTAGCCTTAACTCAAGTGGACGTAGGACACCCCCAAATTGTGCAGTGGAGGATGTCAAAGCCAGCCCCTCATCCACAAATAAAAGGAAAAACAAGCCTCCAATGGAGCTAGATTTGAACTCCAGTTCAGAGGACAATAAATCTGGCAAACGTGTTCGTACGAATTCTAGAAGCACTCCAACCACCCCACAGGGGAAGCCTGAGAGTACTTTTTTGGACCAAGGGTGCTCTTCTCCAGTGTTGATTGACTGCCCTCACCCCAACTGCAACAAAAAGTACAAGCACATCAATGGACTACGGTACCACCAGGCTCATGCACATTTAGATCCAGAAAACAAACTGGAGTTTGAGCCTGACAGTGAAGACAAGATTTCAGACTGTGAGGAAGCATTAAGTAATGTGGCACTTGAATGCAGTGAGCCAAGCACAAGTTTATCAAGTTTTGATCCGCTAAAAGCACCAACATCTCCTTGCTCCCTTAGTACCCCTGGGACACCCAAGGGGAAAAGGGAGTTGACGAATAATGGCCCAAGTTCAGTTATCAATTCTAAAACAGGCAAGAATTCTGGGAAAAAGAAGGGTCTGAACAGTGAACTGAACAGCCTCCCTGTAATTTCTAATATGGCAGCCACATTGGACAATTGCTCAGTAGCAGACGGTAGTTTGGCTACTGAAATGCCCAAACTGGAAGCTGAAGGGTTAATAGACAAGAAAAATCTGGGGGATAAAGACAAAGGCAAAAAAGCTACTAATTGCAAAGTGGATAAAAACCTTTCAAAACTTAAAACAGCCAGACCCATTGCCCCTGCTCCAGCTCCTACTCCTCCCCAATTAATAGCTATACCCACTACGGCCTTTACAACCACCACTACAGGGACAATACCAGGATTGCCCTCACTAACAACTACTGTTGTTCAGGCTACACCAAAGAGCCCTCCGTTAAAACCTATTCAACCAAAGCCCACAATTATGGGAGAGCCAAGCACTGTAAACCCTGCTCTCACATCACTCAAAGACAAAAAGAAAAAGGAGAAGAGAAAGCTAAAAGACAAAGAAAGCAAAGAGACTGGAAGTCCTAAAATGGATTCTAAGCTGGGAAAGCTAGAGGATTCAAAAGGGTCTGGGAAAGATTTATCTGGACATTTTTTAAAGGACCATCTCAACAAGAATGAAGTGTTAGCTAATGGACTGTCAGAGTCTCAAGAGAGCAGGATGGCAAGTATTAAAGCTGAAGCTGATAAGGTTTACACTTTCACAGACAATGCACCCAGCCCTTCTATAGGGAGTGCCTCCAGAATGGAATGCAGCACTTTGGTGAATGGACAATCTTCTATGGCGCCACTGCATGTGTTGACACAAAATGGTGCAGATAGTGCAACTGCTAAAACCAACAGCCCTGCTTACTCAGATATTTCTGATGCTGCTGATGACGGTGGTTCTGACAGCAGGTCAGAGGGCATGAGGTCCAAGGCCAGCTCTCCTTCAGATATTATTTCTAATAAGGACAGTGTTGTAAAAGGGCATTCTTCAACCACAGCACAATCATCACAAGCAAAAGAGTCCCATTCTCCCTATTACCATGGCTACGATCCTTATTATTCTCCAAGTTATATGCACTCTGGACAGGTCAGCGCCCCTGCAGCTGGGAACAGCAGTGCCCAACAGGGGCTAAAGATCAAAAAGGAGACTGAGGAAGAGGCTGAAAAGAAAGAGAAGGCAGAACCACCAGATTCCAAGAAAAATGAACCCAATTCTAATTTACAGCCACAACACCAGTCAGTAATAACTCAGAGACATCCTGCACTTGCCCAGTCACTTTATTATGGACAGTATGCCTATGGGCTTTACATGGACCAAAAGTCCTTAATGGCCTCCAACCCTGCTTACAGGCAGCAGTATGAAAAATATTATGAGGACCAGAGGCTGACAGAACAGAAAATAACACAAGCAGGGAGAGACTGTGAAAGAAAGACTGAACCCCCATTAAAGGAGCTAGGAAAGGATGATAACAAGCAGAAAAATATCCCATCTGCTACTATCTCAAAGGCGCCTTCAACTCCAGAGTCAAGCAAAAATAATGGTAAAATAGGGTCATCAGTCCCTAACAAAACGGAAGAGACAAGCAAGTCACAGATTCTTTCCAATCACCAGCAGCAGCTTCAGTCGGATAGCTTCAAAGCCAAACAAATGGAAAACCACCAGCTTATAAAGGAAGCTGTGGAAATGAAGTCTGTTATGGACTCTATGAAACAGACTGGAGTAGATCCTACCACACGATTTAAACAGGTGAGGTCACTGTAACTTGAACTTTTCTTAAACTGTACACACAGGCTTTTCTGATGTAATTTTGGATTGCATTTTCCTGTCTTTCCTGAGGGCCAATTTTGCCCTCCTTTCTCACACTGAGCAGTACTCCCCATCCCTTGAGTACACATATTATTGCTTTTCATAGGGCTGTAGAAGAGGGAGGATATATCCAGTGGAGGGTGACAGAATCCAGGTTTTAAAAATTAATTCATTAAAAAAAATTTAATTATACATAATCCATATTTTATATCTAGAAATAAGTAGAAATAACATTGCACAGTTATTCTGCTTAGTTCAGAAAACTGAAATTTTAAACAAGATAAGCATGCTTTGTTGTGAATGAGCTTAAAATAGATTTGAAGAGTAGTTTACTTTTTTTTTTAATGCTAGTTTACATTTATTAAAGATGGATGAGCAGATCTTTGAAGAGCTGACTTGAAGCTCACCTCTTTTATCCCAACTTAATTTGACCTTTCCAAAACAGTTAAGGGAGCATCGTTCCCTGTCTCTGCTCATACGCCCTTTAGCTGAAGTCTAAGGCAAAACAGGCCTACACAGTGGATAAAATCATGGGCCCATTGATTTCAGTGAAGTCAGGATTTCATCCAGTGGTGATGCCTGTCCTTCCCAGGTCCTGGACTGCCTGAAGGAATACACTTCATTCAAGTGTACACTCCATGATATTAATGTATTTCTACTGCAGATCAGTATTTCAGCAATAGATACTTCACATTCTGACATTTGGTGCATCCTAGATTCCCCATTCACAAACTGGCTTTCAGGATAGGATGGGGTCAAGAGAAAGAGGATTATGGAACTAGATAGCAAGTAGATAGTAGATGGTAGGTACTATCTAAAGATTTGAGAAGATTTCTAAACAGTTGACTATTTCAACTAAATCATCAATGGTTATTAAATTAATCTATCATTGTTTTTTATGCTATGAAAGTTGACTGTTGTACAAAACAAAATAATCAGCTATGTATGCCTTACATAGAAAAGAGCATCTTTTCATTAATGTTCAATAAAGATAGTTATGTTTTATGTCACCCTGCAGAGAAATCAGGTACTTTATAACATGTTCGCAAATTGATTTGTAATAGTTGCAGGGGTTTAGGTTGTAGCCGTGTTGGTCTAAGGATATAGGCAGACAAGGTTCCTTGGGTGAATTTGATATCTTTTATTAGACCAACCCAAATGGTTGGAGAATAGTTATTAAGCAAGCTTTCGGGTTCAAAAACCCTTCGTCAGGCTAAGGACACTGCAGCAGTTCCTGCGTGCTCTTCCTGGACGGAATGAAAAGTAAACAAGCCAGGGGCTGGGCTGGGCTGTAACTTTGTAATAGTAATAGTTGTGCATTTCTCATGCCTGGCCTTCATCCTACAAATATTTGTGCACATTTATCATTCTACATGTGCAGATAGTCCCACTGAGTTGAATGAGAGTACCTAAATGTCTGACATTCCTTTAATATGTAACTGTTTGCAAGATCAGAGCTGGTATAACTACCTTTTTAGAGACATCCATTTTTCAGGTTTATCATTCCAGGTAATGTGAATGTTCTGACATAACATTAAGTAGCTCAAATATTGTGATTTATGGGTGTTATCACACTGATAGGAAAATTTCTTTATAGAAATTAATTGAAATATATATTTTATGTAGAGTGTGATCACAGAACTATAATACACCATATGTATGCATTTTATGATTAAACAAGCCAAAGGCACAGGGAAGGATATAAGATAGAGCAATTTTATTGCATTCTAGTAACAGTTTATTGTTGTTACATTGTAATATTGGCTTAAAGGCATGCTGACCTAGTAACAAGCAAGTTTCTCCTAAAATATGTGTAATCTAGGTGGATTATTAAAATTGCTGTAAAAAGGCATTTTCTCAGAGATGAGAAATACTGATAATGAACGTTTCAAAACACAAAATCAAAATAAAATTGTGTTTCTTCTCTACAGCAGGACCCAGATTCAAGAACATGGCATCATTATGTCTATCAGCCCAAATACCTTGATCAGCAAAAATCAGAAGAACTTGATCGGGAGAAAAAGTTAAAAGAGGACAGTCCTAGAAAAACACCTAATAAGGAAAGTTCTGTACCAAACCTTCCTGTCTCATTAGCAAGCATTAAAGAGGAGCCTAAAGAGGTCAAGCGTTCTGATTCCCAATCAGTGGAAGACAGCAAGATAAAAAATGATGATCGAAAGACTCCTGTAAATTGGAAGGACTCTCGAGGTGCTAGAGTTGCAGTTTCCTCACCGATGAGTCAACATCAGTCATATATCCAGTACTTGCACGCTTATCCTTACCCACAGATGTATGATCCCAACCATCCTGCATACCGTGCCGTCTCTCCCGTTCTAATGCACAGCTATCCTGGTATGTATTCTGGAACTAGCTTTTGCACTTTATTAAAGATTTACACACGAACAGTGTAGTAGTGCCTGCATTTTAATACTGGCAGTTAGCAGCTCAGCTAAATTAGAAGCTTCAGAGATGACATTTGTTTTGCTTGTTCTTATGCAAGGGAAAGTTCTATAGATGAAAGCTGATTTAATACAAGATGCTCCTTTTATGAACTGTCAGAGTTCCCAACTACAGTTTCCACAACCCTTGACAGTCTGCTATTGCTGTGAGACTGACAGATAGTTTATTGCCTATAAAAATATTCTAAGCACTTACTGTCAGAACCATTATAGTTACTATTCCTTTCACTTAAGAGGACCCATAAATGTCTGAAATGGCTCTAAGCTCAACCCTCTTTATAACCCCCATTCATCAGGGTGAATTAGCTGAAGAAAGTCAAGGAACAAAGATACAATGTTATAGTCATATGATCCATTTCCGATATTATCCCCTGTATTAGAATTCCCACATTGGTGTAACCAAAATGTAAACACGGTAACTTGATGTGGCATTTATTGTTTATCTGCAGGGGCCTATCTCTCTCCAGGATTTCATTATCCTGTTTATGGGAAGATGTCAGGGAGAGAAGAGGCGGAGAAAGTCAATACCAGTCCTAGCATCAATGCGAAATCAACCACTGAATCTAAAGCACTGGATTTGCTCCAGCAGCATGCCAACCAGTACCGCAGCAAGTCCCCTGCTGTAAGGCTTCCTCTGTTGTTATTGAAGATCAATACATACATTGGGGGATGGAAAGGAAAAGGGGAGAGAACATCACCTTAAAAAACTGCCTATATTTGGAGTCATGTTATGAATTCAAGCTGTCTTCTTTTTCTTTTTTCTTTTCTTTTCTTTTCTTTTCTTTTCTTTTTAATATACCAATACTTGAAGGAAAATAATTTCAGATTAGGTGTGTCCTTGGCAGAAATTGGAAGTGACAAGTATAATAGAGTTCTGTGCTAGATTCTTCTTAACTTACGTAAATAGATTCATATGGAAATTTAGATTCAGAGAGACCTGTTGGTGCATGGCACAGTTTATTGCAGTTTGCCAGGATGCTCCTGTTTGAAACAGATAATGCAATGAGAAGTTGAGCTGTGGGATTTGGTAATATCCCTTCAATATTTTTGCTGCAGAGCCATATCTTCTAGTAGCAGATTACTGAAATCTGTCTTGAAGATCGCCATGTCGGAGCAAACATGGTTAGTTTGCTTTCAGATAAATTGGTGCCAGTTTTAATTGATGAAAGCATGTCACAGGCCCTAATTCTATTTTTAAAAGCAATCCCGTGATCCTGAGCTCAGTCGAGTGCTGGTTTGTTCCCCAGGGCATATTAGAGAAATGTGAGGGTTAATTTATGTTCTCTGTCTGCAGCCCAAATAGACTGTCTGAAGAGCCATAGATCAGCTGAGCGTAAGGGAGCCCAGACCAGGCTGCCTACAAAACTGGTGGGAGAGGTTATGACTTGAAGGTGCTAAGTGCTGCCTGAGATTCCCTGTACCTTGGGGAATCTTCCAGTGCCTTGTTATGAGATAGCTTGGCACCCAGGGAGTAGTACAGATCTGCTCGAGTGAACTGCAGAATCAGGTCCGTGGTTTGAGTGTTCCTTAGGCTATTGCCAAATAACCAGGGCGTGTATGCATGTTAATAAGGCCCCCCACACACCCTTTTTTTTTTTTTTTTTTTTTACATATATTACATTAGTTCTCTTTTATCTTTCTATTGTTAGCCTGTGGAAAAATCAGCAGCTGAGCGTGAGCGGGAAGCAGAAAGAGAGCGGGATCGTCACTCCCCCTTTAGTCAGCGGCACCTTCATACGCACCACCACACACACGTTGGAATGGGTTACCCACTTATCCCAGGTCAATATGACCCATTTCAAGGTGAGCAGAGGTTTCCAGTTGTAGGTTCAATGTGTTGTGATGCTATTTAATTGATGTAGCAAGTATAATGTGAAGTGTTTTTAATAAAGAGACCGACCTTTACTTAAATGTAAACTGCTTTTTCTGGTTTAGGAAGACGGCTTGAAAATACTTGGCTAGGAGTAGGAGCTGTACGATCAAATTACACTGTAACTGTATTTTCACTCCTGGGTGATGCTGCCTTTGAATTAAAAAATTGATTGTCAGCAAATTATTAACATTTTACTTATTACTGTTGATATCATTTGCATTAATATTTTGAGTCATAATACAAACTGACACTCACTGATTAGCAAGACCCAAAGGAGTTAAAAAAATATAAATCTCTTACATAATTAGTCTTCTGCAAACAATGGAGAAGAGAGACATGGTTTTATATTGAAGACTTTTATGTACAATTGGGACTTTGCAATCAACCTTGAGATTCTTACAGCCTGAACTTCCTAAATAGCATGTGAACTGTTTGTATTTAAGTGAATATAGCAAACGGTGTTTCACACAGGGGAAAAAAAACACAATAAAAGACGCTAGAAAAAAATTGTTCATTCTCCCTAATTTATACCTGTCTTTGACTGTTTTTCCTAACATTGTATTCTATCAAAATTAAAAAGCAGATTCACTCCCATGCAGCAAAGTACATACTAGCATAATTTGCAGCTAAAATGACATTAATTCATTATATTCACTCAGTACCTTCGGAGTCATTTTTCTATGTAAAAAGTCTTGAAATTTCTAACTTTGATTCAGTGATTCCATAGGCCTTATGGGATGCATTATGCTCATTCAGTAGGAAAAATGTAAAAATGATAAGTTATTATGAAAGCATTGTATTCCAAGCAGCTAGCATGTCGTTTCTGTAATTCACTGTGACTTTTGATTCTTGTTGTTTCCATTATTTCTACTTAGCTTCCTATTCAGGAATTTATACAAACCATTTAGCACCATGCAGTGCAGTGCTTGGAAAGGAATACAATAAGGTAGAATGCCATATTTTCTTGTAAAATGCCTATTAAGGAGATCTCAGTACATTGTAAGCAGGCATATTGGTCAGACTAGGCAGGCTGTCTTACCTTTCTTCCATGAAATATTTCACATATGTGTTTGGTGTAAAATGATTTGCTGCTGTTTGTGGTTCATGTTGTTTTGCACTGACGGCTATCACTACCATTTCCCTGAACACCACAAAATCCAGAAATACATCCACATTCTTTTCTTTCTCCTTTTCTTCAGGGTTGACGTCTGCTGCCCTTGTTGCCACTCAGCAGGTGGCTGCTCAGGCATCTGCATCTGGTATGTTTCCTGCACAAAGAAGGTAAATATCCAGTAAATCTTGAATTACACTTACATAGACATCTTAATAAGGAGGTGAGAAAGCAAATAATAGGTTTCTTAGTCTGGAGGTCTACGTCACTAGAGATTGCAGTTTTTATGGAGGAGAGAACAGTTGTTGGGATTTAGGGTTAATTGTAGCTTTATTCTTCTTAACATGACACATGTCTTTTACTGTTGTCCTTTAATCATAATGTAGATAATTAATCAGTGATACAGACTGCTTGTCTTCTGTGATTTTCATAGAATATCATTTAGGTCTTGGCAACGTTTAGGCCATTACGAAATATAATGAAGAATTACAATTATTTAAAAGGTAGTGGAGGGGGAACTATCTGACTAAACTTCTCTTATGTAATCCCAGCGGGTGCCTAGCTCACTAATTTTCAGATGCTTTTATTTTACATTTAAAACTTGTATAAGAATTGTGCCTTTGCCTTTTAATTACTTGCTTGCTTTTAGGTAGGGTTTGTTCTTCCACCTCTAAAGGGAAAGAAAACCTTGTATGTAATAAATATCCTGTTTTAAGTGAAAAGTTCAATCCTGCCTAACTGTGGAGTCTGTACCAGTGCCTCCATGATAAATCTGACCTGGTATTACAAATCCTGTGATACCGTCCCAACTCCAAGGATGCCTGATGTTTTTCTTAGAGCCCCAGGTCCTGGTGGCAAGTTACTATACAAGAATATCTGTTCTCATTTGATTAAAAAGCAAAGTTATATCTGTTGGAATGAAAACCAGAAATGTGATCCAAGTGGATCCTAAAGGTTCAGAAACCAGAAAACAGCTCCTCAGAACTCTATTACTTTAAAACATCTCATGGTTAAGGAGTCCTGATTCATGATCTTTGACCATTAGAGTTTGCCAATGTAAATTTATTATTTTATGGTTTTTATGCATTTTTTGTGTTCAGTAAATGATAGAAGAGGGACAATGTATTAAAAGCTTCTGTTTTCTTTCTTTTCCAGAGAATGATGAGCTTGGAAATGTACATTGTCATGTGACTGGATCACATGAGGAAGCGCTTTATTACAAACATCAGTTCCATGGTGTTAATTTGAAATGCCTTAATGGCAGGCAAAAACCAGTCATTTCATTTTTGTAAATTGCAGATTTTATCAGAGTAACAAATGTTGCTGTAATTAGACTTCTGTTTTTTATATATATATATATATGCGTATATATATATAAATATATATATATATATTCTTTACTTTTTTGTATCAGTAACCAGGCTCGCACACAGGGTCTGCTGCTAAGTTGCAAACCACACAGTAAATGAGAAATGTATTTGTCATGTTTAGAAAGTGTTAACCACAAAAGGCTGTTTGTTTCTTTTCTCCTCTTTTTGCTTTTTAATTGTAAATAAATAATGTTATGTATCAGTGTGCCTGAACCTTGCATACCCTTCTAATATTACCCACAAGCCTTCAGAGAGGCTAACTGTGATGATGACACTTTGGTACAATTTAGATGTCTATTTGGTGGCTCCTATTAAGATTCATCAGTGTAAAATGTTACTGTACTCACTGTTTCATTGTAATTGTGTATTGTGAGAGATATACATTTGGAAGGCATGGGGTTGCCAGTACCACAAAAACTGTGTTGTACATAATGTATAGATTTTAAATGGGGAAATAATGAGCATCTGTGAATAATTAAATGTCTTTTTTGATAATCTTGAATGGCAAATAACCCAATAGCCTGCATACCAGAAGACATCTGTGATTGTTCTATTACTTGAATAGTCCTGCAGTCTTTTTTTTAATGTTTACAATTATCCAGTTTTAGAAGAGAGACTTTAATGCCATTGCCTGGTTACTTGTTTTATGCTGTAATCTAGTTTATTTTATGTAAAATGTATATTGAATGCTTTCATTTTTATACCTGCCTTAAATAATTTGGCAATCAGAATAAAAAAAAAAGTTGTTTTTGTATGTTTTGGCGTCTGTCTCGACTTGCTTTCTTTAGGCCGACTTAAATGGAGAGTGTCCTAGACACCAGCAGGTGCATGTGACGGAGTCTGGAGGCACCATGCAGCTGCTGGTATGCTCAGAAGTACTTCTGGCTTGGGTCCCAGCCATGCAAACCAGTTTAGCAGTATTTCCCTTAAATAGCATGCAAGATGATCACATGCCTTCCATGTCCAGCCTGCTGTCACCTCACACCTTTTCTTTCCCTTTCAGACCTGTGGGGCTACAGCCAAAATCTACTGCTGTCAATGAAGTCTTTGCACTGATTTCAATACATGGTACCCATGGCTTATATTTCTATTTAAATAACTAATGCCTTCATTTGAGAAATAACCAGCTGCGTACATTATATGTCCTGGGCCAAACTTTGCCCTATGTGTTATCCGTAAAACCTCCCTTAAGTGTAATGTGTGCACCAAAGTAGTCGCCGACTGTAAGCATTCTTACCCTCATTGTTCAGAAGTGAAACTCTGGACGTTTTACAGTGTCCTATGAATTTTTTTCCACTTTTATAAATGCAGCAAAACACTAAATTAGTGTATGAGATGACTAGCCAGATTCTTGTAGGTTTTAACTTTATCCTTGACTGGGTGCCACTGAGAGAGCTTTTTGACAAGGTTTTTGAATTCTCTCAGTGTCTGTTTTGATAACAACGTGAACTGCCAGAAGTCACAGCTTGTTTAGGAAATGGGTACTATTTCTCTTGCCTAGTGAATACTTACTACACAAGGATGAATTAAAGATTCCCCACAGACAAGCATACTTGGATTTTTATATTACTATGATGAATCTGCCATTAATATTGCTATAATTGTTTTACTTTTATAGACATAAAATCAGTCCCCTTAGTGACTAGTAATAACGTTTATTGATTTTACTACACGTTATTTCTCTCTGGTCTGCCCTTATCAGCCTGTCCTGAACATATTCAGAAAGTTTACAGTGCTGACACAGTACAAATTAACTTCATCAAGAAATGGGAAGAAAAGGTGTTTTTGTTAGGGGAACACAGAATTCTTGAGAATTAAATAGTCCCATATTATTTCTTTATTAAGAACTCAGATGGCTTTTGTATTGAAATGTGCCATTGATTTTTTTTTTTCAGCCTGGGTCATTAGTGCATCTTCAGCAAAACAGACCTTATAAATTCACACTACTGGTGGTTCTGATTTAGTGTGGTTTCAGAGAGAATGTGTAAGTAACCAGAATGAATTGCTCTGATTGGTATAGGTAAGCAGCAGTTTAAATGATAATTAATGTTATAGCTTCATTACATCCTTGAGTCTGTAAGAGAAACTAACAGCCAGTGTCATTTACTGTTTTTCTTCACTGCTCTTTCTTCTCCTTGGTGTTTCTTTGGGTTTAACACTTGCAGCATCTTACAGGCTTTGCAACAGTAAACCACATCCAGGAGGTTAGAATGGCTGACATCTCCAAAGCCAGAACATGGCCATGCTTCCACATGTCAACACCCAGGCATGGTATATACGCCTATACTTGAGCTGTGTAAAGGCCAAGGCTCCAAAGGACCAGTAAAGAGTGAAGGTAATGTGGGGTATAAGATCAGCAGACCTAGCCAAACATCAGAAAAGCTCAACCGCTGCCCCTCTCACAGCAAGCCTAGGTCCTTCCTATGTTAACCTGATACCACATATGGTACATATAGGAGTCATATTAATGCACAAAGGAACAGTTTGGTCCCTGTTGGCTCCAGCTTAAGCTCATCACCCCAGCAGCAGCAAGTCATAGTCCAAGTCTATCTCTTCCTCTTCCCCACCGATGTAACCAAGGAGCAGATGTTGCCTTTCCCTTCACAGTTTGCATCCCAGTGCATGTTCTTTGACCTGGCAGCCCCTTCTTATTACCTGGAACCTGTAGAGGGAACATGACAATCAGCCTTATTTGTTTTTCCATGTTTCTATGTGCTCTGTAGAGTTCAGTTAATACAGTGGAGGTCCTAGCAGTAGTCGTCTTCCTCAAATAGACTGAATACCTCAGAAAGGGCCCTGTTATTGCCATGGGTCTGTTCTTGCACTAGTATAAATTGGTTAGAATAGAGGAGAATTAATAACAAATAACAATTATCATTTACCAAAGTCCCCTGCATCTTAATTGGAGAGAGTGGTCTATTTTGCTAAGACGGCTGGCCAAGATGGGCTTGAGGTTTTGAACAGGTTGGGTACATTCAGCTATATACATCCCAGCAGAACCAATTTGCTGCAGATTCGCCCTGGCATCAGGAAACACTTAGAACTACCATAGCTGAATGTACGCTATGTTCTCCTGCTCTCCGATGCAGTGACATAGTTGGAGATATGCCTAGAGAACCATTTCTCTCTGGTCGGTGATATATTGGCCTTTTAAAAACCTATATTGGCCAGTATGCAATAGAGCAGCCCTGATTCTAATATATAAGAGATGGGAAAGGCACACAGTGGCACAGGGAGTGACAAAAATCTGTGGTTTCCTACTTTAGTTTCTGCCAATGATGACTGACTATTGCAGAGCATCAAGCTCATTCCCACAACTCCTCTTGCATCTCTCCTCTAGCGACTGGTTTCACTCTAGCCTAAATATCAATGTAAGATTCATCTTTCTCACTCACCTCCTGTAGCTTCCTTCTCTTCTCTGGCTGCAGGTTTAAACCCCTGTATGTGTTTTGCTGATCTGATACCTTGTTAACTTCATTTTCTTTGTTTTCTGGCTAGTCAGCTGTTTACCTTTTTCTTTTGCAAGCTATCCATAACATCACTTCTTCTCCCATCACTCTGGTCGCACCTCTCAGATGCCTTCCATCAAGTTCCTGTGTCCCACTGCATCAAATTCACGTTACCTGCCATCATCTTTACACCCCAGAGAATTTCAACCAGACATAGTTTTTCTCCTGCTCTCTGCCCTTCTTAGGCAGAATGTTGCTCTAACCATCTCTCTCTTTCTCCTTTTTATTGTAATCTTAGCACCATCCTTTCCGTCACGTTACCTTATGCCTGAAAGTCTCCTGTTACTATTTCAACCATTGTTTTATAAATTCCTCTCTGAAAACATTATAACATATTCTTAAAAGGCTTGTTGAATCCCTCTTCCTGTCAAAACTCAGAAAAGAAACCAATTCCATATGGGCATACAAACAGTTTCTTTTAGCCTCTGTTTCTTTAGCTAAGAGAATTGAAAACTCAGGGTCATTATTTATTGATCCATCCTTCTTTAGTTCTACAAAGAGATGGCTGTTTTCCATTTGCCCCAATTTCATACCTTAGTAAACTCAGCATTCTGCATTAAGCAGTCTGTAGCAATAATTCAAACTGCATTTTCTCTTAACCTGATTGTTTCCCTTTAGAGAATTTGGCATTTCCTAGAGTCCTCAACATTTCACTCTAACTCAAAACCTTAACTCTCATCTTTGATTTCCTTAGGTAGTATTAAAGCAAATACTTTTCAAGTTAAAAATATGTGCATTAATCAAGCTGAGCAAAGAGTTAAGGTTATGCTGCTGATGGTGCTGTGATCACACTGTGGGTAGTAGTATTTTGGAACTGGAAAAAAGTATATTGTACACTTGAGAAGTTTGTGTATATATTTAGGTAGTATGGTGTCTGGTAGCAAAACATGTGAACTGATGTTGTCAATGTTGCCTTGACTGATACCCTACTTTCTTCACACAGCACACCCCAGGATATAATGCATGCCTTGTTTTTGAGCAGCAAAATGAATTTTAAAAAAAATGTCCTGAATCATGGCTGCATAGAGCAGGGATAGAGCCTTCACTTGATACACTGTCCCTTTCCTGCTTAACTGAAGATGAAACCCTAGCTGCTCCTGGGAATGGTCTTCATGGGTGGATCTATAATTCTGAAAATAGCTATTCTCCAAGTCTTTGGAATAGGAGAGACCAAGAACAGCTAGTAGACAGCAAAATTCCTCTAAGAAAGGTTAGCTTCTTTAGTGGAACATCAAGACCATTAAAAAGGAGAGACTATCATTAACACCTCCTAGACTGAAGAACAAGGAGCTGTTAAATCAATTGATTTTCTCTAGCTGCCTGAATTGTAATGCATCAGCTGCTGCACTATGGAGCAGGGACCAAAACAGGTGTTTCTATATTGGGCAGAAAAATCATCTTCCACTGCTTAATACATGCATCTAGTTTTGGGAGAACTGATTTTTTTGTGGGGAAAGGTGAATGTTGTATGTGATAAAATATTGGTAATTTTTTATTGTTAGTAACTGCTATTTGCAAATACACTTCAGCAGTCTTAATTCAGCTAACCTGTTTTTTTACATGTGAGCTTTCTTATTTGTCTCTTACATTTAATTAGCGACCCAAAATCACTGCATCAGAATAGAGTAGTTTGACTCACCCTTGAAAGCTAGAAGAAACAAGGTTTTCTAGTTCAATGTATGGGAGGACTAAGGACCCATAGCCAGATATTGATCCATCCTATTCAAATTCTTTAAAAAAATCTATTAATGCAAAAGCCGGATATGTCCTCTCTCTTGTTGCTGCTTTTTTATAGCTTATTCTTAAGAAAAGATGATGGCATGGTATAAAAGTAGATGCATTGATGGATTTTCAGGAACTTGAACAGGGGGTCAAAAGATCACAATTTGGTGTCTTAAGTCTTAGATGCTTAATAGGTGGAATAGTGTATAGCTTTATTTTAATTATATATTTTTTAAAATGTCATACTACATTTTCATTTTTCCTTACAATATGGAAAATGGAAAATATTGCCGAGAAGTCGTTGCTATGCTTTTGGAAAATAAGGGTTCCTAATGATTTATTAGTCTCCTACTTTCCTATTCCTACTTTGAATCATTATACAGCTGTCACCATACTACTATCACTGACCCCAGGGAGGGTTCTGCTTCAAACTGAGAACAGTGAATGACCTTTTTTGTGTATATGATTTTTACAAGTTGACTCTGCTTCATTATGGGAAAAAAATCTATGAAGATAGTGCATTTTCACTTTCTTAGCCATCGCTTTAAGGATCTTTGATGCACACAGAAATCCATTAACATCAGCTAAAGTTACTCATTTGCAGTGATGGAAGACTAGACCCTATTAAAATCCTCATGGTGGCTGTTAGTAATTTTTATGCAGCATATGCTAAATAGTGCTTTCAACATCCATAGCAATTCTGAAAATTCTCATCTTGTCTGATAAATTAGCAAACTTTAGGATTTAGCAAAGGTAATTATTACTCGCAGCCTGATAATATTAATCATGCAGAAAACATGCTATTTTTCACCATAAGATTATATAGAGGTGTACTTTGAGGGCTTTGAAAGCTGCTCTTATAGGTGAATGAAGCCTTTTACACCAAGTATATATAGTTCTGTTTCATTAGACTTAAAGTTAGTGCTTTCAACACCATTTCAAAGTTATTTTTAATAATATAACACGGTACCTTAATTGCATGATTTCCATCATTTGAGTTTGGTGATGCTGGAATAGTGCTTATTTATTGCTTTAAGGGTACTGTTACAGTGTGTGTTCCTGAAACTAAATGGGATAGCACTTCCAGTTAAAACATAATCATCAGGAAACAAAGATCCTCTGAAAGCCAGTTTAAACACTGAAAAAAAAATTATCATCATCCATTTTTCTGACATATACTATGAATGATTTCTTCTTTTCTCGTTTGATTGGTGAAGAATATTAGATTCTGTTCCAGAAACCGGGGTTTGCTGGTCTTATTTTCAGGCCCCATTACAAGGGCATATTTATGATATAATCTCTATAAAGCCACTGTAAGTAATGTGCTTAGCAACACAATTATTAACATTTTCTTGAGTAGCATTAACTAAATGAAAAGGGGGAAAGTGTATTTGTCTTTAAATGTTTTAAATAAAATTCTGCTTGAATTGTGAAAATGAAGTACTCTATAAAACATCCTAGAATTCCCTGGTTGAAGGATGTGCCACATAATTAAAGAGCTGCTGTGAAAATTGATTGCAAGTGCTTATTTTCAGTTTTCTCCTTCTTATTATTAATGTAATTCCGTATCTAAGAGTCTAGATATATAATACCTTCTACCAGCATCTGATGGTCAGCACTTCCAAGTATAAAAGCATCATCTTGCTGAGGGTAGAAGTAGCTTTTGGGAACTATTTATTTTCCCTTTCTATGGAAATTGGGTAATTGAGCTTAATGGGAAATAGATTGTAATATGAAAGTTCAGTTGTGCCTTTTAGGAATGGCTGACATTGATAGCAATGTACAGCTGAACTGCTGAAGGAGTAAACTTACCTGAACAGTAACTTCCCTTTATGTGCTCCTTCCCCATCTCTGTTGGTTGCTGCTGAAAGTTTGACCCACTTCCTCCTGCTCAATGTGGAGTATTTTTGTTCCCAGGAGGTAATAGGAGTTAGCAGACCATGGACTAAGGAGAGTCAGGGACCACAGCTGACTCATTCACTGCACACAAATGATAGAGGGAGGCTTTTTGTAGTCTCCCTTTGCCCATTTCTAGTGAAACTTGTCACAAGTTGCCCAGAAATTAGTAACCGTTTGGGAATGGGTGAACTATACCTTGCCAGTGATTTTTAAGCAGAACTGGTCATGAAGAATTAACAGCTGGTAAGCCTTCCCTCTCTTATTTTAACATATCAGTTTAACCCCTATTCTTTCCTACAGTTTCTGCTGTGCTAATTCAGAATCAGTCTTTTGAAATGAGCTGGCCAATGCCTGTTTTTTGTTTGGTTGGTTTTTGTTTTGTTTTTATAGTGAGATGGTCATTGTTTGCTAAATCCTCAGCTTGTGTACACAGCTTATAGATCTACTGAAGCCAATGGAGCTGCTTCTATTTCTATCTGGCCCCAATGATGGAGTAGAAAGTAATTGCTCCAAAGTATTAGGAATGTGTAGTAGAGGTTAACATAGTCAGCAGGTTATCACCAAGAGTAATAGATCAAATTCCACTCTATGCTATACTATGCAAGTCCAGTTGGCTTGGAGTTGGTGTAACTAAGATAAGAATTTGCCCCATTGAAAGGAAACAATCACTGCCATTGGTATAGCCCTCAATAAAAATGTTGTGGTTGCAGCATCTGTTAGAGGCCATGCAAGCTTGCTGCCTACCTTTGGGGTAAAGGGTGGAGTGACCCCAATAGCCAATCAGTTTGTTCTTACCACCCATTGGTAGGCAGCTGGAATAACCTGGGTGTCCTTGATGTTGTCTAACTTGCCATATGGTACATACTATAGTACAAGCTATTCATTTTTCTTACATCTATTGGCAACAGTAACTTATTAGCTTAATTCAAGTTACCAGTACTGGAGTTTTTGCTCCATGGTTGTACTCCGGTCCCCAAGATTAAAAAACTTGCAGAGGGGTAATTCCCCTAAATGGTAAATATACCAGTACCTTTACTAAGGGAGATCCATATTCCTTGATTTGCAAATCATTCAAGACATGCACCCAGAAGGCTCGGGACTCTCCAGTAAACCTTGATCTGATAGAGTGCTTAGTCTGAGAAGTTTCTGACTCAAAAGTGAACCAGCAAGAAGTTGTTGACTCTGCTGTAAAAATTCATGCTGCCAGACCTCCATCTCCCAAGAGACACCGCCCTACAATCTCAAAGACTGAAAAGAGCTCACTGCTCAGTTGAAGACCCTCAGACTGATTCCAAATAACCACTGGAGCAGGCAATTATCTCTGCTGTGTACTCTTTGGCACTGAGCACTTTCTCCAATACTGGGTAAAAGGACAGGTCCAAATTGGCATCAAGGAAGACAGCATCCCATACATTATCAGCCTGGGCACAGATACAGCATTAATCAAAAATACTAGTTAGAGAATAACTACAGGGTGCCTATACATGAGTGCTGAGGTTGCTTTGATGCACTGGAATTCCAACGCATTGGAGCAGACTCAATTAATTGAGTCTGCTGGAGCATGGCAATTGCCATGCTCCAGCAGCCTCCTGTGTCTCATGTATCAGTGTCCCTGCATTTAAAAATGGCAGTGGGGGTGCTTTAACTAAAGCTTGTTGAATGAGCTTTAGTTCAAGCACCCCTGCCACCATTTTTAAGTGCAAGGATGCTGACACAGGAGACACAGTGGCACTTTAATTTGAGCGGCTCTTGGAAGTGCTCTAATTGAAGTTCTTTCCCCTTCCTCACCCCAACAGCATGTGTACAAATGCCCATAGTTATTAATTACTAAAATGCCTTCAACAAAAACACTGGTGCCTGACTCAAAAACAAATTCTGTGCCAATTCATATGATACCGATGCATTCGGTAAGGACTTGATTGGCACTGGCTTGTGGCACCAAGTAATATGCCACAGGCTTACTCAATACTAACTCAACCCATGGTGCCACACTGGTAGACACTACATTTTCTATATAACTATACAACTTCTATTCACACTGAGGCAGCAGGGCTTGCAACAGAACCAGATGTAGGCTGTGCCCCATCAAAACAGCCCACATCATCACTGGACCAAATAACATGGATTATAACACCCGTTTGTTCATCTACACCTCTACCAACTTCATCATTGGTGATGTGTAGGAGGTGCACATGGGTGCATATGCACCTCCTGAGATTGGCCATGCAGCCCCTAGAAATGCCAGCCGCAAAACCAGAAGTGCTGGCGGAAATGCACTTCCAGTTTTGCCGCTGGTGATTTTGGGCTTCCCCCCACCACCCCAGTCAGTCATCAGACGCTAGGGGACCCCCCCCCCCAGTTGGAGATTGGCCCCCGGTTGGTGATCTGGTGCCTCCCCAGACTCGGGAGGCATCAGTCGCCCATAAAAATCATATACACCATCACCTTCTTACAATGTCCCTCTGTGGTCTATGTTGGACAGACAGGGAGAGCCCTATGAGTAAGAATGAAAGAACACTGTTCTGACATCAGTTCTAGAAAGAGACAAGCCTGTGGCAGAACACTTTAACCTCCCTGGGGAAATCAGCACGGGTTCGTGGCAGGCAGATCATGCCTGACCAATCTAGTTTCTTTTTATGACCAGGTTACGAAACGCCTGGACACAGGAGGAGGGGTGGATGTCGTATACTTAGACTTCAGGAAGGCCTTCGATACAGTATCCCACCCCATACTGGTGAACAAGTTAAGAGGCTGTGACTTGGATGACTACACAGTCCGGTGGGTGGCAAATTGGCTGGAGGGTCACACCCAGAGAGTCGTGGTGGATGGGTCGGTTTCGACCTGGAAGGGTGTGGGCAGTGGGGCCCCGCAGGGCTCGGTCCTTGGACCGATACTCTTTAATGTCTTCATCAGTGACTTGGACAAGGGAGTGAATTGTACTCTGTCCAAGTTTGCAGATGACACAAAGCTATGGGGAGAAGTGGACACGCAGGAGGGCAGGGAACAGCTGCAAACAGATCTGGACAGGTTGGACAAGTGGGCAGAAAACAACAGAATGCAGTTCAACAAGGACAAATGCAAAGTGCTGCACCTAGGGAGGAAAAATGTCCAGCACACCTACAGCCTAGGGAATGACCTGCTGGGTGGCACTGAAGTGGAAAGGGATCTTGGAGTCCTAGTGGACTCCAAGATGAACATGAGCCGGCAGTGTGACGAAGCCATCAGAAAAGCCAATGGCACTTTATCGTGCATCAGCAGATGCATGACGAATAGGTCCAAGGAGGTGATACTTCCCCTCTATCGGGCGCTGGTCAGACCGCAGTTGGAGTACTGCGTGCAATTCTGGGTGCCACACTTCAAGAGGGATGCGGATAACCTGGAGAGGGTCCAGAGAAGGGCCACTCGTATGGTCAAGGGCCTGCAGACCAAGCCCTACGAAGAGAGACTAGAGAAACTGGATCTTTTCAGCCTCCGCAAGAGAAGGTTGAGAGGCGACCTTGTGGTAAGTTCATCACGGGGGCACAGAAGGGTATTGGTGAGGATTTATTCACCAAGGCACCCCCGGGGGTTACAAGAAATAATGGCCACAAGCTAGCAGAGAGCAGATTTAGATTGGACATTAGGAAGAACTTCTTCACAGTTCGAGTGGCCAGGGTCTGGAATGGGCTCCCAAGGAAGGTGGTGCTCTCCCCTACCCTGGGGGTCTTCAAGAGGAGGTTAGATGAGCATCTAGCTGGGGTCATCTAGACCCAGCACTCTTTCCTGCTTATGCAGGGGGTCGGACTCAATGATCTATTGAGGTCCCTTCCGACCCTAACATCTATGAATCTATGAATCCCTGGACTTACCTCAACAAAACCTTGAAAATGAACTTGAATGTAAAATTGTATCATCCACAGACTGAATTCTGTGAAGTATGGCCTAAACAGGGACTACAGGTCCCTTATCACATTACCTGGATTAGCTTTTGTGACCCCTTTGTCATATGCACTTAGATAAATAAAGGTAAATTAGGATTTAGCCTGAAAGATCTATCAGTGCTAATATCTCATTTTCTTCAGCAGAGATTACACCTGCACTCTTACCTCAAAAACAGGCTGATTTCAGAAAATCAACTCTTTCGCAGCAGTGGGAGGCATCTAGGTTGTTTTGCGGTTGTTTTCCTTGTTGGAATTAAAAATCAAGATGAAACTCAACTTAGTTCCATTTCAGTCAGACAAACTCTTAAAAGCCATTTTGGATTCCAGAACTGCACAAGCCTTTCTTCTGTAAGACGTATTTCAGACCATCTGTCAGTTTTTTGCACTGTTAGCTATCAGCCACCAAACCCCCTCAAATTTTTAGGCCATGCATCTTTGTAACACCAGTGTCATAGAGTTTCATAGAGAAGTATGGCTTCATCTTGGACCATTTCAAGTATTGCTCAAGTTAATCTACTAACTGAGCTTTCACAGCATGAGCTGTCAGGCAAGAATTCCAATCACATCTTTTCATCTCTCACAAACTGTACAGAGCATCTGAAGGATTGTTAAAGAGTTCCTACAAGGACTTTTATCACAAATGCTTACAGAAAGGGTTGGAGGTCTCCATGGGTCGGTGAAGGTAGCTGAGTACCCAAAAATGGATAAATGTCCTTGAGTTCAGGATAATACACCTACTTTGCAATTTTTACCCCTCCTCTTAAGAGGGATGACAACTCAGGGTTTCATATAAACATAGAATATTAGGGTTGGAAGGGACCTCAGGAGGTCATCCAGTCCAACCCCCTGCTCAAAGCAGGACCAGCCCCAACTAGATCATCCCAGCCAACACTTTGTGTAGCTGGATGTTAAAAACCTCCAAGAAAGGAAAATCCACAACCTCTCTGGGTAATCTATTCCAGTGTTTTACTGCCCTCCTAATGAGAAAATTCTTCCTAATATCTAATCTAAACTTCCCTTGCTGAAACCTGACACCATTGCTCCTTGTTTTGTCATTTGTCACCACTGAGAACAGTCTAGCTCCATTCTCTTTTGAACTTCCCTTCAGGTAGTTGAAGGCTTCTATAACTCCTCTCTCAGCCCTCTCTTCTCCAAGCTAACTAAGCCTAACTCCTTTAGCTTCTCATAAGTCATGTGCCCCAGCCCCCGAACCATTTTTGTTGCCCTCCGCTGGACTCTCTCCAATTTGGCCACATCCTTTCAGTAGTGGGGGACCCAAATCTGAACGCAGTAATCAGATGTGGCCTCACCAGTGCTGAATAGAGGGGAATAATCACTTCTCTTGACTTTCTGACAACACACCCAGTAAGCTGTTAGCCTTCTTTGCAACAAGGGCACACTGTTGGCTCACATTCAACTTATTGTCCACTGTAACCCCCAGGTACTTTTCTGTAGAGCTGCTGCCCAGCCAGTCAACCCCCAGCCTGTACCGGTGCATGGGATTGTTCCATCCTAAGTACAAGACTTTGCACTTGTCCTGGTTGAACCTTATGAGATTTCTTTTGGCCCAATCCTCCAATTTGTCTAGGTCACTTTGAATCCTAGCCGTACCCTCCAGCATAGCTACTACTCCCCACAGCTAGTGTTATCTGCAAACTTGCTGAGGGTGCACTCTATGCCATCTTCCTGGTCGATTAAGACATTGAAAAAAACCAGCCACAGGACCAACCTCTGGGACACTCTGCTTGATACCGCCTGCCAACTAGACATCAAGCCATTAATTACTACCTTCTGAGCCCAATGCTCCAGCCAGTTTTCTATCCAACTTACAGTCCATTCATCCAGCCCATATTTTTTTAGCTTGCCTGCAACAATGTTGTGGGAGACCATATCAAAGGCCTTGGTAAAATCAAGGCATACCACATCCACTGGTCTCCCTGCATCTACAGAGCCAGTCATCTTATTATAGAAGGCAACCAGGTTGGTCAAGCATGACTTGCCCTTGGTGAATCCATGCTGACTGTTCCTCAAGTGCTTAGAAATTGATTCCTTGAGGATCTGCTCCATGTTTTTTCCAGGAACTGAGGTGAAGCTGCCTAGTCTATAGTTCCCTGGATCCTCTTTTTCCTTTTCTTACATATGGGCACTATGATTGCCCTTTTCCAATGATCTGGGGCCCCTCCTGATTGCCATGACTTTTCAAAGATGATGGCCAGTGGCTCTGCAATCTCATCAACCAACTCCCTCAGCACCCTTAGGTGCATCGTATCTGGCCCCATGGACAGCTTTTCTAAATAGTCCCTAACCTGTTCTTTCACTGCTGTTGGCTCTCTCCCCAAACCTCTTCCCCAAACTGTGCTGCCCAGGGCCAGGGCGATCCTGAGGGGGTGGGGGGCAAATTGGGACAACTGTGCTTTGGGGGGCCCTGCCACAGCCACTGTGCACCACCAGTTCCACTGCATGCCACTGGCTCCATGCTCCAGCCACTTGCTGTCACTCCCTCTGCTCTGCGCTCCGGCTGCTCACCACCCTCCCTCCCCCGTCCCGTGGCCTGCCTGCTTACCACCCACCCCACCCTGCTCTGCGCTCTGGCCACTCATCACCCCCTCACCCAGCTCTCAACTCCCCAGCCCCACATGGGCTGATATGCCCTGGGCCCTGCATACCCGCTAGGGACAACTGTGCCCAGTGCAGTAGTCTAGGAGCTGACCTTGTCTATGAAGCTTGAGCTGAAAAAAGCATTGAGCACGTCAGCCTTTTCTGCATCCTCTTTCACGCTCCCCCATTCGATAAGGAACCCACACTTTCCCTGATCCTCTTTTTGCTACTGACATACTTGTAGAAATCCTTCTTGTTACCCTTCACTCCAGTTGCATTTGGCCTTCCAGACTTCATCCCTGCATGCCTGAGCAATGCTCGTATACTCCTCCCTAGTTATTTGTCCAAGTTTCCACTTATAAGATTTCTTTTTGTGATTTAGTTTACTGAAGATTTCCCTGCTAAGCCAAGTTGGTTTTCTACCATACTTGCTAGTCTTCCTGCACATTGGGATGGTTTGTTCCTGCACTCTCCGTAAGGTTTCTTTAAAATACAGCCAGCTCTCCTGGACTCCTCTCCCCCTTGGACTAGCTTCCCAGCTATCTAAAGGACAACTCCACAACAGTGAAAGATAAAAACAGAGAGCTGGGTTCAAGACCAAATCTTTTGAAATAAATTGGTTAGTATCACTACAACTACCGAGAAAGATTAACAGATTGGCATGAGATGCTCAGCTTCCTATAAAGTGTCTCTAAAAGAGTCAATAGGAATGAACTCCCAACATGGACCTCTTTGTATCCAAAGACAGCAAGAAATATCCTATATTTTGCTCTTTGCCTGGTCCTCTGGCAGAGGTCCTAAGAGGCCCTAAGATCTTCCTAATCTTAGACTTGCAATATTTGATGTACACTTTTTCACCATTATTATCAATTCCCAGAGTTTTACAGAAGATGAAAAGAGATAACACATGAATTATCCTTATAGCTCCAGCATTCCCATGCCAATTTTGATTTTTGAACCTAATGTGTCCATGCAATCATCACTATGTGCCTCTATTACTTCAAAAAGGCAGAATTCCTCTGACAAGTGAACTAATTCTGTACACAGAATCAGCACTCCTTCATTTGCTATGTGGAAGATACCCATGGGTAGGAGCAAGCTGTTGATTGTTCAGTGGATGTGCAGCTTATTTTCAGAATGCTGCAATGTAGAAAGCCATTGGTTAAACAACATAAAGGAAACCATATACCAAATTAAGGCATTTTTTCCCTTTGGACTTCCTCTTATGAATGTGATCAAACTGAATTCTATGTTCTTGTTGTGTTGGGTTATTTGTTGTCTTTAAACAGGCTTGTTGATACATTCCAGTACAGGTCATTTAGCAACGACACCAGTCTGGCATATATCAGTATCAGGGACTTCTGTTTTTATCCCTATCAAATGGTTTAAAAAGTTTATCTCAAATGTTTCTGCCTATAAAAAGCCTTCATCCATCATGGGACCAATATTATCTATCTTGTTTAATGGAACAGTCCTTTGAACCATGGGTGTCTAGTTCATTACATCATTTATTGATGAAAACTACATTTCTAGTCGTTATCACATGAGGGTGAGATAAAACTCTTATTTGTTTTTTTCTGCAGGCAGGGTACTGATAAGACCTCATCCTAATTTTAAACTAACAATGGTATAGGACTTTTATGTCAATCAATATATATACTTACAAATATTTTTTTGAGATATCATTCATCTGTGGGAGACACTAAACTGTTAAAGACTGTTAAAGACTATTTTATACTACCTTAATAGAATGAAATTTGTTCATAAGCCACTTAGACTCTTCATGGCATTCAGTAGCAGATCCAAAGGAAAACCAGTTTCAGTTCATAGACTTTCAAAATGATTGTACAAACTGATTGTGTAAGGACAGCATATGACACTAATAAAGTGACCCTTCTAACATGCATTACAGCTCATTCAACCAGAGCATAAGCTGCTTCCACAGTACACTTCAGCAGAGTCCACAGAGTTGAAATTTGTAGAGCAGTCGCATGTTGCTCAGTTCATACATTTACAAATCATTATTCTCAAGAATGGATGTCCAGCTTGAAAAAGACAGTTGTTTATTAGCTAGTCAAATAAATTCTGGCTCCAACATCCAGAAAGAACTGCTGACTAAGTACAGAAAGTAGGATCCGTATGTACCTTAATCAAAGAAAAACAATCAGTTAGTTACCTGTATATTAACTACAGTAACCATAGTTCTTTGAAATCCCATGACCTGCCTTTCTTCCTTGCAACTCAGTCTTGTCACCCACTAGGCTGTGAAAGAACTGAATGGGAACTGGGGCGGTCTTTATATTCTCAGGAGCCCCAATGGGCACTCTTGATGGAAACATTCCTACCTCCTATGCAATGGGTACATGCACATATTGAGTGAGACCCACATGCACAAAAAAGAAGCTATTGTAAAAACAAGAAGTAGCTGTTTTATCTTTTTATATTGCGTGCATGCAATAACAGGGGGAACAGAGTTCAGGATATCTCTTCAAAATTTTGGATCAGAAGCAAATTTTGCTGGAGTCACTCAGCCATCCATATGTCCAAATTTAGCTTTATATGTTGTTGTTGTTGTTTTTTGGGTTGGTTTATTTGCCTGGGGCTAAATAATGTTGAGCGCCTTCCAATTAAAATGGCTCACATACACACTAAGATTTCAGTCCTCATTTATATTTTAACTATATTTAGGTATGAGATGTAGATGTCCCTATGTATATATTTAGGGACATACATATAGCAAAAAAGAAAAGCGTGTATTTAAGAAAATCTATACCATAGATTTTTTATACTTTCAGTGCCAACAAGCATCAATGAATTTGTCTACTGTTTAATAATAAGCTAGTTAAGATACCAAAGAGAACAAAGAGTTATTTTCAAAAGATGCTGGTAGTTACAACATAATGGTTTCATTATCTAAAGTTCAGTAACAACAAGGACAAAAAATTCCTCTTGTGTACACTGAAGTGCTTTTCGTTTCTGAAAAAAAATCAATACCATATTCACACTAATGTTTGCTTGCATAAAATATTGACTGTAGTCACATTGGTGGTTTTACATAAAGACTTAAAAGCAATCTCAATTGTCTGAAAGGTTCTAATTGTTTTTTTCCACCCTGAAAGAGTAATGAAAGGACAACTAGGAAGCAGAACCATATAGTTATTTTATAACTGGCACTAACAAATTTCACCAATTACAGAGTCCATTCTGTAAGCAATGAATGTGTGGCTCCCAATTAATCTACTGTACCTCCAGGCAAGGTCTAAATCAGCTGGATACAGCTAAAGCAATTTGCACACAGCTAAAAGCAAATTGGAAAATAAGTGTTCCACGCTATTGCCTATCTTTCCAAACCAAATACACAATCAGTATTCTGGCAGTAGCCCTCTGTCATGTTATTTGCAGCTATCAATTTTAATTATAACAATTATTGATTAGTTGGAAAAGTGAATAATCTAATGTTCAAATGAGATTGGTGAGGCTGGTGGGGGTCTTTTTCCTCCCCTCTACACACAGGTCCATTCAATGTTAAGAAAGATGTGCCTGAAAACATACCTATATCTCAGCGCCGGGCTCACATAGCTGTGTCTGAGTTTGTGGCAATACCTTTTATATGGAACCTCCATTTTTATAGTTTCAAAATTCTGCTTTAAAAATACAACATAAGCTGAATAGTCGCACACAAAAGCAGAGCTCTGAAATTTAGGCCAAAATTTTTAAATGGATGCCTACCATTGTACTGCTGCTTTCTAATTAAAGCACATGAATAAATGAGTTGCTTTCAGGGCTGCTGGCTGCCACAATTCCCATTGATACAGGTTGTGTTATTTTATCTTATTTTAGGTACAAGTTATTTCTTCTGCTAGTGTGATCCTTCGATTGTGAGACAGAGAGAAAGGAAATAACAGCCCTTCCTTGAAACGGCACAGGCAAAAGAGATTTGCTTCATTCAGTTAAACAAGGAATACATGTAACTCCACCTCTTAAAAACAGTCACAAAGACTTAATGTAAATCTTTGTAAAGTTTGGATCCAGGGTTTTGGCCTTAACTCTTCTCTATTGTTAATCAATTCCTATTTGCCACATTGAAGAAGATATATTTTTTCTACTTTCAATTTGGTTTGATTCATTCAAAGTGAAATATTGAGCATATGTTATTTTAACCCAGGGAAGCTATTTCAGTATGCCATAAACTGACTGTTTCTGCCAAGGCTTGGAGATATTAGCAGTAGTAGCCTTCGGGGAGGGTAAACCAGGCGACCATCTGGGGCCCCACACTTTATAAAAATAAAAATTAATTACACTGAATATTTGTATTATCAATATTGTATTAAGATACTTTCATTGCAGTTTCATGGATAGGGCAAAGTAAAATTGAAATTGAAAATGTCCGACTTGCTTATAGGTCATTGAAATTAAGCTTCTAAGGCTGACTTTCTCACCCTGGGCCCCAACAACCCTAAGGCCACCACTGATATCAGCTTGACCATGAGAATTTCTCTACTCTCCTCTGTTCTTTTATAGTCAACCTTGGACTTCAGTCCTAAGAACCTGATCCTATGATGTGTTAAGAGCTTTCTGCAATTGAGTTCTCAACTCTGATGAGTTTTCAACACTAATTGAAGTCAATGGGAATCGAGGGTGCATGGCATTTTGCAGGCTCAGAGGGTGCTTAACAGGTTCACATTCTCAGCTATCAAATTAACCATCTAACTGATGTAAAATATAAGGCAATGTGCACTGGATAAAACACAACATTTTCCATTCTGTTCCAAATGCAGGCTATTGTAGCTTCAGAGAAATTGCATTGTGCTGAAGCTCAGCAGCTGCACAAGGATAGGAAATCAAAGAGGTTAACCCCTCAGCAAATAAGAAGGGGAGTATATTTTCAAAGACTTGCCCAAGGATTTATCCATACAACTCCCACTGCTTTTGTTAAGAATTAGATAGCTAATAATCTGCTGTGAGATTATAAAGGAATATGTCCTTGAATTAGATAAGAGACCACCCCTATGTAATCCTGACCTTGCAATGAAGAATATAAACCAAAAGAGAGCAATTAGACATGAAATAAAAATCTGAAAGTAAAGCCACATATCACTAATTTAATATGTGCACACAACTTTTAACAAAGCTAATATGCAATAGAAAAAATAATAGAAACTTCAACTCATTTATATGAATCCATTATAGACATTTATTATATATTAGTATATTGTATTATATTATTTTATAAGATCACATCATGATTATGGATATGACATTTGTGGACTGCTATATATGTTACTTCTACTCAAGCCCTCTCGTGCTCTTTATGAGCTCTCTTGTTCGTAATTTCTAATTCCAATACTAATGATTACTTAGTGCTTATATGTGAATTATATTGTCTATTATAGTTCTTCTCAGAAATCCCAATCAGATCATGGCCTCATTTCAGTAAAGATTGTAAAACACAAACCAAGACAAAGGCCTAGCTCAATGGGGTTTTTTTCCCCCCTTTCTTTCTCTTTTGCTTTGTTCATGTAAATTGCATAACCATTTCCTGTTGAATACTGTTTACCCTGTTTCCTACAGCAGTCTTGTTGTCAGAGAGAATCATTAAAAGTTATTGATTGGATTCACTTATGCTAGAAGAGAACTGCATGCTGCATATTTTGCTACCCTTGAAGCTGATAATATTTTGAGGCTATCACTGCTTCTGCATGCTTTATTCTTTATTCCTGAAAACAAAGAATTCTAAGATGGATTATGTCTCTATCAGAATTTATCACAAATACTAATAATATTTATCATAGTAAGGAATTATTTTCTACTGTAATAATTTATTTTCAATTCAGGTTTATACATTTTAATTTTACCAGTCAGACCATGAAGATGTAGTAGGCTTTATACCACAAAGGGGCAAGTGGAATTAAGTTTTAAAAAATAGATTTAGCAATTTGAAGTGAATCTTTAAAAAACTTGAGGTCATATTTCCAAAGGCATCCAAACATGTGGCTGGATGCTTATTGGAAATTCCAAATGCAAATAAGTATTCAGATCAATGGGAATTAGATATCAAACCTGCTAAGAAATTTTCAAGAATCCCACAAGGAACCTCTCTACATCTAAAAGTGTCTAAAAACCTTAAAAATCTGGCCCATGGAGTTAAAATTGAAGGCAGAAGTTAAGGGTGATATTGTATTTCTCCCTCATCCCACCACTATCACTGCCAGATTGCAAGATTTAGCATTTGGGCTAAGGTTCAAAGCTTTGAATTCAAAGGGTGTGTCTACACATGTTGATTTAAGGCACTTTAGCCTGATTTAAAGCACATTAAGGGTGCATGTCTACATGCGTGTGCCCTTAATGCACCTTAAAAATAGCGATTTCAAGCAATTCACACCTAAATTGGATATCTGCAAATGCAAAAGCAGGTATCAAATTTAAGCACAAATAGATAAAGCACATTAATGCACGTGTAGACATGTTAAGGTGCATTAAAGCTGTGTATGGACTGACTTGGAACTAACTTTAATCTTGCATTAGTCCATACACACCATGTTAATGCACTTTAATGCGTGCACATGTAGATGTGAGTCTAAATTGCCTTAATGCACATTAAGCTAATGCACAATAAATTTAGGTGCACCTAAATGCACGTGTAGACATGCCCAAAATGCCTTGGCCCCCTTAAGGTGCTAAAATAACCGGTACCAAAACCCTCATCTAGCTGTTGATTTCGGCCAAGATTTTGAAGGCCTGAAAGATGATGCAGTTTGTATTTAAAGGTAATGTAGATCTTCTTGGGATCGTTAGAATTGTGTTGGCATTTTAGTCACTTTGATTCATAAACTTGCTTGCAGCTTCATATAGATTTTGAACAGAATAGTGCAGAAAATATATCACCAAAAGACTCTGCTGGTTGAAAAACTAATGCCCATGACAATTTTCTACTTTGTTGTCCTTCTTTAAAGAAAGACAGCAGTGTTCCATGGCCTGCTGTTTCAACTACCATGAATATGAAGGCCCAACAATATCAGAATAGCCAGGAAGAGGCTATCCATCCATCAGTGTTATCAGCATTGTCCCTGGCCTATATCTTAATAGCGACTGAGCCATGTCTAGGACATGGATAGTATCTTGATGGAACTGGAGGAGACCCTAGTAAGTTTCTTAATTAGCTGCTGTTCAAGAATTGGAGATAAGAATCAGGAGACTTGTCAAACAGTATTTTCCTAATCACTGGTTGGACTATGGTTTAGTATTGGGGCAATCAGGAGTAAGGGAGCTTAGCCTAAAACAAACCAATCCTAATTGGTTTAATGGCCATTAAAAGCAAATAGAAAATAAAGCTAAAAGTAAAAAGGCAATTCTAACTTTCCTTGAAGCCAATTCAGCCACAGAAACAGGCAAGAGGCTACAATGAGCTTTGCACTGAAGAGAGAGGGGTTTAGCAATTGTTTGCATACTGATATTGTCATGTCTATCAGCTTGCAAACATAACATAAATTCTGATATGTTCTTGACATAAATAAGGTCCTGAAAGGAGGTAGAAGGCTTTGTTTTTTTCTTTCAAAGAGAGTCCAGAGAGCAGTGCTGGGTGATTGCTCTTCTGACATCAGGTGGTTTACTACAAAGATCTACTCCGTCAGTTGACTATTTAATGTCTTTGAGTCCATTAGGAGAATTAGTGAGGTAATATGGGCTGAAGTATTTTCCGTATGCTGATGACACCTTGGTTTATCTCAAAATCAATTGAGGGAGTACATTGAAATCAATTTCCAAGTGTGGCTGAGGCATGGATAAGAAGAAATTAGCTGAAATTCATTCTGGAGCATAGCAAGAATCTGTTCAGAACAGCTCCTTTCATAAGATTTCTACTATTTGGGAATGAAATCTCATACAGCTGGCTGTTCACATGCGATTCAGATCAGAACCAACCTGAATATGAAACATCTACTTAGATTATGACTTAGAACAGAAGTATAATTGTCTGCACAGGCCCAAGAATTTGAATCCAAGTTCCTTGTATCCTTATCCCTAGATACTTAAAATCACATCTGGTTTCAGATTTGTCCCATCTCTGATGCTTTTGTGCTGCATATGCATTTGTTATTGCAAATCACAATCAGCAGGTGCATCTACACAAGATGTTTAATACTGGGTACACTAATTAGCTCTTCAGTAAACATCTCGTGTCTACATGTGTGGCTGTATAAGGCTGCAGGAAACTAATTAACTCCACAGCACAGTAGTACTTGTAAATACAAATACTACTCTGCTGCAGAGTTTTTTCATGTGCAGCTGCACACGTATAGATGCTGACCTGGATGGCTGGGACATGAAGATGATTCAATGTGAGGGCTGCCTGCTGGCTAGCCCTGCACTGGAGTGCCCTCATGCCCCAGCCAGTCCTTCAGCATCATGTTGAGCCAGGGGGTACAGCCCTAGGTTGGCAAGCTGACCCCCAGGCTCCCCCGCCAGCCACGGCTACTCCAACCTGGCTCAATGTAATACAGTCCAGGGTGTATGTTCAAATGGCGCACCTGAGAGCAATAAACTCTGACACAATAAGTGCCAGAGTTTATTGCTGCATACATGTATAGATGCTCCCATTATGAGAAAATTTAAACCGAATTCTAGCTTTTGCTGCACATGCTTACATTATAGAAACCCTGTGACCATAAGCAAGTACACAGAATAGGAGCTGCCCAAAGTTATAGTGACAGCTCCAAAAAAAAACTATTCAGTCCATTTAATTAAAGGAAATGGGGAAGAATTGCTTGTGGCATAAAGCTGGGTGAATGGTCTGTAACTATAAACATGGATTCTGCCCCACAGAAAATTTACCTTCCATTTACTAGGAAAAGACAACATTAGAGTCTTGTGCAGGTGTATAGAGCTAGTCTCATCTGAAATGTAAGTTCACATTAATGCTGCATTTCTGCTAGGTAACTGTGGGGGAAGAAATTGTGAGTGCCTACAGGCACCAAACAGAATTTTCTCCATTAAACTGTAAATATTCCAAAGGTTACAAGTACTATACCAGTCATACTATTGAAAAGATATTACATTTTTAAATATTTGCCTTTGCTTATACAGTTCTGAGGTACTAATAAGACTTGCATAATGTTTCATTCTGGTTTTATAAGGGAATAGCACTAATAATACAAAACAACATCGAGCAAATCTGGACAATGAGAAAAATAAGAAAAGCACAAGCTGTCCTTGACAATGTTATTGCTAAACCTGACCTAGCCTGACTAATGCATTAATTTCATAAGGATTTCAACCTCTCACGCTGTTTTTGTTATATGATACTGCATCTGTAAAAGAATCTTGAAAATGAGGAGAAAATTAGATCAGAGGCAAGTTAGCTTCAATGAAGTCTCATTAAAAAGCTTAAGGCTGGACCCAATTTCATGCTTAAGGATAATCCTTTCATTTATTTATTTTTTTAATTCTGGAAATGTATGTGTAAATTTGTTTGTGTCCCCCCCCCCCCCCCCCCCAGCATTACGTTAGCTGTTTTCATATAGCTAAATACAAAGTGGCACACTTTGTCATAATTAGTTTACTTTTCCACTGTGTCTGATTAGGTGGAAATTTTATGGTGTTATACTGGTGAGGAAACTTTGGATGTAACAGTGGTAAAATGGGATAAGTCAGTAGGCCACAGTTCTGTCATAAGCAAACCCAACTCCAACTGATATATATGGGAGTTATACTTATTTATGCCAGGGTGGAAACTAAGCCAGGGGTCTTGATGCAAAATAAGTGGTCCAATAATGCATGGATTATTTCCTCATGACTTATAACGGTAGTAGAATGAAGATATACTACTGTTTGATGGCAGATAGCGTATGCCTCACAACCTCATTGGAGATTGTCTTGTTAACATACTAGTCACTTGAGCTAAATCTGCATTCTCCCCTAGAGTTTACCTTGATCAGCTAACTGATGTTAGAACTAATGCAGACTTGTCAATATGAGTATTTTAACATGTGTTCATTATCATGTGGTAAATGCATCTTTTATCCTAGTGTAAGACATGGCCTCCACCTTCAGTTAACATCATTCAGTTTAGAGGCTAGTCAAATGAAGGGCTTCTTGTGGAGTAGGGATCGGAAGTTCATTGCATCCACAGCCACCTCCCTTCAGACACCAGTGCAGCTCTTAAACTTACTCAAGTTCACTGAGTAAATGAATATGTAATGTATTACCTACATTAAGAAGGTGGAAGGGTGAGGGGGTAAAAAGCAGCAAACAATAGGAAGAAACTGTAGGATATAGATTAAAAATTGGCTAACTTTATTTTTCATTTTCTATTGCTTACTTTTCCTATTACAACCCCACCTATGTCCCTTCTCAGTATGTGACTTACATAGATGTATGTTTAAAACGCCAGAGACTCTGCCATCACTTCATTCAAATCCACAGTGTCTACCACAGAGTCAATAAAATTACACTAGTATAAGTGAAGGAACAATGGGTACATACAAGCATTACATTTCAAGCAGATGAATCAGTTAATCTGGTTGAAATGCCAAGAGTGCAAGAATTCAGGGTGTTTCAACCAGATTAAACATGGCGGGCATGGAAAAAAAATTAATCCTTGGGGCATGAGTTTAACTCACCTCTGCGTGAAGTTCATTCATTTGAGGGAACACTTGTATACCTTCCTATGTGAATTCAGCTGCTACAGTGTGCTCCAGCACCCCAGCATGCATTGCTCTCACCTTCCCACACCTCCTCCAGGGAGATGGTCTGTGACTCAGACAGACACTACTTCTCAGGCAGAATTACAGAGAAAACTCCTTCCACTGTCAGCTCTGGAGCTGGAAAGTCCATGTACTCTCCACAGCCCCAGGACTGTGAAACTGGCAGTCTCCCAACCCTGAAGTGGCAGGGGAAAGCAACCCACTAGCACCAGACTCCTGCCCCACCATGCACCTGCTATTCCTTCCAGTTCCCTGACCATCCCCAGGACCTCAGAGCCCTGTGCCTGCAGCCTCATGGGAGAGGCTTCTACAATAGGCTTTGATGCCAAATGTTCCACATCGTAGCATTTGGCAGCCCCTTGCTGGAGATCTGGCCACAGCGTAGGGAATGCAGCCCAAGCTGCCTGTAGCCAAAGCCCCTGCACTGCAGCCAAACAGTTTCAAAAGACAGTAAACCTGGTCTGGGTCTGCTGACAACTGGACAGTTGAGGGAGGGAGGGAGTATTTTGGGGCAGGGGGGAGGGCATTGTCCCTTGGGACCACCAATCAGCTCTGACCTGTGCCCTATCACCTGTCTAGAGGCAGACAGAGGAGCCTGCAAAGCACTCTGGGATGTATGCTCTGGGGCTTCCTGTCTGGGTGCTGCCAGCCATTCAAGCTATTTGCAGGCACGCAGATAACTCTTTGCATTTCTTGTACAGTTTTAAGACATTAGCAACTCCACCAGATGAAACTACACTGCAGAACTTCAACTGATTGATTTGAACGCTTGTACATTCCCGATGTGCCCCATTGAATCAAATTCAGTGCATAAAGGTGTTATTAACCATGGCATAAATCAGGTTTGTTCCCATTTACTGTGCGATAACTTTGGCCCAATGAAACTAAACTTGCCTGATCTGTACTGATTTGTTAATGAGTAATCTTCACCAATATTTACTTAGCCTCTAAATCTGACCCTTGCATGAATTAATGGTTACTGTGGGAACTGAAGAAATGCTTAGTAACTGGATTCACTTCTCTGAAGCAAACATAATTCAGTGAGTAAACTGGAAAAGAAACTAAAAGGAAAGTAAAGGAGCAATTAAAAAAATGTACAAACAAAAGAAGAAAATCACTTTACAAACCTAGCACTGGGCGTGATATGCAACTGTTGGCATGCCTGAAAATCAGAACTACTCCCTATTAAAATTTAATTTGCCATCACTGAGGCAAAATATGCATGCACAAATACCATTTTCATAAGCTCTTGGATGGTGTTCTATTTTTATATCAAGCACACTTCCTATGTTTCTACTCTAGCACACAGGTTGTCAAGGTCTTCGCTGTTAAGATCTCACTAGAAACACAAAGGTGAACACTAGCACTGATACAGTCATTGCAAAGCAGGAAAAAGCAAGTTTGTGTCACGTACTTCAGACCTGAGTCACAGTGCAATCACCAGGAGTTCGGAAATATTGTACAATGCAGCACTGAACCCTGGTGCATGGATGACCTGCTTTAACTAAAGGAAAGAATGCCCACATTAGCATGTGAGCAAAGGAAGTCAAAATGATCTCATTCATGGGGCTTTCTTTCATTTATGTAAGGGGAGTTGGCCCCCACAGAATAGCACGTTTTTCTCTTGGCCACACAGGGTTGTCTGCGTAATTTTCCTCATTCTTAACCTTTGGCTCTTCCTTGGATTGAAGTGTGAGACAATGCCAAGGCTTTGCATTCTTCCCTTATATCTTAGCTACAATAGTGAGGAGGTGCAGGGTTAAAAATGGTTTCACCTCTCCACCCTGAATACCTTGAGTACACAAGACTATTTTGTGAATCATTATGTATGATTAGTGATACTGGTTAAAGCATATACACCATTTTCAAACTCAGTACATAATGCTCAGCTGCAGCACCATTACCTTAAATTTTAGTTATCTCATTTAAATTAATGATTAAAAATGGCTTCTAAATAATAAAAGTCCCCAAAGCAAAACTTTCATCTAATACTACTAATTGCTTTTGAATCAGTTCTTCTCTATAATACTGTTTTAGCCCAAGAAGCACATTAATTATTGAACAATATTTAAATCCTTGTGAAGTAAGTAATAAATTAATTTACCATCCTTTTTCTTAGTGGGGAAATAGCTCTTCTTATGGTATTTCGTTGTTTTAAAGAAAAAAAAATCTTTTTAGTTCTCCTGCATTTTACACATTCATGAATCTTTGCAAACATAACTCTGCAACTGAACTGAAATATGCAGAGGAAAATTTGTAGGGTACTTTTAATTAACAATTAATAAACAAAACCTCTTTTTGCCATGCCTCTTGCTTTCAGTTTACTGGTTCTTTGTTGCTCTTTCACTTGATGGTTTAGCAAATTGTTTTTTAAAGGAGTCTACCTGTTTTGAATTAATTATTTATGACTCTAATAAACTAAGTAGTCACAAAACTATATTGATCCTGCCAATATGGCTCTTGAATCAATCTAAAAGGCAAATGCTTTAATTCATATCCTCTTACAAAAGGAACACAAACCTTTCCCTGACTTCTGTTTTAGCAGTCTACACTGTGTAAAAGAAGGAATTATTGTGCTAAGAGTAAGAGTAGAAATACACAACAGAAGTAATATGTTTTAAGACATATTTTCTTTCTTCACAATTGTATTACTCTACACAATCTATTTCTTCCCTTAGCAAATATTTCTTCAGTTCAGTTGTTCAGTTGTTTTGTAAGGCATATTTTGCTTTGCTGCACACAAAATGTAGTTAGGTATCAAGTCTACTGAATTCATCAAATGAACATTTGTTTATACATCATCTTTCAATCCACCAGAAGTTTATTGTTTTAAAGGAGTTCTGAAAAGACATAGAGAACATCAGAGAAAGATCTTATGGTATTACATCAAAGCACTTTTCCATCCTGACCTTAATGAAAAAAAGCACATGGTACATATATGCAAACAAAACAAGAAAACATGCATTGAGATATATAACTATGCATATTGAGCACAAGGAGAGGACTCCAGAAGGTACTACACCTGATCAATATGAGCTACCATGTTGTTAATGTATTATCAGAAGGCAATCAGATACCACATTCCAGTGCACCTTATATGGAACAGAATGTAACAGAAATAGGAAAAAGGACAGACTAGTACCATCACAACCCCTTCATCTTTGCCCAGATAAAAAAGAGCATTGAAAAGCATTCCTTTCCTGTTTCTATTGTTCTTTTTTTTCCTCAAGACTGCTCTGTGGGAATTATTGCAACCTCAGATATAACATAACCTCTGGACCTGCCAAGAGCTTTTGGGTGCCTGAAGAACTTGCTCACATGGCCCTCCCAATTCCACTGTACTTATTTGCATAAGCTTTTCATGGGTTTTAAACATGAACTGTACTTAACATCTTTGTGTTCTCTCCAGTCATTTTAATGTGAAACCATTATACATGGCACCAAGGAGTTTAAAGTAAAGATTTGGGTCTAACCACTTTTTTATTTGTTGTTTTTTATGTAGATAGTGAGAAAATGTCTCTCACATAAATAACCTCTTACACTAGCTTGTTCAGATCAAGAAGCCATTTAATTCGAAGGCATGCCCATATAAAATGATCTAAATCCAGCTGTCTTTGAAGTGTTGAAATCAGCTTTGCTCTTTGTATGCTCTTATACACCTTTCCATTTTTTTCTGGATATTCCCCTGAATATCAGCTTCAAAGTTCCCCCAAATCACATTCCTTCTTATTTATTCACTCTCATGATCCTCCTTTCATGTCTGCCTCTGGTCTGATGCCTTATGTCTCTTTCTCTGTTTCTTTTTGGTTATAGAATACTACCTTCCACTCCTTCTTGGGGGCTCCTCCTCAGCATAAATCCAATTTTGTTCCATTTAGATTTAAAGAAACCCAACATATTAGTTGACTGAAATGGCCACATCTTTTCTCCCACATAAACTACTGATGTTCTGATCCTCATGATGGCAGTCCCTTTATGGGGAAAAAAAATCCTATAACTTCAATTTTTTTCTAGTGTCTGGATTCTCCCTGGAGCCTGCAACCCATTCCCAATTTTCTAATCCCTGGAGGTTTGACTAATTCCACTTATTCCAATATTTGGGGGCATGTATTGAAGCAAATTTGATTTTTTTTTGTTTTGTAATATAAAATCCTTCCTCACATTAATTATCCTTTTTATCAGAAGCAAGCAACAATACTATATAACTTCTCTCTGCAGCCTGTAAACTGTCTCAGGGCTTCCGATCACAATTGGACCCATTGGAGGCCTTTAAATCCAGACCTAGTTGATCTTGGAAAATACATAATAGGGTCTATTAAAAGACCCTAAAAGTTGTGTGTATATCTATCTATCTATCTATCTATCTATCTATCTATCTATCTATACATCAACATTGCTTTTTATATATCTTTCTGGAATTAATAGATTCTCAGATTTTGTGGCCAGAAGGAACTCTTACAATCATCTTATATGCAATGTAGACCAGTTATTCTCAACCAGAGTGCCACAAAAACTTGCTAGGGATGCCATGGCTCTGGCAATTCTGCCACTGCTGTTGCTGGGGTAAAACTGCTCTGCATGCCTCTGCTGTCAGGAGGCACATCAGAACCAAACTGAGAAGTGGTTGCAGCAGAGAAGTGCACCAATCTGCATTATGATATGCAGGTAGATGCACTGCTTCTGCAGCAGTTCTTTTCTGTTTGGCTCTAATGTGAGAACAGAGGCATGCGGAGCAGTACCCGATGGCAGCAGCATCTATCTCCAGGCTGCTGTCACCATTGGATAAAACTGCCCCATGCACTTCTGTTTTCAGGAGGCACATCAAAGCTGAACTGGGAGAAGCTGCCACAGAAGCAGTGTGCCTGCCTACATAATGTAATGCAAGCTGGTATGCCTTTCTGCTGCAGTTGCTAATTCAGTTCCAATGTACCTCCTGGAAACAGGGGCAGGTAGGACAGTTCTATCTGCCCTGCACACCTCTGTTTCTGGAGGACACCCTGCAGGCTTGGACCTGGAAGAACTTGGGCAGGAGTACATGTTCCTGCCACAGCTGCTTCCCAATCTGGCTCTGCAGGTAACACACATTGAAGTTCCATTTGCCCATGTGGCAGTGGCAATGAATGCAGCACACCACTCCCCTGGCTGGGCCACCCCCCCTGCCTCCTGGGCCTCTTGTGTCCTTTTGTCTATCTCCTACCCCTCCCATATCCCTACATGCTGTGTGTGCAGCCCAGCACCTTGTTCCTGCTGCCTGAACATCCCTGACTCCATCCCTTATGGTCCCAGTACTTAAGTTCAGGGGAGAGACTGGCCTGGGGTGATTAAGGGAAGAATCTGGCTTAGTGGTTCTCAATCTCTACCAGTATCCTGGAGTCATATCTAGGGAGTCTATTGCTGCACTGGGAGCAAACATGTACTGGGCCAGGCAGAGGTAGCAGCATGCTCGCCACCAGCTACCTGAAATGGTAAATATAATTATAACAATCTGATCTATTAATAACATATTAATTAATAGCAACTGTCAATCCTACTGGATCATGGTGTATACATGAGGGCCACCCAGACCTTTGATGCATTTGCCTGGGCAGAAATTTTTTTTTTGGAGGAATGGAGGCTGCCTAGACCTGCCATCTTCCCTTTAGACCACTGAGACAGAATCCAAAAACTAGACTAATTCCAAATATTCAGTGTCTTCATGTTTGTTGTTGTATAAGTGTCTGGGAACTGAACCCAGGTCTCCTGTGTCAGAGACAAGGATTCTACCACTGAACCACAGGAGACTCATATGCTAATTACTAAGATAATTGTATTGCTTATATTATAATATCGGTAATATATTTATATTATTTTAAAATGGGATTCCCCCACTTTTGGAAAAGTTTTAGAGGTATAACTTTGTAAGGTTCGACCTAGAAACTACTATGCAAAGCCTAAGCAAAAGTGAATGTTATGTGACGAATGCCCATCTGCAATGATAAGGAGCAGACAGTCTTAGATAGAGGAAGCTTGAAAACAAAAACAGAATCAGAGGTACTGGGACAAAGAGCTCATTAAAATACTAAAAATCACACCCCTAGGCGGGGAAGATATATGCTAATGAAACATATATGTATGTTAATGAGATACATAGCTAAAACACAGGTATAGAGACATGCTTAGTAAAGAACTCCTTGCGTCACTCCTTTATAACCAATTAGCAAACAAGGATGCATATGAAGATTCAAACCCTTGTATATAAGGGGCTTAGTATTGCATATCTAGTGTGCTTGTTCAGTGAGATTATTCCGCTTGCACCTTTTATTGCTAGCAATAAATCTTTTTTATACTTTCACCCCTGGTATCTTTATTGGCCTTTGCATACCGGGCACGAACCCAGACTTGAGCTGGGGCCTAACAACTTCAGTCCAAAAGTCCATTGATGTAGACTATGGAATATCACACAGTTATGCCTGTTTCCTGTCTGCAATTAGATTGTATATAAGATGTATACATGTGGGAGTTGTTACAATTCCTTCTGTGAAATATTCTCATCCTATGGCATGTACTTCAATATCATATTGACAGTCTTCCTATAGTCAGCGAGTACCCCCAAATCTTATTTCCTCAGTATTGAAGATCATGCTGTTGTGCTTCCCTTACTTGACCCTGAACCTTCAACAAGTACAGATAGACAATAGTCTATCACTGCAAAGTATTAAGCTATAGCCTTGAACCTTGTGTACCTTCAGCTGTCTGGCACAGCTGCTGATCCTGGTCTGTCACTTCCTTATCAAAAAACTGAGGTGGACATAAGTGGCCAGAAGTCTCAAGCTGGGCCTACCTGTATACCCGCTCCCTGGCACCACAATGGCCAGTCAAGTTCAGCTGATCCCCCTCCCCCCCCCAAAAGAGGAAGCATCTGTGCAACAAAACTTAACGTTATACCTTGGCTTTTGTATCCTTGGCTTATGCAGTTACTGACTGACTGAGTCCTTGGATACCTGACCTGGCTGGCCTCCTGACCTTGCTCTCTGCCTGACCTAACTCTGTCCTGACCTCCCAGCTACCTGACTTAGCTAATCCTCTGACCTTGGTTTTGTCTGACTCTGGATCCCCAACTCAGTTCCCCAGACCGATCTCCTGTATTCAGACTTCCTAGCTTCTCAACCTTCTCCTTTCCCCCTGCCATGGACTGGATTGCCCAAGGTCCAGCACAACACAAAGAAAACATCCAAAAGATAATTGAGAAGAGGGGGTTCCTCCCTGCTCTGCCCCCCAAAAGTTGCAACTTACTCATTTGGGCCTTGTCACTAACACCATCTCTGGCTCATAGAGTCAGTAAAGCCGGTCCTCTTGTTTTATATAGGGTTGTTGCTGACATTTCTGGTCACAAAGGGAGGGAACTTAGTGGAGCCTCTACTTAAGGTAAATCCTCCGTAATGGGACTGACTCAACTGAAAGATGCCACTATAGATGTTCCGGTACAAAATGTGGTACAACTACAGGTGTTGTTTGTTAACGTGCCAGATGTATCACAGCTCTAGAGGCAAGCACCATAGACTCTTTCACCCTGAGGCTACCCTGGATCGTGTTTTTGATGAGTTCCTAAGAAAGCTCACACACATCAGTAGCAAAAAGGATTTCCTTACTATTGTTGCTAGAAATCATCTTTACAAATACTCAAACATGATTACATTCAGTTACCAACTGAAGATAAACTGAGTGCCCAAGTCAACACTTAGGGGCAGTCCAGAACAGCACAATGCCGTACATACAGCTTCCTTCCCAGTAGTAGTACCTCCCCTTCCACCTGTTAAAAGAAAAGGCTTCTCCAGTTATGAGAGGAAAGGAGTAAGGTAAAAGAGAGGAAGAAGAAGAAGAAGAAGATCATTGGGCAGACATGAAAAGGATGCCAAAGTGAAAAGTTGGGAAATCTCTTTGTGATAAAAAGAAGAGACCATGGCAGGGGCAAAGAGAAAAAAGGTCTGTATTTATGAGGTGGAAACAAGAACCAATGAAATATAGTAAAAAGGGGCCAGGAACAGGGGGATTAGAAGAAAAGAGAAGTAATAAGGGAAGAAAAGAAAGTAAACACAAGAGAAAGTGAAATGGACAAACAGAGAACACAGGCTGAATACAAAAGTGATGGAGAATGAGCAGAAAAGAAATGTTGCCTTAAGAAAAATAAAAAAAAGGACAGGAAAAATGCAGAAGAGAAAGGAGTCAGAATAATGAGGGAAAGGAGAAAAAAGAACGTAATAAAAAAGGGAAATGCTATAGAGAGAGAATGAGTGAGAGTTTCAATGAAAGGGGAAAAAAAAGGAAAGAAAGAGGAAAGAAAAAAAGCTGGAGGAAAAAAAAGCCAAGAAAATAAACAGAAAACATTTAAGTTAGAGAATATAATTTGATTTATCTGTGTGCCTATATTTAATTGTATTTCTGTGGCAGATGTCTAAATTAAAAGAGTGGCCACCTATAGACTATTTTCTCACATCTGCAGTATTTTATGACCAGGCTGCTTGTCAGAAATCTTTCATTAATATTTGATTAGTATAATAAGAGTATGACCACACACATAAAAAGGGGCCGGGGGTGGAGGGGTGGGGGGGATATACAGTACTCTTTATTGAAGAAAAAATGGAAAAAACACTCATTCATTATTTTAATTATTCTTCTGGCATTGAATTGAGTTCAACTGCCCCACTAATTAGAAAGCAGAAAAAAGGTTGTCTTATTAATACTTTCTTTTTAACTTTTATTTTGTCTTCCAAGCATTATTTACTGTATATCCAACAATTTTAGGTTTGTCTACCCTATTCCCAATGATTTACAGTGCGGCAAAATCAGCAAGTTTACATTTAAAATGTTTTGATTCCTTTCTCAGTCTCTCACTAGTGTACTTAGCACAGAATGATTAAAAGCTGTGCGTTCTGTTAGAACTGTTATAGTGTTTAAACAAGGAAGTCTGTGTTTGTTTAAGAGAATGGGGAAGTGGTTATCTTGACAGATTAGACTGAAAAAACAGGACAGCCACAGTCTAGCACAGATGTCCAAATTTGCCACTTGGCTGGTTTTTTGAGGTACTCTAAACAAAACTTGCTTGTGTGTTTGTGCCTCAGCTCTGTTTGACACCTGAATGAGGAATGTGATTAAGAGCTACTGCCAAGGCTTACATGTCTCTTGTGGGCAAATGTTCACAGGACTGAAGTTTCTCTGTGTCTGTTTAACTGTGCCATAATTAACTAAAGGAACACAAGAGCTATTTCTCTATCTTAAGGACCTTGCTAAAAAGCTGTTTCTTGTTGGTGAGGCTGCCTTGTACAGAAATCTAGGCAGAGCTTTTTGGAGCTGCTGATATTATCTAGCAAAGCTTCTTTTATTCAGTAGTGGAACATGTGAAAGTGAGAAATCCCCATTTTACAGCCCAGCAACCATTGGATAGTCCCCAAAATACTGTTGTTTCAAAAGACGTTACAGCCTTCCAGATGTATCATCTCCAGACAGAAAAATATATGGGCCTGTATCTGGCACACTTCATGGGTTTCCCAATATCTGTCCCTTCTGGAGCAGAGAGACACCTTCCAGTAGGGTGCATGCCAATCTCAAGTGTGCCAGGCTGTAGTCCCTCTACTGCCTCCTCAAGCATCTCTTATTGAAGAATCTCTCCTCAAGAATCACTTTTTCCCGCACCTTATATTTTATGCACAAACTATCTGTAGGCTCACAAAGTCCCAGGATCATCTGGTCAACCTTCTCCTGGCCCTGGCCAACCTGTTTGTCTACCAGAATAGGACGGAGGTGTGGGCTGGGGATCCTGGGCACTTGAGGGACTGTCTTCCTTCTCTTGTCTGTGCACATCCCTGAGTAGTTTCACTGAGTGGTGTCCACAGGCTCCTTAGATACACTCAAGGGACAGTGGACACTAGCCAGAATTCTCTGTCCATTGTTCTCTCTTGATGCCCTAGTCATTAACATTGACCTGCACTCTCATTCCTGTTTTATCATCCTATGTCCCAATAATTCACTTATTATACATTGAATGGCCTCCCTCCAGCCACTAATGGGGGCTTGTAGCCTTTGGTGGGTCTAGGCCCACTGACCATGTATAACAAATAGGCCTGACAGAAGAAAAATGGTTACATCCTGAATCCGTGTGAAATGATCATTGTCTAATAAATTTAAGATGCATGCTTCATTTGGTAAATTTATACAAGGTTCTGCTACATTATCAGCTTCCATTATTGTTCTCATACTGGATTAGTGGTCTTCACATAACTTCCATATAAAAAAAACCCTCTTTTTTAGCCAATGGCAACTTCACGTCTCTGAGATACACCTATGATGTGCAGTGTTGTGTTAGACTTTTTTTATTAATTAAAATAATTACTATTTAATAATAAACCAACAGGACTAGCACACAAGCTAAGGTGACTTTTTTCTGAAGTTAGGACTCCAGACTGTGTTCGGACTTTTGTATGTGTATTCAATGTCCTGTGTGTGTACGCGAAAATCTCTGATTTGTATATATGCATTGTACATAGGCACTTGCAAATTGTGTGCATACTCTTGCATGCTCATGAATGCACACATGTGCACATGTGTGCACATGTGCTCATGCAAGCATGCGCGCACACACACACTTCCAAATATGTGCCACAAGCTATTGTATTTGTAAAAAAGAGAGAAATTCTGTGTTAGATCCCTAGTTATACCTCCTCCTCTTCCAACACGCACAATCTATATACCTGAGAGGGGGCTGCAATATACAGCTCATGAGCTGGATCCAGCATATGAAGCTGGAAGGCTTTGACTGTGTCTGTGGTTGTGCCATACCCATGCTGGGGCCAGGAAGCTTTCGGCTGTGCCCATGCTGCTGCCATTTCTCTGCATCCTCCTACTTCTGGTCCACATGCACCAGGTGGTTTTGGCAGCACATCAGCAGTGGGGGTGGGCTTTGCCTTCACCAGGCAGCTGGAAGCTGTGTCCGTGATACCACTGCTTTCCCTAGTACCCAGTTGCCCACCTGCGCAACTTCCAGGCATCTACAAATTGGATCCATGCTGTCACAATTACTTCCCTCTGACTCCGCCTCTGACTGTGGGATGGCACTGATTCCAGCTGGTAGGGAGCTGCATTGAGTCCAGGCAACTTCCAGCTGTTCCAGATGGGAGCAGGGAGAAGCAGTGACAGTGTGGGAGCAGCTCCCAGCTACCTGGCTCCAGAGCAGGCACTGAGAAAACCTCCTGCTGCCAGAAGCCACCAGCCTCCTGGAAACCACCAACCTGCACTTGAGGATAGGGATACATATGTGATTGCGACTTCTTGCCACTATTTGAGTTAAGGTGGTGGAATGTCACCCTCCTTATCAGTTACTTTTGCTCAGCAATTTTAAGGTCCAGGGAGTCAGTAAATCTTCTGAATTAAATCAGCATTTCATGCCACCATAGGATTATTCTGGTCAATTAAGTAGCTGAACTCATGGTCATCCAGACTGTTGATTTAAAGTTCAGTATGAGATTAGACATTGAGTAATTAATACTCATGTCACAGACTGTGATTAGTGGTTAGCAGTTTTGGGTGTATTACCTGTCAGGGCAGGGAAGTCTTTTTGGTGGTATGGCCTATCCAGGGAAATAGATGAAAACAGAGAATATTCTTAGGGCTCTAAGGGAGAGATCTGCAACAGATTACTGCACTAATGGATTGTCAGACTCTTATAGAAATCTTCTGTTCTTCAGCACTGTTTTGGATAATCCCTAGTTGCCTTTTAATTGAGCTTTGAATTCAAAGGTCAACTTGGTTTAGGGATCATCTACAACAGATGAAGGAAGAAGGAAGAGAAATAGAATAATGGTGTTTGATGGCTAAGGGTAGATCCAGGGATATATGTGGTGGTATTATTCCCCTGCTTGCTCCTCACCCAACTCTTCCACCATAGTTGCTGCTGTCCTCATCTAGGTCTGGCAACTTGCACAACTGCTCCTTGAAGTTGGAACTTCCAGGCCAACAAGGGAAACAAAAAGGGGTTCTCCATCACTGCCATGCAGTTGTCATCTGACCTGGGTAAGGGGGGGAAACCACTCCTGACTGCCCCAGAACCACTCCTGACCTGCTCCAGCTGCAGACTGAAGGGAGTGGCTGCAAGGGGTGCCAAGTTCAGCTGGGAACAGCAATAGCAGTGGGGAGGTTTCCTTTTCCTGCACCTGATCTCTGCTGCCTCCCCTCACCCCATGCTCACCGCTGTCAAGGGGGCAGGTGTTGGAAGGAGGAACTTACCCTGAGTACCACTGCTGTCCGTGGATGATGCAGGCACACGCTGAGCCCCAGAGCTGCTCCTGCCTTCCTTCAGCTGGGGGCTGCAGCAAACAGCTTTGCAGAGTGGCCAGGGACAGTAGTGGTGTTATGCAGGTTCCTCCTTCCAGTGCTTGCTTCCCTGGACAGTGGGGGACACAAGGTGGGCTGGGCAGGTAGAAGGTATGGAAAGGAGGAACCTGCATCTGGGGCTCCCCCCCATGTCCAGGTCAGCCAGGGACAGTGGCAGTGGTGTTGAGTGTCTCCCCACTTCCTGTGCCTTCTCCCTGCCTGGTGTCCCAGGATAACTCTGGGGCTCCAGCCAGGTCTTGCTCCCACCCACCCATGGGCTGAGAGGCATTGTGCCATATACCCTTCAGGAAATCCTAGAGCTGCCTATCCTGATGGCTGATGCCAAAGATATCATATTTTGTCACAAAAATTGCTTAAACTCTTATGCTGGACTGTTCAGGCAGCAAAAAAAAAAAAAAAAAAAAAATCCTGCAAATCTTCATAGATTCATTTGTTTTGGGTGAGAGAGAGCTTGGTTTGTTCTGGCTATTTTCTTTTGTTGACTGATTGAATGGCCTCCTGAGGGGTGGCATTGTTAGTTAATTCATGGCAAAAGGCAAAGATTGTTTTGGTGATATCTCTTGTTGGAAAGCTGTATACTTGGAAAAAAATGTTAGACAAGCTTTTGGACACAAAGTGCCTTTCCTCATATTTTGTGAAGAAAATCACTCTGATTGCAATGGGATTGTATGCAACAAAAGGGCAGGATATCATCTTGGAGGAACAAATATAACATGAATGCTATTCAAGTTTCAACCAATAGTGCTATCTGAGGTACCAGAGATGTTGAAAGAACAATGACACAATCTGTACTCTTGATCTATATGGGGCATGCTGGATTCAGTACTAATGGAAATGGTAAAATGCCTGTCTTAAGGAAGAGAGGCTTCTGGGCTTTCTGTTATGATCCATAAGCTATCATTTGATGTTGACACTCAGGGTTACATCAGTAAAAGGTTGTAGTTAAATCATTTTCATAGTATCTAGACGCTTTTCATTTCTCTGACATTTTCACACCTGATATTCAACTAAATATGAAAAAATGACTGATTTAATACACTAGTTGATATTATCCTTTTGCTGATGGATGGATGGTAGGTGTTAAGGTTGGTACCACTGCTTTCACTATAGTCTGTTGTGCCTGTAGATCTCTGGAGTTGATCTCTTATCACTTGAAGCGATCCTAAGGTTATCTCATGTTGAGTTCTACTGGTTTCTATTTTGTCCTCTTTCTCCAATGTACTATTGACGCCTGAGTTTCAGTGTCTTCATAAATCTGACTAGAAAATGGTATGATTTTTTGTGAATGTTTTATTCTTGATTCACCCAGCTGGCTGGTTTTGGAAACTGCAGAGATATGCAAGTGAACCCTACTTTAGGAATAGTTCATAAATTCATCAGATGTATAATCCTGTTGTCATATAGGCTAGGGACAAACATTCAAAAAGCCTGAATTGATTCAATCTTTGTACATTAGTTTAACCTGCGGAAGCTGAATCAGTTTGTAACTGCACAGACATCCCCTCTGGACTGAAAAAATGCAGGCACATGCCTGCAGTGGCTCAGGCTAGAATCTGAGGTGTGTGAGGGGGATGCTAGAGCAGCCCTCCCTTCCTTTCTACAGTGCTGAGATGAGTAGGGGGGGGCATGGCCAGGCCCTGGCAGGATGCTCTGATTAGGGAGGGGTTCCCCCCCCCACCCCTTGAGGGTCGGTAGAGGAGTCAGTAAGGATTTAGTTACACAGCAGAGAGAATTTATTACCCCATCAGCAAAACCAAGGATCTCTCATTAGTTTAAGCTCATCTTAAAAAAATTGTTCCAAAGAAGGAATGGAGGGACATTACCAGCTACCTGTTGATTAGATCCAAAAAGCCCTAAGCAGCACAGTCTTGTCTGCCTTGTCTCCCACAGCATGGATGTAGCCAGCATGCAGTATGCTAGCTAATCTGAGAGGTGCCTGTATAAAATAGAGGGGACAGAGATCCCTGCTTTAGCAGGAAGTGGGAGGTGGGGGGAGCAGGAGGAAGCCCAGCAGTTGCCCTGTACCTGCAGTCTCTGTCAGAGCTGTAGCCAGGGAGCAGAGGGGAGGGGCCAGCCCTGCTGGGCTGAAGCGGAGAGTAGAGCCCCACCCCAAGTTGCAAAGCAACTGGGATGCTGGAGGATTCTGATTTAACTTAAACCAGGAAGGGGTCTGGAACAGACATTGCATAAACCGGTTTGACCCAAATCAGTTAAGCCTGATACTACATTTAACCAGGTTTATCTCAAACTGGTTTCAGCCACTTCCAAACCAGTTTATGTGCACTGAACATCTGTTCTGTTACAGGTTTAAATCAGTTTCTGATCACTTAAACTGAACTATCTGTAATGGGTGTCCCTGGCCTTAGGCTCCAGGCCTGAACACTTCTAAGCAGAAAACCCTACAAGCAACAGCACCTGAGGGCACTGGGTTGAAATTTATACTGTTAATTTTTTGTTAAATCATAAATAAAGCCAGAGTGCAAGAAGGGAGTTGATTTGAATTTTTAAAAAATATCTGTTAGTTGTTCTGGGAAAGGATGGGAACAGCCCTCAATGAGTTTGAACTCCTTTTAAAGGCATACAGTCCTTTCTCTTTAGTGATCCCTTAAAAACCCTCCAAGCTAGTAGGTAAAAATAAAGGCTCAGGCTTATTTCCCAAACAGAATGAGGAACATCAGTAAAAGCCACCCATTCTTTTCAGAACAGCAATGAATGGCAAGGTACTCATGTTTCATCTCCAGTCAATGGAACAGTGGCATAACAGGGTATCTCTACACCCTGGGCAATACTGGCTGCTGTGCTGCCAGATGCTGTTGGTACATCCAGCTGGCAGCTGCAGTGGCAGCTATTTTTGTGACCCCCACTTCAAGGTGGTATCTGGGCCTGCTACCCCAATCATGCTCCCTCAGTTATAGTACTACAGAAGAAAGTCACTCTGAAAAATCTGTAACTGAGCATACTGCGCAGTGACTATTTTTCTGGTTTGTGGCAAATCATTCAGTTCTTGCACTTTTGCTGGATGGAATTGAAAGTATTCACCAAAGGTGATTACAAAACAAACAAACAAACAAGAAATCATTCATTCATTCTGCTTTGAAAAGGCCAACTCTTTCTTATGCTGTTTTACATGCATTTGTAAGACTCAGAACAAAGGCTGGAAAACTGCAGTTGTATTTTCCTGCCACGACTAGTAAATGAAGGTTAATAATATCTTTGCACTAACCACAATTTTTCAACACAGATGTCCTGATGAATTATAGGAAAAATATATTGTAATTGCTGACCTATATGCAAAACCCTCTAGCAAAACTAGTTATCAGCATTGTGCTGTCAGCAAAAGATTTTTTTCCATGATTAGAACGTTTCTCTAAAGATTGACATTTGCTAACAGAGAGAATAATACATTCCCATGGAGACTTGGGATTTAACCTTGAAAGAATCTAACATGATTGAGCAGATAGCTATCTATACATCTCTACATATCTCTAGGTAAATGCAGAAAAGAAAAAAAATCCTTTTAAAAATAAATTTTTGACTTTTATTTCCACACAAAAATGTCAATAGAGATATTCTCATCTTAGCTTAAAGCAAGGTACAATATCTTTGCTGACAGTACATTTACCCAGAGAGTTACTTTATGATAACAAATATACTATTCAAATTGTCAGCAAAGCTACAATGAATTAACTTAGCACAATTCAAATGGACTTTTGGCATAACATCAATCAATTATGCTTTTCATGATGCTCCTGGGCTAATAACAAAGACTACAACACAGAACTATTTATTTTATTTAGCATCCTTCAAAGAAAGTACTATAAAACAGTGAAGAAAGAGTGACTCCAAGGCAAAATTTAAACAGGGGAAATGACTCACTAGCTACAAAGAAGAGAGAGAATGTTTCACACAGATGGGGTAGCGGAGAAGACATAGCAACTCCATCTATGAGGATCCAAATGGAGTGGACCAAGACGAGACCTGAATACTAAATGGCAAGCAGGAAATCAGTTTGAAGTGTTGATGTAGGAATACAGAAAAAAGGAACCTCCCTAGTTATCCAGTCAAATACCCTTACTGTCTTAGGCAACCCTATCACATAATCCCATTCAGAAATTTATCAAGCCCCATCTATTGTCTATGCCCTGTGTTACAGCTGTCATACACAAGCAAATCAAGGCCTTTTACATGGGAAAGTGAGAACACTACCATAGTTTTAGTAGTATGCATACAAGACAACAGACTGAAACAAAGATGGGACTCCCTTATAAAAATATTACAGGATGCTACAGTAATGGCTCCAAAAACTACAGTAAAGGCAACAGTAACCATTATGTTCACACTATAACTGTTAAATATTTTATGAGGATATTGCAGAAACCAAAAATGGAACTTTGAAAGGAATTTCATGCTAACGTAAGGAAGATGAAGTAATATTTAGCACACTAACATCTAAGTGAAGTAACTGTGCCTAATTATATTTTAAGGAATCATATGACGTTAGTCATACGATATACAATTACATCATGAAAAATTAAGGCCTTGATTATGGTACCCCTGATACTGGTGAGGAGTTATTTCTATATGTCATCCTGATAAAGTCAGTGCATCTACTCATAATCAGGCCCTAGAAAAAGAATAAGTCATTTTGCTTTCTTTCATACCCATCAGCTATACTGGATTATAAAGTTTTATTTGAATTTGAATATCACAGCGTTCATGTCTGACTTCTGAGGCACTAGCAAAAGAATCAGAGAAAGAGGAAAAACAAGAAAAACCCTAGTAAAAATGGAAGAAGGGACTGGGGAGACTGAAAAGATATATCAGAAAAATGGGGTATTATATGTATATAATTAATGTTTCATTACTTCTAAAATTCTTGTTGAGTAAAATACACATTGCTATGTCCTTTAGTGTTCTTTTTCACATTGCTTCATCAATACAGACTGCTTTAGTAAAGAAAAACTAAAACATATGAAAATACTTAAATAACTGTACATTTAGGTATGTTATTGCCCTTTGTGATTAATGATGTGAGAGTGCACACCTCATTGCAAAGTAATGCTTTTAACTTAAATCAATTTTAAGTGCACATGTTTTATGCATTTATGCTCAATAGTTTGAAAAAGCATTTCCTAGAAAACAGTGCTGCCTTTAAACTACCAGTATACAAGTCACCAGAGATGCCTGCACATCTCAGCCAATGAGCATTTACTTGTATTGTCTTGAAACTGCTACAAGTTTAGGGCTCACAGGGCTGCTGTAGTCTTAATGAAGCGGTTAATGATGTGTGAATTATAGATCCTGACAGCCCCTTTAATAAAATCAACAGGGCTGCATCCACAGCCTACCATGGCAGACAATATAAGTAATGACAATACTGTCTGCTTAACATAACGCAGTATCTTTAAGTAAAGCGCCATTCTTGCATGGCTGTACTGAAAATTTCTAGTCAACGCAAAAAGGAATGTGAGCAATGAAGAACACAGTGATACACATGACACTTCATTTCTTTCAGTTGGAGAAAGCAATGCATTAGCTACAGGGTATTCACAAATGAAGCAAAGTATTATTCATTGTGATTGTAACTTAGATTTTATTGAGATCTTCCATTAAAGTAAAGAACAGCATAGTGGACTTTAGCTATCAAATGTTTGCTGAGTTTTGGTTCTTGCTCTTGAAGGGCACATTAAGGCTAGGAACAGGTGTACATTTTTAGTAGGGCTATATGAACCTTTGGTTGCTGATTTGATTTCGCAGAGATTCGGTCCAATTCAGTGGCTGAATCTCCGAATCCGAATTGAGTCAGGAGACCCTTTAATCTCTCTGAATTGAATCGGAACCCTCCAAATCAATTTGGAGAGATTCAGAAAGAATTGGGGATTTGAATATAGACACAGCTTTAAATGTTTTTTCTACATACCTCAAGGTAGCAGGTGGCTTGTGAATGCTGTGATGCTAGGGCAGATGGCACCTGGTACCTCAAGGTATGTAGAAAAAACATTTAAAGCTGTGTCTATGGCCGAATCTCTGATTCTCCGAATCAGCATCGGATCTTCAGATTCAGCTGAATCGAATTGGGACACTGATCCGAACCAATGAATCGAACCACTGTCCCCTATTTGGGCCAAGTCCAAATCGAATATGTTCCGTTTCGCACACCCCTATTTTTTAGCAGTGAAAATTTGTCAAGAATTTCTGAGAAATTTCCAGTTAGACATTTTTCTGAGACAGGAAGCAGATAGGCATTCAGCTTGCAGATTCCCCCTCTCCCCTTTTCTCTGCACCATCGTCAGACTGGGAGATCAAGGATGTATAGGTAAGGAAGAAGAATTAAATATGTGTGTAGGATATTTGATAGAACCAGGAGTAGAAGAAGGTAGGAACTGAAAGAGAAATCAATTGTTCTAATACAAACGCTGCTTAAAGTAACACCTGAAAGTTGACATTGAACTTCTGGGCCCTGACTGAATGGTTTGTTTATGCCTACCTAAGCAATCCAATCTTTTTTTTTTTTTGCTTTGTGAGGGGTAATTGTATAAGTATTTAGCAATAGCGAACTTTACCAGAACTTAACATTACATTTTTACCACTCCATCTTCACATGAGCTGAGCAACCCTACTCAAGTTTAAAGCTGCTGTTGACAGTACTTTATATAAGATACCTTAAGCACAGTTGGATCTTTGGAGTGTTAATTTGCATATTAGTGCTTTTGTAAATGCTTCCATCTGAGTTTGGGGAACTAAATGAAGTGTTTGTATGAGCTAGTGAATGTCTTCTGTTCTTTTTCCTTTGCTTTACTATGATATCTGTTAACTCAGATCATCTCCAGAAATTTCAGAACCCCTTTCACCAAATTGACTCCAGCTGTCTCACAAAATATGGAGCTGAGTTTATATTTGGAGCAAATTTTGAGGAGAAACAAGGACCAAAGGTATGATCCTCTCCTTTCCAGAAGATATATACTCTTGGGATAGGGAAAATAACTTTGTTGGTCCTTTTTTCCTTTTCAAACCAAGCAAACCTAACTCCCAATTAAGGGATATGGTCTGGGGAAGGGAGGAGGAGGAGGAAAGGAGCCAAACTTCTTGTAAGGGCAGACAAGCAAATAAAGAAAGTATTTATGTCCAGTTCTCTTGAAAAAGTAATGTGTTAAAGTGTTGAGATAAGGGGTGCATCCACACATACAAGCACATGCGCTTGCTGCAGCTCAAATAGAAGTGGTGCAAATTTGAGCTGGGGCTTTTTGCCTCAGTGCATGTGCTTGGACATGCACTTTGTTGTGGAGCAAATTGTGCCACTTGGGGAAAAATAACCCTGCCTGGCTCCTCCTGGATCTGCAGCTAAGGGGAGCTAGAGCCCGGGGCCAGCACCTGTGATGGCTCCAGCAGTGTAAAAAGCTGCCCTGTCTTGGCCCAATCAATACAAAAAGCTGCCCTGGCAAGTAGTTCAGGGCTACTCACTCTCAGGATCTTCTGGGGCCCAGCCAATTGTTACCTGGGGACACTACCCCTTGTGCCAGCTGAACTGCTGCAGCAGTCCTGAGAGTTCCCTGAATCCTCTACCCACTGCAGCAGTCTGGCAGTGGGGGCTGCTGCCCGGCTGTGACCTGCTCTGCACCTGCCAGACCTGAATGGGGACTGCACAGCCAGTAGAGGCATCTGCCCCTCTGGGCCAGCTGCCAGTGGGCTGTGGCTGCAGAGTTGGCCTCTGTGCAACACTACTGCCATGTGCGTCCCTGCCTGACCATCTGGGAAGCTATCGCCCTGAAGATGTTCTGGGTGTGGCGGCCTTCTTTCAACTGTCAAAACATGTCCTCCTGGCCCCATTTGGCCAGGAGGTCAGCCACAGCCAGCTGGGTCCAAGGTGCCAGATCTGAGCAGGCAGGGTCCTGCCACTGGCCTCCCTAGCAGGGAATTCTGGTGTTCCCTACTGGAAAACTGAAAAATCCCTGATAAAAAAATCCCAAAGTCACTCTGTAAAATACCCCCAAATCCATGTTCCTCCACAATTAAAACAAAAGACCACTGTAAAGAGAGAGAGAGACAGAGGCAGTGATCAGTTGGGCAATGTTTTGATATAGCTACAATGTTAAAGCAATGTGGAAGCCTACCAGTGTCTCTATCATAATAAAGTGAACTCTAAATACATGTTTCATGAATTCATTAATACATGAATATATATTTTGCTCCCCCACACAGGGGCTACGGCCCCCCAACAGGGGCTACAGCCCCCCAACAGGGGCCAAATGGTCTGTCTAGGGGCTACTCCCCCTGCAAGGCCCACATGCCACACCCCAGTCCCCTGATTACTGCCACACCTGGCCCCATCCCCCGCCAGCTGCTGCAGCCCTCTGATGGCTGCCCCACCAAGCCCCACCCCCTGCTCCCCCAGACCCCCCCCAATGGCTGCCCTGCCTGGCCCCATCCTCCACTTGCACCCCCAGGCCCCATGGCTGCCCCCCACAACCTCAGGCACTGTCACTTAAAAAAAAAAGAAAAAAAAGAAAGAGCCTCTACTTATTCTAGAAGCAGGGGCTGGGGGAGGGGCTGGGGGGCCTCTTGGCAGAGTCCCCCCTGGGTAGCACAGGACAGGAGGGCCCAGGCTGGGGCTGCTGGGGCTGTCCCTCTCCCCCATGCTGTGCAGGTGGAGCCCCAGTGACCCTGACAGCAGCTGAACTGCCAATAAGTGCTGGGGTTTTGCTTTTTGGTTTTTTTCCTGGTTGGGATGCTGGGGTGGGGGGGCAGGGATTGGGGGCCTCAAGGGGCTGGGGGGATGGGCCTGGGCAGAGCAGGGCTGGGGGAGCTTGGGGGGCAGGGAGGGGGTGGGGCCAGGCACTGCTGGGATTGGGGGCCTCGGGGTGGGGCTCGGGAGGTTGGGGTCAGGCATCACAGGGATCGGGGGGGCTTGGAGGGCAGGCGGGAGGTGTGGCCAGGCAGGGTTGGGGGGCTAGGGGAGGGGACCCCATAGTCCCTTCCCCCCTCCTCCAGCCCCCCTGACCCCTTACTTACTGGCACTGGAGCCCTGGTGTTGAAGCAGCTGCCCCAACCATAGAGACACTCTGGCAGCCAGAGCATTTCCGTGGAGGACCCAGCCTCCGATTGCCTCAGGGCACGATCCAGGACTGTGCCCTGCCATGCTTTTTTTAACTTAGTTTTTTTTAGACTGCTGTTTTTTGCAGTGCGAGGAGAAAATTAGACCCCTGGATATCCAGGGGTCTAATTTTCTCCTCGCGCTGCAAACTTGCAACACAGGGAACACTTTTTGTTCCTGCATGAGACTCTTGCCCCATCTCAAAGGGGTTTGAGATGGGGCAAGAGGCACTTGTGCATTTGTCTGGACATGCCCAATGGTGTCATATTTACAATAGACTTAGTATCCTAAAATGCAGTTTAACCAATGCAGTTAAACAAAGAATTGGTTCTTTGTTTAACTGCATTGCTTAACCAATGCAGTTAAACAAAGAATATAACCCGCTGGTGTTAAAGCATCAACATTTGATCTCTAATGTTGCCTGTCAAATGCTACCACTTGTGGTACCGATAGTGCTACAAATTCTAGAGGGAAAAAAACCTGGTATATTAATTGTCTTGTAGAGGTTACTAATCTATTCTCATCTGTAATGCAGATGACAATTAGAGAAAAAAAGTGTTATAAATCTCATTCTGAGGGTCAGATTTTTCCACTCCAGTGCATATCAAGCAGTGCTATATTTTGTGAATACTGATAACTTTGGTGGAATTATGAAGGACAGTAAAATATCCAGAATAAGAACAGAATCAAGGGGCACATCTACACAAGATGCTATCTGTGCAGTAGCTTCATAATACTGTACAGTAGTGCATCATAGCACAAACAGTATTATTAGGCTACTGCCCAGTAGTGTCACTGAAAAGGTAACTCCGGTTACTGTACATTTATTTAGTACTTGATTTTATGAGTACTAAGCTAAATGTGCAGTAACCATAGGGCATTAATGAACGTGTAGATGTGCCCAGTAGCAACAAATATGAACCTGTGCATTAAACTCCAACCAAGTTCAGCATTTTTTTGAATTTGTAAATTATATGATTTGCATATTGTTGTTAATTTGTTGTTTATATTTTCCAATTTCTGAATCACCATGTGTTTCCTGATTTTGGTCAGAAACTTAACCAGAGACTCCCAAATACGAAACCAGGTTGTTGAGTTTGGAAATCAATGTGTGATCAAGTCTTTCTTGTGCTATAGGTTCCTAGTTTATGTGGGCTAAAAATAAAAGAATAGCAACCCGGTTTGATGTTTCCCTACTAATGAACATCAGACAGGCCTCTAAAAAACCTGGGATCTTGGGGCATTTCTGTGAGTTAAACTTCAAGCCTTTTGTGGTTTGCTAATAGCTAATAGGAGTCCCTTGGCCTTTTCAACTACTTGTAAGTTCACATTGTTTTGGAGGAAGGGAGATTAAATGACACAATGCTAAAGTAGAAGGGTTAATATTAATGCTAATACAAACTGTGCATTAGGGATTCCTAAATCATATTACTAGCTAATATATTACTATATTATCTAATTGAAGGGAACACTGTTACCCCGCCTATTTTTAAAAGCCTCTTTAGATAATAAAAGTAGTTTTCTTCTGTTTTAATTTGCAGAAAAAATAATCATTCTATTAGTAACTGTTGTATTTGCAAATTACCGAGATGGCTTCAAAGTTGAGGATAGTGAATATGATTATAAAAAGTTAATATGTTATGATCAGAATACAAAGATCTAAATGGTGATTAATAGTTTTCATATCTCATGAAAGATGCTGGAATTCATTTTTAATATGCAGTATGCTCCTAAGGTTGGCATGGTTGTTTTTGTTTTGTTGTCTTGGGGGGGATGCCAAACAGGAGTGATATGGCATAGGGATTTTTAACGTAGCATCTCAGTGGTCTCAGAGCAGTCCACAGTTCAGTTAGAGACTTAATTGGATCCAGAGCTGGTGAAAATTGGCATAGCTCCATTGGAAGTCAATGGAAATATCCTGATTTATGTCAGTTGAAGAGTTCATCCTTAAAATTCACTCAAAATCTTCTACATAGGACATCTCAGAGAAACATTCTGACAGCTCTTTTCACAGTAAAATGATTTGATCAGAGCTTTAGATGATTCTCTTTTTCTAATTCATATGTTGTTTTTCCAGGAAACACTTGACTGGTTTCAGCCAGTAAATTGATCTATAGGGCTGTTGATATTTCAGGAGTTTACAACAAGCTGAAGTCATTATAAAAACTATTCAAAGTTGAGCATTTTTCATTGTCAGATGGGGTTTTCCATAAGTAACAATAGTCCGAAAAAACAAATTCATGACTGCCATATTTAAAAAAAACAACATGGCATTGAAATAGTGGCAGTGCTATCTAAAGGTCCAATCATGCAAGGTAAAATAAATGGAACCTACAAGGCAGTGCTGATCACCCTGCTGAATTCGCCATTTGTTGTATTACTGAATGTTCTGAACAAGCAAAATGCTCTAAAATGGCCTCAGATCCATACTTTATTGTTGTTTGGAGTCAATAGAAACGGTGACTTTTGAGCTTGAAATAATCAATAAATCAAATATAACATCACAAGTTGCAGAGCATTCCCTTGGAAATGTGCCTCATTTTTGTTACTACCATGTCACTTAAAACCAAGTTCTTTGTCTTTGGCTTAATGAGTAGGTATAAAAGCAATTCCATAGCAAACTGTCAGATAAAGCAAACTCAATTCATGTCCTATAATGACAAGGTCATGCACCATATAGAACCACTTTTAGATTTGCTTTGACTAAGCTCAGATGAAAAAAAGCTTGTATTAAAATAAAAAAGAGCCATTGAAGGGTTTGGATGAGTCACATTCAGTCTCACCTAAGAATACATGTAGATAAAAGAAGGGAGCTTTGATGGAGGCACTAGTGAATTGGTTATGTTTTCATAATGACTTCTTTACATTATTGAATACAATGGGAACTTTAAGGCCAACTGCAATAACAGTTTCTCATGAAAAATTAACAAAGAATTTATGGAAATGTAGCAAAAGTCCCAAAGCAATTAGCTTAGATTTCTCTAGAGTCTGAGAAAAGCCTGGATAATTGCAGGCAGAAACTGCATAAAGTGGCTATTTTCATTATCACAGGATGCAGAAAGTCCATTTTCATCACAATGGGACATAATGATGTTAAAGCTAACATGGAGATATGTTTAAAAAGGTTGAGACATAGTTTACAAAATGATTTGATTTACATGACTTTTGAGATCCATATTAAAGAGCTTTCTTAAAGGGATGAGGGAGGTTTTACCTGGCACTGTATTTGCAAAGGCTTCTGCATGTTAGGAGGAAAAATAGATTACAGTTTCAGGAAGCTAATTGTATGCTGCCACTAGGATACACAAGAATGAATTTAATTTGTCCTTGAATAGAAAAGAGCTGGATTTTTCTGTGAACTGGCAGAAGAGTACATGTCTAACGACAACCATTCTGTATATTTTTAGGTGTACTTATGACTTAGGAATAGGGTAGTCCTCTGCTAAGTAGCTCACACTGGAAAAGGTCTGGCACCCGTTGTCTGAGAAGTCATCATTCAAACTTAATATGCCTTCTAATGGCACCTGAAAAACATGTCCTCAATTTTATGCATTTTTGTTTGCTTTGTAAATTATTTACGTATATTTATTTTCTTTTATTTTACTCTTCTGTATGTGTAAGCACTCTCAGCCATCTAAAAATTCCTCATATGAACTGGAAAGTTGTATTCTGGTTGGTTGCCTGCACTAAAATAATTTATATTACACAATGTAAACAGCCTTTCATAATCATAGAAGTCCTTTACAATGTCACTCACATCGATCTGGGTACTTTTTCCATCTAAGACTTCAATAAACAGTTGTAGGTACAGTTTTATATTATGGCACTGAATAATTTCTGCATCATTAAGGTACAACTTTACAGTCCTTATACAGGCAAACTACCATTGCTTTCAATGGGATTTTAGTTACGCTATCAGGCCTTACATATTCTCATAACTGAGTATCATAAATAACATTTGTAATAGGTGTTACAAATGAATGTAATCAGCATATGTCAGAAGTAGCTGCACTAAGATATTTGAACCAGTGCAAATGTCTAGTGTAACCAAGTGTCTGTCATTTTATATGTTAGTTTAGCGGTTTTTCTCACTGCAACACTTGTGCAGTGTAGCTGCACCTGGGGCTAATTTAAGTCCACCTTGCCATAGAATAAATGTGGCCTTGCATTTATTGGTGTGTGACAAAAGACATTTTGCATAAATCAATTTTGCATAAATTATATTCTCCCTCTGATAGTCTCTTCTATCAATGAGAAAGCAAAACAAATCAAGCATTTTTATTTGGGAACAATTAACATGTTCTGATTCATAACATATTCTTCGTTCCTCATTATGCATACATGTAAGTATGGGTATATATACAATCAGATATATGCACATTTAGTTATATGTGTTTGCTTATAATTTTACAGGTTCAAAAGTACCTAACATTGGGCATGACTAGACATTCATTAATGTACCTTTACGATTGCGCATTAAGCTTAGTACCTCTAATATGAAGTACTACATAAAAGTGCATTAGCCCGCACTAACGCGCAATAGCAAAGGTGAACTTTTTTCTGACGCTTAATGTGCAGAAGATTGCTTAATTCTGCAATTGCTACATTAGCATTGTTTTTGTTGTGACACACTAATGTGCAATGGAATAGGCTATAGCACATTATGGCATATTGTGTAAATGCACCCATTATGTAGCAAACTATATTGTGCTATCACAGTCAGCAAATTCTTAAATAGTACTTAATGAATAATGCTTACAGGCAATGCTTAGGACATTCTACACTTCTTAATGTTCTGAAATTTTTACTTAAATGTTTTGCCTTAAAAAGAACCCCACAACAACTAAAATGACCAGAAAACACAATTGTATTCACTGAGGCAAGCAGTTGCTTGATACTCTTCCTAGTATGAAGTATTGACATTAAACACCCTTGGAGCTGAAAGTTCTGGATGTTTTAGATACCAGTAGGTCAAATAAAGTTATTGCTCCAGGGCTAGTTTAGAACTGCTTGTAACATGTTTTGATTTACAGATTATCAATTCAGCTGAGCAGCAGAGGAACATATTCGGGGAATCGCATAAACAAATACATTCAACTGTACTGTGGATTAAACCAAAGTGACACATTTATTTTAAAATCTGCCTACTACTTGTCCTCATTGATTAAATGCCCTTAAGAAAGTGAGTCTGATGAAATGGAAGCCATTAAGATTCAGCACACCTCCTCCACTCCTTTTGATGGTTGACACATTCCCTAGAGTGGGAGATTGGACGGCTGATAAGCTAACACTGAATTATAAGCACTTTGTGGAATGTCACCGGCAAATGAAAGATCTACTGTTTTGCTTGCAAAGCAACAGTATGCCTTAACAGCACAAAAATGGACATGGTGCAGAATTATTTCATTCTTTGTGCTCAGAATATAAATGACTATATATATCATGCATGCATTTTTATGGCAGAGATCAGCTAATAGTGCAGCACAGCTTGTTCTGAGGTACAGTATCATTGATCAGGAAAATAGAAGTGTCTGCCTAGGACTTTTTCAATGTTGTCAGAAACCCAAACAAGCATGGTGTGATAGCTCCATTGTGTGTGCCAGGAAGTGATTTTCTGAAGCTGGGTTAGGGAACTTGGGAAGGACAAGGAAAAGGCCTTTTTTGGTCCTAGCTACACAGCATTCAAACTGAGTAGAAATTGTGGCTAAACATTAGAAGGGCCATGAGGACTGAGTGAAAACATTTTACAGTAGTGTACTCCTCTAACAATAACCGGTATAAATTCTCACTTGTGGGATCTCTCTGCACCCTTGCTGCCACTTAGGACCTTACCTAAAAAAAGGGTGATTCCTGCAGTCATACATAAGTTTACTGGTGGAGGTATATGTTTAGAAGTAAAGGTATACATGAACTGCGGCACCAGCCAGACCCTGCTTCCTTTCAATTTATTTATTTAGTGTATGCAGTTTCAGCATATTGTTTCAGCCATCTTAAGGCAATGTCATCACCAGTGTGAAGAGCTTGAAGGCCACCAGGTAGCGTTGTAAATGGACACGAGTCAACAGTGCAGGGCATGGGTTGAACTGGTCCTTTCAATAGAACGCTTGGTGGCTCTGTTCTTACCCTGGCATATCCTGCTTGGTGATTTAGTTTACTGTGCATTTCTTGTTAAAAGCCTTGTGTTTACTTGTAGGTCACTTGTAGGGTGCCAATACACCTCTGATGTTGTCGATCACTAGTCATTAGACTCACACTGCTGTATTTTCATGGTAGTAGGTTAGTTCAGGTAGGTCAGGATCAGCTATTATGAAATAGTATTCACTCCCACTCAGGCTGTCATATTTAATGGAAATATTTTGGATTGCAAATCCATGATTTTATACCTACCAGTAGATACTATTTGTAATACCTACTAACCTAGGCCCCATTGTGCTAAGCACAGTATAAACAGTGGCTAAGAGTCAGTCCCTTTTCAAAGAACTTCAATCTAACTAGACAAGAATGATGACAACGTAAGGGCAAAGGGATATAACAGACCAGCAGAACAATGATAGTGGAGTTATGCTATCATCATGGCAGTGGCATGATTTGCTGTGGTGTTGCTATTGTTTCCTTACTTTTTTCTTAGGGTGGGGTTTTGTTGGAAAGGAATTAGTATAGCAGAAAGAAAAAGGAAGGAAAGAGGGGACACTGAAGGGAGGGGCAGTAAGTTAGGAGACAGGAGGAGAGGAGAAATTTGTTGGAGAGGGGAGTAGCACTGAAAGGAACTCAAGAGGCTTGGTGTGGAGACTGGAGTTAAAGAGGCAAACAGCAGAATGTCCAAAGTTAAAGAAAGATCAGAAACTGATGACTTCATCTAGTGTAAGCTATTCACCTGAGCTTCAATGGGCTCATTCCCAACAATTTCATTATTTCTCCATTTCTTATGGCTGGAGAAGCGGTGGGAAGCATACAGACACTAGTGCTTCATTGTAAGGTTTCTTGATCCAGGGGATACAAGGAAGGGCAGCAACTCCAGTGAGGTGTCAACTCCTCAACTTCTCCCCACATGGTGCAGCTGTAATTGGTATGTTCTGTTAAACATGGAGTGAACAGTTAAGTTGACACATATACATAAAATTTTCCTTCTGCCTTACTGCTGTAGCTGGAGATTTCCTTCTTGAGTACCCAAATGTCAAACTTGCATCCCAGAAAGACCTGAAGACAATCCCAGTATCTTCCAGTACTTATTTAAAAGGAAATGTGTCTATTTCTTGCAGCTGTAACTCACTGCTTCTAGATAGCATGTTTGATGCTGCTAATATCAGGGAAGTATAGACTATAATTTTTTAAGGCAATCAGATAAACAACAAGAGCAAAGAGGCTCTATTTGAGTCTAGTGTGTGGTTTAAAAATAATCTTAGTACATTATATTAACTTATGGGGGCTTGACACCCAAAATTTGACCTTCTGGAGAACAGCCCACTGCCACTGTTATTATTATTACTAATGTGTTAATGTATATTCATATGGTAGCAAGGTAAACCTTTAAAGAAACCTTATATGATGCTTCAACAGCAATGTTACTAAACATAGAAATTTCTAAGAGAGAATTTCCACTGCTAGTGCCGTTTCTAATTTAACAGCTGTCATGTGAATGATTAAAATACATTACAATGAGTTTAGAGTAGCAGCTAGTGGTAGCTTGAAAAGCACAGATTAACCCTGTCTAAACCTTGAGGCTTCAGTGTCTAGGAGTTACTGGCTTGTAATAACCGTAAGTATTTATTCCTTTTCTGTAGAAGAAGCAATCTATTGTTATAAAAACAGATAGGGTACAGCAGCCTGCAAGACTCTGGTACTGTATGCTCTATACTACCTTTTATGTTTGACTCTGTTAGGAAAAACTGTTAAATACAAAGAATCCAAAAAGAAAAAGAAAAAAAAAATCTATTGCCATGTAATTACTTTCAAGAATCACTAGAATTTTCTACTTTCATGTGTGGCCCATATTATGTAGTCTGTGGCATTTGATCCAATTGGTCTTTTAGCACAGCACCTGGATTTGATAAATCTGTAAAGTTCTAACAGCCAAGACTGATATATAAAGTTGTTTCTGATTCTATTTTCCTCTATTTTACTCTTCCTTACTTTTGTGTGGTTTTACTGTTATATGTATCCGCTGCCAGGTACAAAGTAATGTTTTTCCAAACTGGGAGCCTCAGGCCAGATATATTATGAAATGACTTTTTTATTTAGGTCCTTTGACAGTGACAGTCAACTCATATTGCTATTTAGTACCTTTAATGCTAATCAGGGTTTTTTAATCATCCAGTAGGAATGTTCCTATCATATTATTTATTGCTCTACAAAGTAAATGTGAAAATATTAAGGGTGACATAGGAAGGAATTAATTAATTCACAATCTCCCTATTTTATTTTAGTATTTCAGGTCCTTTACAGTTTATTCCATATAGACAAGTTGCATTTTATGCCAGAATAGGTCTATTTGATAAAATACTTAGCAGTCTCTTATTGAAGAGTATATTTTACATATAGTATAGTATATTTCTTATTTTTATAGAAGTTGTTATAAATGTATGCTTATTCAGTATTGCTTAAAGGCACAACCATGTGTGAGAGAGTATTTCATAGAGGCCATAGCCTCTCACAATGTTCTTTAGAATGGGTATTCTCAACATTTTTCTTCCTGAGGGTTCCCCCCCCCCACCTGCCCCCAAACACTGCCAGCATGCTATACAAACTCCACAGCCCACCTGTGCCACAATAACTGCCTAGCTCCCACAGACCACAGAACGGGGTGGGCCACCCGGGCCATGGCCTGACCAACTTTTAGCATGTTAATTTATATAACTCACAAATGCATAATTGCCATTCCAGTTAAAACTGTATAGCTATTTTTTTTAACTGCATAGTTAGCTAAATTAACGTGCTAAAAGTTGGTCGGGCCATGGCCTGGGTGGCCCACCCCATTCTGTAGCTTATGCTGGCTCCCCAGATCTGCCCACTAGGCTCCTGGTGCAGTGTCCAGGGCTTAGCAGCAGGGAGCCCCAGGGCCCCTTCCTCCTAAGCAACAGCATAATGCAGCCTCGCCTGCCTGCCTGTAGTGCCACCTGCAAGATGGAGGCTGTGAGACTGGCTGGGGCAGACCTGCCCCCATGCCTTCCTTAGAACTTGCCTCTGCCCTAGGGGGCTGAGGTGTCTCCTCCCCATACCGGGCCAAACTGGGTGGACCCCCTGAAACCTGCTCAGGGCTGCTGATCCATGGTTAAGAACCACTGCTTTAGAAGATTCTCTAAGATCATTCAATAGAACTTTTTGCCATCTACTTAACATGTCTCTCCATCTGTGTTAACTCCTCTGATAGCCTGTGATAACAGCCCATGTGAATGCCTATGAAATTTTATTGCAACAGCTAAAGGTTCAAGGACAATTATACAGAGTAAATAGGAACAATACATAGTCCTCTCATGTTCCATGTGATATCCTTCTAAATTACTTGAGTATTACTGATTTTACCAGATGTACTAACTCATTTAGGATCTGATCTAATGTCCATTACAATCAATGAGAATCTTTTAATTCTTTCAAAACCTGGATTTTTTTGATTTTACTCTGTTAAATGCTTTCTTTGCACACAAAGTCAGAGAGATGACAAATTGATTCAGTTTTCTAACTGCTCAATCCATATGGGTCAGTATGTTTAATTTTTTTTTAAACACATCAGTATGTCAAGTATAATTTTAGTAAATTCCTGGTCATTCCAGTTAACTAAGTCTTTCATATATGCAGCACATGGAACAATGTAGTCTGAACTCATGTAGTCCTTACCCATGAGTTTTTTGAGTATTTAAATGATAAAGCATGAGTGTGAAGCAAGTTTTGATTAAGATATTTCAAAAGAAGTCTAAGATTGAATTACAGCTTACTATAAACAGTTGGATATATTTTATTATTTATAAAGCAAGTTGGAAATTTTGAGAGAGCCTATAAAGAATCAACATAATGACATAAAATATTAATTATCCTAGAGCAATGTAAAGGTCGAATTGGAGCACAGCACTTAATGGGGCAGAGAGGAGAAAGTCATTTAGGAACAGAATGGAAACTTTAAAATAAATAATGACCTGAAAAGTGACAATATTTAGATGTATCATATTTTCCAAGGTAGGCACATGTTAATCACTTGCATAAATATTGTACATACCTAATAGAAGAACCTAAATTGACAGACGTGTGAAGATGAGATATTTGCCTAGGCACCAAGCTGTATGGTCATTGAATGTTCACCTAATATTTTCATGTATGTGCATTTCAGGAGGGTTCATGCAAGTGCTATTACATGGTAGTATATACTGCAGTGATTGTTCCTAGTTTTAATACAGATTAGCAATTTTTCTTACAGTCTCTTCATAGTATTACCCCTTCCTGGATGGCATCACACATGATATCACATTCTTAGCTAATGTGGCTCCTATAAAGACTATATTAATATTTTAAAATGACACGTGATTAAAAGCTTTATTTTTAAAAATTGATCTCACAGTTTATTCCTGCTGAGAAGCACATAAATGAATCTTCAAATTGTGGGACTCAACATTGGAAAAGCTTTATGGTAATGAGGGTCTTAGAACAAAGGGACTAAAGAAAGAAAGTTGATGAGGAAATGTAATAGCACTATTGGTACTGATATTGATTAATAGTTTTAAAACATGTTTAAATGATGGTAGGGGGAAGGAAGAGTTTCAGGAGATACAATCAAAAAACAATGTAGTATTTGAAAGAGTTCTTTTCTAAAGTTGTGTAATATACATGCAATTCGTCACTAATGATTAGGAATCTGAGTTTTCCTTTCATCATGGAAAAGTCCATTAAAACCTGGATTTTCTCATTTTAAGGAGAAAAACACAGGAAATGGCAGATACTCTGCAAGGGGCTAGAGGGAATGGGAAGAGGGTGACCAGTCAAGGGCATCACATACATGTGCAGGGCCCAGAGGGCTGTGGGTTGGGAGTGAGGAGCACCAGCAGGATGGCGGGGAGTGGGGGTTGGGCTGTGGGTCAAGACTGAGGGACATCAGCAGGGCTGAGGAGCTACAGCTTGGGAGTGAGGGGCAATGGCATGGCACCAGCATATCAGGGCCACTCAGTGCTGCAAAGTGGGGGAAGGTGAAAATAACCACACTTGGACTTGCATCTTGGTGAGCAGAGGGTCAGAGGGAGCTCTGATTTTCTGTGATAATAAACCCAAAATCAAATGCAAAAAATTATAGGTATTTATAATTTATTTTATTATAGTGTTTGAGGCACTGGTAGGCTTTTAAACTGCTTTAAAATTGTAAATATATCAATAAAACTTCGTGTTCACTGATACCTATATATATAGTGGCATTTCATTTTAATCATAAAAAATCATGGATTTGGGGGGTTTTAATCAGATAATTTGCAATTTTTAAACAGAGAAAATCCCTGCTAATGAATTCCATGGCTAAATTAAGATGATCAAATAATGGCCCAGCCATAAAATATACTAATTTTTTTATCACAATGGAATAAAATCAATGGGAGGTTCTAAGTGCTTAACACTTTTGCACATCAGAAAGCTGATTTAGGAACCAAGCTCTATTAAAAATCTTAGATAGGGTTCACATATCTTCTGTGATTTAATTAATAGATCATGGTCAAGAGGAACTTTCTACTCTTTAAGTTAAATATTAAGGATCCTGATTGATTAACATATTCACAGCAATTGAGTTAGGATAGCAACTTGTCTTTTTTTTTTCTTTTTTGTCTAGCTTAGTTTCAACACTTCTTTCTTCCACCAGCTTTTATTTCACACACACACACACACACACACACACACACACACACACACACACACACACACACCTTTAGATGTATCAATGAGAGTCTTTCCATTGAGAGTTTGGGATTGGATCCTTTAATGTCTTATTTTTTTAAGGATTTATATTAGGCAGTGTTTATTTGCTTTGTGAAATTATTTACTAAATAAACCTGAGACAGATACATACTGACAATATAAAGTTGGGGATTATAGGATCATAGGATTAAGTAGGGCTGGAAGGGACCTCATGAGGCTGTTTAGTTCAGCCCCCCATTTAGGGCAGGATTGTTCCTGACTAAGCAGCCCAAGTCATGTTGGCCCAGTCTGCTCTTGAAAATTTCCAGGGATCAAGATTTCACAACTTGTCTAGGTAGCCTGCTCCGCTATTTAACCACCCTCATAATGAGGATTTTCTTTCTAATCTCCAACTTAAACTTCCTCTGCTGCAGTTTGAGGCCATTGCTCCTAGCCCTGTCCCCTAGAGCCACAGAAAAAAGTTTATCTTCATGCTGTTTATAATTGCCTTTCAGGTTTTTGAACACTGTTATTAAATCCCCTCTCCTCTGTTAAGATAAATCAAGCACAAGCTTTTTTTAGTACAGTGGTTCTCAACCTTTTTAGACTTGAAGCATCTCTTGATAGATTTGAGGTAGCTCTCACTACAATGCCAACTCTTTGCTTTTACTCCTTTTTGACTAGAGAAAAACAATAGAGCAATTCTTCTGTTACAAAGAACTCGGCCAGCCCACAATAGGTCAGAATGGCTTTAACACTATGGATTCCTATTTGAAAACTCTGTGTATATCTTATGAATCTTGTTTGCACACCTGAAAGTCTTAATGTTGTGTGGCACTCCACAGCACCCTTGAAAGTCACCCTTAAGGCACCTCAGGGTGCCACAGCACCATGGCTGAGAATCACTGCTTTGGCACCATTCACTTATCATTACCATATCTTGTACATTTTCTTCCTTAAATACGAATTCACAATGTAATCTTGAGCATCAGAGCTAAGTAAATTGAAGTCCTGATCCTGTGATCTAATTCTTACCAGTTCCACTGAGGTTAAGGAAGCAGTATATGGGTCAGATGCTAACTCAGAGCTGGGAAAACCAAAACCAGGGTTTGGTTTGCTTCATCATAGAAACGGGGGATAGATGAAGATAAACTGTTAAACTGGAAAAGATGTATTCTCTAGTCCTTGTACATATTTACTTTTCGTTAATGTCAATAGATTAACTAGATAAAAGCTACTCTATGGGCGCATTTACATGTGACACTGCTACGGTGGCGTAGTGTCCACTGGTGTCTACATGTGACCAGCAGCTACTTTGCTGTAGCAGCATACTCCCTCTCTATAGCACCCTGCTAGAGTAAAGTAGCTGCTAAAAATAACTGTGCGCCACACATACAATGCAGTATGGGTGGTTAATGTGCCATGTATTAGTACTCTCAAAAGGAAGTACGAAAGCATGGCATAGTAACCACATTGCCATAGGGCAACGTGTAGACGCGCCCTATGTTAACGTTAGTATTGCTACTACGGTACAGATCTCATTATGAGAAATAGATTGTTGTATCTTGACCACAAATAATTTAATCCTCTAGGGGTTCTCATTTTATGCTAAGATTTTAATAATATTTTTTGTTGTTGACAATGCAGCAATACCTACTACTTTACTGTCACAGGCGATAGAAATCTTTGAAACATATGAAAACAGGGACCAGATGGTGCACTGGATCAGTCATGGGTTATAAAGCTTTTTCACCTGAAAGTCAGTGACTTGAATTTAGTCTATCTTGGCAACGGCCAAAGAGCATCTGCTCTGAGCAAGGTTAGCTAACACAGTGGTAAAAATGCAGGCTGCTGGAGAACACCACTTCTTTCCTTGCTGTTTGGCCAACAGTGAGAGATTTTCCTAAAATACCGGAAGCCATTTTAGTACACCTCTGATTTTAGCCCCATATGTTTTAGTAAGGTCTGCCAGAAACTTGGAAACATAACAAAAGATTTCTATTTACAGTTTATTCAATGTATACCTTTTGTTTGACAGGGATCTCCACAAACATCAAGTCTGAAATCTCTTGTCATTTTTTTTAGGCATCTCTTTCCCCTAACCCTCTGGAATGCAGATTCATGGTTCTACATCACATCTTGGCTTACTCTAGCACCCAACTTTTCTTTATATCACTCATGATGTTTCTTATTAACAAATGTGCAGTGTATACTAATAAAAAATCTTAAGCAGATACTATACGCTGAGCATTTAAAAAGTACTAAATCAACTTATAGAAATACGATTAATTAACCTAAGCCTTATTGTAACCACTATCAAAAAGCAGCAACGTATTGTGTTGTAAGTTTCTTAGAGTAAACTCATATGTTATATTATTTATGTTTACAAATGGTAACATGTAGAGCATATGCATCTGGGCAGGAGTTAAATTAAGTTTTTTTCATGTTAAGAATGATTGATGGAACAGACAAGAGGGCACTGCAGAAATCCGAGGATACACTCCAAAAAAACTATGCTATGCAATTAGCTATAAACCACCATCCGTTGTACACCAGGACATTATTTAGAAATGTTATACCATTATGTGCTAGAGAAAGGCAGAATCAATTTAGGTATTTCAAATATTGCTGAGGCTGGACTAACAATTACATATCTTATTATTAAGTGACATTATGTTTTTATAGGGTCTTTCTATCTATATGCTATCTTTAAGAAGGTAGTAACTTTTCTTCAAAAGAAATTTCTTCTAAGCTAAAGCTTAGCATAAAGGATTGGTCTCTGCTTATGAATGGCTGTTTTCAACTGTTTTGTCAGATGACCCTTTTTGTTATAGAAAGTATAATATACTGCAATTTTGTGTCTTCATGTGATTTCTTCCACTCTCATTCTTTTTTTTAGACCAAATTTGTAGTCTGCTAACCTGTATTGTGTACTTCAGGCACAGAAAAATCCTGAAGACACCTAACAATGGGCCAAAAAATTGTGATTTGGAAAGGAACTATGGCAAATATTTTCCTACTTCTATGTAATTGACTACCACAGCATGATTGCAACATTTAGGTATGCACCATTCTTAAGAGAGTTTTTTGGAACTGCTTTGCCTCAGGGAGAACATCAGGAGATAGGCTTGATATAATGACTTGTTTTTACACTGTTTGAGGACATGACTCATTCCTTCTCACAACATAAGCTAGCCGCTGGGGTCACTGTACTGTGTGGGTGGAGCCTGAACTCATTCTGTCTACTCACCTTGACCCTTTTTGGAGTGATCTGCACCATGAAAGAACTTCAGATTGAGCTCTGGGTTCCCCAAAACAGGTCTGCATTTTTATCTGATTTATAAGCAGGTCCTGGAAGGGAAAAAAAGTATCCTACTATCTTTACACTTACTATACCTCTTTGTAAAAGCCAGGTAGAGTTTGTCTCGCAATAATTTTATTCTTTGAAAATCAGGATTTGTAGTAATATTTCAAGGCAATGTAGGTGATTGCTCTAAATGAGCCCAGGTATAGCAAAAGGCCCCAATACCACTCAGTAACACACTGCAAAACATATTTTATCATATTCACTTAAATTTTGTAATGATTTCACTTTGGCCACGTTCCATTCCATTTGTGTGCATTCTCATGAGAATTCATGCAAATGAGCTGTACTTCTACAACCGTTAGCAGAAGGCGAATTGCTGATTTGCATGTGTGAATATTGCAGACACTATTTACATTGGCATACCTACCATATTTTATAGTGTATAAGTCGACCCCATATTTCCATGCAAAAAAGTTAGGAGTTTTGCAGATCCAGTGTATAAGTCAACCCTGCTTGGTATGAGAGGCACTGGAAGCCTGGAAAGGCTCATGGGAGAAATGAAAGACCAACCAGTGGTGCCACGCAGCTGTTTGCTGCAGTTCTTTATACCCCTAATTAATTTGCAAACCCTCATCTTCACAGGAAGTTTAAGAACCTAATCCTACCAAGTATTTGGGTTGTACTATAAATTAATTTGTTTACTAATGTGTTTAATTCTATAATTCTCTGCAAATATTCAATACATGTTCAAGTTTTATTGATCAGTAGTGACTGGTCAGATCTGCTACTTGGCCTAATTTTTCTTGTCTAGATAAGAAGGCATTTTTTACACAAGCAGTTACCATATTACATAGTGTATAAAACTAGGTTTGAAGACAAACTACTTATCTTTAAATTTCCACCTTGACTTATGCACTGTCCCTTGCAAGCAGCATTGCATGGAGCCGTGCTGGTGCCCTGCCACATGGAGAGGTAGCATGTTGGTGGGCTCCCATGAAACTGGATTGGGCCCCAGGGAGCTCAGGCAGCACACAGCCCACTGGCAGCCTGCCTGCCTGGCCCCAGGGTGCGGGGGGCACCACTACAGAGGGAGGGACTGGCAGCTCAGGTGCTGCCCAGCCTGGTGGCAGCTCACCCCCAGGCTGTGGGAGAGGGATGGGCAGGATCCACCAACAACAGGATCAGGCCCCCCACTGCTCCTGCCTTCAGCAGGCTCCTGCAGCTGGCATGATGCCTACAGTTGCCTGGGAAGGTGCTGGCTTGCACCATGGGCAGTACGGGGTGTTGGGCAGGGGTGGAACTTTCCTCCCTCTAATATTTAAAGGTAAATATTTTGACTTCAAATCTTGTCTTATACACCATGAAATACAATAACTGCTTGTGTAAAAAATGCCTTCTTATCTAGACAAGAAAACTTAGACCAAGTAGCAGATCTAAGTGTTTTTTACTGATCAATAAAACTTGAACATATATTGAACACTTGCAGAGAATTATAGAATTAAACACATTAGTAAACAAATTCATTTATAGTACAACCCAAATACTTGGTAGGATTAGGCTCTTAAACTCCCTGTGAAGATAAGGGTTTGTAAATTAACTAAGGGTATAAAGAAATGCAAACAGCCGCATCAGACCACTGGTTGCTCTTTTATTTCAAAAGGCACCATTTCTCTGATCATTTATGAGGGATCAGGGATGAGCTCCAGCTGATCAGAGAAGTGGTATCCTGTGAAGTAAAAGCAGCAGCAAACAGCTGAGTGGTTTATTCTTAATTTGACAAATTGCTAACACAAGTGATCTGGGTTCTACTATATTACTTTTGCAGAAGGACTATATTACACCTATTTTTACAGAAGGTACATATTATATATATTTGCATAATGGAAATATTTAAGAAAAAAGTCATTCATTCAAAGATGTACTGCAAAGTAGAAAGAGATTCTCAGTAAATTAAATAAATGATATCTTGTGAAATATTTTTGAGTTCTGCTTAAGGGAGGTGGGGCATGGATTGCTGCTTCTATATATCCACTGTATGCTAGATTTTAGCCCTTTTCCAGGCCAAATTGTGCCCATTGCATACAAGTCTTGGGCATAATATACACCCATTTCACCCAGCCTGTAGGTCTTTTTCTGCCTCCAGTAGGGTATATAACTCATCCATAGGGGAACAAAGGAAGGGAAGGTCCTCCCAAGAGTCCTGTTTGTGTTCTGGCACATTATATTTTTTAAGTTACTGTATATGCCAAAATAAAGGGGACAAGTTTCAAATGATTTAAATAAATATTGCATAGGGAAATTTTAATTTAGCAAAAAAAGATCCTGTAGTGGGTATTCATATTAAGTCAAGGTAAAGTAGCATCCAAGCTAAACAGTCTATTTGGTTAGCATGGTTAAGGCGTGCCAGTTTCTATGGCAGTGATTCTCAAGCAGATGCTGGGAGGCCCTGCTTTGCCATGGGATCCTTTCAAGGGTGCCACAAGGTAGGAGGAGATAAACAGATCAGCCCAGACTCAGGCTCATACCTGCCCAGCCTTCCACATGCCTCACTGTTCATCTCCTCTCCAAGGAGGTAAGCACTGTAATAAATAAGTTAGTCTTTTGAAGTGGGGTGCTGCTCAAGTCATAAAGGTTATGGAGGGGTGCCTTGAATTGAAGGAGGGGTGCCTTGAGTCTTGAAAGACTGAGAACCATTGTTCCTTGGCCAGCAGCACACAGGGGAGTGATATGGCAACATAATATCCAGACATTTTTGATCCCCTGGCCTAATTAACCAAGCACTCCTTTTACTGGTGGGTCAGCCTTCAGCACAAGTCCAGAACAAAGCCCAAACTCATACCTCGGGCACTGTAGGTAAATACTAGGCCCATGCAAAGTGGCTAGTATTCACTTCAGATTCAGATTTGGCCAATTTGGGAGACTGTGATTCAATTCGGTGATTCAAATCACTGTCCTGAATTAATTTGGCTGAAGCTGATTTGGAGATTTGGCCGCAGCTGAATCAGCCAAATATCTGAATCAGACAGGCCCCATCTCCTGCCTGCTCTCCCAGCCTGGTCAATGGCTGCCCCACCCAGCCCCAGCCTCGTGGCTCTTTAAAGAAAAAGCCTGGCACTCACCGGCTGCTGCCAGGTGGGGTGGAGGGGGGGGGGGATCCCCACTGCCCTCCCACTGCTCCACACTGTGTGGGGGGCTCTGCTACAAGTCCCAACCCCCGCCTGCTCTCCCAACCCTGCCATGGCTGCTCCACCTGGTCCCAGCTCCCAGTGAATGGGTTTGTTTTTTTGTTTTTTTTTTAAAGAACCCAGGAGCTGGGTCAGATGGGGCAACCATGGGGGTGGCTGGGAGAGTGGGCGGGGTGCTTCAGCAGCCTGGGGGAGCAGGCAGGGGATGGGGCCTGGCAGGAGTCCCCCCATGGACCCCTTCCCCCTCCTCCAGCTCCTCCTCACCCTACTTACCAGCATGGAGTCTGGGTCCAGTTCCCTGCAGCAGCAAGTGGGGACTACCTGAATCTCTGAAGCTCTCCAAACCTTTTCCAAATTGATTCGGAGAGTTTCGAATTGATTCAGACCTTCTTATTGGTCTCCTGATTTGATTTGGACTTGGAGATTTAGCTGCCAAATCGGGACAAATCTCCTCTGCACCTGAAGCTTTGCACAGCACTAGTAAATACCTTAACTACTCTGTTCTATATTCTGCATACTATACATGTAGTATGCAGAGAGTGTGTGCATGTGGGGGGGGGGGGGTGTCCCTGTGTCTGTGTGTGTATGTAGTATGCGGAATATATTTGTTATATATTGTTAATGTATGATGAGTTTTTTACAAATTGTGTAGTTCAATTACATAGACCCATTCTATTCCCCAGTCTGCATCAATGCACAGGACCTGTATGCAACTCTCTGTTGCTGTTTACAACATAATTAACTATACAGGCTTTTGATTTTTTTTGGTTTTAAAATAATGAAAAAAAATTTAATAAACATGTTGTCAGAAATGTTTGGAAAGCCTGAATTCTGTGATTAATATCTGCAAATCTGTGAATAGCTGCTTGCCAATTTGTTCTGATTGAAATGTTAAAAAGGAAGTTTCTCATTTTAGACAAAGCAGTTAGTATCTACCCTGTACCCATTCTTCTCTGTAATTGAAATGAAGCTAGTTTCTCCTTTGTGAAGAACATATGTAACAAGTTTCACCATGATGCTGCATTTTGTCATAAGGAATATTGTGCTATCGAATATTCAAAAACACAAACCTTGAGCCTATTAAACAATACTTAGTTATATATACTGATAAGGCTGTTTGGTATCAAGGGGTCAAGTGGCCTGAAATTTGAAGGGCTGAATCACAGCTCTGTACACAGCTATCAGCTGGACAGGAAGAGTGTTTCACAGTTGAAATTCCATTCTATAGCCAGTAGGAGATACCTCCAAGGGACAGGACTGATCTCTCATTCTTTGTCTTCCCTTTCTGTACATCTGGCCTTCAGGTTTTTTTTTTTCATCTCTTTTCTCCCTTGATCTACAACAGTTCTCTTGGAGACACTGGCTGATCCAAGGTACATACAGACATTTGAGAAGGTTAGATGACATTAAAAATGGCCACCCAATCTAACTAAGTTTACCCAGGTGCGGATCCTACACTTAGATCCCTAGTTTGGTGGATCCAAGTGTGAACTGTACAGAAGTTCAGGAATGTTAAATCAGTCTAAAAAAGTCCAACCTGATCTAAGTTAACTGTACCTCCAAGGCAGTCTAACTTAGATGAGGTCCAGTGAAACAAATCTCACTGAACTTCTATACAGTTCCCAGTGCAGCTCCAGGGCTGAGAAAGCCCAGTCGCTGGGCTCTGCTTTTCCTACCCCGCATTGGGACTGGGCTATTTTTAGCTCCTTGGCACCTCTCCCCTCTCCCCCCCGATGGGCAATCCCCACATGAACTAGCCAATGCCCAACCCGAGACTGCTAAATCTTGCAAGCTGCTCCTGGTGTCAATTTTACTGACATTCACTGGTGCTGGGAGCTAATTGAAGTAAATTAGGGTGAGGGAAGGGGCAGGTGGGATTGAGAGGGGTAATTTTGCTGGGTAGGGGTGTTGTTCATTTGGGGGCATGAGGGATCAGGGGCCAAAATAGAACCTGGTCCTTGGAGGGGAAGATAGCCCCCTATCCCCAAAGTCCCCTCACAGATCCTGATAGCCCCCTTGATCCCACTAAACCCTCCTGGTCCCCCATGGACTCTGCTTGTCCCTCCTATCTCCTCTGTGGACCCTACTTAACCCTCTAAACCCCCCACAGGCCGCACTTACCCCCCAGGGAGCCCACTTGCCCCCTGATCTGTCCCATGGAGTCCACTTGCCCCCAAATCCCCCCCACAGACTCCATTTAACTTCCTGATCCCCCAAGACCCCCTGCTTGTCCCCCTTCCTGACTTACCTTAGACTGGGTGGCCATTTTTAACCCAATCTAACCTTGCCCTAACCTCTCTGAATGTCTGTATATACCTGCAGAAGAGCCAAGATATGTCCCTATCAGAAATTCTCCTTTGTTCCAATTGTCCTCAAGATTGGCCAGGCTCATGCAGAACCACCAGACACAAGTGATGTCCCAACATGTCCATCGCTTTTGCAGAAAAAGAGTCAAGACTATACTCAAGGTACATTATATTTTTTCAATCCCAGAGAATACCTGAATATGTCAGTGAAACAGTGTTATATGACACAGCTTACTAAGCAAAACTACCAATATACTTACTATGTATTTAACAAAGAATAGGTTTATTTTAAACAAAGTTACACAACTAAAGCAATATGGAACATATTCTTTGAAAACTGTGGGCTCACCACTGCATCCACATTCTAAAACAGCAAGGAATAATATGGTAATAATTAATGAACTATAGATAAAGAAATACTTCCACACACAAAAATGCAGCAGCCTGTCGTATTCACATCTAAAGGCCAATATTCATTGCAGAGTACCATAAGGCTCTGCATCTTGTTATAGAAAACTGTGGGCTTTACCTCTTTTTCAGTCTTGTCATCATGGATAATAGAATTTGTCACTTTGCCAAGACTCCAACTAAAGAAGCTATTTTAGTAGGAATGAAAGCGTGCATAATTTTAAAAGCAAATCTTTAAAGGTGTATACTGCTTGCTTGGTATCATTTGTTTTTCCTGAATGACCTTTAGTTTCACTATGAATTACCTCCATTACTTTACAAATGGTGACTATTAGAGAATGGAAGAGAACTGAGGAATTATGCACTTCCAGCTGGTATGTTAATTGTGTGCTGTTTATTCAACAGCAACATTACAAATATAAAAATCTCATCACTAGATCTCTTGGAAAGCCTTTACAAATAATAACACTTATGAGAAACTTAAGGTCTGAATGTTCCTTGTTTATGAGAAACTGAATATTATCATATTAAAATCATTACTAACCGAGGGCCTGAATATTTGTTCTGAAGCCTGTCAATACTCTAATGGCAGTAGTCTTGGAAACTACACATCTGCCACAGGATTAATTACTCACATAAAACATTATCATTTCCCCACATCTCCTATGAGGTAGAAAGGCTGCTAGAATGATTAATGACCCTATATGACATACAAAGGAATAAACATAAACGTTACCCGGTGGATAGAAAGATCCATTCCTGATTCATATTACAACATTATTTCTTCAGACCTGTAGGCAATAAGAAAGACAGACAGACAGACAGACAGACAGACAAGGTAAAGAAAAGAAAAAATATTTTCAAGTATTTGATATTAAACTGGAGGCAATTGTTAATCCTAACCAGGCACTTTGACTACTACTTATAACTATGAGCAGAAAGAGACAGTTAGCAAGCTTTTGTTTACAAAAGCTTATACATGATTCAGTTAGTCTCTGAGGTGCATCTCTTCCCAGCCTTCTTATGCACTTCTCAGTCTACCAGGTCCCATACCTAGCATGCTTCCATATGAATAAAATTACATATAAGGAAAGGAAAGGAAAGGAAAGAAGGGCACTGAAACGACTGATTTGAATTGACTAAGTCATAGTAGACTATACTTTTGTGATCTAGTATTTCAATAACAAGTAATAGGAAAATTTGCTGGTACTTTTTCTTGCAGGGTGTGAATAGCTAAACAATTATACCATTTTAGGGAGAGGTGACTTATTGTAGCTCAGCTGAATCTGCTGTAACTATTTCATCTGTTGGCACCTACCCTACAGTAAGTCAAGCTAAATAACAATGATGTGCCAGTGTGGCTTCTGCTTACTGTGGGATAGAGTGGACAGGTGGAACAGTTATATCAGATTCAGTTATAACTGTAGTTATACAGTCACCTCAAGTTTTAATGTAGGATAACTGTTTTGCCTGTCCATGTCTCTGGTGTTAGATCTAGTCAGTTAAAAACATTCTGAATTTTTGCTTAAAAGATCTCTATCAGCACTTATAGGGCATAGTACTTGTTTTTGGTAGCATATCAGGGAGGTACTGGTTCACTTTTAACAGAACAGAGTCCAAAGGTGAAGTCCCAACATGCAGTTAAGGCCAATAGGAAAGCAAACAATTAGGTGGCAATTACAATAAATGTAAATAGGATCTAATCCATTGATTGGGTCACTGAATGTCCTTCTCAATTGTTCATCATTTTCTGAGCAGCCTTTAATGAAAGTCCCAAAGTTATCACCATACCAGAGCAGGTTGGGGTGGGGGGGAGAGTGGTGGGCAGTCACACCTTGCTTTGATTCATCCTCCACCCTAACTTTAAAACCAACTTGCTGATACAATATCTTTTGACTATTTTGCCTAGTGTTTTCCATTTTTTTACTTAATATATTATCTAGCAAATCAATGCGCATTCCAATAGATATATATTTTTTTGCTTTGATCTTAAACTGAATAAATTAGTGCTAGCCCCCTAGCATATTAGTAAAGCTTCTAGCTTAACTGGGGAAAAATATGTACTGTGTTGTATGATGAGGTACCACACCATCTTGCACCCCACTTTTCAAAAGCCTAGATGCCCAGATCTGTCAACTGAGTGAGTATTTTCCTTTTATTATTGAAATGTAAGATCACAAGATCATGGTCTTTTACTTGTTCATCCCAGCTCAGTTGTTTCAGTGTGCATTAGCTTTTCTTTTCTTTTATTGTAGTTTTCTTCATTTGAAGGTAGTGTTCTGGGTACTGGACCTGGTAGATTGAAAACTGCAGTGTTTCAAGGATATTTAGCTTCAGCCACATTACTGACTTCTAGGAAAATGTTAATCATTCAGTTAAATCTCAGACTGGTTTTGCAACTTATAATTGCTTTAGTAAAAAATTATATGCCTTATCCCTATATTAGGCACAGAGGTAGTTAACTGTGAGTAATTCAACAGACAACAACCTGCACTATAATTGTTACAAGGGTAATTACAGTGAAGTCAGAAGCAACTTAGATGGACTGATGTGATGCCAAGATTAGAGGGAAAATGAATTAAATGTTTTTTTTTCAAGTGGGTGTTTACTTTGCCAGAATTGTAGATTGACTAATGTAGATAAAGTTGTGATGATGCCAGTAGCTGTTTATACCAGAGATGGAATATCAAAAATACCTTATGGGAACTGTAATGTAAGGAAAAATAAAGAAGTTGAGGACAGAGGTTGAAGTCTGCTCCTTGAAAATATACTTGACAGAGATAGTGATGCCCTATCTTTCTATGTTTCCAATAGCTCAACAATTAGAGCCCTGGTCCACCTGGTGGGAGTTCGGAGTCCTCTTTCTGCCTGAAAGGATTCAAGTCCAAGTTGCCCACCTTCCAGAATGCCTGAATAACTAGGCTATCAACCGTTTTGAAGTCAGGGCATTCTTACTCTCTCATTTATGCAAAATGCATAAACAGACTTTAGAGCAGGGAATAGATTCTACTTCCCACCCTGTAGCAGGGACAGGGTCTCAGCCCCTGCTACGCTCTTGTGGGATGGGCCCTGCCAGCTGGGGACCTACCAGTCTGGGTCCAGACGAGAGGCGCATCCCTGGTGTATGGGGAAGGAAGGTCTGGGGGTAAAGCAGAGCTGTCAGCAGGCCTGGGAACATGAGGACACATACTCCAGGGACTTGATCCCAACTGGCCCAAGGAAGGAAGTGGGCAGTTTAAAAGAAGGACGCTGAGGACAGTTTGGTGTTCAGCATCCTCCGGCATGGGAAACCTCACAGAAGACTGCTGGAAGAGAAAATCCCAGAAGAAGCAGCCTCTGAACACTGGAACCTCATGAGCTGCTGAGTTCAGGATGAGCCATGAACAAGGAGCAACCCCACTCTGCCTGAAAGTTAAATAAATGCAAATGGGATGGAGACAGTGTGAGTCATCCCTGTCGAATCCACAAGCGGGGAGTGCACACATGGGAAATGGTTGGTGGAGACCAGGCGAGAAGAAGGAGAGAGAGTGAGAGAAAGGGAGCCAGTCCGCCAGGAGGAATGGGGACCTGGAAAGAAACTGAGGCAGCCAGAACAAATAAAAGGGTCATACACATCCTTCTGGTGAAGAGAAAATTGAACAGAGACCAGGAGGTGGCAACAGAGCATGTCCTGGAGAAAGCAGAGGAAATCAGAGTGATTTTCCTTTAATTTTGGTCTATAAAGGGAAATGAGGGCCAAAGATAAGGAGCCCTCTATTTGATTTAATTCCTCCAGACAGGAGAAGGATACCAAGGTGTAAAAGGGGAATTCCCCCCCACCCCCCAACGATTTAATTTACAGTTAAGAGGGAAGCTATACCCAGTTCCCAAAAAGGAGCAATTAAAGAGGTCAAGGCAAGGAGGATCTGAATGGGAAGAAACGTGAATGATTCACAGTTTCATAGTATCATAGTAGCTAGGGTCAGGAGGGACCTGAACAGATCATCTAGCCTGACCCCCTGCCACAGGCAGGAATTAATGCTGGGTTCACAAGACCCCAGAAAGGTGATCGTCCAACCTCCTCTTGAATTTGCCCAAGGTAAGGGCGAGGACCACTTCCCTGGGAAGTTGGTTCCAGATTTTGGCCACCCTAACTGTAAAATATTGCCTTCTGATCTCTAACCTAAACCTATTTTCCATCAGCTTATTACCATTGTTCCTCGTCACCCCATGTGGTGCTGGGGAGAAAAGGGCTCTACCTATTTGCTGTTGATCTCCCCTGATGAGTTTGTAGGCAGCCACCAGGTCCCCCCTCAGCCTCCTCTTGCTGAGGCTGAACAGGTTCAGCCCCTTCAGTCTCTCCTCGTAGGGCCTGTCCTGCTGCCCTCTCACCAAGCGGGTGGCCCTCCTCCGAACCCTGTCCAGGCTGGCCACATCCCTCTTGAAGTGCGGTGCCCAGTATTGGACGCAGTACTCCAACTGCGGCCTGACCAGTTGCATAGAGGGGGAGTATCACCTCTCTGGACTGGCTTGAGATGCATCTTTGGATGCATGACAAGGTATGGCTGGCCTTGCTGGCTGTGGTCTGGCATTGGCGGCTCATGTTCATCTTGGAGTCAATAATGACTCCAAGATCCCTTTCCGCCTCTGTGCTTTCAAGAAGGGAACGCCCCAGCCTGTATGTATGCTGTGGATTTCTTCTCCCAAGGTGTAGCTCGCTGCATTTGTCTACGTTGAACCCCATCCTATTCTTGTCTGCCCACTTTTGTAGTCTGTCTAAATCTATTTGCAGCCTCTCTCTCCCTTCACGTGTGTCCACCTCGCCCCACATCTTAGTGTCATCAGCAAACTTGGACAGCGTGCTTTCCACCCCCTTGTCCAAGTCGCTGATGAAGATGTTAAACAGTGCGGGCCTGAGGACCGAGCCCTGGGATAACCCACTGCTCACATCTCATCATATTGAGTACAACCCATCCACCACTACTCTCTGGGTGGGTCCCATCAGTCAATTTTTTACCCATCCAACTGTGTAGGCATCAATGCCACAGTCACTTAATTTATTGATGAGGATGGGGTGAGAGACAGTGTCAAAGGCCTTCTTAAAGTCATAGACTACGTCCATGGCAACACCATCATTCAAGGACTTAGTCACCTGGTCATAAAAGGCAACCAGATTGGTCTGGCAGGACCTGCCTTTGATGAACCCATGCTGATTGCCCCTGAGCATGATCTCCCCTGCTGGCCCCCCCACAGATGTGCTCCTTGATGAGTTCAGTGAAGTGATCCTTGGTTGATACATACATAGTGACATAGAGACCAGACCAGTTTAGAAGGAAATCTAGATGCTGTGATTTAAGGACTTGAGAGAGGCCAGGATAATCTCCACTCACCATCATTGGGGAAAAGTGACCATCGATCCGAGAGGAAAGGGGCAAGGTGTAGGGGAGGTGTAGCCCTGCAGAAGATCAGCAACCTGGTCAGACTGAACTTCAAGGCAAGAAACATCCCTTCTCCCAAACATCAATTTCCCATCAAGGCATGGCAGGTGAGTAGGAGAGAGAGGTAGAGGTCAGTACAGCCCAATGCAATTCTGAGGTCAAATACATGGCCCACTCACAGCCCCTCACTCCCCAATTACCCCTAGTAGGTGCCATAAGTGTTGGGCTATATAGTCATGCATGTTTCCTTTGGGTGTGTATGAGCATTTGAATTAACCAGTGGAAGTTTAGCAGTTTAGTTTAAGTGGTTGAAAACCCTGCCAGTAGTATACTGTACAAGCATTTACAAGACTGACTGTAGTGTTGATGGCTCCCACCAGGGGGGCCCAGAGCATGCATTCCAGGATGCTTTGCAGGCTCCACAGTCTTCCTGGAGACAGCTGAAAACTTCCAATGGCACAGGTCAGGGGTGATTGCCTAGCTACCTCAGGAGACCATAACCGCCCCCCCCCTCACAACACCACAACCCCCTCTCTTGGTTGTTAGACTTTCAGGTAGGAAAGGCTGTCAGTTTATCCTCCAGCTGCCCACAATGGATCCCAACCTGTCTGGCACCAGTTAATGGACCCAGTTTCTGCTAAGGTTGAATGAGTTTGGTCAGGGTCAGGCAGGTTGAAGATGGGCACTGTGCATTGGTGGGTTGGGTTGGGTTGGGTTGGTTGCTGATGGGTTGGGTGCTGGGATTGGGATTATGTTCCAAGAGGGATCAGTTGCTGGTGGGTTGAATCCTGTCATGGGGGGTGCAGGGTGATCCAAGCCAGTCCATCTTGCCACCACAGCAGAAGCTGAGGCTTTAGCTGAGATGGCTGGACTTTGTCTGCAGTGCCATTGGGGGTATGCTGGGGGAAGGCAGTCCCCTGGAGCCAGAGCCCCAGCTCTGGCTGTGGTAGTGGGGCTTTGCTTGTGGTGCTACTGGGACTGTTGCTGCAGTGTTGGATTTTTGCCTACAGTGCTCTTAGGGCTACTAGTACCAGGGTTATCACTATGGGCTGCTGCCATGGGAAGCCTTGCCAACACATCCAGAGCTCTGGCCACAGTGATGCAGTCTCTCTCTCACACACACACGCATGCACGCACGCACGCGCACACACACACACACACACACACACACACACACACACACACACTGTCCTTCCAGGGGTCCAGATTGGGGTACAAGGGGGTGTGGGTCTGGCAGGTCAGGCTTGGGTGCTGATAGGTGCCCCTCCCCCGCTCCCCTCCCCTCCCCTGCCAGTTCAGGATGGCACAGTGGGATTGTGGAAAGGACTTGGGCTTTTCTGGCCCCTTAGATACTAGTCAAGTGCAATCTGAGTCACAGACTGTCTCCCTGGAGGGGATGAGGAAAGAAAGGGAGTTCAGAGCAATGAGCATACAAGCATTCATTCAACTAGTAGAAGTGCTACTAGAGGTGACTTCTACCCCACTCAATGAGGTAGAAGTTTCTACTGGGCCGGCCATTCTTGGTTTGGTAGATACTGTTTGAATGTTTCAAATAAGGGTTTTTACTGGACAATGCACCCTTTGTCTCTCTGTAGCACAATAAATCTTTAACTATTCCATGCAAAGTGAAACAGCTCCAACAGGTGGGAGTGGGAGTGCTCCACCCAACCTTTTAACAGTCCAAGTTTTAGATGAGGGAATTGAACCCACTGGTTTAATCACTGACTAATTTAAGAATCGAGGGCACAACCATCTCCTCACATGGTTGTGTTCTGAAGGAAAACTGCAGCCATTTCATTTTGTACAGATCCCAGCTTGGTAGGTACCTTCTGAGAACATGTACCAGATTGAAATAGTTAAGACAAAGCTTGACTGCTTTGTGAATCCTGATAGGGCTTATTTTTGACTGAAAAAAAAAGGGTGCTGCTTTTCATATCACACCTCCATTTAAAAGTCATTATGATGGTGAGGTGCAGAGGCTTGTAAATGGGGATTATAATTAATAACCACCATGATGACAAATGTAAATACATTTGAAATAAGTATTTTTATAGCATCTTAGGCACCAGCGACAAATATAGAGAGAGAAACTTACAGCACAAACAGGACTTGCAACAATATATATGGATCACTCTGATACTAATTGGAACAATCTCATTTGTTGTTAAAATTCAATTAAGGTTTTCTCTTGACTGTCTACAATTATTAGAGAGGTTTCTGATGCAGGCAAACCATTACCTCAAATTGAAGAAAAAAACAGAAGGCTCTTTGTCCAACAAACACATTTTTCAAACCATCTTTTAAAATAACAACATTACACAATAATAAATTACAGAAAGAATTCAGTGTTTGAAAGGTATAATTAAGGTGATGGAAAAAACAGAGATTGCAACTTGTAGAGAGCTAAACAGGTTGTATGCAGATTCTGCTATTTTATATTCTCTTCTTTCCTTTCAGCAGTGCCAGCAAAAAAGGAAGAATGTGATAATCACAAATGTGTGATATCACAATTGCTTCAGCTCTTGGAAAACATATTATCTCCCTATACCAATGAGTATCACTCAACAGATACAGAAACTCTGTACTCCCTTCTCCCTAAAGGTAACAAGCATGTAGCAATAATAAATCAGGATATAGACACACCTCCTCTGCCTGCCCCCAAATAGAAAAATGCCTTTTCCTTAAAAATATCTACAGTTTGTAGCAGCTTCCCAGAGAAGTTTTAGGATTTGTCTTCACTGACAGAATGTTTTTTCCCCAAAACAACAGAAATAATACATAACACTTATTGTGATAAATCCATCCATAGAGGACCCCCAGAGCCCCAAGTTTCTCCCCATTGCACTGTCTGTTGTCTTAAAGAACAGACTGAGGTTCATCTGTTACCACTGAGAACAGTCTAGCTCCATCCTCTTTGAAACCCCCCTTCAGGTAGTTGAGGGCTGTTATTAAATTCCACCCCCCGCCCCAGTCTTCCGTTCTGCATATTAAATAAACCCAGGTCCCTCAGCCTCTCCTCATAAATCATGTGCACCAGCCCTCTAACCATTTTTGTTGCCTTCTGCTGGACTCTCTCCAATTTGTCCATATTTTTCTATAGTGGGGGGCGGGCCAAAAACTGGACACAGTACCCTAGATATGGCCTCACCAGTGCTGAATACAGGGGAATAATCACTTCCCTTGATTCCCTGGCAATGTTCTTTCTAATGCAGCCCAGTATGCCATTAGCCTTCTTCTCAACAAGGGCACACTGTTGGCTCATATTCAGCTTCTTGTCCTCTGTAACCCCCAGGTCCTTTTCTGCAGAGCTGCTGCTTAGCGAGTCAGTACCCAGTCCCAGTTGCTCTGGGATAACCCCTTAACCCAGCAAGTCTCAGTTCCACTGCCCCAGTGGCGATGTGTAGGGGGTGCATGGGGGTACATGTGCACCCCCTGAGAGTGCTGGTGCACCCCCTGACGGGCCATGCTCCCTGCTTAGGCAATGGGTGGGGGGGAGAGGGCAGATGGGAGCACTGATGCCCACACTGCAAGTGCCGTCCAGGGAGTGCAAGCAGTGGATGAAGTGCCACAGCCACTTCTGGGAGTGCTGTGGTCACTTTCCAGAGTGCTGCTGCCGCTTGCAGGTCAGCGCAATCAGCCGCAGAGGATCCCCCCAGTCAGTGAGATTGGCCATGGTGGGACTCTCCCAGTCAGCGAGATTAGTTGTGGGGGGACCCTCCCCAATCGCTGACTGGTTGCTGGGGAGCATGTGCCTTGCCTGACTAAGTTGACACCAGTCGCCCATGCATTGCCCTCATACTGGACTTTCCAGCTTCAGCTAGGGAATCTTTGCCAGGTTTAGGTGTACCCCCCGCACACCTTTGGGATGTGAAAGAAATTCTAGGTTCCCCCTTTCCTTAAAAAGGGCTAGCCTGGCTTATCGCTTGCCAAGAGATCATTCTTTTCACAGGTAATCAGTAAGGAGACAGACAACAAAAGTATTTATTACTAGGGCCTGGTTTAAATCACCATTTCACATTTTTTTGGTGAGAATCACAAAATTAAGTTGTTTTCCTGAAAAAATGTGATTTGTAACAAAATGCCATGATATGGCCACTTGCTGGAGAGTTCAGTGAGGGGCTATACCATGGCATTTCATTGCAACAAGATGGCTGCTTCAGGTTGGGGAAAGCATTCCCCAGCCAGCAGCAAAAGCCTAGCAGCCCAGGGGAGGGTAGAAGGGGTTAGAAAAAGGATGGAGGAAGAGACAATTTGGGGATGGGTAGGAGAGGGGCTGATTGCTCCCCCAGGGGGAAAAACTGGGGCACAGGGGGGTGGGAGCACCTGGGGGCTGCCTTGGCAGATGGCCCTGCCATGGATAGGGCAAGGGTTGTTAGCTGCTGTAAGTGGGAAAACTGGGGTGCCAGGGGTTAGGGGCAGGGGGAGAGAATATACACATGAGAATACACGTAAAATAGCCCCTCCCCTATCCGATGCCAGGGCCATCTGCCAAGGCAGCCTCCAGACACTTGTCAGCAGGGAACAAAGGCCTTGGGTGCAAGGCCTCTGCTGCTGCAATTAAACCTGGCCCTAAACCTGCTGTTACCAAATTTGCCCATTACTTTGGGGTGTGCTCATTTATTAGGGATAGTTTCTAGGGTCTTGGTGATTCTGTCAATGTGCTGCTTGTGTTACTATACGGAGCTGAATTTCTCCCTTCTGCAAGCCCTCACCCCCAGTGGAGCTATCTTGCAGGACTCGATCTCAATGGGACTGGGTTCCTCCAGTCACCAAATCAGTCATACACACAAACGCACACAAATTAACGTGACACGCCTGATCTGGCCAGGCTGATCAGCATGGACAGGCTGACACCCTCATATGCCAAGAATCAGTTCATAAGAGCAACAATAAAATGCAGTCAAACACAAGCACACAGGTAAACAGAATCCCTCTGAATCTGGCTGGGTGTCCAGCTGACACCCTCATGGGCCAGCATTCAGTTCATAAAGGCACGTCTGAGTCAAACTGGGTCAATCAGCCTGTACAAGCTGATCCCCTTATGTGTTTCAAACTCAGCACGTCCCAATCTTTGGCCTCTTGATGAGCAGACCCCACAATAATTTGGGCTTCACAGGGATCTTTAGCATAGGTAAAAGAAGCATTGCTGCAGAGCACAGGAGGAAAAAAGAAGCAGAGAAGGAAAAATATACCCAATTACTACCAGTTTGCCTATAAAAGTTATTTATTGCTAAGCATATGAAATATATAATAGTACTAGTAGTAATAGACATGCAAGAGAAAAACAAACACAAACAATGACAATACTACCCTGGTTTCACTAAGTATTTGGGGAAACTTAGCTCAAGCTTAACTGATACAGTTCAGGTTCAGAAGTTTATGCCTAGAAAGAAGAGAGAACGCTGGGAATCTCACTGAGTCCAAGTTACTCAGGCTGCAAAGCTGACAGGCACAGTCTGTAGCACAATCCTTGAAGAGAGAGACAATCTGTTCTTCCAGTGTCCCAAGAACGACAGGGGATGGTGTCAGCACAGGAGTTTTCTTCTTCTTCTTTCTTTCTCCCTTTTTCCTCCTGCTTCTTCTTTTTCTTTCTTCTCTCTTCTTTTTTAAGCGCACACACTTACAGATTTTTATACCCTCAGTTCAGCTGCTTTGAAGCACCCTCAGTAGTGTAAATCATTGTCTTTTCTATTGACAAGGGGTTATCTGGTTTGGACCATCTCAGGAAACTGATTGATAATCAGGAAACACTTAAGATTAGGGAGTAACCCAAATACTTGGGAGCCAGCTTGAGATTCCTATGGATGGCAGATATCCTGATGGGATATCTCATGGTTTCTTCAGGAACAATAGATAGCTTGCAGCATCAGGATTTTGGATTTTTACTTGTTGTGCACAAGCCTCAGCTTAGCATGACTTTTCCAGATTTTACTATAGTCTTTTAACAGACTTAAAGCAATTATTGGAGTGCTCATAACCTTTTGTGGAGAGGACTCCCACCAGTCGTCTCGGGAAAGATACGACAACACCTGGGATTAGGGCTGCAGCAGGCTGGATGCTGTGATGAACCCTTAACCATTGTTCAAATGTTGCCCGTACCCCCTCGGACTCGGTCTCTTGCCTCAGCATTCCCTAACCCGGCAACCGAGTTTTAGTCAATCAAGTTTAAATAGGCCTCCCATAGTGGGACCGGGGAATGTACGGCCCGAGATGCCTATTAAACTTAGAGCTGTGTGTGTGTGTCTGGGGGGGGGGGGGAAAGTCCTTAGCAAATCCAGATTAGAACTGGTCTGATAAATGCTGAGCTGGGTGTGTGTGAACATGGGTTAATTAACATTGGAAGCACAGATTCCCCATCATGCAGCGCTCTCCTGCTTCTCTGGTCCCAGAATTCACTGCAGTCTCTGCTTCAGGCTTTCTGTTTTCCATCTCTCATGTAAATGAATGGTCATCTGGTTCCATCTCAGATGCAAATGAGACCGAGGGCAGTTGTTCACTCTTATCACCCTTATCTGGAGAGTTTTAGGTGCGTCTCTCACTGCATCTTAATCAGTTTCGTTTAGGTAGAGGAGGGGAGGGAGGGGAGGGGGAGTCCTTTGTGAGTCAGACAGACTGCATCCTGTGCCAGGGTTGCCCAAGAATACAGAGCTGAGGCGTAACAATTCCCCCCGTTGATGGGGTGCTTGCATTGAGCAAGTATCCCCATCACATTCTTGCTCCATGGTACTGGTTCTGGCCTTCTATCCATTGCAATCGTCGCATCAGTCTCTGGATCCAGCAAACTAGTAGCATCAGACTAATTACTAGTATAATTTGAAAACTAATGATCACTACAATGGGGTGAAGCGTGACATTTAAAAGACCTGTTGCATCGGGGCTCCACCCAAACAAAACCTCCCACCAGGAGTGATAGCCTGCATTTTTAACTGTAGCTGCTAGCTGAGAGATCTCCTGATTGTGGTGTTGAATCTTGAGTTTGCCATTCTCTCCCAAAGCTTTGAGTCTTTGCAGTTCAGCTTGTAAGGAGGGATGAGTTAATAGTTCCTTAATGGCGATGAGACCCATTCCTAGTAAAAAGGGGGACACCTCTTTGTAGAGCTCAGGGTAGGCATTCAAATGTTGTATGGTCCATATAGGTACAGTAAACTTAAGATCACAAGTAACAATAGTGGTTACATTACAGAAACAGCGATTAATATAAGGCACCATAGGTTGAATCCAATATCCATTAATTAATACAATATCACATCTTGTTCTCATGCACACACATGCTTTACCCACATAAACAATAGCAGATTCCCTTTCTTGGATAACATCGAAGGAACAGTGAGACTTGTTCCCAGGTTGTGGAAAAAAAACATTCATCATGCTCCTCCAATGCTTGGTTTTTACAGATGTAACCTAAACCTTCTTTTCTCCTACACCCTTTTACATTTACTGTTTTCCATGCACTATCTTTCTGCCAGGCCCAAGTGTTATGATCCCTGGAGTACATTACTGAGCTATCATCAATTTGTAATCCCAGTGGGACTACTGGGTGGATTGTTCTAATTTCCTTGCCTGCCACAGTTATAAGGAATAACTGCAAGCTTTGCTGGTGGTGATTATATGAAGCATTAACTAATCTCCACCAGGGCTGGAGGGCTAATTCTTCCTCCGTTACATGGGGCCGAATTAGGTTGATTGCTTCCATGGGAATTTGTCCCATCATGGCTTGCCGAATCATTCCCATGATGACATTTTGGGTGAGAGCCTGAGCTTGCTCACACGCTAAAGCCAATGATACATTATTTTGGAGGGACTGCACACCAGACATCATTAACTTTTCATCCCCTTCTATGAGTTTTTCCCACCCAGGAAATACCTTCCTTATTAACTGCTGTTCTTTGCTTAACATTTTTAAAGATGCAGTTAATGGACTTCCCATTTTCCCCATATTTTCAGTGGCATATGACATCTTATTAGCAAGAACTTCTATGTTTGCAGCATCAATTAAGGAGACTCCTGCTCCTACCAGTGCAATTTAATAACTTATGGTACAGGTTCCACTTGAGTCCATGATGGCTGGTAGTGATGCTGTAGGGCCAGGGGGTTGCTTCCACTTTCATAGAATCCATGCATATGACACAGGCATTTTATTTCCTGGGCTCCAACTGGCAAACAGTTCCAGAGTTTCAGAGGCATCGCAGGTTCAGAATAGAGTCTGGACATCAGACTCCAGATACCTATGCACAGCAATGCCTTGGTGCAGCTATGGAATGTCATCATTTGTGTTTGGAGACCTGTGAGGGGACAGAAAAGAAAAAAAACAAACCTCCCACACTCCCCCCGTATATACTGGGAGAAGCTGGGATCAACATTGCAGGGGAAAAGTGGAACATTGATCTACAAGAGGGTGGCCATAACAAGTTGAGCACTTCTCTGGCCTTTTCCTGCCTCAACATCAGGGTAGGCACTGACAAGCCTATCCGATGCGTATTTTCCAATGGCTCGAAGCCATTCCTTCCTGCTAGCCAAGAAGGGTGGCCGGCAGGATAGAGAAGACTGTTTACCCTATTCCTTGACGGTCAGGTGGTTTACCCTTCCATTCTTTGAGCTGTGAAGAATGAAACCATTTCCTCCAATGTTTTCTACCTTTTCCATTCAGGATTTCAACCTGATTTTCAGTGTGGTTACTAGTAGCAGCAGCCTTGGCTATTGTTCCAATGTGCTTCTTCTGAGTGATTTTTCTGGTGCCCCTTTGTGTGAGTCACCCAGGTGTCCCCAGTTCTTTCTTTGATCAGGTTAGCAATTTGTCTCCATTTGACTAAATGAGAAATGGGACGCCCATCTGCAGTTACCATTTCTCTATCTAACCAAAGTGGGAGCCACACAGTGATGGCTCTGGCTGTCCAGTCAGAGTCAGTATAAATAGCAACAGAAGTGTCCCGAGATTCATAAGCTAGGACAGCTTTAACTGCCTCTACTTCAGCTGCTTGGGCAGAATGAGGGTGAGCTGGTCCTTGGAGCACCTTCTTAGTGATTTCTCTGTTCATTTCTGCAGTGGGGGTGTGTATCAAAATGTCATCCACATATGAAATTACATGTGAGTGGTGCTTAGGGCTCAAACGGTTCCACATTTTAGTGACATGGGCATGGCAAATACTAGGGGAAGAATGAAAACCTTGGGGAGTTCGGCTGAAGGCATATTGTTGTCCCCTGTAGGTGAAAGCAAACTTATACCAACATGAAGGGTGGAGGGGTATAGCCATGAAAGCATTAGCCAAATCGATTACAGAGAACCATTTGGAGCCAGCTGCTACTGCTGCTAAGATCTCATTATATTTAGCTACCACAGGAGCAGCAGCAGGGGTGGCTGCATTTAAGGCACGAAAGTCTATTGTCATTCTATAAGTGACCCCGTCCGCCTTAAGGACTGGCCATACTGGTGCATTGCAAATACTTTGCATAGGCACAAGCACTCCTTGTTCTAAGAGACTATCAATAGTCATTTTAATGCCTTCCTCTGCTGCAGCTGGGTATTTATACTGTCTTTGAGGAGAGGGATCTTTTCCTTCAATCAAAACTTCAGCATTTATTTTTCCACACTCTGCCTTATATTTAGTCCACACACTGGGAAATTCCTGTACCCATGGATCACTAATGCAGGTTAGGGTGGCAGTAGGTGCCTTTATGGCAGCACAACAATGCACAGCAGAGACTTCTGCAGGTCCTCCTTTTAACTTCCATAACACCCCATTAGCTAGATCTACAGTTAGCTGAAATGCCTGGAGGAAAGGAACTCCTAGGATTCCCTTCTCATTTCCCTCATGAGCACAGCACTCTACTTTTCCTTGCAATCTGTTAATTTGCAAGGGAACATCCTGCCAGACAGGAGCTTCCTGAATTTCTCCCCCATATCCATTGAGCTGAACCTGTTTCGTGGTGGGTCTCCCTCCAGAGATCCACTGGGGACTTAGAATATTTACCGAGGATCCAGTATCCACTAGCAATTGGGCTAACATCCCTGGGTTCCCCACTGTAGCCCTCACAGTAGGTCTCCCCCATACATCACACTGAAGTCTTGTGACCAGCTGGGGAGGCCCGAGGAGAACCGGGCACCCCTATTGATCAGCAGACTCCCTCTGGAGCCTCCACTCAGGAGAGGAGGCAGGGGTCTGGCGCTGACAGGGAGCAGGCACATGGGAAGCACTCTGTACTGGGGCAGTGGGCTGAGGAGGTGCTCCCTGCATTAACTCTGCTCTCCTCATGGCTTGAGACAAAGCATTAATCAGGACACTAATGGGCTGGTGATCATATTTTCCCATATCTTCCCTTAAATTCACTAGCTCTTTCCAAATCATTCTCCTAAGGGTCTCTTTGGGCTGTCGTTGCCCAGGGTTGTGAGGCAAAGGGGGATTAGAATTGGGAGGGCGACTGGCAGAGTGAGGACCATTATTTGCAAAGGTGATAGCCTGCACAGGCTCTGATGTAATCTTTTTGCCTGCTTGTCTCTTTAAAACAGCAGTCTCTCGCAGCAAGTCTCCTGCCTGTTTGATTTTTGCTACTAGTTCATTCCAGCTCATGTGTTCTAAATCCACAACCCCTATGGTCATTTTTGTCTGGGAATTTAACCCTGCATAAGTGCTCTGTATCAATTCAAGTCCCTGATAATGGAAAGTGATAACTACATTCTCTTTTGTCTGGGGCAGTAAATCAGAGAGAGCTGCTAGCATTTTTTTTCGGATCAGGTAAGATTCTGGGGCTTCTCCTGGCTTCTGCTCTTCCATTACATACAATTTCTTAAGGGAAGAAGCCGGCAGTAATATTCTAAGAGCACTTATCATCCATTCCCGGGGTCCAGGAGCAGTTTGTTCCCAAGAACCTATGCCCATGTCTAAAGCATCTGCATCACAAGGAGAGGCACATAACTGAGCTACTTGAGTTAAGTCTGTGCCATCAGCAGAGGGGTACATTTGCCAAACCCGAGCCAGCCATGCAATAGCAGTGTCTCGGTTCAGTGGCCCCAGTCTCTCAGCAATAGCCTTGGCTTGACTGGGAGACCATCTGACTATGTCAGTGACTATCTCCGTTGTGGGAAGATCAGCTCCTGCAACTAGGCGTTTAACCTCCTTTGTGGAAACAGGGGCAACATTATGCACATAGGGCCAATCGGGGTTGAATGGGCTTTTGGGGACTGCATCAGGGAGTACCTCTATTTTCCCAGGGGACTCAAAATCACAATCCTCTCTCACTCTTATCACCCTTATCTGGAGAGTTTTAGGTGCGTCTCTCACTGCATCTTAATCAGTTTCGTTTAGGTAGAGGGGGGGGGGGAGTCCTTTGTGAGTCAGACAGACTGCATCCTGTGCCAGGGTTGCCCAAGAATACAGAGCTGAGGCGTAACACTGCCCCTCAGCCAATCTGGGTGAAGGTGGGGGGGGCACCACATTCTGGGCACAAAAATCTTGGTCCCCACCAAAACCAGGGCACAATGTTAGTGAGCTGGGCCTGCAATTTAAACCAGGCCCTATTTATTATGTAGGATAAAAGAATGACAAAAACAGACAAAACTGACCATATATTTGAAGACAGAAAACCAGAACAAGTAAATATTTTTTACCCTCTCATCTGGCTATACCCTAGCCCTCCTGGAAACCTGCCAGTATCTCTAGAACTAAGCCTTTCTGGTGATTCTGCCAGTCCTGGCTGCTGGAGACATTGAGCCTCCAAAGCCTGGCATCCAAAAGACCATAATCTTATCATAACTAAAAAAGCTTCCAAAAGTAGCCCTCGCCATTACTCTAATTGCTCATGAGGTACCCAGAATTTCTCAAATGGGAGGGCCATTTCTCTCAGATACCTTTTCTATAGAGGAGTGGATTTCCCTATTTAAAGTAGACAATACGTTAGGTGTATGCTAAATACCTCACTTGATCATGACATGACAAAAGTATATGTATATCCAAATGACAAAACTGAACCTAGCTTTACATTAGCCACAAATAGAGACTAAGCACCATAGGTGTAAATCTAATTTGGGAGAACATCCAACCATCCTACATGGTGAACCTTTGAGGTTCACCATGTTTTAGGGTGAATCTATGACTGTTATCTTGCTACATGGAACCAAGGCACTTCTGGCTGTTACCACAAGATAGCTAAGTGAAGTCAGCTCCATGATCCACAGCCCATGGCTGACCAGGCTGTGCATATTTTTTATCCTTCTGTAAAACATATTTTTTGGTAAAGGCGTACTCTTACAGAATCTATCTGACAATTTCTCCAGTAAGGTTTAACCATGGCCAGCTAATATGATAATGAACACAATGTTCTTTTTCTATCCGTATCTATGATACCTAAATACCTCTCACTGTGGTAGCAGTTGAGATCTGCACAGTCTTCAATAGACTTATCCTCACAATGTCTCCATGACATAGGGAAATATCATCTCCATTTTACAGACAGGGAACTGCAGCACAGAGAGGTTAACTGAATTGCCCAATTTTACTCAAGAGTTCTATGACAAAGTAAGCATTTGAATGCAGGGCTTCCAAGTCCTTTGCTCAGGCCTTACCCTTCATCCCTTTTTGATGGCAAAATGATGGTGAGCATTATGTTAGCTAATTCAACTCTTCATAATCATGTTCTAACACAATAAATTCTGAAGGCACACTAAGGCCATTAGGAGTTTTAAGAGTGTAGCGCTGAGTTGTTGTATGTTGGAATTCTATGTGTTTCATGATTATTCCTACTTCACTAACCTTGCAAAATACTGCAAGCAGAAGTAACACATTCTACATTAAAACATCTATGATACATTACTTTGGACAATACATCACAATTCTGTTTATTGCTGAAATATTAGACAAAAAATGGAAAGAGAAATTACTGCGTCTATCTACACGTGCCATTAAGATGACATGATAAACTCTGGTGCAGTTTAATCAGAGTTTATCATGGTGCCTTAATGACATGTAGATGCTCAAACTGTTGCGGTCCAGGGTGCACATGCATATGCTGCACGGGGACCGCAGTAGTTTGAACCAGGGCAGAGCAGCTCCAGACTGGTCTGGGGCCCAGGGAGTCAGCCCCAGGCTCCAGGAGTTGGCATTGGGCAATGGCAGGATTGACTGGGGCATGAGAGTATCCCAGCCTGCAGACCCCTAGGTAGCAGGCAGGGGTCTGGCCCCCTGCTGCTTGCACTGACTGGGCACAATGTATACCTGGGTCAGTGTTTACAAGTGCATTTAGGTGCAGTTGTTTTCATTACTGTAAGATACTACCTTATGGCGGCAAAAATTAATTTGCTGTGGTCTAATAGGATTGCATGTGTAGACTGTCATGCTTTACACTGCAGCAAATAAGTCTACTGTACGATGAAGTGCACATGTAGATGTAGAGAATTTTTTGAGACTCCAGAGGGAACTGTTTAGTGCTCTCTCTGAAAATCATTATGAATTTATGCAATTCTTTTTCACTAAAAATCAATACATTGTAATACCAGTAAACCAAATGTATTTACATAACATCCTCAAGGTATCTCTCTTTGTATCTCTCCATGTACATTTCATATTTTCCAAAAATTAGATTCTTAACCACACTGCAAAGTGAGGGTTTACAGACTAGTCAGGTGTATAGAGATGAAGCAAACATCTGTGTGGGTTTAGTGAGGTGCTCCAGTTGTTTGCTATGACTTTTATTTCAAAAGGCGCCACTCTTCTGATCAGCCTTGTGGGATGACAGGTGTACATGAGCTGATTGGAAAAGCAGTGCTGTTTGAAATAAAAGTTTCAACTAACAGATGAGTAGATACTTTTTAATTCAGCAATCTGCTGTGAACTAAGAGGGTTGCAAACCATCCTTATATGAACCATCTGGAGTCTTATTGGATATATTGGTATATATCCATATCTTATTGGATATTTCAGAAATTGCTTGATATTGTGGCTATAAAGCTATGAAGCAAAGTCACATATTTTGGTCCTTCTTTGTGAAGGAGGCACCATTTAGAAAAACTGGCTGCGTCTACATGAGACACTGACTGTGCAGTATCCCAAGACTACTGTGCAGTAGCATTGCATGACAGAAAGCATGACATGATACAACAGCACAATAGTATTAAGCTACTGCATAGTAGCATCACAAAAAAGCTGTGTATCAGTGGCACTGCCCCGCAGTACTGTTTAGTATAAACAAATACTAAATGGCTGTGTAGTAATGACTGCGTAGTCAGCGTCTCACATAAACGTGGCCTACGTGACATGAAAAGGTTCTGAATGCCCAGTGAGCTAAGAAACTGGAATTATGTTTGAATTTGCAGTCCATCTTTATCCAGCAAAACACTTAAACACATTCTTTACTTCAGACATATGTTTAATTTCATTGCTCAAATGTTTTGCTGACATGGGGTCTGGATGTGCATCTATGTGCTTTATATTTGTAGTTATTAGGTGTGAGACGGTGATGGAGTGAGGATAAATGACAGTTCTTCAAAGAAAGGTTACAGCTCTATTTGAGCAAAGTGGAACAATGTTATATGGAATTTCTGAGAATGAGACTGGGAATGAGAATGTTTTAGCTATAAGGAACACTATACCATATTTTATATCTAGTAGAAAAGTGTATTTGGAGTGGAAGAAATGGTCTTCTGATTTAGGCACCAGAGGTTAAACAGATAATGTGATTGCTGTTCTTGATACAAACTTCTTGTTGGTTCTTCTTTAGGTGTATCACTTAGGCCAGATTCACAAAGGCATTTAGGTATCTAACTTCTTTTTAAACACAGAATTCCCATTCATTTCATATAGATGGGAGTTAGGTGCTTAATGTATTTGTGGATCTGGTCTTCACCTTGGCTTTCTATCCGTGAAATACCATCACCCACTAGGGGCGTGCTTATATAAGGACTTACCAGGCTTAATGTCAGAGAGGTCATAAAAGAGTGGTCTAGGGTGAATGGGGATGGCTGTATCCATATTCAATACTGTCTGAGAGTACCCAGTGATGGTGGGGAAGGGGTGATATGAATAGATACATTGTAAAAATAAGCTTTTAGAATGAAAGGCTGCATTTCTAAAAGAAAAATATTTGATAATGTCAAAGGAAATAAAAGCTAAGATTTCATCCTCTAAAAAGTGGCTTTAAGCCAACTTTGGCAATATTTTTCAGATAGAAAGATTAAAATTAGGGTTTTTTTCCAATGATACAATTATTAATTGGTCTACCTCATAAAAAATGATGCCTATACAGCCTCACTAATGTCAAACACATGATTTGTTTTTTATGTGTAGTAAAATCAGCCATATATTGTTGAGGGGATGCACAAATTAAAGATATCAAATGATCAATTTTCCAGGGAATGCAATATCTTTTTATACAGTTATTTCAGTCTTTCAAGACTGAACATGGCTAGTTTCACTTCAGTCTAAAAGGCAGTTGAATCCTTTAATTTTAATCTTTTGACGTTACACTTCTGCATTATTATTGACAATATTCATGAACAAATGGTGAAATGCAAAGAAATTTGGAGCTGATTGTTGCTCTCCCATCCATATAAATCTGAGGTAACCCCAGTAACCATGAGAGAATAAATCGACATCGCCATTGTGCTGCCACAAAAATGTTTATGGTGGCACAAAGACCAAGCAAAGAGATATCCATGCCCCTTGTTATGCCACAAATGTTCCAGATTTGTGGCTGCAACATAGGTAGTATGGATTGATGCTGTTATTTTTAGAAGGATGTCTGTTTTCTTTAAGGTAGGAGACTGCAGGCAGCTCAGAGCTGCCCACACTATCCAGAAGCCCTGGGCAGGAGCTCCCAGGGATTCAGGGGCCTGATCCTGTGCACTCTGGGAATTCCCTATCCTGCACAATCCCAGGAAATTCTGAGATTTCCCTGTTTCTGAAGGCACACTTCAAATGTTAGCCTGCAGGACTGGGCCCCAGCTACTCCTGGGAGTGATGGACGATGTATGTTTTGCCCAATGTAGTAGATCAGCTGTTCTGGGGGACATGCTGGCACAGCTGATCTGCTTCATTTGGCCATGTCTGCTTTTACCTTGAGGCAACAAGTTGACTTGGTTATTTTATGTTCCAAAATTCATTTGTCTATGAGAAATAGGCTAAATTTAAAGAGTTACTTAGGTTTATACGAACACAAAGTGAAACATAACAACAATTTGAAGTAAGTAAAAGTTGAACTGATATTGAAAGACCCCCTGTTGGATTCATTTGCCATACAAAAAGCACA